>NC_086102.1:28770095-30020095 GCF_963921235.1 Mobula hypostoma | reverse complement strand
GAGGGTTTCCTGTATTCATGAAAGACTGTAGATACGCTGAACAACAAAAGGTGGAGAATAGATGGGAGGAATAGACAGTTATGATCTCCCTGTGGTTAAAAAAAAATTACATACTTTTATGAAGGGAGCACAGCAAAAATTCGACAGGATTCTCCTTTGATATCAGATTTTCTATAGAAAAGAAAAATAGAATTCACAAGTTCTGTATTCTCCAAGTTTAGTGTGCTCTTTGAAACTTCACAGAATTCTTACAGAGCTTCATAGGGTAGACATAGAAAGGAAGGTTCATCTCATTGAGGGGTCTAGAACAAGAAATCACCATCTCAGAAAAAAGGAGAAGGTCATTTAGGATTGAAGTGAGGAGAAATTTCTTAACTGAAATAACAATGGATCTTTGGAGTCTCTGAAGAGCAGTGAGGCTCATTTTTTTGAGATTACTCAAAAGAGAGATTGATAGATTGTTGGATATTGAGGGAAAGAAGAAACAAGGAAATAGTGCTGGAAAAATGGAGATGAGGTCGAAGATGGACCATGATTTTGATGACTAGTGGAGCGGACACAAAGGACCAGATAGTCAACTCCTGCTCATAATATACATGGTCCTTTTAATAATAATTAAGTGACATGAAGTAATTATATTGTGACTCTTATTTTTTCTGTTAGATGCTTCAATTTAGCAAGGATCTAAGATATTAATGATTTTTATCCATAGAACTGCTGAAATGAAAAAAAATCTCCCAGCTTTCATGAAGTTATCTGAAAAAAATGGACACAGATTTAAATAAAGAAATGCTAGGAAAAGTGGTTGGAAGTATTTGTAAACAGTAGTCTGAAAATGAGAGAGGCAAAAGCCAGATTCAGGGCAGAACAGAAAATCATCGGTTCAATGATTTTGAGGTGCTACATTTTGGTAGAACTAATTAAAATAGGACATACATGGTAAATGGTAGGGCATTAAAGAATGCTTTAGAACAGAGGGATCTAGGAATAATGGTGCATAGTTTCCTGAAGATGGAATCTCATGTGGATAGGGTGGTGAAGAAAGCTTTTGGTTTGCTGGCCTTTATTAATCAGAGCATTGAGTATAGGAGTTGGGATGTAATGTTGAATTTGTATAAGGCATTGGTAACGCCGAATCTGGAGTATTGTGTACCGTTTTGGTCACCAAATTATAGGAAGGATGTCAATAAAATTGAGAGAGTACAGAGGAGGTTTACTAAAATGTTGCCTGGGTTTCATCTCCTAAGTTACAGAGAAAGGTTGAACAAGTTAGGTCTTTATTCTTTGGAGCGTAGAAGGTTGAGGGGGGACTTGATAGAGGTGTTTAAAATTATGAGGGGGATTGATAGAGTTGACGTGGTTAGACTTTTTCCATTTAGAGTGGGGAAGATTCAAACAAGAGGGCATGGGTTGAGTATTAGAGGACATAAGTTTAGGGGTAACACGAGGAGGAACTTCTCAGAGTGGTGGCTGTGTGGAATGAGCTTCCAGCAGAAGTGGTTGAGGCAGGTTCTATGTTGTCATTTAAAGTTAAATTGGATAGATATATGGACAGGAAAGGAATGGAGTGTTATGGGCTGAGTGCCAGTGAGTGGGAATAGGATAGGGTAAGAGTTCAGCACGGACTAGAAGGGCGGAGATGGCATGTTTCCGTGCTGTAATTGTTATATGGTTATATGGTTAATAGGAATAGTCATCAATGGAGGGTGAGAGAATGAACAGGAGGTCAGAATCAGAATCAGGTTTATTATCACCGGCACATGATGTGGAATTTGTTAACTTAATAGCAGCAGTTCAATGCAATACATAATCTAGCAGAGAGAAAAAATATATAATAAATAAAATAAAACCTAAGAATAATAAATTAACAAGTAAATCAATTACATATATTGAATAGATTTAAAAATGTGCAAAACAGAAATACTGTATCTTTAAAAAAAGGTGAGGTAGTGTTCAAAGATTCAATGTCCATTTAGGAATCAGATGGCAGAGGGGAAGAAGCTGTTCCTGAATACTGTGTGTGTGCCTTCAGGCTTCCGTACCTCCTACCTGATGGTAACTGTGAGAAAAGGGTATGCCCTGGGTGCTGGAGATCCTTAATAATGGATGTTGCCTTTCTCAGATACCACTCCCTAAAGATGTCCTGAGTACTCTGTACAATAATGCTCAAGATGGATCTGAGTAGATTTACAACTTTCTGCAGCTTCTTTCGGTCCTGTGCAGTAGCTCCTGCATACCAGTCAATGATGCAGCCTGGCAGAATGCTCTCCACTGTACAACTATAGAAGTTTTTGAGTGTACTTGTTGACATGCCAAATCTCTTCAAGCTCCTAATAAAGTACAGCCACTATCTTGCCTTCTTTATAACTACATCGATGAGTTGAGACCAGATTAGATCCTCAGAGATCCTGACACCCAGGAACTTAAAGCTGCTCACTCCTCCACTTCTGATTCCTCTATGAAGATTGGTATGTGTTCCTTCATCTTACCCTTCCTGAAGTCCACAATCAACTCTTTCATCTTACTGACGTTGAGTGCCAGGTTGTTGCTACAGCACCACTCCACTATTTGGCATATCTCACTCCTGTACACCCTCGCATCACCTCCTGAGATTCTACCAACAATGGTTGTATTGTCAGCAAATTTATAGATGGTATTTGAGCTATGCCTAGCCACACAGTCATGTGTATATAGAAAGAAGAGCAGTGGGCTAAGCACATACCCCTGAGGTGCACCAGTGTTGATCGTCAGCGAGGAGGATATGTTATCACCAATCCGCACAGACTCTGGCCTCCTGGTAAGGAAGTCGAGGATACAATTGCAGAGGGAGGTACAGAGGCCCAGGTTCTGCAACTTCTCAATCAGGATTGTGGGAATGATGGTATTGCATGCTGAGCTATAGTCAATGAACAGCATCCTGACATAAGTGTTTGTGTTGTCTAGGTGGTCTAAAGCCATGTGGATTGTGTCTGCTGTTGACCTATTGTGGCGATAGGCAAATTGCAATGGGTCTAGGTTCTTGCTGAGGCAGGAGTTCATTCTAGTCATGACCAACCTCTCAAAGCATTTCATTACTGTCGATGTGAGTGCTACCAGGTGATAGTCATTAAAGCAGCCCACATTATTCTTCTGAGGCACTGGTATAATTGTTGCCTTTTTGAAGCAAGTGGGAACTTCTGCCCGTAGCAGTGAGAGGTTGAAAATGTCCTTGAATACTTCTGCTAGTTGGCTGGCACAGGTTTTCAAAGCCCTACCAGGTACTCCATCGGGAGCTTCAGCCTTGTGAGGGTTCATTCTCTTTAAAGATAGTCTAACATTGGCCTGAGATGGAGATCACAGGGTCATCAGGTGCAGCAGGGTTAGAAATGGTTGAAGATATTGGGAAAGAAGTAAAACATAGAGATAGAGAGAGCATATAGATCTAATGCACAAAAACCCTGGTACTTATATTGAACTTATGCAAAATATTACTTAGGCAACTTTAGTTGTTCAGTTCTGCCCACAACAATTTAAGGAATGCATAAAGGTCCTTCAGAGGGTGAAACAAAAATGTACCAGAATGGTTCTTGTGGTGAAAACTAGGGTTGATCTTGAAACAAAGGAAGATTGCGAGGAGGTTTCACAAAGATGTATGGAATTACAAGGGGCTTAATTAGCGTAAATGGAATGAATTTGGCCCTCATTACCAGATAGTTGCAAGGTTGGAGAGCACAGAGTTAAAAATTTGCCCAAAAGATGCAAGAGAATGAGGAAAACATCAGTACTCAGAGGTTAACGCACTGCATAAAGGATTTTTTTTTTAAAAAGCAATCTATATCCACCGTCAAAAAAATAGATGAAATACTTGAATAAATTGTAGGATGATGAGGAAAGTGAAAGGGATTTGGACTAACGGGAATTGACTTGGAAATCGCATAGGTTTTATAGGCCAAACAATCTCCTTTTGTTGTGTTATGATTCTGTTAATCCTTGATTGATAAAGTCCATCATTTTGGACTCATTTATAGACACTGCTGTAAGAATATGTACTTTAAGAAAATCACATTTCAGTTTAATAACATTTAAAGCTGTTGTGTGACATAGATTGATTTACTTCTGCAGCTGTTATTGATTTATGTGTACTTCTCATGAAAGCTTGAGAACAAGTTATGAGTTAAACATCGAAAAACTGAGCCCAATTTTTTCTTCTGCATAAAAATATTTTTAGACTATTCCTGACAGGTTTTTGAACTAACAACTTCAATAATATGTGAGTAATATTGTAAATATATTGTTTGATTAAACATTCTTTTTTTCCTTAAACAATTCATTATGGGTTATATGTAAAATTAAGTGAATTACATTCATCCTGATACTACCATGTCATATGCACACATCTCACGAAAAGTAAAACTAAGAACGTTCATGAGTTATCTCTGGCTCTGGCGCTGTTTTTGCTTCAATTAGTTTTACGTTTTGGAGAGGCAAAACATAGTAGTGGCAATGAGGAAGTTTTAAATGAACTGGAGACAACTAACTACCTGTTGAAGCACAGCAAGACGTTCGAGTTTTAAAGAAAGCACAGTAAGAAATGGCCGCATTTAAAAAAAAAGCAGAAAACAGACAAATTCACAGGGTCATAAGCAGTGAACACTGGGTGATAATAATCATAAGGAAAAGAAAGCAGAAATGGATAGACACATTCAATTGCACAAGAGATAACTGGATATTGTAAATGGAGCAAATTGAGTAGTTTTTGAAGCAAATGGAATAGCCAATGAGAAACAAGTACAGGTTTTGCTGAGTGCACTAGGTTTAAAGTTTGCTTAGAATTTTGACTGCTCCAACCAAATCAACTGAAATGAGTTTTGTTGATATCGTGAAAGTAATGCAGAAACACTTAGAACCATTGTTGACCGCAGTATGCTTTAGGTTTCATAAGTGGAATCAAAAGGAAAGCGAGTCCATTTCAGTATGTGACTGAATTGAAGAGATTGTCTGAGCATTGTCAGTTCAATAATGGTATTAATGATGCACTTAGAGATCATTTATTTTGTGGAATTTTACAAGGAGGTATTCAAAAGCAACTCCAAACTGAAGCACAATTCACATTGAAAAGACCAGTTGAAATAGCCGTCTGTATCAATGGAAACAGCAAACAGAGATGCAACTGAGTTGCTATCAGGAATGAAAGTAAGTATAACTAAATTGGAACAGCTAAACAGGAACTGGCCTGGCCAAACGAATTGTGTTACCATAGTAAGGGCTCACCTACACCAGTCCAATGCATGTTTAAAGGCAAAACTTGCAAAAAAAATGCAACAAAGTAGACACCTACAGAGTATGTTGGGCAGACACAAATAAATGGACTACACAGGGAAGAGAAAAGTGAATTTGTAGTTTCAAAAAGAACACTAATCTGCATGTTATTGATGAAAACTCTGGTAATGATGAGAGTGATACGGGACTGTGTAGACTTGAGATTTACAATGTGAAAACTAACAGTAGACAAACAATATGTCCTACACCTGAAGAGAACAGAAAGTTAATTAAAATGGAATTGGACACTGGCTCAGCTATTTCAGTCATTCCTCAAAATGAATTGGATTGGCATTTCAAAGATAGTAAACTGAAGTTTGCAGATATTCAAGTAAGAATTTATACTTGAGTAAAGATAACTCTTGTGGGAATGACATTCATAACAGTGAAATACAGCAACCAACAAGCCACATTTGAAGGACCAGCATTGTGGGCATGTGTTAAGCTGAGATAACTACATCTTAATTGGAGATCCATCCACCACTTACATGCCATATCCCTTGCAGTAGAGTCAAATAAAAGTGAATTAAGAAATATTCTGGATGGTGCCACAGCAGTGTCCAGGGATGGCATTGGAAAATTCAAACATAACAAGGGTAAAATATTGTTAAATGAATATGTCACACCCAAGTTTTGCAAAGCCAGTCTGGTTTCTTATACTATCTGTGATAAAGGAGCCAGTGAGCTAGATCATGTGGATGCTGAAGGAATTAATTCCAAGGTTTAGTGGAAAGTTCACTGTTTTAAAAACAAAGCATCACTTACTGTGGTCACACCATTAATCCACAAGGTTTATGCAGTATATTCAAAAAATTCAAGCAGTTGTGGATGCCGCAAGGCCAAAGGAAGTATCACAGTTGCAATCCTTTTTAGGATTTGTCAATTACTGTAACAGTTTGCTACCAAACCTGCCAAACCTGGCTACTGTGCTCCACCCCTTGAGCTCAATACTGCAGATTCGAGAAGAAATGGCAATGGACAAAGCAGTGTGAGCTGGGTTTCAGAAGATAAAGGAAATGGCGACGTTCAACTCAGTTCTCACATATTTTGATCTACATCATCCAGTGAAGCTTGCCAAGCACTGGTCAGGATGCCAACAGCTCCAGAAGAAAGGCGTCCTGAGCTCTCAGAACCACTTCCTGCAGTGCTGAGTCAACTGCTTCAACCACCATGGAGGAGCCCCCAGAACCTGAGATTGTTTCCTTGTCAGGAATGACATTATCCCTCAAGAGTAAGAAAACTTCCACAGCAATTAAATCTTTAGGCCTGCTGTGGATGTCTATATAGTAGTTGTATTACATATATAAATATATACATACACACACACACACACACACACACATACATATATACATAAACTCCAGCTTATATTCATCTCAACTTATATAGCTAAGCAGGGAGGAAATACGCACCTGCTGAGTATTTAATATTTCAGTAATATTTGAGTAATATTTTAAATATATTTTTTGATTATGTATTCTTTGTTTAAATAATTTGTTATGGGTTGTATGGAAAGGAGAGGTATGTCGCATCCGGAGTTTCTCCGGTTAGCGGACAATTTCCCTCCATGCCTCTCCGATGTAGTGGGGAACCGCGTACGAGGCAAGTTACAGCAGTGGTTTGCCATTCCCTTCTGCCGGGTGAGTTTCCAAAGAGATCGGATGGAAAGCATGGAGGGGAGGCGGCTGGATTCGATCTCGGGACCTTTCGTCCCGAAGTCTGGCACTGATGCCACTACGCCACTAACCAGTTGTATATACTGTAAAGTTAAGTGAATTGCATATGTCATGGCATTACCATTTCATATGCGTGTGTTTCACTAAAAGTGAAACTAAGAATGTACATGAGTTATCCCCGGCTCTGGCTCTGTGCTTTTGCTTTCAATTAGATTTATGTTTTGGAATGACAAAACATAACAGGAGCTGGCAGCCACAGCCCATTCCATTTTCAGCCAATACCTACCTGTATAATCATTTCATTGGACAATAACCTGGATAGATTATTTTGGTTCCCGGAAATAGGAGTCCAGATCAATCGTAAGCAAATCCTCACATAATAGACAGTAACTGAGGTCTCAGGAAGTATGAGTAAGACATCAATTGGCTTAACAGATCTATATCAACTCTCATGTCAGCAATCACATCCTTCTTCTCCTACCCACTTGTAGTCCTGCAGCTTATGCTCCTCCACATGCTCCTCAACCCCATTTTTTCCACTCTTTAGCCACTGCACTAGCAGTGTGTCTTTGCAATGTGGGAGGTCACCAAAGTAGCTGGCAGATGACATATATTCAAACTCCTCAGGCCAGGTCCCCAGAGTTATGAGGAAGCAAAACTCAGTGCTTCACCTCTATGACACCGTAGAGTTGAAATTGAAATGTTGTCTGCTTAGTTCAGTGCTACACCAGGCTACGTATTCCATGGAATGCATTCGGTATTATTCATATTTAGTAGTGATTCAATAAATCATTTTTTTTCAATCTGTAATATAATCTGTTGCCTGGAACATCCTTAGAAGATTATAAAGAAGGACATAATTAACAATGTACCAGAAAATATGTCACTGTTTCCCATATTTCTTTGCACATTTCAGAAATGTGCATCTTAATGAAAAAAAGCAGCTGGTGTAAAGTATTTGCATACGTACCAACCGTCAAGACTGGACAGGGCCTTCTCTTAGCATTACATCTGTCACCCGTCCCACAGCCACACTTCCATTCACACCAAATCTGAAATAGATTCGACAAAGGTGGAAAGGTACTAATGTGAGTTTGCATGTGACATATGTGCAAACATTAACAGGGACTAGCAGGCGTATAAATTTCATTAAATTCGCGGATGGAGAAGATTTTTGTGCAGGTCTTAAAGCATCAGAGGAACTGCAGGACCGCAAAAATGGCAAGAGATGAATGTAGATTCTTCCAGCTGCTTGCATTACAACTTCTCATTTGTTTAACTAACAATTGAATTTTGATGCATGTGATAATTTATATTGTCAGCTTTGATCAATAAGATCTACGCTCGTCTTCGTCTGAAGGAAATTGATCCCAATCCATAGTAGCACTTGGAGGTGTATATTATGGATAGGTATTAGATTGTTGCTTTGCATGAGATTCCACTTCTCTGATCAATGTGGCAAATTTGCCCACAAAATAGCATTTAATGCACTTCTAGAATCCCCTTGAGATGTTCCTGCAAAACGTGATGTCTCAACATATGAAGGCAATAAACCATTTTGAAAATTCAGTAGATTTTGAGTGCAGGAGTACATGTATGGACTTATCCCTTTCTTTTACGATCTTGATAAAGGGTCTTAGTGGAAGCATCAGCTGTTTACTCTTATCCATAGATGCTGCCTGACCTGCTGAGTTCCTCCAGCATTTTGTGTGTGTCACTTTGGATTTTCCATCATCTGCAGATTTTCTTGTGTATGTGATGTTATGATTTTATTCACTGAAGCATAGGAAAATGAAGGGAAATCTTACAGAGACATACCATGTTGTGAGGAGCATACTGTAGATAGGATGTATACATGCAGACTTTCCGTCCCCTTCCCTTAACTTGGGTGGGATGACAACTAGAGGTATAAGTTTAAAGTGTAAGGTGAAATATTCAAGGCAAATCTGAGGGAGAACTTCTTCACTCAGAGAGTGATGAGAGTGTGGACTAAGCTACCAGCGAAAATAGTGGACGTAAGTTTCAATGTAACATTTAAGAGAAGTTTAGATACACACAGGAAAAAGAGACATATGGAGGGTTATGTTTGGGATGCAGGTAGATGGGACTCAGCAGAAACCTAGGCCAGCACTGCCTACATGGGCCAAAGGGCCTTTCTGTGTGCTGTAAGACTCTATGATTCTATAACTGAAGTATACTGCTAGAATCCTTGCAAGTTATAATGAAAATATGACATTATGTACAATAGAGAACATTAGTTTACCAGATCTCTGATTCTTTTGTGGTCCTGAGTATATCACATTAGGAGTCTTCAATTTTCCCATTGGTTTACAGCTGATCAAGACAGTGGTTAATTGGAACTTTCGGTTAAAGCAAAATCCAAAAGAAGATCCTTTGATTTGCATTGCATTGTAATAAGTCTCAAGGCATTCCATTACTATTAGTTTTTTTTTGTGTGAGTAAAAGACAGAATCAGTTTGGGCACTTGATTCTTTTTATTTTCAGGATGTGGGTAATTCTGGCAAGATCCCTTTACTGCTTATGCCCAGTAATAATGTCTTCTTTTTACATGAAGCACTAGCAGTGAGAAACTCCACGCAGGTGAGCCATGAGCCTGCTGGTGGGCCCCAATACTTTAGGAAGACATTTACTGCCACTGCATTCTCCGCCATAGTGCACAGCCGCTAAATACATGAAAATTGTGGGTTAGGAACTACCATGTGTCTATTAATTGTGGCCTGAGAACTCAATGCTTAAAAGATCAGAATGAGACCAGTCATCATGCAACCTCCCAGAAAAAGCCAATAATCTATCAAAGGGAAATTGCAGGAAAATAAACTGGAAAAGTCCTCTCTGACACCTCTGAGATGAATAAAGATGAATGTTATATTCCCTGGTATTTTACACGTTTCATTCGAACTTGATCTCCGATCTCAAACCGCTTTTGCTTTGTTACTGTTCCATAGCTTTACAGAGACTCAGCACCTTACAAGCTGATAACTACCATCTCTGGAAAAAGAAGAACTGACCAGCATTTGCTCTTTCCTTACTCTTTCCCTGAAACTCTTTCCTAATATGCCCGATTATCATCATCCCCTGTCTATTGGGTTAGTAATTAATGCTAATAGGAATACTCTCTAATTATTATATCTAACCCCAACAACTTAGCACAGGTCATGTAAGGAAACAGATCTAGTCAAATAGAAAGACTTTGCAGTTTCCATTACAAGACCTTCTTAGGGATTCCCTTCGAGTAACTTGCTCTCACGGCATTTCTCTTGCTTCTGAATTTGTTGAAGATTCTTATGCAGAATTGGTGTGGTGCAAGTTGGGCTGATTTTGCTTGTTTCT
Organism: Mobula hypostoma; assembly: GCF_963921235.1. Classification (NCBI taxonomy): domain Eukaryota; kingdom Metazoa; phylum Chordata; class Chondrichthyes; order Myliobatiformes; family Myliobatidae; genus Mobula; species Mobula hypostoma. The sequence continues at coordinate 30,009,770 of NC_086102.1, read as the reverse complement.
GCCCATATATATGAAATTATACTTGGCTGCTTATGCGCCAGAGTTTTCTCCACTCTGCTGGCACTAACAGTATATTTCAACATAGAAAGATTCTTCCTTGTTCAGAGGCTGACCACTCCCAAAAGTATTCTTATCGTCAGAAGTAAGCATATTAAGTTTCCACCGGAGTTTACTTTTGTTTATCTCTTGCCCCATCACTGAACTGTTCCTACAAACTATGTTCATACTTTCATGGCTTTTCATCTCAAGTTCTTGATATTTATTGATTATTTATTTCTTCTTTTCTTTTTGTATTTGCACAGTTTGTTGTCTTTTGCACAAGGGTTGTCCGCCCTGTTGGTGCGGTCTTTCATTGATTCTATTATGGTTATTGGATTTAGTGAGTATGCCTGCAAGAAAATGAATCTCAGAGTTACATATGGTGACATATATATACTTTAATAATAAATTTACTTTGTACAAACAGTACTTTGAAAGTTAGGTGAACACATTTAGGAAATCTCAACAATGATTTCATTTGATGATTGGGAATGGAGCACTCTATTAACTTTGTGGTTTAAGCATTGATCAGCCTGACCAATCAGGAGTTAACCCTCTGTGTAGCTGAGCTAAAATGGAGAGCTCTTAAAATCTAAATTTTGAAAGGGAATTAGTGATGTGTCAGCATAAGAGGTAAGGATTAAAAGAAACAGAAAATAAATCCCAAAGTAGTAACTGTCAACAGATAGAGACACAACAAAACAAACTGGCATAAAATAAATCTCAAATTAGCTCACCTTGGCTCAGTTGCATATCAATGCTGATAAATTATGACCCAAAGCTTCCCTGCTGGAATAACTAGCCTTGAGTTAATTAACTCCCTTAGCTCTTAGCTCATAGTTTAATTAGATTTCTGTCCCCAATCTATAGTATGAACCTGTAAACCGGCATATGCAAATTTTATTTTAAAGCTAACTTCAATATTATAATTAAAATTGAATAGAGTCACAAAGTCATGGAATAATACTGCACAGAAGGAGTCCGTTCAGTTATGGCGGATTTTTTTTCAAAATACAATCCAAGTAGCCTCCTTCCCCTGCACTTTCCCTCTATTTCTCACATGCTACTTTTGTAAACAATGCCATTCCATCTTATTTGATGCAGTTCTCATTTTGATTTCCCCAGTGATTGCTGCAATAGAACTCACTGCATCAATCTTTACATGGTGTGAATAGACTAGCTTAAAGGCATTTCCATTCTGCTGTTTGGATACTCAGATTGCTATGCTTTGTTCTTTGGTATCTCCATACTTAATTGTTTCTTGTATTATTTGGTGAATCAAGTAAAACCAAATTGGAAAGGACATAAAATAGAGCAGAATCCCTGTAGGCTTCAGATCTGCTCTTTCAAGTATTTTGTTTTAATCTGGGAGCAAATATTCCAGATTTAGTCATCCCTGCTGAAGCAGTTCTGTGAAATTCACTGGGTATGCATGCTGTATAGTTTCTAGATGATAAACAATATCTGGGAAATAAATACATAGCATCGATTTGATTGTACATATGGTGGAAAGGTGGTTAAGTTATGGCAAAATCGATCCAAATAAATGAATCTAAATACCACCACAAAAACTGCAAAATTTTAAATGCAAAAGTATGTTTGGATTTTTGTTTTTGAAAGAAGGTTAGTGGTAATGTGAAACTATTGGATTGCTTTGAAATCTATAAGAGGTAAATTTTAAGCAAGGAAATTAATCATTCATACTGGGTTAACTCTTAACAGCTCTCCCTAATGGCCAATGCAGGTAAGCCATTTAAGGGGAATTGAGGAATGATAATAAATGTCGTTATTTCCTGTTGTGCTCAATGTTCTATCCTCTGTAGTTGTTAACTTAATTACTTGCACTGAAAGTCTTTGCTCATTCTGGAGCAGTTCAATTCCAAGAGATGACTGGAAAAGAGAAGAGGATTTAGATATAATATCACCAATAATCACAATGTTCAAATAATTCTGGTATACTTTTTAAAGCTGAAGCAATGGGTTAGTGTTTTAATTTTAAATTGGATTTTAGTCATAAAATGTGAAGTGTGTTCTGTGACAAGGCAGTGGATGTTGTTGAATGGGAGTTTCGCTTAACAGACAGTCTCCTCAGTCCCCTGCAGTGGCCAGCCATGTAAGTCTGCATTTGTCAAGTTGAATGATGGCTCTTGTTGAACACTTCTGATCTGATGTGTAGTGACAATGCAGAGGTATTGTGAAATTGGGAATTAATCCATTTGTTGCGGAGCATTCTGTCTCCACCCAGACAATTCCAAACAGTCTAATTAAGATTGTTTTCCGCCAATCCTGGAAAAGACCTGTGCTCTCCCCATTGAAGACCATTATAAATAGGCTTCAGCTTTTTTCATTGACAAGGTAGGATGTTTTGTGCTCTCAGGAACTACATTGTTGCTGTGTTGATATTTCTGGTCCAATCATTTCCGATTAGTAAAAATCCAACTGGATGACTTATTAAGGGTGCTGTGGTCAAAGAGATAAAGCCAATTGGACCTCTAGTGTTGAGGCAATCATTTCCTGGAAATTCTGTGGTATAGATATCAGTTTTAAATCAAAATTTGAGTGTGGTGCAAATTTTGCTGCACAACAGCATGAGCTGTTTCTAGACTAATCTCCAACTGGCCCCAGCAAGAGGAGAAAATTGATGAAATTATTAAAGGTAGGTAAAGTGAGAACTTCAGTCTACAATGATACCCCCAGGTACATGATAATGCCAATAACCATTTCTATCCAGGTGAAAATCTCCTTATTCTGTCTCACCTCACTTCTGTTGGATCACCTTGTGTCATATTTAATGCTGCTATGATGTCGTAAGTGGCTACATTTAATTTTCTTCAGCTATTAGCTCCTGCATCTGCGTCTGGACTAAGGTTGTAATATGTATGGAGCCAAATCATTCTGGTTGGAGCCAAGCACCTTGCTTATTATTGGTGAGTCAGTGTCTCCAGAGTGTCCTTTAGCTGTATCCTTCCAAGACTGAATTAGGTCTACTGGTGGAACACTAATTATGCAGATAGGAGCAGACTGGGCAATCTTCCATGTCCTTGTCCACAAATATATAAAAGGGTTTAGCTGGGCCAGTGTAAGGTTTTGTTCTGGTTTTTCCTCCCAGGTAAAAAAAAAATAAATAAATAAATTCTTATTGCAATTAGAATACCTTCTCCAGATCTAGAATGGAACCAGAGTGGTGTCTGCTATGGATCAGTATAAATAAAATATTATTTCATTCTTCTGGGAAAGTGGCATATTTGTGGTAATGTTTTCACTGTCTGTAATGTTTATTCTACAACCAGGGGAATTCTCTGTCTGAAATTCTCCACCCCTGAGGGTTGTTTGATATTTGGATGTATTTAAAGAGGAGGTGAATAAATTTTTTTTGAAAGATAGGGGAATAAAGCGCTCTGGCACAGAGGAGGAGATTATAGACACTAGACACTAGAATACTACAACACACTACAGACCCTTCGGCCCTCAATGTTGTGCCGACCCATATATTCCTTAAAAAAAAGTACTAAACTCACACTACCCCGTAACCCTCTATTTTTCTTTCATCCACGTGGCTGTCCAAGAGGCTCTAAAATACTCCTAATGTTTTAGCCTCCACCACCATCCCTGGGAAGTCATTCCAGGCACCCACAACCCTCTGTGTAAAAAAAACTTACCCCTGATATCTCCCCTAAACTTCCCTCCCTTAACTTTGTACATATGCCCTCTGGCATTTGCTATTCATGCCCTGGGAAACAGGTACTGGCTATCCACCCTATCTGTGCCTCTCATAATCTTGTAGACATCTATCAAGTCCCCTCTCATCCTTCTACACTCCAAAGAGAAAAGTCCCAGCTCTGCTAACCTTGCCTCATAAGACTTGTTTTCCAATCCAGGCAACATTCTGGTAAATCTCCTCTGCACCCTCTCCATAGCTTCCACATCCTTCCTATAATGAGGTGACCAGAACTGAACACAATACTCTTAAGTGTGGTCTCACCAGAGATTTGTAGAATTGCAACATGACCTCTCTACTCTTGAACCTAATGCCCTATTAATGAAGCCAGGAATCCCATAGGCCTTCTTAAATATCCTATCAACCTGTGCAGCGACCTTGAGGGATGTATGGATTTGAACCCCAAGGTCCCGCTGTTTATCCACAGTCTTAAGTAACCAACCATTAACCCTGTACTCAGCCTTTTGGTTTGTCCTTCCAAAATGCATCACCTCACACTTATCCAGATTGAACTCCATCTGCCACTTTTCTGCCCAACTCTGCATCCTGTCTATATCCTCTTGTAACCTTTGACAACCTACAGCTCCATCCACAACTCCTCCAATCTTCATGTGATCCGCAAACTTACTCACCCATCCTTCCGCCTCTTCATCCAGGTCATTTATAAAATCACAAAGAGCAGGGGTCCCAGGACAGATCCTTGTGGCACTCCACTAGTCACCGACCTCCAGGCAGAACACTTTCCTTCCACTGCTACCCTCTGCTTCCTTCCTGGGAGCCAATTTTTTTATCCAAACCACCAAGGTTCAACTGATCCCATGGGACTGATGGCACCGATTCCAACGATCCCATGAGGTGGGACATGTCAGCTATGATCATATTGAATGGGGAAGGGTAACTTCTTTACACAGAGGGTAGAGAGTACCTGGAATGAGCTGCCAGAGGAAGTGGTCACACTGGATACAGAAACCAATTTCCCCCGGGATTAATAAAGTATGACTATGACTAAGTTGCAGCATTTAAAAGGAAGTTGGTCAGGTACATGAAGGTGGTAGGGTGGGGGGGAGTAGCTTGGATGGGTATTGCCTGAAAACGGGCAACTGGGATTAGCAGAGAGGATACTGTGTTTGCCCTCAACCAGTTGGGCTAAAGGGCCTGTTTCTATACTGCATTACTCTATGACTTTATTATGGTGGGGAAGATTTGAGAGGCTATAAAATGAGGCCTATACTTTTGATGTTTACTCCTGTTTCTACTCCTTTCTGTACATGTTATTAAAAGGGAAATTCAGATTAGTGGGGGACTAACTACCCATTGCTATCTTTGATTAAGTGGATATTCTTTTTTTGTAACAGGTATTGTTTAAGCTTACATAAATTTTCCTTCTTTGCAGAATCATCTATCTTTGGCCTGATCCATGCATTTGTCACCTCTGGAATTAACTGCCTCATATATTTTACTTGCTTCCCTTCCATCCTACTTTCTGTCTACCTTGTCTAAAACTCTGCTGTATAACAGATACATGTGTGACTTTATATCAGCAGAATAAAAGTCGATGCTTTGGTTTAGGTGGAAATATTAATTGCAGTCGCAACCTTCATTGCACAAACCTTTGCCCCTATTCCCATTGCTTAATTCAACAAATTTTAAATATTTGGCTTTAATTAAAAATCTATTTGTTGACATTGCTTCATCCTTATTTTGCAAGCTTCTCAAATATACAACTTTATTAATTATAGCAATAGTAGAGATGGGGCAATAAATGTTACTTATCCAACAATCAAGGATATTCCTGCCAGTATACTGAAGGAATATCTCTAGGCATCGAATTGTGTCAGGTTCTAGGAAGAAGGAAGGCATATGATGAATTTCTTTGAACTGCATTCCAATGTGAATTGTCACTGTGGCTGGAGATCACACCTGCTAAAGGACCCATGAGGTTTTACTACTTTCAAGCTACTGAGAAAACACTGGGTGGGTTTAAGCACTTTTGTTCACTCTAACCAGCCTGAATTTGCAGCATTTGTTTCGCCCTGGTCATTCAGTGCAATGGGCTATGTCACTTGGAAGATTCCTCCATTGTCAACTGTGACAGTGATATGAGTCACAGTTTAAGCACAAAATACTCGTGTGCTTCATCCTAACACTGCACTGCAGAGGTATTGCTTTTTAGATAAGATTACAAAATGAGGCCTATAACTTGGATCTCATGAAAATATTTTTTTTAAAAAGCTGGGGACTTCTTTATATCCTGACTAAAACATACTCTCAATTACTTAAATAAATTACTTCATCATTAGCTCATTGTTATTAAAACTTGCTATGCACTAATTAGTTGTCAAATGTCCTGTACTGTAAGTAACTAAACTTTAAAAAAGAATTAGCTCGTAAGTGACATAAGGTCCTGAAAAGAAACTTGTAAATCTAAGGCAACACAAATAAAATGCTGGAAGAACTCAGCAGGTCAGACAGCAACTATGGAATTGAATAAACAGTCGACGTTTTGGGCCGGGACCCTTCTTCCATGGATTTCTTCATTATAAATCAAAGCCTTTAGTTTCTGTTTATTGTACCAAAGGAGGTGGGATGAATGGAAAGGAAAAACTTCATGCAATTGAATTGTTGGAAGAAGACAGAATTTTCGTTTGGATTTTCTTTTAATTTGATGGAAATTTCTTATTAATATAGAATAATATAAGCCAAAGTTTTTTTTTCACGTCAGACATTCTGAGCTGACAGAATGGTAGGCCTTTCATATCTGTCCCCTTACTGCATGCTGTTAGGGACCCAGGGTCAGGCTGCAGGGGGTTAGGAATCCACAGCTGCAGCTCTTTAGGTTGACTCGGGTTAAATATAGGAGCCATGGAAGCTGGATCAATGTGTCCATCTGCTTTTAAAGTTTTGTAAAATGAGAAAAAACCTCCTTTGCATTCTGCGCCAGTTGACAGTGAAATGCGTTAATAGAGATATCTTGGGAGCCATCCTTCACTCAAATACTTCAGCTAAGCAGATGTATCATTTGAGCTATGCAGCCATTGGTATCTGTGTATTCATCACAGAGCTAAGGTCCACTCCTTTATGTAAGTAAATGAGGGTGATATTGAGTCATAGAAACATAGAAAACCTGCAGCACAATACAGGCCCTTCGGCCCACAAAGCTGTGCTGAACATGTCCTTACCTGAGAAATTACCTAGGGTTACCCATAGCCCTCTATTTTTCTGAGCTCCATATACCTGTCCAGGAGTCTCTTAAAAGACCCTATCATATTCACCTCCACCACCGTCACCGGCAGCCTATTCCATGCACTCACCACTCTCTGTGTAAAAAAACTTATCCCTGATATCTCCTCTGTACCTAATTGAGTCATTGAATAATTTTAAGGCAGAGGACTAATTCAGACAAAAGTTATTCAAATAAATAGTGATATTACTCCCCCATGTCTTGCACAGCACTGATGCTGCAAAACAGCAAAGTTCCAGACATACAGTATGTCAGTGATGGCTTATTTATTTTGAGCTAATAGCAAGGAACAGACCCATCTAGCCCAACGAGCTGCACTGCCTAGTAACTCACTTATTTAACACTAGCCTAATCATGGGACAATTTACAATGACCAATTAATCTGCTAATTGGTAGGCCTTTAGACTGTGGGAGGAAACTGGAGCATGCGGAGGAAACCCATACGATCATGGAGAGAATGTCCAAAATCCTTATTTTGGAATTGAACTGCCAATTCCAATCCCACACCCGCCCCACCAACCCCAGCTGTACTCATCGTTAGGTCGCATCTGGAATTTCCAGTTGGGAGACGATTTCCCTCCACACCGCTCTGACGTATTGAGAAATCATGTACTTGGCAGGTTACGGCAGTGGTTTGCCTTTGCCTTCTGCCGAGTGAGTTTAAAGAGATCACCACCTCTTGCAGTGGATGACCAGAACATCTAAGTGCCTTGTCATGCTCTTAGTGCTCCACAGCACCTGCTGGCCTGCCTTCTTGACCGTCGGACCATTAATTGGTCTCTTCCGCTCAATCAGCCATGGCCAGACTTCACACACTGGGACAAGCAAATCCCCTACCTCACCGAGGGTCAAAGACCCGTCGGCTACCCTCACCTGGTTTCTGGTTTGGCCCGTCTGCCGAGACGGTTTACTGGGGTGTGGCCGCTGCGCGTGCTACAGCTACTTGGAGCCACAGGTGAGAGCTGAGCGCCAGGTGGGGACCAAAAGTGGACGAGCTGCCCTGAAAAGGGCATGGCAGGCCCCTCCACCAGAGGTGCTACCCCTCCATAGACACCCCATACACCCCCCAGCTGTACTAGCATCGCACTAACTGCTACACTACTGTGGCACCCCAATCATCATAAACTTGATTCTGATTTATTCCAAGCTATGATGTGTTATAAATTTCACTTAACGTTGGGAGTTCTCCAAACGTTGAGTCAGAAAAAGACTTAAAAGTAACTGCACCCAGAAACGTTCCCTCCATTAATAGACACTTCTTCAGTTAGGATATATTGGAGTTGATCTCAATCCCTCTGAAAGGACCTGTCCTTGATTCCCAGTCAGCCCTAGGATAGTTGAACTCATCCGGACTAGCAATAGGCTTCAACAATTGATCTCAGCCCATGGGTTGTGGAGATGACCAATCAACAGTGGTAACCATACCAGTATTAAGTGACTCTTTACAACAAGTACTCCTTAGATAAAGAGAAATATAGCCTTGTCCTTGATGCTTTCCACTGTTGAACAGCATATGATGCTAAACAGTAGACACTAGAATGACACAGCATACCAGAAAGTCACCAATGTCACGCAAATGTTTGTGGGAAATTGCTTGGGAGTGAAGAAATTCCTTGAATCAGATTTATTTCCTCAGTGATGCAACAACAGACAGCTGTGTCTGAGCAAGTTGTTCTGCCTAATGGAAACAGTGGGGTTATGCTAATGCAACAGATGTATAAAATGTTCTTCTGTCTGTTCTCGATGACAAACACAGGAGATTTTGTTTTTTTTTCTGCTGCCTCACATTTTTGGATGTTTTGGTGATTTATGCAGATACAGCTGGTGGGATTTGTGAAAACTTCTGCATCCATGGCAACCTTTGTAGACAAACTTGGATTTTTATTTATTCAGATACAGCACAGAATAGGCCCTTCTGGCCCTTCGAGGCAAGCTGGACATCAAGCCCCGGATTTAATTCTAGCCTAATCATGGGACAATTTACAACGACAAATTAACCTACCAAACGGTACGCCTTGGGACTGTGGGAGGAAACCGGAGCACCCAGAGAAATCCCACACAATCATCCACAGAACATCCTCACAGGCAGTGGTGGGTGTAAAGCATTGTACTAATCGCTATGCTCCCATGCCACCCTTCAAGCTGGCTGGGGAGTTCTGAGTTTAGGCTGGGCATGCGGGGATGGAGAATTGGTAGCGTGAGGAAGAATTGGGTGATGAGGTGCATTGCGGGGGTTGGGGGGATATAGTTCCAGTTGATTGTGGGGGGACGTCAGTCCCTGAGCATCAAGCACTGACAGTTCTCTCTGCTAGTCTGAGCAGGCAGTATTTCTAGCATTGAGAAATTCTTGTCATTTAAATGTCACGAGTGACTATCACTGATTTCCTCGGGCTCAAACCTTACTGATCCTACGTGGTAAGTAAGTGAAAGTTTATTCTGGCAAAGTTATCACTGTTATTGGTGGGCACCTAAGGCGGTGTCATGTGTTGACTCAAGAGAAGAATAAAAATGATGGATTGCATGTCGTCTTCAGGTTACAAATGCCTGATTAATGGACAGCTTGTACATACAGGGCATTTCCTCATGCCTTCACTCCCCCAACCCCCCCCACCTGAACTGTTACATTCAGGGTCTGGGTCAAGCCTAACAGCACTGAGCAGACTTGCTCAGTCACTGGGCCAGCTGGCGATGGCCCTTCCTGAGTCTGCTCACTCCCCCATCACAACCGTTCTTGTGATCCTCCCCCGCACACCGCTGTTGCTCATTTCTGAAATGCAAATATTTCAGGTTACGAACAGTTCTCTGGAACAGACCCCTACTGCAATCTTTCCAAGGATCTATAGTATAAATGGGTGGTTCGCACAGACTCAGAGAGCCAGTGTTCAAAGTTCGATGTGAATTTATTATAAAAGTACATATATGTCACCGTATGCAATCCTGAGATTCATTTTCTTGTGGGCATACTCAATAAATCCTGTAACAGCAAATACATGAAACACAATGGAATCAATGAAAAACCGACCCCAACAACCACAAACAATAACCACAATGTGCAAAAAATCAAACTGTGCAAATACAAAAAGAGAAGAAAAGAAATAATAATAATAAATAAGCAATAAATATTTAGAACGTGAGATGAAGGGTCCTTGAAATTGAGTCCATGCTGCTGGGATGAGTGAAATTGAGTGAAGTTATCCCCTCTGCTTCAAGAGCCTGATGACTGAGGGGTAATAACTGTTCCTGAACCTGATGGTGTGGGTCCTGAGGGTCCTCCTTCCTGATGGCAGCGGTGAGAAGAGAGCATGCCCTTGATGATGGATGCTGCTCTCCTGTGACTGCTCTCCATGTAGAAGTGCTCAGTGTTGGCCAGGGCTTTACCTGTGGTGGAATGGGCTGTACTCACTTCTTTTTGTAGGCTCTTCTGTACAAGTGCATTGGTGTTTCCATATCAGGGCATGATGCAACCAGTTAATACAATCTCCACCACACATCTATAGAAGTTTAACAGAGTGTAAGATGACATGCTGAATCTTCACAAACTTCTATGAAAATTGAGGCACTGCTGTGTTTTCTTCATAATGGCACTTACCTGCTAAACCCAGGACAGATCCTTTGAAATGAAGAACCTGTTTCCAGGTTGCTTATCTCTAAAGTACTTCCCAGTAAATCTTGGGCAGGACAGTAGTGTAGCATTTACAAACGTAGTAGAGTAGCTTTACCACACCAGCTATAAGATTGGGGTGATGTGGGCTAAACTGAAAGTTTTTTTCCAAAGAATTAGCATAGGCTTAATGGGCCAAATAATCTCCACTGGTATAGAGTTACAGCCTCCTTTCCTCTCTTCTCTGGGACGGGTTCCTCATCTCTGCTCAGCGTTGCTTTGAGAGAAATTTTCGGACCAGCTTTCATCTCAGTGTCACATCACAGCATGTGAGTACAACAGTTCATTGTATCCTGGAGCCACCGATAATTAAAGTTTGTTCAAAGAACAACAACAGACTAAATAGTAGGGTCAAGTTATTTTATTCACAGATTTTTTTTGGGGACATCTCCCACAGCTACAACCAAAAAAAAACCAACTCTGACGTATTGATTTTCCTCTCATTTCTCCTGCAGAGACTTATTTTAGATGAAGCATCACGTGCATTGGTGCCATTTTGAAATCAGATATATGTGAAGAGATGTCAGACACTGATAGAAATTGAAACTAAGAGTGAATGTCTGCAAGTCTGGGAGCAGGGGTACTTCCTTGAAAAGCTCATCCTACATCCATATCCAAAGATCAGAAAACTCTAACATTTTGGTTCTTTGACTTTTTAACCAAATGACAGGACCCTACTAGACAACACTTGATATCACTGTCCACATCATTATAAATCATTATCACTAATAAACCACTGTCCATATTTATAAATTGTTCATAAGTAATACAATTACATCACATCCTCAATAACATTTATAGGCTCTGATTTATTTTTATTCCTGTTCTATTCAGGCCAAGGTACTAAAAAAGTCATTGCTGTCATCCGCTGGATGATGTTGTAATGGAGACTTCGAAGCAAAACTACCTCTTGAAAGCAGCCTTCCTCAAAATTCCCCAAATGAGTAACTCTGGCCTGTTCTGTAAATAATTTATTCAGAATCAATTGTTTTAAAGTGACTTTGTTTATGAATCGATAAGTACATGGTAATTTGCTGTTCAAGCTCTTGTTACAGTAGTGACATTGTCTGGGTGTCAGTGATTGGTTGCTTAGCAAAAAATGTTGTTTGTACTAAAGGAACAAAAGAGGATACTCTGACAGAAATGTGATTCAGTGCATCAAGCCCATTTGTACAGCCAATGGTGTCAGTACCATGATGTGATATTTATAAGTGGAGGGGGTAGGCCATTGGAATATGATACAATTATTGTTCCGTATTTTTAATAGAACTGGGCAGAGTTTTAGTCAAAGCTAAAATAATTTGTTACATTGCACAGATGAAAGTCCTATTGTCCAGAAGGTTAGATGGCATATTATTCATCTCAACTTGGAAAAGAAAATAGATAGACTCTTTATTAATTCCAAAGGAAATTACTGTGTCACAGAAGCATTACAGGTGCACAGATGTACAAATATTAGAAGAGAAATGAGAAAGAATGAGTTACCTTAAAAATAAGATGTACAAGATTTACAAGTCAAAGATTAGAAGATCACTTCCCCAGCTATAGGTTGACACATTATAGAGCCTAATGGCCAAGGGTAACAATGACCTCATATCACGCTCTTTGTAGCAGTGCAGTTGTCTTAGTTTACTACTGAAAGTGCTCCTCTGTTCAGCCAAAGTATCATGCAAGGGAAGAGAAACATTGTCCAGAATTGCCAGGATTTCCAGAGGATCCTTTGTTCTATCACAACTTCCAGTACGTTCAGTTTGACAAATGTGCAGATCACTAAATCAATGACCATTAGCTCTGTTTCTCTCACACTAGATAGTGTTTAACAGATTAAGTATGTGCAGTGTTTGCTGTTTGCATCTACTGTTTGTTTCCTTGCAGTATATATATTTTTTGATTTACAATAATTATTGAACTGGGCATTTGCACATACGTTTGTGTGCCAAACGTTAAATGGTCTAAAGAACTAGCTCAGGGCAAATTTCAAACATTCATGTTGATGCACACAGCTGGAGCAGCGTAGAGGGAATTTTACTCTTTCTCTGATTATGTTGTATTTCAAGCCTAAGAAATCTCCAATCTCTGAAAATTCCCACAAATTACACAATGCAAAGGTCAAAACTCCCGACCTGGATTTTCCTGAGCAAATGCCATTATCTGTCTGCATTTCCATTTCCAAGATTTGCCAAACCCAGCGTTATCCTGCTGGCTTTGGTAAACAGGGAGGCCCTCAACAGCAATAAGCTCTTCCACTAAGTTTCACGACTCTGCCAAAAATACGCCCCACTTAGAAAACTCCTCTGGAAAATTTTGACAAACTTCAAAGCCCCAACCCTATCAAGTCTGCTGTTTATCGACATTGTTAAAATAACTTCTTACTCTCCGAATATCTTCTGCATTTGTGGAAATTAGAAAACTATTAATGTGAAATAAAGAAATATGAAATTCAAAGTTTAAAGTAAATTTATTGTCAAAGTACGTATACACGCAGTGGCCATTTTATTGAGGTAGCTGATAAAGTGGCCACTGATGGTATGTTCATGGTCTTCTGCTGCTGTAGCCCATCTCTTCAAGGTTCGACATGTTGTGAATTGACAAATGGTCTTCTGTGAACCACTGTTGTGACACGTGGTTATTTGAGTTACTGTTGCCTTCCTGTCAGGTTAAACCATTCGGGCCATTCTCTTCTATCCTCTTTCATTAACAAAGTGTCTTTGCCCAGAGAACTGTTGCTTATTGTTTCTCGCACCACTCTCTGAAAACTCTCGAGACTGTTGTTCATGAAAGTTCCAGGAGATCACCAGTTTCTGAGACGCTCAAGGCACTTCACCTGGCACCGACAATCAGTGCACATTCAAAGTCACTTAGACGGCATTTCTTCCTCATTTTGATGTTTGGTCTGATAAACAACTGAACCTCTGAATGTCTGCATGCTTTTATGCATTGAGTTGCTTCCCCACGATTGGCTGATTAGCTATTTGCCTCAATGAGCAGGTGTACAGGTGTACATAAAAATTGATAGATAGATAGATAAATAAATAAATCAATCTGGGAACATGAGTTACAGAGTCCTTGGAAATGAGTCCATAGGTAATGGAATCAATTCAGAGCTGAGGTGTGTGAAGTTATCCAAGTTGGTTCAGGATGAAGGGTAATACTGTAAGTGTAATTGAACCTGGTGGAGTGGGGCCTAATGTCAGCAGCAAGAAGAGAAGAGATGGTTGTAGGCTTATAACTGAACACTCAACAATTGTTAAAATTATTTTTAAAATCAACTAAAACACCTCAAGGGACATTTAAATAATCATAAAACTGAAAGCATAAGTAAGAAAAGTATTAAACATTATTCTCTTCCTTCTTTCCACACAACTCTACAATACCACAAGGAGGCTTTGCGGACCTTGCAGAACGATCTCTGCAAGCACATAGCATATGTGCTGAGGATTCTTTGCAAGCTCCCTTTCCAGTGCTGGATTCCATGAGGAACTAGTGGAGCAGTGCAGCCGGAAAACAGCTTAAGAAGCTTGGCCAGTGTTTTTGGATTTACTACTTTCACCCAGGCATTTCAAAATCTGCCAGCACTTGTGAAGATCTGCAAACAGTGTGTGGAACTGTCAGCAAGATTTTTATCATTAACTTGTCACCATAAACTTTGCACCCAGAATTGATTATACCTCTCTTCACCAATTTTGCGTTGAACCTGACTGTTCGGTGGACTAAGCTTGACAAGTTACCTGACCCTGAGTTGAGCTAATGCCTCATTGCCAAGACCAACTACTTTATCTTCTTTGCTTCGTCCATGCTGGTAAATCCTTTGTGCATGCTTTTTTTTAAAACCTCCAGGCATAATTCTTCTAATATTTCCTTGGCTGGCTGTTTATTTTTCTGCTCTCCCATAAACTAAGAATAATCTGAAGTGCATCCACTTCCTAACTCTTACAGAATAACTTCCCTCACCACCCCTCACCACTGCTCTTCACTCTTTACTTACTTTGGAGACACAGCACAGTGATAGGCCCTTCTGGCCTAATGATTACACCCATGCGACCAACTGACCTACTAATACGTTTGTACATATGTACTTGGAATGTGGCAGGAAACCAGAACACCCAAAGGAAACCCACGTGGTCCCAGGGAAAACGTGTGTGCTACTGCCTGTTACACTGCTGGTGTTTAGGGCACCAGTGAAGCTCCTTCCATCTTTGGTGGTGTTCAGGCTTCTTTCATAATGTCAGGAGCTACCGTTTGGTTTTCACTACTGTCAGTCATGCAAGTCCCAAGTGGAGGCTCAGGAATACCATTGAACTCCGGTGTAGAAGGATTCTTCAATGCTGTTTCCTTAACAATTTTGATTTACCAGTCAGGGTTAGCTCTGAGCTGAACCACCGAACTTGAAAGGCCAGTCGACCACTCTTAGACTGTCCTCTACCTTTTGATCAGTTTGGCATGGGTGATCCTACCAAGCGCCAAAGCATAATCCCTTGACTGCAGCCCCAACAGAGCTTTCCAGGTCATTAAGGCGCACAAGCCTCCAAATTACAATTGGTCCTCCTGGAGGATGGAAAGAATATACAAACTCTTTACAGACAGCGGAGGATTTGAACCCTTTTCGCTGGTGCTGCAATAGCATTACAATAACTGCAACACGAGCATGCTGCCCACACTGTCTTCAGGCTTGGCAATGCCTCGGTGTTAAAACTCAGCTTCTCAGAATGCTGTTTGTTGATTAGATTTCCAAAATCACATCTAGGGCTCACAGTATGTTTATTTTAGCAAGCTTCGTATCATGTGATGTTGACTGATACAATGTGTATTTAAAACCTAGCATGTAATGCATCAGTGAATGATATGGTAGAACACTTGTAAACAAGTGAACCTACACCGAACAGTCTAGTTTCTTATTCAGATACATGGGCTCAGCTATCTCCTCTATGCTACTTACCACTTGGACACAAACTGATAAGCAACGTCCAGTTGGACTATAATTGTAAATCCAAAACAAAATCCTCTGAAGTCCTGAAGTGCAAATGCTGGAAGTACTCGGCAGATCAGACGACATCTCTGGAGAAAGGACACGGAGTTAATGGTCATTAGCGCATTTATCCCAAACTCAGGAATTTCGTCAGACTAAGGTTGTCCTATAGTCCTCTTCCTCTTTGCCAAGCGGTCCTAATACTCAATTATGATGTCAGTTTGTGTCTGCGTACCATCACGTTGAACAGCCCAGTCTTGTTTGTAACAGAAGCGTTGCTATATAATTGGAAGTCGCTACAGCACCCTTGTCTTATTTCTCTCCAGTTAGGGTTCCCAATCTTGTTCCTCTTGGGAATGGACTAGCTGGAACTAAGTACAGTACAACCTTCCAGGATTGAGACTGAGCTACTAGGCTATGCAAAGACCATCTGAAGGAGATAAAAGACTTTGAAGTTTTTTTTCTGGAGCACAGGAAAATAAATTGTTACATCAAAAGAACAAAGAGAGCCCATCTGGTTCCTCATTTATGAGCTCCAAATGCATGTTCCGAATCTGGCTCCCTTGGCTAGCAGTATAGGAGCCAGATGAGCTGTTAGTGGGCTTTAGGCATTAAATCTTTATTTGCTTTGCTAATGCTAGAAAAAGCAAACATCCATTCCACTTAGCTCTAACTCACAAGATGCAGTTACTCCGTTGCTGCTGGTTTCAGTCTAGGCTGTGGAATGTGATGTCACACTTTTGGGCAGAGAATTACAGATTCACACCACCCTCTGAGTGATACAGCCTTTTCTCAGTTCCCTCCTACTCATTACTTTTAATCCATGCCCCCTCCTTTTTGAAGCAACAAACAATCTGTTGCAGGAACTCAGCAGGTTGAATAGCAATCTGTTGAGGAGGGTGGGGGGGAAGAATTGTTGACTTTCATGTTGAAACCCTGTGTCAGTCTTGATTCCAGCATCTACTGTCTGAACCAAACTGAAGAAATTCTCAGTCAGTCGAAGTCTGCTCCCAAGAAGAGCACCAAGAAAGCCTTGCCCAAACCAGCATAAACAGCAGGTAGAGCTGCACGGTAGCACAGCAGTGAGAGTAACACTTTAAAGCGCCAATTGTAAGACTGGGATTCAATTCCCATCGCTGTGTGTAAGGAATTCATACCTTCTCCCTGTGGCCATCTGGGTTTCCTCTGGATGCTCTGGTTTTGTCCCACATTCCAAGGATGCGTGAGTTATGGTTGGTAAGTTGTGGGGATGCTATCTTGCTGCTAGAAGCAGGCTGCCCCAGCACGTCTTGGACCGTGTTGGTCGTTGACACAAAACAACACTTCACTGGATGTTTCAATATACATGTGACAAATAAAGCAAATCTTTAGTCAGTCTCCTGTGCCAGCCCTCCTTTTTGATTGTTTGAAAAAAAGAACTTTGGCCACTACATATATATCAATTTACATTGATGCACTACTCCTGATGCTTGAACCCCAAGGGATAGTCAATTTTGGAAGAAAAGAGTGAACAAGTAGATCCCACCCAACCAATTTTACCAGTCATCAGCACACTAGGAACAATTTATAATTTCCAGTTAACCAACAAACTGGCATACCTTTGTGAGGAAACTAGAGCATCTATTGAAAAACCTGGTGGTGACAGGGTGAATATGTAGGTTGCACACAGACTGTACCTCAAGGCGACACACACACAAAATGATGGAGGAACACAGCAGGTCAGGCAGCATCTATGGAAATGAATAAACAGTTGACATTTCACGCCAAGACCTTTCTTCAGGACTGGAAAGGAAGGAGGAAGATGCCAGAATAAAAAAAAAGGTGGGGTGAGGGGAGGGAGGATAGCTAAAAGATGATAGGTGAATCCAGGTGGGTGGGAAAAGTAAAGGCTGGAGAGGAAGGAATCTGACCGGAGAGAAGAGTTGAACCGAGGTCTCTACCATTGTGAGCAAGTTTCTATCACCTATGTCAGTCTGTCACCTTCAACTACAGTATTTTTCTATTTAAAATTTTGTGCCATTTGAACAAAGAAACATCAGACAGATTTTATCACTCACAAATATTTTCTAATTCTCAGCTTTATTGGCATGTTAACAATCAATGGGCTCATACTTATCCAGGGAAACATCATTGTGCTGTATCCTATGCCTCCTGTCTCAAGCAGTTTTTGTTGTATATTTGTTGTTTTGAGAGAATCTCCTCAGAATCCCCTTTAGCACTGAAAAGATTGGGGTGAATGGACGGGATGAGCCCAATAATTTTGCCTTGACCACAATGTAGTTTTGTATCTTGCTGACTGACCCTCTGGCAAATACCGCATCGAGCTTACATGGGGGAATTGTGTCTAAACAAAGCTGCCCTTGGAGATGTAAGTCAAGTGGAAAATGCTGGCTGCAAGCCACAGAGTTAAAATTTATTAAGCAGAAAATGATCCCTCATATTGTAATGACATTGTTCTATGCTTGCCCTGAGTTGTGAGGTACAGCTGGCAAATAAGGCAGCCTCTTGGCTGTTGAATTCTGTGCATTGGCTGGAATGCTCAGTGTCTCATCCTGAGATCTGTCTGCTGAGCACTGGAGCAGCTGCAGGGGGATGATACTCAGCTGTCTCCGGAGCAGCTGGAAAAGTCTTTCGAACCCAAAGGTGGAACGAAACATTACCTCACGATCTCATAGATTGAAAACACTTACTGCAACTAAAAATCACCAAACTGGATTGCAATTGGGTGGGGGGGGGGGTTGGTCGTGGTGGATTTGCTGCAAAAGTTCAGCCATTTGTGATGGTTATTAGATGGATATGAGGTTAGGTTTGATAAGGAAAGAAGGCTTTGTTCTGAGGAGATTTATGTAGAGGTAAATGGTACTAGAGTAAACCATGTAAATTATGCCCGGCCATAAATGATTGATTAAGCCTCGAGTGGAGTATCATGTGCACTTCTGGGCACCACACTTCAGGAAGGATGCCTGTCCTTGGAGTGCTGGGAGAAAAGATTTATAATGCCAGGGATGAAGAGCTTCAGCTTTGCAGAATAACCAAAGAGGACTGGTCTCTGGGTAGCAAGTCAAGAAAAGAGATATTCTGAGGGACAGTTATTTGGCAGTATCTTGGCTGCCGATTCTCTGCTCAAAGTTCAAAGTAAATTTATTATCAAAGTATGTATGCCACCATGTACTACCCTGAGATTCATTTTCTTGCAGGCATTCACAGGATAAAGATAATCAATGGAATCAATGAAAAGCTACACACAATCAAAGACTGACAAACAACGAATGTGCAAAAAAAAACATACAGAGCAAACATAAAATAATAACAATAATAATAATAATAAATATGTAAATACATGTTATTCAGAACTTGTGTCACAGGGTCCTTGAAAGTGAGTCCATACTTTTGAAACTAGTTCAGTATTGAGGTGAGTAGTTATCCATGCTGGTTCAGAAGCTTGGTGGTTGAAAGGTAATAACTGCACCTGGACCTGATGGTGTGGGGCCTCCTTCCTGATGGCAGAAGTGAGAAGAGAGCATTGCCTGGGTGGAGGTGGAACTTGATGATGGACGCTGCCTTTTTGTGGAACTGATCAGGGCCAATATCATCTCCTTTTGGTTAGGTAAGGGTGCAGCACGACACTCCCTGGACATCACCACAGACAGAAGTCACACTCTTAGTCCTTATGCAAGCCAAGCCGAGGAAAGTTATTTTCAATAGGAATGTCATAAAGAAAGCTGAATATGCTATCGAAGTGTTTATTTAAAGTCTAATAGGCTGATTAAATAATTCAATATGCTAAGCCTTGTTTAGAATGCCATGACTGGGAGTGGGAGAGGACATAGTTATTTCATTTAGCCTTTCACAATAGTTTAGATTAATTTGCAAGGCAGTTCATTAGAAGAGTTATATTCATGAAACAAACATGTGCTGTTGCTCAAGATACAGTGCTACCTTTTGGTTTAGGTGGCGGATTAACTCTGCAATTCAGAGGGTCAAGTAGTCACTGTTGTTGTTTTCCTGACAACAGTCACCATGCTTTAAGTTGGTTTGAGTGTACAATCCATGAGGGATACTAAAGGGATAAGGATTGACTGATCAATGCTTGACGTGTGGCTCAAAATTCAAGGTCTGTAATGTTTTCCTTTTCATCGGGATGAGCTAAGATTTTCAATCCAACCATAAGCATAATTTGGTTCACTGTCTATTTTCCCCAGAGAGTCAGGTGTTCAATTTTCAAGTGCCAGTTGTTAAAAGTAAATGGATTATAAATGAATTAATTAGACTCACAGAGAATGTGCAATTGTTTCTCTGCTGGGACTATTTCCTCACTGAAGTGATCATTTGGATATCATCCTGACCATCCGGATTTTAAGTGACTTAGTAAAAATCTAAGCAATCTGTATTTAGCAACACACACAAAATGCTGGAGGAATTCAGCAGGCTAGGCAGCATCTATGGAAAGGAGAAAACAGTCAATATTTCAGGCTGAGACCCTTCATCAGGACTGGAAAAAAAGGTGAGAAGTCAGAATAAGAAGGTAGGGGAGGGGAGGAAGAAGTACAAGGTGATAGGTGAAGCTGGGAGGGAGATGCGTGAAGTAAAGAGCTGAGAAGTTGATTGGTGAAAGAGATAAAGGGCTGGAGAAGGAGGAATCTGATAGGAGAGGGTCGAAGTTCATGAAAGAAAGGGAAGAGGGAGGAGCACCAAAGTGAGGTGATGGGCAGGTAAGGAGATAAAGTAAGAGGGGGAAACAGGAATGGGGATTGGTGAAGGAGAGGGGGGAATGAATCTGTATTTAGAAAAGCATTTAAGCTTTTATTTTTAGCCTCTGGCAGTGAAAGAATATGCAACAGTTTCAATCACTTAAACAACTACAAAACAGCATGTAAGTAGAGGTAACTAAAATGCAGTGCCCTTCCACTATTTATTGAAGTGGAGTGAAACCAAATCTGACGTGGTCCACAGTCACAAAGGAAGATCCCACCTCAGTTCTGATGTGAAATTTGCTTCATTCTACAACAAAGATGCTACAATGGGCTCTGTGCCAAAGCTAAAGAAAAGAAACAAATTAGATATGGTCCCAGATGCTGATTGTTGTCAGCTTGAGATAAGAAGAGTTTTGCTGTGATGCCTTCGTAATTAAGTGCCCTGCTAGCATGCAGAAACAGAGAATATTGACCCTTGGTATAAGTGTTTCAACAGGCCATTGTACATCTTCTCAGAAACAACTGAGGTTCAAAAATTAATTAAAATAATGAATAAAATGAATGAAGATGCAAAATTCTTCACATGTGCATGCACTTAGGATACTTTGATCTGGAAATTGATGTGATATGGCTGAGTACTGACTGACAAGACGAGGATAAACAACTTGGAAATAAAATGCAATATAGGCTTCAGTGTCCGTGAGATTCATTGATGCAGCTCTTAAAACTAAATAGCGCTGTTCTTTTGAAGATTGGGTTTCCCACTGAGGGAGTTTGTTTCCTTATCTTGCAACGAGATTTGCATTCTCTCAAGCTTTATTCTTCTGAGTAAGACTCGTCCCAAATGAGGTCAACTCCAATGCAAAATGTAAAATTCATTTGTAGGGAGATTTTCAACCCCACTGGTTTGAAAAGAATGGTTCTTAGTTACTCACAGATCAACACAGTTTTACTAATCATGTCAGTTCATGAGCTTGCACTCAAATTGCATTCTTTGTCCTCATTGAGGTTTTAGTCTTTCTACGGCCTCGGATTTGTGTCGACGGTGTTGCCCACAGAACACAAGAGATTCTGCAAATGTTGCAAGTCCAAAATAATGCACTGGCTTTTCGATGAAGGGTCCTGGCCTGAAACGTCAACTGTTTATTACCCTACTTGGATGCTACCTGACCTGCTGAAGTCCTTCAGCATCTTGTGCTGTTTACCCATGGAAGTTATGTTCATGATCACTCACAACTTCTCAGGATCTTTCCAGATTGTGTCTGCTGACACATCTCAGTTTGTTGATCACTATTGTGTTAGGAAGGCCATCCAAACTCCATGTGTAAAGAGAGAGGACTTAGTCTATTTTTCTTACCTTGCACAAGGAGAGACAGAATACACACAGGGATTTTCCTAACGTGACGGGCTCTCCATGAGTGTAGGCATTCATAGGCATAAAGGTTCAGAGGTTCATTTTATTATTAAAGTATGTATGCACTGAGATTTGACTTCTCCAGATAGCCACGAAATACAGAAAACCATGGAAGTAGTTGAAAGAAAGACATCAGTCTCCCACCCCATACTAAAAGAAAAAGAAAAAATAAACTTGCAAACCCCAAACCCCCAGCCCCTCCCTCACACAAAAACTATCAGATCATGCAAACCCCAGCCTGCTAATTGGCAAGAAGAAATAATAGATGAGAACACAAAAAAAAAATTCGAACTGAAAGAGGCCTACATGAACTACAGTCCAATCCATAAATCTCAGAATTTTGATAACATCTCCAAGAGCATCAGGAACCAGAAGCCCCTCCAGGAGCTTCAGGACTTAGAGGCCTTTTGAGAGCTTCAGGACCCAGCTGCCTCTCTGAGGGAAGAGACTCGAACCAGCAGCCTCTCTAAGGAAAGTGACCCAAACCAGTAGCCTCTCTGAGGGCAGTGACACAAACCAGTGGCCTTATAGATGCTTCATTGGCAGTCTTTTATTATGAGTACCAGGCTGTAGTCCCAACTGGTCAACCTGACCCATATGAACAAAGAATACACTCATGTGGGCATTGTTCTTCACCATTACGTAGAAATTCTCCCCTTCATCTGGAAGATTATATTGTGACATACATTAAGAGCTGAGTGCAAAAATTTCATCTGCAAGGCTGGGCAACACAATAAATTCTTCATCTTGCCAACACATCCAAAGTAAAAACCATGCTGATACTGATAACAGTTCTGTTAATCTTTGCGAAGTTCTTCCTCTTCAAGAACTGTATGTTATAAATACCATTAGGGTGGCCATCAATAGTGCTGAAGAATTGCCATCCACTGGTTGGGTGACATAAAATTTGAACTTTTACTCAGATGAGCCCCTTGTTAATATATGAAATCACAGAATCCTCACAGAATGGTTGAACGTCACCCAAGCTCAAAATGATACAGAAGATACTCAAAATTGTTCTGAATGTCTCTATATTCCTTAACTAAATCTGATTCTGATACTGAAAAAAAGCAAGATAATTACATTTCAAACAAAACAGCTTGTCTTTTGGAAAAGAATAAACCTCTAGTTAAGAGGGGCTTATGAAGACAAAGAGGAGAACAGGGTAAAGAGTAGTATGGGGGGAGAGGGGAAGGTACAGAGTGGAATTTATGGCAGGTAAGAGAGCTTCTGATATCTGATTACTTTCCCTTAGGGAGGTTAACAACATGGAGCAGTTTAATGCAAGGTTGGCATGAATTATAGTTGAGCAAAGGACAGCCATATTTAGTATCAGGAGCCACATCGGTGAATTTCCCATCTTTGGTTTGTGCTGCACTCAGAGACACTGAAGCATAACTTCCAATTTCCAAGTTGTTCATCATTGTGTTGTGAGTCTGTTCTCAGCCACGTCACGCCACAGTATTCAAAAGTAAGCACTGTGTTCAAAGGAAACACTGGGAATGGAAATGTGGCAAGAAATGAAGTGGTCGGGAGCCATGAAAGGAGTCAAGGTGTTGAGAATTCAAAAATGAAGGGAAGGGAAGCAAAGCAATGTGGCTTCAATTTCCTCCACAACAAACTGTGAGTGATTCTTCATCCTTTGATACATCATATTTCACTAAAAAGAAAACAAGTAAAGCTGTAAAAGAATAGAAAGCAGAACACAATTGAAAGTAGAGGAGCAGCAGAGAGACCAAGAAAGACCTCCTCCATAGAAAAGTTTGAGATAGCATTCTCCGACGTGCCTTCTGTTAATCTGCAGCTAGTAAAAATACTTGCAGCTCTAGGTGATCTAATGTCTTTTACTCTCACGTCAAAAATTATTGTGTATCCACCCAAGCTAAAGCCTGCCTCGTGTAAACGTGTCATACAGTTTCCTGCCTGGAGAGGTTCAGAAAACACACAATGAGGGTAGAATATATAACTTTAAACAATAGGACTGCATTTAGTTAGTGCATGCTGTTTGCAAATTCGTACCAGCTCTGTGTGCTTTGAGCCCTTGTGCAGGGTTATGGGAGGTCAAGTGTCAGCTTTTAAAAATAATTATCAAGAGGTCCAATCACTGTCACTTTGGTGAGGAGGGACAGGAACAAGATAAGAATCTAATGCTCTTTTTAATTACCTTGCCTGCAGGGCTGCTGTAGAATAAATGTATTGAAATGCTTCACACAATTTTAATACTGGAATGCCAACTTACAAAGATATGCAGTGTAAATACCATGGCACATCAAACATCACTTTGGCACTTCACTGCATGAAATGTTTTGACAAATGCGCGAAACACAAAATGAGACATGAATTCCAAGAGTACAGATGTGAAAGAGAAGATTTAAAACAAAAGTCTTCCGTCAATTAATGTTCACCCTGCCCATGATTTTACTGGTATCGATGCATCCTTTACTGACTAGTTGGGACAGTGCCACTATAGTAGTTTGAAGGAACATGATTTGATGTATTATTAGGAGAGTTATCAAACTCAGTAACCACATAGTTATTAAGCTGTACAACCAAAGAGTGCCTGCTATTCCCAGGGGGAGAGACAGAATACTCTAATGTGCACATAATTTATAAGCATGCTGGCTAGAGTCAGGGGAGGAAGGAGAATGCTTCTAATAATTATCTGATGTGCCATTTAGCAGATGAAATTTAATGATGAGGAATGTGAAGTATTATATTTTGTAAAGAAGGGAAAGAGATACACTAAAGAAACACATGCAAAATGCTGGAGAAACTCAGTAGGTCTGGGAGCATTATAGGGATAGGTGAAACCAGGTGAGTGGGAAGGTGGGCAGGTGGGGTAGGGGGGATGAAGTGAAAAGCTGGAAGGGGATAGGTGGAAGAGGTAAAAGGTTGAAGAAGAAGGAATCTAATAGGAGAGGACAGTGGACCATGGAGAAAGGGGAGGAACAGGTGAACCAAAGGGAGGTGATGGGCAGGTGAGGAGGAGAGAAGGGGTAAGAGGGGAGTCCAAATGAGGAATGGAAAAAGAAAGAAGGAGGATGGGTGAAAATTAACAGAAATTAGAGAAATTGATATTCATGCCATCAGGTCAGAGGCTACCTTGATGGAATTTGAGGTATTACTCCTCCAAACTGAGAGTGACCTCCTCATGACTGTAGAAGAGGCCATGGATTGACGTGTCGGAGTGGGAATGGGAAGTTGAATTGAAATGGGTGGCCACCTGGAAATCCTGTCCTTTGTGGCAGGTGAGACGAAGATGCTCAATTAATTAATCCGTCAATCTACGCCTTTAGATGAACTAAAGAGCTCAGTTCTAAAAGCAGTGTCAGAAATCTGAAGGTATGTATGCATAGTTCATTAAAACTGGGAGGGCACATTGACAGAGTGGTTGAAAAAGCATACAGGGAATCTAAGCCACAGAATACAAAAGCAATGAAAGGATGATTAATGTTATGTAACTGGGATGTATCTAGTTCGAGATGCACGGTAAAGGAAAGTATACAGGAAAAAAAAACAAATTAATTCCATTGATGTTCATAGACTAGAGAAGTTGAGATTGTTTGGAAAAGAAAGTATTCTGAGGAGATCTGAAAGAGTTATATAATGCCATGAAGCGAATGGAAGAAATAATTCAACCTGGCAGAGAGGGCATGGAATGAAAGTGATTGACAAAAGGG
Source organism: Mobula hypostoma (assembly GCF_963921235.1). Classification (NCBI taxonomy): domain Eukaryota; kingdom Metazoa; phylum Chordata; class Chondrichthyes; order Myliobatiformes; family Myliobatidae; genus Mobula; species Mobula hypostoma. Next base: position 29,984,357 of record NC_086102.1, on the reverse strand, counting down.
AAAAGGAGTGAGGTGAGGGAAAATTATTTGACACAACAGTAATTGTGGTCAGGACTCTGCTCTCAGGGGAGGTAGCGCAGGCAGATTCAACCGTAATATACCAGAAGTAGTGGTTATGCATCTGAAAGGAAAGAGTCCACGGGGAATGGGGGAGAAGATGGAGTGTCGATCTAGCCAGATTGTTTTCACACCAGAATCAGAATCAAGTTTAATATCAGTGGCATACTGCATGTCATGAAATGTGTTGCTTTGCTGCAGCAGTTCATTGCAATTCATACTGAAAAACACTGCAAATGGCAATAATCTATTCTTATTGTAATTTGAATGAGCTGGATGACCTCATTCCTTGCTATAACTATTATGTAATTCTGAAATTCCATTTTAATGACAGATAAAGAGGAAAAATACCATACAAAGTAAACAGCAAAAGTATGGAACCAGAGGAGATAGCTGAGGAACTTAATGAATACTTTGTTTCAGTATTCGCTACGGAAAAGGATCTTGGCGATTGTAGGGATGACTTACAGCGGACTGAAAAGCTTGAGCATGTAGATACTAAGGATGAGGATGTGCTGTAGCTTTTGGAAAGCATCAAGTTGGATAAGTCTTCGGGACCGGACGAGGTGAACCCCAGGCTACTGTGGGAGGCGAGGGAGGAGATTGCTGAGCCTCTGACAATGATCTTTGCATCATCAATGGTGACAGGGGAGGTTCCAGAGGATTGGAGGGCTGCGAATGTTGTTCCCTTATTCAAGAAAGGGAGTAGAGGTAGCCCAGGAAATTATAGACCAGTGAGTCTTACTTCAGTGATTGGTAAGTTGATGGAAAAGATCCTGAGAGGCAGGATTTATGAACAGTTGGAGAGGCATAATATGATTAGGAATAGTCAGCATGGCTTTGTGAAAGGCAGGTCGTGCCTTACGAGCCCGATTGAATTTTGACAGGATGTGACTAAACATGTTGATGAGGTAGAGCAGTAGATGTAGTGTATATGGATTTCAGCAAGGCACTTGACAAAGTACCCCATGCAAGGATTATTGAGAAAGTAAGGAGGCATGGGATCCAAGAAGACATTGCTTTCTGGATCCAGAATTGGCTTACCCACAGAAGGCAAAAAGTGGTTGTAGATGGGTCATATTCTGCATGGAGGTCGGTGACCAGTGGTGTGCCTCAGGGATTTTTTCTGGGACCCCCCTCTCTTTGTGTCCTGGATGAGGAAGTGGAGGTATGGGTTAGTAAATTTGCTGATGACACAAAGATTGGGGTGTTGTGGATAGTGCGGAGGGCTGTCAGAGGTTACAGCGGGACATTGGTTGGATGTATAACTGAGCTGAAAGTGGCAGATGGAGTTCAACATAGATATGTGTGAGGTGGTTCATTTTGGTAGATCAAATATGATAGCAGAATATAGTATTAATGATAAGACTGTTGCAGTATGGAGGATCAGAGGGATCTTGGTGTCCGAGTCAATAGGACATTCAAAGCTGCTGTGTAGGTTGACTCTGTGGTTAAGAAGGCATACGGTGCATTGGCAATCATCAACCATGGGGTTGAGTTTAAGAGCCGAGAGGTAATGTTACAGCTATATAGGACCCTGGTCAGACCCCACTTGGAGTACTGTGCTCAGTTCTGGTCACCTCACTACAGGAAGGATGTGGAAACTATAGAAAGGGTGCAGAGGAGATTTACAAGGATGTTGTCTAGATTGGGGAGCATGCCTTATGAAAACAGATTGAGTGAACTCAGCCTTTTCTCCTTGGAGTGACAGAGGATGAGAGGTGACCTGATAGAGGTGTATAAGATGAGAGGCGTTGATCGTGTGGATAGTCAGAGGCTTTTTCGCAGGGCTGAAATGGCTATCACAAAAGTTTTAAGATGCTTGAAAGTAGGTACAGAGGCGATGTCAGGGCTAAGTTTTTATGCAGAGAGTGGTGACTGCGTGGAATGGACCGCCGGCAATGGTGGTGAAAGTGGATACGATAGGGTCTTTTAAGAGACTCCTGGATAGGTACATGGAGCTTAGAAAAATAGAGGGCTATGGGTAATCCTGGGTAATTTCTAAAGTAAGTACATGTCCGGCACAGCATTGTGGGCCGAAGGGCCTGTATTGTTCTGTAGGCTTTCTATGTTTCTATATTTTTAAAAGTATAAGAAGAAGATGAAAGCTTCTCCAGTCATTGAGGCAGAGGTAGAAAGACTTTCTTATAAGTCCATAAGATATAGGAGCAGAATTAGGGCATTCCTGCTCCGTCGTTTGATTATGGCTAATTTATTAATCTTCTTATTCTCATTCTCCGTCCTTCTCCCCTTAACCTTTGACACCCTAAACAATTAAGAACCTATCATCCTTCCTTTTAAATATATCCAATGACTTGGCCTCCACAGCCATCTGTGGCAATGAATTCCACAGATTCTCTACTCTCTGGCTAAAGAAATTCCTCCTCATCTCTGATCTAAAAAGACATACATTTATTCTGAAGCTGTGTGTTTTGGTCAGAGACTCCTCCACTTTTACAAACATCCTCTTCATGTCCACTATATCTTGCCCTTTCAAAATTTGATAGGATTCAGTGAGATCCCCCCTCATTCTTCTAAACTCCAGTGAGTACAGGGCCATCAAATGCTCCTCAAATGTTAACCCTTTCATTCCCAGGATCATTCTCACGAACCCCTTGTGACCCTCTCCAATACCAACTTATATTAGAAATAACTTATGTCAGAGATAAATGGAATACTCTAATAGTCTATTCATAGAAGCAGTATTTTTGCTTGGTATCCTGAGCATTGTGATGAAGTTCTAGCTTTTAATATTATATATGACTTACTGCCAATGATTTCTCTTTTGTAATTTGTAGTCTGAGAAATGAATGCCCACTTAACTGCAAATCAATCAAAAGACCTTTATCTGCAAGACAAAAATTTTATATATTTCATAACTTGCTATGCGAATATTACCTTTCTCAAAGTGAGGTCCTTAAGAGAACTGTCCATCCAGCAGGACATGCCCTCTTCGCATAGCTACTGACAAGAATGGGGAACAGGAGCCTGAAGACACGCACTCAGTGTTTCAGGAACAGCTTCTTCCCCTCTGCCATCAGATTTCTGAATGGACGATGAACCCATGGACACTACCTCACTATATTCCCTCTTTTTCCACTACTTATTTAATTTAATTTTCTTTAAATACATATTATTTTCATTTATATTTTGTTATTATATATTGCAATGTACTGCTCTGCAAAACAACAAATTTCATGACATCTGCCAGTGATATCAAAGCTGTTTCTGATTCTGGAATGTTGATTGGCCATACGATTAATAAATGGCCCTTCAGGAATTCTATAGCTCTAAATCACTTTTGAATGTGATTGAAGAGAAAAGCAAATGAAGCATACTGATAGGCAAGCATTATCATTAAGCAACACACTCAAAATACTGGAGGAACTCAGTAGGTCAGGCAGCATCCATGGGAATTTCTTTTCCCTGGAAGGAGAAATCAATATTCGTGCCATCAAGTTAGGGCTACCCAGACAGAATATAAGGTGTTGCTCCTCCGCCTTGGGTGTGGCCTCTTTGTGGCACATTTTACAACCACATATCATCTTTTCATCTTTGTTTTGCATTATTGCGGTGCAGAAGGTTCAGCAATGGTCGAAAGTGTGGCAGAACTTCCACTGACAAAGCAAATTACCTTCCCTCCCTCAACAGTTTTCCAGCTCCTACATGGTGGCAAGGAAATCTGTGAGCGGACTGCAAGAAAGCAACAAAGGCTTAAATTTTCACACCTATGATAAGAGCAACTCATCATAACATAAAGGCAACATTTAACATAAAAGATCCAATTGTTGCATTTTGGCTACTATTTCTGTAAAACAGAGAAGAAACCTGGAGGATATTTTATCACAGTGGTGACTGTGATTACAGAAACGTAGAACTGAATTAACAAAAGGCTGATTAAGTGACATTGAGTAGGTGTACTGCCATTTGAAAAGTCTCCGCATATTTTTTTGAAAGAATCCTGCAGCTTCAACTGTGTATAGAACCATGGGCAGTGCTTAATTAGTACCTGAGTTTTTTACTGCATAGGATGCGCTGTTTGCTTTGACGTTTACTTTGATGTGGTGGTGGTGTTTTTTTAACATTCCAGTCTCACTTTAGCCTTCTAGTTGTGTGGCACTTTATTTAGGTCTGTTCTCAGTAATAAAATGGCAGGAGTCATTAAAAAAGATCAAAAACAAAAAGAGAAAACATGAGGGCATAATATGTGGTTGGAAAGAGAAATGGCAACTTAATATCAGGTGCAATTTAGGAGACCAAGAAGAGTAAAGAGGACATAATGGAGAGTGGTATTGGACAAAATGGAGAGTTAGATGAGACTGGTGGTGTCCAGATGTTAGAGGAAGAGAAAGAGCAGCTTGTTGAGGAATGCTGATTCTTGTTACTTACAGATAATGGGCAAATGTTCCCTAGATTGGTGTATTTTTAAATGTTTGAATGAAGTGGAAATTAGTGAAGTATACATGAAGATATTAAAATTATACGTATCATAGACAAGCACTGTAAAAGAATTCAGTAGCTAAAAGATGAAAATGTGTAAGGCAGGCAGTGAAGAGGAATGGGGAGGTGGGAGCTAGCCAAACAAAACTTTGATGTTGGGGCTGGGGACACCAGAAGAACTTTTGGCACTTGTTTAACCACCTAAACATTCAGTTCCTTCACCACGGAGTCATATTTACAAAATGTACCGTAGTTGCTCACTAAGGCTGCTCCACCTGCACAACTAAAATATGTGACCAAGAGGGATAAGGATAAGGAGAGTTGATGCATGCAAACACTTAAAGATCCACACCAATTTGCTCATTATCTCACAGTAACGTAGTGGTTAGTGTAACGCTGTTATAGTGCCAGTGACCTGGCTTCAATTCTGCTACTGTCTGTAAAGAGTTTGTATGTTCACCCCATGACTGCATGGGTTTTCTTTCTGGTGCTCTGGTTTCCTCCCACCTTCCAAAAACATCTGGGTTAGTAGGGTAATTGGTCACATGAGTGTAGTTGGACAGTGAGAGTTCATTAGGTCAGAAGGACCTGTTACCATACTGCATCTCTAAATAAACTGAAATAAAGTTAAAAAGTACCTTACCTTGAAACTAAGTCACTGTTACTGCTTCTAAATCCTGGAATTACTACCCAGAAATTACCAGCCAGAATGTGGGAACACCAAAACTCTGCACGTGCCACCATGTTATAGGCAAGGGCAAGCTGGCATTGTCGGTAATGCCCAGTCCCTAATAAGTGAAGTAATTAAAATATATATAGAGACAGTAAGAGGGTAATCAAGTCAGAATATTCACTACTAATCACAGTCCATTTACCAATTGCTTTCAGTTGTGCTTATTTAGATTTAGGCGAAAGATAGCGTCATTGGCTGAATTTTCATCGGCCAAGCAATGTCTTATAAATGATAATTTTGGGAATTTAGACCTTATCTTGTGAGGAAGGAGAGCAGAAATGAATCTGGGCTTCAGTCTGAAGTGAATTAACTTGCAGGTGTAGTGAAAGAGTTTGCACCAGATCTTTGACTTCTGCTCATGTGATATATAAAGTTTGTCAGAAAGCTGAGGTAAAGTTGAATCACCTGGGAAGTATCACCACAGGAGCATGTATGATTCATATTTTTACCAAAATAGGCACAAACATAATATTTGATTAGCAAACTTACCTGCAATGTCGGCACTTCAGCTGTCGCTCAGCAGTAAAGAGAAATTGTTGTTGGACACTTCATTCACCCACGCTCCTCTGAGATGCCCCTGCATATAAAACATTAAACATTTTACCAATAAAAAAGTGGCCTGTTAATATCACAAGGAATTTAGATTCCAAAAATGAAAAGGGATACGTCCTTCAAAAAGCACTGTGGATTTCAAAAGTTGTTAGCAGTGGATTCCTGTGGTGACACTTTTCTCCCCCACTGGGTTGTTAGTTTATTTACATACAACTTAAAACAGGATGTTGCAGAATGAAATAACACAGCAAATTGCCAGTTGGTTAAGATTGTGTATGTGAGTTCTTGACCCGGACGTCACAATTTAAGACCATGGTATTCATTTTAGGAGCAAGTTATTTGAAGAATGTAATACTAAGGCTTTATAAGGCATTGGGTAGACTGCACTTGGAGTATTGTGGTAAATTTGTACCCCATATCTAAGAAAGGATGTGCTGGCATTGGAGATCGCCCAGAGCCGTTTTGCATGAACGATCCTGGGAATGAAAGGGTTTACAGATGCGGAACAAATGAAGGCTCTGGACCTGTACTCGCTGGAGTTTAGAAGAATAAGGGGGGATCTCATTGAAACGACAACGTTGACTCAGGCCTAGGGGGCCGGCATCGGGCACGATGACGGACTCTCCACTTCTCCCTCTCCCTCATCAGTGTGTTCAGTTCATCTACATTAGCCGCGCCGCTGTCTTCTAGGAGCGTGTTGACCATAGTCTTGAGAGGGCGCCCAGGGTTCATCCTCCCGTGCTTGGGCTTCCATATGATGACTAGGCTGACAGGTAGTTCGGGATGGCATAGACAGTGCCCTGCTAGTTGCAGTCTTCTCGCCTCGATTTTAGTGGTGAGCACCGGTAGGTCATCATGGAGTTCGACGTTCGTCATGTGCTGTTGCCAACCAACCATCTAGAGACTTTCGCATCGTCTTGGTGAGTGTCCACGTCTCACAAACGTACATGAGAATGCACTCTATGACTGCTATGAAAATCCTCTTTTTAAGCCCTCTGGTCAGGTTCAACTTCCAGATTTCCTTCATGTCATTCATAGCCCTCCACACCAGCACCTTCCATATCTTTATGTCCTTCTCCAAACTCATCATTCTTGACCCGAGGTACTTGTAGTCAAAGACTTTCTTAATGGTATCATTCTCTGAGAGTACCTTCGTCGCAGTTAAACGCCATGTACTCTGTCTTTTTAGCGTTTAGGTGAAGTCCAATTTTATTGTACTCAATTTCCACTTTTGTCAGTAGCTGCTGTGTTTCCTCCATTTGGTCAGAGAGCAGGACTATGTCATCTGCAAAATCGAGATCTGTGAGCGTAACTGGTCTGATCCTTTTGGTTTGTCCTGGTTTTATGTTAAAACCAAGCTTGTCATGATCTTTGGTAGCTTGACGCAGAGTGTAATCAAGGACGATTATAAAGATGTAGGGTGCCAGAGTGTCTCCTTGCAGCACACCAGCTAGGAGCTCGAACACTGCTGTTTCTCCATCTGGTGATACAACTTTCACCATGGTTTTGGTATAGCTGGACTCTATTGCTCTCAGAAGATGGTCTGGCACTCCGTAAGCTTTCAGGATCTTCAGCATTTTACCTCGGTGAATACAGTCAGAAGCATTGCAAAAATCAATGTAAGTAAGCACGGCTGGTAGGTTGTTCTTCTTGACTTCCTCGATGATCCTACGGAGACCAAGTATGTGCATTACTGTTGTCTACTTCTGCCGAAAATCATTCTGATTGAGTCTTAGCTTAGGGTCAATGGCGGTGCGAATCCTGTTCAAGATCATCTGATTGTATAGCTTTGCTAAGATGCAGGTCAAGCTGATACCGTGGTAGTTATCTGTCTTTGTGAGGGATCCAGACTTGGGGACTGGGATAAGGAAACATACAGTATCAAATATTGTCTAAATAGATTGGACATGGAAAGGATGTTTCCTTTTGTAGATGAGTCTAGGATCAGAGGACACAGATTTAAAACAGAATGATATACCTTAGAACAGAGACAAGGAGGAATTCCTTTAGCCAAATGATGGTGAATCTCTGGAATTCATTGCCACAGATGCTGTGGAGGCCAAGTTGTTGGGTATATTTAAAGCAGAAATTCATGGGTTCTTGATTGGTAAGGGTGCCAAAGGTTATGGTGAGAAGAGAAGAGAATTGGAGAATGGTGGAGCAGACCTTGGGCTGAATGGCCTAATTCTGCTTCTATGTCTTATGGTCTTATGGCCTAAAAGACCCAATGATAAAAAGCTTAGCAGATCACTGACACTGCCCAGTTTGCACATGTGTTTGGGCCACTTATACTGGTCAGAGTCTCTATAAGTTTAGTGACTCTTGTGTCTGCCTAAAATGAACACATGCCACATTTTGATATTGAAATAAGTCTCCTGCTCCCACTTAGTATATCATAGTTAATCAGTTTCATTCAGTTGGACTGATCACAAAATGACCATGGAGCTCTGGCAACCAGCTCTTTCTCACCTCTTCCCAATGTACAGTACATACGACCCTTGGCCTGGGTCAAGGCTCCAACAGGTGGAGACCTTTAGCATAGTGACTGCCAAGTTTATTATGATAGGACATTTGGATCAGTTTATTTCAGTCTTGAGTTCGTTTCAGCTTTAAAGCCCATCAAATTTCTGTTAGGAGTGTGTCTGGTGAGGTGGGATAACAAATTTTAGGTCTTTTTGTCACTTCCTGTGCTCACAAAAGAAATACAACTGAAGTTTCTATCAGACTCCCTTTTAAGTGGTAAACAACTTGCTCACTTGATGTGAAGTAAAATAATTGCCAATGCTGTGAGCTCACTGTACAGTGCAATAACACAGGAAGGAAATACATGTCAACATAGTACTGTTCCAATACTGTATGCAGTAAGTCTCACAATAGCACCGTCCATTTCCATGCTATTGAAAACCTTGGAGCAATGCCTCCATGCTTCTGTTCCATTCATAATGTTAAGAATGGATTTCCTGCAGGAATGTGGAGCAAACCACCCCACTTTAAAATATAAACAGTTACATTTAGCCTGTATGTGAAGAGGAACCATTATACTCAAAACAGAGTGATGAATAACTCATCCACTGCGTCATTACGGTTTAGAACGTGAAGTTCTTTTGAGAATCTAATGATATCACCGGTATTTTAAGGAGAGACACTATTCACAAAGTCTCGCTGTACGCTAATGATCTGCTGCTATTTATTTCTAATGTTGAGACTTCGTTACCCATGCGCTTTCTTCACTCTCCTGTTTTAGCCAGTTCTCAAGTTATAAATTAAACCTACATAAAAGTGAACTTTTCCCTTTGAATAATTTGATACCAACAAATTCTAACCTTCTGTTTAAAACTGTAAGAAACCAATTTACCTACTTAGGTGTAACAATCACTAAAATCTGTAAGCGTCTATTTGAAGAAAATATTCATACCGTGTTAAATCACGTAAAAAGGATACTATCAAATTGGTCACCTCTTTTGTTGTCGTTGATTGGCCAAATTAACTCTACCAAAAAGAATATATTACCTAAATTTATATATCTTTTTCAGGCATTACCTGTTTTTATTCCTAAATTTTTTTTGATTCTCTTGACTCTATTGTATCTTCTTATATATGGAAGAATAAGCGTTCTAGATTAAATAAAATTCATCCTCAGAAAGATAAAAAGAATGGAGGATTAGCCTTACCAAACTTTAGATTTTATTTTTGGGCAGTTAATATAAGAAATCTTACATTTTGGTTATATTACATTAATCGTGAGCATTGCCCAATGTGGGTTTTTTTAGAAGCTAACTCTGTTATTAAATTTTTTATTATTTCTCTTCTTGGATCCTCATTTCCTTTGTCTCTGAGTAAGTTAACTGATAATCTGGTAGTTAAACACACTATGAGAATTTGGATGCAATTCCGAAAATACTTTGGCTTATTGAGATTTTCTCTTTCGAGTCCCATTTTTTCTAATTATTTTTTGAAACCGTCTATGATTGATGTGGCTTTTAAAGAATGGGATAGATTAGGTATTAAATGCTTTCAGAACTTGTTTGTAGAGAGAAGTCTCTTTTCGTTTGAACAACTGTCAACTAAATATAGTTTACCCAAAACTCATTTTTTCGATACTTACAAATAAGAGATTTTTTACGGTCTCAAATAAGTACATTTCCTAAAAGTCCTGATAAGAATCTACTAGATGTATTTTTTAATTTGAAACCTTTTTATAATGGATCTATATCTAATATTTATAATATGCTGTTGGGAATGAGTAGTGTTCCTTTAGATAAAATTAAAAATCTTTGGGAACAAGATTTACAGACTTCAATTTCTGAGGAAACTTGCAATCAAATTTTTAAATTGGTTAACACTTCATTGTTATGTGCACACCACTCTCTCCTACAATTTAAAGTGGTCCATAGGGCCCATATGACCAAGGATAAGTTGTCTCGTTTTTACTTAGATATATCTCTGTATTGTGATAAATGTAATAATGGAAAAGCTTCACTCATTCATATATTTTACTTTATACTTTATTGTCGCCAAACAATTGATACTAGAGCGTACAGTCATCACAGCGATATTTGATTCTGCTCTTCATGCTCCCTGGAGTATAAATCGATAGTAAATATTAAAAATTGAAATTATAAATCATAAATAGAAAACAGAAAAGGGAAAGAAAGTTATTGCAAAAAAAAACCGAGAGGCAGGTCCAGATATTTGAAGGGTACTGCCCAGATCTGGGTCAGGATCCGTTCAGCAACCTTATCACAGTTGGAAGGAAGCTGTTCCCAAATCTGGCCGTACGTGTCTTCAAGCTCCTCAGCCTTCTCCCGGAGGGAAGAGGGATGAAAAGTGTTTTGGCTGGGTGGGTCGTGTCCTTGATTATATCCTGGCAGCGCTGCTCCAACAGTGTGCAGTGTAAAGTGTTTTGGACATGTCCGAGTCTTGGAAAATATTGGAAAGAAGTATTTCAAACTTCCTCGATACTTTTCAAAGTAAACTTTAAGCCTAATCCTTTGACCGCTTTATTTGGTATTGTTGGAGGAAAGGATATTACTTTGGAGTCGTCTGACTTGCACATTTTGGCTTTTATGTCAAAAATGAAGGACGCTCTTGCTTAAATGGAAAGATGCGGCCCCTCCTATTCCTATACACGCCCAATGGTTACGTGATGTGATGTCGTGTTTAAATTTAGAGAAGATTCGATGTTCAATTTCTGAATCTAGCCAAGACTTTCAAACATTGTGGGGACCTTTTCTGAATTATTTTCAAAACCTTTGATTTGCTGTTAAAGCACAGATGATGACTAATTTTTTTTTTCCTTTTTTCCTTTACTCATCAGCTTTGGTCTTGGTAGTGGGTTAGATTTTTTTTTAATAATAAAATTACTATATTTCAATGTTATGAATTAATTAATCTGTATGAATATAGGGTAAGGAGTCTTTATATGCAATTTAGTATAATGTATTGATATATATTTTTCCCATACTCTGTATTCTTATATGTAAAATTAATACAAATAATAAAAATATTGGAAAGAACGTGAACTCCTTCAAAAATCTGAGCAGTCTGTTTATTGGCATAGATTTGCATACTGGACAGTCCAGAGTTAATTTGTTCATTTCTCAAAGAAATAAAAGTTAAGCTGGAAAAATTGGCCTGTGAGTTTACTTGCAATACTGAACTTAAGTATTCAATAATATAAAATTATATAGTTTAGATTTATTTTTGTCTGTATTTTATAGGGAACAGAAAATGTATTGGACCCAAGAGTAATTGAAAACTTAATTCAAAAGTATGAAACGAGAAGCCAACAGCATGTTGGATATTATTATCAACATAAGATGGAAAAAGTCTTTTATATAAAGTTAAGGCTATATCCCATGTCCCTTTAATTTTCATAACTAGCACAATAGGATATTGGCTTAACTTTATTTACATTTTAACTTTTCTATTCCATCTCATGTTGGTTATAAAGTCCAACATGCTTTCAATTTCACATTCCATATTTTCAGATTCAGTTAAAATACAAAGATATGCAAAAATATTTCATTTTTATGACACCTTTAGGATGGTAACATGTCATATGTTCTTTAGATGAGTAACCAAGCTAAGTGTCAAGACTTATTTTTAAAGGGGTCGACTTTAAGGGGTTTCTTATATAGCAGGGAAGAGTGATGGAGAGGTAGAATGATTTAGGGCAGAGACGCCAGAGCTCAGAGCACTATTTGAGCAAGAATTAAAATTGATGTGGCTTAAGAAGTCAGCAACATAGGGACACAAAGATCGACAAAATTCCTGTTTAGGAGCATAGTTTTAATGTAACATTTCAATTTTATCCCAAAAGATTCTGTCAGGTGACATTCATTGCAAGTAGAAATTTGAATGCAACATTGACTTCATTTCCTGTTTGTGCTGAATTTCGTATATCATTAAGTGTTTTGTACACTATAATTTCTGTTGTTCTTATATGAATGAGGATTTACGCAAACACATTAACTGCGGCAGGAAGAATAGAGCAAATAAGACATTAAGCTCAATAAAACATTTTCTCATTGTTTATCATTTTCATGTTGATCAGGGTTTTGCAATTTCTTTTGAATAACCAAGACTGGCATTTCCATAGCCATTTGTGCTGAAATCAGCCAACTCTTAAAAAAACAAGGATTTGAATGTGAGACCATCATAATATGTTGATATTGAAGAGGTAGTATATTTTCTCAATGAGTCAGTAACAACATTTTGTTACTGCAAATGGCTCCAATTTGACTTGCATTTCATGGTGCTATAAATTGTCATATACTTTAAAAAATCCCCGAGACCCTTCACAGCAGCTGTAGTGACTTAACAATTGGTGTAAGTTTGTTTATTTATTAAGATATAGGCATCCGTTAGTCTCGAGAGACCATGGATTTGCACCTTGGAAGATTTCCAGGGTGTAGGCCTGGGCAAAGTTGTATGGAAGAGCGGCAGTTGCCCATGCTGCAAGTCTCCCCTCTCCATGCCACCGATGTTGTCCAAGGGAAGGGCACTAGGGCTGATACAGCTTGGCACCGGTGTCGTCGCAGAGCAATGTGTGGTTAAGTGCCTTGCTCAAGGACACAACACGCTGCCTCAGCTGAGGTGCAAACTAGCGGCCTTCAGATCACTAGACCGATGCCTTAACCACTTGGCCATGCGCCAACACATTGAGATACAGCATGGAATAAGCCCTTCTGGCCTTTCAAACTGCAGTGTCTGGTAATCCCCGATTTAATCCTAACCTAATCACAGGACAATTTACAATGACCAATTAACCTACCAACCGGTATGCCTTTGGACTGTGGGAGGAAACTAGAGCACCCAGAGGAAACACATGTAGTCACAGAGAGAACGTAAAAACTCCATACAGGCAGCAGCGGGAATTGGACCCAGGTTGCTACTACCATAAAGCGTTGTGCTAACCACTACAGTGTCTTCACATGCAATCCCAATCGGTCCTTTTCTGATATCCAATCATATATGCAAAAGGAAATATGACTGATACAATAGAATGTATATAATACATATGTATAATGAATAGCCTATTGCTTCTGTACTCAGTTATAATGGACCAGCTTTATAGAGCTGACTTAAACTACCTCTACAATTTAGTGACTTATTTCATTAATCTTGGTATGTATATTGTTCAGTTATAGACTCTTGTTACCAAATGATGCATCTGCAGAGTGACATTTATGTATATGAGAGGATTATTGCCTAGTAAATTATCACGCACCAATGTTAATCAGCTTTGTTCACAAAGGAATAACAATTCGAACGAGTGACATTGTGATGTTTTTGCAATACTAATGATGCCTGATGAAAATCCTATTTTAAAACTTCCTGTTTAAATTTGGGACTAAGGCACAGGGCATAAACACTTTGACTGCCCACTTGTCTGAGTCACTGCCTGAGTCAGTGGTGGAAGCAGATACACTAGTGAAGTTTAAGAGACAGGTATTTGGAGGAATTTAAGGTGGGAGCTTATATGGGAGGCAGGGTCTGAGGGTCGGCACAACATTGTGGGCCGAAGGGCCTGTACTGTGCTGTACTATTCTATGTTCTATGTAGTCACCAACATACTATTGGTTAAGTGGCATATGACAGGTACTAACTTCTTGTCACCAAAGATGTGCCCGAAGAATTTAGTTACATCGTACCATTAAGAAGAAGGGAAAAATAAACTGGTTTAACTAACTGAATGTACTTGAACATAGAACATGGAACATTATAGCACAATACAGACCTTTTGGCCAATAATGTTGTACTGAACTTTCAACCTACCCTAAGATCAATCTAACCCTTCCCTCTACAAACAAGAGAAAATCTGCAGATGCTGGAAATCTGAGCAACACACACAAAATACCGGTGGAACTCAGTAGGCCAGGTGATATGAAAAATCCCAGCACCAAGTTCATCTTTCCCTTCCCCCCCCACCACCTTCTGCTTTCTGCAAGGATCGCTCCCTATGCAACTCCCTTGTCTATTTGTCCCTCCTCACTAATCTTCCTCCTGGCACTTATCCTTGAAAGCAGAACAAGGGCTACACCTGCCCCTACACTTCCTCCCTCACTACCATTCAGAGACTTAAACAGTCCTTCCAGGTGAGGCTATGAGTCTGTTGGGGTCACTTACTGTGTTTGGTGCTCCAGGTGTGGCCTCCTGTGTATCGGTAAGACACAACGTAGACTGGGAGACCGCTTCGCTGAGCACCTACGTTCCATCCACTAGTAAAAGTGGGATCTCCCAGTGGCCACCCATTTTAATTCCACTTCCCATTCCCATTTTGATATGTTCCACTGTCATGATGAGACTGCACTTAGGTTGGAGGAACAACACCTCATATTCCATTTGGGTGGCCTCCAACCTGGAGGAATGAACATTAATTTCTCTAACTTCCGGTAATGCCCCTCACCATTTCCCATCCCCTTTTTCCTCTCTCACCTTATCTCCTTGCCCGCCCATCACCTCCCCCCTTTTCTTTCTTCCGTGGCCTTCTGCCTCTCTCACCAATCAACTTCCCAGCTCTTTACTTCATTCCTCTCCCTCCAGGTTGCACCTATCACTTTATGTTTCTCTCTCCCCTCACCCCCCACCTTTTAAATCTACTCTTCAGCTTTTTTTCCCAGTCCTGCCGAAGGGTTTCGACTCTACTCCTTTCCATAGATGCTGCCTGACCGGCTGAGTTCCTCTGGCATTTTGTGTGTGTTGCTGTACCCCTTCCCTCCTTCATAGTCTTTAATTTTTCTATCATCCCTGTGCTTATCTAAGAGTTTCTTAAATACCCTAATGTATCTGCCTCTGCCATCAATCCTGGCAGACCATTCCATGTACTCACTGTTCTCTGTGTTAAAAAGTCCTACCTCTGACTCCCCTTTCATACTTTTCTCCATTTACCTTAAAGTTATGCTCCCTTCTATTAGCCATTTCCACCCTGAGAAAAAGTGTCTGGCTTTCCACTCGATCCATACCTCTTGCCATCTCACACACCTCTACCAAGTCACCCCTCTTTTGAATGCATCAAAAAACATTTCAAAGTACCAACAAGGTTTGGCCTGTATGTTCCTATTTTGGACAAGTAGGAGCTCCAGTGATGGTAAAAATATGAATTTTATGTAAGGAACACAATGGGAAGGAAGGTCTAGGGTAACGTACTTTCGGCATCACTGTGAACGGCAACAGCTGAAGGAAGTGAGCTGAGTGTGAAACCAATCACAAAGCCTTTCCCTGGGGAGCAGAGCAATCTGATCTCTTTATTCGTCTTTGGAATGCTTTCCGCTCCTTCCTGCTTCTCTCCACCCATCCCCTCCCCACTTTTAGATTTCTCCTTCCCTGCAACACACAGAAAATAACACCACCTGGCCCCGTGTCAGCTGCTGCGTTCAGCTTTGTGCTCGGAGTCTCCTGAGTATTAAAGCTGATGTAAAGCTATTTCTTTCTCCTATATCCTGGAGGGTTTTTATGCTGTCGTGTTAGAAAAATAACCCTCAGCTGCACTGTTATTTGTGTTTGCACTTAAGATTCAATACTTTTGGGGAAGATAAAATGTTCACTAAATTCTTATTTTTTATATTGAGAGTAAGTATTCATGACATCCTAATGATATAACACACTGAAAACACAACAACACATTTCCATAGGATTTCCTTGACACACTGAGTTACACAAAAAGTCTTCGTGTAACGATCAGCAACTGCCTTATTCATTAAGGCGGCATGCTTTTAAGCATCGTGTGTAACCAGCCATATGCTGAGATCAGCGGCTCAGTTACCACGACAACACTGCATCTACCTACGCCACCTCAGGGCTCACAATGAGCGGCAGGCAGGTAGTGTTTTGCCACCTAACGTGTTGTGTCTGTTGCTGGCAGGACAGAGAGGCAGCAGGAGATCCCCCATCTGTGCTCAATCACTCCTTGGCTTGGTTTACCGCTTTCTGTGATCAGGATAACGGGCAAAATAGCTGTTTTACCAATAAAGCCCAGAGTACCAATTTATCATCAACCTTTCCAACTGCCAAAACTTATAGCAACACGCACAAAATGCTGGAGGAACTCAGCAAGTCTGGCAGCATCCACAGAAATTAATAAACAGTCGTCATTTTGGCCCAAGACCCTTTTTCAGGACTGGAATGGAAGGGGAAAGACAGCAGAATAAAAAGGTGGGGTTGGGGAAGAAGGCGAGCTAGAAGGTAATAGGTGAAGCCAGTTGGGTGGGAAAGATAAAGGGCTGGAGAAGAAGGAATCTCTTAGGAGAGGAAAGTGGGCCATAGGAGAAAGGGAAGGAGGAGTGTACCAAGGGGAAGGTGATAGGCAAGTGAGGAAAGGTAAAAGGCCAGAGTGGGGAATAGAGGAGAGGGGAGGGAGAGGGGAAAAAAATTACCAGAAGGAGAAATCGATGTTCAATCCATCAGGTTTGAGGTAAATCTATGAGGGTTATTGTTCCCCACAGCATCATTGCACTCATGCTGTTGGGTTAGACACTCCTACGTTTATCTCCGTTCCTTAAAATAATTTTCCCATTTTCTTTTTGATCTACTAAATGTTTTGCTTGAATTCCTGTTGAATTGTGCTCATTGCTGCAGAGCATAGTCAAGTCCAACTTCAACTTGCATCGAGCGTTTGCACAGTGCAGGGGTCTGCCTGCCCACTTGTCAGCCTTTTAATCCCTGTCACTGATGCCTACTGTGAATAGGGTGTCTATGAACACCACCGGAAGCAGATGCTGTCAGTGGAAGTAAATGCGATATGCCTTGGAGGAATGGAGTTCAGAGATGCATGCTTTGTTGACAGTAGGTTACAAGGCCTCACGTTACACCTGAACCTGGTTCTCCCGATGAGTACTGAGGCGAACTCGGAGAGTGGCTTTGACTCCATGGGAGATGTTGTCTCCATGTCAATCACTTTATGCACACACACAGATAGCTGGGACAAGCTGCTCAATTTACAAGTCAGTGCACTCTCCAACCAAGCTCTCTCTTATGCTCTCATTCATTCCCCATATGAATGTCTCCAACACCATTCTGTCTTCAGCACTAGTAAAGAGTAAACAAGTATTGCATCACATGGGTTAAGAAACAAAATTAGCAGACAGACAAAGATGTTTCTTAAGTATTTTGTTATCCTTTAGTTACAGATGGAACTGATTTGTGGGATATGTTTACTTCCTGTTGTGACTTTTTCTTGGCTTTTATATTTGCAGAGAAGTGAGAACAACCGGTTAAGGTTGAACTAAAGGAAGGCAATTAGCAATGACTGTAGTGATAAGTACTGCGGGGGTGTGGTTGTATTAAAGCTGGGTGGGAGACTGCTGTGAGCTGCTTTTGGATGCAGTACAGTTAAAGTGCTTTGCCAACCTGAGTACTGATGCTGGATACCATTTCTGATTTTGCTCGCTTCCCGATCACCCTCCTCCTGTCCCGTACTCTCGGTGATTGACAGAGTTCAAAGCTTGGGCCTTCACGATGGTAAAGTCATTCAGAATGTAGCAGATGAAGATAAATCTGGGCACTCTCTCATTTAGCCAAGGAAGCCCAGGCAGCAGAAGTGTTGTGTGAAGTTTCTTGGAGTTTTGGCTGAGAATCATCTCTCCAGGTTCCTAGCAGAAAGCACGCGGCATATAGCAGCACCTATGCCATACTTATTTAAGCAGAGAAAAGAAAAAAAGATTTGGTTGTGGATTCAAAGAAACATCCTTAAAATAAAACAGAGAACTTAGTTATTACACACATCCCTTATCTTCTGGACAATCACAAAGCAAAGACTGCGAAAAGCACCAGGATATTAAAATGAATAATTCACTGAATAGATGTAATTGCAGTCTTTTCTTTAACAGCGCTGTTCACACTTCAGTCTGCCAGGCACTGTATATTTATTTTAAACCAAGGCTAGACTTTCATTGATGCTGTGTTCCCTGTAATTGTGATTCACGCTGAGGTTCTTCCCTGGCAAGGCCAGTAAAGGCAGTCCTAAGTCAGGCTGCCGTGACGTAAAGTGAATGACATGGTGCTGTAACCTCTGGTGACCCATGTCAAGTGGTACTTTATTCCA
Source organism: Mobula hypostoma (assembly GCF_963921235.1). Classification (NCBI taxonomy): domain Eukaryota; kingdom Metazoa; phylum Chordata; class Chondrichthyes; order Myliobatiformes; family Myliobatidae; genus Mobula; species Mobula hypostoma. Next base: position 29,966,031 of record NC_086102.1, on the reverse strand, counting down.
TGCATTCCTGGAGATGTCGTTTCATTTTGTTCCGGTGACAGGTATGCTGAGTGCTCAGAATTCCTCTTTAGACTGTCAATTCGACTTTTACATTCTGGGGTGTTTAGAATTTCTCCTAAGCTCACTAGCAAAGCTTCAGAGCAGAACTATCCGAATAATTCAAGGATAAGTAATTAGAGTCATAGAAAGCTATAGCACAGAAACAGGCCCCTTGGCCCATCCAGTCTGTACCAAGCCTAGTCCCATCAGTCTGCACATGCACCACAGTCCTCATGCATCCAAATTTCTCTTAAACATTGAAATCAAAATCGCATCCTCCACTTGTGCTGGCAGCTCATTCCACACTCTCACCACCATCTGAGGGAAAAGATTCTCCTCATGCTCCCCTCAAACACTTAAACTTCCACACTTAACCAATGACCTAGAGTTGTTGTCTCACCCAACCTCAGTGGAAAAAGCCTGTTTGCACTTACCGTATCTCTAACCCTCATAATTCTGTATACCTCTATCAAATCTCCCCACAACCGTCTATGTTCCAGGGATTAAAGTTCTAACCTATTCAATCTTTCCTTATAACTCAGGTCCTCCAGTCATGGCAACATCCTTGTAAAATTTCCCACAGGGTCTGAGGAACCACCTTGCCAGGCCCTGGGAATTTATCCATACTGATTTGCCTCAAGACAGCAAACCGATCCTCCTCTGTAATCTGTATAAGGTCTTAAGGAAACTTTCCTAAACACATTTGACAAACTCTGTCCCATTTTGTCCTTCTACAGTATGGGGATAAAAATTTCCTGATGGCAATTGAATTAAAACATTATCTGTAAAGGTGATTCAAAAAATGCAAGGCAGCTAGATTCAATTAAACAATTCCACTTGTAAGCCAAAGTGAATCTCCTGGGCACACACCCTGCCTTTTCTTCACAGTCACACTAACAATTTGTAATGCTCAACCACCTCGGTGTTCTGGCATCGTAGGTGTTTCACAAAGTGGGCCATGAACTTCTTGCTCATTCAGAGAGAGCAGGACGGGTTTGGAAGCCTGAAAAGGTGATAAAACATACACATTTGACCAGCATTGGATTACATACTTTAAGGCTCACAGAGTTATACAGAACAGAAAAAGGCCTTTGGCTCAACTCATCCATGCCGACCAAGATGAATATCTGAGCTAGTCTCATTAGCCTATCATCATGTTCTAATCATAGATCTAGTGCTGGAATATTAGATTAGATTGGGTAGCTCATTGTTGAGCAGCATAGACATGACAAGCCATTAGATTTTCTCTTTCATTATCACTCTAGGATTTACTTTCAGGTCAGCCAGGTCTTGAGCAACCTGTGATGAGTTTCACATTTTCAATTTTTGTTTTGGGCTACCAACCAAATGGATTCTGAGCAAAACAGAACAATAAACTAGGCAAATCTCCACAGATATTTCAGGACCTTTTAATTGGAGTTTTATCATTAAAACCTTTGTTCTACTGAGATGTTAATAAAATGAACTTGTTTTCCAGAAGACCCAATGTGGTGAAATTCAAGTCAAATAATGAATATAACACACAGGAAGAAATCCACCAGGATTTCATTGTGTTAATAATGGCTGCAGTCTATGATCTGAAAAATTTGCTTCTCTCAACTCCAGTAGAAATTAATTTTTGAAGAATACAATGACAACCACCACCAGATAATGAATTTGGAGCAAATCCCAGGATTTAGTGCTCGTAAGAACAATAGGACCTGGACCACCCCAGCTACCACACTTTATACATCATCCCATAAGGCCATTAAATTTAAATATGACATCATAATAGTGCATTGACTTAGAGCACACTGCCACACAGAAATAAGCCATTGGGCCCATCTAGTTCATGCTGAACTGTTGTTTTGCCTAGTCCTATTGGTCTGCAACTGGACTATGACCCTCTAGACCCCTTCCATCAATGTACCTACCCAAATTTCTCTTAAATGTTGAAATCAAAACGGCATCCATCACTACCACTGGCAGCTCATTCCACACTCTCACCACCCTCTGAGTGAAGGAGTTCTGTCTGTCTGTCTGTATCTTGTTTTACGGCGGTTGGCATCCAGCTTAATGGTGCATTACCGCCACCCTCTGCTCCAGAATGTGCACTAGACATACATTCTAAATCCCTTCACCCAATCACACACACACACACACACACACACACACACACACACACACACACACTGAAGGAGTTTCCCCCTCATGTTCCCTTTAAACATTTTACCTTTCACTTTTAACCCCTGACCTCTAATTATCATCTCACTCAACCTCAGTGGAAAAAGCCTATTTATGCTACCCTATCTATACCCCTGATAATTTTATGTACCTTTATCAAATTCCCCTTCATTTTCCTACATTCTAGGGAATGAAGCCCTAACTTGTTTAATCTTTCCCTGTGACTCAGTTCCTCAAGTTCCAGCAATATTCTTGTAAATTTTCTCTGCCTAAATTATCAAGCCTTCTTTAGCCTTGGCATTCTCCTATATCATGCCTTTTCCTTCAGCAGCAAACTGCAAAGAATTGTTTTGCCAGTGATAGATGACCTATATTTTATTGCAAGATTTAAATGCTCTGGTGTATGAGTAAATGGAAGCTATTTTTCTTTTCCCGTCAGCCTGCAAGCCTGGATTTTACAAAGCTTTTGCTGGAAATGTTAAGTGTGCCAAGTGCCCTCCTCACAGCCACGCTCAAGAGGCAGGGTCTGTGTGCTGCAGCTGCGACAGGAACTACTTCAGGGCGGACAAGGATCCCATCTCAATGGCTTGCACTCGTGAGTACTCCTCTCCCACTTGGTCTTTGTGCCCATCCCAACGCTCTCTGGCTGTGACAGGAGAAGTGTTCTGTTTCACAACTATCACAGCCTTATAATGGCATTGAAATCAATACCACTGGCATTGTGTTTTGTAGATGAGAGATGATTTCAGCAGTATTTTGATCATTAGAATTAAGAATCTTATTACGGAGCTATGGATCTTTAGGATCTATAATCAAGTCTGCACATAAATCTTTGGTGATCATTACTGCTGTGGGCAGTAAAGGAAATAATTATTTTAATATCAATGTTTTTTTTCATGCATATTGCTTTCTTTTCTTTTTAAATCTTTTTATTGAATAAGTATACAAAGGGTGAACCATAAAGGCACTAATACACTGTTAGAAATTACAGAAGATATTAATACAGAAGAAAAAATTGATACGAACAGTGCAATTTAAACAAAAAATAATATGGTAATGTAATAGTATACTAATTTTTATATATATATATATCAATAGAGAAAAGGAAAAAACCCCGAAAAAAACCCCAAAAGAAACCCCACCGTGAAACTAAACTAAAAGCAAAGCAAAGCAATGGGCTAACTTGGAACCAAGTAGAGTCAAAGAACTTAAAATCACGTCCTCAAACCCGACCTCCATTAAAACCAGTTTAAAAAAAAGCAAGAAGGAATATAAATATGGAACAAAAGAGAAAAAAAAATTACATTAAATGAAAATATTGAATAAAAGATCTCCAGGTCTGTTCAAATTTAAGTGAGGAATCATAAAGATTACTTCTAATTTTCTCCAAATTTAAGCATAATATCGTCTGAGAAAACCAAAGAAAGGTAGTTGGAGCATTAAGCTCTTTCCAATGTTGTAAGATACAACTTTTCGCCATTAAAGTAAGAAATGCAATCAATCTACGGGCTGAAGGGGAGAGATTACTAGAAGTTTTAGGTAATCCAAAGATAGCAGTAATAGGATGAGGAGAGATATCTATATTCAATACCTTTGAGATAATATTAAAAATATCTCTCCAAAAAGTTTCCAGAGTAGGACAAGACCAAAACATATGAGTTAAAGAGGCTATCTGCCCCGGACATCTATCACAAAAGGGATTAATATGAGAATAAAAACAAGCTAATTTATCTTTGGACATATGTGCTCTATGAACAACTTTAAATTGAATTAGGGAATGTTTAGCACAGATAGAGGAAGTAATGACTAATTGTAAAATCTGCCCCCAGTCATCCAATGCATATTGCTAAAGTTACTTTAAAAACATGAATATGGAGGATTCCGGTTAATTGCTTAATTGGGGCAGCCCCTTATTTGGGACAACTCTTAAAGAACAAAGAGTAATCGAACAAGTAACTGGGATTCCCTTTGTTTATTTGGGGCACTATTCAACTTAATTGAGACAGGAGACTGGTGCTGAACAGTTTCTAACTAGCTTCATTCCTGTGCACTTGTGAGCACTATGCTGTGATTGGAGTGAACAGTTTAAATAGCATCATCTGCGTGCTTGTGTTCAACAAGCAGTGATTTTATCACTGATAGTTGGCAAAAAATAAACAGTAAGACAATACAGGACTGATCTGCTCACTGCGGTTTCAAGGATTGAGACTTGGAGGTGCCAGATACAGCCAGTTACATTCAATGAGGAACTTGAAGGTAACAACAATCATCTTGAATGTTACAATGAAAATGAAGATTTGAATGATGCATTCGTTGAAGATGTCCATTTTTCACACTAAGTGTGCACTGGATTTTTTCATTTGAAGTCAATCAAAAGAACATTGCAGCATGCATTGATTGAATTAATTTCTCCGTCAATAACTATTAGCAACTAATCCATAATTTTATAGTACTGTACTAGTATTGATAGCATTCCAATTGTTCTGTATTTCATCTAAATACATAATCTGTAATGCAGTTAAATGTAATTTGCTTTTTTTAAATACCTTTCAAACTATTTCCATGAAACTTAGCCGCTTAATTGGGCCAAAATGTACTGGTCCCGATGTGTCCCAATTAACGAGAATCCACTGTGCTTACAACAAGGAGCACAAACGTTTACCGTCCTAAGCTGGCCCATTGTTAGAAAGATGCAAAGATAGTTCCATTGACAATTTCCTTCAAGAAACCTAAACTGGGAAATTCTTCATTGTAAACCAGCATGTTACAATTGTACTCAATTGTATACGAGGCTCAAGGAATCATGTGTGTAGTAGAATAAGCTTACACACACTGACACTCCGACAGGCCGACAGAAGAAATCGAGTATGCTGCGGAACGTGGGGAGGAAGAGAGCTACAGATGGACATCAAAAGAGTGTAAGGCTGGAGGACAGACTTCAGGGGAAGGGGCATCAGGAATTGAGAGTGCAGTTGCATGCTTTGGACTGGAGTTCAGACAAACGATTGCACGATGGGGAGGGTGGGATATGTCAGGTGAGGAGCAGTGGAGTAGGAACTGGGCACAGACTCAGCTGAGGCTCGGCCCAGAAACACAATGGAATACTGATGGAAAAGCAGACCTGTGATAGCGTTGTGTTCTGCAGGGGAGAGCTGGCCAGATATCTGAACTGTGTGACAGCTCCAGGGAGCTCTGAGTGACCTGAACAGTGGTATAGGAATGGAAGAGGGCCAGCCAGCCTGAAGGTCGAGAGCTTGGGCTGCACAGTGCAAACAACCTAAGACTGAAGCAGGTCACAATGTATGTAATCAAGGATGCAATGGTGAGACTTTTTAAGGCATTGGTCTGACTGCACTTGAAGAATTGTGAACAGTTTTGAGCCCCTTATCTAAGAAAGGATGTGCTGGCATTATAAATGACGTGGTTAACGTATGAGAGTGTTTGATAGCTCTTGGCCTGTATTTGCTGCTGTTTAGAAGAATGAGAGAGGATCTCATTGAAAACAATCAAATATTAAAAGGCCTAGGCAGAGTCAACGTGGAGACGATGTTTCCTATGGTGGGCAAATTTAGGATCCGAGGGCACAGCCTCAGAATAGAAGGATAAAAAACACAAAATAATCTGCAGATGCTGGGGTCAAAGCAACACTCACAACACGCTGGAGGAACTCAGCAGGTCGGGCAGCATCCGTGGAAAAGATCGGTTGACGTTTCGGGCCAGAATCTTCCGTCAGGACTTCGTCAGGAATAGAAGGATGTCCCTTTAGAACAGAGATGAGGAAGAATTTCTTCAGCCAGAGGGTGGTGAATCTGTGGAATTCATTGCCATAGGTAGCTGTGAAGGCCATGTATTGGGTATACTTAAAGCAGAGCTTAATAGATCCTTAATTAATAAGAATGTCAAAGGTAATAGGGAGAAGACAGAAAAATGGAGTTGAGAGGGATAATAAATCAGCCATGATGGAATGGTGCAGTAGACTCGATGGACTGAATGGCTGAATTCTGCTCCTACGTCTTGTGGTCTAATGTTCCAGTTAAGACTGTCCCTCATACATGGGACTAGGATGCTGAAATGAATTTTATACGTGTAGTTCAACCTACACTGCAGTTCATTAGACATCTCTGCATGTGCCCAGTGAGTTGTACTCCCACTGTGTATCTGTGTCAGGTCCATTATATGGCAAATACATCACACAACACACAGAGTCACACTACATAAAATAATTTGTCATCTGTTATGTCTTCCCCGCTTCAAAGAATTATTTGATTTCCCTTAGAAATTACATTGATCACTGCCTCAGCTATTCCAGTTAGAAATTATCCTTGCTTTACCATTCAGACCTCACTCCTCCCTCGACTATGGAAACCCCCGTGTCACTGAACCCACAATCGGTGAAATAGCCCTTCATACATCAGCCTATCAAATCCATCACAGTTTTATAAAACTCTGTTAAACAATGCAAGATCTGAGCGTTTTGCTCAGAACCACAGTTTCCCATTCTGTTCAAGCTTAGCTGCATATTCTGAAACAATGGAGAGTGTACAGAGCGACACACACAACATGCCGGAGGAACTCAGCAGGTCAGGCAGCACCCATGGAAATTCTGTTTTGGGACTGGAAAGAAAGGGGGAAAATATAGTACCAAAATAATAAAAAGGTGGCGGGGAGGGGAAGGTGGATAGCTAAAAGGTATCTTATGATGCCCACTCTCAGCAAACACTCTTTAAAAAAAAATCAAGCTAAATATCTCCAAATGTATCATTTCCCTTTTTTCTTTTTTTTCCCTATACTGAATGCTGGCATCTCAGCATCCTGGCTAAGGGTGAATCTGATTTACTTGGCAAAGAATTATTTATTAATAAATTGCTTATTTAGCATATTAGTTTTGGGCTTTCTGACTAGTTACGACATGTGGGAATGCTGATTACATGCACAGTTCTACTTCAGTTTGGATATTGTAAGTCTCATTGAGCACACTATATTTAGTGGACTCTGAAGATGCCTGCACTCCAAAGGAGGAGTGTAAAGTGAGTAGCGAACACATCAAGTCTGCTTCTGGATCTACTAGCATCATGAGGTGTAAGGACAACTGGGAGATTATATATTTTGGTGGCAAATCAACGAAAACTGCAATCAACACGAAGAAAGTGAGGCTCAAGTTGACTGCACAAAAACTGTGGGGGGGGGCATTGTGGTTATGTTAGTGAAGCGGACCTGGAGGCCTGGGTGATAGTGCTTCTTTAGGAGTTCAAATCCTGCAATTTCAAGAAGGATATATCATTTTAGAACAAAAGTAGGTTTGGTATGCAATTAAACAAAAACATGGTAACAAAAGTAAAAAAAAATATTGTTTGATTAGTACTTATAATGCAGAGAAATGTGTCTAAGTTGTGACCCTGGATATAATGAGATTTTCATATGGTGCTTCACCAGTTACAAATGAGCAGAAGCCAAAGCAGAGACAATACCCATTTGGAATGTCCACGTCAGAGAATGCAGTATCCTTCAAGATCTCCTCAGCCAGAGATAGAAGTATATGCTTCTCCTTGTTGTTGTTGTTGTTGAGTGCCTAGGGTCAATGTCGACTCAGGGCGACCCTATGGAGACTGCAGTTGTCCATAGGGTTTTTGAGGCAAGATACCGAAGCAGATTGCCCAGGCCTTTCTTCCACGCAGATATTGCTGCTGCCCAAGTAGGCACACAGCCAGATAAGAATTCAGGACCATTCGCCTCAAAGTCCAGTGCTGATGCCACTACACCACCAGCCGGCCCATGCTCCTCCTTAGGAGATGCTAAACAGCACAGTACTCCTGAAGCTGCTAGAGGATGTGTGAGATAATCAGACCATAAGATGCTCTGACCAATCATGAATCTATCAACCTCTGCCTTAAATATACATAAATACGTAGCCTCCACAGCTTCCAGTGCAAAAAAAAATCCACAGATTCACCATTCTCTGGCAAAAGAACTTCCTCCTCATCTCCATTCTAAAAAGATGCTCTATTCTGAGGCTGTGTCCTCTGGTCTTAGACTCTCCCACCATAGGAAACATCCTCTCCACATCGACTCTGTTAAATCATTTCACCATTGGATAGGTTTCAATTAGGTCACTCTTCATTGTTCTGAATTCCTGTGAATGCAGGCCCAGAGCGACCAAACCCTCTTCATATGACAAGCCATTCAATCCTGGAATCATTTTCTTGAATCCCCTTTGAACTCCTTCAGCTTTAGCACATCCATTCTAAGATAAGGGGCCCAAACCTGCTCATAGTACTCCAAGTAAGGCCTCATCAGTACTATATAAAGGTTCAACATTACATGCTTGCTTTTATATTCTAGTCCTCTTGAAATGAATGCTAACATTACATTTGCCTTCTTCACCACAGACTCAACCTGAAAATCAACCTTTAGGGAATCCTGCACAAGGACTCCCAAGTCCCTTTGTACCTCAGGTTTTTGTATTTTCTCTCCATTCTGAAAATAGTCAACCCTTTCATTTCTTCTACCAAAGTGCATGACCATACACTTCCCATCACTGTATTCCATCTCAAAAAAGAAAAAAAATCTGCAGATGCTGGAAATCCAAACAACACACACAAAATGCTGGAGGAACTCAGCAGGCCAGGCAGCATCTATGGGAAGAAGTACGGTCGACGTTTCTGGACTGTCGAATGGTCTCAGCCCAAAACGTCAACTGTACTTTTTCCATGAATGCTGCATGGCCTGCTGAGATCCTCCAGCATTTTGTGCGTGTTGACTATATTCCATCTGCCATTTCTTTGCCCACTCTCCTAATCTGTCTAAGTCCTTCTGCAACCTCTCTACTTTCTCAAGACTACCTGCCTCTCCACCTATCTTCATATCACCTGAAAACTTTGTAACAAAGCCATCAATGTAATCTTGTAATTTGTAGACCACATCCTTCCTACTGGTTCAATGTCTGTGTACAACTCCAATCAGGGTCTTTTTACTCTTGCAGTTCTTTAGTTTTATCCACAACGATTCAACACGTTCCGACCATTGTCACCTCTTCGTAATAATTTGATTTCATTTAGTGGCAGGCACGGCAGGCATGCTATGTACTCATGCATGTAGAGGAGTCTGCGTGATCTTTGTACCCTTACTGGCCCCAGGAGCAGTACCAGAAGATTGGACAATGGAAAATGTTATTCCTTTGTTCAAGGAAGTTATTAGAGATAATCCTGGGAATTATAATCCAGTGAGTTCTCCATCAGTGGTGGACAAACTATTGGAGAGGATTCTTAAAGACAGTATTTATGAGCATTTGCAGAAACATAGTTTGATTAGGGATAGCCAGTGTGTCTTTGTAAGGGCCAAGTTGGCCTCATGAGCCTGATTGACTTCTTCAGGGAAGTAACAAAGGAAATTGACGAAGGTGGAATGTGTTGTATGTGGATATTAGAAAAGCTTTTGACAAGATTCCCCATGGTAGACTCATTCAGAAAATGAGGAGGCATGGGATTCAGGGAAACTTGGCTGTACGGATTTGGAATTGGCTTTCCGACAGAAAGCAGAGGTGATGGTAAATGGAATGTATTTTGACTGATGGTTTTTAGTAGTGGTATTCCGCAGAGGTCTGTTCTAGGACCTCTGCTCTTTGTGATTTTTATAAATGACTTGGATGAAGAAGCGGATGGGTGGGTTAGCAAGTTTGCAGTTGGCATGATGGTTGGTTGTCGTATGAATAGTGTAGCAGGTTGTCGTAGGTTACAAAGGGACATTGATAGGATGCAGAGCTGGGCTGAGGTGTGGCAAATGGAGATGAATCCTGAAAGTGTGAAATGAAGCATTTTAGAAGGTCGATCTTGAAAGAAGAGTACAAGATCAATGGCAGGATTCTTAGCAGTGTGGAAGAACAAAAGGATCTCGGGGTCCATGTCTATAGATCCCTTAAAGTTGATAGAGTGGTTAAGCAAGTGTATGGTATATTGGTTTGAGGTTTGAGTTCAAGAGCCATGACATAATTTTGCAGCTCTATAAAACTCTAGTTTAATCACACTTGGAGTGTTGTGTTCAGTTCTGCTCTGCCTCTCCCACAACCTCTCCCCTGACCAGCAGAGCACTTAACACTCTCTATGTTCCAAAAGTACCTGACATTTCCCATCCCCCCCATATTTTCGTCCAGTGAAAATTAAAAGCAAGCCCTCTCATATTAGATAGTGCTGACCTGGGAAAAAGTCATCATTGGCTATGCACACTATCAGTGCCTCTCATCACACTGTACACCTCCCATCCTCACTCACTTCAAAGAGCAAACCCTGAGCTTGTTCAACTTTTCCTCATAAAACGTACTCTGTAATCCAGGCAGCATCCTAGTAAATCTCTCTGAAAGTTCCACACCCTTCCTATAATGAGGCGACCATGAGAAGGCTCATTCAAGGGGGGAGTTGGAAATGGAAGTCTTCTTCTTGCATATTCTGTCACCCCCACTCCTATCTCCCACTGGCAGACCGGCTCAGTTATTGCCTGTAGTTGTTGATGCGATACTTACAACAGAGATGTAAAGGAACTTCTTCTTGCAGAAGATATAGAATCTCTAGCACGAGAGGAAGTGATGCTTTGGGTACATTAGCCAGGATCATACAATGTGTCAGGATATGTCTCAGGGGCCAAGTGGCCTACACTGCTCTTATTTTCTTGTGTTCCTGTGACAGCTGGGTTCACCTCTGCAAAGGTGCAGGGCGAGCTCTCTGTGGTCAATCTTCCCAGCTCAGAAAATGACAGCCTGCCTCAACCTTAGATGAAATCATGGGTGTAGTATTACATCTGGTTTGAGAGGAAGAAACATCAAATTGCAGCTACGTAAGGTATCTGCAAGTGGGTTTTATGCAAAGTTAAGTTTCTGTACATGCATATTTAAAAACTGTATTCTTTTCAGAACCACTTTTTCTAGTCTGAACAATTATGTTTGTTGATTAGCAAAATGTGTGTGGTCTGTGTGACTAGTCCGTGAGAGGAAAGCAGTGAGGTAATGTGAAGCTTGGTGCTAGATTTTCTCTGGTGGCATTGCTAAAACTGGACAGTCTGTTGGATCCAAGAAGGTAAGGGGCACTGAGTGCCTATGACAGGAACATGTGGAGGTCAAGTGCAGGCAATTGATGGAGATCACATTATTCTAAACAAATAGTGATGGCATGGTAGTTTAGCGGTAGCGCAACATGATTTCCTGGACTTATTTCCTGGCATAATTTACATATTACTATTTAATTATTTATGTTTTTATTACTATTTAATTATTTATGGTGCAACTGTAACGAAAACCAATTTCCCTCGGGATCAATAAAGTATGATTATGGCTATGACTATCACAGCGCCAGCATCTCGGTTCCAATTCACCACTGTTTGTATGTTCTCCCTGTGACCATATGGATTTCCTTTGGGTGCACTCGTTTCCTTCCACATTCCAAAGGTGCACAGATTACTAGGTCACATGGTCACATGGTCACATGGTCACATGGGTGTACAGTAATTAGACAATGCAGACTCATTAGGCCGGAAGGGCCTGCTACCATTCTGTATCTCTAAAATCAATTTTCCCCTTATCACATCAGGGTCCACATCCACCACCTACAGCAGATTTTGCATTTTCACATAAGAATCATTAATCACTCCGAACTCACAGATCAGAGTAGAAGCAAATCTCTTAATGACCCGAGGGATGGCTGAAGAGATTAATACACTTGACTTTTGCACCCATGACACTGACGCTGGGACAAAAATTTCACACCCCGTTCTGGATAGAGCTCTGCAGATTAATTCACTCCTGCTACCACTTACCCCATAAAGGTCATCCACATTGTTACAATAAAGAATGGATTCTGGGACAGTGGTTCCCACTGAAGCTTTTGCTCAAATGTGGAACCAATAGTCTTGACCTTGTGAAATGCACAGATTGTGAACAGCAATACACAAAGCCTGTGAAGGAAATGAATGAAGTTTGCTCTGCTAAATGAGAGCGGAAAACCCAAAAGCCATAGAATCTGTCAGTTATTGAAATAATTTCTCATTGTGCCCAAGAAAATGGACTGATTGGAGACTTTTGCAAAGGTATTGCAAAGATTGCCTATTAAAAGGTGTACAGAATCTCAGGAAAGATCTTGATCTGTCGGCATCAATGATGGTTAGTGTTTGGACTTGGCCAAGTATCTCTCCATTAGTCTCTACCCTGAAGAAGAACAGCATGGGCAGCAAAAATCTACCATCTGAAGAAAAATATGTTGGAACATGTTCCAAGGCAGTAATGCACCAATAAACCTATCAAACTGTCTTAATGAATTGGTTTGTGTGACAAAAGGTCATGACCAAAGACAACTGCAACATGACAGATGTCTCATTAATTGAACCTTGCTGGTTACAAGGGAATACGACGTAAATTAAATTCCTCCAAGTGTTACTGTTTTGAGGCAGACTGCACACTTTGTTCTATCTATTACCATGTTTAAGCCCAAACATAACACTTTAGTACATAACAGTTCACATCTTGTTATATTTAGCCGGTGCCATACTTTACGTGGTTTTACTGTTTGTTCTCCTGTCGAGAAGGCGATTTATCGACTAGCACTGGTGCTGTGAACAGGTTTATTTGAATGCAGCCGATCCAATGCATCATCAGGTCCAGCAGAGACTGATTGTGACTGAGGTGGCATTCAGATGGAATGAATTCCTCTCTGATTATAAGCAACAAAGTAAAATAATTCGAATTCTTTTACTGGTTATGCTCTTGGCAGTGTGGAGGATCTGAGAGATTATGGGGTCCGTGTTCACAGGACACTCAAAGCTGCTGCGCAGGTTGACAGTGTTGTTAAGAAGTGTGTTGGCATTCATCAATTGTGGGATTGAATTCAAGAGCCGTGCGCTAACGTTACAGCTTGGCCAGACCCCACTTGGAGTACTGTGTTCAGTTCTGGTCACCTCACTACAAGAAGGATGTGAATACTATAGAGAAAGTGCAGAGGAGATTTACAAGGATGTTGCCTGGATTAGAGAGCATACCTTATGAGAATAGGTTGAGTGAACTTGGCTTTTTTCTTCTTGGAGCGACGGAGGATGAGAGGTGACCTGATAGAGGTGTGTCAGATGACGGAGGGCATTGATCGTGTGGATAGTCAGAGGCTTTTCCCCCGGGATGAAGTGGCTAACATGAGAGGGCACAGTCTTAAGGTGCTTGGAAATAGGTATGGAGGGGATGTCAGGGGTAAGTTTTTCACACGGAGAGTGGTGGGTGCGTGGAATGCACTGCCGGTGGCAGTGGTAGAAGCAGATATAATAGGGTCTTTTAGGAGACTCTTAGAGAGGTACATGGAGCTTAGAAAAATAGAGGGCTATGCACTAAGGAAATTCTCGGCAGTTTCTAGAGGAGATAACATGGATCGGCACAACATTGTGAGCCGAAGGTCCTGTAATACGCTGTAAGTTTCTATGTTCTATGTTCAAAATCAAGGGAGTTAGATTAGATTAGATTAGATTAGTTTTATCAGATGTACATCGAAATATCAAACAGAGTATCAGAGTCATTTGAGTCCACAACCAACACAGTCCGAATATGTGCTAGGGGAAGGCCGCAAGTGTCTCCATGTTTCTGGTGCTGGCATGACCTGCCCATAATTTGCTAACCCTAACTCATATGTCTGGAATGTGGGAGGAGGCCAAAGCACCCGGAGGAAACCTATGATGTCACAGGGAGAACGGACATGGTCCTGACAGATTGTGGCCGGAATTGACTGCTGGCATTGTAAAGTGCTGTGTTAGATTCTATGCTACTGTGCTGCCTATAGTATCAATTAATGACTGGAGACAACACAGGATTAGCTGACATGCCAGTGAAGTTTCCCTATGAACCTCATGAATGGCAATTTTGTAGGGCAGCATATAGGTGAAACAGACAGTGGTGTTGCTTCACACCTCCAGCAGCCCAGATTCGACCCTGCCCCTGGGTGTTGTCAATGTGTAGTTTGCACATTCCCTCTATCACTGTATGTGTTTTCTCTCAGATCCTGCAGTTTCCTCCTGTACACCAAAGCTGTGCTGTTGGAGAGTTAATTGGTTGTTGTCAATAGGTGGTAGAAGAACCACAATTGAGTTGATGGGCACAAAAGAGTGAGTAGATCACAGGGAAATAGGACATATAACATTGCCTTAAGAGTTAGCATCAATTTGATGAGCTGATTGGCTCCCTTTATGTTATAAGGGAAAATAAGAATTCGGAACACAGAACATAGGCCCTTTGGTCCATGATAATTGTGGCAACCATGATGTCAAATGAAACTAATTCCATCTGCTTGCACTTGATCCAGATTCCTCCATTCCCTTCTTGTTCTTATGTTTATCTAAATGCCTCTTGATTGTCACTGTCAGGAGTGGTGTTTATTACCAATGTGCCCTGGCACCTACCATCTTCCGTGTAAAGTAATTTGTCCCACACATCCCTCATAGACTTTCCTCTCTCACCTTAAAGCTATGCCCTGCAATGGGGTGACCAGAACCAAGCACAATACTCCAAATATATCCTAGCTAAAGTTTTGTACTCCTGCCACCTCACTTCCTGATTCTTGTACTCAATATCAGATAAGACGTTTCATCAGTGAAAATGCTGATTTCTGAGAGGAACCAAAAGAATGCTGAATGCTTTTGTTTTGTTGGCTGTCCCATTAGTGTACGGTTTAAGTGAATCTGTCATTTTTGCATTATTTATTAGCTCAGACTGTCGGGCATTCCTTTTCTTCCCATATTGAACATAAATGGCTTTGTAATCTATTATCAGGGAGATCAGGAAGGATGGATGCTGTAATTGAATGTAGGAACAAACCATGGAGTGTCAGTGTATTAGGACGGATGACTATTTGAACTGTGATGATTGCGTTGCCAAGGTGACTGAAGATCTAAGCTAGAAGAAAAAGAGTATTAAGGATAGTGA
This sequence comes from Mobula hypostoma, assembly GCF_963921235.1. Classification (NCBI taxonomy): domain Eukaryota; kingdom Metazoa; phylum Chordata; class Chondrichthyes; order Myliobatiformes; family Myliobatidae; genus Mobula; species Mobula hypostoma. Next base: position 29,950,895 of record NC_086102.1, on the reverse strand, counting down.
AGCAGTGTCTGATGACTGCTGGCAAGAAAGTTCTAGTGGTGCTCTGGATATTTATCAATGAACTGCCCTGCATGCATCAACTTAAGTTTAAACAATACAAGGAAATTAAATTTAGCCAATGTCACTGTTTCTGTTAAGGTAGTTGGATGGAATTTCCTCATACTTTCAAGCTTTAACAGTATGTTTGGATTATTGCTTTTTGTTATATTTTTTCTACTTTTATATCATAATAATATTCATTTGAATTCATTCCCATTGACATTCCCTGCTGTTTTCTGAGGTGTGAACCTTGAAGTAGCAGATAGAGGAATTGCATACCAATGTGTTAAAACATTCAGTTCTGATATGGCACGGCTTAGTTTCACCAACCTCCATACAAATACTGTGAAGAAGTAGCCCAGTAACACTCTGGATTGCACCAAGTACGTGCTCAAACACTGAAATGTGAGACAAGCCTGCCTGCCTGCCTACTTATCACCTGACTGGTCTCACCATTGAATGTAGAGGAAATATAACGTTCTCAAAGTTATGGCATTGCAGAAGCAACAGAGACATATGGCTTAACATAACCAACAGGTGGGCAAAGTGAGGCAGCTTTATACCAACACTTATAAAAGAACTGGTGCCACTATTGACCTACCAAATGCCAACTTAAACTAAGCCCACAGGCATTATTGGATAATGGTTTATTATCTTGCCTTACAAATATAATAGAAATAAGGAATATTAAATGAAGAGAGATTCAATAAAGTGCCTCTATGCTTCATAATTCCAAGGGTTAATCAGTAATCTATGGGGCTTCTAATACTTAGCAACTCGTTGGAGAAGGATTAATAGTTCATTTCACATTAAAATTAAGAGCCTATATGAATCCTTTTCGTGTGTCGTATTTTCTTCTGTTAATAAAGTCAGACATCAGATACATTCATTCAGCAAGGTCCGAGGGCTCAAAGGATTAAGCTGAAATTATGGTAAGCCAAATTTAATTAAAATATTATTGCTGGCTGAAGGACCACATGGTTCTGCTGGTTTTCCTCTGCATCTATCCGGCCCACAGTGATTTCTGTCCCCCATTCCCCCCCCCCAGTTTAAACTATATGACTTTATTGTAGGTGAATGGTTTTACTGTATTTTAGGGGAGTGGCAGTTAACAACTTTCCTGCTTGTAATTTTTTTCCTTGTCTCCGGTGGTCTCAGGGCCTCCTTCCATTCCAAGGAACGTGTTTTCCAACATCAACGAGACGTCAGTGATTTTGGACTGGAGCTGGCCAATCGACGCAGGGGGCCGCAAGGATGTCACCTTCAGCGTCTTCTGTAAGAAGTGCAATGTTGGCCCCAAGCAGTGCGAACCCTGCCTGGGCAATGTTCAGTTTGTGCCACGGCAGACTGGGCTGGCCAACACCACCGTAACCGTGGTCGACCTACTGGCGCACACCAACTACACCTTCGAGATCGAGGCTGTGAACGGAGTGTCTGGACTGAGCTCGGTGCCGCGGCAGTTTGCTGCCGTCTCCATCACCACCAATCAGGCAGGTAAGTTCGCTCTTTATTTGAAGAGGGGGAAAAGAATCAGAATGGTACTGTAAATGATTTAAGATGAAACTGCTTTCACTGGCATTTGTGTGATTAACTGGAGGGCAGAGGGGGAGGATGGAGAGTTTTCTTTTAACCTGGTGAGACGCTGCAATCTGCAATGCATTTTGGACATGGAAGATGGATGTACATTCAATGGTAACTTCCAGCAAGGCCAAGCAGAAAGATCAGAAGAAAATGTGATGAATTGGTATCTTATTCAGAGGGTCAACAAGCATTCAATGGCTAAAGCCTTTATATAATGATGTATATTCCTGGGAGCCCTAAGATTTGTAGATTTTTGGTCAATTGCAAAGTAGTTCTTTAAATATTGAGTCTTAATGACATTATTAATCACTGACTCAGAATCCAGTGGATGCAAAGAAACCATAATACTTCTGTTAGAGCCTGCGCATTCCAGCCAATGCATGGCATGATCTACCTCCACGGCAAGTAGGCAACATTTTTTCACTCTATCTTTTTACATGTGACGATACTAAAACAACACCAGTAAAAGGAAATACAGTGTTATTAGTACAGAGCAATTCTTTCTATAAAACTTGGGCAGAAAAGCACGTTGAACATTTTTTTTTGCTGGAGCTGTCAAATTTATTGGCAGTATTATGACCTGTGGATGCCAGCTTGAATTGTTTAACTATCTAGAAAGATCAGTGCAAGGTTACTGTCTTTATTCAACTCCCTGGGTCACTGTGGTTTGGAGAGAAATGGTGGTGCTAGACAGCTGTTCTGTACAGCTCCATTTAAGAAGCAGCCCTGCCCATGACCCTGTCTTTTCTTCATGCTGACTGTAATATTGGCATCACATTCCTTGTGGGTTTAGTGAGGTGTCTTCACAGTTACCACTGTGACTTTTGTAACCATTCTGTTTCTCTCTGGCTTAACCATTCTGTATTATACATGGCATTTTATACAGGTTGTGCCAGTAATTTTGAGTGAAAGGAATTATGTTTTACCTCTTTTGTGTTGTTGTGGCAATACATCTCACTCCTTATTATGCATGGAATACAGTGATTTTTAACCATTTTATATTCACATTAAGTCCAGTGTGCAGCAATTTAGCGTCAGGAACACAGTGAAACCAGCTCTCCAATGACATTATAGGATTAATACCATTGGAGAGTATATGTGTATAAGAAAGGGAAACAACAAAACAAAATTATATTAAACAAACTCCATTACATCCCGAAGAAGGTCACATCTGAAAATGCTGACTCTTTATTCTTTTCCACTGACCTGCTGGGTTCCTCCAGCACTTTGTGTATGTTATTCCATTACATAGTTATTTCTTCAAAGTATTTTGGCAATGCTTGCTTTACCTTCTGCGTTTAAAAGAAAGAAACAAAATCCTAATTGAATGCAAACATCCATTAGAAACACTGACTCAATAAAGGAAAATGCAGGAAACAACCAGCAGGTCAATCAACAGATGAGGAATGAACAGCAGTTAAAATTTCTGATTAACTAGTTGACTCTGTTTTTCTATCCTCAGCAGCTACCTGATCTGCTCAGTGCTTTGAGCATTTTATATTCCTTATTTAAGACTTTCAGTACTTGCAGTTTTTTTTTATTCTTAATGATTTTTTTATTTATTTAATCGTCTGCCGCATTTTTCTTGGGTATTTTGCCCGTTTATGCCTGGGGCAGCATGGTGGTGTAGCAGTTAGCAAAAGACTATTATAGTGCCAGTGACCTGGGTTCAATTCCTGTCGTTACTTGTAAGGAGTCTGTACGTTCTCCCTCACGACCTCGTGAGTGCTCTGGTTTTCTCCTGCATTACAAAAAAATAACGTACGGCTTAGCAGCTGTTTAATTGTTCACATTGGTATAATTGGGTGATGCGGGCTCTGAGTTGGAGGGGACTGATACTGTGCTGTATCTTTAAATAAAAATAATATAAAAACAATTAAAGTGTATTTATACCAGGAAGAGATTCTTCTTATGCATTCATGGGATGTAGGCATTGTTTATAACCTACTGGTAAATACTCTAAAGCAGCTAATGGTGACCTCCTTCCGGGCGGACTGTGTGAGCTTTCTGGAGTTGTTGAGTTCACGCTATTCTTGTGGATCTGGAGCTGCGTATGTGTCATACTGAGGCAATGGCCGATTTTCCTCTCTAGAAGGCAAAGGAAGTACATCAAATGGTTTTCTTCACAATCTGATTGCTTCATTAGCACCACTACATAAAGCATTTAAAAAAAATCTATTTTTGACTTCATTAACCAAATTTGCGTTCCCAAATTGGCAAGATGGGATTTGAACTCATGATGTTCATCCTGCGTTGGTTACTCTTTCAGCCCAGGCTTGGTCTTGGGACTGTAATGCTACTTCAAACAGTGACGTGATCACAAGTGAAAACTCCTGACATTCTTGGTCCTGTGTTGACCAGGAACATTGAGAGTAAATTGCAACATCAGTAGCCATTGCCTAGGCTGAGACCAGCTAAAGTCATGAGCAGGAGTTGAATTTGAAATCTCCTTTTCTTTGGATCTTGGCAATATAATTGGATCTGAGGAACTACCAAGTGAAAAAAGATGTCTTGTTGTCCCCTGTGTCATCATTTGTAGCACTTGTGTTTTCAGTTAAGTCACCTTCACTTAAGGGATAAAGGCAAACAAATATTTTCATAGGGATTTGTTAAGTAACTTCTGTTTATTGAACGTATAAAGTTGTACAATAGAAAGCATAAATCACAATTCAGTTTAATATAAACATGGGCTTGCACAAATTTAAAGAACAGATGAGTTTATTATTTTTAATCATTTAAAGTGCTTGAGCTAAAGGACTTGCTTAAAAGCAGCAATTGTTTAACTTACAGAGTTGTTGTTGGCTGAAAGCCCATGATTGGTATTTTCCCTGATTGAAAAATGTAGGGAATTTAAAGGGGCTGTACTTTTACAGCACTCGAGTAAATTTGAGTCAGTGCTCGATGTAATCACTCTGTCCACCAGAACGCATTTCAGAAAATTTAAAAACCATTAAATTCAGTAGTGGCTTTGACAGAAACCTTCTGCCAAACCCTACAATAAACATTATGGGGGCAAAACCCCCTGTGTTGTTATTGAAGCCTCACCATCCCATCCAGAGTGTGACCAGCCAACTAAATTGTCCACTGAAGCTGGCCCCGGTAAGTGTGAGCCCATGTGGACCAAAGGTAGCAGTTGTTCCAGGATTTATAATCCTTTAAATTTTAATATTTAAAAGACCTAAAGACTCAAGCTTCATTCAGCTTTCACCCTGTAATAAGACAACTTTGATATTCAAAGGCATTTGAAAACATTAGACAAAAGCAAAATGCTTTTAAAAAAATATCTTTTTCCCTATAGTCCGAAGTCTGCACAGAAATGGTAAACTCTCAGATCCTGTACCTGGACTGACCTGGATCTGAAAGGCAATTTCCAGTACAGCACGAGGATCACAACTAAACTGGATCCCTACACAGGAATGATCGCAAGGTTTAGCCATGAAGCATAGTATGCTGTCTAAGTTGCATGCCATCTTGGACAATGTCTCCCATCCACTACATAATGTACTGGGTGGGCACAGGAGTACATTCAGCCAGAGACTCATTCCACCGAGATGCAACACAGAGCGTCATAGGAAGTCATTTCTGCCTGTGGCCATCAAACTTTACAACTCCTTCCTTGGAGGGTCAGACACCCTGAACCAATAGGCTGGTCCTGGACTTATTTCCTGGTATAATTTACATATTACTATTTAACTACATATGGTTTTATTGCTATTTATTATTTATGGTGCACTGTCATGAAAACCAATTTCCCCCAGGATCAATAAAGTATGACTATGACTATAGTAACAGATGTTGTCCCAAAAGTTACTCCATCTTGTATTTACAATACTTACATGATAGTCCAAGATATCCCTCCATTGGAGCGGATAACAGTGACAGATGAACCCTTCAGAAGCATTGGCCTCAAGCCAATAAATTCAGCCCAATAACAACCCAGTGCCAAAATGGATTGAGTCCCATGCTAATGTGTATGGGCAGCAACCGGGTAGGTCTGCCCACCGCTGGCTGAATGCACTCCATTTAATTTTTCCCCTCACTCTCTCCTGGATCGGCTTGTCTGGAGATCAGAGGCCTGATGCCCGTGAGTCTGGGCCAAGAACTGGAGGCTGGAGGCCTGATGTCTGCGAGGATAAGAATCTGGAGCCAAAGCCTAGAGGCCTGGAGGCAGCCTGTCCTGGAGTTTGGAGGCCTCTGTATATGTGAGAATAGGAGGGTGGGAAAGGGGCTTGTTGTTCTGTTGTTGCCATGTCTTGTTTTGTTGTTGTTGTGCTGAGCATTGTGGGCATGCTATGTTGGAGTCAGAATATGTTGGGGCACTTGTGATCTACCTCAGCACATCCTTGGGTGGGTTGATTGTTAATACTAATGACACACTTCACTCTATGTTTCTACGTACACATGATTAATAAATCTGAATCTGAATCTGTGGAGTCTCCATATATTCAAAAGGAAGATTGACAGAATCTTGCATATTAACGGAATCGATGGGTAAAATGTTAATGTGGTTATCAGATCATCAGATCTCAATCCTGACCAGAATACCACAAGAAGAAATTACAATAGCACCACTCTGGCACTGTGATACTCACTTAGAACCACAGTATCAGCCTAGTTTGCTGGCTTAGCTCCTGGTGAGAAGTTCAGTGCTCAGTCTGCTATAGATGTCGATAAACTGTGAACATTTTTAAAAGAACACAAGCACATCTCTGGGATCATCAGTGAGTTCTGGACACTGTGGTGAAGGAGCAGGTGGCACTAGGAAATTAGAAAATAGTAAAATAAAATGTTGAACGAAAAAGCAAAACTATCTTTGGTTGTGGTTAATTAGAGATAAAAAGCATAAAGTGGTAGAATAGGGCATAACTGAGGAGAAGTGCATTGATTGATAGGTGGGAACATAGGTCTCCTCTTCAGTCAGGCTTAATACCTTCAATTACCAGCTGCTGCTCTCCCAGTTGTCCATTTTTGTTTAGATGATTGGCACCAGAACAGGGTGCTCCACAGTTGATTTATAGGAGTGTTTAAAGAGGCAGAGGTCCAATTAGTTCCCACCCAGGTATTATGTGGAGGAGCTGGCACGAGTAGAAATGGATTATGAGTGAAAAATAAATCACTGCACAGCACTAAAGTCTCCTTAAGATTTTCCAGTTCCAGAGGAATAAAAAAGATCTGTATCGACTGTTCTGTTATATTTAACCTGGCATTTTTCTGCCCTCCCACATTCCAATTGGAATATACAAATCTCATTGGAACAGATATAAATGGAAGAGCATTGAAAAGTAATTTGTTCAATTTTCAGCTGAGTGATCTTCAGCAAATTATATCATCTGAAGAAAATCTGATATACAATTATGAATGGGATGGTGGTACAATCCCACAGCTCCATCAGCCTGAGATCAATTCTGACCCTGACTGCTGACAATGCAGAGTTTGCACATTCCTCCTGTAACTACAACAAGCAGTAAGGCTGATCAACACCTACAGCCCTTCACACTCCCCGCTACCATGACATAATCAGTTCCTGTTAGAGTGTCCTTACATACAACACCTCAATGGTAACATCCCTTTATGGACATACAATTAATCTATGTATCTAACTTATGTATTTATATTTTTTGTGTTTTTTATTATTGTGATATTTATCTTATTGTGTTTTATTATTTTTTTTTATTATTGTGTTATCTTTTTTTTAAGCTGTATCTGATCCAGACTAACAATTATTTCATTCTCTTTGACACTTCGTGTACTGGAAATGACATTAAACAATCTTGAATTTTGAATACTGGAATGTTAATTGGCTGCAGTAAGTGATTCATTGTAGGTGAATGGAAACAATAAGAATCAAAGGGAAGGTGATGGACATTTGTGAGGGTCAATAACTTGCAGGGAGACAGAGAAATAAGGTCAATGGAGTGGGGCATATGGGATTGCACACTTAGAAGTCAGTGTGGATTTGAGTTTAAGTTCAAGGTCAAATTTATTGAACATATATGCAACCAAACAAAACAACATGCCTCTGGACCACAGTGCACCCACAAAACATATCCTACACAACACATAAAACAAAATATTACCAGAAATAAGTTAATAACATATAATTCAGAATGCATGCAGGGTGCATCACAGGTAAGCAGTAAGCAGTTCGCTGTCTGAGTGATGAGACCTTGGTGGTGGCAGGGTATTCATTAGTCTCACAGTCTGGGGGAAGAAGCTGTTACCCTGCCTTGCAGTCCTAGTTGTGATGCTCCTGCACCTCCTTGTTGATGGCAGTGGATCAAAGAGATCATGGGATGGGTGGTAGAAATTCTCAAAGTGCTTCAGGCCCTTCGTCTACAATGCTCCCAGTAAATGTCACAAATAGGGGGCAGGGAGACCATAGAGATCCTCTTGATAGTTTTTGCTATCCTCTGTAGGGTCTTGCAGTCTGTTGCCTTGTAGCTTTAGTACCAGCCAATGATGCAGGCAGAAAGGACACTCCTGATGGTGTTCCTGTAGGAAGATGGCAGAGAGACCTGCATTCCTCACTCTCCTCAGAAAGTGTAGATGCTGCTGTGCCTTCTTGACTAATGAGGAGGTGTTGTGGCTCCCGGTTAGATCACTTGTTATGTGCATACCAAGGAACTTTGTGCTCTTCACTGTCTACACAGCAGAGCTATTGATGTGCAATGGAGAGTGGTTGACCTGTGCCTTCCTGAAGTTCGCAACAATCTCTTTTGTCTTGTCCCTTTGAGACTCAAGTTGTTGTCCTTGCACTATTTAACAAGCCTATCTACCTCCTCTTTGTATGCTGACTTACTGTTGTTGCTGATGGGGCCAGCCAGCTGGGACTGACTATGGTCTTTACATCAAGAAGTCTAAGATCCAGTCACAGAGAGGAGTGTTGAGCCCCAACAAGGACATTTTACCCACCAGCCTCTGAGATGATTGTGTTAAATACTGAGCAGAAGTTGATGAACAACATCCTGGTGTAAGAGGCATTGTTTTCTAGGTGGGATAGGACAGAGCAGAGGACCAACACTATGGCATCATCAGTGGAATGTGGGATTGTATACCATCCATTACTGATCTCTCAAAGCACTTCATGATTATTGAAGTCAGTGCCACTGGGCAATAAATTTTTAGGACATTTACTATAAACACAAGAATGTCTACAGATGCTGGAAATCCAAATCAATACACACAAAATGCTGGAGGAACTCAGCCAGCCTGGCAGCATGTATGGAAAAGTGAGAAAACAGCCGACGTTTCCATAAGACCATAAGACATAGGGGCAGAATTAGGCCATTTGGCCCATCCCATCTGCTCCGCAATTCAATCATGGCTAATCTTTATTCCCTCTCCTCAACCCTATTCCCCTGCCTTCTCCCCGTAACCTTTGATGCCATGTCCAATCAAGAACCTATCAAGTTCTGCCTTAAATACACCCAATGACATGGCCTCCACAGCTGCCTGTGGTAAGAAATTCCACAAATTCACCACCCTCTGGGTAAAGAAATTTCAACACATCTCTGTTTCAAAAGGGCGCCCCTCTATCCTGAGGCTGTCCTCTCTTGTCCTAGACTTCCCCCACCATGGAAAACATCCTTTCCACATCTACTCGGTCTAAGCCTTTCAACATTCAAAAGGTTTCTGTCACAAGGTGGTGGCTGGGAATGGACCCAAGTGCAAGACACAGACACTGAAGAACTAGGGACAGGACTAGGATACAGGGCGATGGAAAGGACATGGACGGGAAAACCAGGAACCTGGAACAGGACTGGGCAAAAGAGCTAGGAGCCCAGGCTTGGACTCCGAGCCAGAGACTGGACAAGGACCCAGCACCCGGGTCTTGCCTCTGGCTCAGACCCCAGAACTAGGCAAGGACAAGGCTTGGCAGACAGGCAGGACGAAGCAGAAATCTACAGGCTTGAAGCTTGAGGCTAGAGGCTAGAGACTTGGCTTGGCTTGGCAAGAGGCAAGAGGCTAGAGGCTAGAGGCGTGGCAGGAGACGAGGCAAGGCTAGAGGCTTGAGACTTGAGGCGAGGCGAGGCTGGAGGCAGGAGACTTGAGGTGAGGTGAGGCTGGAGGCAGGAGACTTGAGGCGAGGCGAGGCTGGAGGCTGGAGGCAGGAGACTTGAAGCGAGGCGACGCTGGAGGCAGGACACTTGAGGCGAGGCTGGAGGCTGGATGCAGGAGACTTGAGGCGAGGCGAGGCTGGAGACTGGAGGCAGGAGACTTGAGGCGAGGCTGAGGCTGGAGGCAGGAGACTTGAGGCGAGGCTGAGGCTGGAGGCAGGAGACTTGAGACGAGGCGAGGCTGGCGGCAGGAGAATTGAGGTGAGGCGAGGCTGAGGCTGGAGGCAGGAGACGAGACTTGAGGCGAGGCGAGGCTGGAGGCAGGAGAATTGAGGTGAGGCGAGGTTGAGGCTGGAGGCTGGAGGCAGGAGACGAGACTTGAGGCGAGGCTTGGCAGGAGGCAGGAGACTTGAGACTTGAGGTGAGGCTTCACAGGAGGCGAGAGACTTGAGACTTGAGACTTGAAGCGAGGCTTGGCTCTTCCTGGGCAGGGCGCGGATCACCACCTGACAGAGGCAAGGGACAGGAAGGGACAGAACCAACCCCAGGTAACGGCAAGATGGCCTGGCTTACCTGGGCGGAGGCAAGGGACAGGAAGGGAGCTAGGTACAGGGTGGCTCCAGGACCAGACAGCAAGACAAGGCAAGGCTACAGGCAAAGCAGGGTGAGACAGAACTTCAGGTGAGGCGACAGTTACTGGCAAGACAAGGCAGGGCTTCAGGCAAGGAAACAGAAGGCAGAGGAAGGGATCCAAGGAGTAAGGACAAGAACAATCCAGCAACCACGCCCTGGTCTCTGGAGGTAATTATGCAGCCAGCCCCAACTAGCATCAGCCGACTCAGTTGGAGCTCAACAAGACAGAAACAGGGTAGATGGGAAAACCTGGAGCAAGGGTCGATGGACCGGACTGTGAACCGGAATACGGACTTCACGGACAGGACTATGACAATGAGATCCCCCCAATCCTTCTAAATTCCAGTGAGTATAGACCCAGAGCCATCAAATGTTCTTCATATGATAATCCTATCATTACTGGAATCATCCTTGTGAACTGCCTCTGGACCCTCTCCAATGCCAGCACATCTTTTCTGAGATGAGGAGCCCAGAACTATTCACAGTACTCAAGGTGAGGCCTCACCAGTGCCTTATAAAGCATCACCATCACATCCCTGCTCTTGTATTCTAGACCTCTTGAAATGAATGCTAACATGGCATTTGCCTTCCTCACCACTGACTCAACCTGCAAATTAACCTTTAAAATGTTCTGCACAAGGATTCCCTAGATCCTTTGCATCTCAGATTATTGGATTTTCTCCCCATTTAGAAAATAGTCTGCACATTTATTTCTACTACTAAAGTGCATGACCATGCATTTTCCAACATTAGATTTCATTTGCCACATTCTTGCCCATTCTCCTAATCTGTCTTTCTGCAGCCTACCTGCTTCATCACTACTTGCCCTCCAAAAATTTTCATATCATCTGCAAACTTGGCAACAAAGCCATCTATTCCACCAGCTAAATCATTGATATACAGCATAAAAAGAAGCGGTCCCAACACCAACCCCTGTGGGACACTCACAGCTCACTGGTAGCTAAGCAGACAAGGATCTTTTTATTCCCACTCACTGCCTCCTACCAACCAGCCAATGCTCTAACCATGTTAGCAACCATTTTAGTTTTGGGCCGAGACCCTTCATCAGGGATGGAAAGAAAAAGAAGTCAGAGAAAGAGGGTGGGGGAAGGAAGGAAGAAGTACAAGGTGGTAGGTGATAGGTGGGACTGGAAGAGGGGGCGGGGTGTGATAAAGAGCTGAGAAGTTATTGGTGAAAGAGAAAAAGAGCTGAAGAAGGGGGAATCTGATAGGAGAGGCTATAAGATCATGGAAGAAAGGTTAGCAGGAGGAACACCAGAGAAAGTTGATGGGCAGGTAAGGAGATGAGGTGAGAGAGGGGAAAAGGAATGGGGAATGGTGTGAGAGTGCAATTGATGGAAATTCAAGAAATAAATGCTCATGCCATCGAATTGGAGGCTACCCAGAATATAGGGTGTTGCTTCTCCAACTTGAGTGTGGCCTCATTGTGTTGTAGAGGAGGCCATGGACTGACATGTTGGAATTGAAATGGGTGGCCACCAGGAAATCCCACTTTTTCTGGCAGACAGAGTGGAGGTGTTCAGCGAGATAGTCTCCCAATATACGTTGGATCACACCGATATACACGAGGCCACCTCAGGAGCACCAGATACAGAAGATGACTCCAACAGAGTCGCAGGTGAAGTGTCGCCTAACATGGAAGGACTGTTTGGAGCCCTGAATGACAGTGAGGGAGGAGGTGTGGCACTTGTTCTGCTTGCAAGGATAAGTACCAGGAGAGAGATCAGTTGGAGGGACGAGTGGTCTAGTAGGCCACTTACTGTTGATCTGTGGGGACCCAGAATGAATATAGCTGCCTTGAAGACTGCAGGGACAGTTGACTGTTTCAAACAGAAATTAAAGATTTCCATTAAAACCTCAGTCCCTCAGCGCCTGTCTGACAGTGCAGTCATATGAGTGTTTATCCCGATCAGGATCCTTATCATCTCATTTGTGGCCAGAGAGAATATGAGGTCTGAGTATCCAAGGTAAGGATGGGTGATAGCCTTGCAGGCTCCATGAAAGTTGGTATACACCAGGCCTAATATATTAGATTATTAGATTATGAGGACATGCAGTCCTCTTTTATTGTCATTTAGTAATGCATGCATTAAGAAATGTTTCAATGTTCCTCCAGAATGATATCACAGAAACACAAGACAAACCAAGACTGAAAAACTGACAAAAACCACATAATTATAACATATAGTTACAACATTGCAAAACAATACTGTAATTTGATAAAGAACAGACCATGGGCGCGGTAAAAAAAAGTCCCAAAGTCTCTCGAAAGTCCCATCATCTCACGCAGACGGTAGAAGGAAGAGAAACTCTCCCTGCCATGAGCTTCCAGCACCGCAAACTCGCCGATGCAGCACCCTGGAAGCATCCGACCACAGTCCGACTCTTGAGTCCGTCCGAAAACTTCGAGCCTCCGACCAGCCCTCCGACACCAAGCACCGAGCACCACCTATGCCAAACACTTCGACCCTGGCCTCGCAACAAGCAATAGGCAAAGCCGAGGATTTGGGGCCTTCCCCTCCGGAGATTCTCGATCGCACAGTAGCAGCGGCAGCGAAGCGGGCATTTCAGAAGTTTCCTCAAATGTTCCTCCATGCTTCTCATGTCTGTCTCCATCAAATCAGGATTGTGCATGGTACCTACTTACAAACACAATATCATTTCGGAGCGGCCGCGTGTGCTGCGTCGCACCGCCATCTTCTCCTCCCCTCCTCCTATATCCACTCCTCTGGTTGTGAAGTTGACATACTGGTGGAACTTCTGTAGGACATTTTTTAAGTTGGCATGATTGACGTCACCAGCAACAAAGGAGACACCATCAGGGTGGGTGGTTTCGAGGTCACAGATGGCACCATAAAGCTCCTAGCACATTTCTGCACAAATACAGGGGGTGAGATATAAATAGCAACAATCACAATAACAATGAACTCCTTTGGTATTAGGAGAGCCTGAACTGCAGTGAGCAGTGGGCCGTTACTACTAAGGCATTCACATACCATTTCTTATTGACACAGGCACACAGACCTCCTCCATGGGTTTTGCCAGAGGTTGCAGAATTTCTGTCTGCTCAAAAGAAGATTAGGCCCTCCAGATGAATGGCCAAGTCTGGAGCAGTGTCATACACTTGCCAATGTCTCAAGAAATGTGCCAGCAAAAGCAAGGACCCCTGCCAGCCCAGTCATTCTCTCTTCTCTCAACCAGCAGAATTTTATAAAAGCTTAGGGCACATATCATCAGATTCAGGGACTGCTTCTAATTCACTGTTATCAGACTCACTTAGCAAAATAAACCCCTCATATGCTAAAAGATGAACTTTGACCTCCTCGTCATGGTCCCTGCACTTTGTTTATCAATCTGCAGTGCACTTTCTCTGCAATTTGGTTTCTTTTAACTGCTTCGATGTTCTTATGCACGGAATGATCTGTCTGGATGGCAAACAAAAGAAAAGCTTTTTATTGTATCCCAGTAAACATGACAATGACAAAACAACACCAACAACTATAAGACCACAAGACCATAAGATATAGGAGCAGAATTAGGCCATTTGGCCCATCAATTCTGCTCTGCCATGTCACCATTGCTGATCCATTTTTCCTCTCAGCCCCAGTCACCTGCCTTCCCCCATATACCTTCATGCCCTGACCAATTAAGAATCTATCAACCTCTGCTATTATTTTAAGAATTCCACAAATTCACCACTCTCAGGTTAAAGAAGTTCCTCCACACCCTCGTTCTAAAAGGATAACCCTTTATTTTGAGGCTGTGTCCTTTGGTCTTAGACTCTCCTACCATGGAAACCCCCTCTCCACACCCACTCTATCAAGGCCTTTCACCATTCAATGGGTTTAAATAAGGTCACCCCTCATTTTTCTAAATTCCAGAGAATTTAGGCCCAGAGACATCAAATGCTCTTCATATGAAATACCATTCAATCCTGGAATCATTTTTATGAACCTCCTTTGAACCCTCTCCAGTTTCAGCACATCCTTTCTAAGATAAGGGGCCTAAAATTACTCACAGTCCTCCATGTGAGGCTTCATCAGTGATTTATAAAGCCTGAATATTACATCCTTGCTTTATATTTGAGTCCTCTTGAAATGAATGCCAGCATCACATTTGCTTTCCTCACCACAAACTCAACCTGCAAATTACCCTTTAGAGAATCCTGCACAAGGACTCCCGTATCCATCTGCACCTCAGATATTTGTATTTTCTCTTAGTCAGCCCTTTCATTTCTTCTACCGAAGTGCATGACCAGACACTTCCTGACACTATATTCCATCTGTCACTTCTTTGCCCATTCTCCTATTCTGTCTAGGTCCTTCTGTAGCCTCCCTAGTCCTACATGCCCCCCACTTGTCTTCGTGTTGTCGGCAAACTTTGCAACAAAGCCATCAATTCCATCATCCAAATCATTGGTATATAATGTAAAAAGAATCGGTCCCAACATAGACCCCTGTAGAACATCACTAGTCACCGGCAGCCAACCTGAAAAGGCTCCCTTTATTCCCACTCTTTGCCTCCTGCCAATCAGCCACTGCTTTATCCATGCTAGTATCTTTCCTGTAATACCATGGGCTCTTAGCTTGTTAAGCAGCCTCATGTGTGGCACCTTGTCAAAGGCCTTCTGAAAAACAAAGTACACAATATTCACCTATTCTCCTTTGTCTATCCTGCTTGTTAATTGTTCAAAGAATTCCAACAGATTTGTCAGGCAAGACTTTCCCTTGAGACCATGCTGACTATGACCTATTTTATCATGTGCCTCCATGTACCCAAAACCACATCCTTAACAATTGACTCCAATATCTTCCCAACCTCTGAGGTCAGACTAACTAGCCTATAATTTTCTTTCTCCTGCCTCTCTCCCTTCTTGAAGACTGGAGTGACATTTGCAATTTTCTAGTCTTCCAGAACCACTCCAGAATCTAGTGATTCTTGAAAGGTCATTACTAATGCCTCCACAATCTCTTCAGCCACCTCTTTCAGAACTCTGGGGTGTACACCACCTGGTCCCGTTGACTCATCTACCTTCAGACCTTTCAGTTTTCCAAGAGCCTTGTCTTTAGTTATGGTGACTTCACACACTTCATGACACCTGACACCTGGAACTTCTACCATACTGCTAGAGTCTTCCACAGTGAAGACTGATGCAAAATACCTATTCAGTTCAACCGCCAGTTCCTTGTCCCCCGTTACTACTTCTCCAGCATCGTTTTTCAGCAGTCCAATATCAACTCTTGTCTCTCTTTTACACTTCAAGTATTTGAAGATATTTTTGGTATCCTCATTAATAATATTGGCTAGCAAACTTTCATATTCTATCTTTATTTTCTTAATGAGTTTTTTAGTTGCCATCTGTTGGTTTTTAAAAGCTTCGCAATTCTCTAACTTCCCACTAATTCTTGCTCTATTAAATTCCCTCTCTTTGACTTTTACACTGGTATTGACATTGCTTTTTGAATACTTCTTCCTCTTTGGGATGTACATAACCTGTGCCTTCCGAATTGCTTCCTGAAATTCCTGCCATTGCTGCTCTGTCGTTATCCCTGCCAGTGCCCTTTTCCAATCAGGTCTGTCCATCTCCTCTCTCATGCCTCTGTAATTCCCTTTACTCCACTGAAACATCTGACTTTAGCTTCTCCTTCTCAAATATCAGGGTGAATTCGATCATATTATGGTCACCCTCCCCTAAGGGCTCTTTTACCTTAAGCTCTCTAATCAATTCCGGTTCATTGCACAACACACAATCCAGAATAGCAAATTCCCTTATGGGCTCAGCCACGAGCTGCTCTAAAGGGCCATCTCACAGGCATTCTAGAAACTCCCCCTCTTGGTATCCGGAACCAACCTGATTTTCCCAGTCTACCTGCATATTGAAATCCCCCATGACTATTGTAACATTGACCTTTTGGCATGCATTTTCTATCTCCCATTGTAACTTGTAGACCACATCCTTATTACTGTTTGGGGTCTGTATATAACTCCCATCAGGGTCTTTTTACCCTGGCAGTTCCTCAGCTCCATCTACAATGATTCAACTCCTTCTGACGGTATATCACATCTTTCTAATGACTTAGTTCCATTTTTTTTATCAACAGAGCCAATCCAGCCCCTCTGTCTTCCTGCCTATCCTTTCAATACCATGTATATCTTTGGACATTAAACTCCCAGCCATGGTTCAGTGATGCCTGCAACATAATACTTGCCAATCTGTAACTGTGCTGCAAGTTCATCGACCTTATTCTGTATATTGCATTGAACATCTATTATTTCATCCCTTCACCAAAAGGGGCAATTACTCTTACCTATTTTTATATTAAAATTATTTTGTATGATACATTAATAAGCAATTATTTACAACAAAATTATTCACAGTAGCATTATTTACAGCAGGGCATCTCTACTAAGTTTGAAGGGTCAGAAAGCTTTGGGTCCTTTATTCAAGTCTGCCTTCCATGTTTTAAAACAGATTAGGATGCATTGAAAGAAAGCCATGATGGCTTTGGACACTACCCCCTTTCTCAAGTGATGGATAAGCTTGATTTCTGGTGCCGGGGTAGGGGGCTTGTTGGAAACAGTCTCCTGTATAAGGTGGTAGCTGTCCTTTGATGTGTTTTCTATGCCTGGCAGGGAGTGGTGTTAGAAACGTCCTCACATTCTGCATCTGAGTGAGGCTCGAAATCTACATCAAGCCTCTTCCTTTCCGGGACTGGCTCTGGAACTCCATTCGGTAATGGAGTAATGAATTCGGTAAAGCACTCAGCGTAAATGCTTATCTAGAAACAATGTACTGGCATTGGCAAGGATCCAGAGGAGGTTCACGAGGGGGATTCTGGGAATGGAAGGGTTAACTATGAGGTGTGTTTGATGGCTCTGGGCCTGTACTCACTGGGGTTTAGAAGATTCGGGGGGGGGCGGGATCTCATTGAAACCTATTGAATATTGAAAAGCTGTGGAGGCCAAGTCATTGGGTATATTTAAAGCAGAGCTTGATAGGTTCTTGATTAGTAAGGATATAAAAGGTAATGGGGTGAAGACAGGAGAATGGGATTGAGAGGGATAGTAATAAATCACCCATGATGGAATGGCAGAGCAGACTTGATCAGATAAATGGCCTACTTTTGCTCCTATGTCTTGTGGCATTATGGTCTTCTTCGGGTGCCAACATTGCATGTCCGCAGTGTTCAGCAGAGAGACACAAGCAGCAGCAGCAACAAATCAAAACAACTACAGCAAAAGAAGTCTTTTTCTTTCCCTGCCACCCGCTGACCTATTCATACACAGACAGGCCTCCAAACTCAAGACAGGCTGCCACCAAGCCTTTCGTCCTTGGCCCTGGACTCTTCAGACTCAAATGTATTGAGTCTCCAACCTCCAGCCCCTGGCCTGGAAATCTTTATAACGCCATTTGAACCTTTTTGTATTGACATAAAATACATCTGCTCGTGACATTTTATGGGGATGTGCTCATATTCAGTCTGACAATTCCTTCCAAAGTCTGACTGGATTGTCAGTGTTTTAATGTTCTGAAAGGCTTTAACTTTACATTGCAGCTGCACAGTCAGATTCAGCCAAAGACAAATCTATTGAAAAAGAAAAGGGAATACATTTTGATGTTTGTGGGGAAACTTAGGCTAAGAGAGGGCATTGGTTGCATATTAACTAACATACTGGACTAATCTGCAGATCCCTTGACTATGATGATAGAGTTACCCTTGCTGTTAATGAATTTAAATTCAAGCAATTAAATGAATCTGAAATAAAAACTTAGTATTCAGTAATGGTAACCTTAGCACAGCCTACTTGTTATATAAACACACTTGGTTCATTAATTTACAATAGGGAAGGAGAATTATGGGCCATACATGTTCTGACCTCTCTGTAATTCCAACGTGATTGACTTCAAAATGCCAATTCAAATACTATAGCAAGTCACTCAATTCAGAATGAAATTGGGAATGTACCTCAGACTGCAACACCCACAGCCCATCACCGAATGCATTTTTAAAAAAATCAAAAAATGAAAACTCAGATTCCACTGACAGTTCCATGCATTTCACAGCAGCATCAATAAATTGAGATTAGTGTTCATTAGTTCCAGCATTACAGCTGGCCTTTCCTATCACCTTGTGATACACTCATGCAGAAAGTCTAAGCATATGATATTGCCCTACAATTTGCCTCTTGTGTTTATCCTTTCCATAGATGCTGCCTGACCTGCTGAGTTCTCCAGCATTTTGTGTGTGTGTGTGTTGCTCTGGATTTCCAGCATCTGGAGAACCTTTTGTACTTATGATGAGATCCAGAGTTTGCCACCTGTGATTTATTCCTTCTCCACTGAGTGTGCTGTTTTGCAGCCTATGCTAATGTCATCATATTGAGTTGCCAGAGCGTCAGGTATTTCCAAACCCTCAAAGTGTCACATCTTGCGCAATTGGAATTCCACAATGAATCCCATGAAGGAGAAATTGTCATTCTTTGTGGAAGCAGGGATTACCAGTGAGTCACAAACTTGGGAGAGGAGGGAAGTCCAAAAGCTAGGCTATTATGTAGGCAAACTGCATGGGATACACTAGAACTGGGTACATACTGCTTTGCTGAGACAAGCTCTCTTTCGAATATAATGCTGAAGTATGCTTGGTAGGTTCTTGATTCATTAGGGCATCAAAGGTTGGGAGGGGAGGAAAGGCAGGAGAATGGGGCTGAGAGAGCTAATAAAGCGTCCAGGATAGAATAGCGGAACAGATTCAACAGGCAGAATGGCCTAATTCTCCCCCTAAACTTTATGGTGTTATGGTCTAAGTTGTTTCCGTAAGGAGTGCTCATGAAAGGCGTGCCTCAGAATAATATGCACAAATATCTCCAGCAGTGGAACACGCATCTCTGTTTCAAGGATGATTCATAACTGGACGCGCCGGCTTAAATTTACAGTGCAGTGTAATTAAATCTGGAAATGATCATAGTCACTTTCTTCTCCAGAAAAATCAATCTTGTGATTTTGCATTTAAGAAAGCAGTGCTACGCAATCAAATTACGAGGACGTTTTCTTAAATATTAAAATAATGCTTTTGTAAAAATTTTGCAATGTTGGTAGTTACAAGATATTTTCTTTGTAAAGTGCATTAGGGAATACATCACAGTGAGCTTTCTGGCTCTATTACAAACATATAGAAGACTTGGTGAAGATTGAACTTTCTGAATTAATTTCATTATTATTTTAATTTTATACACAGCTGTGAGATGTTCACTGTGTATTGACTAGTGATTGAACAGGTTTGGATTACAATATTTATTTGTTCCATTGATTTACCTAGTGATGGAAATATTAGACTAGCGTCTGCTGAAACATCACACAGTATTACGCAGTAGATCTTGATTTAGACTGATCCCATCACAGTAATTATCGTCTCAGTTTCTGAGTAATATAGTATTACTTTTATTTATACTTTTGCTATTAAGGAGGTAATTGTTTACAGTGCCCTTTCCTGTTGTTGGTCTAACTGAATGAAAACGTGAGGTGTACTGCAAGTATATATGTGGTCTGATTTAAAAGAGGGTTGTTGGTTCTTGATTATTTTGATCTGGTTCATAAGCTTTCTTTAAAAGCTGCATCTTCATATCTAATCCACAACTTCAGGGAGAGATGATTGCTTGAAATAGATTGTTCCCCTACAGGTGCCCATAAAAATGCATCATATATGATTAAAAGTCATCTAACATTGTGATATAGTAAGTCTGCACTTCACTGACTGTTGTTACAGCTGGGGCCTCTTTCAGTTTAGAATGTAGACAAGCTGCCTTTAAAAGGGCATATATCATTTAACAATCAAACAATACAGTTATAAATACAAAGCCTATTTCAGATGTACTAAAATATTCAGCTGTGAGAAGGCAAAGATTGTTTGTATTTCTTGAAATATTTTACTTCTGAAATTATGGCACAGTAAATGTAAGAGTCTTCTAAAAATATATGCACAAACTAAAGTGGAACAGGAATAATAAATGCTGCTTTGAAAAGCAATCTGAATAACAATCATGTTCAAAGTCTTTCTTTACAAGTAAGGGATATCTTGTTGATTTTATTTCTGAACCGCAAAGTTCAGGGCAGTGAGTTTAGTCCGCAGTGACTTACAATAAACAAGTTTATTAAATAACATTGCCTGCCTTTAGGGCAACTATCATAACCTTTTGGCCTAGCAATATCCCTCACTGTACCATAACTATCAAACCTGGTTCAATTAGTAGTTGTGAAGCAAGCTATTCCAGACATTCCCAGAAATAATCAGGTCCCAGGTATGTGGTGATACCTGGTCTGCGTACATGCTACGTAGCAAAAACTGAATGCAATATACAGAGCTTAAAAAGACAGCAGCCAGTAGATTAGATTGAAAGTCTGTAATCATTCTATATCTAGTCAGTAATGGAAGTGAATGACTAAAACATCTGACAAGTTGAGGAGGACATTAGGGTCAATTACGTAAACACAAGAGATTCTACGGATGCCAGAAATCCAGAGCAATGCTCACAAAACGCTGGAAGAACTCAACAGGTCAACTAGTATCTCTGGACGGAAAGAGCAGTCAATGTTTCAAGCTGAGATCCTTCATCAGTGATAGCGAAGTCCACCCTGAAAATGAGATTCCTGGTCTTGGTACCCGGTATTAAAAATATAATTCATCCTAAGAGCCATGCTAATGCGCTAAAGTTGCAGTCTTGATAATTGAACCAAAATGTGTTGCTCCTGACTGATTAATAAGTATGCATATAACTTTTGCAGATCTAATTGCTGGTATATATGACAAGGTCCTGAATGCCTTCTTCTATATCGTTGGTAGAACAGTGCAAACCCTACTCACAAAGCAGTTGTAAATTCTTTGACAGCAATATTTCCTGGCTTCCCTGTCAAATCTGTATATTTCTGACATTTGAAAACATTCAATAACAGTCAAAACTATTAAAATACATAAATATAAAATATCCAAAACAACTAAAGACCTCAGGAACAACAAAAAAGCACAACTTAAAATCTTCAGTTTACAAAATTAGTTTAAAAGTTGTAACTTAAAATATATCCGCCATTGTTTTCGGTGGCTGTTCATTCCCTTTGAGATCAATAGATTTAATAGTCTTGCACCAGATGAAATTTGAAGTAAGGCTGACAGATCCCTTCACTGTGTTGCAGAATTGTGGCCCACTTCATCTCTGAGTCCATGAAGATCCATCAGAATACAGATACAGTATAAAAAATAATCGCAGGGAAGAGTGGGCAGAAGAATGAAGGACAACCATGATGACTTTGTATACTGAGCTTGGTGGCATATCTAGATATAATATAACAATATGGCATAGAACTGTTAGTATTGCTCAACAAATTTTGGCATATAATATTATTTTAAGTATTTTTCTTAGTACCATATTTACATGTAGAATGTAAAGCTATAGTACATGTTGACTGCAGTCTGTTGTGGAAAATTCTAGTATCATTCGTGGGCCATTTCTGGGAAAATTGTATGTTCAAGGTTACACCAATTGGTCAAGTTTACTGCTTGGGCTGCAGATGAAGAGAACAAATTGTGAGTATCATTTGCCCCTCTTGTTGTGGATGCTTTTGAAAGTGCAGATGAGGCTGCCTGGAGTTTGCCCAACTCTTTTTATGAGGGTCTGCATTAGGATGCTTATTGTATAATACCCCATTGAACAGAGTTGTACTTGAATTACAAAACATTAGGAGAATGCGTGGCTCTGATTAACTTTCTGCAATAGTAAGTGTAGCAAAAATTCCTAGCTGAAAATTTATTGCATTTATGCTTCATTTAGATCTAAGTTATCTGTTAAAGAATGAGGTCTGCTGATAGCACATGGAATGGGACCTTCTTAATCCTAATGGAATTCTTGTCAGGTTCACTATTGGCGGTGATGGTAGTGGTGGAATGGGTGGGGTGGTAATTCGCTTTCACTGATTGAAGCACTTTTAGAGAAACTGAAACTCCTGGCATATTACTCTTCATACACATGACATTGGAAATACGGAGATGACCATAAATATGAGTAGACAACTAAAAGTTTTGCACTATACAGTATATTTTAGCTCGGTAGAACTACTAATGGCTATGACAATCAGACGGGTGGATGGATTTAAAGTGCAGACCACTATGATCTAACAGGATGATTGAATAGGCACAGCAGCCTGGAAGGTCTACTGTTCCCATGTTATGACATGACGTGACAGGATATAAAATGCTCAAATTTTGACATCATTTTTTATCAGTATTGCAGAAATACACTGAGTAAAATCTGTCTCATCGATTAGAATATGTCTAGGAATTGGAAAGCACCTGGTTTTCATCAGTGTCTTTTCCCAGCCCTCAGCTTCCTTCTGGAGGTATTTCATCGTTTCATCAGTACTCTGGAGCAATTGACCTGCAAGTTCTTTGGTTGACTGTTATTTCACTAGTAATTGAAGCAGTTAACCTCGTGTCTTTCATTGACCTGCATGGAAAAGGGTTGTTTGTTTTCAAAAAAATCCATTTCGTATTAAAACTGCTTCCTGTTTTAGGAAAACCTATGGAGTAATCACTTTCTGAGCTGACAAACTGCTCAAGTGCCCTTCATTTTACTGGTGAACGTTCTTGCTGTGCCAGTGAGAAATACTTGAGAAATACTTCATTTAAGCGGCCGGGTGCGATTTGCAGAATTGTTGTCAACGTGGGGGTGGAAGGGGGATACTTTCCAATTCTAACCCTCCCTGGTTCCCTGATGATTGGAGTTGGTTCAGAGTGAAGGTCAAAGCAGAAAACTATAGTTAGGTAAAAAATGACAAATGGATACAGTAATTAGTTTTCGATGAAATGTAATATAGTTCAAAGCACCCAAAAAAGAAAAAAAAACAAGCTAGTTACAGTATATACAGTAAGCATGGAATTGGCCTTTGCTCTGAATTTGACATTGTGCAGATTAACATGAATGCCATGTCCTTCCTATAATCAAAACCTTTAGTTTTAAGTTGTATATATTGTTCACATTTTCTCGTTTCACTAAACTAATTGCTCCAGGAATTGATAAATAGCAAGTCTGTGTCCTTCCTCTGCAGACAGTTACCACCCGTCTTAATAGTAGGCAGTATTCAGACCTCCTACCTGATTGCAGTCTCCCACATTAAGTCCTGTTCAGATAATAATGCCTTACAGATGTGAAGGAAGGATCCTCTTGGCTACAGGTGTGAAAACAAGATGAATGTACCGCACAACTCACTGCATATTTATGGCTACTATGTAAGTCTTGTCTGTTCCTTGGTTTTCATCAACACATCATTCTGGTTCCAGTAAGGCTTATAGTAACAGACTGGGACAGGGGTCTTGACCTCAGCATCCAAAGGAGGGAAAGTTATTATCCAATTACATATTCGTATGTATAATTGTAGAGAGGGGAATGGTCTCATTGGTAATGCTCTATAAAGTTTAATTATTGCCTGTTAAATATAGGAACTATTGGGCTCTGGAAAATTGCGTGAGAAAAAGTCTGCTGTGATTGTAAAAATATGGGATGCCCTTGTTCTGGACAGAGTGGAGAAATTCACTTTGGTATCTTGGCCAATGCTTACTACTGTACTGACATCATTTAAAATAGACAGAATATCTGAGCATTTATGTTTTTGGTTGTGAGAGTTTGCACAAATAGGCTACTTTATTTTTCCCACATTACAAAATTTACTTTACCTCAAGAACACCTCACTGACGATCAAGTACTTTGGGGAATCCCGGGATTAGAAAAGCATTGTTTTAATAAAAGCAGATAAGCTAACAATGTGATAAACTCTCACTGTGAACATTGTTGACTGTGTACATACATCTATTGATGCTTCTGGACACATCTTCAGTGATGTTCCTGGAATCATCGGGTGTTTCGGGTCTTTCAACATCATACAACCTCCTCCAGGTGACCCAGCCGGGGCTGATCAGACCCCAGCTTGTGTCCAGATGGCTAGCTACTTATGACTCCATGGCTCCCCTCTTTTGAGCCACAGCCATCTTGAGGCCCTCTCTGCCGCATCGGTGGTACTGCGGATGGCTCTCCTCTTCCTCTCTCCCTCGATGCCCAAAATGCTGAAGGCTCTAACTAAAGAACGGGCTACAAATCCCCTACAACCAGCCTCCACTGGGAGACACCTCGCTCTCCATCCAACCTGCTGACAGTTGCTGACCAGTCCTGCATACTTGGAGAGCTTCCTTTCAAAGGCCTCCTCCAAGCTATCTTCCCATGGGACTGTCAGCTCCAGCAGCACCACTTGCTTAGTAGACTCAGGCACTAGGACAATGTCTGGTCACAGGGTGGTGGCTGCGATGTGGTTGGGGAACTTCAGCTGCCCTTCGAGGTCCACCAACAACTGCCAGTCCCTTGCAGAGGTCAGAATGCCTGCAGATGTTCTTTTGGCAGGTATTGGCTGCTCCCCAGCTCTGATAAAGGCAATGGTCTGCTTGGAGGGTCGGGACCTCTTCGCCCACTCAACTCCTGTGCTGACGGCTTCAGCGATGGTCTTCAGGACCTGATCATGCCTCCACCTGTACCGTCCCTCACCAAGTGCCCTTGCACAGCCGCTGAGGATGTCCTCCAGGGTTCCCCGCTTGGAGCACAGTGGGAACACAGATGACTCTGTCTTGCCCCATGTGTGCAGGTTTGATAGGCTTGGAAGCACATTGTACACTGCCTGGATGAGAAACTGGATGTGGTGTGGTTTGGCTTTCTAAAGATCAGCCCAGGTCACTTTCCTCTCAACCGCGTTGAAGTACCTGTATATCACACTTTGATGGAGATAAAGGGGGAAAGCTTCATCAACTTTTCTTACTGGATCAATGCTTATCATTGACGCATGGCATTTAAGCTATTATAGAGAGTTTCTGATCCTCTGTAAAGTTTTTTTTTCACAGTTTCCTTATTCCTAATTGCATTCGAAACAAAATATTATTACCTAACGGATCGTACAAAGCTCCACTACTAATATCTTAAGTCTACATCATGAGAAACAGAGAAAGTTTGTCTAATTTACTTGTTTTGAACTTGGATTGGAAGAATATTTAAAATGTGCAACAAACTCAAGATGCAGCCCATGTTGTAAACAATCTGTGAGAAAAAAGTGATGTCTTGAACTTACCATGATGGGACAGCATTAGACTGTCTAAAG
Organism: Mobula hypostoma; assembly: GCF_963921235.1. NCBI lineage: Eukaryota > Metazoa > Chordata > Chondrichthyes > Myliobatiformes > Myliobatidae > Mobula > Mobula hypostoma. The sequence goes on along the minus strand of NC_086102.1, from coordinate 29,925,383 downwards.
ATCTTTTAAACATCCACAAACAATAGGAGGATTTGCAAAGATGTTACATTTGCTGAGGGGTGTGTTTGGTACTCATGTATAAGTACTTCTGCCACCCATTCTCCTTTTCCCAACTATGATTCCCCTCTCCCTGCTGCTCTCAGTCCAGAATAGACTCGTATCAGAATCAGGTTTATCATCACTCACATGTGCCATGAAATTTGTCTTTTTTGCACAGTACTGCATTTACGTATATATGTACTATAGTTTATGTATTTGCACTGTACTGCTGCAAAACAATAAATTTCGCCAGTGATGATAAACTTGATTCTGATCTCTCTGTGTTAGTCTTTTCCTATGTGCGAATTACTGCTACAGTTTCTCACTGTTCTGAAGTACTAACAGTACTTGTCTCAAGGGTGGTGCAGTAAAGGTTCATCTTACTGATTCATGGAATGAGGAATTTGTCCTGTGAGGAATCAGGCAAGTTATTCCTATACACTTTAGAAATGGCCATTTCTAATGGAGGTGATCCCTCTCTGTAATGTTGGCTCAGCTTTTCTCTCCCCATTAGCACAATCAATCAAGCTGGCAATCCTACTTTTGCACTTTTTTACCTTTCTCATTCCTTTATCTGTTTTATCTCTCTCTCTCTCTCTCTCTCTCTCTCTCCTCTCCTCTCCGATGTGTCCCCGCCCCGCAACTCTTGCTTCACTCTGTGTGATATATTCTAACTGTCATACCCATCAGAAAGGTATACCTCACCCACCTTCCTCCTCTGCAGCTCAGATGAACCTGTTATTTTCTCTTCACCAGATCTAAGAAGAGTTCTTTGACCTAAACAGTTCTCTTTAGGCAGGTGCTGTATGACCTTTTGAGAGTTCCCAGCATTTTCTATTATTATTTCAGATTTCCAATATCTGCTATTTTTTGAATATCCATTGTTGTTTAGAAGTTAGAAGATCAGAATCAGGTTTAATATCACCGACATGTTCCTGAATTGTTGAGTGTGTGCCTTCATGTTTCTGTACCTCCTTCCTGATGGTAGCAATGAGAACAAGGCATGACCTGGGTGATAGGGGTCCTTAATAGATACTGCCTTTTTGAGCCATTGCTCCTTGATGATTGAGAGGTAATATCACTGAAACATGCAAAAATCATAACGTATACCTGTAGATACAGGAAAGATGCTTCCTCTGACACTCAGTGCCTGGAAAATCAAGTCACAGTCGAAGAATTAGGGGCCGGACCTTCACCACGAGAAATTTCTGCACAGTTAATCTATGCAGTTTATTTCTTACAAAATCCATGGGGGCACAGCCATTGAGTATACTCAAGCTGGAGATTGAGAAAATTTTTAGATATTAAGCAAATCAGTGAGACATCACTGTGGCACAGCTGGTAGAACTGTGGCCTCAAACTGCTCCAGGCACCCATGTTCAATCGTGACCTCGGTTGTTGTCTGTGTAGAGTTTGCAAGTTCTTCCTGAGACTGTAGAGGTTTCCTTTGAGTGCAGTGACTTCCTCCCGCACCCCAGAGATGTGCAAGTTGGCAGGTCAATTGGCCACTGTAAATTGGTAGAAACCAGGGGCAGAGGAAATGGGAAAGTGAGCGGAATAAAATGGGTATTATGTGGGATGTGTGCAAATGGATGCGATGGACAGCATGGGATCAGTGCAGCAAGTGGCCTGTTTCCATGCTGTACGGACCATTTGATCCTTATGGTATGATATGGAGTTAATATAGGAAAGTAATGCTGGGGTTAGGTATCTGCCCTGATCTTCTTCCAATGGTAGAGCAGGCACTAAGAGTTGAAAAGTCTACTCTCACTTTTATTTTTTTGTACTAACTTCTTTGGGAGCATGTAAAGGAAAGTGGATGTTATCACAAAAAGATTTTTTGTTGCTTTCGTTTCTCTAATTTCAATGACTTTCAAGAACAAATAAATAGCTTTGATCGGAAGTCTCATACTTCCATAATAACATGAAGGTTAAGTTAAATATATCAGATACTTTGTCTTGTATATATTTGCTTTCTTCAGTGTACCCTGTTAGGTTTATTCTGGCACAAATGAGGGAATTTGACACTGTCACACACTTTCTGAGTACACAATGGATATTAGGAAGAGCACTTTTGCATGCAAGTACTTATAGTAGAACTTTTCCTGGAGGGCACATTGGCAGTCTATTGAAACCATCTGAGGAAGCATTTGGAAACTTGTGTCTGCTAATGAGCACCAAGGTTTGAAACTACTGAGCACCAGGCACTCTCTGATTTGTTTTCCTCATCCTACAGTAGTATGGTCTTCAAAGCCCCCGGTGAATTTGGATCTGGTTTTCAGATTTCATTCACTTCAACATGAGCTCTTATCAGTATGTGAATGGGTCAATTTTCTCTGCTTTCACCATTTCTACCAGAGCCCATAGAACTGAAACTGGTTTCTCAGCAGTACAACAGGTCACTGCAATTTGTGCACAGCTTCATCGCGTTTACCAGCCTTGTTTCACTCCCAGCAAACTCTTCAGTAACTGAGCCAAATAATTTTGGGGCAGTCTAGTTAGAATTTTAGCTGCATTTGGAATGAGTCTGGAAACCATAGCTCAGAGAAGGATAAGGATAAGCTTAGATTAAAGTTGGGTTATCCTCCTTTGCAAAGCTACTTTAACCAATCTAGCAGTAACCTGGTTCAAGCAGTAACCAGGTTAAAAGAACAATTCTCAACACAAGAGGTACTGCAGGTGCTGGAAATCTAGAACAATACGTGCAATGTGTTGGAGGAGCTCAGCAGGTCAGTCCTGATGAAGGGTCTCAGCCCAAAACGTTGTCAGGCTGTCAACATTCCCATCCTCTGATGCTGCCTGACTTGCTGAGCTCCTCCAGCACAGTCCTGTCATTAAGAAAAGGCTGGCTGATAACAGCTTGGAGATATTCCAGCTTGATCCTCCCGACCTCCCTCAACTGGCCTCAGTCTGTGTTTTAGTACACTAGCACTCAGAAGAATGGCATTTTAGGATTTCTATTGTCAATTACAAATGGGTATTTAATTTAAATTAAGCCGGGACCTTAACTGAAGGATAACTTAATTGTCCCTTTCTTCATCTGCCTATGCGCAGGAATGTACTTTGTTAAACTTTCTGTTTTCTCAGCTGAGCAGAGATTTGACAAGAAGTACCAACAATTCCTCTCCCCACCCCGCCATGTCCCATGGCCCCCTATATGCTGCTCGACCCACAGAGTTCCATCAGCAGATTTGTGTCTTGTTGTGTGAATACAAGATGCTGCCTAGGTGTCAAATTAACCTCTGGTTTGTATAACTTTATCCAGCTTGCAGAGAGTGTATGTCAAAGCTATCAAGGAAATTTGTGTTAGATTGACCAAAGCGAAAGTGGGTATGCAGTTGGTTGGCTGAGAGACCTGTCCTGCTTTTGACTTTTCTTTCTATTTTTATACATTTGCTTTAATGTGGAATTGAGGAAAGCGTATAATATGCATATTTTCTCTCTGGGTTTTATAATTACACTTTAAGAGTTGTGTTTGTAAGGCTGTCAGCAGAATGTTAAGCCCACCCTTTGCGTATCTTATTTTTCAAATAACATTCCCTCAAATGTAATTATAGAACAAAGAACGCAGGGTACCTTGATTTACAACTATTAGAAAAAAATCATGTTATTTTCATGTGTGCAGGATGAATAGGGGAGATGCTCCTTCAAACATCATTATTAATGTTTTAATGTCCTCAAACTTAAAATTCATTAGCCTTGCAGACAAAAACTAACAAATATTACAGTTTATTTATATAAATCAGAGTAGGAGTAGGAATATCTCCCAGGGAACTGGAGGTCCAGCAGACAAACATTTATACATGTTGGTTGGTTTCTGTTTTGTAGTCTGTCCAAAGCATAATCTGATAAAATAAAGCGATTTTGTTTTGAATAAATCTGCAACAGGTTTCATGGTGAAAGGTTAATATATTCTTGTCTTCAGTGGCATGGTGATGCTGTGCTTGGAGAATTGTTTGTATTAGTGAGTTCTTATTGTTAAGTGTATTTCCTATGGAAAAAAAACTGGAAACTGTACATTGTGGCCACTTTATCAGGTTCAACTGTACACCTGCTCATTAATGCAAATATCTAATCAGCCATTCACGTTACAGCAACTCAATATATAAGAGCACGTCAACATGGTCAAGAGGTTCATTTGTTGTTCAGACCAAACATCAGAATGGGAAGAAATGTGATCTAAGTGATGTTGACCTTGGAATGATTGTGGGTGCCAGATGTGATGGTTGATATCTCCAAAACTGACAATCTCCTGGGATTTTCACACACAACATTCTTTAGAGTTTACAGAGAATGAAGTGGAAAAACAAAAAGAAATCCAGTGAGCAGCAGTTCTGTGGGCGAAAATGCCTTGATAATAAAAGCAGTAGTAGCGGAGTGGCCAGACTGGTTCAAGGTGACAGTAAGAAGACAGTAACTCAAATAACCATGTGTTACAATAATGAGGTTCAGAAGAACACGTCTGAACACACAATATGTTGAACCTTGAAGTGGATGGCCTGCAGCAGTAGAAAACCACAAACGTGCACTCAGTGGCCACTTTGTTAGGTACAGGAAATAACTAATAAAGTAGCCACTGAGAGTATATATGCCATATATACAATTATTAAGGGATAACAAACTGCTTTCATTGCAGTTGGCATATTTCTGGACAATAGAACTATGCCTTTCTACATAGAATAATAGAACAATGCTTGTAGAAAATTTTAATCCCTTTAAGCAGCTCCATGTTAAGCAGGACCCTGATGGGAGTTACATAGAGGCCTCTGAACAGTAGCCAGGATGTAGGCTACAAATTATAGTGGGTGAAAGAACGATGCTGAGAGGGATAATAAATCAACCATGGTCGAATGGTGGAGCAGGCTCTGTGGGCCAAGTGGCTTAATTCTGCTCCTGTGTCTTATGGTCGTATGGTCTTATGTTTTCTCATTTAATTTCACTGCTACAGCTGAGTGCAAATATTTGTTTTGCTGTGCGAAGTCTAGTAATAACTCCATTGTACGGCACTGCTCTGTCTTCTGCAGGCAAATTGAAACTTCACCAATATAACCTACATCCATGTTTTCCTTGGCAAATACTGAGGAAAGAATAACATTTTGCTGGCCCTTTGAAGTAACCACTAATCACTGGTGTCCATTCAGGCAATTTACCTGATGACGAAACCTTAAAAACCTTAATCTTCAGGGATTATCCATTCTAGCTTTTGGTTTTCCACAGGCTTTTGCAAAGGAACTTGCCTGAAGATCTTTTTCACATCTCAATGCGTTACAGAGTCATAGCTAAAACTTGTTCTGATGTTTTGTAATAAGCAGCAAAGTCTTGTTTATCTGCACACTGCTGTCAAATTAGCAAAGTGTGCAAAAGATGAGTTCAAAATACGGAGGAGTCACACTTCTGGATGACTTGCAATCACTCTACTGAAGAGTTTTTCGTTGATTGCCACTTTTGCTCTGTGTCACATTTCTACTCTGATCCATTCAGGCTGTAGTCCCCTGCACTGTTACATTGAGGAGCAAGGTAAACTTGAGGAACAACATCTCATCTCTTACCAGGGTACAATGCAACCAGGTGGACTCAATACTGAATTCTACAACTTTGGGTAACTTGATTTCCCTGTCTGTATTAGTCACAGGTTGGTGATATGAAACCAGTTAGCTTTTTTTCCACTTTTCTTTTCCTCTGGGAGTGGAGGACGCTGGATATGATGGGCGTGCCTTCCCTTCAGCATTATACAACTCGTATATTTTTTTGATATTCTTTCATATATACTCTCCCTTCCTAATGGCTGTATTTTGCTCATTGATCGAATACAGTACAGTACCTTGTTTCCAACCTATCTCTATGGTTACCCCAGTCTTCCCCTTTTAGAGAGATGCCCCCTTCTCCACTCTCTCTCAGCAGCTTAACAAGCTTATTATCTATTTTTTTATGTATAAAATTCATTCAAATGATTATATTATGCCAACGATACACTACTATAAAATATTCAGGACTTCATAAACCACACTACTTGCAGTTTTAAATTAAAATACATTAACACTGCCCACCACACACTTGAGCTCCTGAGGGCCCACCCATTCCTGGAAATCTTGTGTCGTACCCGCAGATGTCGCATGCTCCTTATACAGGGTCACCCAGTCATGGACTTAACGTTGGAGGAGAGGCCGGCGGTCGGATCAGGCAGAACTCTTGACTGCCCGCTGCCTGGACGCATGGACGGCCAGCTTGGCCAGTCCCAGGAGCAAACCCACCAGGAGATCTGTCAGGCAGCTGACACCCCTCTGCTCCAGGTGATCAGGAGCGTGGGGCTGATGTGCAGCTACAGCTTAAGGAACAGGCCCTTTAAATATCCAAATAGAGGCTGCAACCATTCACACTCCATATACACATGGTAAATGACAGGTGGCTGGGATGTAGATGAACCAACTCAAAAATTGGCTGCATGGGACTGTTCTATGCAACACTCTCTACCCCAGGTCCCCAATGTAAAGGGGGAATACTCCTGCCTAAAGAGCCTTCCACTGCTTCTTTTCTCTTCCTCAGTTCTCATGAAGAGTCAAGCATCTTTCACCTGAAACATGAACTATGTTTTGCTTTCCGCAGATGTGACTTGACCGTCTCGGTGTTTCCAGCAATTTCTGTTTAGATTATTAACGTATTGTGACCTCAATAAATTTTCTACACACCTCTGGAAATTTTGGTCAGGATTAACCAAACTTTCATGTCATATTTCCAGTGATCAAGGTAGTCTCTATAAGCTCATCTACTAGCTTTGAAGGTCTGAATTTGGACTGGTAAAACAAAGATCATCTAAGTCACAATATCTCAAAGGAGGTAGAATTACTGTCCATTGTCCCTAAGTTTAGACCTTTCATTATTGCACAACACCATTACAGAGTTCCCTACTCTCAATTTAGTTTGAAGTAAAATTCCAAACTCCAAATGTAAGGTTGTTTTCACCTCAATCTATCTCAAGTTTGTGATTTTATTTTGCCCTAAGCAACACACGTGGGTTAATCAGGGTCCAACAGTTAACTGCTCCAAGATGACAATTCATCCACATCTGGTCTGTCTCAGTACTCTGGGCATCACAATGAGTGCATACTCACTCTAACGCAAGTGCAGAAGTAGTTGTCCTGGGGTGCAACCATGAGTATTCATTGATCTGATATCAGAAATGATCATGACAGATGAGAATGTGAGCTCAAAACACATTCGTTTGAAGTGCCTGTCATTTGCAACTCTGGTATAACGTTCATCAGACAAATTAATTTAAGACATATCTGAGTGTAATGTTAAGTGATCCTTTGATTATTGAATAACTTGATTGGGATTTCCTGGTGTAAGCAATATAATTGCCGTCACTCTAAAGGTGTATTTGGGAAAAAGGTGCCTTTTATCCTCATCTTGTGCCCCCCATATTGAAGTTGACTGACTTAGCTGCTGTTTACAACAGGGCAGACAAACAGTTGTCTGCACATTTCAAATGTGCTGACATGCTTATTAAATGAATATTACAGTTCAACGCAAGGAAATATAGAACAGGCAAATTATCGTCTGCACCTCCCTGTTGTATTTTGCTCTTTTTTCCAAAAGATGAAATGGTCTGAGTAGGCTAAACTACAGATGCTTGTTTTATTATTACTGTTCTGGCATTATCCAACCAAATTTCAGGAGTAATATTATTGCAACAGCATCAGACATTTTTTACATTCAAAGTAAAATAAAAATCAATAATTAAATTGATATTTCATCATGAGCTCTCCTTGTGTTACAAATTAAATAGGTTTAATTTCCAATATTGGACTTGCAATGGCAGTTTCTCAATAAGGAGTCTGGCTTCCTGCCAGGCATGGTTTTACAAGCAAGGGAGAAAAAATATAAAACCAAAACTGAAAATGAAGGTCAGATGTTATCAGAGAATCAGTTATTGATCCGAAAATTAGCTCTGATTTTCTTTCTATAATGCCCTGACACCCCGAGACACAATTTCTCATTTTATTTAATTTTTCCAGTCTCTGCAGTATCTTGTTTTTGTGGGGAGGAAGGATTTTGTAGGATATAAAGGGTTTCCTCTTCTGACAAGATCAGGAGCCAAGGAGTTACTTTTCCCCTCCCATTGCCTGGAGAAGGGTTAATTCAAAATGCTGGATAAAATATTTGAAAAGGGAACTGGCAGATCTTGGATTTGTGGTTCGCATGGAACAAAACCCTAACAGGAATTATGGGAGTGCTGGGAGCTAAACTAAAACAATGTGTGATTCGCAAGGATGTTACCAGATCGAAAAGATCATTAAAAAATCATCAAAAGAATGGTGAACTTTTGTCTAAAATAGACTGTGTGCTAAAGAACTTAGAGATTGAAATTAGGAGACTTGAAACTGTGGGTAAGGAAGAGTCGTGAGCTCTGGATAAAAGGATATAAACATAAGCCGGTTGTCAACAGATCAAATAAAAAGCCTTGGAAGAATTTCTTCAGAGTGCTGCATACATGAAACTTAATGTCTCATGGTATTGGATTGGTATTGTCACGTGAACCAAGATACAATGAAAAACTTATCTTGCGTACTGTTCATACAGATCAAACATTACACAGTGCATTGAGCTAGAAGAAGGTAAAACTATAACTTTCATGAGTCAACTGACTTGAGCCATTGTAATGGGAACAATTGACTTGGCTCAGTGTGTTCCCAGACCAAGTGAGGAAAATGTTCTCAGAGCACTGGGGTTGACCAGGATCCAGTAATTCTTCGCATGGGGTGCAAATGCTGGATGAAGAAATGATAGGGCTCCAGACGTGATTAGCTTGCCAGCAGTTACAAGGGAAGAACATTCCTTACAGCAAGATAGCAGAGGGCTGCTCACACTCAGGAGAATATGATCCAGTTAAACAATAGCCTGCAGCTGGAGAAAGATGAAAATTCAATTGAAAACAAAACCCTTTAAAGATAAGGAGTAATGGCAGCTGCTGAGACAAAGAGCAAGCACGCTCACCACCAGTACACTCTACAGACTGTGTTCTGGCTGCAGGTTAAAAAAGAGTTCACATTAATGCATTAGGTGGATGAGATTAGGAAAGTGGGCGAATTTGTACAACATACGTTTCACTGTTACTTTATGATTCAGTGTGTTGAAAGCTTGATCATTCATTTAGCAGGATGGTTAGGTGGTTTAAAAAATTTGGTGAGCCAGCGTGTGTGTCTTTGGCACAGCTTTCAGCTGACATATGCAATACCTGTATGTGTCTCTATCCAGATATATACCAAGTCGCTTGATTAAGGATTGTGTCACGGTTGTAGCAATCTCTCCTTGATAGAGTCTGAACATTGTGAAGCTTAGTCTAATCCTTTGTTAGGGCTACCATTTCCAAAATATATTTCAAGACAGTGCTTCCAGCTGCTCAGTCTTGCCACAGGGACAACCTTAATTAGAGTTTGTTTTGGATGGAAATGATTCTAGTTGGCACAGGTTTTGACAAAATGGTCTTTAATTGTGTTTTGATCTTTCCTAGCTCCTTCACTGGTCACTGTGATTAAGAAGGACTGGTCATCACGGAACACCATTGCTCTCTCTTGGCAAGAACCAGAGCATCCTAATGGGATCATATTAGACTACGAGGTCAAGTTCTATGAGAAGGTGGGGAAGTGAATAAAGCACCGTGGTTCAGCAATTGTACAAGGAAACCCAGTTAGTGTAGGAAATTTTCTCTCAACACTTCAATGAGCAGTCATCCTTTCTTCTATTCCTGTGATTAATTTGTCTAATGTGTACTTTAGCACCAGAACTTTGGTTCTGATCATTTTCAGTCAGAATGCTTTGTTTCAAAATGTTTGGTTTGATTTCATATAATGTACTTCAACACATCAAATGTGGGCGTTGAGAATAGGGATTTAGTGGGAAAGAAAAGAACTGGCCCCACTTCTAATCTCAGAGAACTGGTCTCAAAGGGGAAGGATTTCCTTTGAAAGCCATCTGCAGCCAAATCATTAATGTTTACTTTGGAAACGCCAGTTCTATTATGCTGACGAAAGAGCACAAAGAAAATTATCCTACAATATCTCCGTCAATCCGATTGCCCTTATTTTACTGCTCCTGTGGTCTTTCTCTTACAGAGTACACAAAATAGATTGCTTCCCTTTTAATTTACACAGGTTATGTCTTGTTTTAAGGATTCAGTAGCAAGCTTCTGATCTCAAGGGTAGCATTTTACCATGGAATTTATAAGTAGGAATGTAATTAGAAGTTAATAACTTTGCTTGCAGATCTGCAACTAATAATGTCTTGCAAATACAAAGGGATAACCTGTAATTACAAGAACTACAATTAAACAATGTATGGTGTAAAAGTTAATCAGTCACCATAACTAAGCACTCCACAGAAGCCACATGACATCATGATTGTGCTTTTCTTTCTATCACTCCCACAGCGGTCTATCCCCTGTCACTCTTCTGCGTAGATCTCTTGTGCATGGTCTGACAATGTCTGCTTTAACTGATGACACTTTTTTTTCCAGACTGAGCTGCTCTTTATTATCTTGTGAAGATGCCAATATTCAGTCATTGTGTACCCTTTAGCTTATTGCAAAGCTGCAGCCATATTCACACTTATCAATTCTCTCCAACTGAGTGTGTAACCACCAGCTAATGTCCAATAGTTTCTGTACAATAAATTTGAATAATGTCCAGTCTCAGTGCTTTCATCGAGGAGGCATTATCATTAAGGCTGATTCTGGATATTGCACATCCAGAATAATCAGATAGCAATTTTACTGGACATATAAAATAGCATAAATAGAAATGACTTAAGGTGAACATTAACATTTCTTTTCTTCTTCAAAGTGCAGATAAATCACTTTAATGTTCATTGATGCTCGTTTATTTTATAATTGAAAATAGCTTTGTTTCTTGAGATCTTTATTACCCAAGAATAAATTAAACTATAGAATCACAGAGGCACTGCAGTGTGGAAGGGGCTTATTTGTCCCACAGAGTTTTGCCAGTGATCTAGTCAGTCCCATTTCTCAGCTCTTTCCCCAGAGCTTTGGATTTTTTTTCTCCTTTGAGCATTCATACAGCTCCCTTTTAAAGGCTACAATTAAATCTGCTTCCACTGTCTTTTTAAGTAGAGAGCGCCAGATCATGGCTATTCTCTGTCTGTAAAAGTTTTTCATCATGTCCTCCCAGTTCTATAGCAATCACCTGACATCTCTACTCTCGGGCCGTTACTCTTCTATCAAAGGGAATGTTTTGCTTCATTAACGTTGTGTTGATCTATCATTATTTTGAATGCCTACAGATGACCACTTAGTCTTCTCATCTATAAGGAGAACATTTCAATAAATCAGTTCTACAGCCTTTCTGGGGTTTTCATATCCTTCTTTGGTGGGCAGAATTGGAAGTAATATTTTAGATTCAACCAAACCAGTAATTTGGGACGTTGAACATAATGTCCTAACTTCTATATTCTGTTCCTCTGATTTTAAAATACATAACCTAGAGGTTTATTTGGTGTAATATCAACTCCAAGGCCAGAGCTTGAAAATTTCTTTGATACCCCAACCTGATACACATAGTCAGATCCCTTCAGGGTTGAATTGGTTTGCTAGTCTGTGTAGTACAATCATTCAGTAAGAAATAGGACCTGCTTCCCCTGTTTCTGTAGTGTGTCAGCTAAGTTCAGGCCATCACTTGTTCATTATGTGTCATGTCATATGGCATGGGTGATTATGGTCGTTCCATGACCATGATTGTTCTTGGCAGATTTTTCTACAGAAATGCATTGCCTGCTTCTGGGCAGTGTTTTTACAAGACAGGTGATCCCAGCCATTATCAATACTTTACAGAGATTGGCTGCCTGGCATCAGTGGTTGCAAAACCAGGACTAGTGATATGCACCAGCTACTCATATAACCATTCACCACCTGCCCATAGCTTCACATGACCCTGACTGGGGATGAAGCGGGTGCTACACCTTGCCCGAGAGTGACCTGCAGGCTAGAGGAGGGAAGAAGCACCTTACACCTCCTTTGATAGATACATATCTCCACCTGCCACTCATTCAGGCCATCATAGCTACCATATCTCCCAGTAAAGGATCTTAGTGGATTTACTTCTAAAAACTGACCTGACCTGATTTGACTAAGTACATAGACTTATAATGGGACTAGGTGAGAGTAAGCGTTTGGCACGGACTAGAAAGGCCGAGATGGCCTGTTTCTGTGCTGTAATTGTTATATAGTTTATATGGTTATATTTGACCCAAAAAAAAAGAGCTGGATCCCATTGGACTTGGGTCAGGCACAGGATTCCTATGTCACATTCTCAACCGGTTGTGCCATCTTGTAAGTCTCTTGCACATTTACAGTCTGTTTCTCCACCCCGCAGAGTTGCACTTTTTTCTTTTGTACGTATTGCCTTTTACTGCTTGTTCAGTCAAATAGAGTTGCACTGTAATTCTTTGTGTCAAATTTCATCCGCCTTGGCTTCACTCCTTGTTCTAATCTGTCCTCTAGCTGCTCAGTCATCTCAGCAATTCTGTGTGATATCAAAGTGGCTTTGTACACCTAAGTCAATGCCACCTAGATCAAACAGCCCATGCAGAAACAGAGGAACTATTCCATGCCAGTCTTAAAATAAATTATAAAAAAATCAGAAAACCAATCTATTTGAAAGACAAAAACAAGAGACTATAAAATGGTGTATACTTCAACAACCTAAGTAGTGAGGTCATTATTATGCAATTTATAAAGGACGTTATAAACATAAACACTTTGAATGCCCCTTTTATCTTTAGCCTGGTTCCCTGCATGCTCCCTCCCCATGAGAACAAATGTAGTGGGAAGGTTCCAAGCACTAGATTTAGGATCACTCCATATAGCAGCCTACTCTCCCTGGACGATTCCTTTTCCGGAAATGAAATTGGGAGTTAATTCTTGGATGTTCCAGGACAACTGGAGCAGAGGTAATACCAGTCATACAAGGCAAAACATGCAGATTAATTAACTGCATCTCTTCTCCAGCAGAAATATTTAGTGATGATTATAACTATACAATAGAAACAATCTCATAATGTGCTTTATTGCGCTGTTAGTATTTTTAAAATTATTGTCTCCTAGAAGGACCAACTAAGGAACCTAAGGCCTCTTGTGAAAATGACAGGAAATTACAAATTAATTGCTTGTGTTCATTAAAAACTAATAAACACTCAACATTATTTCAAAATCTGAGGGATCTAATTAAGTTTATACATACTTGGTCTGATGTTTAATTGTGTTGGGGGCCCCAGTACATTCCCTTAAGGTCAGATCTGAGTGTTTGTTATTTCTAGAATCTAAAGTAGACTGCTACCATCTAAAGTTACAAATTGCAATCCACAGAAGCTGCAAATTAGTCTGTTTATGTTACATTCTAACAGTGACAATTGCTGATGTGTACCACAAAGCATGGCAGATAGCATATGGAAGCTATCTCTTGCAACAGTTGAAAAACAGAATGACGACTGCTCTGAACAGAGAGCTTCTAAACAGGTTAAACAAAGAAAGCAAAATGTTTCATTTATAACGAAGCTGGTGATGACTTTAAAGCATGAAATACTTTGCTGCCACTAAATTACTGAAATACAGTCAGAGATGTTAACGTTATAAGATATCAGAGCTTAATTAGACCATTCAGCCCTTCGAATCTGCTCTGCTATTTGATCATGGCTAATTTTTTAAAAATCTCATTCTCCTGCCTTAAGGTAATTAGACCATTACCCTAAATCCCCTGTCCTCATGAGTCTTTGCCTTAAATACATCCGATGAATTGGCCTCCACAGCCCTATTTGGCAACAAATTCCACAGATTGTTATGGTCTTATGATTAAACCCATCTTAAAAATTCTTCCAGAATTCTGAGTAATTAATCCGTCTCCCCCTCTGATTCCCCCATTCTGTCACTCACCCAAACAGTAGGGCAGTTTACAATGGATAATTAACATACCAACCAATATGCATATCTTTGGAATGCAGGATGAAACCGGAGCCTTTGGAGTAAGCTTAAGCAGTCATTGGAAGAATACACAAACACTACACACCTGAGGTCAGAATCAAACCCGGGCCTGTGACAGTGGCAGCAGCTCTTTCTAAACTCCATTTGCCCAGAATGCTAGGAGAACCCCTCTCTTCTATGAGCAAAGTGTTAGAATCTTTTTGTAGGGTACCTTTTGTGTCTGTGTAAGACTCCATCTGCTATTCACTGACATCTGGATGTGCTCAGACCTTAGAAATGACATGAATAGAACTTTATCCTCAGCATACCTACGAATCATCATAGTTTCTGTTAGTTCATTTTAGAAATACTTTAGATGAATTCTTTCTTGAAGTTTCATACAGGGATAGTTTACAGTTTATTTAGAGTGAAAAATACCAGACATTAAGAATGGGATATTGTTTTGGCTAAGCACGTGATTCAAATAAGGTTCTGGCTAACTAGAAATGCCTACAGAAAAATGTCAAAGTTACTGTTAGTCTTGCGAGACCATGGATCTGCGCCTGGAAAGTTTTCACTCTCCAGGGCGCAGGCCTGGGCAAGGATGTATGGAAGACCGGCAGTTGCCCATGCTGCAAGTCTCCCCTCTCCACGACACTGATGTTGTCCAAGGGAAGGACATTAGGACCCATACAGCTTGGCACCAGTGTTGACGCAGAGCGCTGTGTGATTAAGTGCCTTGCTCAAAGACACAACACGCTGCCTTGGCTGGGGCTCGAATTCACGACCTTCAGATTGCTAGTCGAATGCCTTAACCACTTGGCCACAAAGTTACCTAAGCAAAGCAGCTCCCTCAGCAAAGTAACAAAGTTACCAGCCATAACATATACCATGGAAGTATGCTCTTCACAGACGCCATGTTTGTTTTGACCATCAAGCACCCATTTTCACTAATCCTACTTTTCTCCCATTTTTTATTCTACCCACACCTTTCAGCTCTTCCCAAATTCCTCCACTGACCCGCCACACAAAGGGGAATTTTACAGAATGCAATTAACCTGCCAACCTGCAATTGTTTGTGGGATGTGGGAAGAAACTGGAGGACCCAGATGAAGCCCACTCAATCATTGAGAGAATGTGCAGCCCCCACTTCGGAAATCAGATCTGAATTTGGGTCACGGAAGCTGTGAGACACCAGCTTTGCCAGCCAAGTGACAGGCAGATCAGTGATTCCCAGTTAAATATCTGGTGACTATCTGGAATCTGTCACTTATTGTTAACTGGGAGGCTCCTCTATCAACATTCAAAAGTTTGTTTAAAATGAAACAGAATCACAAACTTACTGCAAAGTATAAAAAGCACTGACTCAACCTGTGCATGCTAATATTGCTTGGTTCTATCAAAGGAAACAACACCAAGTATTTATTCATGCCATTCATATTTTCATGACCTCCCTAAGCACTTTTATTTTTAGATCATAGGCACTGTTGCAGAAATCTCCCCTGCTGTAATCTACGTAGTTTTATTTAGGTCACTTCACTTATCTTACTAAAGAGGACATTTAAAGTCCTTAAACTTTTCTTCAAAAGTTAGACTAGACATTTTAATTACCTACACAAAATGCTGGTGGAACGCAGCAGGCCAGGCAGCATCTCTAGGAAGAGGTACAGTTGACGTTTCGGGCTGAGACCCTTCGTCAGGACTAACTGAAAGAAGAGATAGTAAGAGATTTGAAAGCGGGAGGGGGAGGGGGAGATCTGAAATGATAGGAGAAGACAGGAGGGGGAGGGATGGAGCTAGGAGCTAGAAAGTTGACTGGCTAAAGGGATACAAGGCTGGAGAAGGGAGAGGATCATGGGATGGGAGGCCTAGGGAGAACGAAAGGGGGAGGGGAGCACCAGAGGAAGGTGGAGAGCAAGGAGTGATTGTGAGAGGTACAGAGAGAGAAAAGAGAGAGAGAGAGAAAAAAAAGGGGAAAAAAGGTAAGTAACTAAGTAAATAAATAAATAAATAAGGGATGGGGTACGAAGGGGAGGAGGGGCATTAACAGAAGTTAGAGAAGTCAATGTTCATACCATCAGGTTGGAGGCTCCCCTTTCCACTTTTAAATCTCTTACTATCTCTTCTTTCAGTTAGTCCTGACGAAGGGTCTCGGCCCAAAACGTCGACTGTAATTCTTCCTATAGATGCTGCCTGGCCTGCTGCGTTCCACCAGCATTTTGTGTGTGTTGCTTGAATTTCCAGCATCTGCAGATTTCCTCGTGTAGGCGATTTTAATTACCTTAGTATTTTACCTTTATGCAGCAAATGAATAATGATTATTTTTGTGAATGGATGATTGGAAATGGCACTCCAAAATCCAAGAACCCCAAAAAAGTATTCCAGCATCTCAACGCTCTTCCCACATCCTCCTTGGCACCTAGAACATGCTCTATTCTCACTGCTGCCATCAGGAAGAAGGTATAGGAACCTCAGGACTCACAACACTAGGTTCAGGAACAGTTATGATCCCTAATCCAAACGGGCTCTTGAACCAAAGGGGATAATTTCACTCAACTTCACTTGCCCCATCATTGAGTTATTCTGACAACTTATGGACTCAATTTCAGAGACTCTATCACATGTTCTTGCTATTTATTGCTAACTTATTTATTTTTTCATTTTGTATTTGCACAGTTTGTTGTCTTTTACACACTCGTTGAACACCCACATTGGTGCAGTTTCTCACTGATTCTGTTATTATTGTGTTATAGATTTATTGAGTATGCCCACAAGAAAATTAATCTCAAGGTTGTGTACGGTATCTTATACTGTATGTACCTTGATAATAAATTTATTTAGAATTTTGAACTAACCTCAAAACAATGCTTCAAATATTTCATTTTTTAGACACTTCTGACAATTAGTTAAATTTTCCCAAGAAGAGGAAAACGTATTCAGGTGCTCAGCTCCTCGAATATCAAATGAAATTCTTCTCGATGACACTAGGTAGAGAAGAGTAAGGCCTAGCTGTAATAGAGACATAGAGACATAGAAAAATACGGCACAGAAACAGGACCTTTGGCCCATCTAGTCCATGCCGAACTATTTAAACTGACCAGTCACTTTGACCTGCGCTCGGACCATAACCCTCCCAGTCATGTACTTATCCAACTGCTTTTAAACATTGAAATCAAAATCGCATCCACCACTTGCGCTGGCAACTCGTTCTACACTCTCACCACCCTCTATGTAAGGAAGTTTCCCTCGTTATCACCCTTCACCCTTAACCCATGACCTCTTTCATAGAACCACCCAACCTCAGTGGAAAATGCCTGCTTGCATTTATCCTATCTATACCACTCATAAATTTTGTACACCTCTATCAAATTTCTCCTCAATCTTCTACATTCTAGGGAATAAAGTTCTAACCTTTTCAATCTTTCCTTCTAATTCAGGTCCTTCTCTCCCAGCAACATCCTTGCAAATTTTCTCTGTACTCTTTCAACCTTATTTACATCTTTCCTGTAGGTAGGTGACCAAAACTGCACACAATACTCCAAATTAGGCCTCACCAACATCTTATACAATATCCCACCCCCTGTACTCAACACTTTGATCTATGAAGGCCAATGTGCCAAATGGATCGCATTGTTCAGTAGTCCACCTGAATGTTTCTCTGAACTATCTCCCTGTCTGACCACCACCACCCTTTACGCCTCTCACTCCATCACTCAGCTCCGTATGTTGAACCTCTTCTACTCTCATAACCAACGTCGTTGAAGAAGCCTTTGGTCACCCATCCTAATAGCACTCTGAGGCACTGCTTAGATTAAAGGCCAAATATAAATGCTAGCATATTTTTAAAAATATTTTACATTTTAAACTAATCCATGAGATAGCAAGAAAGCTAAAACTAAAGTCTGTATGGTTAAAGTAAGGGGTTGTACGTTTGGAGGGGATTTGAGAAGGAATTTTTCACCTAAAAGGTGATTGTAATTAGGAGGTACCGCCTAACAAGGTGGCAGAAACAAAATTCTCTCAAGATTTAAATTGTCTGATAAGCACATGAATTGCCAGTGTATAGAAGGCAACAGGCACAAAATGGGATGAGTTTGGATGGGACTTGATAATCAATGTAATTGTGTTGGTACAAAGGGTCTGCTTCTGTGCTGAGACACATGATACAACAAGTCTGCATGAGCATGGAGCTCCCAAACTTGTACTCATAGAGTCCAGGGGTCCATCTCTCCAGGAGCAGTAAGTGGAACAAAATCTAAATTCTAATAGCAGCAGCTATATCATCATGGGCAAAATTTTGTCCCAACCAGGAATGAGATGTAAAGGAAAGACTGGACCATAATGAATTATGTGCTTCTTGTATGTTTATTTTAAAGCAGGAACAGGAGACCAGTTACACGATCATGAGGACAAAGGGCACCAATGTCACCATCAACGGGCTGAAACCTGATACAATCTACCTGTTCCAAGTCAGGGCCCGGACAGCAGCTGGTTACGGGGCAAGCAGCCGCAAGTTTGAATTTGAGACTAGTCCTGACTGTGAGTGAAAATTAAGTTTCTTTCACTGAAATAAATGAGAAAGCAAGAGAGAGAAAGAGAAAAAGAGAAAGAGAGAGAGAGAGGGGGGAGGGAAAGGGGGAGAGAGATGGAGGAAGAGACAAGAGGGGAAAGAGACAAAAGGGTGGGGGAGAGAGAGTGGGATAGAGAGAGAAAGAGATGAAGAGAGGGAGAGAGAGAGGGAGGAAAGTATGGGAGAGAGAGATGGAAGGAGAGAGCGTGAGAGAGGGAGGGAGACTGAGGGAGAGAGTGAGAGGGAGAGGAGGAGGGAGGGATGGAGAGAGGGAGAAAGGGAGGGAGATAAAGATTCTTCTGAGTTTTCTGTAGTAGCTACGAATTTGTATTGTTTATGATCTGCTTAAATTCAATCTCAAACACAATACTGTAATTCCTTTTTGTTTCAGCATTCTCCATTGCTGGTGAGAACAGTCAGGTGGTTATGATTGCCATATCAGCAGCTGTAGCCATTGTCCTCCTCACAGTGGTGATGTACATCATAATTGGGAGGTCAGTTCTATATATTCTACATTAAAACCATCATATAACTTTATACCATATTGGTAAGAAGTAATATTCCGATCTTAGAGAGTTTCCTTTGAGATTAAAGGAACACAATTCTTTTTAGAATAACAACAGAATATTTAAGTAGATGTTTGTTAGACCATAAGGTACAGGAGCAGAATTAGGCCATTTGCCCCATCAAGTCTGCTCCACCATTTCATTATGGTTGATCCAATTTTTCTCTCAGCCCCAATCTCCTGCCTTCTCCCCGTATCCCTTCATATCCTGACCAATCAAGAATCTATCAACCTCTGTCTTAAATGTACAGAAAGACTTGGCCTCCATAACTGTCTGTGGCAAAGAGTTCCACAGATTCACCACTCTCAAAGTCTTGTGCATTCAAGGTTTATTGGCCTGGAGAAAGCGAATCTTGGATCTAGAGTTTCCTAGGATCTGGTACCCCATGACCTGAGTCTGGTGTGCTGTGAAAAGAGATGTACCAACCATTGGAAGAGTCACAATTGGATTATTTAGGACTTCTACTGTGACTCTTTATGGCCTTTAAGAAACCAGCTACCTACTTTTTAAAAAATTATTATTCACCAGTCCCTACCTCAACCAACCTCATCTATATGTGGTGGCCTGTGCAGTTGAAGGGAGGGCTGTAAGGATGTGAGTGGTTTCTAATGGCATCCATTAGTGTGCACAGTTGTATCTCCCTGATTCTGCACACTTTGATGGGTTCAGGACACTAGCACTTCCAGCAGGAGATCAACCTTGTTGATTTTCAGTACAATCATTCAAATAGATTAAATAAGTAAGTAAGCATAGACTACAGTAGCCAGAAGGATGAAGAACATTAAATAAAACCAGTGACGAGTAAGTAATACAGCAAGCTAGTATAGAGTTACTTCTCTACCTTGTCCTAGCTCACTAATGAAATCAAAACAAGCTGCCTTCGACCAACAATCTATCCCAGCTTGCTTTTGTAATTTTCACCAGATGTAATAAAATAAACCTAAAAGGGAATTGAAAGAATCATTGAGAAAGTATTACACTGACAAATTCAAATAGTTTTTTTAAAATTTCTTTACTTGTTAACAAAATGTTTACAATTTTTTCAGGGCAGTGAAGTTTTGTATGCTGGGTTATTAAGATTTTGTTTAATTTATGTGCAGATTTTGTGGATACAACAAATCAAAGCATATTTCTGACGACAAAAGAATATATTACCCAAATGGACACAGTGAGTATTGAGCCTGTAAGCACGTTGCAATTAACAAGAGAAAATGTTGGAAATGCTCAGCAGGTCAGCAGCATCTCATTTGTCAGGCCGCTCTTTGTGGAAGCTTGCAGTGTACAAATTGGTTGCTGCACTTGTTTGTTTTATATTGAAACTGTGACAACACATCTGAAAACAGTTCATTGACTGTGCAATGGTTTGAGACATTTTGCTAATGTGAAAGGAGTTATATAAATGAAAGCTCTTTCTTTCATGTTAAATGGATGTCATACTATGCACTTACTTCCTTTATCACGAGTCTGATGCTTTCATCTCTTACATTAGTTACTTTCGAATATTTGTTTACTGCTTCATTGATTTTTAGTGTTATAAGCTGGGAAGTGATGACATCTCTATCTTAAACATGAGCTAGGAGCAGGACTAGCCCACTCAGTGTCTTAGTCCTGCTCCAATCATATCATGAAATCATGGGTAATCTGATTGTAATCACATCAAGCACAGTAACCTTTCACCTTTGCTTATCAATTATCTAAATATATACCTTAAAAATATTCAAAAGACACTGCTTTCACTCTTCTTTGAGAAAGAGAGAGAGAGAGAAGATCAGCCTTCTGAGGGAAATAAAATTGCTTCATCCCTGTCTTAAATGGGTGACCCACATATTTTAGACTGTGGCCCCTAGTTCCAATACTTCCACAGGAGAAAACGTTTTGGCCACATCCACACTATCAAAACTCATTAGGATTGTATAAATTGTGCTTTAGTGTCCCTTACTTTCTAAGTTCCAGCAATATAAATCTGGCTTGTCCAAATTTCCTTTATAAGATGGACTGCCCCTGACACCCATTACTTTGTGGAGTTTCTCTGATGCTTTCATAAATAAAGAGACCAATACTATACAGGTTGTTGTAGGTATGGTCTCACCAAAACTGAAGCATAGGCTCTCAACTTTTCTATTCAGTTCTTTCACAATAAACAATAATGTTCTGTTAGTTTGCTAATATTATTGTTGTATTCACAGAGCTCACCCAGGCAACCCACCTGAGTGTGAATTTTTTCAGGACTCTGCAATTTGCACTATACAGTAAACTTTTTTTTTGCTTCTACTCCTTTCTGCTATATTTCCACCCAAAACAAGAAATGCTTTTAAGCTGACCTCTATTCAGTTCTGTCATAGACAACAATTACCCACTTTCAGCTTGGAAACTCATCTGAGGGTTTGAAAGAGAGAAAGGAATTCAAGCAGTGAGAGATTTGGTTGTATTACAGTAAGCTTGGCCTTGACCAAGGGGGCTAACCTAACACATTCAGAAGAAATGGGACAGAGTGGGCTCAGATGCCATTTTACAAGCCCTCCAATTTTTCTTCCTGTTGAAATCAATAACCCATGCAATTAGTACAACTGGGAGATTTAACTAGCAACTGACTCAGAACCACCTCTTTAAAGTTGGATCACTGGAGCTAAAATAGGGATACAATTCTTCAGAATATCTCTAGTATCTGGAGATTCTTGCCTTTGCTCTATGCATTTCGAAAAAGAAACTATCAGAACCGTTTCATATCATCAAGGGCAACCTCAGGGCAAAATCTGTAGAGGGCTACATCAGCATTGAACTTTTATGCTTCTAAGTTATTTCAGGCCACTAGAGGTTGTTAATTAATCTTTGATCAACTGTCAGTTTTTTTTCAGAGAAGCACTTAATTTTCTACATGGTAGGAAGACAATGTTATTGTAGAAAATTAAAATTACATATAGAAAATAAAAATAAAAAATATATAGAATTAAAATACAGAAAGTACTTCTAGCAAATGGGAGTGTTTGTAGAAGTTCAAGGCTTTGTAGTTGGAACACACTTAACCAGTTAGATCTAGTAATCATGATTAGATCCAGTGGAAGAACAGCTGTGCTTTAACTGGTAGAGATACTGCTCCACAGCTACAGTGATGTGTTTTGGATCCTGACCCCTGGTTCTGCTCTAGAAGCTCCTAGATCCTGGATAGACAGATCAATGTGCAGAGAGAGGAGCAAAACGGATCAGTTTAGTTTAATGTCTGTGTGGAATTTGTACATTTGCACCCTGGTGGTGGGTGTAGCCCCTGAATGGCTCCAGTTTCCGTCCACATGTAAAGACATCATATGTAGGTTAATTGGCCACTGAAAATTGTCACTTGTACCGCAATGCCATTACAGGTCAGGACGTTCTGGAGTTCGAAGTTCAATTCCAGAGCCGTCCTATAAGGAATCCCTGTGGACTGTGTGGGTTTTCCACCAGATGCTCCGATTTCCTCCCACAGTCCAAAGATGTACCAGGTAGTAGGTTAATTGGTCACTGCAAATTGCCCCGTGATTAGGTTAGGGTTAATCGAGATTGAGGGGTTGCTGGAGCGACATGGCTCAAAAAATTTAGTATTTAAATAGATAACATGACGATGAGTTGTAGAAGTTGGGGCTGGGGTTGGGATGGGTTGGGGGCTGGGGTTGGGATGAGTTGGGAGGTGTGGTTGGGATGGGTTGGGGGCTGGGGTTGGGATGGGTTGGGGGCTGGGGTTGGGATGGATTGGGGGCTGGGTTTGGGATGAGTTGGGAGGTGTGGTTGGGATGAATTGGGGGGTGTGGTTGGGATGGGTTGGGGGCTGGGGTTGGGATGGGTTGGGGGCTGGGGTTGGGATGAGTTGGGGGGTGTGGTTGGGATGGGCTGGGTGTGTGGTTGCTGGGAACAGGAGAATAGCAATGGACTAAAATTGGATTAATTTAGAGTTGTTGACTGCTAGCATGGCCTTGATAAGCCAAGTAACCTGCTTCCATTCAGAATCTCTCCAGGATCCTAATATCAGCAGGCAAAGCTTTCAGAATGTTGTGAATCAATCATGTAATTATTATGCGTGAGGATATCTATTGAACCTGTTTCGGTTCATTTATACACACAATCATGTCACAAAAAATAATAGCTTCCAGTTGCTCCTTAAATGATCCCAGCCAACACATCATTTCCCTGCCTACAAGTGCCTACCTTATATTGGCCACGCTGTCATGACAAAATGAATTTCCTGAATATCAGCCCTTGCCTTGAACATCTTTTAACATATAACTCACATCCTCTACTGCAGCTTAAAATAACTACCTGATTTACTGTTAAGGGGTAACAGTTATTACTGCTCAAATATCAAGCTCCTAAACCTGAAGGGATAACTTCTCTTAACTTCACATGCCCCATCACTAAACTGTTCCCACAACCTATGGACTCACTTTCAAGGTGTCTTCATCTCATGTTCTCAATATTAAGTGTTTATGTATTATTATTTTCATTCTTTTTGTATTTGCACTGTTTGTTGTCTTTTGCACACTGGTTTTCCATCATTTTGATGTGGTCTTTCATTGATACTTTTACTGTTATAGGATTTATTGAGCATGTCTACAAGAAAACAAACTTCAGTGTTGTATATGGTGACATATATGTACTTTGATAATAAATTTAATTTGAACTATTGAACTATGGTTGGGGGTTAATTCCTGGAACTTGCTGTACAATAGTTCTATGCCATCCAAAGGACTCAACAATTCAGAAAAGTGGCTCCCCAGAACCTTTCTCGAGGGAATTTTGTGATGGGCATTAAATCTTGCCTTGCTAGTGATCTCCATATCCCAAAAAAACTAAATCAGCAAGAAAAGTCTTCAGATACCTCATTCAAAGCTAAATCACCCATGTTCTTTCCCAGCCTTTCACTGATTAATATTGTCCTGATCTCTAACCTAAGTATAGATGGCAGTCACAATACTTCCAGTTTGTAGTGACCTCCAGTGCAATAGACAATAGACAACAGAGAATAGGTGCAGGAGTAGGCCATTCGGCCCTTCGAGCCAGAACCACCATTCACTTTGAACATGGCTGATTATCCACAATCAGTACCCTGTTCCTGCCTTCTCCCCATATCCCTTAACTCCACTATCATTAAGAGCTCTATCTAACTCTTCCTTGAAAGCATCCAGAGAATTGGCCTCCACTGCCTTCTGAGGCAGAGCATTCCACAGATCCACAACTCTCTGGGTGAAAAAGTTTTTCCTCAACTCCGTTCTAAATGGCCTACCCCTTATTCTCAAATTGTGGCCTCTGGTTCTGGTCTCCCCCAACATCGGGAACATGCTTCCTGCCTCTAGCATGTCCAATTCCTTAATAATCTTATACGTTTCAATCAAGTATTATTTGAAAAAGCACAAACTGATTGGCTAGTTAAAGTAGAACCAAGAACATTAAGAATTGATCCCAATATATGCCAATACTTCCTAAGGAAAAAACAATGATACTCATGTCTCCCTTTGAATTCTAGTAGAAGCAAGAGATTTTGCTGTTTCATTAGTTCTGTAGAATCATGATATCCTTACTAACAGGCAAATTGTCAACAATGATCAAGATTTGAAAAACACATAATTCAGAAAGGAGAACACTTCAGAGCAAATACAAAACTTCTACCAGCTCCAAAGGGATTTTACCACCAAACATATCTTTACCTCCCACCACCACCCCCCACTTTCCACAGGAATCACTTCCTTCATGATTCTCTTGTCCATTCACCCCACCCCACTAATCTCCCTCCCAGCACTTATCCCTGCAGGCGGCCTAAGTGCTACACCTGCCCATTCACTTCCTCCGTCATCTCTATTTAAGGTCCCAAACACTCCTTCCAGGTGAGTCAGCACTTCACCTGCGAATCTGTTGGAATCATCAGTTGTGTCCAGTGCTCCTGATGCAGCTTTCTCTACATTGGTGAGACCTGTTGTAAATTGGAGGATCATTTTGTCGAGCACCTCTGCTCCATCCACCAAAAGCAGAAATTTCTGGTGGCCAAATATCTTAATTCCAATTCTATCTTCCATTCTGATATGTTGGTCCATGTCCTTCTCTTGTGCCATGATGAAGCCACACTCAGAGTGTAGGAGCATCACATTACATTCCATCTAGGTAGCCTCCAACCTGATGGCATGAATATCATTTTCTCCTTCCAGTGAAACAAAATTTCCCTCCCTGTTTCCTCTTCTTCTATTCACCACTCTGGCCCGTTAACTCTTCTCACCCACCTATCATCTTCCCCCCTGGGCCTCCTCTTACACTTTCTCCTCCCCTATCAGATTCCTTCTTCTCCAGCCCACTGACTTTCCTACTCACCTGGCTTCTCCTGTCACCTTCTAACTTACCTTCTTCCCTACCTTCTTCCCTTCTCCCCAATTTTTTATTTTGCTGTCCTCCCCTTTCCTTGCCAATCGTAAAGAAGATTGTTGTCCCAAAATATTGACTGTTTATTCAGTTCTGTAGATGCTGCCTGACATGCTGAGTTTCTCTAGCCCTAGCGTTTTGTGTGTGTTGCTTTGGATCTCCAGCCTCTGCAGAATTTCTCATGTTTGCGAAAGAATCCGTATCACATTTTTATAATGGGAAAAAAAATTGTGCAAGGTTGAAGTCCTACTTGTTGAACTTTAACATCATTCATTTAAATCTCTTCTATGCAAGTCTTTTAACTGAGCCCATATAGACTTGATGTAACTAATCACACTTGGGTTGCGGTATTCACCGAGCTTGGCAAGTTGCTTTCAGATGTTCCATCACCTGTCAAGGGTGACATCTTCAGAACACAGTTATTGATGTTTCTCTCTGGGAGTGCTTGCGTTTATGGAGGAGCTCATTCGCTTTTCTCGATTCTGATTAGCTACCCGTTAACGGCCTTTGAATTCTATTGGCTTTGTGTTTGACTGCACCCAGAGCCTCCATGGTGTTCCAGTTAAGGTGGTATCCATCTCAGTCTTCATGGACCGAGATCAGTGACAGTTGATCATGTCTCTGTACAGCCAAAGAAACGCGAGCCAATAGAATTCAAAGGTCAACTGAAGGGGTAGCCAATCAGGACCAAGGCAAGCGAATGGGTGTCTATATAAACGCAAGCACTCCTGTCAATTAGACTGGTGATGAAATGTCGGCAAGCTAATTGCCAAGCTTGGCAAACACAACATCAAATGCCAGAACCTGAGCTGCCAATATTCACCATCATCCTAAGCTAATCATGCTGCCTTTATTTCGACACATCAGTACCTGAGATGACTATGGGCTTTAATAAGCCACTTTTGTAAAAAGTAGAAAACATGAGTGAATCATCCATTCCTGCTCTTATGTACGTTAGATGTATGGAACAGAAAGTGATGTCCAGAAAGTGTGACAAGAAAGCAAAGAAATTTATTTTTCTTGTTGATAAGTGTTAAAGTGGTGAAATTGTAAAGGGTAAATAAAATCTGAACTCCAATACATTTTTTAAACTTTCAATAACTCCACTGAATCTGAAATGCTTGAGCCAGATTGAATAGTTCTCAACAATTTTGGGATCTCTTCCTTCCATAGTGATTGCCCACATTATGTGATGTTTCTCAACTTTTCTGTTTAACAGTTAAACTTCCAGGTCTACGAACATATGTCGACCCACACACATATGAGGACCCCAGCCAAGCTGTCCATGAGTTTGCCAAGGAGCTAGATTCTTCCTCCATATCTATTGACAAAGTTGTTGGTGCAGGTATTGAAATTTGTGTATAATTATTTGAAGACTGCAGATTGATGATATGGGACAATTGACATTATTTCAGTGCCATCCAGATTCTGCATTGAGTATCACACAGAAGTGAGGTTAATAACTAATTATTAATGTGAGGTCATCATATTTACATCATGAGGACAATTGTTCCTGATGCCTCTTTAAGAAACTTTCAGGTGCCAGCACAACTGTCCAGTCTGTATATAGCTTGTAAAAGAAGAGAAGAAGCAGCTAGAAATCACTTTGCTACCTCGTATTATGATAAAAATTACTGATATGAGTCATTATAATGGTATTTGTGAAAGCCGCGTACAGACACCTTCATTGCAATCTTCACAGAACAGTAATGCTGGGTTTCCCAGTGTAACATCATAGTGAATTTGTTAGTTTTGACACCGTGCTCTCTCTTTTAGTGAGTTACATGTTCTTGGAGCTGAGAGCACTTAGCAAGTCTAATCTCCACAGAAAATGTAAAAGTTCTCTTCCAGTTACAGGGCTTGTTGCTGCCAGATAAATGGACGGGACCAAGATGGAAGTATGCATTCTGCCTGGGCAGAAGGAGCAGAATGAGTCTTTTATCCTTGATTAAGTTTAGATGAGTTCCTAAATGCAACAGTGAGCAGCAAACTGTGAGATGTGGCAGGGCTTAGCAGCAGCGTGATCTCAAGGCTGGGCAAACAACAGCACCCATGATCTTGAACTTCCCAGACAAAGTCAATAGCATTCACACTTAAGAATGTCGAACTCACAGATGTCATTGAAGACATTTTGCATGTTGTCCCTTTAATTTGCGGCTTCAATGGAACCAGTTAGTAAAACCTCATTGCTCCCTGAATCAATCAGAACCATCATTTATTCGGACACAGAACACAGAATATCAAGCAGTACAGACCCTTCAGCCCATGATGTTATGACAACCTATATAAATCCCCTCCATGATCAGTCTAACTCTTCCCTCCTACACAGCTCATAATCCTCCACTTTTCTTACATCATGCACCTCTCTAAGGGTCCCTTAAATTCCTGTTGTAGCAGCCACTATCACCACCTGCTGCAGAGCATTCCACGCACATATCAAATACTGTTTAAAAAAAACTACTCCTGTCATCTCCCCTAAACAGTTCTCTACGCACCTTAAACTGACGTCCTCTAGCTTTGGCCATTGCTGACCTTGGAAAAAGTATTCTCTATCTACGCCTCTGTTTATTTTATACGGCTCTGCCAAGTTGCCTCTCAGCTTCCATCACTCTAAAGTGAAAAGCTCTAGGTCATTCAATCTTTCTTCACAAAAAAAAGTTCTCTAATCCAGGCAGCATCTTGGTAAATCTTCTCTGCAACCACTCTAAAGCTTCCACAATATTCCTGTAATGAACAGACCAGAACATATTCCGAATGTGGTTAACCAGAGTTTTAGGGAGCTGCAAGAGTAGCTCACAGAAATGATCTCAGATTGAATAAAACCCCTGTTGAAAAGTTCAGTACTTGAATTTACAAAGGGTGCCAAGTCACCACCCAGAAATGTGCATAAAATTGCTTTAAGCTGGTTTCTAACTGCACAACTCCATTTCATTTTTGGCCTTTTAGGACTGAATTTTAAATTCTTATCCCATTCAGCAGTCACCACAGCTGTTGTTATGGAGCAGCCCTGTTCCAAAGAGAGGCAGATAGCCCCATAACTGGTACCTGTTCCAAAGAGAGGCAGATAGCCCCATAACTGGTACCGTTCACATACGTGAAGGGTTTAGACACACTTTTATTAACTCCCCTACTACAACTCAGTTACTCATTTATTGTTAGTCACTCAATAACTCATTGCATCTTGTTTACTTTGCTGGAGCACCACTCAGAACCTAAACATGGATGATTGGTCCTATTTAAGTTTTAAAAATTGATCAAAATATTTTCAAATCAGAGGCAAATGATGAAAATCTATCCTGCTTAATACTATATGTAATGCAAGAAGGTTGGAATATAGAGGGTTGTACATTCAGCCAGCTCCAACATGGGCCTCCAGCATCGAGAACATTTTAAGAAGGTGCTGCCTCAAAAAGGTGGCATCCTTCTCTATCCAGGACAGACCCTCTTCTTATTACCACCATCAGAGAAGAGGCAGAGGGGACTGAAGACACACACTCAACTTCTTAGGTACAGCTTCTTCCCCTCCACCATTAGATTTCTGGATGGGCAATGAATCCATGAACAGTTCTTCATTATTCTTGCTCTCATTGGCACTACTCATTTGGTTTTTAAAACATCTTATTGTAATTTATAGTATGCTTTATGCATTGAACTCTCCTACTGCCTTAAAACAGCAATTTTCATGACATAGGTCAATGATAATGAACCTGAATCTGAATTCTGATTCTACTCATGGTTGGAAATTTGTCTTTTTGCGTCATAGGAGAATTTGGAGAGGTGTGCAGTGGACGTCTGAAGCTACCCTCCAAGAAGGAGATTTCGGTAGCCATCAAAACCCTAAAAGTTGGTTACACTGAGAAACAGCGACGGGACTTCCTGGGTGAAGCAAGCATCATGGGACAGTTTGACCATCCAAACATCATTCATCTGGAAGGTGTAGTTACAAAAAGTAAGGGAACTGCCTTAATACAAGCAGTGTTTTGGAAAGAAGAGGGTGTAAATAATCATCCTTATGTTAGAATAACAAATACAGAGGACTTTAGAACTTTTAATATAAACTTACTGCAATGCATAGTATTTAGAGGGCTTTATATTCCTAATATTGTCCATGTCACCAACATACTTTTACAACTGGTAGGGTAATTTGCTTTCAAACAAAGAGAAGTTCTTTTCAGAATTTAGAAACTGCTTTCTAATTGACCTTTATGGCAAATCTTACCACAACAGCTGGATTCTACATTTAAGCATCATAGGAGTTTGATTTGCATCTGTTCTTAGCTCTTAAATGTCCAAATGATTGCAAGTACAAGAATATGTCAATGGATGACAACAAATGCAGAACATTCAATTCAATTCAAAAAATGTTCTTTTCAGCAGATACAGCAAGCCTTTAAAATGTGCGCAAAATGTGTACTAGCCCGCTTACATAAAATACCAAAGTGTATATAGGAAAACTAGACTTGCATATCTCAAAATATTTGAAGATTGAGAAGGTATTCTGAGTCATCTTCAATGCCAATAAAGGAAAAGATTCTTGGTTGGCAGAACCACAAACTTTTTAACAGAGATTTCCATGTTTTCCCATACAAAACCATTAATGGACGGCAGACATAGAGGTGGGCAAACTTGGGTACAAATATTTCTTACCAGCAATTTTCTTGTAATTGCTCACCCAGTTATTTCAACAGTACTGAAAGTGTCAGGAGTTTTGTATTGTGCATACGGTTAAGAGTGTTGATGTCTGTTCATCCTTCATTATTAACCTTTTCCTTATTATTATGTGAGGGGACTGTAGATATTAATGACTGACTACAGATGGGTACGATCTGGCAGTGCAGTTTTTCAGCTGATAACTTGAACTTTCTTTTGGATTCTTCTTATGTGAAAACATTCCATCGAGACCATGCCCTCTTCTTGCTACTACCATTGGGTGAGATGTACAGAAGCCTTAGGCCCCACATCAAGAGGTTCAGGAACAGTTAGTACTTTATAACAATCAGGCTACTAAACTGGCATGAATAACTTCAATCATCGCTACCCTGAATTGATTCTCTGACCTGCGGACTCAGTTTTAAGGACTCTTTACAACCCATGTTCTCAGTATTATTTTAATTTGCACAGCTTATCTTCATTTGCACATTGGCTGTTGTCAGACCTTTGTTTGTGTATAGTTTTCATAAAATACTGCTTACCTCCTTTTTTCTTGTAATGGCTGCAAGAAATGAATCACGCTGTAGTATATGGTAACACGTGCAGATGTTGATAATAAATTTACTTTGACTTTGAAAGTCGGTAAATACAGGAAAAAGGGCAAGACATGAATAAAAGTACATACTGATTGATCATTTACTGTTCTTTTTGGAACCACAGGAACATCAACCCTTCCAGCAAAATTGAGCTTAAACAAAATAATGATTTTTAATTTCTATCATGTTATGTTAAACTTGCAATTGTGACCTTTCTTTAGGTAAGCCTGTCATGATTGTTACGGAATATATGGAAAACGGTTCGTTGGACAGTTTTCTCAGGGTAAGCCAATTAATGATTTATCAGGTACAGCAGTTAAGGAGTCACATTATTTGTTTGGCTTAGACTGAATACAAAAAAATCTCATCTGTTCTCTTTAAGAGACATGATGCCCAGTTCACAGTCATCCAACTTGTTGGCATGCTTCGGGGAATAGCTTCAGGCATGAAATACCTGTCCGACATGGGGTACGTGCACCGAGACCTGGCTGCTCGCAATATACTCGTCAACAGCAACTTGGTGTGTAAGGTGTCTGACTTTGGGCTCTCCAGGGTCCTTGAAGACGATCCCGAAGCAGCATACACAACACGGGTAAGAAATCACCATCCTTCCCAGACTGTGCTGCCAGTTCTATCTCTTGTGCATCAGTAATGTATTTCATAACTTAATTAAAATCAAGACATGCACCATATAGAACATGACAGTTTATTAAAGTTGTCTAATTCTATTTTGTCGTATTTTGACTTGTGCAGAAGTCTCATTAAATAGACAGATTAACTGCAAGGTCAAAATGCACAAATGTTACTGGAGGTCATGTATAAAAAGGTAATCTGATTATCTTTTGCAACTGCTCTCTTACATCCAGCTTCAGCATTTCTGTATACCATATTTATTTCTTATTACAGTATTGGTATCACAATGGCCCAGGACCCCTTTTCCTTCTTTCCCTGTTGCTTTTCCAACACAGAGTATCCCCAGCATCTTCCTCCTTCCCACTTTGTCATCCACCTCTTACTGACATTCTGCCTTAAGGGGAAAGATCGCAGAAGAACAACTTGCATTTAGGTAGCACCTTTGAAAGTGATTTATAGCAAGTGAAGTTCTCTTAAAGTGCTAGTGTTGTTATAATGCAGAAAAACACAGAGAGCAGTAGGTTTCAGAGCATGTGGACTATTCCTTAAAATCACAGAAGTGATATTTTATAATATGATAATATTTACTGTATTGCTTTGAGTGCCTAGACAGGCATGAATTACTACTTTCAGTTCAAGTAATTCCTTCATGAATAACTTCAATCCACACAGGAATTATCCCATTAATTACATCCTCTGCTTTTACCAAAATTTAACAATAACATTTTCTGTTGAGACTTCCCCCAAGCCCACACACAGTTTGCACAAAAAAATAAAACTATACCACCAATTAGCTTCTTTTGTTAGCTATGGGAAGGATCCAACATCTGGAGACAAACTTTTGAGCTTCATTAACTTCACTTAGTTCTGACAATCTTGAGACAGTTATCCGGGCAAAACTAAAATAGATTCTTCATCAGAATGCAAGTTACTGCAAGTTGCTCTACTTTGCTGCCTTTGGTGTGCTAACCCTATGACACATATGCACCTGATAGTAGCCTTTTACCAAAATAATTTGTATTTAATAATATTAGTTCAAAAATATTCAGTAAATCTACAAAAAGTTGTGATAGTTTTACACTGGAATAGTTTCTCTTTGAATTCTTGCAATCCCAGTTTAGAAAATTATTAGCTCAGCAGTAAACAGTGTGATTATATTGTATCGTGTCCACTATTTTGAGTTGAAACATTGGCTACTGAAAATAAAGTGGTTAAAATAACATAACATGTAATATAAATTTGGCCGCCAGTGTTTGCCAACTTCCTCTCATAGTTCTATCATGACAATTCCCAGATGGTAGAATGAGAAGGACTATAGAGAGGCTATGAGCCTCACGAATCACGAGCTTGAAATGCTTTGTGTTTATTACCAATTGCAGTATTGCAGTCCTGATTTACAAACAGGCATCATTTGGAAAGATTCCTGTGAAACTCAGATGTAGGAAAATTTTGAAGATTTTATTCCAAGATCCCGGTACATAGATGGAAATGTCCTCTCAGGAGTTTATATCATATAGGAAAATTTGCAAGATGATGTAATCATTCTAATTATCTTCACAAATTGTTTTGGATATAACACTGAATAGAATTTGTCACACATTTTACAAGATATGAGCTATCATCGGCTTGAGAATTCAGTGTAGATATCCTAGGTCTATAAATTTTTGTGAATAAAATTCAGAATGCAAGATTTATAAATTGGTTTTGTGTATAGCAGTAGTATTTATTGGGCCTTTCATTTCAACCAGTTTTACACTTTTTTTCTTTGGAAGCAACCATTCAGGTCCCAGTATAGGATCGATAGTTTAGAGCTATTCCTGACTCAAAATACAGGAAACTGACTGAAGCTCTCCTAAACCAAAAAACTCAGCTGCTTGACGTAAACTACATGCGAGGTTGTGAATATGATGAAGTGACTACAATATTGCTGTAACAAAACATACTGTATAACTGCACAGTGCATGTCTGATTCAAAAGAACCCTTCTGATGCTTCCTGAAAGGTGAGGTTGATGAAGCAAAAGCTGGTTTAGTATCACAGAAAGAAGAGGCAGCAAAGGATAAATACACACTTCAATATAAAGGTTTGCATGACATGTAAAAGGACCAAATACGACCAGAGTATTCGGCATCAATGACCAAAGTTACAGAAAATGCACTTGTGGGCCAAAATCCAAATCTCCCTGGGTCATATTTGCAATTTTCTGATAAAGTTGATTAATATTTCTGTAAAAGGTAAATCGAGAATACTAAAGGTTCTAGTTACGTGAGAATGGCGCATATTGCTTTAACCTAGACTTTAAACATAAACTGATTGTTCAATCATTCCACACTCGTTTGGATTAAAGCCATTGCAGGAAGTCAATTGTATCACACTAACAACGCCTCAAAAGGCTCTTAGCAGTCAATGTCACATTTCTGAGGCATCCGGCTTTGTTGCAGTTCTCTCCAGGTGCATGTTTGGGCTGTGCCAATGAGGAGCTCGGCAATCACAGTAACAAATGTTCCAATTCTTGGCTGTCTATTATTCACTGAAGATGGTAAACTGTTTTTAAAACCAATAATTTTATTACTTGAATTGGGCAAATAATTTAAACTATTCATGCCCACAATTTATGATGAAACAAAGAAAAGAATTCTAAATAGCTATAAACTGACAGCTGCAGTGTAGTTTATGCTGATGAAGGTGATAGCTATAATTAACACTTTGATTTATTTCCATCATGTTGGCTCCTTGTTATCTTTCCTTAATATCCTCCTTCTCCCGAGTTAGTATACCGATGTCATTCTAAAGCAATTTTTCTGACCTAAATCAGCTCAACACTTAGCACTGCCAAATTTACATTGCTCGGGTGTAATCATGCTCTTCATTTGTAATGATCTTTCTCAGTTGTTAACATCTCTTCTTGATTTTGATGGATTTTGACATTTTAATTACAGTGATCAATATTAACATATTCAGATCATTCTTCTAATATCTGAGCTGTTGATTAGTTGAAAAAAATGTATTTTTGTAACAGATTTATTGGAAATGAAACCTAAGACCTTTTTTTGCCCGAATACTCCCAGTTTCAGAATAGCGGGTAGGAACCAGATAAAAGAGCAAAACAACTCAGTTTATAATAAATAAAATATTGAAAAAAATATTCAAAGGAAGCAGTGATAGGGTCAGAGAGACTGACTGAAAATGTGCTTGTTGTCAACATTTCTGAAACAAAAATGGATTTGAATACCTTAAAAAAGAGTTTGAATAACTGGTTTGCACAGAGACACAGCCAGCA
Source organism: Mobula hypostoma (assembly GCF_963921235.1). Classification (NCBI taxonomy): domain Eukaryota; kingdom Metazoa; phylum Chordata; class Chondrichthyes; order Myliobatiformes; family Myliobatidae; genus Mobula; species Mobula hypostoma. Next base: position 29,890,709 of record NC_086102.1, on the reverse strand, counting down.
GAACTGTCACTTCACAGGGACAGAGACTTGGGTGACATTCTGACTCCCATTGCTCTCTGTCATTTGCACATTCTCCCAGTGACTGCGTGTGTTACCTTCGGGTGCTCCTGTTTCTTCCAACGTTCCATACACATGCAGCTGGGTAAGTTAATCGCCCTCTGTGATTTGCCCCAAGTGTGAAGGTCGAGTTGAATCTAGTGGGAGTTAGTCTGAAGAGAAAATAAAGTGAACTAATGTTGGGTAAGTTAAAAGTGGGAGGCTGATGGTCAGTTCAGATTCAGTGGGCCGAAGGCTGTGTTTCAAAGAAAGACCATAGCCAGTAGGATGGACAAACAACCAATGTGCAAAAGTCACAAATACAAAAGAAAAAAAAACTAATAGTAATAACAAACAAATAAGCAATAAATATCAAGAACATGGGGTGAAGAGTCTTTGAGAGTGACTCAGTAAATTGTAGGAATAGTTCAAGGATGGGGCGAGTGAAGTTATCCCCTCTGTTTCAAGAACCTACTGGCTGAGGGGTAATAACTGTTCCTGAACTTGGTGATATGAGTCCTGAGGTTCCTGTACCTTCTTCCTGATGGCAGCAGCAAGAAGAGAGCATGATCTGGGTGGTGGGGTACCTTGGTGATGGATGCTGGTTTCCTGTGACAGTGCTCCTTTTACTGCTACTATTGAACTATTTGCAGCATTTATGCCTGTGATTGTGATTTGTACTGTTGGATCTGAAGACGGGTAGTACTTCAAAACTTTGATCCAATTCTTCAGCTGTGATATTGCTTAGCTCTATCTATTGTATACCATAATCATAGAATCATACAGCACACAGACAGATCCATCAGTCTATTGAGTCTGCAATAACCATCAAGAGTAATATTTGTACTAATATTGCACTAATCCCAGTAACTGCACCCACCGATGTGCTACAGGCAACTCCCAGTGCCTAATGGACTTACCAGTCCACATAACTGGGATGTGAGGGGAAACCCGAGAACTCAAAAGAAACCCATGCAATTAGCAGGAGAAGGTGCAAACTTCAGGCACAACACTGGAGGCCGGCATTGAACCCAAGGTGTGGGAGTTCTGAGGTTGCTGCTCTACTAGCTGCATTCAACACGCTGTTTGATTGTTTATCTATTTGCCTATTGAAATACAGCGTGGAATAGGATCTTCCAGCACTTCAAGCCACAACACCAGCAACCCCTTGATTTTAACCTTAGCCAAATCACGAAACCGCTTACGGTGACCAATTAGCCAGTTAACCAGTACATCTTTAGACTGTGGTAGGAAGCCAGAGCACCCGGAGGACACGCACAAGCTCTACACGGAGGAGGTACAGACTCCTTACAGATGACGTTGGAATTGAACTCTGAACTCTGACGCCCCGTGCTGTCATAACGCCGTGCTAACCGCCACGCTACCGTGGTGCCCCACGGGACAGGTTGAGCATGTGGTCATAAACACAAGAGATTCTCCAAATGCTGGAACTTTTGAGCAACACACAGACAATGCTGGAGAAACTCTGCAAGTCATGCTACATTTATGGAGAGAATAAATAGTCAAAGTTTCAGGCTGAGAACCTCCAACAAGGCCGGAATGGAAGGGGTAAGAAGCCAGAATAATAAGGTGGGGAGGGAAAGGGTACAAGCTGGAGGTGATAGGTGAAACCAGGTAAGGGGATGGTGAGCTGGTGGAAGTGGGGCCATAAGATTATATGGTCCGTATTGCAATTTTACTAATTTGGTTACTCATCACTTTGAGGTAGATTTGATACTGTTCCCAACATGCCTTTCACTCAACATTGAAACAGGGTTGAACCCTGTTTAAAAATAATATTATCATGAGAGATATCTCAAGGCCATGAAGTTATAGATTGTAATGTTTTCTGCTGCTGCTGATAACCCACAACATCTCATGAATGGTTATCTGTGCGCTGCCAGATCTTCTCAATCTCATTTAGCATATTTGTAGTACCTTAGAGTATGATAGAGATAGAGAGTACCCACAGCTGCTATGAAGCTTTCTTAATAGCAGCACTGAGTAAGAAAAGTGAAAAGTGCAGTAGAGTTTTCTGTTTGGGAGCAGATTAAGTGGAACAGAATGAGGAGAAGATGGCTTTGGAGCAACAAGGGACCTTGGAATAAGCATGGACATTTTGAAGGAATGTTAGAGCCATAGAATATAGCCATGGATACGATAGGGTCTTTTTGGATAGGGTAGGGTCTTTTAATGGATACGATGGGGTCTTTCAAGAGACTTTTGGATTGGATAGAGCTTAGAAAGATAGAGGGCTATGGGTAAGCCGAGTAATTTCTAAGGTAGGGACATGTTTGGCACAACTTTGTGGGCCGAAGGGCCTGTATTGTGCTGTAAGGTTTCTATGTGTTTCTTAGCATACAGCATGGAAACAGGCCATTCAACACAACTCATTCCATATCAATACCATGTCTAGCACTTTGTCCAAAGGTTCAGCGATTCAAGTGATTCATAACATGCTATCAGTGACACACTTCAAACATTCTCTCAGGCAGTGCGTTCCAGCTAATTACCAGTCACAGGGTGAAGAACAGAATGTCTCCCCTCTACCCACAACCTATGTCTTCTTGTTTTTTCTACCTCTAATGTAAGGAAATGTATAATTAGAGTTATGGGCCATAAGCCCATAAGACCATAAAGTATAGGAGCAGATAGGTCATTTGGCCCTTTGGGTCTGCTCCGCCATTTCATCATGGCTGATCCAATACTCCTCTCACCCCCAATCTTCTGCCCTCTCCCCATATCCCTCCATGCCCTGACTAGTCAAAAATCTATCAACCTCTGCCTTACTTATACCCAATGACATGGCCTCCACAGCTGCCTATAGCAATCAATTCCACAGATTCATTAGAACATTAGAAAGTTTTTGACATAGTGTGTTGAAATAACTATTGAGTTTAGAAATAACTGTCGAGTTCAGAAAATAGCTATTGAGTTAAGTAACTATCTGGCTCTCGAAATTCCTCCTCACCTCTATTCTAAAGGGACGGCTCTCGATTCTGAGGCTGTGTCCTCTGGGCTTAGCCTCCCCAACCAAATAGGAGGGAAGGAGTAAATTGATCATGCAGGAGTTTAAAATGTTGGCATAACATCACTGGTTGAAGGCCTGTACTGTGCTGTAAAGATTTTTTGTTCTATATCCTATGTTTCCTGAGTCTATTGCTCTTCATCATTTTGTATACCTCAATCATATCCCCTTTTAACCTGCGCCACTCCATGCATGTACAATAAGACCTGGCTTCCTTTTCTCCTCGTAACTCAAAGGCTCCATCTCTGGCAACATCCTGGCCGTTGCATCCTTTCCATGGCACGGTGGCCAGAACGACACAAAATCAGATTCAGCTTTATTATCATTGACATACAGTATAAAGTTTGCTAGTTTTCAACAGCAGCACAGTACAAAGTCCTAAAATCTACAAATGGCAAAATAAATAAACAGTGCAACGAAAAAAAGAATAACATGGTAGTGTTCATGGGCTGTTCAGAAATCTGATGGTGGAGGGAAAGAAGCTGTTCCGGAATTATTGAATGTGCGACTTTATGCTTCTGTACTGGTAACGAGAAGAAGGCACGTCCTGGACCCTGGGGTCCTTAAAGATGTCTGCCACCTTCTTGAGGCATCACCTCCTGAGATGTTGTCGATGTTGGGAGAGTCGTGCTCGTGATGGTGCAGGCTGAGTCTACACGCCTCTGAATCCTTTTGTGATATCTGGCAGAATGGATTATAATGTGGGGAAAAAAAGAAGCATGTTACCTACACTTTGAAAGATTGCAGAGCTTTGGGGTACCAAAGGCAGGTATTCAAATACAGCAAGTCATTATGAAATCTAGCAGAATATTAGGGAAAATGGGTGAATTGAATATGAGAGTAATCTGATTATAGGACAATGCTGGAGTATTGTGTGCATTACAGACGTCTTTATTTAGGGAGGTACATTAATTCAATGAAAACAGTTCAGAGACTATTAACTGGACTGATGCTGGAATGGACAGGTTTTCTTATGAGGAAAAGTGGACAGACTTGAATGTATTCATAGAGCTTAGAAGAGTGAAAGGAGTGGATATGGAGAAGATGTTGCCTCTACTTGGACATTCTGGGAAACCCGTGATCCCTTATTGGTGTCATCTTCTTCACATCCAGGGGTGTTTTTTCTAATTTCCTCATTCCTCATGTAGGGCAGAATTAATCGGTGTTCAGTTTATTTATCGTCCACTAGTTCTGTTGGCTTTAGAGGTACTCTTATTCAATTCCACAGAACAATATAATTCACTTCAGCTTTTTTTTAAATGCTTGTTCGTAATCTGTATGTGCAATTCCATATGATGTGCCTTGCAGGTGAGAGAATATATGATCAACATGTACTTACTAAAAGATCCATCCTCTTCTCCAAACGTTAAAGCCACAATTGTAAGCCCTGAAGTATTTTAAAGTATGTGGATTTGCTTCACATTTACTGTTACAGATACAATCATTGCTTTGAAACTTTAGAGTGAGAGAGACTGAGGCCCTTACAATAATAGTATCAGTGATTGATGCACTAATACATTCGCTCAGGGAAACTGTTTTGACATCCTCAATATAACCAGCAAAATGTTGTGACTTCTATTCCCAACTCTTTATTTACCTCAAGCTTACTGGGGTTTTCGTAAGTTTTTAGGCTGTCTTGTTCACAAGTGGGGCTCCATCTCATATGTACTGTATATGTCCAGAACTCCTAAAGTAATTCTTCAGTATCATTTACCTTTTCCTTTGGACCTGCTTACAAATTCTCAGCGTGATGTCATCTATCATATGCCAGATGCAACCCAAGAGATATTTGACTTGAAAGCCAAAAGCAAATTGCAAAGACTTAAAATCTGCAATCAACCAGAAAATATTTTAAACACTTAGCAGGTCAAACTACATATATGTGAAGAGACACAGAATTAACACTTTGGGCTGAAGACACTGTCAGATATTTGCATTAATGCGAGTACCACTAATGTGTTAATATTTCACTTCCTTACTGATCAAACATGCTTTCTGACAATCTATAACTGCATTATTGAAGCTTTTGAAATTTATTGCGATTAGGAACCTCAGCAGCTGCTTGACCATAATAAAGGATCATTATTGCAGGTGAATGTGAATCAAGGCCATTTCTTGCTGCTGAAGAAAACCCATTCTTACAAGCCACCTTGTCTTGTGAGCTTCTCGTGTGGCAGTACAGTAGCGTGTGGGTTTGCATGATGCTTTACAGCGCCAGAGGCCAAGTTTCAATTCTGCTGCTGTCTGTAAGACGCTTGCACGAGGTGTGATTCATAAGTTCGTGGCCTAAGGTAGAAGGAGTCAATTTTAGAAAACCTAGCAGCACATTTATTTTTCAACATTGTCCCCTCCTACATGTACACACTTAGTCCAGTGGTTGTGGACCATACGAATGTTGGATCTCTAGAAAGTGGTCAATGCAGGGGTGATTGATAAGTTTGTGGCCTAAGGTAGAAGGAGATGAGTTATACAGCTCTCGTTACATGCACATGCAGTTCAACTCTTTGAGCGATTATGCAGAAAGTTTGAAGTTAATAACTCATCAAGGGGTGATTGAGAAGTTCTTGGCCTAAGGTAGAAGGAGATGAGTTAGGTGATTGATCTAGCAACTGATAAGAGAGAAAGAATAGAGGGGATAGTAGGAAATGCTTAATTGTTTAGTTTTTGTAATTGTATTGAAATTGTTCTAAACATTTATGCTTGTAACTTAGACCCATGATTTCAGTAATAAATCTGCTCCTTGTATTTTTTAGATTATGAGGACACTCAGTCCTCGTTTATTGTCATTTAGAAATGCATGCATTAAAAAATGATACAATGTTCCTCCAGAATGATATCACAAGAAACATAGGACAAACCAAGACTAAAACTGACAAAACCACATAATTATAACATATAGTTACAACAGTGCAAAGCAATACCGTAATTTGATAAAGAGCAGACCATGGGCACGGTGAAAAAAAGTCTCAAAGTCATTTTAATGCCACTTTTGCGATATAAATTGTTTTAGACTAGCCATTTGTAAATCAATTATTAATTTTAAAGTGCTTGCCCACTGAATATGTTTTTTCTTGGAACTTATCGAGAGAGGGTTAAACCACAGCTGATCATAATATTCTGATTTGAATGTTGTTTTGCATCTTATTAGTATGTAAAATAGTGGGTTTGTTTAAAATATGCTGAAAGCCTTTAAGGAGCAATAATATAAAGATGCTTCTGAAGTGGAAGTAAATAGGTTTCGGAACCGTAAAATATTCAAATTAATTTAGTCGGTTTAACATCCAGCTGTGTTTTCTGTGCCACGTTGTAGTTTCATCTTCAGCAATTGAAAGCTTGCAGAGGAGGCTCTGCACAAAATCAGACTGTGGAATTTGTACCAAGTGGATTTAATTACACTTACTCAATCCTTCCTACAACAACAGTCTTTGACAGTCCTCTCCTCCCTCAGTTCCACACTACTTGCTTTAAGCACCTGGCTAAGCAGCCCCATTTTGCACCCATGTATGCCACTTTAAGATTCACCAGGTCTTCAGTATTTTCCTGAGATTGATTCACTTGTGTTTAATTTTTTTCTGAGCAGGCTGAACACAAATCCTCTCCCTGCTATTTTAAGGACAGTGTGAATCTTTTAAAACAAAATGGGTTACCACTTAAAGCAGCAAACACATCTCCGCCTTTGTTTACATCAATTCTGTGGCTCAGTCTGAGGATATGAGGAGAGAAAATTGGCAGAGTATTGGACAGATAATGAAGCAGGACTTAAAACAAGTTGACATTTAAAACATGACTTGGGCTTGAAGATTTGGAAGTAACTAAAGCGGCGTTGAAAGTTACAAAGCTACATATGTTGGAAATCTGAATGGAATGGAAAATATTGGAAACTCAGTAGGAAAGAATTGATAATTAAGATATCTTCCAGTTCAAAAACAAAAGTCCAAATGCACCCTCTTACTCTATTCTTCTGACACTTGTGCTGCATCATTGCAATGCTTCCTTAACATAAACAAGTAAAATAATAGCAAGCAAAAGACTGTATAGAAGGTTTCTTTAACAACAACATTTCACCTTTCATCAAGGAAGAATGGTTTCAGTATTTACCATGACTGAGACTTGCTTACTGCTCATTATGCTGCTCCCGTTTAGGGTAGCAATAAAGGTCCTCCATTTCTGGTGGGGCTCATGCTTCCTTCATCATGTCAGTAGATTCCCCTCAGTTTTCATTACTGTCGGACATGCAGGTGGAGATTCAGGAATACTGTCACACTCAGATGTACAAGGATCCTTCATTGCTGTTTCCATAACAGTTTTGCTTTACCAGTCATTGTTGTTAGCTCAGAGCTGAATCCTTGAACCTGGAGGACCAGTGGACCACTCTTACTCTGGTCTCTACCCTTTGACCTGTTTGGCATGGGTGACCCTATCAAGAGTCAATCTATCAGACCCTGACTTAACTCTCCAGGTAATCGAGGCATGCAAGCCTCCAAACCACGACAAGATCATGATCCTATTGGAGGATGACTAAGATAGACTGGTGAAACTACCTCCCACTTCACAAGCCAAGATCCTGCACGGTAGGCTGGTCGAGAGGTTTAAAACACATGGGATCCAGGTGAACTAGCCAAATGGGAACAAGGTTGGTGCTTGGTGCTTGGTGCTTAGAGATGGAGGGTGGTGGTGGAGGGTTGTTTTTCAGATTGGAGGCTGATAACCAGAGGTATGCCACAGGAATTGGTGCTAGGTCCCCTGATGTGTGTCATGTATATCAATGATCTGGATGAGAATGTATGGTGAAGGAGGTTGTCTAAGGCTACAGCAGGATCTAGATCAACTGGGAAAAGGGGCAAAAGAATGGCAGATGTCCATGGCAGGACATGCACAGTGAATGGCAGGATCTCAGGTAGTGTTATTGAATAGAGAGGCCTGAAGGCACATTTACATAGTTCTATGAGAGTGGCGACGAAAGTAGGCAGGGCAATGAAGGCATAAGAGATGCTTGCTTCATCAGCTGAGACACTGAGTACAAGAGCTGGAACATCATGTTACAGTTGTACAAAACACTGGGTAGGCTGCACCTGGAGTATTGAATGTAGTTATGGCTGCACACTACAAAGACGTGGTTAAGCCAGAGAGGGGACAGAAAAAGACTCACAAAGGTGTTGCTTGCATTGGAGGGCTTAAGTCAGAAGGAGAGATTGGATAAGGTGGGTTTGTTTTCCCTGGATCAAAAGAGGCTGAGGGGTGACGTGATTAGAGGTAGATAAAATTTTGAGAGGCTTCAATAGAGTGGAAAGCCAGAGCCTGTTTCCCATGGTAGGGATGTCTAAAATGAGAGGGCATAGAATTAGGGTGTGTGGGAGGAGGTTTAAAGGGGATCTGAGGGGTAGCATTTTCACACAAAGAGTAGTTGGTTTCCTGAATGGGCATCCAGAGGTGGTGGTAGAGTCAGAAACAGTAAATGAAAGCAGCATCCATCTTCAAGGACCACCCCCACCCAAGCTATGCTCTCTTCTCGCTGCTGCTATCAGTAAAAAGACACACAAGGTTCAAGAACAGTTATTACTCCTCAGCCATCAGGATCTTGAACCAGAGAGGATAGTGTCAGTCGCACCATCACTGAACTATTCCCACAAACTTTCAATGAGTTTTCATCTCACAGTCTTGATATTTATTGCTTAATTAGTTATTATTATTCTTACTCTCTTGTATTTGCACAGATTGTTGTCTTTGCACATTGATTGTTCGTCTGTTCTGTTGTGTGCAGTCTTTCACTGATTCTATTGTGTTTCGTAGATTTACTGTGTATGCCCGCAAGAAAACGAGTCTCAGGGCTGCATATGATGACACACATGTACGTTGATAATAAATTCACTTTGAACTTTGAGATGAGCAAGGAATAGACAGATATGGAGTTAATGCAGGCAAGTGGGATTAGTAATGATAGACAGGCCAGTGGGCCAATAGGCCTGTTCCTTTGCTGTAAAAGCATATGATTCTCTATCATCCACAGGCAGACAATGGAGAGTTTTCCCTTCTTCCCGAGGTAGAATTTTCCATCCAGGGCGTCAGTGTGGACATGGTGGAGGATTACAAATATCTGGGGATACGAATTGACAATAAACTGGACTGATCAAAGAACACTGAGGCTGTCGACAAGAAGGGTCAGAGCCATGTCTATTTCCTGAGGAGAGTGAGGTCCTTTAACATCTGTCGGACGATGCTGAGGATGTTCTACGAGTCTACGGTGGCCAGTGCTATCATGTTTGCTGTTGTGTGCTGGGGCAGCAGGCTGAGGGTAGCAGACACCAACAGAATCAACAAACTCATTCGTAAGGCCAGTGATGTTGTGGGGACTCTCTGACAGTGGTGTCTGAAAAGAGGATGCTGTCCAAGTTGCATGCAATCTTGGACAATGTCTCCCATCTACTACATAATGTTGGGCACAGGAGTACATTCAGCCAGAGACTCATTCCACCGAGATGCAACACAGAGCGTCATAGGAAGTCATTCCTGCTGCCTGTGGCCATCAAACTTTACAACTCCTGCCTTGGAGGTCAGACACCCTGAGCCAATAGGCTGGTCCTGGACTTATTTCCTGGCATAATTGACATATTACAATTTAATTATTTATTGTTTTATATTGCTATATTTATACTCTATTCTTGGTTGGGGCAACTGTAACAAAAATCAATTTCCCCCGGGATCAATAAAGTATGACTATGACTATGACTATGACTATGTAGGCTGCTGACAGTCCCTGGCATTATTAGGACAGGTTGGTGACAGTAGGCCGTCTGCATTGAGGGACATATCCCCCATGTTAGAAAGGCCTAGTGACAGTATCTCCAACATTGCAGATGGGTAGTAAAAGCATCCTCCATGTTACATGAGGCAGGCGGCAGAGATTACAGCCAGAGCTTTGATGTGTGGCCCAAACGTTGCAAAAGACTACTACATGCATTTGCAGGTGATTGGAGGACAGTATGGGGGAATGTCAGAGGTGGGTTTTTGACATGGAGAGTGGTAAGTGGGTGGAATACGCTGCCAGAGGTGGTGGTGGAGGCAGATACATTCGGGACATTTATTGTAAGAGACTTTTAGATAGTTAAGTTCAAAGTGAACGAAAATTAGAGAGCCATGTGGGCTGAAGTGTTCAATTGATCTTGGAGTGGGCACAACATCGTGGGCTGGAGGACCTGTATTGAGTTGTACTGTTCTATGTCCTACATTCTACAGTCTGTGACAGACTGGGGAAAGTGCAACCCTGAAACACACCTGCATGCAGACATGCCACCCTGCAAAAACTCATTTCAGGGAGTTAGCACCATCAATTTGCGGGAGACTTCCGGAACTTCCAGGAGAGGTGGGATGTCTGCAATAGAATAGCTCCTTAGCAGCTAACCAGCTAGTTTAAATAACGTTAGCTATGCTAACGAACGAATGACACCTGTTAAACTCACCTCAACATGTCTTTTACAATCTTAACCCACCATGAGCAATAGAAAAGTCACTGTTGTAAACAGTGCAGCGAGCAACACTGTCATTATTTTGATCCTTATTAGGCAGGGGTACACTTCAGTGTAATCTGGGGTGACGTATGTTTTATATTTTTTTTTGGAACACTCTCCCATGGCACGCTCTCGCTCGCTTGCTTTCTCTCTTGCGCGCTCTCTCTCTCTCGTGGTCGCTATCACGCTCTCTCTTGCTTTCTCTGCTTGCTCGGTCTCAAAAAAATTGATTTCTGTGATATTGTATATAATTTGCAGGCATCAGGGAGCCATTGTTAATATGCTGAAGACTCTCAGAACTTCCCTGAGAGGTGGGGTGTCTGCCTCCATGGCACCACAGTGCAGAGGAATAAAGCAAAGCTGTAGGTGAAGAGAACAGGAAGGGAAGGGCGAAGGGAGGACACGTTCTGGTCTGTAGTGTCTGTGGCCACACACCTATCACCTCCCACACACGAATGCCAGTCTCATGCTGCAAGTTGCCCCAGGGCAGTTTGAGGAACAGGCTCATTAAACTGCTCATGTCGTAGAGTTAAGATCACAAATCTTTGTTTATACTGTAGAAGTGGAGTGGAATTTAAATACAGTGAATTGCCTTTAAACCATTAGATTGAAATCATGCTGCCTAGCAATGGTACTAAATCCACTTTATTTCCTCATATGGTGCTGCGATAGATTAGCCATAATCTTAATGAATGGCAGAGCAGAATTGAACGACCAGATGGCATGTTCCACTCTTATTTTTTTATGATTAATACATTGTTTAAGTTAACAAGCAAAGCAAGTTCACGGCATTTTGTTCGGTGCAATTTAACCCAGATGTTTTGTTCTTCATCTGTAATTTTCTTTCAAGGTTTCACAGAGACATGAACACGTGTAACCATCTCTTAGGTCATATGTGATCATGTAACATATGTATTACACCTTCTCGTCTTACCTGCCCATCACCTCCCTCTGCTGCTCTTCCCACTTCCCTTTCTTCCTGGGTTGTCTATCCTCTCCTATCAGATTCCCCATTTTCTAGCCCTTTATCTTGTTTACCCTTCAACTTCCCAGCCCTGTACTTCACCACCCCCCCTCCCAGATTCACCTGTCACCTGCCACCTTGTACTTCTTCCCCTCCCAACCATCTTCTTATTCCGACTTCTCCCCTTCCTTTCCAGCCCTGATGAAGGGTCTCGGCCCGAAACATCAAAACATTTTCCATATGTCTGGCCTGCTGAGTTCCTCCAGCATTTTATGTGTGTTGCTTTGGATTTCCAGCATCTGCCGATTTTTTAATGTTTTTGTTACATACATGATATATTAGTAAGTTGTGAGCATTCTATATTGGTGCTAAGAGCATGGTAACGCTCGTGGGATGTTCCCAGTACATATTCAGACGCTGTTCATCGTTGACACTAAATGATGCATTTCACTGCACGTTTCGATGTATGTGTTGCAAATAAAGTTAATCTTTAATCTTTATCTTTCTAAATATTTTTCCCAGGGCGGAAAAATCCCCATCCGATGGACTGCACCTGAAGCCATAGCGTACCGCAAATTCACCTCCGCCAGTGATGCATGGAGTTATGGGATTGTTCTATGGGAGGTGATGTCATATGGAGAGAGGCCTTACTGGGAGATGTCCAATCAGGATGTGAGTGATTTCTGTGAATTGTTCTTTTGAAAATAACTCAGGCAGAGTCAGGAAGTCAAACAGGGCCAGACAGGTGAGCATTCATTTCTGTGTCTCTGAAGGTAATAGAAGAGGCATGTAAAGGAGAATGCCTTAAACATGCCAGTGGAAGCCAAAAATGTAAATTGGAAACAAAATGTAGGCATTCACGTACTAACAATGGCTCGGAAATACGACAAAACCAGAGAACGATACTTGACTAAGATGAAAAATTTACTGCAGTAGCTCCTCAGGAAGGTTATTACTAACTTTGAGACCTGTTTTGCTTCTATAATAAGGAGGAGTATGGCATTCCTTCAGAAGGATCGTTATTTCTTTTATCGGGTGACATGGTCGTGTAGCGGTTAGCATAATGCTGTTGCAGCACCAGTAACCTGGGTTCAGTTCCCGCCACTGTCTTAAGGAGTCTGTATGTTCTCCCAGTGACTGCGTGGGTTTCCTCTCAGTGCTCTGGACTCCTCCCAGATTCCAAAGATGTACAGCTTACTAGGTTAATTGGTCACATGGCTGTAATGGGGCAGCATAGGCATGTAGGGCCAGAAGGGCCTGTTACTTGAAATAATTTTCAAAAATAATTTTTACAACAGAAAATAAACTTAAATCAATAATTCCTTAAGTGATGAAAAAATAATGTTAAGTTGTTGGGAAAATGGAGGGGGGGAGAACTATAATCAAAGTAGCTGTTCATTATATTTTTTGAAATTCGTAAGCATAAGAGAAACAAAGTTACTTTGTCTGTGACTGGGGTGAAAAGTCCTCTATGTTTCTATTAACCCACACAGACCATTTCCTCCGGGCTCCCAGTAGGAATCCAATACATCAATGTAAAAGCATCATGGAAGTTAATATTCAGCAGCTTTAACTGCTTCTTGGTGCCATCAGATAAATATATGAGGTGTGTTGTTGAGCAGGTTAGTGCTTGGGTTAATAGAATACACAAGAGAATTCAGTAAGAATGCACTATGGAGTTGCACAGGAAGAGGGCAGGTTGGAATACCTATCCCTCTGTGATGATACATCATGGCCAAGGTACAGCAAAGCATATATCAATATCTGAATTCTGTCTAACATCATAAATTGTGGATATGAAGTTTTCCTCTCACAGCATCTAGGGTGTGTACGTCAGCATGTTATGCATGTGTATGTCTTTCGAATTCAAGAACTACATTCCTCTGTCAGAACCAGGAGATCATATGAAGTTCAAACCATTTTAAAATATCTCCTGGAGTCCATCGCAGACCACCATGACATCCATTGCTCACAAAAATAACCCATTGTTTGAAAAGATTGAAGTAAATCTTTACATCTACAGCCTTTAAAATATCTAGAGGCAGGTCTGGAAAATGTATTTCTTAGCATAATGTTTATCATTACTCTGTGGTATGAACTGTACAAGAACTAAGAAAATTAGTGCTTAACATGAGGATAACAAATTCAGCAATCTTCCTTCCTTCATGTTCCTGACCATAAGACCATCCAAGATGTTCAAAGTTCAATGTAGATTTATTATCAAAGTACACATATGACACCATACATTTGATTTTTACCAACTTCGATTTTACTCCAAATAAAAATCAAGCACTACCAGTAGCCTTAGTGAAGTTTATCTGAAATGATAGTCATGTGAATGGATATGTCTGTGTGTGGAGGGGGTGGTGGCTGGTGTGTTACTTGTTGCTACAATGTAAGTGGGGAATATTATGAACCGGGTTACTCTTAAATAAGGAAGCATTCAGAAGGTACGTTCATAAGGATTTAAGCACAGCAGTATTTTCTTCGCCAATGGAGTGTCTGTCCTTAACTTCAGGAAAAATACACAATTCTTCACGGTTGTTTAACTTCACCATGTTACTTAGAGTAGTAGTGTTTCGTCGCGCTCCAGCAGTTCACCAAAGTTCCCTTCTATTTGAATCCACGTTCAGGTAATTAAAGCGGTTGACGAAGGGTATCGGCTGCCACCCCCCATGGACTGCCCAGCTGCCCTGTATCAGCTGATGCTGGACTGTTGGCAAAAGGATAGGAACAACAGGCCCAAGTTTGAACAGATTGTCAGCATCCTCGACAAGTTGATTCGGAATCCCGGCAGCCTGAAGATCATCGCTAATGCAGCAGCAAGGTGAAACAAAATAATTGCATCTTTAAATTGAGACAGGATAGAAAATTGTTCTCTGAGGTATACATGCTAAATGTGGAAGGCTGTATCCTGTGCTTTAAGGCTCCCATTTTGAAATTTGGTTCCATTAAGTTTCAGGAACCAAGTTCAACACCAAAACATTCTTGCATTATGCATTGAAAACATACAGCAGAGAAACATTTTCCTCAGTTTAATATATATAAACAGTTTCAGTTTTCCTGGGATCTAGAGTTAGATCACATGGACAGTTTTACATCTGGATAAGGGAGTGTTGCATTCCATTCACCTGGGATTTGAAGGTCCACTGAAAATGTTACCCAGAGGGAGATGGATTCTGGGGTGATGTGCATTGTCACACACAAGTGCAATTCATTCTGAGAGAAGCTAGGAACAACAGGAGGAGAGGAAAGGGTCCATTACCCAACTTAAATAAAATATTCAGCCCTACTCAGGTCAGTTTTTCCAATCTTCACCTCAAATCCAGAATTTTCTTTGTTGCTCTTACATTCTCACCAATAATAATGGGGTATTTAATTTTAACACAAAATACCATTCTCTGTTCAAATAACATTAATAAATCATGAAAATACTAAACTTCAAATCCCAAATTGCATATTGAGCCTGCTTCACTATTACTTTTTTTTTGTAATATGTGTAATTTGAATGAAATGATTTAAGGATTACAGAGTATACATAAATGAAGCTGGTTTAAAATGGGTTCCCCAGGGTGAGGAAGCAGACTGTTGGTATGGTAATGCATCAGTTATGCAGTATAATAGTATGCAGTTTAGTGCCAGAGGCACGGATTTGATCAAACATGATCATTCATTTGAATGTAACTCATTTTGTAAAATAAACCACTAACAACAGGTTACTGCTTCCCCGTCCATGTGTGTGGCGTTCTCAAACGAATTTGAAATCAGTGCCTCCTGAAGCTCACAAAGTTAATCATTTTATTTATTCTATGAATTTAGGGAGGGCATATATATCATCTCTTAAGTGTAAACTATGCATAAAAAGTAGGGGTGGATAGCCCTGCCTGCTGTTTGTTCATTCTCCTATCATGATTAACCCTTCTAGAATGAATTCTGAATCAGGTGGACACACTATTATATCAGACAAAACTCACTCATATGTGACTGGAACATCAGTGGCCACTTTATTAGGTACACCTGCTCATTAATGCAAATATCTAATCAGCCAGTCGTATGGCAGCAACTCAATGCGTAAAAGCAAACAGACATGGTCAAGAGGTTCAGTTGCTCTTCTGGCCAAATATCAGAATGGGGAAGAAATGTGAACTAATTGACTTTGACTGTGGAATGATTGTTGGTGCTAGATGAGGGTGATTTGAGTATCCTAGAAACTGCTGTTTTCCTGGGATTTTCACACACATAGTCTCCAGAGTTTAGAGAGAATGGTGTGACAAACAGAAAAAAAATAACATCCAGTTCTGTGGGTGGAAGTGCCTTTTTAATGAGAGCAGTCAGAGGAGAATGGCCAGACTGGTTCAAGCTGACAGGAAGGTGTCATTAACTCAGATAACCACGTGTTACAACAGTGGTGTGCAGAAGAGCATCTCTGAATGCACAACACATCAAACCTTGAAGTGGATGGGCTACAGCAGCGGAAGACCACACCGGATTCCACTCCTGCCACTGATTGTAGCTTGTTTATCCGATACAAATCTTTTTTTTGTCAAACAAAGACACTTTTTCATTCACACCTACCATAAATTAAAGGGAGCATTATGTGTTGTGATAACATATGAGTTTTATTGTTCAATACCGGCTGCAAGGAAATGAGAACATTTTAGAACATGACATAAATAAATTACATAGGTGCCAGTGTTTCTTATTGATATTTTCTGGCAGCCATTGCACTTCCTCCATTATTTTGTAGGTTTTATTTTTGAACTGCTCGCCTTTGGTTGCCACAAGTAATAAATGGTCTGTCCTTGGATTTTTCTGTCCTCTTTGCTGGTGTTAATAGGTGATGTCCTGTAGAATAGGACAACCATCCTTTCATATGCGTAACGTTTTCTCACAGTGACTGTGCAAAACTCTGCCAGAAAGGACAATTTAGAGAGTAGAACTTGTACAGAAGCAAAACCAAGTCCTACTGCCCACCCAACAGCAGTGGGTGCCATTGCTAGTGAACACATGGAATACACTTTAAATATCATGAAAGGGGGTAGATGGGTATATAATGGCAGCCAGTTGAATGGTCCTACAAAGATCATGTCCATGGCTATTATTGTAATTTCTGCAAAATATATCACAGATTATAGAACATTACTGCACAGTACAGGCCCTTTTGGTACACGATATTGTACAGAACTTCTAACCGACTCTAAGATCAATCTAACCCCTCTCTCCTACGTAACCCTCCATTTTAAAATTATGATCCCTCTGCCTATCTAAGAGTTTCGTAATTACCCCTGTTTTAGTGCAAAGTGGTCATATTGTTGTTGAACTGTATTGATTAGAGTTTTGCCAGTTGGTTAAAGAACTGACTGGTTGAAGGGAAGTAGCTGCACTTGAACCTGGTGATGTGAAACTTCAGGCTTCAGTACCTCCCGTCCGATAGTAGCTGTGAAAAGATGGCATGACCCACACAGTGGGGACATCAATGAAAGATGTATCCCCCTTGAGGCGGTACTTCCTGTAGACACAACCAATGGTGCGGAGGGATCTGCCTGTGATGTACTGGGCAGGGTCCACTACTCTCTGCAGCTTCTTGTATTCTTGGCCTACTTGACTATGATGTAGCCAGTCAAGATTCTTTCAACTATATATTTGTAAAGGTTTGATAGATATTTCATCGTCGTGTCTATCCCTCGAGGTCAAAGATGGTGGTCTTCGTTCCGTACAGAGCGAAGACGCCCGTGCGTGTATTTGTTTAATGTGTACTTGGTGTTGCACTCCAAGAAGCACACGATACTTCACAAATCAACCAACTAATTCCAATGGCATGGAAACCTCGATGTTTGGAGCTGATGGATTTATTGCAGCCTTCATCCGCCTTCACGGCCATTGATTTCGAAGTAACTTCGTCTGCCTGTTCCACCATTGAGGTCTTGGTTGGATTGTTCTTTGTCAGGGACCTCACTCTCGACCGTACTGCCATGGGTGACCCTACCAGGTGCATAGCTCCAGACAGCAACGCTCTCGGGATCTCAGGACCACTCAAGCTTCTCCACCACGACAAGGTGACAATCCACGGAGAAGGTTAGATGTTTAGTGACAAGCCAAAGCTTGTTAACCTCCCAAGTACAGGCCATAAGCTTCTCATGTTTTTGGACTACCTATGATTTAACCAGTTAAGATATTTTCAACTGTATGCTTGTAGAGTTTGTTAGATGTTCAATGACAAGGCAAAGCTCCTTAACCTCCTAACTAGAGGCCCTTCAGCCTTCCGAGTCTCAACCATCAAGAACCCATTTGTACTAATCCCATTTTATTCTCCCATATTTCCATTAACCTGTCCCCAGATTCTGGCACCTCCACACTAGGGATAATTTACAGTGCCCAACTAACCTACCAATCCTTGAGAAGTTGAAGGAAACCCACATGGTTACAAATGCCCACAGACAGTGCCAGAAGTGAGGGGTGAACCTGGATCATTGAAGCTTTGAGGCAGCAGCTTTCCTAACTGTGCTTCCTCAAAGGCTGTGAAAGACTCATACTCAGATTAAAAGCTTCACACAAAATACCCTTTTATTTTTAACATATGTTCAGATATCTACTGCAGTTTGTGTTAGCCAGAATTGGTTCACTTTCCACTCCACCCCCAACTTTGAGAAACTTAGCATTGGTGATTTATTAAAGGCATTAATGCTCGAGTTGGAAACAGCAGGAGAGCAACTCAGCTTGTAAGAGCAGTGGGGAGAAAAACATCCCTAATTTGTCTGTTCCTGTCTAAATCAATAGGATGCATGACCCAGTCAATAAATTGCATGGTCCAGGCCACAGACAGGCATCTGGGTCACATGCTGATGCATGTAACTGTTCCGGAATATACCACCATTCTCTAACTCTTGTATTGAGACAACATCGATTCTTCACAGTTAGATCCAAATTCCTTTAGACTATTAAATTGTCCAGATGTCTTTCCTCAGGAGGGGGATGGGGTAGGAGTGGGGAGGGGCTATCTTTACAAACATTGGGCAGTGATAGGTTTGGGGAAGCAATTTCTCCAAATACTGGCAACACCAGATTTTAAGGTTAGTTAAACATTGCATTTTTAACCTAAGTAACTGCATACGTTGCAAGTGTATTTAGCTTCTGCCTAACAGTTCCCAGTTTCAAAGGCTGGACTATTTAAAGAAAAGATGAAATCTTCAATTTATTTATATTTCAATTTTCAAGCATTATCCTGCTTTCAACACTGGAAGCTAGAAACGGCAATAAGCAACTTTATCATGGAAATTCCTGGCAGACTCCTCTCGCTTTCTATTTTGTAACGTTTATAGAGCTATTGATAATAAACCACTTCTAGAGAGATGAAACATTTACTATAAGTGCAGCATCTTAATAGAATTGTTGATCATAATTCCCTGGCTTAAATGTGCCCCAGCAAAAGGTAAATATATCTGAATTGGACCAGAGTAACAACAATTTTGTTTTAGTAAAACTCTAAATCACATGAGCCATGTCCTCTGAATAGCAAAGTAAGTTTGATTTTCCCTTTGCTGGAAGGAGGACCCAGTGCTCATGCTGGAAGTAAATTTCTTTCAGGAGAAACCAAGATTGAATTAGATCACAATTTTCCCTTGGTATTGATGCTACTGTTTCATATTTCTGAGAGCTCATTTAGATCTCCGAAAGCTATTTTATCATGGAAATCAGAATGAAGGTCAAGCAAAGGGATAATTTATTATTTAGGAAAGTCCTAGAGGAGGAGAGGGAGAGATAACGATTTAAGGGAAGGTATGTCAAAGCTTAGGACATAGTCTGTTAAGGCATAGCCACCACTGCTGAAGTAATTTCAAAGCAAGGATGTTCAAAATAGCCAAATCTGGAAAAACTCAGATTATTGTAGCTCATTCACAGAATGTGGGTGTCACTGGCATGGCCAGCGTAGTGTCCTTGTGAAATCGGAGCAGAACCACCTGCCTGAGCCACTGCAGCTTCCATGGACAGAACTGATAAGAATCAATCACTTCGCTATGGATCTAAGTTGCATACTGTCACATTACTTAAAGGCAGATTTCCTTCCCTAGCAGCAAACCTGCTATTATCATTGTCACTATTACCGATACAAGCTTTTTATTTCATTTTCATTTAACCAATTGGATGGTGGGACTTGACACTGTATTGTCAAGTCTTTTGTATAAGCCTCTGAATTATAGTCCAGTAGCAAAGCCATCGTGGCACTGTATACTTGAGAGCTTGGTGGATTGTAGAACTAGAACAGACTATAATAATGAGGATGAAGATAATGAAGCATGAGTCTTGTAAAATTGTGAGGTGGAAATCCATATGGGTAACATGAGATTACTCATTATTGGTCAGACAAAAATCATGTTATTTAAAATCATGTTAATAAAAATCATGAATGTTAATTAAACAGCTGGATACATATTTCCAGAAGTCAGAGACACACTATCTGCCAAAGAGATCTCAAACAAACTGAACCAAGATGGAACTCCAATCACCCCAACTGGACTTATTTTCACCAAGTGATTAGAAATGTCAGAAGCAATTCTTCAGAAATAGAAGGATGTAACATAACCAGAAGAGTAGCAAGCAAAGAACAGCAAAAATAAATCAGACGGGAAGTGGGAGCACTGGAAAAACCTTCTCCACCCAACTCTCACACCTTTTAATCAACGTTTCCTGCACATTCAATGTCTGACCACAAAACTGTTGCCTCTAACATCTATGAATTTTAAAGACCTTGTCCAACTCATACCTGAACTGCTCTTATAATCAAAGGCTTCTTTGAAGCTGTCTCAGGGTATATAAGCTGATTTAACATACTGTTACCTTATAGAAGGGAAAAAAAACTCAGTCTGTGGTAGGGATCCCTTGAAGTAGGTGAAAGCACCTTTTGCATTGCACTTGGAAGGAATACTTGGCTGTATTGCAGGCTCGCAGAAGTGCAGGGATGCAATGAAGTGTGTTGTTATGGACATCACTCTGGCCACTTCTCTTTGCACAAGGAAACTGCCTTAAGTGCACATCATTTAGATAGAAAGCTTTTATTCTCTGTATGATCCTGCCACCCATCTTTAATCATGGTAGCGTGCACACATTCCTTGACAATGCTTCGCATCAGATGAAAGTGTCCTGGTTGGATTCTGATGTAATTCTTTACAGCCACTTCTTGAGGTCTGAGTTGTGAGGAAAAGTACTACTACTGTATTATGGGAAATTCAACTCCTAATGTCCTCTGTTCCCAACCCTAACTCAAATACAAGCACAATTCTGGAACTGTCATTGCCACTAATGCAGTTTTGTCGTCGTGGTTATCCCTCGAGGTCGAGGATGATGGTCTTCGTTCTGTTGATCTACTTATGCACTCTCAAGTTGCTTATGAGTCCAATCTTGGCTTTGAAAGTTCTTCCGCATTCAGGACAGGTAG
The DNA here is from genome assembly GCF_963921235.1 of Mobula hypostoma. Classification (NCBI taxonomy): domain Eukaryota; kingdom Metazoa; phylum Chordata; class Chondrichthyes; order Myliobatiformes; family Myliobatidae; genus Mobula; species Mobula hypostoma. The sequence goes on along the minus strand of NC_086102.1, from coordinate 29,869,743 downwards.
TTCCAGATGGCAGATCGGGCTTTGGTTGTTGCTGCCTCTCTTTCCATTTTCTTCTCTTTTCTTCTAATTCTGCACATCCGTTGGCTTCGAAAGTTGCTGTTCCTTCTCGGATGATGGCTTGCCAGAGTTTTCTGTCCTTGGCATTGGTTTCCCAATTGTTGATGTTAATGTTACATTTCTTCATGTTGGCTTTTAAGACGTCTTTGAATCTCTTCTGTCGTCCGCCTCTTTTACGTTTGCCTTCTTTAAACTGGGAGTAGAAGATTTGTTTCGGCAGACATTTGTCTTTCATCCGAACAACATGATCGCTCCATCTTAGTTGGTTCTTGATGAAGCAGGCTTCAATGCTTGTTGTTTTTGTTTCATTTAGCACACTGACGTTGGTTCTTCTATCTTCCCAGCTGATATTTAAGATGTTTCCAAGACAGCGTTGATGGAACTTTTCAAGTTTTGCATCACTTGTATGGATAAAGGTATCATAAAAGCTTCATTTAGATTATGAGGACACTCAGTCTTGGTTTATTGTCATTTAGAAATGCATGTATTAAAAAATGATACAATGTTCCTCCAGAATGATATCACAAGAAGACACACGACAAACCAAGGCTAAAACTGACAAAACCATATAATTATAACATATAGTTACAACAGTGCAAAACAATACCATAATTTGATAAAGAGCAGACCATGGGCACGGTAAAAAAAAAAGTCTCAAAGTCCCAAGAGACTCATCATCCTACGCAGGTGGCAGAAGGGAGGAACTCTCCCCACAACGAACCTCCAAGTGCTGCCAACTCGCCGATGCAGCACCATTGGAAGCACCCGACCGCAGCAGACTCTGAGTCTGTCCAAAAACTTCTAGCCTCTGACCAACCCCTCCGACACAGCCTCTCCAAGCACTATCCTCTGTCAAGCGCTTCGACCCCTCCCCGGCCGCCGAGCAACAAGCAAAGCTGAGGACTTGGGGACTTCTCCTCTGGAGATCCTGGACCACACAGTAGCAGCAGCAGCGAAGCAGGCATTTCAGAAGTTTCACCAGATGTTCCTCTGTGCTCTCACGTCCATCTCCATCAAATCAGAATTGTGCACGGCACCCTACTTGACAAATAACAGACATCATCACCGGAGTGGCTGCTGCGAGCTGTGTCACACCGCCATCTTCCCTACTCCTCTCATCATGAGTTGAGAGAGGAGTGAACACAGAACTGGGTGATATTACAGAGGTAGAAATAAGCAGTCCAAAGCTCAGACATGACATCAATATTGCAAATGATATAATTAGACTGGCATCTTTTCCACAGCAGTGTTTTTTAATCTATGTAGCTTTCTCCATTGTGGAGGAGATCACATTGTGAGCTCCAAATGCCAAATACCTGATAAGAAGAAATGCAAGTAAGTTGGCCTCCATCTTATTAGTTATTCAATCTCTTTTGTTCTCACCACTATCTCCCTCTCCACTATTTAAAATGCACTAAATATGATCTTTGAAGTATTTGTAAAATTTTATGGGTTCTTAAATTTCAGATTTCCAGCTTCTGAGTTTCATAATGATCATGTTATGATTGCGTTCACTGTAGTACTCAAAAGGGAAAAATGAAAAACAGCTACTAACATTTCAGATCTAATAAAGACAGACTTTTGCATTATAGATTTCTGACCAGTTATACATGCCATCTAGTCAGATCTGCTCATCAGTAAAACACCCATCAAAGCACCAGTATAATCCACTCTAATAACTGGCTTTGTGAATATTCTTTTTTCTTTTTGTTTTATGTAGTCCCTGATCTTCTTAACTTCTATACCTGTTCCTAAGGGGTACAAATTAGTTCACTATCATATTTAACCATTTCTGAGGCCTGAGGAGAGGACAAAGGAGATGTAAGGATGCTAGCTTGCAGGTCACCCTTGGACAAGGTGTAGCATCTGCTTAGCCCCCAGATCAGGGTCACATGAAGCCATGGGAGCAGGGGGTGGATGGTCATATGAGCAGCTGGTGCATATCACAAGCAGGGGCGTATCTAAGGAAAATAGCGCCTATGGTAAGCACTGAAATTGCGCCCTTGTCCAAACATCTGACACCCATCTTTTAGATAACTTTACCATAATATCAGCTCAAAAATACAAGTCAAACTCATTAATTTTTAAGTAACAAATTATGGCACTACATGAAAATTATAACTGCACCTTCCATGCTTTCACTGATGCTTCACTGCTTCACTCCTTCACTCCTTGCACTCCACCAGGTTTTGGACTCTGACTTAACAACCACAGGCACGGCCCTTTTGAGTTTTTCCCAGCGCTGTGTTGAATGAGAGAAAAGCACATGGAGAGCTTCGATGGTTCCAAAAAACATGACCATCATTGTATCCTGCTTGGCTGCATGTACATCCACCAAGTTGAGTGAGTGATTGTCACAATTCACAAACACTGCCAGGTTGTTTTTCTCACTTATTCTTTGATGAACATCACTGTGATGTGTCCAGCCATCACAGCAACGTTGTCATAACACTGTGACCGACAATCTTGTAACTCCATTTCATCCTTCCCTAGCTTTTTCAAGCTGTCTTCAACCATGCTGTCAGCATCATTCTGGCTTATCTGGATAAAACCAATGAGGATTGATGGTCTGACTGGGAATAGAGAAGACAAAAGATACAAAATGCAGACAATTTTTAGAAGGGGAATAGACCAGCCTCACTGTTCTGGAAATACTTCAAACCCAGCTTTATTATTTTTGTTCTCAACACGTCAGCCAGAATTGCTTTTCCAGTATCCTTGTCAAACTTCACAAGTCCAACGTCATGCTGTTCAATCACTTCTGGTATGACAATTCGAGGCTCTTTGACACCATCCAGTTCACTAGCTTCAGTGTCGTCAGGTTCAATCTCATCAATAAACTCAATATCACCACCACCACCATCGTCTTCCCCTCCTGTCACATCCACGTTCTCTGTGGCAGCCTCACTCTTAATCTCGTCATACTTGGATTTATCTGACTTGACTTCCTCCTCGGCTTGTGACGCATTTGTACTTGATCCACCTTCGGATCCTAACAAACTTGTAGCAGGTGCAGGCGACTCCATGGAACGTGTTGAACTACTTGTTCCGGGCTTTTCAAAGAAGGGCATGAAGAACTTGCTCGACTTCTTGGCTTCCTCCGCCTCCAACTTTTGTCTCTTCCGTCCTTCAGCTCCACTTTCCTTCTTCGTGAAGAAACGTTTCATGGTCTTCTTACATAATGCTCTGAAATAAGGCCATCCTCGTGTTTCTCACCCATGATAATCAAAGACAGATCATACATCTGAAGAAAATTCTTCTTTTCACTATCCGAGGATGTCTTGCCTGACTTTAATAGAAACTGCTCAGTTGCGCCCCCCCCCTTCAAGTGGCGCCCAGGGCACATGCCATCCCTTAGATACACCACTGATCACAAGTCCTGGTTATGCAATCACTGACACCAGGCAAACAATCTCTGAGGCGTATTGATAATGACTGGGGTCACCCGTCTTGTAAAGACACTGCCAGGAAGAAAGTAATGACCAAGAGCAATCATGGTCATGGATAAGACCATGAACGCCCATGCCAATATGACATGGCACGTGATGATGATGATGAAGGAGAGGACAAAGAAACAAAAGAGCAAAAGCTACAGAAAAGGAATATGAGAGAGACTTGGAGCAACACAAAAGTTAAACAGAAGTTTATTTTATAATAATAGGATGAAGAGGAGAGTTGGAACAATATTGGCATTTTAAAGAAGCTAGTGATGATATTTTAAGATATTTAAAAATAAAGTAAGAGAAGAATGGTTTAGCAGTTATGGGAGAGGAAGGAGATGACATCCTCGAGATAGAATCAATGGCAGTGACTTGCTAAAATTAAATATAAGCAAAATAAAATGATGAAGATAACAACAGCCCTGCAGATTGACTAACTTTCAGGAGCAGGTAGTTTCCAGTCTAGTCTTTCAGAAAAAGTAGTGGAGCAAATTATAAGCACTCCAACTATAACATTCAATAGTTCTTTCAGTTTAGGAAATTTTCCTTTTGAATGGAAAATTATACATGTCGTTTGACAATTTGAGAGAGGTGAGAGACAAAATATAGTTAACCTGCGTACTTGGGAAATTATTAGAATTTGTAATTAAGAACACAAAACTTGAACAGTAAATTTTTTTCAGTTGAGCAGGGATGGGCAGCAGTAATATGTCATTTGTTTTCCCTGAAGATTTTAATTGAATATTTTGAAGAATTGACAAAAGTAGTGAGCATTGGAGTGTCTCTGCATGTTATTTATGCAGATGTTTAAGGAGCATTTGATAAAGCCCCTTATAAGATGCTTTCAGCTTAATTTGAAGATCAATGAATTGTTGATTTGGCCAGAATATTAACGGGCAAACATTAGGAAGAGCACAGGGATAATTGGCACACTCTCATACACTGGCAGGAAACATCTAGTGAGGCCTCGCAAGGATTTGTGTTTGGACTGAAATATTTGCTGAATTAAAGAATGAAAAGCAGTTATCAATGTTTGCTGCTGGTACAAAGATAGACCACATTATAGGTGATACAAATATAAAAGAATGACAGGGAGATATTAGTTAATTGAAATAATGGGCAAAGCTTCAATAAATTCATTTTGATATATGGCAAGGATTAGGGTGAGAACATTGTCATCCATCTTGGTCTCGAGATGAAAGAACGTACTACTGTTTACACTTGAAATTAAATCAGGAAAACTTTTACTTGCAAAAGGCAGGTAGAAATTTGGAACTCCATTGTGTAAATGATAACTACTGCTTAATCATTAAATTTTAAATTTGAGATCGATGTATTCTGTAAAAAAAGGTACTATAAGATTGAGGAAATGTGACAAATGAAGATCAACTATATCTCTTTAAATGGCAGAAGATGCTTGGGAGGCTAAATGCTCCAAAACTGCACCTCCCTTTTCACTGATGTTGGAATCTCACCGATAAGTATGAAAATTAGAGTGACCTTGCACTCTGATAAAATTCCTCCAAATTAAATAGACAAATTCCAATCTAAATATATGGTGATCAATGCAGCACAGAGGCTTCACAGCTTCAGAGATGTGTGTTCCATTCTGATCTTTGGTGCTCTCTAAGTGGAGTTTGTACCTTCTCCCTCGGACTATGCATGTCTCCACTAGCGGGGTCTGTTTTCCTCCCGTACCCCAATGATGTGCAGTTTGGTAGACAAAAAAGCCACTGTGAATTGTGACTAGTGTGAAACTTTCTGATAACGTTGATCTGGACAGTAAGGTTAACGTCGAATCTGGCGGAAATTGATGGGAACGCAGAGAGAATAAAGTCAAGCTAGAGAAGAATTAGTGTGAAAATATGTGTTTGTCAGTGAATGGACCAAAAGCCTATTTTTGTTCAGAATGTCTCTATGAATAACAACCTAGACATGTCCTCACAGAGGAGACACTGCAGGCAAGCTTAGATAGTGAAGAAAGTAGTTTTGTATTTTAGAGTACTTCTTAACCCTGGATTTAGATTTTAATGAATGGAGCTTTTACCAAATGAATGGAGCTTCTGCAGCTCTGCTGGCAATGTTACAGCAGGTAACTGAAAGGAATTCCTGTAAGCGTTTATACTGCGACTAATCCTTAGGCTGCTGTTCAGATAATATTTATAAAGATCAAATAATGAAAGAGGGTGTACTGAACTATGTTTTAAAATGTGTTGCATGTAATATATGATAAAGAAAACAAAATAAACTTTGTATAGCTAACAACTCATTTGTAGAAACATGCATCTTAAAAAAGATATAATAAACTGATTTGTTATCACAGCTATAGCTCTTTTTAAAGTAACATTTACTGCGAGCAAAATGCATATATCCACATATGTTGACATAACCTATATATTATATTTCTATAAAGATATTAAAAATAAGTACTGTATGTGTGTATTAATACATATATATTGTATGTAAACTGATTCAGAATGAATGCAAAAATCTTTGCTGCAAGGCCATATTAAACGTGAACTCCTTTTCCTTTTTGTGAAATACATAATGAAACAGATGGTTGCTGACTAAACAGATACCAGGACTGGCAGTTACATGAAAGCTACGTGCTACTCAGGGATCCGTGAGCCCATATGTGAGGATCACTTGAAAGTAATTCCTACATGCTGTGGGACCCATCAAGAACATGCCCTATATTCCAACGTGGCTCTGTTGCAGCACGTGTGTACAGCTTGTAGGTGACATTTGAAGAATTGACTAGGCCTTTAACTCTGTAGGAAATGAAAAAGATTGCCATTAATACAAAATGTGTTTTGCTTAATTACCTCGGAATTTGTTTCCCTGAAGGACCATCTCTACTGCAACATGCTCATGTGATCGTACCAGACCAAAATTCCTGCATTATTATCCAGACAATTAAAATGTGCAAAATATGGGGACACCAGTCTGTCCCGAAACAAGGCATGAAGGGAACCTTTTTGCAGGCTGTCAGGCCAGAGATGTGAGTGAACGGGGAGAAAGGTCAAGATAATTTGAGGCCAGAGACTGCCTGCCGATTTCCAAAGAAAGGCTTGCTGTCTATTTATGAAGTGTCTAATAATCCCTGGGATCATTCAAGAACACCATTCAGTCTTTCCATTATTTTAAAATAATCCACATTAGCCGATTTAATAGAAAAAGGTAATACTGTAAAACGTCTTCACACTACTAGGCGTTTTGCGGGCAGTTAAATACTGATTGTAAAAACGGTGAATGGCTACTGATGTTTCTTTCAGTACCTTGCTACTGAAAGTTGTGTTTCCTTGTTTTAAGTATTAGGTTGTAAAAGCTGCCCATGGTCATGAACTTTTTGTTAGTGATAGTAAAGTTCATCATTTGACCACACACAACAGAGGTTACTCCCCTCCCAGGGAGCCATCTTTTACTTGACTGTAAGTAGCGAATCAATACTTCAGTGCAGATTGGTAAACCTCCAAGGTACAAATTGACCAGTATTTAATCCACGCATTGATTCTTAACATAATTTTCTAGCTCTGTTTCACTGCCTCCGGGCCATACTAACAAACGCTGCAGAACTTTCCAGTAATGTCGATCTGCACAGTCAGGTTAACATTGATTAACCCCCCGTCCCAGAAAGCCAAGTAAAAGATACAATTTCCGACCAAAGTACTTCTATAATCTTTATTATTCATCCGCCTACCTACATGGACACATTCCATTCTCTTCAAAATCAGAATCAGGTTTAATATCACTGTCATATACCATGAAATGTGTTGTTTTGTGGCAGCAGCACAGCACACTACATCAAAAAAACATAAATTACAGTGAGAAATATATTTTGTATTGCTGTTCCTAGCAATATTTTCTACTATTTGCTCATGTCATCTTGGATAGTCTAAATCTATTTAGACTTAGTTTCGTCGACTCAGATCAATCACATCCTATAACCCACCAGCCAGCGATGAATGGTACAAAGCAGGCTCTCAGCCAATGGGCGCTAGCCTTTCTTTTCCATTGAAGCCAGTCAGGCCTGGTATAAAATGTGCTAGTGATTGGCTGTGGCCTTGTTCAAGCTTGTGCTGAAGGTTATCTCTTTTCTTTAGTGGCTTTACTGACTCAATATCATGGGAGAACTCTTAGAAAAAGTTTTGAGAGCATCTGGCATACTCCAGATGTCACAGCTCACAGTGTCAGATCATTAAGCAAAAGAGGAAGATAGGCAGCTGCTTCGTCCTGAGGTCAATTAGGTTAATTGATTCTGTTGAGGTACGCCTGTAAAATGCCCGGGAGCCAGACAATTACAAACTCAGGCAATCTGCAAACTTCCTTCAGCACAGCAATTAATCTGTATTTGTCCCAACTAGTGAAAAAAAAGGTTTGATGATCTTAAAGGGACAGTCCACTTAAAATACATTCCCAAATCAGCAGCAAACGTTCCTCCTTATGCCTTGTTTGGCACATCGGACGGCAACCTTGCCATTTCTTTAGCGTTTGTTAGTTTTACGAGGCCGAGCTGCTACCTTGAGGCTCAACCAAGCACGGATGGAAAGCATGCTAGCAGCCTGCTGGATTCGAACCCAAGACCTCGTGTTCCGAAGTCCAGGCACGGATAGCACGTCATCACCGGCACAAAATCAGCAGTAAAATAATGTAGAAAGTTGTTCATCCAATAATATAAGGAACTGTCACTTGTCAACCAGTTTATAGTAGATCCAGTAAGAAGGTAAAGTGCTTGGTGATCCCATACTGTTAGGAAATGAATGTTATAAAAAGGTAGGAGTGAGATTCAATTATAAACAGCCTGGTTTACTGAGCATTTGTAGTTTGCTTATTCTGTCAGATTTACACAGGAGGTACATGTTTTGAAACATATGTTTATAATAGTAATTCCCTTTTCTTGCAGTAAAAATTTAACTAATTTTAACAAATATAAAAAGGCAAATATATATTGCATAAAGGATAAATGAAAATTAAATTTCTCAAGAGTCCCCCTATTGATCTATTTTACTTAAAGCAAAATACCCATTATTTTTAAGAAGTTAAGGATCTGGTGAAGCTGGTGTTTACCAGACTGAATATCCAAGAATCATGCACATAACTAGATTGAGTTATGATCCAGGCACAGCTTTTAATTCGCTGTAGGAGCTTGACAGCTGAACACCAAACCAGAAACTGTCCAAAATGCCACAGGGGGTATAAAGAGAAATGTTAACATCAGTCTTCATCAGCAAGGGTGTGGCCAGTTTCTCACCGTAATTGAGTGGGGAATGCTATCTGGTAGGAGTGGAACTGGGAACAGGAGCACAGGCCACATCTTCTTGATATTAGCTAAGAATTTAGAAAGGGGGTCCGTAGGGCATCGCAGGTAGAAGGAAGGGGGTGCATGGAACACATGGTCTTCAGTATTTTCCCAAGGAATCTAAAGTAGCAGTTTGCCCAAAAGGAAACAAAAAATATTATTTTCACATGTCATGAGGTTCAGTGAAAAAAATTGTTTTACATGCCATTCATACATATCATTTTATTACAACAGCACATGTGGTATAATATAATAACGACAAAATTATGAATTCAATTCTTATTAAGGTTGAATTTCAGTGACCCCTGCACTGGGTTTCCACCAGGTAGGTGGGGTTAAAACAGGCCCTCCACAACCCAGCCATACCTCAATTCTAGTCTCAGCTGAGGAGCTGAGTTGTAGGAATCCACATGTCAGGCAGCAGTGTTGATGGGGGCTGATCAGTGACAAAATATTGGCAAAGAGTAGGGGTCACCCTCAGGTTGTCTGTCACACTCTTATTGACTGTACTTCATTGTCAGCTAGAGCCCATGGATAATTCAAACAGTCCCTCATTTCAAACGGAGTCTTGTGCTGCCCATTAGGGGCCAATAACAAGGATTTTGTTTTTCAAATGTACGTTCTCCTCAAGGATTGTAAATCTCTTAGTTTGACTGTTTGCTTCTGCGGAATACTGACCCTGAGTGGATGGTGTGAGCTGATGTCTGCATAGTGGTCAGTCAATGCTATAATGTGACAGCTTGAACAGCTCAGGCCAGAGTGACAGATAAATTTCATGGAGGTGCTGCAAAGCTGCCTGCAGCCTGCAAGCGCCTGTTGATTCTGGTTAACGCTTTCTCGTACACTGCTCTCTACTTACTCCTGGCTTCCTGATTTCCTTCCAATTAGGCCATCCAATCTGCTGCTCGACCGGAGCAATGCAGACGTCACAGCTTTCTGCTCCGCGGGTGACTGGCTGGATGGTGTGCGGATGGGACAGTACAAGGACAGCTTCATGGGGACCGGGTACAACACCTGTGACATGGTGGCAAAATTGTCCTCAGAGTAAGATTGCCTTTTATCACCAATATATTTTGCAGAAGGTATACAAATAGTAAAATTGTGCTGCTTTCTGAAATGACTCGCACCATTATCAATCCTGTTATTATATGTCAGTAATGTGTAGCATAAGTATAGGGAGAGGTGGGACTTTATTCATTAAAGAATTCTCCTATGTGACTTTAAAGCCTGAAATATTACAGAAGCAAACCAATGTCAATGGTTTAGGTCGTGTGATGCAGAAACAACTGGAATCATTGATATCTGTGATATTGTCCAAAAATAAACCTCTCAGGTTTCCTGGTCATTCAGCAGTTAAATGAAATGGGCAAGGCTGTTTTGAGCTGTATGAAAAGTGAGATTTCAGGCCTGACAGAAGATTTTGACTGTGTATGAAAACCTGAGTCATGGAGCAATGGGTTCATACAATTGGTCTTTGTCAAATTGGAGAGAGGATTAACTGCAAATGCAGTAATATGGAGCAAAGAAACAAACTTCTGAAGCAGGACGTGAACCCAAAACAGTGACCTCCTCTTTGTTTCCATAGATACCACCTAACGCAGCTGAATTTCTCCAACAGTTTGATTATTTTCTAGTTATTCGGGGTTCCTACACCCAATGAGCACTAATAAATGAACACTTAACTGCCTTTCACTGTCATTTCTCATGCTTGCCACAAAAAGTAGGACAACCTGCTAATGCTTAAGTCCAGGCTAATGTATTATTAGTCTGTGGCTGTTTTCCCTACTTTCTCCCATGGAGATGCTTTGGAACATTATGTGTAAAGTAGATACTCATCTCTGAAGTGCACCGGATTTGAAGTTCTGAAACATTTTGATTATGGTTCCTCATGAAGGATGTCTGACTATATTATTTACCATTGGAATCCAAGTTAGTATCAACATTAGAAGTGATCAAAAACAGATGCCTAGGATTAAAACCCTGGTCAGAGCATTCAGTATTGACAGTGTGTTTTACTCCACTCCAGGAATTTTGTTCAAACCTCTGGTGTCTCATGGGACATTGACTTGCATATTGAAAGGTCCTGCCTCTAACTCACAAAAGCCCTTTGACTTCTCATGAACCTTTGATTCTTCTAATAATTAATGAAGTTCAATATAATTCCTCTCATCTTCTGATCTTTCTGTTATCCTTGAGAAACCATTGGTACTGGATTAAAAATCAGGAAAATCCAAAGAGATAAGGAAATACATTTAAGAAAAGAGAGGGGAAAACCCACACCAAATTATCCAATGGATTCTAGGTAACCATGTAGTCAGTCCAAGCATAGGTTACAAAGGGATTGAACTATTTCCAATGCCTCTCATCGGCTCCTAGATAGATCCAAGCAGGTCCATTAATAGATAAGTCAACTCAGTCATGAGATAACTTAACCCAGGCAACCTGTTCATATTCTATACCTTCACAGTATGGTCAGGGTCAATTTTGACCCGGCCCAAGAATCCCCTCATAACAAGTGTCTATACCAAATTTTGAACCACAGATCTATTTAGAATGTATACATAGCTTATCTGACATTAATAAATGGGTGATTAATCCTTAATTAATGTTTCAGAGATCTAAATTCAATAGATATTGGTCAAATTTGACCCAGAACAGCTTCAATGTACAAAAAATTGAAGCACCTATACAAAAGTATAAATTTTTAAATATTTTCACTTTTGCGCATTTTGGGTCACCTTAGGAAGTCATCAAATTTCGGCTAAAAAAATGGCATTTAGGGTGTTTTTACAGCTGTCAAATGTCAAAACAGGTCAAATTTGACCCGAACAGTATTTAAGGGTTAAATCATCAGATCACTTTAAGCAGGGGTCCCCAACCTTTCTCGCACTGTGGACCGGTTTCATATTGACAATATTCTTGCAGACCGGCCGACCGGGGGCGGGGGGGGGTGGGTAGGGTTGCCAACGGGCAAGAGTAGCAGTCAAATACATTGGGTTTACCCCGACGAAGACTACAATGACCATGAATCCTTGCGCGGGCTCCGGTGCGCATGCGTGACTTTGGCATGTCTGTACATGCCCATCTATTTCTACAAATCGTTCTTGGCGATTCTGTTCAGGGGCGGGGGGTGTTAATCACGACCGGAATATAGGTGATAAGTGACTAATACACTAAATTTCTTCTCTAAAAGGGATTATCTAACGAATTTAATATTAAACACACAGCGCATATAATTTCCTCGCATGAATATAGTGATAAGTCAATTATCAGGGAGGACGGGGAGCTTGAAGTAAGTGTTGAACGAACTTCCAGTAGAAGTGGTAGAGGCGGGTTCGATATTATCATTTAAAGAAAAATTGGATAGCTATATGGACCGGAAAGAAATGGAGGGTTATGGGCTGAGTGCAGGTCGGTGGGACTAAGTGAGAGTAGCGTTCGGCACGGACTAGAAGGGCAGAGATCGCCTGTTTCCGTGCTGTAATTGTTATATGGTTATATAAGTCAATAGCATCATCACATTTTAAGTAACGTTTGTATATTAAACACGCAGCATATATTTTCCCTGTATGAACATATTTAATCATTACAACACACCAATATCGCTGAATCAATGGGAGCCCTGGGCTTGTTTTCCTGCAACAAGACCGTCCTATCGAGGGGTGATAGGAGACAGTGATACTCGAAGGAGGTTCCTTGTGTCCAGTCTATTGCGCAATTTAGTTTTCGTTGCATTCATTGCAGAGATATGTTGGAAATGGAAGCAACGTTTTCAGTGCTTTCATGGCTATCTCAGGATATTTAGCCTTGACTTTGATCCAGAATGCCGGCAGAGATGTTATGTCAAACATACTTTTCAGCCCGCCGTCATTTGCAAGCTCGAGGAGTTGATCTCCTTCCCTCGCTGACATGTATGACGCGCGGGCAATCACCTCGCATGCGTAATGGCTCAACAGTGGGCGTGACAGGGAATGAGGAAAGGCGCAGCTGACTCATATCGCCAAATCATATCGTTTCCTTGCGGCCCGGTAGCAAATGCTTTGCGGCCCAGTACCGGTCCACGGCCCGGTGGTTGGGGACCGCCGACTTAAAGTATTCAGTAGGAAGGAGTAAATTAATTCATTACCAGACTACCTCCAGGCCAACAGTATAATTTGGAACCCCTTCCATCTATGCAAACTTAATTTTAAAGTTATTGAACTTCTACGGATTGTGTTTACATATAAATGTTGAAAATTGACTGCAGTAGAATTTGCAAATGAGCCAATGCATTCTCCAAATCCAAGGTGTCTAGATCCATGGATCATATTTCTTAGTGAAATTACAACAATGTTTTTCAAGATGCATGAGGAAATGGTTGTTTTAATGACATGGATGGAACATCAGATATCAATGAAACGGAATCACTTGCTAAGTGCAAGCTATAAAATCTGCCTAGTGTTTAGTGCTGACTGCTTAATGGAATCACATAGTTAAGACATTTAAATTGGCTCTAAGTCCATTTTAAATCTTTAGATAAATCATAACTTTGCCAACATTCTTCACAAGTTACGGCATTTTGCAGGTTACTTGTGGAATCAGAAGTGCAGTTGTAACTAGATCTGCAAACTGGAGCAGGTTGGTGGGGGGTTAAAATTGTCCACTGCCCCTTTCTGACTGACCATCATTTTGCCTTTTACCTCTTCTTCTCACCTGCCCATCACATCCCTCTATTGCCCTTCCTCATTTCCTTTCTCCCATGGTTGACTCTCCTCTCCTATTAGATTTCTTCTTCTTCAACCCTTTACCTCCTCTACCTATCACTTCCCAGCTTCTTACTTCATGTCCCCTTCAACCATCTATCCATTTTTCACCTCACCTGGTTTCACCTTCCCCTGCCCCCACATTCTTATTCTGTTTTCTACCCTTTCCTTTCCTGTCCTGATGAAGGGTCTTGGCCTGAAATGTTGACTGTTTATTCCTCTCCATAGGCGCTGCATGGCCTGCTGTGTTCCTTTCGTATTTTGTATGTTTTGCTCCAGATTTCCAGTACCTGCATTAGCTCTTGTGTTTATTATTTTCTGTTGCCTGTTGCCTTTTCCAGTGACAGAAGTGATCTTATAGATGATTCCCATCCTAATGCATAACTCCAGAAGTTCCATTCGGCAACAGGGATGCCAGTAAAATGCAGTGAGATTTCTCTCTGAGGCACGAATGCAGTATTAGAAGCTGCTCAACTGGAAGTATATATTAGATTATAGAATACGCCTGCCACAAATTTTGCTTGAATTCAATGATACAGCTAGTAGAGCTTCTGCCTTACAATATCACAGACCTGGGTTCATCCTGACCTTCAGTTCATCTGGGTAGTTTGCACATTCTCTCTGTGACCATGAGGATATCCTTCAGGTGGTACAAGAAGAACAGGGTGATCTGCTTCAATGACATATTGCTCAATTGCACTGACAAATACTCTGATGAAATGCTTTGAGAGGTTGGCCAAGGCTAGAATCAACTCCTGCCTAAGCAAGGACTTGGATCGACTACAATTTGCCAATCGCCACAATATACCTACAGCTCACTGGCTCTCCTCTGGGCCTTCAATCACCTGAACAATAGCAATGCCTACTTCAGGCTGCTGTTTAATGATTACAACTCGGCGTTCAGCGCAATCATATCCTCAGTTCCAAACAGCAAGCTCAAACCCAGGGCTTCTGTGCCTCTCTCTGCAACTGGATCCTTGACTTCCTCTTTGGAAGATCACAGTCTTTGCAGGTCAGAAATAACATCTCCTCCTCACTGACCATCAACTCCAGCACACCTCAAGGATGTGTGTGTAACCTACTGCTTTACTCTGTCTACATCAACGATTGTATGACTAGGCACAGCTCAGGTGACATCTAGAAGTTTGCCGATGGTACAACTATTGTTGTCTGAATTTAACTTGCTAATAAGGTGGCTTACAGGAGCAAGATAGATCAGCTGGTTGAGTAATATCGCAGCAACAGCCTTGCACGCATCATCAATAAGACCAAGGAATTGATTGTGACCTTCAGGAAGAGGAAATCGAGGGATCCTGAGTGGAAAGGATGAGCAGTTTCGAGTTCTTGGGTTTCAACATCTCTGAGGATCTATCCTGGGCCAAACATATTGTTGCAATTAAAAAGAAGACATGACAGCGCATATATTTCATTAACAGTTTGAGGAGAATTGGCACGTCACCAAAGATTCTTCCAAGTTTCTACAGGTGTTCTATGGAGAGCATTCTAACCGGATGCATCATCATTTGGTATAAAAGGGAGATCGCACAGGATCAGAAAAAGCTTCAGAAAGTTGTAAACTCAGCCAGCTCCAGCATGGACAATAGCCTTCCCTGCTTTGAGGACATCTTCAAAAGGCGATACCTCAGAAAGCCGTCATCCATTATTAAGTACCCCTTTCACCTAGGACATGCCCTGTTCTCACTGCTACCATCAAGGAGAAGGTACAGGAGCCCGAAGACTCACGCTCCACCATCTGATTTCTGAATGGATAATGAACCCATGAACACTACCTCAGCACTTTTCCCCACTCTTTTTGCACTACATATTTAACGTAATTTTCTTTTTATATGTATATATATTTCTTATTGTAATTTATAGCTTTTATTATTTTGTATTGCAATATACTGCTGCTTCAAAACAACAAATTTCACAATATATGCCAGTGATATTTAACCTGATTCTGATTGTGGTCTACTTTCCTCCCATATTCCAACGATGTGCAGGATGGTAAGCTAATTGAACACTGTAAGTTATCCCTCGCATGCTGTTGAGCAGTCGAATCTGGAGAGCTGATCGGAGAGTAGGAAGAATAAAATGGAATGAGTGGAGAATTGGTGTAAATGGTGGGCGAAGGTCAATACAGACTTGACGGGTTGAGTAACCCATTTCTATGGTCTATGACTCAATGACAATCCAATCATCCAAGTTTTCATCTAAATAATTCCTTCTTGCACTTTTTTGCCTCCCTCATGTTTAGGACGTTTGGTCTATATGGATGATACTGTATTCATTTGCATTTGGTGCTGGTTCACATGGAGATAAAGGAACAGTTTAGTCATCAGTGCCAATAGCCACCGCCGATGTTAGCAAGTGAGGGAGTTACTTTGCTCACCACTGGGGCATGCATGAGGTTATGAGGGAGGGAAGTGAGGAGTGTAGTGGCAAACACGAACTTGGCCTGTAAACTGCGATGCCTTGCTAAAGAATGTATTCATTCCAGTACTTTTTAAATGTTCTAAGGGTGCCTGCCTCTACCACCTTCTTAGGCAGTGTGTTCCAGATGATAACCAACTTCTGAGTTAAAAATGTTTTCCTCAATTCTTCTAATACTCTCACTCCTCACCTTAAACTGATGCCCTCTGGTTTTGGACATCTCCATTCTGGGGTAAAGTTTCCAACGTTCCACCTTATCAATGGCCGTCATAATTTTGTATATCTCTGCCAGGTCCTTTGTCTGCCATTTCCACTCAAAAATAAACTCACCCTCTCTAGCCACCTCATAACTGAAATGTTCTGTCTGGTAAATTTCCTCTGCGCCCATTTCCAGCCATTCACATTCTTCCTTTTGTGTCATGACCAGTATTGTACACATTGCTCCTGCTGCAACCTAACCAAAGTTTTGTAAAATTGTACCAAGGCCTCCCTGCTCATAACTACTATGCCCCTGCTAATATGGTCGCCAGGGTAGTGTAGCAGTTGGAGTGATGTAATTACAGCTCAGGGCGTTCCAGAGGTCAGAGTTCAACTCTGGCACTGTTCTGTACAGACTTTCTATATGTCCTCCCCGATGAATATGCGGATTTTTCTCTGGGTCCTCCTGTTCGTTCCCACAGTTCAATGATATACCTGGTAGGTTAATTGGTATATGTAAATTGCCCCATGATTAGGTCAGGGTTAATCGGGTTTATTGGAGAGTTGCTTGCCACACCGGAAGAGCCTACTGTACATGGTATCGCTAAGTAAGTAAATAATAAACTCAATTATTCCACATGATTTCTTCACCATGTTCTGTAACTGTATCCTGTGTCTGTTATTGTAAGTGGAAATTACCAGCACTGCAAATAATAGAAGGTCTAGCCCAGGTTCCATGACAAGTGTGACTCTACCTTTCCTATTTTTATCAAAGGACATGCTCACATCCCAGTCTGTTTGTGACAGGGTGAAATTTGTTTCAAGAGTGAGGCAATATGATGGGGTGCTGACGTGTTGAATATTAAACTGTTATAACTGAGACTAAAGTAACATTATCTCCAATTGCTTTTAAAGAGGCTATTTTTGGTACATTTCAGTACCATTGTTAAGACCTGCTGAATAGAATCAAAGAGATTTTTTCCCCTTCAATACACAGGAAAAGCAAGTTCAAACAAGGGTTTGTCCTTTCACTGAATGAGATAGCTCACCCAAGAATGGCAAAGGAAGCAGAGTGAATTGAAAGTTTAATTCCCATTTTGAGGATTTTCAACATGTCTCTAGAAATAGATTTGCGCTGCACTCATGCCATTGGGATTACTGCAGTACTAGCTAGATGACTGCACGTTTGTACTGAATGAATACTCAATTGTGCTGAGTTAGTGACCATTTCTAGCAATAAGCTAAATGAAAAAAAATTGTCATAATATGAAATTTGGTAAGCACAATATATTGGCCTATGTAAGATTAAAAGAAAATTTGTTGGGTGCCCCATCTGTTTGAAAAGACAAGATACAAACTAGTTTTTTTAAATTACAGTAATAGAACAAAGAAACTCGAGTTGGGATCTCTTACGAAAACACAAATGATATCCTTGGTTAAACGGAGCTTTCAACATGTTTTAAACTTTTGTGGAGTGATGGTAAAAGTGATGATAAGATAAATATTTTTGAACATCAAACTGCTTTCCTAATCTATAAAAAAAATGGCAAATAGACGTTGATCAAGTAAGTTCACAACAGGAAGTGTTTGCTACTGTACCTAACAAGTTCTGATCGAGGTCTAGCAGCTCACAAAGGGACACGTGGGAGTTTACTGCACTGCCATATGTTAGCCTTTCCAGGAATAAACACTGCTGTTAGAAATTAAGAATTATAAACAGAGATGGAAATCAGAAACTTGGCTACTTAGACCAAGAATAAGCAGATTGAATTTAGTCTGTGCCCATGCCTAAGGAGTAAATGGCTCATATCAACTTTTCCAATCTGCAGTGTATTAAAAGAAGCAATCCTTTCCAATTTAGCTAAAACTGAATGGTTTGTTTTTAATAAAGAATCCAATTACAGTATTAGCAAAAGGGAAGTCACAGAAGAAACATACATACCTTGTGAAATTACCAGGAAAAGTCCATTTCTAAAGCCAATGCTGATTATATGGTTCTGCTTCTTTGCAAGAAGGCTCCTTCTGTCTCTTTTTCTTCTTTTTGTCTGATTTTGTTTTGATTATGCTAACTGGTTTCAGAGTGGAAATTTGTTCCCTGTTTTAGTTGCAGGGATTAAACCTGTAATATAATAGCACATGCACATTGAACTCCACTTGACTTCAGTGGGACTCTATGCTAGATACAGTGTTGAATTGGCACACAATACTACGTTTGTACAAAGACTTTTCTGTCCCATGCAAAAGAGGACATCACAGCATCAGTACCCTTTGGTAATAATTCTAATGGTATTACGCAGAATACAGTGTTCCTAGCCTCAACTTCAAACTCAGAAAGTAAATTCCTCAGTAGAACATTTTCTTTTCTTTCCTTTCCCTGCACCAGTTATTCTGTGGCCTTTTTAAATGAGCTAGATATTAGTACTGAAGTTCAGACTGTTCTTTAATGAAGAGCTGGACGCTGGACCTGCTGGGATCGAGACAGGTCAAATTCATTTGACATAGGATGTCTCCTTCCAGCAGAGAGAATAGACATTCATCCCATTCATCTGAGTCTCAGAATGTCAGCCGCCATATCATATAACATCTCTATACTTCTCTCACTTTACAAATTCTGATATATCATCCAACCCATCTTACACAAAAATGGCTAAATTCTCTACTACTGTTTTAACTGCTCAAATATTTGCCTAAATATTCCAAGGCATTACTGAAAATATTTAACAATTCTTCACTAGTAACTTGTTAATTATGTGTCTGAGATGGATCAACAGAAGATTCAGATATGGTTATCAGTGTGGTGTTGAATTCCAGTTTGACTGCTAGTCCCCAAAACCAAAGGTGTAAATGAGAATGGATCTGAGTACCCCATATTGCTATATCTATACTCTATTCTTGGTTGGTGCAACTGTAACAAAACCCAATTTCCCTCGGGATCAATAAAGTATGACTATGACTATGACTATGACTATGACTGATGATGCAGTTCAGCCAAGGGTTCTGGTGTACCTGCCATGTGTCATACACAGAGAAAAGCCCGGTAAAACATTGCCTTCGTGTTCTATCAGTTTCCTCTAAAAGCAAAGAAAATAAATCATTTGGGCCCTGATTATCCAAAAGCTGAAAATGGCAGCAAACCTCAACTATTTCCTGTGTGCCTCGCATTTGCCTCATTGGGACTTACAACTTATCCACTAGCCCCAAGTGACATAGGAAGATATTTAAAAATGCAAGATGAATGTCCTAAAGGGCCTTATGGGAAGGAATTACTGGAGCCTTAGGTTCCACACAACCAGGTCCAGAAACAGTTATTATCTATCAACCGTCAAGCTCCTGAACCAATGTGGATTCACTTACCTCAACTCTGAACTGACCGCTGAGCACGCTACGAACTTAGTCTCAAGACCTCTGCACCTCATGTCCTCAATATTTGTTATCTACTTATTTGTTTTTTGTTTATTGTTTTTATTTTATTGCAGAGTTTGTCTTCTGTTGCACGTTGGTTGCTTGTCAATCTTTGTGTGCAGTTTTTTTGTTTATTCTATTGTATTTCTTTGTTCTACAATAAAATGAATTTCAGTGTAGTATATGGTGACGTATACAGTATATCTTGCAACCTTGACAATCAGTAAAAGTGCTGCAATAATCATTTTGCAGCCATGATTTTGTACAAATCATTTTACCTATTTGCATGTGTCCAAACTACAAGGCTTGGATTTATTATCCTGGCATATTCCCCTGAAGAAGCATCTCAGTCCGAAACATCAACTGCTTATTCATTTCTATAGATGCTGCCTGCCCTGCTGAGTTCCTCTAACATTTTGTGTGTATTTTGTTTTGGATTTCCACCATATGCAGAATTTCCCGTGTTTATGCCAAGATTTTTCATTTCCAAGTCTTTTACGTTGACCTCAGTCTATAATGTTGCATATTATCTGTGCCTCACACGTTAATAACAAGTCCCCACTTGCCTTTGCTATTAGATTCTGATTTCACTAAGTACAGCTGTGACTCAACTAGCTCAGCATTTTTGAAGATGAAAAGAAATAACCTTAACGTGTAGATGTAATAAAGTGAATAATTGGTTTCAATTTCCATTTGTCTACTGTTCCATGTCAGTAGATAGCAGGATATGGTCAGCAGAATAGGGTACAATGCAGGAAGGAATCTGCTTGCTTCATTTAGGTTGAACTGACACTGATATGAAACAACTTCCTAAAAGAAAACTCATTGCTTTTCCTTTCACGAGGAATTCTGCAGACGCTGGAAATTCAAGCAACACACATCAAAGTAGCTGGTGAACGCAGCAGACCAGGCAGCATCTCTAGGAAGAGGTACAGTCGACATTTCGGGCTGAGACCCTTCGTCAGGACTAACTGAAGGAAGAGCTAGTAAGAGATTTGAAAGTGGGAGGGGGAGGGGGAGATCCCTTTTGCCAATCACCTGTCCAGCTCTTGGCTCCATCCCTCCCCCTCCTGTCTTCTCCTATTATTTTGGATCTCCCCCTCCCCCTCCCACTTTCAAATCTCTTACTAGCTCTTTTTTCAGTTAGTCCTGACGAAGGGTCTCGGCCCGAAACATCGACTGTACCTCTTCCAATAGAGGCTGCCTGGCCTGCTGCGTTCACCAGCAACTTTGATGTGTGTTGCTTGCTTTTCCTTTCACTAAGCTCAAATTATCCTGCCACTTTTGTGTTTGTGTGGCTTGAAACCACTTTTTATCAGTAGAACTGTAGCAATATAAGAGGATCCAAGACATCTTCAAGGAGTGGTGCCTCGAAAAGGCGGTGTCCATCCTTAAGGATCCCAACCACCCAGGACATGTCCTCTTTTCACTGTTACCATCTGGAAGGATGTACAGAAGCCTGAAGGCACACATTCAACAGTACAGGAACAGCTTCTTCCCCTCTGCCATCAGATTTCTGCATGGACTTTGAACCTGTGAACATTACTTCACTACTCTTTTTTAAAATTTCTTTTTTTAGTTAATTTAACTATTCTATGTTTTTTACTGTAATTCAATTTTTTTGTTCTATATTATCATGTATTGCATTGTACTGCTGCCACAAAATTAACAAATCTCATGACATTTGCCAGTGATATTAAACCTATTTCTAATTCTGATTCTTAACAACTTCATTCACTATTGTTGTGTCTTCCTTTGCAGTGATATAATGAAGCTCGGAGTTACTCTTTCTGGACATCAGAAAAAGATGGTGAGCAGCATCAAGCAATTGGAAACGCACACAAAGAACAGCCCCGTTCCAGTGTAAACTGCAAACCAAGCCAATGGGCATCAGACAGCAATGCAACAAGGATTTAACCAATGAGAAAGATACCACAATGGTATGGTGACTGATTATACTATGGAGGTCATGATAATGAGAAACCTGGTTTGGTCAGTTGATGTGGTGCGTGAAAGACTTTCAAGCTCTTTAAGTGTAAATGCCTTAAGCAAAAGGAATGATGGCTCTGTTTTCTACCTTTTTATATATTTAAAAAAAGGTGGTATGTTTAAGTATTATTTATGATGGTAAGAAAATTAAAATCACAAAACCTTTCAGCGCGCAGGCAACAGAAAAGAAAATCGAGTTAAATTTCTGTCATGGGAAAGAACGAAATACTTTTTTTTTGAAAGAAAAATATTATAGTTAGAGAGGTAAATGAACATTTGAACAAATGGTAAACGGATCTGTGAGTTAGAAGCAATGGAAATGGTGCAAGTGTGCGTGTGGCTTTCAGTTTTTAAATTGGTTAAATTATTGAAATGGGGCCGATTAAAATTTTGCGCAATACTGTAGGTTTTTCACAGTGATCGTAAAGTTTAATGAGTATCTTGCAGCATTATGTCTTAAACAATTTATAGTCCATATTTTAGACTTTGCTGTCAAAGTGAAGCCCCTTCCCTCAACTTTTCCTATTGTTCTGCCATGTTGGAGTGTGCACAGCCAATCATTAAACATTATTCTGTACAAGGCAACCCAATTTCATGTCTTAAAATGTTAATTCATTTTACAAAAAGGATATGTTTCCCCCACAGTATTGAAAATTTTGTGAAATATGTATTATCTACATTAAATTTTTTATCTATTTTTGTCACAATACTTTGCCATTGCTCTTATATTTAATGTTTGCATTATTGACACATACATGCACATCGACAGTATGGCAGCTAAGTTGTTTGAATTTTAACCCAGAATTCTGGCCTCTGCAGTCAAAGTAGTTTAATTTCTGATATGTAAATTGGTAGGTTCACATGCAACAGTTCATTCCTTATTTGAGCACTTCTTTCTACTGATCCCCTTTGAACTGAGGGGGTATTTATTTTGCACCCTATCCAAAAATAATATATGATTAGAAGTTTCCAATTCCTTCCGTGTGTGCCATAATTGCAGACCCTGTTCATGTGTTTGACACATTGCTCAGAGTCTGTTCCAATTGAACCGGCAATAGAGTTTATAGAATGTCACCACAGGGTGACGAAAGGGATGGATTTCACAGTGGTAGAAAAGGTTGCTCAGTCCTCGATGGATCATAGTGTGAACAAGTTCTAAGTTTCAATGTACGTACAACTCACAAGACACAGTAATATCTCCTGAGATTGGTGGTACCATCCAAATCACATGCACGTACTTTTGCGGAGTTCAATCTACTATATGTTGCTTTAGTGGGTGTTCACTTTATGTGTGAGTTTAGCAACCCTTCCTGAATTCCTGTAACGTTTTACAAACTAGGGGCCTTAATTCCCATCAATGGGTAATGTCACTCCAATGTATTTGTATCATCTACTACCACTGAATACAATTACAGTAAAAAAGAAATGAAGGCTCAAGAGAAATTATAAAGTTCATCAATTAATACTGGGTCTTGAGTCCATTAAGAAATTCAACACTAATGAGTTAATCAATGCAACTTGCAGGTTTCAAAGCTTTACCATTTGTACATGTGATTATTCACAAGCCGCCTTCTTCTGCAGTGTGCAGCAAAAGTGGATTTTGAATTACCTTAACCAGATTTTAGTGTGAATGTCATTCAGATCATGTGTCAATTTGGATATAGCTCTCTATTCTTAGCGCTGGCAATTTGCCGTTCCAGAATTGATGTCCAGATCTCTGGAGAGCGATGGCCTTTCCACAGGTAAGTTCATGAGCAGGCACCGTTTAATACCTACATCAGGACAAATTTTATAGAAAGAAAATTTAAGATGGTGAGTGTGATTAGAATTTTTTAAATAGAAGTTACAGAAAAGGGAGAAGCATCTTAAACAGTATTCCCTTCTTAGCGTGGTTCACTTGAGGCCATTCTAACCTCTGGGTCAAGACCCTTAACTGAGCTTGAGTGCATTATGTGCCTGACACATCCCCGGTACTAAAGGGGTATTGCATTGATGCATTGCCACCCTTCAATGAGCTTTGAACTATTTCTTTCTCTATCTGACTGTTCAGTCAGGGATTGCTGTCCCTTACAATATTTGCACCAGAAAGCATTCCCCCATGACAAAAAAAGAAATCAGCTGATGAATTGTTTCAAGAAATTGTTTGGGCTTTTTCAATAGCTTCCATCACTTGGCTTCAAAGAAATACCATAGGTAAAGCTTTGGGGTATTAGGATGATGCAATACTGTGTAGAAGTATGATTTATTATGAAGAGTTTTCTCCCCAACTAGTCAGGAAATAGTCCATTGAACCTGATAGAACAATAATATAAGCAATTACAACCTGCCAAAAGTATGGATTATGAACTTGTAAAATGTGCTGATCACATTGGTATAGTTGCAACCAGCTGCAAAAATAATTGAAATAGTGTCAGACATGCTGATATGAGAATAAGTGAAATACAAGGTTTGTGAAGAAATATGATTTTAGTGTTTTGCTATGAATGGTCAAGTTCCTGTTTACAGTGAGAATGGGCACATGAAAGCAGAATGTTCCAGATGCTGGAAATCTGAAATAAAGTAATGCCAATCCACAGATATTCCCTTGGTTTAACAGAAAGGCAGTGCCTCCAACAATTAAATACTCTTTGAGCACTGCATTAACAAGATTTTATGCTCAGACCTTTGAAGATGCTGCAAATGCTGAATTGGGCAGGCTCCATCTATGCATTGTAAAGTTCAAAGCTCAAACTAAATCTAGTATCAAAGTGGATATATGTCACCCTATACAACCCTGAGATTTATTTTCTTGCAGGCATTCTAAATCCAACAACCATAATAGAATCAATGAAAGATGCACACCCAACAAGGCAGACAAACAACCGACGTGCAAAAGACAACAGACTGTGCAAATACAAAGCAGAAAAAAAAGTAAGCAATAAGTATTGAGAACATGAGATGTAGAGTACTTGAAAGTGAGTTCATAGGTTGTTGGAGCAGTTCAGTGATGGGGCAAGTGAAGTTGAATGAAGTTATCCCCACTTGGTCAAGAGCCTGATGATTGAGGGGCAATAACTGTTCCTGAATCTGGTTCAATAGCTGCTATTTCAGATTGATAATATTTTAGAATAGATATATTGCCCCATCCACCACAGATAACAGTTAATTAAGATGACATCAATGACTTTGATGCATTAAAATCTTGATTAAAAGCTCATTTGCTTAATTCAGGCAATCAAAATTGTTATTTAGTACATGGCATTGCTTCATACCCCATAACTCACTGTAAATGATCCCTTCCTAAGCATGGTACATGTATGTTACAATTATTTTTCTTTATCAAGCACTTTGCCATCTCTTATTTTGCTGAAACCATTATTGTATAATGTGCGGCTTTCATCAACCATTACAGAAAGATGGGAATGCAGGTAATACTCAGCAGGTCAGGCAGCACCTGTGGGTTAAAACAAAGTTATTTTTTAAGCGAACTTCTATTAGAGTTAAGAAAAAATGTAATTATCTTGCACTTGCATTGTGCCTGTCATGTCTTCAGGGCACCCAAGGCACTTACAGCCCATAAAATCCTTCATAGGGTTTAGAAATATGAGAAATACAACAGTCAATTAATTTTCTGTAAGATCTTTAGAAACAGCAAAGGCCTTTAGTGCTCTATTTGAAATTTAATCATTAGACTGGCTGAAAATAGTGCCAATTAAAATGAGTGGGCAGATATGGCCTTGGTTTTAAAATCTTACCAGAAAGAAGGCAGCTGTGACAGTTGAGTGCTCGCTCGGTACTGAGCTGAAACATCAGTCCAGATTTTGTGCTCAAGCCTCTAGAATGGGGATTGATCCCATGACCTAGTTCACAGGTAAGAATGCAGCATAAGCCGTGGCTGATGGCTGTTTGAACTACTGCTGACCAATTTGTGAATGTAGACACAAGCCACACTGAAGATTATCATTTCCAGTGCTACACCTTCTATGCAACAGCCTTTTGACCCTTCCTGAGTTTTCTGATCATACTTGAGACATATATAATACTGTGATAGCTGTTGAATGCAAAGCACAGCAGACAACCCTTGAATCAGAATTTGTGTTCATGGAGAAAGCAAAATCAAACAATATCGAAAGAGTACATGAAAGGAACCTCTATTTTTCAGAACCTAAAAAACACACAGGGGATTTCTCAGTGACATGACTTCTTGGTAAACTTAACCAACCGTGCAGTGCTTAAGCCCAGGTGTTGTGAGGCATCCTCCTGGAACAGGTTGGGTGCAATCACATCTATAGACTGTAGTGCATTTCAAAGTCTTATTGTACCACCGTTTTCTCATCAATCCAGTCCAGAAATTCTTTTCCTTCAGTGCCAAAGTGGTAGTAAAACTTCAGCTCAAGTTCTTTCCTCAGATATTAACTGTTTACATTTCAAAATTACTTTAGTTTAAACATAACAACGTTCTGCAGAGCAAGTCAAAGAATTCAACAGAAATTATTTTATTGTTTAACTATGTTAATGGTGTAGCAATTAAATATTATTATAATATGGATGCTAACATAAATACAGGAAAGTATAGCATTTCAGCTGGATTATCTAGACTGCTTTATAACAGTGTGCCATTATTCAAATTACTTTGGAAAAATGACTGGGGAGCATCTGATTATCCAACCAATTAGATGACAGTAAAGTAGGTAATTACTGTCTTCAGATTCAAAATGAGATCTGTAGGTCTCCTCACTGATTAAAATGAGTGATGCAGCAGAGTACCTTTTAGAAGGGCTCGCTTTACAGGTGAGCAAAATACATGCTGATTTCAGATGCCAGTTCCCTTTTAAGACCAAAAGACATAGGAGTAGAATTATGCCATTTGGCCCATCAACTCTGCTCCACCATTCCAGCATGGCTGATTTACTATCCCTCTCAGCCCCATCCTCCTGTAGTCTCCCCGTACCCTTTGACACCCTGACATGTCGTCCAACATGTTCGACGCTGACTGGAAACCTGTGCAGATGAGTTTTTAAAGTGGAATAGGCATTGGACTGGAGCAGTTCCACTCTCTTGAACACAGAATTCCGGGTCCAGTGGTAGGAACAAGCTTCACAAACTGGGGTCTTCCTTTGTTTCAGTGGATGACCGTGATGTCTTCTGTGCCTTGTCAAGCTCTTCGCTTTGTATTGCAGTACCACCTTCCTGTCCATTGGATCTCATTGTAAATCTCATCTGCCCCGTCCACCAGAGCTGACAGGCCTATCTCACTGGGGTATGAGGCTACCTGATTAATTAAGAAGCTATCGACCTCTGCCTTAAATATGCCCAATGACTTAGTATATGAATACTTTAATATGAACAGAAACTACTGTTTTTTTTACATTTTTCCTTTTAATATGAGATCGGCATCTTATGTAGTAAATATAAACCAACTGCCATTTCTGGGAATTTGACCAATCCTACTGGCAATCAATGAGATAATTTTCTCCAAGAAAACAAATTATATTGTCATGTTTCATTTTAAATTATATTTCTCCCCAACATTTGTGTTGTCTCCAGTGTTTCCCCAGGCTTCCCAATTTTCTTCCTCCCTAAGTTACCTCATAAGCTCCAACATTAATTTGGGCTTGTTTTTTAGGTTTCAGTCAGGTGCAGGGCCAACAGTTGGTTTTCAACGAAGCAACATCTTCAAAGTGTCAGGACAGATAATTATGCCAGATTGTTACATTTCACCCTTAAGATAGATAAAGTTCAAAATAAGCCCCAATATTTTCAGAGATTTGAGAAAATAGAGAAAAGTGGATATCCTTGCAATAAATTACTTAGATTTGATTAGCCTCTTAGAAAAACTGGAAGAGTCACATTTCATCAGGATGTTAGAGAAATGAGCTGACTGATTACACAGTCTGATGAATATAATTTTCTTCTTAGTTATTTTGAAAATTGAGTGCTCATTTGTTAAATTGTCTGATATCAATCCTCGTAGTTTCCATTTCCAATTGAAGTCGTATTTTAAGTTTTTAGCTGGAGAATATCAACAACTATGATTAAAATACATTTTTAAAATAATAATTTTGGATTCAGTTGCTCACTTCAAATTATATTGAAGACCAATATATTTTCTTCCCTGTTCATATGATCTGCTATGACAATAGCATCAAGTTGGATGAACAGGATTTGCAAACAGTCTCGGTTGCTCCAATAAAGTGAAACTACAAAGGTGCGACTGAAGACAGGGAAAATAATAATCGCCCAATCTGTGCCTGAAAACAGTTGTTCAGCAAGATGGACATCCATCTTACCCATTGGAATTATTCCCTGCCAAATTCACTATTTTCAGAAGTGTTTGCTATTGCCATGGTTAATTCTATTCATTTGAAGGATGCAGACATCAGCAGCTCACCCAGCATTTACATAGAAACATAGAAAATAGATGCAGGAGTAGGCCATTTGGCCTTTCGAGCCTGCACCTGCATTCAGTATGATCATGGCTGATCATCCAACTCAGAACCCTGTACCAGCCTTTTCTCCATACCCCCTGATCCCTTTAGCCACAAGGGCCATATCTACCTCCCTCTTAAATATAGCCAATGAACTGGCCTCAACTGTTTCCTGTGACAGAGAATTCCACAGATTCACCATTTATAGTTCATCCTTAATTGCTTTCTTGTACAGATCCAATATACGGGGTGAGGGAGAGAGTTAAAGGTAATCCTTCTTTTAGCATGGAGTTGCAGAATTTTGATCCAGTATTTATAGAGGAGACTGACAGAATCAGAATCAGAAACACTTTATTTCCAGTAATGTGAGACATACCAGAATTAATTCTGGTTTGGTGCCAACATAAAACACAGGGCGATACATAACAGACAACACAATAGCAACCAAGAATGTGCAGGATAATAGTGCAAACAGCCTTGAACAATCAACAATTCGCAGAAGGTCACATGTGCAAATGTTGATAATCAAACTTAAGTAAATGTGAACATATGAACTGATTAAATAATTATCAACAGAACAAGGAGAGCAGGGAAAGCCATTCAATGGACGTTGTGCAGGAACAGTTAGCACGTTACACCTGAGAGTATTGTTGAGAAGCTGGATAGCTACAAGAAAGGAGCTTCAGAGATGCCGTGTAGTCCTGGTGGTGATGGACTTGTGGCATCTCCATGATGGCAATTTGGTGAACAGGTGACCGTTAGGGTGGGTGGAGTCAGCAATAATTCTTTCAACTCTTTTCGTCCCTCTGGCAATGAACAGTGATGTCGGTAGCTGACAACCAGTGATCTTTTTGGCTGAGTAGACTACTCGCTACAACCTGGACTTGGAAAGGGATGGGGCGGTGGGAAACCAATCAGTCTCAATGATGGCTGAGTAAAAATTCATCAGGATACACCCTGAGATGTTAAGTTTCCTAAACTGACGTAGGAAGAAGAATGTCTGCTGGGTTTTCCTAGTGATGAGCGTGACATGCTTGTCCTACTTCAATGTATTGGTAACGGTAGTCCCCAGGAATTTGAATGACTCAACCACAGACACAGCCTGACCATTAATTTCCAAGGGTGGGGGGGAGGGGTGGAAGAAGTAGTCATTCGTCACTTCCACTGTCTTGATAGCATCAAGCTCCAAATTATTACGAGCACACTATGGTGCAAGTTGGTCCACCTCTCTTTGATAGCAGGTCACGTCATTACTGGAGATGTCACATCAGGTCACATCATTATTATCATTCGCGAACTTTAGGATTTTAATGGACTTGTCTGTGGAGGCACAGTCATTTGTATAAAGTGAGAACAGGAGGGGTGAAAGAACACAGCCTTGAGGAGAGCTTGTGCTTATAGACATTTGATCAGACAAGTAGGAGTCCAGCCTTATATACTGCTTCCTACCTGTCAGGAAATCTGCAATCCACTGACAGATACTTGTAGGGTACATCCAGCTGGGTTAGCTTGTGTGAAGCAACTCAGGAACAATACGGTTCTAGGCAGAGCTAAAATCCACAAAAAACATCCTCACATAGGTGTTGGGGGAGTCCAAATGATGAAGAATGTAATGAAGGACAAGTTAACTACATCCTCAACTGAGTGATTTGCTCTATAAGCAAACTGTAGTGGGTAAAGAGTAGGCCAATATCAGACATTAATATGTTTTCATAACTATTGAAGTCAGAGGGACTGGTCTATAATCATACGTGTCTGAGTCACAACTGTGTGATTTGAATGGAACTTGAAGGTGGTACTGTTCCCATCGTTCCCATGCACCTGTTACCCTCCTCCTTCTAACTAAAGGAAGTGGGAGGTGTTGTCAAACATGCCTTGGCAAGTTGCTGCCATGTATTTTGTAGGTGGTGCATGTTATATCCACATTGGTGGCAGTGAATGTTTAAGGCAATGGACAACTTGCTAAATCCGACATTCTACAATGAATGAATTAATACAATTAATTAAAATACAGTATATTATTAAATAATTAATAATATATTTCAATAGAACTTTTTAAAAACACAAAGTTCCAGCCCTACACAACAGAAACAGGCCCTTTGGCCTATTTAGTCTGTGCTAGCCTGGTATTCTTCCTAGTCCCAACTACCTGCACCAAGACGATAGCCTTGCCTACCCTTCTCATCCATGTACCAATCCAAACTTTTCTTAAGTGTCACAATTGACCTCGCATCTATCACTTCCGCTGGCAATTCATTCCACACATGCACCACCCTCTGAGTGAAGAAGTTCACCCGCAGTTTCTCCTTAAACTTTTCACCTTTCACTATAAACCTGTGCACTCCAGTTCTAGTCTCACCCAACCTGAGGGGAAAATAACTGCAAGCATTCACGCTATCTATACCCCTCATCATTTTGTGTACCGCTTTAAGATCTCCCCCGTTCATGTGGTGGATTTATAAGATCCATAAATTTCCCCTGATTTTTGTGAATTGATATTCACGTATGTGTGGATTATTGTGTCCTCAGGCAAACAGAATATTCTAGTTCTGGCATCCACCTTTACAACTATTTCCAGTGATGAACCTAGGTGAATTGCATTCCACATTACATTAATACATTTATATATATATTAAATGTTCAATGTAAATCTAGTTGGAGAAGTCCACACTATTGTTTGGATAGATGTGCCCCAAATACGAGGGGTGATTGATATGTTTGTGGCCTAAGGTAGAAGGAGATGAGTTATTAACTTCAAACTTTCTGCAGAATCACTCAAAGAGTTGACCTGCATGTGCATGTAACAACAGCTGTCTAACTCATTTCCTTCTACCTTAGGCCACGAATTATCAATTACCCATCTGTGGACACTTTCTGGAGGTCCAAGGTCCGTATGCTCCATGACCGCTGGACTAAGTGTGTAAATGTAGGAGGGGACTAGTTAAAAAAATAAATGTGCTAGGTTTTCTAAAATTGACTTCTTCTACCTTAGGCCACAAACTTATCAATCACCCCTCGTATTGTGAATTGGGTGTTTGCCCAGTTAAGAATATACACTGCTTCATTTCCACTGAGAAAATAAAGAAAAAATGTCAGTGAAAGATACAAAGCCCCTCCAGGTTACTCAGCCATCAATATTATCTTTGAAACTCTTGTTGATATCTAGTCTCTTCCTGCTGATGTGACTCACAATTATGGAAAGATTCTAGAGGAACTGCAAATCCAAAGTTCCATGATGGGGCAGATCAGGTATTTTCTCCAACTGCTAGAAGGCTGGAGCCATTTCTGATGATCTGAGGATCTATGGGTGAGATAATTCACTGATGACTTAAACAACCAATCTAGGTAGATGGGGGCATGCCAATTCCAAGGGCCTATTACATATAATGTGCTATGAACTTCCTTGCATCAAGGTGCAAAGATAGCTGGAAGAAACATAGGGAGTTTGGGAGAAGAATTCATTTAGCGATAATCTTTAAGTCATAGGGTTATAGAGCATTATGTAACAGAAGCAAGCTTTTCGAACCATCTAATATGTGCCAACTGTTTTTCTGACTGGTCCTATTTCCCACACCTCCAACACATCCTCCATACCCCTCCCATCTATGTACTTATGCTATTATCTTACTGATGGTTGGTGATGTAATTATATCATCTTATGTGTAATTGCCACCTTTTCCCCCACCTGCTCCTCCTCTTTTGTCCTCCCACTGTTTACCACCAGTTATTCAGCATATAACTTATCTTTCAAATTTAACAAGTGTTCTCTATGCTTGCAAGAACACCCACATCAACTCACAACCTGTTAATGTGAAAATCTCATTCACGATTCTTTTTGCTTATGAATATACATTTTCATAATTCTGTTTAAAATAGTTCAGCTGCAGAGAGATGGGCATAGTGTTTTGTTCTGAAGTTTCAAGAAGTAGCTACTGAGTTAATACACATACCGATACATCGTGAACAGTCTATTTGAGATATTTAACAGGAAACTCAGCAGGAACAATGAACCATGATTGAAGCTGAATGTGTGAAAAAGAATAACAATGGGGAATTATAACTGAAAGATTTGATTTATAGAAACTTCACCTGTAAATGAGCTTACTAGAGACGGGTCTCAGTGCATTCAGCTCATTTGTCGTGCTTGGCTTCCCCTGTCGGCCTTCAATATCCCTGCACAGAAAGTGAATTATCAGCAATCTAAACCAAAGTACCTTTGTGGTCAAATTAACCTCCCAGGCTTAAAATATGATCAGGAAAGTCCTAGGCTTGATTCAAGGCTTAAGACAGTTCTGATTCACAAGGGATTCCGCAAGATCTCCCTGAACTCTTGAGTGATTTAAAAGCATAAGGCCAGACATTTTTTTTTACCTTTTTACCAAGCTGTCTACCACATTGTGAATGGGAGTAAATGAAATCTCGCTGATCCCTGCCCTGCTATTACTGACGCTGGACTCTGACACTTCTTGAATAGGTAAAGGGAATTCCTCATTCTCTCACTGCAGGAAGAATGAATGCTACCCTTCTAATCCCTTTAAATGGTACTGAAATTCTAATAATGTCATTTATCACCTCCACAATATTATAGAAAATATAAAGACACTTGTAATGAAAATCAACTGCATTCTTAGTCTACCATGTTCTCTGTCTGACATTAAAATGCAAAATTTGAATGCTTGTTAGTTTACAGCACTGAGTATAAGGACATGCAGAATAATTCTTCTTGCTGGTGACCATGAGTAAAACTGCCTAAAAAGGCATAGGATGGTGAGGATGGTGTTGGACTGTAATTTCCTACAATTTCCTCTGTTCAATTTTTCTGTCAGGAATTGGTTAAACAGCTAAGGTTTAATAAATTTGATGAGATTATATAAAGTGTTAGGATTGGATTATTTGGAACATCTTTAACAAACTTCTGAAATATAAATGAGAATTTGAGGAAACCATTTGTTAGTGTAGCTTCCATTGAGATGCATGGAATTGTAATTGCCACAAAGTAAGGAATCTTGAACTAAATACTGCCAATGTGGGTTAGAATGTGACTAGTGGGCACATAATGGACTATCATCACATATTCTATTTATACCTAAAGTATATCATGTAGAACCTCTATTAAGATATTAGACCGTGTTTTGTGATGAAACGGGTAGAAACCTGAATCACTCAGCAGCCTGGTGGACAAGAAATAGGAAGTCCATCAACTTGACTTACAAGGTTTGTCTGCCTCAGTCTTTACACAGCAGTTTGACTTGCAATTGTCTAATATCTTTATGTTGAATATTAACCCTTTATTTATATAGTCAGAGAATTTCCAAATTGACTAAATATTCTCACAAATTAATTGATATAAACAGAAAGAAGAAAATACAACACAGTACTGAAAATATTAATATGCATAGAGTGAATAAGATAGATACAGGAAATTGCAATTGGCAAACCCAATGGTCCAACTTGAATTGTGAATTACTCTTCATGTTCAAGATATTGGAGCTTGGTTAATACGTGCCAGGAGATGGTAAATTCCCAAGAGTCTTCAGGAAAGTGTAATGACTTGCATTTACTACAAGAAAACACATTCTTTCCAGGGTGTTATACTGAACAATTCAGTCAGAATATTTTGATGTTTATCCACTTTCACGTCAGCATTAATCAGGGCAATAATTAGACTGTTGAGTTCTTATTATAATGGGGTTTAGAACTGGTGGACTAACAAAAGGAAGAAATAGGATAATTGAGATTATTTGTGTTCTCGCATGTGTGTGTGTGGATGTGGATGTGGATGTGGATGTGGATGTGTGTACAACGATTGGGAAGAGGATTGGGTGATAAACTCCAAGGTAAAATTATCTACCAGTTCACATGTGAAGAATGCAGACTTTGATGGACTAATAAAGATTATCAAACAAAATCCCAGTGTGAGATGGATCCTTCAAAAGATAACAAAGGTGCAAGTAGGTTACGAGTGGGGAGGAGAAGCAGCATGATGAGCAGGACTGCAAAAAAAGCAGAAGGGAATTCACTGACACTATAGCATTATACACAATACTCACAATGTTAGAATGGATACACCTTTTGCAGAACCAGTTCTGAGATTGAACTGCATAATTATAAACTACAGCTTGCTTGTTCCCCTTGCATATCGTGCATCCCAACTATCCATCTTGACACACCATTATTCTTTAAATGTGACAACATTACCCAGGAAAAAATGTACTTTTTTGAAAATTTAAAATGCAGTTGCTTGTAATTTTTTTTCTACTGACAAATGGAATATCTGAAATCTCTTTCAGTATTCTCTATACAAGTGTTTAGATAGTGCAAGTAATTTACTGTGCATTTAGGGTACTGAAATAATGTGGACCATCTGTCTGTACCTGAAATACTGTATGGTATTACAATATGTAACCAATTAGTTAACTAAGCTTGATATGAACAAATATTCCAATTATAAATGTATCGTATTATGGCTTTGTCATAATATGCCGGTATTATTTATTTTTGTTGACATTATGCATTATGAAGTTAGAAATTTGTAATGTTTAGAAATTCACTTTAATTAATTATTTCAAGTAATGATATCTATTGGTTTTGATATGTACTTTTCCTCCACAATGTTTCCCCCCCAGTCACATAGTGGTCATTGTGTACAATTGTAGATGGTGTGTTTCTAACGTAAAACGATTTGTAGTGGAAACATTTATATTTTTATATTAAACACAATGGAAGTATTTTTTACAGAAGAGGATTTTGAGTTTGATTGATCTGAACCCTTGCGTTCACATGGGAATGTTGAGCTCACCATTCTTTGATCATTTAGCAATGCAATATAACATTAAAACATACTGCTGGATCTACGCTGCAAGTCAGGCTGCATGGGGGGGAAATAAACACAGTAATGTTTCAGGTTGAGGTTCACTTGTCATAATTTTATTTAGGTTTTCATCATTTTCTGCTTTTTATTTGCATTTCAATAGCTAAGCTATAAGTTGCATGCATCTTATTTTGGAGCATAGTTTATTAAGCTTGAACTTGTCTTTACCCCAGAACAAGGAGTTGACCGAAACCTGAATTAGATTGGGCTCCAGAATAAATCACTAGTCTGTTGTATTCAAACCTTCTATGATGATTGTCTGCTTCTCCTGTGGCATTAGACCAGCATGCCTTGAGATTCTAGTTCAAAGTAAATCTATCAAAATACATACATGTCAGCATATACAACCCTGAGATTCATTTTCCTGTGGGCATAATAACAGGATCAATGAAAGATCAACCAGAGTGCAGAAGACAACAAACTGTTCAAAGGCAAATATAAATAAATAGCAATAAATAATGAGAACATGAGATAACAAGATAAAGCATTCTTAAAGTGAGATAATTGGTTCAGGGAACATCTCAAAGGATGGGCAAGTGAGTGCAGTAATCCACTTTTGTTTACGAACCTGATGGCTGAAGGGTAACAACTGTTCTTGAACTTGATGATGTGAGTCCTAAGGTTCTTGTACCTTTTTCCCGACGGCAGCAGTGAGAGAAGAGCGTGGACCGGATGGTGAGGATCTCTGATGACGGATGCTGCTTTCCTACGACAGCATTTCATGCAGATGTGCACAATGGTTGGGAGGGCTTTACCCATGATGTACTGGGTGGAATCCACTGCCTTTTGTAGCAGTTTCCATTTGAAGGCATTGTTGTTTCCATACCAGGCAATGAGGCAGTCAGTCAATACACTCTCCACCGCATCTATAGAAGCCTGTCAAAGTTTTAGACATCATGCTGGATCTCCACAGACTCCCAAGCAGGCAGCCGTGCTTTCTTTGCAATTACACTTACAGGTTAGGTCAAGGTATTGGTTACTTTTTAAAAGTAGTTTTGTTGAATACGCAGTCGTCATCTCAACTTCTAGTCAATTATGATAGCATTTTCAAGTGAATAAAATATCATTTTGGCAGGTTTACACTTTTCATCCAAATTCTCCAACATAAATAATAAAAAGAAGAGCTCTGCAATCTGAAACATTCGTAAATGTGCCTGCAGGAAGTCATCAGATAGTGAAAAACCAAATCATAGGTGAATAATTTTATTGATGTTATTTTCCAGCAACACTCACCAGGCATGAAATTTAGTTTACTGACTTATTTTCTCTGATAAATAGGACTGATGTCTATGTCAAATCATGGTAATTGATTTAGTGCTGGGGCTAAACTCTCATTGAAAAAGAAATATTCAGTTGGCTAACAACAACTATTGTATGAGTCCAGAATTTGACAATTGAAGAATTTGTATGAAAACACCATAATCCTTTGGTTTAGCCTAAAATAAAAGCACTTAATCTAAGTAAAGAAAATCACCCCATAGGCCTTTCCCCTATTAGAAATGTGTCTTGATGCATTATTGCAAACCTGTCAGTGTTAATTTAGAAGCTCATTGATGAATAATCCATACAGCATTCTGTAAATGGAGTGTTGTGTCAAAAGGCGAATGTAATCCAATTCAGCTCGCGTGTTCATGAGTTCAGAGATTATGAACTAAAGGTGTAAAAACACAAGGGTTGAATTATTTGGCTAGTCACTTAGAAGTGAGCTTGATTGATCTGAAGAAATAGTTCAAATCGCACTGCACCTAAAAAGATGCAATCAAGCAGTTAAGTGTACCTGGAATTAGAAAACTAGCAAATCATAACCACAAGAGATTCTGCAGCACACACAAAATCAGAGAATGGGAAGGAGGGAGGATATCAGAGGGTGGTGTTGGGCAGATGAGGAGAAGAGAGGGGTAAGATGTAGCCAGAATGAGGAATGGAAAAAGCGAAATGGGGGTGGGGTGAGAAAATACCAGAAGTTAGAGAAATCGATGTTCATGCCATCAGGTTGGAGGCTACCTGGAAGGAATACGACATGTTGCTCCTCCAGCCTCAACATGACCATAGAGAAAGCCATGGACCAACATGTCAGAATGGGGATTAGAAAGCTATCGTTGTTAATGGTGACCATGAAACAACTGGATTAGCATAAACATCCCAGCTGTTTGATTACTGTCATTTAGGGAAGGGAAAGGAAATCTGGTCTGTATATAACTCCAGCACCACAACAGTATTATACATCCAAAGACAAACATAGCATTGAAATAGGCCCTTCAGCCCACTGATTCTATGCCAACCACTAAGCACCCACTTTCACATCTACCCTTACTCATTCTAATGACCATCATTCGCATCAACGTCTCCAAGATTTTACTGTTCACTACACACTCAAAGAAATTTACAGTGGCTAATTGACCTACCTACCCATTCATTTCTGGGATGTGAAAGGAAACCCATGCAGTCACAGGGAGAAGATGTGATCTCTACAGAAAGCACTGGAGGTCAGGATTGAACTCTACTAGTTGTGCCACTGTGCACCCACCTTAACCGGCTTCAGAACTGGCCTTGTGAGCCACTGTGGTTGGTGTTAGGTGTAAGTGGGTTTGGACGATGAACTGCTCATTATGCATCGTGTTAAGAATGAAATGAGATATCAGGCTTTGCTTAATTTTATTTGTTAACTCTGGACGTATTCACTGATATTCTTTTGGAAATTTTGTGTCAGGCAGAAATAAGTCAACATAGGTTAATTATGGTGAGAAAAATGAACAATAAGATGTTGAGAACGGAGCAGAGGCAGACAACAGCTGTGAGAGTCGCTGAAAGAATTTGCAAGGTGGTGCCATGCTACAAGGTGAGGTGGCAGGATATAAATTACAGTCAAACATTTAATTTAATCTATCCAAATTTAAACTGGAGCATGTAATTAATTTAAAAAGTGCCTGAACATTATTAGTGAAGGTTGATTAAATACGTAATCTTGAATTGATTAAATACATAAAACAAGGTTGGTAATTGCAGCCCACAGAAAGCATTGTAATCACCGACAGCCTCATGTATAGTTAGTGTGTGTAGGTCAAGAAATTTCAGCCTAATGTTGATTGGAATCAGGGTTGCAGTCACTATGAAGCTTGAATGGAAGTAAGCAGTGGTACAGGGTGGGGACTACCATCAAAAGTATTCATGATGTTACATCCCTGGTTAAAAGTAAATAACAAGACAGCGTGACTGTGAGCTGGGCCAGTAAGGAGGTCATTGTATGCAAAGATTCAAGTTTCAAAGTACATTTATTATCAAAGTACATATGCAGTATACAACCCTGAGATTTATCTTCACCATAGACGGTCAAGAAACCAAGAATAACCAACCTATTCAGAGAAAAGCATCAAACTCCCTCCCCTGACATGCAAAAACAAGGATGCACAAACAGCAACAAAAACAAACCACAGAATACAAAACACAAAATCAAAGGACATATCTCTGTAGAGTTCAGCTCAGTGTTCGTTATCTGCAGGCCGTCCTGATTCAAAAAATCACTCAAAAGTCGCAACAAAAAAGAGTGACCAGAACTATAACTAGAAAAGAGAACACATCATAAACCTGAGTTAGAGTCCAAATCTACAAACCGCATCGACAGCATTGAGGGAGAGAGAGAGCACTCAAATGCAAGGACTTTCCCTGAGGAGGAGTGAGTGAGAGACACACAGATGCCTTCTCTGGCAGCTGCGAGTGAGAGGTTGGTAGACAGCTCTGAATACTTGCCTCAATGTAAGTAGTGAATTCTTCTCCAGTATTATGTAGGGGCTTAGTGAAAGGAGAGGAAACAAATATATTTTCAGTAGCAGAGAATGTAGAAGTGGGGTGGAGAGTGTGGAGGAAACAGAGAGGCTACAGAAGGACTTAGACAGATTAGGAGAATGGGCAAAGAAGTGGCAAATGGAACACAGTGTTGGGAAATGTATGGTTATGCAATTTTGTAGAAGAAATAAAGGTATAGGATATTTTCTAAATGGGGTGCAAATTCAGAAATCAAAGGTGTAAAGGGACTTCAGAGTTCTCCTGCAGGATTCTCAACAGGTTAATTTGCCGGTTATTCAGTGGTGAGGAAGGCAAATACAATGTTACCATTCGTTCTGAGGAGCCTAGAATATAAACACAAGGATGTAATGTTTAGGATTTTATAAGTCATTGATCAGACTGCACTTGGAATACTCTGAGCAGTTTTGGGCCCCTTACCTAAGAAAAGATGTACCGGCATTGGATAGGGTCGTGAGGAGGTTCACAACAATTATACCACGAACGAAAAGCTTAATGCATGAGGAACATATGAAGGCTCAGGGCCTGTATTCACTGAAGTTTAGAAGAATGAGGGGGGAATCTTATTGAAACCAGCCAAGATGGTAATGGTGACACATGGTGATGTTTTGTGGGCTGCACTCAAAACTTCTAGATATACCTCCTCTGAACTACTATTGCTGGAATTTGTAGTCTGTATTTTCCCTTTAAGTAATATACTTTTAAACCATCTTAACAATCTCGTGATTTTATATTATCTTGAATGACTTGACAGACTTAACTCTCAGGAATGCATGTATAGCATCTTTCAGTGGATGAAGGACCATCGCCGTGGTCGGAAGAGAGGGAGGAGGGGTGGACTCCAAGCCAGACTAAAATGTCGAGGTGGAAGGCTTCCTCTATCCAGTACCTTTTTAGCAAATTTACAGTCTCTGGAGAACAAGATAGAAGTGCAAGATTGCTGCATCAGAGGGAAATGAGGGATTGCTATTCTTTGCTTCACGCAGACATGGTTCACTCTGAACATGCTGGGTATGCTGGTAAAAGTCAAGGGGTTCTCAACCCACCAGATGGTCTGGACTGCTGATTCAGAGAGGGCAAAAGGTAAGGGTCTGTGTTTCATCATAAACACTGCATGGTGCCCTGACATAACAGCATTGTCGCACTGTTGTTCCCCTGACCTGGATCATCCATTGATTAAGTGCCGACCATTATACTTACCGAGAGAAATCCCCTCTGTGATCTTGACTGCAGTTTATATACCACCAAAAGCCGATGCTAAGCAAGTACTCAAGGTATTGAGTGGCATGATTGCAAACAAGAAGCAGCCTACCCTGACACCTTTCAAATCATTGTTGGGAACTTCGGCAGGGCTGCTTGAAGAAATCTCTGCCCAGTTATCATTAACATATCACCTGCAGCACCAGGGGTCCCAACACCATTGACCACTGCAATACTACCATAAGGAATGCCTAGCAGTCCATCCCTAGACCACACTTCGGGAAATCTGATCAGCTGGCTGTCCTCCCCCGACCTGCGTATAGGCAGAGGTGAAAGAGCAAGGCTCCAGAAGTAAGGGCAACAAAGATACCTATCAATCTCCTCCTTGAGGGTGTTTAAGGAGGAGATTGATAGGTATATAATTAGTCAGGGTATCAGGGGATATGGGGAAAAAGCCGGAAATTGGAACTAGATGGGAGAATAGTTTAGCTCACGGTGGAGTGGCAGAGTAGACTTGATGAGCCAAATGGCCTACTTCTGCTCCTTTGTCTTGTGATCTTGTGAAGTGGTTATGGGAGGCAGAGAAGTGGCTATGGGACTGTTTTGAGTAAGTGGTTGGGGCCAATTTCAAGAACTCATTGGAGGATCTGACCAAATATGCCATGGTTGACATAGACTTTATAAAAGTCAGTCGTGCTTTGTCCCCACAAAATCATTTACAGTCTTCCCCAAACAGAAGACCGAGATGAACCAAGAGATCCACAATCTGCTGAGGGCCATATCACTGGCATTTAGACCTAGCAACTGAGTAAGGCACAAGAGATCCAGGTACGGTGTCTGGAAAGCCACTTCAAATGCAAAGTGGCAATGCCAGACCAAACTGAAATCAACAACTGTAGCAGGGCTTGAATGCGATCATCTCCGACCAAGTAAAATGAAGTGACATACAACATGTGACAACAAGGTTTCACGCTCAGATGAGCTGAATGCCTTTTATGCTTGCTTTGACCGACAAACCATGGAGACACCTTCACGAACTCCCATAGCCCCCGACGACCCTTTAATTTCAGTCTCTGAGGCTGACGTGAATATCCTTCAAGAGGGTGAACACACAGAAAGCATATAGACCAAAGGAGTAACTGACTGAGTACTGATCAACTGCCTGAAGTGTTCACTGATATCTTTAACCCTTTGATTCGGCAGTCTGAGATACCCAGCTGTTTCAAACAGGCTTCATTTACACTGTTGCTCAGGAAGAACATGGTAACCTGTCCGAATGAATATTGTCCAGTAGCTCTTACTGTACATACATCCACTGTGATGAATGGCTTTGAGAGGTCGCTGATCAAACGTATAAACTCCTCCCTGAGGGGTGACTTGGATCTACTCCAATTTGCCTACCTTCACAACAGGTCAACAGCAGATGTTATTTCATTGGCTCTTTACCCAACCTTGTGTAACCCCCTGGTAAGCCTCAGGCTCGCTCAACTCGCTTTCGTCCAGGGGGATCAGTCTTCGGCCCCGCCAAACTGGGTAATCAAGTTTGTGTGAATGCTGTGTGATGTACCCCACCCCGCCAAATAACAGTCAGTACACCATATGCAATTAAATGTTTACACCTTATACGTTTGTAGATCTTACCGGAACTATGTAATTAATGGAGATAAAATATAAAAGGTAAGTAAAAGGCGCCAAACTTATCAAAGTTCAAATACATTGTGCACAACCGTTGGAGCTCAATGAACGGAGTCTTCTTTCCACCATGATCTCCTCCGACCCCCTCGACCCACCATCTGCGACCAACCATGTCCTTCCTCTTTGGTTCTCCTCCCCAAAACCCTGGGCCTCAGACTCCCGCTCGGAGTCCGTTCCGTTGCCCAGCTTACAGCATCGCGTCTCCTCTCTCTGTCCCCATCGCGCCTTCTAACCCAATACAATAGTTTACAGACACACAAGAAAGAATAACGTCTATCCCAATTAGTTAGCAAATGAATACAATTCTCTTACCAGTAATATAACCCAAACAAGCTGCTAGAGAGAGAACCACTGTCTAAGCAGTTAACATCAGAGAGAAGCCATTTTATTTTTAACATAACAAAGAAGCTATTTTATTCACCTTAGCAGTAACATAAAAGAAGAAACCCCTTGCATTTGGAACATCTGGACAGTGAAGATGCTCTTCACTGATTAGAGCTCAGCATTCAATACTATCATCCCCTCAAAACTAATCTATAAGTTCCAAGACCTAGGCCTTTGTGTAACTGGATCTTCAATTTTCTCATTTGCAGACCCCACTCAGTTCGGATTGACAACAACATCTCCACAATCACCATCATCACAGTTCATCGTAAGGCTGTGTGCTTAGTCCCTGGCACTATACACTTTATAGCTAAGACTGTGAGGCTAAGCACAGCTCCAGTGCCATTTCTAAGTTTGCTGATGACATCACTGTCATTAGCCAAATCAAATTAATGACAAATCAGCATATAGGAGGGAGATTGAAAATCTGGCTGAATGGTGCCACTACAGCTGATCGTTGACTAAGAAGAAGGAAACTAGAGGTACATGAGCCAGTCCTCATCAGGGAATCAGAGGTGGAGACAATCAGCAACTTTGAATTTCTCAGTCTTATCATTTTAGAGGATCTATCTGCGTCCAGCACGTAAGAGTCATTACGAAGAATGCATAACAGTGTCTCTAATTTCTTAGAAGATTGAAAGGATTCAGCATGTCATCTAAAACTTTGACAAACTTCTATTGATATCTGGTGGAGGGCATAATGACTGGTTGCATCACTGCCTTGTATGGAAACTCCAGTGCCCTTGAACAGAAAGCCTATAGAAAGTAATGGATAAGTCCCTCCCCACTATGGAGCACGAATACAAGGAGCACTCTCAGAGGAAAGCCCCATCTATCAACAAGGACACCCACCCCAGGTCATGCTTTTTCCTCGCTACTGCCATCAGGACCCATACCAACAGGTTCAGGTGCAGTTATTACTCCTCAATAGTCATAGTCATAGTCATACTTTATTGATCCCAGGGGAAATTGGTGATCCCGGGGGAAGTTAGTTATCCCGGGGGAAATTGGTTAATCTTGATCCAGAGAGAATAACTTCACAGCTTCAGTCACAACAACACCAAACTGTTCCCACAACCGATGGACTCACTTTCTGTTCTGCAACACACACACAGTGCTGGAGGAACTCAGCAGGCCAGGCAGCATCTATGGAAAAGAGTAATCAGTTAATATGTTGGGCTAAGGCCTTCATCAGGCTCTCGACCTGAAACATCGACTGTTTTCTCTTTTTCATAGATTCTGCCTGACCAGCTGAGTTCCTCCAGCAGAGTGTGTGTGTTGCTTTGGATTTCCAGCTTCTGCAGTTTTTCTATTGTTTGTGTCACTTTCTGTTGAGTTTATAACTCCAAAACATAACAACTAATTCAAAAGAAAACAAGAGAACTGAGAGATGCAAGTTTTAGTTTGTTTAAGTGAGGCACGCACGTGTAATTCATTTATTTTTACATAAAGCCCATAATAAATTATTTAAATGAGCAAGAACACTCAAACAAACAATATATTTGCAATATTATTTAAATACTACTGAAATATTAAATACACAACATTCCTTCCCTCTTAGCTATAAACTCCAACTGAATATAGAATGCATCACGACTTACATACAGTATAATATATCATACAACCTTCACAGCATAGTAACTTCTTTTAAGTGTCCCATTCAGGCAAAAAGATTTAATCATTGTGGAGGAGTTCTTACTTTTGTGGGATAATGTTTCTCCTGATGGTGGGTGGGGGTGGTGGGTCACTCTACCAGGCAGGTGAGATTTGTGACTGTGAAACAATCTCAGGCTCTAGGGCCTCCTCTGTGGTAGTTGTAGGAGTTGACTCTGGGACTGCAGGAAGTAGTTACTATAGCTTGAGACACCTCTCCTCCGGACGTGTCAGCATCCCAAAAAGTGCATGGCAAGCTTCACTGTAAGAAATGGATCACAATGTGT
Organism: Mobula hypostoma; assembly: GCF_963921235.1. Lineage (NCBI taxonomy): Eukaryota > Metazoa > Chordata > Chondrichthyes > Myliobatiformes > Myliobatidae > Mobula > Mobula hypostoma. The sequence continues at coordinate 29,825,885 of NC_086102.1, read as the reverse complement.
AAGTAAAGGGCTAGACATTACAATTTCCTTTACCTTCTTGAAAGCCACCTCCTAGTGCTTTGTCCATTGCCATTTCTTCCCGATCTGTAGTAATAAGTTCAAGGGATGGAGCACAGTGGTCAAGTTTGATAGGAACTTGTCATAGTAATTGACAAATCCCAAAAATGACTGCAACTGTGATACGAGCTTTCACCTTGGAGCATCCACCATTGCTTGAATTTTCTCAGCACACTTGTGTAATTCTTGTGCATCGATGGTGCGACCCCAGTAAATGATGCTTGGTTTAAAGAATTCTTACTTGTTGCATATTGTGCTCTGAGCCCATAATCTTTTAAAAAAGGAGGGAGAGAGAAACCGGGGAATTATAGGCCGGTTAGCCTAACGTCGGTGGTGGGGAAACTGCTGGAGTCAGTTATCAAGGATGTGATAACAGCACATTTGGAAAGCGGTGAAATGATCGGACAAAGTCAGCATGGATTTGTGAAAGGAAAATCATGTCTGACGAATCTCATAGAATTTTTTGAGGATGTAACTAGTAGAGTGGATAGGGGAGAACCAGTGGATGTGGTATATTTGGATTTTCAAAAGGCTTTTGACAAGGTCCCACACAGGAGATTAGTGTGCAAACTTAAAGCACACGGTATTGGGCGTAAGGTATTGGTGTGGGTGGAGAATTGGTTAGCAGACAGGAAGCAAAGAGTGGGAATAAACGGGACCTTTTCAGAATGGCAGGCGGTGACCAGTGGGGTACCGCAAGGCTCAGTGCTGGGACCCCAGTTGTTTACAATATATATTAATGACTTGGATGAGGGAATTAAATACAGCATCTCCAAGTTTGCGGATGACACGAAGCTGGGTGGCAGTGTTAGCAGTGAGGAGGATGCTAAGAGGATGCAGGGTGACTTGGATAGGTTGGGTGAGTGGGCAAACTCATGGCAGATGCAATTTAATGTGGATAAATGTGAAGTTATCCACTTTGGTGGCAAAAATAGGAAAACAGATTATTATCTGAATGGTGGCCGATTAGGAAAAGGGGAGGTGCAACGAGACCTGGGTGTCATTATACACCAGTCATTGAAAGTGGGCATGCAGGTACAGCAGGCGGTGAAAAAGGCGAACGGTATGCTGGCATTTATAGCGAGAGGATTCGAGTACAGGAGCAGGGAGGTACTACTGCAGTTGTACAAGGCCTTGGTGAGACCACACCTGGAGTATTGTGTGCAGTTTTGGTCCCCTAATCTGAGGAAAGACATCTTTGCCATAGAGGGAGTACAAAGAAGGTTCACCAGATTGATTCCTGGGATGGCAGGTCTTTCATATGAAGAAAGACTGGATGAACTGGGCTTGTACTCGTTGGAATTTAGAAGATTGAGGGGGGATCTGATTGAAATGTATAAGATCCTAAAGGGATTGGACAGGCTAGATGCGGGAAGATTGTTCCCGATGTTGGGGAGGTCCAGAACGAGGGGTCACAGTTTGAGGATAGAGGGGAAGCCTTTTAGGACCGAGATTAGGAAAAACTTCTTCACACAGAGAGTGGTGAATCTGTGGAATTCTCTGCCACAGCAAACTGTTGAGGCCAGTTCATTAGCTATGTTTAAAAGGAAGTTAGATATGGCCCTTGTGGCTACAGGGGTCAGGGGGTATGGAGGGAAGGCTGGGTTCTGAGTTGGATGATCAGCCATGATCATAATAAATGGCGGTGCAGGCTCGAAGGGCCGAATGGCCTACTCCTGCACCTATTTTCTATGTTTCTATGTTTCTATCTTCTAATCTTTTTAACACTGTCTTGAGATTTTTAAGATGTTCTTGTCATCCTTACTGGTAACAATGATGTCATCCAAGTAACAATGCGTACCTGGTCCATATCATTCTGCCAGATTGCAGGTGCAGATGTGACTCCAAAAATAAGTCTATTATACCAAAAAAATCCACTTGTGAGTGTTTATGGTGAGAAACACTTTACACTCTTCTTCCATCTCCATGTAGTTTGGCCTCAGCTAAGTCCACTTTGCTGAAGTGTTTCCCTCCAGAAAGGTTTGTGAAGAGCAGAGAGTACTTTCAGTTTGGATTGATAGTGACCTTAAAATCACCACAGATCCTACAGACCCATTCTTCCTGGCTACTGGGACCTGTGGCATTGCCCATGGGCTCCGCCTACCTTTGGAAAAAATTCCTACAGCCTCCAAGCGATCTTGCTCACTGGCTACTTTATCATGAAAGGCATAAGCAGATGTATGATCTTTGCAAAACTTATGTGTGGCAGTTTCATTTAACATTATTTTACCCTTGATATGTTTTCAATGCCCTTGAAATGCCATCCTTGAAGACTGCTGAGGCATCATCCTTTCTCAATTCTCTTTCAGTTGATGTGACTACAGGGAATGTGGCATGCAACTGGTGGATGGATCTTTGATCAAGTTCTTCCAATCACACCCCCACAATGCTGGCCCTCCTGTTTTATTACATACAATGTAGGTCTTTGGTTGTTATATTTCACTGTTATGAATGTTCATCCCACAGGAGTAATGTTTTCTCCAGTATAAGTTCTCAGTTGGATATGTGCAGGCTTCAGTTCATTATCTTTGAAATGCTGTTCAAACTCATTCTATGTAATAGCTGAAACAGCTGAGCCAGAGTGCAATTCCATTTTATTCAATTTGCCACTTATTTCTGATGTAGGCCCAATTGCTTTTCTATTGTTAGTTTTCACAATGTAGATCGCAAGTCAACCTAGTCCTGTATCAATTTCATCATTATAGGACTTTTCATCACAACATACAGATTAGTGCTCTTTTGAGACTGAAACTTGACTTTCTACAAGAAAATTTTTAGGTGCTGGGTCAAACCCCCCCCCCACCCCCACTTTCAGCTACACTGTTTTCCCTTCTTCCCCACACTCTCTAAGCACATCTTCTTCCCCCTCCCACTTCCACTCTCTGCAGAGAGCACTCCCTATGTGACTCCCCAGTCCATTCGTTCCTTCCCACTGATATCCCTCCTGGTACTTAACCTTGCAAGTAGAACAAGTGCTATAGCTTCCTATACACTCCCCCTTATTACAATTCAGGGCCCCAAAAACTCCTTCCAGGTGAGGCGACACTTCACCTGTGAGTCTGTAGGGGGTCATCTACTATATCTGGAGCTCCCGCTGTGGCTTCCTGTACATTGGTGATACCCAACATAGATTGGGAAACCGCTTTGTAGAGGACCTATGCTCCATCTGCCAGGGAAAGCGGGGTGTCCCGATGGCCACTTACTTCAATTCTACTTCCCATTCCCATTCCAACGTGTCAGTCCATGGCCTCCGCGATGAGGCTACACTCAGGTTAGAGGAGCAAAACCTTATATTCCGTTTAGGTTGTCTCCAGTCTGATGGCATGAACATCAGTTTCTTGAACTTCCAGTAATTGCAGCAACCCCACCCCTTCTTTCACCATTCCCCTATTCCCATTTCCCGCTCTCACCTTATCTCCATACCTGCCTATCACCTCCTCCTGGTGTTCCACCTCCTTCCCTTTCTTTCATGGTCTTCTACCCTCTCTTATCAGGTTCCCACTTCCTCAGCCCTTTATCTCTTTCATCAGTCAACTTTACTGCTCTTTACTTCACCCCTCCCCCTCTCCTGGTTTCACTATCACATACCACCTTGTACTTCTTCCTCCCTTCCCCACACCTTCTTGCTCTGATTTCTCAGCTTTTTTTTCCAGTCCTGATGAAGGGTCTCAGCCCAAAATAAGGACTATTTACTCCTTTCCATAGATGCTGCCTGGCTTGCTGAGTTCATCCAGCATTTTGTGTGTGTTGCTTGACTTTTTATCTTTTTCTGTTCCTTGTGCAGTCGATTTATCATTGTCTGCCCAACATGCACTTTGTATGCATCCTACTTTGTTGCATTTTCTGCAAGTTTTGCCGCTAAGCCTGCATTTTTTTTTAGTGAACATGAACCCCTGTCACAACAGTAATCCAATTTGTTTGGCCAGGCTGATTTCAGCTTAGATGTTGCAATTTTGTTCACAGTCACTTTCTTCACTGACAGCAACTCAATTGCACTTCTCTCTGCTGTTTCAATTGATACAGCTATTTCAACTGCTCTCTTAAATGTTTGTGCTTCTGTTAGTAGCCACTTTTGAATGCTTTCTTATAAGATTCCACAAACTAAACGATCTCTGAGTGCAACATTAAGTCCATTACTGAACTGAATGCTCAGACAATCTCTTCAATTCAGTGATGTACATGAAATCGTCTTCCCTTCCTTTTGATTCCACTTATGAAACCTAAAGCATTGTGCAATCAGCAGTGATTTTGGTTCTAAATGTTCCTGCATTACTTTCAAGATATCAGCGAAGCTTATTTCAGCTGGTTTGGTTGGAGCAGTTGAATTTCTGAACAAACTGCATTCCTTTAAATCCATTACACTTATTTATTATTGGCTATTGTCTTTGTTTTAAAATACTCGTCAATCTGTTCAATCTACATATTCCAGTTGTCTTTCGTGTTGCCTTTCCAGTTTTGCCAGCCATTTCTACTCTTCTTTTATGATTATTCTCACCTGGTACTCATTGCTTATGAACCCATGAAATCTTCTGTTTTCTGCCTTTTTTTGTACTCGATTGCCTTTCTTTTTATGAAGAAAATGTGCTGCACTTCAACAGGTAGGTAGTTGTCTCTGGTTCATTTGAAAAATACTTCATCATCACTGTAATGTTCTACAACGCCAAAACTTAAAACTAATTCAAAGGAAAACAAGAGAGCTGAGGGATGCGAGTCTTAGTTTGTGTTACTTTAAAAAAGTACACACATATCACGTGGTAGCATCATGACTTATGCAATTCACTCATTTTTACATATAACCTGTAATGAATTATTTAAATGAACAAGAAATCTCGATCAAACCTTACAATTACAATCATTTATTTATTTAGCAATACACTGCAGAGCTGGCCCTTCCAGCCCTTTGAGCCAGCCACCCTAGTAAATCCTCGATAAACCAAATTAACCTTAACCTAAATCATGGGAGAGTTTACAATGACCGATCAACCTACTCGGTATGTCCTTGAACAGTGGGAGGAAACTGAAGCACTCGGAGAAAACCCACGCATTCCACAGGGAAGACGTTAAGGGACACATTACAAAATGGTGCTGGAATTGAACACCAGAACTGCTGAACTGTAATAGCATTGTCCTATCTGACACCATGGGATTATTACACAAATAGTACTAAAATATTAAATAAAAACAATACTTTCAAGAACTCTTGATCTCAGGTTCTCAATACTTATTGCTTATTTGTTTATTTATTTATTATTTATTATTTAGTTTGCTTTTTTTCTTTTTGTGCTTTCTCAATGTTGTCTTTTGCACATTTGTTGTTTGTCCATCTTGTGTACATTTTTTATTGATTCTATTGAATTTCTTTGTACTTACTGTGAATGTCTGCAAGAAAATGAATCTCAGTGTTGTATATGGTGACGTATGTTAGTAGGGAAGTGGTGTTAGGTAAATTGAAGGGATTAAAGGCAGATAAATCCCCAATGCCAGATGGTCTGCATCCCAGAGTGCTTAAGGAAGTAGCCCAAGAAATAGTGGATGCATTAGTGATAATTTTTCAAAACTCGTTAGATTCTGGACTAGTTCCTGAGGATTGGACGGTGGCTGATATAACTCCACTTTCTAAAAAAGGAGGGAGAGAGAAACCAGGGAATTATAGACCAGTTAGCCTAACGTCGGTGGTGGGGAAACTGCTGGAGTCAGTGATCAAAGATGTGATAACAGCACATTTGGAAAGCGGTGAAATGATCGGACAAAGTCAGCATGGATTTGTGAAAGGAAAATCATGTCTGACGAATCTCATAGAATTTTTTGAGGATGTAACTAGTAGAGTGGATAGGGGAGAACCAGTGGATGTGGTATATTTGGATTTTCAAAAGGCTTTTGACAAGGTCCCACACAGGAGATTAGTGTGCAAACTTAAAGCACACGGTATTGGGGGTAAGGTATTGATGTGGATGGAGAATTGGTTGGCAGACAGGAAGCAAAGTGTGGGAATAAACAGCACCTTTTCAGAATGGCAGGCAGTGACTAGTGGGATACCGCAAGGCTCAGTGCTGGGACCCCAGTTGTTTACAATATATATTAATGACTTGGATGAGGGAATTAAATACAGCATCTCCAAGTTTGCGGATGACACGAAGCTGGGCAGCAGTGTTAGCTGTGAGGAGGATGCTAAGAGGATGCAGGGTGACTTGGATAGGTTGGGTGAGTGGGCAAATTCATGGCAGATGCAATTTAATGTGGATAAATGTGAAGTTATCCACTTTGGTGGCAAAAATAGGAAAACAGATTATTATCTGAATGGTGGCCGATAAGGAAAAGAGGAGGTGCAATGAGACCTGGGTATCATTATACACCAGTCATTGAAAGTGGGCATGCAGGTACAGCAGGCAATGAAAAAGGCAAATGGTATGCTGGCATTTATAGCGAGAGAATTCGAGTACAGGAGCAGGGAGGTAATACTGCAGTTGTACAAGGCCTTGGTGTGACCACACCTGGAGTATTGTGTGCAGTTTTGGTCCCCTAATCTGAGGAAAGACATCCTTGCCATAGAGGGAGTACAAAGACGGTTCACCAGATTGAATCCTGGGATGGCAGGACTTTCATATGAAGAAAGACTGGATGAACTAGGCTTGTACTCGTTGGAATTTAGAAGATTGAGGGGGGATCTGATTGAATCGTATAAAATCCTAAAGGGATTGGACAGGCTAGATGCAGGAAGATTGTTCCCGATGTTGGGGAAGTCCAGAACAAGGGGTCACAGTTTGAGGATAGAGGGGAAGCCTTTTAGGACCGAGATTAGGAAAAACTTCTTCACACAGAGAGTGGTGAATCTGTGGAATTCTCTGCCACAGGAAACAGTTGAGGCCGGTTGATTGGCTATATTTAAGAGGAAGTTAGATATGGCCCTTGTGGCTACGGGGATCAGGGGGTATGGAGGGAAGGCTGGTGCAGGGTTCTGAGTTGGATGATCAGCCATGATCATAATAAATGGCGGTGCAGGCTCGAAGGGCCGAATGGCCTACTCCTGCACCTATTTTCTATGTTTCTATGTTTCTATGTGTACCTTGATACTAAGTTTACTTTGAAGTTCAACATTTGAACTCAGAACTTTAAAACATATCAAATATCGAAAGGCCTGGAGTTCAAAGTTTAAAATTCAACATAATTGTATTATCAAAAGATGTAAATGTCATCATATATTACTCTGAGATTCATTTTCTTTTAGGCATTCATAGTAAATACAGAGAAACTCAAAAGAATCAATGAAAAAATCTATGAACCATTCTGTTTTGAATAAGGAGATTGAAGTAAAGAATCCTGCATTTTAAGCAGGAGAGGTTGAAGTCAGATATATTAGTATTATAGTACTGTTATGCATTTCAGGGATGCAACTAGTCAGGATACTTTCAACTGTACATTTGTAAAAGTTGATTAGTGCTCAGTGAGATGCTGAATATCTTTAACCTTCTAAGAAAGTACAGATGCGGACACACTTTCGTTACGATTGCATCTGTGTGTCATAGGACAGGTCAAACTGATATGTTATCATATAGTAACTTAAAGCTTCATAAAACAAGCTTAGTTCTGTATTCTTTAAGAGATGTATTCAGTAGGCAGTGGTGAAGTGGGAATAGAATGCAGTTCTGGAACTTCCTGTCTGAGAGGCTGAGGAAATCAGTAAGCTATACTGCATTTATAAAGTATTTTGATAAGCACTTGAAGATCTATAATCTATGAGGTTATGGGTCAAATGCTGGGAAGTAGGAATGAACAAGGCCATTATTATTCAACATGGTTAGATAAGGACAAATGGTGACTCAATTGTCTTAAATTTTCTTGAACAGATGTCCAGGACATGGTCATTGCCTAAGGCCTCCACAAATTCCCAAACAAAAAATTGACAGTTCTCTCTCTTCCTTTTGCATTGAAAATATACTTGACTGAGGACAAATTGAACTGTTGGAAATTCTCTGCACTGAGAATTCCTACCACATCCAGGCCCTTTCTTTCCTCAGCTGAAGATCTGTTACATAACTAAGAGATGTGAAGCAAGTCTAGGAGACTAGGACTGATGCAAACAGACCTTTTCAAATGGCAGGCGGTGACTAGTGGGGTACCGCAAGGTTCAGTGCTGGGACCCCAGTTGTTTACAATATATATTAATGACTTGGATGAGGGAATTAAATGCAGCATCTCCAAGTTCGCGGATGACACGAAGCTGGGTGGCAGTGTTAGCAGTGAGGAGGATGCTAAGAGGATGCAGGGTGACTTGGATAGGTTGGGTGAGTGGGCAAATTCATGGCAGATGCAATTTAATGTGGATAAATGTGAAGTTATCCACTTTGGTGGCAAAAATAGGAAAACAGATTATTATCTGAATGGTGGCCGATTAGGAAAAGGGGAGGTGCAACGAGACCTGGGTATCATTATACACCAGTCATTGAAAGTGGGCATGCAGGTACAGCAGGCGGTGAAAAAGGCGAATGGTATGCTGGCATTTATAGCGAGAGGATTCGAGTACAGGAGCAGGGAGGTACTACTGCAGTTGTACAAGGCCTTGGTGAGACCACACCTGGAGTATTGTGTGCAGTTTTGGTCCCCTAATCTGAGGAAAGACATCTTTGCCATAGAGGGAGTACAAAGAAGGTTCACCAGATTGATTCCTGGGATGGCAGGACTTTCATATGAAGAAAGACTGGATGAACTGGGCTTGTACTCGTTGGAATTTAGAAGATTGAGGGGGGATCTGATTGAAACGTATAAGATCCTAAAGGGATTGGACAGGCTAGATGCAGGAAGATTGTTCCCGATGTTGGGGAAGTCCAGAACGAGGGGCCACAGTTTAAGGATAGAGGGGAAGCCTTTTAGGACCGAGATTAGGAAAAACTTCTTCACACAGAGAGTGGTGAATCTGTGGAATTCTCTGCCACAGGAAACAGTTGAGACCAGTTCATTGGCTATATTTAAGAGGGAGTTAGATATGGCCCTTGTGGCTACGGGGATCAGGGGGTATGGAGGGAAGGCTGGGGCGGGTTTCTGAGTTGGATGATCAGCCATGATCTTAATAAATGGCAGTGCAGGCTCGAAGGGCCGAATGGCCTACTCCTGCACCTATTTTCTATGTTTCTATACAACCAGTTTTCCAGCTATTCTCTTGTTGTCCCCTGTAAAGAAATACAGCTGTGGTCCAACTTGCTCAGGAGTATTGACCCAAGAACAATCCTGTGTTCCTTTCACAGCCAGTGAAGTAGAATTCCATCTGAAGTACTTGGAAAAAGTGAGAGAGCTCCTGTCAGGGCTGTTAGCTGTTACATTTAGAATGTTTTATTAGATTTCTAAATTTGTCCCATTCTGTATCAAGTAAGGAATTTAATAAAGATGACAAATTAAAATTCCACAACACTACTTGCACAATCCTAATAACTTAACTGTCTACTGTAACAAACTTATTTAAACAGTTCCAAAATATATTATTACCATTACCATCTACTGTTATGTAAATGCAAAACAGTCTTTGCAATAAATTATTTCTGTACTGCAACTTTTCCATAACTACCTTTGAGATGGGTCTTCCACCGATGGTGCCATGTGTTTAGATAATTAAGTTTTCAAAAGCACTTAACAAGAGAGCAATGTTATGTCTGGAAGACAAATAGATAATGAATTGTTTCTGAGTATCAGTGTCTCAAATCATAGCTTTCTCTAATAAAAAAAAAAATCCCATCGGGCTACAAGTCTGATTGCTCAGATATATTAAAACTGCAGTTCCACTTGCCAGCTGTGGAATGTTTTTATGTTATAATTTTAACTTGTCTTTTGATATTCATTTGAACATGTTTGACATTTGTTATTTATAATTTCACAGTGAGAGCAGTTATCCTTCTGTGATACCTTCTCAATTTATCAAATACATATCTCAATTCTAATTTCCTTCATTTTTCCCTTCCAGAAACTTATAGAAATGACCATTTTTGAAAATGAGCTTCATGGCCAAGGAAGACTTGATGGTCTAGCTTGATCCAGTTCTATTTTCAGCTTCCTTTCTCACAAGGCTATTTTTAGCAAGCAGGGAATGGCATAACAATGTACCACAAAAGAAACTTGGTTTAATTTTAGAGTGAAATATATCTAACAAATCTATCTATTTTCATGTCATGTGGAGTTATGATGATGTACAAAATGAACTATAATTACATGACCCTTTAGTCCTTCAGCAATCTCCTAGGACAGTCTAAACCTGAACAATGCCTATGCAATAATCACCCAGTGATTGCTGGTGTACTGATGAGTAATATTACTGATATTTGCAGATAAGATATACAGACACAATGAGTTGAGGATGCTCACGCTTTCCTGGCTGGCTTCACACTTTGTACTCCCTCAGTTCTCCTTATTCTCTACTGATCCTATTTTAATACCCACTATGTCAAATTTATTAGTGCCTTGTATTGCACGATTGAATAACCAATATCTAAGCCTTAGGATATCAAGTGCCTTCTGTAGACCTGTCTGCATCTCCTTTCTTCTTCACAATGCTCTTTTAAGCCCCACTAAATATTACACAGCTTATAGTTAACTCTTGTGTATATTCCTGTCAGGTAGTTTTGGATGGTTGAAAATGAGGGCATAGTGGAGATATATTGGACTACCAAGCAAGACCGCAACTAAATGCTTGGAGACTTGAGTTAGAATACCACCATGATAGAAACATAGAAACATAGAAACATAGAAAATAGGTGCAGGAGTAGGCCATTCGGCCCTTCGAGCCTGCACCGCCATTTATTATGATCATGGCTGATCATCCAACTCAGAACCCAGCCTTCCCTCCATACCCCCTGACCCCTGTAGCCACAAGGGCCATATCTAACTTCCTTTTAAACATAGCTAATGAACTGGCCTCAACAGTTTGCTGTGGCAGAGAATTCCACAGATTCACCACTCTCTGTGTGAAGAAGTTTTTCCTAACCTCGGTCCTAAAAGGCTTCCCCTCTATCCTCAAACTGTGACCCCTCGTTCTAGACCTCCCCAACATCGGGAACAATCTTCCTGCATCTAGCCTGTCCAATCCCTTTAGGATCTTATACGTTTCAATCAGATCCCCCCTCAATCTTCTAAATTCCAACGAGTACAAGCCCAGTTCATCCAGTCTTTCTTCATATGAAAGACCTGCCATCCCAGGAATCAATCTGGTGAACCTTCTTTGTACTCCCTCTATGGCAAAGATGTCTTTCCTCAGATTAGGGGACCAAAACTGCACACAATACTCCAGGTGTGGTCTCACCAAGGCCTTGTACAACTGCAGTAGTACCTCCCTGCTCCTGTACTCGAATCCTCTCGCTATAAATGCCAGCATACCATTCGCCTTTTTCACCGCCTGCTGTACCTGCATGCCCACTTTCAATGACTGGTGTATAATGACACCCAGGTCTCGTTGCACCTCCCCTTTTCCTAATCGGCCACCATTCAGATAATAATCTGTTTTCCTATTTTTGCCACCAAAGTGGATAACTTCACATTTATCCACATTAAATTGCATCTGCCATGAGTTTGCCCACTCACCCAACCTATCCAAGTCACCCTGCATCCTCTTAGCATCCTCCTCACTGCTAACACTGCCACCCAGCTTCGTGTCATCCGCAAACTTGGAGATGCTGCATTTAATTCCCTCATCCAAGTCATTAATATATATTGTAAACAACTGGGGTCCCAGCACTGAGCCTTGCGGTACCCCACTAGTCACCGCCTGCCATTCTGAAAAGGTCCCGTTTATTCCCACTCTTTGCTTCCTGTCTGCTAACCAATTCTCCACCCACACCAATACCTTACCCCCAATACCGTGTGCTTTAAGTTTGCACACTAATCTCCTATGTGGGACCTTGTCAAAAGCCTTTTGAAAATCCAAATATACCACATCCACTGGTTCTCCCCTATCCACTCTACTAGTTACATCCTCAAAAAATTCTATGAGATTCGTCAGACATGATTTTCCTTTCACAAATCCATGCTGACTTTGTCCGATCATTTCACCGCTTTCCAAATGTGCTGTTATCACATCCTTGATAACTGACTCCAGCAGTTTCCCCACCACCGACGTTAGGCTAACCGGCCTATAATTCCCCGGTTTCTCTCTCCCTCCTTTTTTAAAAAGTGGGGTTACATTAGCCACCCTCCAATCCTCAGGAACTAGTCCAGAATCTAACGAGTTTTGAAAAATTATCACTAATGCATCCACTATTTCTTGGGCCACTTCCTTAAGCACTCTGGGATGCAGACCATCTGGCCCTGGGGATTTATCTGCCTTCAATCCCTTCAATTTACCTAACACCACTTCCCTACTAACATGTATTTCGCTCAGTTCCTCCATCTCACTGGACCCTCTGTCCCTTACTATTTCTGGAAGATTATTTATGTCCTCCTTAGTGAAGACAGAACCAAAGTAATTATTCAATTGGTCTGCCATGTCCTTGCTCCCCATAATCAATTCACCTGTTTCTGTTTGCAGGGGACCTACATTTGTCTTTATCAGTCTTTTCCTTTTTACATATCTATAAAAGCTTTTACAGTCCGTTTTTATGTTCTCTGCCAGTTTTCTCTCATAATCTTTTTTCCCCTTCCTAATTAAGCCCTTTGTCCTCCTCTGCTGAACTCTGAATTTCTCCCAGTCCTCAGGTGAGCCACTTTCTCTGGCTAATTTGTATGCTACTTCTTTGGAATTGATACTATCCCTAATTTCTCTTGTCAGCCACGGGTGCACTACCTTCCTTGATTTATTCTTTTGCCAAACTGGGATGAACAATTGTTGTAGTTCATCCATGCAACCTTTAAATGCCTGCCATTGCATATCCACCGTCAATCCTTGAAGTGTCATTTGCCAGTCTATCTTAGCTAATTCATGTCTCATACCTTCAAAGTTACCCCTCTTTAAGTTCAGAACCTTTGTTTCTGAATTAACTACGTCACTCTCCATGTTAATGAAGAATTCCACCATATTATGGTCACTCTTACCCAAGGGGCCTCTCACGACAAGATCGCTAATTAACCCTTCCTCATTGCTCAAAACCCAGTCCAGAATAGCCTGCTCTCTAGTCGGTTCCTCGACATGTTGGTTCAAAAAACCATCCCGCATACATTCCAAGAAATCCTCTTCCTCAGCACCTTTACCAATTTGGTTCACCCAGTCTACATGTAGATTGAAGTCACCCATTATAACTGCTGTTCCTTTATTGCACACATTTCTAATTTCCTGTTTAATACCATCTCCGACCTCACTACTACTGTTAGGTGGCCTGTACACAACTCCCACCAGCGTCTTCTGCCCCTTAGTGTTACGCAGCTCTACCCATATCGATTCCACATCTTCCCGGCTTATGTCCTTCCTTTCTATTGCGTTAATCTCTTTTTTAACCAGCAACGCCACCCCACCTCCCCTTCCTTCGTGTCTATCCCTCCTGAATATTGAATATCCCTGAACGTTGAGCTCCCATCCCTGGTCACCCTGGAGCCATGTCTCTGTGATCCCAACTATATCATAATCATTAATAACAATCTGCACTTTCAATTCATCCACCTTATTACGAATGCTCCTTGCATTGACACATAAAGCCTTCAGGCACTCTTTTACAACTCTCTTAGCCCTTTTTAATGCTTGCCCTGGATTTGTCGGCCTGCCACTTTTACTTTTCCCCTTTGTACTTTTTGCTTCTACGCTCACTTTACACCCCTCTGTCTCTCTGCACTGGTTCCCATCCCTCTGTTGTGAACTAACCTCCTCACACCTAGCCGCTTTAATTTGATTCCCACCCCCCAACCATTCTAGTTTAAAGTCACCTCAGTAGCCCCCGCTAATCTCCCTGCCAGGATATTGGTCCCCCGAGGATTTAAGTGTAACCCGTCCTTTTTGTACAGGTCACACCTGCGCCAAAAGAGATCCCAATGATCCAAAAACTTGAATCCCTGCCCCCTGCTCCAATCCCTCAGCCACGCATTTATCCTCCACCTCATCGCATTCCTACTCTCACTGTCGCGTGGCAGTGATATCATTCAGTTAATAAAATGATCTGGAATAAAAACTTAGTGCCAATGATGGTAACCAGGAAACTTCTACATCAGGGGTGCCCGACCTAGGGTCCGTAGACCCTTTGGTTAATGGTAGGGTTCCATAGCATAAAAAACATTGGGACTCCTGTTCTAGATTATTGTAAAAATCATTCTGGCTCATCAATCAAGTAGAGAATGAAGTCTACTTGGTCTGGTCCATGTGATGCTTCAGTATCATTAGGAATGGCCATTAAATGATGATCCTGGCATTGGCATCCAGATCGTGTGCAGGAATATAGAGAAGACTGTGCAGGAATGTATGTCTCCGAGAGTCATGCACTCAGAAGTGCTAGATATTGGACATCAAAGCTCTGTAGATTCCTTTATTATAGCTAGATGTTAGATGTAATTTCTGCACAGTTGGTTCCCATTCTCGACATTCTCGCAGGTTAACTCTGTGGTTAAGAAAGCATATGGTGCATTGGCCGTCATCAATCGTGGGATTGAGTTTAAGAGCCGAGAGGTAATGTTGCAGCTATATAGGATCCTGGTCAGACCCCACTTGGAGTACTGTGCTCATTTCTGGTCGCCTCACTACAGGAATGATGTGGAAACCATAGAAAGGGTGCAGAGGAGATATACAAGGATGTTGCCTGGATTGGGGAGCATGCCTTATGAGAATAGGTTGAGTGAACTCAGCCGTTTCTCCTTGGAGCAATGGAGGATGAGAGGTGATCTGACAGAGGTGTTCAAGATAATGAGAGGCATTGATTGTGTGGATAGTCAGAGGCTTTTCCCCAGGGCTGAAATGGCTAGCACAAGGGGGTAAGTTTTAAGGTGCTTGGAAGTACTGTAGGTACAGAGGAGATGTCAGGGGTAAGTTACTTACGCAGAGAGTGGTGAGTGCATGGAATGGGCTGCCGGTGGCAGCAGAAACGATAGGGTCTTTTAAGCGACTCCTGGATGGCTACATGGAACTTAGAAAAATAGAGGGCTATGGGTAAAGCCTAGGTAGTTCTAAGGTAGGGACATGTTCGGCACAGCTTTGTGGGCCGAAGGGCCTGTATTGTGCTGTAAGTATTCTATGTTTCTAAGTTTCTATACAAGTAAACTTCATAAAGATTTTATTTGCAATGCTCTTTGTTGCCATATCAGCATTGTTAATGATCGATTCTATTAAGATGTCTTTCACTGACACATCAATCAATCTTAGCTTCCAACTGCATCCAGTTGCTAAAGTGCTCTATATCTTCTCCACTTCTTAAATATTCCAATTTAAATCTAACTGTTTTTTTTTTGTAGCTTCAGTCAATAACTTCCATTAGTATCCTGTAGATGTGGAGAGGATGAAGATGTTTCTTATGGTGGGGGGGGGGTCTAGGAGAAGAGGGCACAGCCTTAGAATAGAGGGACATTGGTTTAATATGGAGATGAAGAGGAATTTTTTTTAGGCAGAGAGTGGTGAATCTGTGGAATTGTGCCACAAGCAGTTGTGGAGGTCAAGCCACTGGGTATATTTAAGGCAGAGGCTGATAGATTCTTGATTAATCAGGGCATGAGGGGTTACAGGGAAAAAGCAGGAGACTGGAGCTAAGGGGGATCAGCCATGATGAAATGGTGGAGCCAAGTGGTCTAATTAAGCTTCTATATCTTATCATCTTATCCAAGTATTATCACAAATGCTGAAGTAGGGCATAATAAAATAATAATTCCCACTGAGAAGTAAACAGTTTTGCAAGGTCATGTGAACAAAAACAGTTCAGTTTCTTGACACTCACTCAGTTACAAAAGCTAACAGCATTTCTAAAGTTCTACCAGAAATATCCAGGAGGGATAAGAATAATTAATGGTAGTTGTGAAGGAATTTGAAAAAGAAATTAGGCAGTGACTGAAAAATATAGTTGATTTTTTTTCTATACTGTAGTGTTAGGAAACATCTAAATGTACTTTTAGAAACATTTTTAGGAATTTCACTTAAATTGAACAGAAATATTTTCTGCTGCATTCTTCTAGAAAATTCAAAAGCACTTACCTATTCTTGATTTGATTTCCTAATGGGTATCCTGAAGCCTAGTGTATGCAGCCGATAAGGAGTAAAAGCTGAATGGAAAAACTGCAACTTGCCATCCTACGTGAAGGAGTGTCCCCCACCTCCAGTCATTCAACCAAGAACCTTTGTCTGCCCATATGTCCTCTCACCCCCATTCTCTCCCCCTCTGCAAATGTTAGATATGGACACAAAGAAAAAGCAAATGTGACATTCAATCATGGGTGATATTAACTTCAGTTACTTGCTGAAGCCATCATTTTAGAAATGTAGCTATTGGCAATAGAGGGCTGTTGAAGTTAGTGAATTCAAGCATAAAGAGATAATGTTCATTGCCACCATTACAGTCCAGACTGGCACCATCAACTTACCTAGTAACTCTGACTACCAACAAAGAAGTCCAGGGCAAAGAAGGGAAGTAAATTCTGAAATGTGTTCAACAGAATTTATTGTTGTAAATGCATTCATTGCCAGATAGGATTCTAGGGGAAGAAGGATATCAAATGACAATGTGAGAAAGAGCAGTAAACTCTGACCATAAGTTTAGGTCAGGAGTTTCCATCCTGGGGTCCACAGACCCCTTGGTTAATGGTTGAGAACCTTTGGTTTAGATTAATGCTGATGAAAGTCCAACATGCAATTTAAGGTAGAAACATGGGGCAAAACAAGGAATAGAATAGACGAGATTTCTCCAAAGGAAACTGGGGTAGACTTGACAGCCTTTATCACCACTTGCTAAGTTTCGGTTAATAGTACAGACTGCCTTGTAAAAAAAAATTGCGCACTGCCCTAGAAATTTTACAAGATTGAAAACACACGTTAAAATGGAGCTCTGTGGGGGATCTGCACCAGTTTCATACAGGGCTGCAAGGGAGTGATTTCCTTATATGTACATCTTGTATGTGTACGTATTTCATGTGATTACATGTAGAAACCACACGTTATTTCAAAAGTTAGACAGGGACTGCACACTTAAATGCACAAAACTTAAATCCACCATGTTACAGCAACCAGCAAAAGGAACAGTTGCTTCAAGCACTGGGAGACATTTGTGGTATCAAGTGCATGTTGTTTGATTTCAACATTTAAGAGAAATTTGGATAGGTACGTAAGTGGGAAGGGTATGAAGGGCTATGGTCCGGGGGAGGTAGATAGGACTAGGCGGCATAACTAGGTTGGCATGGACTTGATGGACGGAAATGCTTGTTTCTGTGCTGTCGTGTTCTATACCTCTATCAATGCCATGCTCCTACTTTCCAATACTCCAACAGCTTAAGTGATTTGATAGTGGTTGCAGACAGTTAAGACAGGAGGAATGAGACTTAGCAAGCTGCCAGAGTTATTTCCAGCAGTTTATTGATGGGGTTTGTCCTGATGCTCTACCCTGTGATCAAATACAGATCTGGAAACCTCTGTTACTTCACAAGGTCTCCCTGCTGAGGCTGGAACAGCTTTTTTTCATTCTCCCATGAAACTTCTGCTGAGAAATCACACAAGGTAAAAACAGATTTTGTGTAAAGGTCAGTTGTGACCGTGGGCAGCTCTCAGTAGATTTTGTTGGCATTGTCTTACGGCGCAGGGCTAATATGTGCATAAGTATGTATGATATCCACTTTTTAGCTTTATTATGTGCAAAGCATTTTAACTCTTTCCACAGCAACATTTTTAAAATGAGTTTGTTTTAGAATAAATGGAATTACGTGATATGGGAATGTTGCATGCAAATGGTAGTGAGAGAGAAGATCTGTCACACCCTTATCAAATGCAGAGGAGCCACAGGAAGGAAAATAACCAACTCCTACTTATATTTATTATGTTGGGATGTTATGTCCAACGTTGCCTGTAAGGAGTTTGTACGTTTTCCCCGTGACTGCTTGGGTTTCCTTCACATGCTCCAGTTTCCTCCCACAATTCAAAGATGTACTGGTTGGTAGGTTAATTGGCCGTTGTAAATTGTCCTTTACTTAGGCTAGGATTAAATCAGGGGATCGCTGGGTGGTGAGGCTCAAAGGGCCAGAAGGGCCTATTCCCCTCTGTATCTCAATAAAATAAAATCATTTTTTTAAAAAATGATCTATCTCTTTGATTATGTGGTGTAGAGTCATGACTTATCAATTTGTAACACCCAGTAGGGTGGCATGGCAGCAGAACGGTTACTGTGACGCTATAACAGCTCCAGTGACTAGATTCAAATCCGCCACTCTCTGTAAGGGTTTGTTCATCCTCCCCATTACCACATGGAATTCCTTCAGGTCTTCCCGTTTCATCTCACGTTTCAAAAACATACAGGTTAGTAGGATAATTGGTCACATGGGTGTAATTAGGTGACGTGGGCTCAATGAGCCAGAAGAGCTCGTTACCAAGCTGATGCTCTAACAGATAAATTTAAAAAGTAACAAAATAACACAAGCAACACACATCAAAGTTGCTGGTGAACGCAGCAGGCCAGGCAGCATCTGTAGGAAGAGGTGCAGTCGACGTTTCAGGCCGAGACCCTTCGTCAGGATTAACTGAAGGAAGAGTGAGTGAGGGATTTGAAAGTTGGAGGGGGAGGGGGAGATCCAAAATGATAGGAGAAGACAGGAAGGGGAGGGATAGAGCCGAGAGCTGGACAGGTGATAGGCAGAAGGGGATACGAGAGGATCATGGGACAGGAGGTCCGGGAAGAAAGACGGGGGGGGGGGGAGTGACCCAGAGGATGGGCAAGAGGTATATTCAGAGGGACAGAGGGAGAAAAAGGAGAGTGAGAGAAAGAATGTGTGCATAAAAATAAGTAACAGATGGGGTACGAGGGGGAGGTGGGGCCTTAGCGGAAGTTAGAGAAGTCGATGTTCATGCCATCAGGTTGGAGGCTACCCAGACTGAATATAAGGTGTTGTTCCTCCAACCTGAGTGTGGCTTCATCTTTACAGTAGAGGAGGTCGTGGATAGACATGTCAGAATGGGAATGGGATGTGGAATTAAAATGTGTGGCCACTGGGAGATCCTGCTTTCTCTGGCCAACATCTTTGCTGAACATCTACGCTCTGTCCGCCAGAGAAAGCAGGAACTCCCAGTGGCCACACATTTTAATTCCACATCCCATTCCCATTCTGACATGTCTATCCACGGCCTCCTCTACTGTAAAGATGAAGCCACACTCAGGTTGGAGGAACAACACCTTATATTCCGTCTGGGTAGCCTCCAACCTGATGGCATGAACATCGACTTCTCTAACTTCCGCTAAGGCCCCACCTCCCCCTCGTACCCCATCTGTTACTTATTTTTATGCACACATTCTTTCTCTCACTCTCCTTTTTCTCCCTCTATCCCTCTGAATATACCTCTTGCCCATCCTGTGGGTCCCCCCCAACCTCCTTGTCTTTCTTCCCGGACCTCCTGTCCCATGATACTCTCGTATCCCTTTTGCCAATCACCTGTCCAGCTCTTGGCTCTATCCCTCCCCCTCCTGTCTTCTCCTATCATTTTGGATCTCCTCCTCCCCCTCCCACTTTCAAATCCCTTACTCACTCTTCTTTCAGTTAGTCCTGACGAAGGGTCTCGGCCTGAAACGTTGACTGTACCTCTTCCTAGAGATGCTGCCTGGCCTGCTGCGTTCACCAGCAACTTTGATGTGTGTTGCTTGAATTTCCAGCATCTGCAGAATTCCTACTGTTTGCGTTAAAATAACACAACCAATTGTGCTACTTTCTGTTGATTGTTTTTCTGTTGATTATAAATATGCATCCTTTCCAATTAATTTTCTCTTCTTCCTCTGTTCTATGACACAGGATGTGTTAATTAAAAATTATAATATGACAATAAAAGAGAGGTTTCTCACCTAAACACTGAAAGCTATCACATTATATTAGGCAGACTTTCATAACTGGCTCTCCCCCAAGAAGTCACTCAATGCCATAATTCCTCCTAAGTATTAATTTCTCTTGCCCAATCAAGTTCCACATTTGACTTGTTTATAACTGTTGGCTGAAATTTGCATACATTTGTTGAGCAGAGTGAAATATTGATTGACACACAACATTAGCGAAAGGTCAACACTAATTACAGCTCTTAATTTGCATGTGTTTTTCTGAAGGCCAAATCCTAAACCGACTGTGGCATTTTCAGTTGGCGAAATACCTGGATGTAGGCTTGAACGACAGTGGAATGTCATTGTTCATCAGGAGTGATGATTTGCAAGTCAGCCTCTAGTGCAATTAACAGGAAGCATAGATAGCCTTCGGGGTGTATGTTTTTATGAGTAATTAGATGTCACCACATCACAGAGAGATATTCACTGCTCGACCACATTCATAAAGGATAAGGCAAAACTACTGCTTGAAGTGAATTGTTAATGAATTATGGACAGTCAAGCAAAGAGAAACACCTGGATGCATTCCCCTTGCTCACTGATAAAATGATTGGCATGATAGATGAGGTACTGACCTGGTTGAATCTCCGGCTGCATATTACACATTTTTCTGATGTGCTATTTTGTTGATCTTTTAAAAAATTATATATTAAGATACAGCCTGGAACAGGGCCTTCTGGGCTTTCAAGCTGCATTCCCCAGCAATTCCCAACTTAATCCTAGCCAAGTCATGGGACAATTCACAATGACCAATTAACCTACCAACCGGTACACCTTTGGAATGTGGGAGGAAACCAGAGCACTGAAACCCATGCAGTCACAGGGAGAACATACAAACTCCCTAGAGGCAGTGGCAAGAATTGAACCCAGGTCACTAGTACTGTAAATTATTGTGCTAACACTGCACTGCATGTGTTGGAAAACTGAACTGCTTCTAATTTGGAATAAAGAACAATCAGCAAGCAATCAGGGATTGCTTTGCCAACAATAACAGAAACCTTAATCCACACATCCTCAATATCCAAATCTTCACTTACAAAAAAAGGATCTAGTGCTTTGCCAGCGTAAATGACGAAAAAACTCTTCTTGGGCTTTCAACCAGGTACAGGTATCAATTTTAATTAACAGTTCAATAACAAACTATGCCATCTGCATCAGGGCTGATGCCTAGGCACGTCTAGTCCGGTGGTATATATACTCCCGTCGTCTCTCCCTACTGATAGGTTAGTCCTCATTCAATCAGATTTCTGCTGCCCCACCTTGTTTATAATCAAATTCCAGCACTTACTTAAAGCAAGACCTTTGTCTTCTGAGAAGAGTTTATTCACCTTCACTTACAGTTTACCATGAGACATTAACATCTGTCCAACACACTGGAACCAGCAGACTGGACCTAGCTTGATGTGACGCAGGCTGGGACTTCTGAAAATGCAGCACTTTATCATTACAATACCCTCAGACTAGTCCAGGTTTCTGGATTAGTCTCTGGATTCTGGATTCAAGATTTGATCTCATAATCATCTCACTCAGCAATAAACATATTCTATTAATAAAATGAAACCAGTGATGTAACTGATTAGGGATATTCTTTTTGTACCAAGTTCATAACTGAGATGTTCAAAGGATGAGAGCCTTCTAGACTTCTCTGCTTGAAGGAAAAGCATTAATTAGTTGATCGTTAACTAGCAAACCTGGAACCAATTGATCAAATACATTGATTCAGATTTTATTGACACAAGAGGCCATCAAATTGCTGGTGGAACTCTATGGATCAGGCAGCATCTATGGAATAAAATGGACAACCAACATTTTGGGGTGATTCTCTTCATTTGGACTTGGTTTGATCTCAAACATTGACTGTCCATTTCCTTCCACAGACGCTGCCTGATTCACTGAGTTCCTCCAGCAGTTTGATTTTAGATCTTGTTGTTATATTTCAGAAAGAAGGCATTGCCATTGAGGGCTCTCAGGATTCATCCATGGAGTGGAACTCTTTCAATGTCAGTGTAAGGAACTAATTTACCCTGAAATTAAGCCTATGATTCAAAACGTACTCACACCCAAAAATTGTCCAGTTCTTTTGAAAGAATCTGCCCATCACTTCAACATGAGTGTCCAGATAGAACTTTCACCAACACCCACCTAGCTCTAAATGGAGGACTCCTGTGTCCTCACCTATCAGAAAAGTAGCCACTAGCATCAAGAATGAGTGGGTGGATGGTGGATGCTATCAGTTCCTGACTCCTCTGTCTCGGTGAGACTTGTTTGTAGAGCACTGTGGTATTAATACCTATCAATGTAGATGCAAGCAAAGCAAAGGAGTTGTCATTCGGCACCATTGACTCTCCTAAGCGCTTAGAGGTGAAACGGAGACACTTCTTTTCTCCTTATTAGAGAGAGAGAGAGAGCCTGTGGTATGTCAAATATCGGGTGAACGAGTAGTCTTGGAGTACTGCGAGTCTGTGTCTTTGCTGATGCTTTGCTGCACGCTTGAGTGCTCAGTAGTGGGTGCCGATGCTTTTTTTTGCTGGTGGGGGAGGGGGGATTGTTGCTTTTCTGCTGCTTAAGCATGGGAGGGGGGTGCTGGGGGAGCTTTGGGGTTCTAACATTTAATTGTCATTCATTCTTTGGGAGCACTCCTCTGTTTTCGTGGATGGTTGTGAAGGTAAATAATTCCAGGATGTATATTATATAGATTTCTCTGACATTAAATGTACCTTTGAAATATGATGTCATAACCTGAGTACTAAGGTATCAATCTGTATCAATTTGGATGTTATAATATAAATGCTCTGCAGCTACAACCCCCTCCTATCCACTTCAGCATAAGTTTCCATGTGAGATCCATCACCATGCGGCCACGAACAGGTCCCTGAAGGACTATACCTCTCATAAGTGACGTACGTGAAGAAATCTCCACTGTATCTTGGGAATGGTTGGAAGGAGAGTACAGTAGTTAAGTATTTCATGAAACTTATTTGCTATAAATCACTTAAAATTAAAAAAAATCTCTTCTTCAGTTGAAATGAGGTTCACTTTTACAGAATTAATGCAAAGTACCTTCTACCTGAACACTTCTTATTTCCTCAGTAGCTGATTTAATTATATACAATAATAGAGATATTAGATTCGGCCTGAATATTTATTTATTCATTTATTGAGATACAACGCAGAATAGACACTTCCAGTCCTTCGAGCCACAGAACCCAGCAACCCCCGATTTAACCCAAGCCAAATCATCAGACAATTTATAATGACCAATTAACCTACCAACTGGATCTTTGGATTGTGGGAGGAAACCCATCTGGTCACAGGGAGAACGTACTAACTCCTTACAGACAGCAGTGCTAATTGAGCCCGGGTTGCTGGTACTGTAAAGCATTGTGCTAACCACTATAGTACTGTGCTGCCCCAATATTGCTGGATAGATTTAGTCAGGAGTTGTAATTCTGATGACCAGTCAATGCTCAGGGGAGATCAAGTGAAGCCACCCTGAAAATAAAGATAAAATGCTGATATGTCAGAATCAGAATCAGGTTTATTATCACCGGCATGTGACGTGAAATTTGTGAACTTAGCCGCAGCAGTTCAATGCAATACACAATCTAGCAGAGAGGAAAAAAATAATATTAATAATACATAAAATAAAACATAATAATAATAAATATTCAAGTAAATCAATTATATATATTGAAGAGATTTTTAAAAATGTGCAAAAACAGAAATACTGTATATTTAAAGAAAAGTGAGGTAGTGTCACTTCAATGTCCATTTAGGAATCGGATGGCAGAGGGGAAGAAGCTGTTCCTGAATCACTGAGTGTATGCCTTCGGGCTTCTGTACCTCCTACCTGATGGTAACAGTGAGAAAAGGGCATGCCCTGGGTGCTGGAGGAACTTAATAATGGACACTGCCTTTCTGAGACACCGCGCCTTGAAGATGTCCTGGGCACTTTGTAGGCCAGTACCCAAGATGGAGCTGAGTAGATTTACAGCGTTCTGCAGCTTCTTTCAGTCCTGTGCAGTAGCCCCTCCATAGCAGACAGTGATGCAGCCTGTCAGAATGCTCTCCACGGTACAACTATAGAGGTTTTTGAGTGTATTTGTTGACATGCCAAGTCTTTTCAAACTCCATTGTGCCTTATCTGTCATCTAGACCCTTTTTTCAGTTGGTGACCACCACTATTCCTTCTATCAGATTGATTGCCTTGTGAATCAAACCATACATGCTCACTGCTTATGTGGATACTGGGAATAAACAGTTATAGTTCCTAACCTTAGGGAAGTGATTACTGCAGAAATACATAATGCACTGATCATGTTTTCTGATCACATCCAAAGGTATTAAGTAGCAAACTACTGTCAGGAAACTAACTGTTCTGACTTATTTATGGAGAAAATAATTTACAGATCCCAGTGTGTTGATATCACGTGTCATGGGTAAGAACGTGATTGGACAGAGTTCGGAGCATGCGCAGAAATGACAGAATGATCTAGAAACTGTATGGTGAAAACGTGGTCGCTGTTTGCTGTTGTATATAAAATTTCTTGTTTTAATTCTTCCAGAATATGGTTTGTTCTTAGTAACCCACGGTACGTATAAAGAACACAACACACAGCAAGATTGTAAAACAGAACTCCATTTAAACTACAGAGCCAGAATCAATTCACTTCAAGTTTTTGACCTTGCAGGCCAAAGCCACGGCAGGCAAATTGGAGACACTGAGAGTGGCTTTGAGGCTGAGCATGTGAGGGAGGAGACAGGCAGGGCGATTCTGATAGGTGACTTGATAGTTATGGAGGCAGATAAGAGATTCTGTGCCTGTAAAGGTGATACCAGGATGGTTGGTTGCCTCTGTGAGCCAGGGTCAGGAGTATGCTATAGAATACTTTCAAGGGGGTCGGTGTGCAGCCAGAGGTCATGGTGTTGGTACCCCAGAGGGTTTAAACAGGCTTGGGAGGGAGATGTCAACCAGAGCACCAGTTCATAGAATGGAAGGATTGAAGCTAGGTTAGATGTCGTGAGCATCAATGCTATAAATTTAAGAGATAGGAATGAGCAACAGATATAAACAACATGATAGATTGATTGAAATGAGGTTATTGCAATTCAGGAATTATTAAGAGTAAGGCTGATGAACTTAGAGCATGGATCAATACATGCAACTATGAGTGTGAGAGAGGGAGGCGGAGTTAAGATGGCGCTGAACGGCGACTCCTAAACGGTGACATCTTCGGAAACAGTTCTATTTCCATCTTTAATATTTTTATTTTTCCCTTTCAGGGTTCTTTTGAAGACCCTGACCTGGAGTTACACGCAGACTTCAGTTCTTTGTGGGAATGGGACCCGTTTTTGGGGTTTCAGGACTGGCCGTTGTTCGGCACGCCAAGGGTTTGGCCTGAGATTCTGGCTTGTATTTGGAAGCCTAAGATCTCGGGGCTCTGGAGACGGGCGGATCGAGGGTTGGTGTCACGGCAGAAGACCCCTGTGTTGTCAGGGAAGTCAGAAAATCTTCTGCTGTGTGCCTGAAGACCTGCGATCTTCAGGCACAGAGCTTGAAAAAAAGCGACATAATAGAATTTTGACATCGTAAACCAGCGAGTTGGTTGTTATGTCTCCCTGCTTGCTGGGAAAATGGAGACACCTCTCTCTCCCTTATTAGGGAGAGAGAGAACCTGTGGCATGTCGAATGCCGGTGTGAAATGCAAAGTCTTTGGTGTAACTGCAAGTCTGTGTACTTGCTATTGTTTTGCTCACACTTCAGTGCAATCCTTCCTTTTTTTTTGCCAGTGGGGAGCGGGGGGGATTGTTGCTCACTGTCGCTTACGCACGGGAGGGGGGAGCTGGGGGGGGGACTTTGGGGTTCTCACGTTTATCTGTCCTTCATTCTTTGGGGCACTTCTCTGTTTTCGTGGATATTTGCAAAGAAAAAGCATTTCAGGATATATATTGTATACATTTCTCTGACATTAAATTGGACCTTTGAACCTTTGACCTTTGATGTTGCAGCAGTCTCCAAGACCTGGTTGAGAGAGGGCCAGAACTGACTACTGACTGCTGACTCACTGAGGGGCCAGGGATTCAATAACTTAAAAGTGATAGAAAGGGAGGTAAAAGAAGGGGAGGGCTTGCATTGCAGGTCAGGGCAATATTACAGTGGGGGAGAAATAGACAATAGACAATAGGTGCAGGAGTAGGCCATTCAGCCCTTTGAGCCAGCACCGCCATTCACTGTGATCATGGCTGATCATCCACAATCAGTATCCAGTTTCTGCCTTATCCCCATAACCTTTGATTCCACTATCTTTAAGAGCTCTATCCATCTCTTTCTCGAAAGCATCCAAAGACTTGGCCTCCACTGCCTTCTGGGACAGAGCATTCCACATGTCCACCACTCTCTGGG
The DNA here is from genome assembly GCF_963921235.1 of Mobula hypostoma. Taxonomy (NCBI): domain Eukaryota; kingdom Metazoa; phylum Chordata; class Chondrichthyes; order Myliobatiformes; family Myliobatidae; genus Mobula; species Mobula hypostoma. The sequence continues at coordinate 29,799,491 of NC_086102.1, read as the reverse complement.
TGAAAGCTTTTCCTCAACTCTGTTCTAAATGGCCTACCCCTTATTCTTAAACTGTGGCCTCTGGTTCTGGACTCACCCATCAACGGGAACATGCTTCCTGCCTCCATTGTGTCCAATTCCTTAATAATCTTATATGTTTCAATCAGATCCCCTTTCATCCTTCTAAATTCCAATGTATACAAGCCCAGTCGCTCCAATCTTTCAACATATGACAGTCCCACTATTCCGGGAATTAACCTTGTGAACCTACGCTGCACTCCCTCAATAGCAAGAATGTCCTTCCTCAAATTTGGAGACCAAAACTGCACACAATACTCCAGGTGTGGTCTCACCAGGGCCCTGGAAGAGTAACATCTGAGACTATTTGGGTAAACCTCAAAAGTAAAGAAGTTGCATCACTCTTATAGGTATTTTACTCTAGGCACCTGAATGGTCATAGGGTCACGGAGTTGCAGATGTGCAGGCCTATTATGGAAAGGAGCAAAGACAGCAGGGTTATCAATGCGGATGACTTCAACTTCCTCCAATTAGACTCGGAACTCTTTAGTGCAAAAGGTTTTGATGGGCCAGAATTTATTAGGTGTGTCATGACTGTTTATTGAAAAAGTATGTGGAACTAGAGCCCAACTAGTGTCATGGAGTCCAAGAGTAATAGAACACAATTGAACAATAACAGGTCCTTCAGCCCACCAAGTTTGCCCCAAGCCATTAATCTGCCTAGTTCTATCGACCAGCACCCGGCCCATAGCTCTCCATACCCCTCCCATCCATGTACCTATTGAAATTTCTCTTAAATGTTGAAATCAAACCGGCTTCCACCACTTCCACTAGCAGCTTGTTCCACACGCTCACCACCCTCTGTGAAGAAGTTTCCCTTCATGTTACCCTTAAACATTTTACCTTTCATCCTTAACTCATGTGCTCTAGTTCTAGTCTCACCCAAGAAAAATTGGTAAAATCCTGCTTGTATCTACTCTATCTATACTTCTCATAATTTTAAATTCCTCTAATAAATTTCCCCTCATTCTCCTACGCTCTAGAGTATAAAGTCCTAGCCTATTCAACCTTTCCCTATAACTAACTCAGGTCTGTAGTCCTGGCAATATACTTGTAAATTTTCTCTGCACTCTTTCAATGTTATTGATGTCATTCCTGCGCATAATACTCAAAATTAGACCTCACCAAACTTTTATATAACTTCAACATAACATCCCAATTCCTGTACTCAAAACTTTGATATATGAAAGCCAATGTTCCAAGAGCTTTATTTATGGCGCTATCTATCTGTGAAGCCATTTTCAAGAAATTATGCATCTGTATTTCTAGATTTCTCTATTCTACACTCTATTCTATTCTATTGTTGGCGCGTGGTCAAGTGGTTAAGAAGTCGGTCTAGTGATCTGAAGGTCGCTAGTTCAAGCCTCAGCTGAGGCAGCATGTTGTGTCCTTGAGCAAGGCACTTAACCACACATTGCTCTGCGACGACACCAGTGCCAAGCTGTATGGGTCCTAGTGCCCTTCCCTTGGACAACATCAGTGGCGTGGAGAGGGGAGACTTGCAGCATGGGCAACTGTCGGTCTTCCATACAACCTTGCCCAGGCCTCAGTCATCATCGAAAATCGATGGACAGCCAAAGAAGATTCTACACATTCCTCAATACACTACCACTCACCATGTAAGACCTAACCTGGTTGGTCCACCCAAAGTGCAACACCTCACACTGTCTGCCATAAACTCCATCTGCTATTTTTTAGCCCCTATTTCCAGCTGGTCCAAATCCTGCAGCAAGCTTTGATAATCTTTCTCACTATTCACAACAACCCCTATTCTGGGTGTCATCTGCAAATCTGCTGATCCAGATTGCCAGATTATCATCCAGATTGTTGATATAGAAGACAAGCAACAACCGAGCATGCACTGATTCCTGTGACACACCACTAGTCACAGGCCTCCAGTCAGTGAGGCAACCATATATAACCACCTTTGTCTTCTTCCATGTAGCCAATGTTTAATCCAATAGCTACCTCATCTTGAAAACCAAGTGAATGAACCTTCTTGACCAACCTCCCGTGCGGAACTTTGTCTTGCTCATCAGCCTATAATTCCCTGGCTTATTCTTAGAGCCTTTCTTAAACAATGGAACAGCATTAGCTATCCTCCAATCCTCTGGCACCTCACATGGCTAAGAATGTTTCAAATATGTCTGCTAAGGCCACTGCAATTTCAGCAATAGCCTCCCACAGGTACACCTTGTCAGGCCCTGGGGATTTATCCACTCTAATCTGCCTCCAAGACAGCAAACACCTTTTTTTCGGTAATCTGTATAGGGTCCATTAGCTCACTGCTGTCAGAATGGGAATAGGAAACAGAACTGAGATGGGTGGCAGTCTGTTGCGGTCATCCACTGTATCTGGTTCTCCTGCATACCAGTGAGACCCAATGTCAAGCACCTTTGCTTCATCTGCCACAAAAGAACAGGATCTTCAAGTAGCTACCCATTTCAATTCTTCTTTCCATCCCGTTCTGACATGTCAGTCTGTGGCCTCCTCAATTGCTGTGATGAGGCCACACTCAGGTTGCAGGGACAGCACCTTATATTCCATCTGGGTAGACTCAAAACTGTTGGCATGAATATCAATATCTTGAATTTCCGGTAGTTTTCCCCAGTGGCCCTCCTTCACCATTCCCCATTCCTGTTTTCCTCTGTCAACCTATCTCTTGACCTGCCCTTCACCTCCCTCTGGTGCTCCTCCTCTTCCCTTTCTTCCATGGTCTTCTGTTCTCTCCCATCAGATTCCCCCTTCTCCAGCCATTTATCTCTTTCACCAATCAACTTGTTTACTTCACCCTTCCCCCTCCTAGTTTCACCTATCATCTGCTACCTTGCACTTTTCCCTCCCCCCCCACCCCCCCCACCTTCTTAATCTGACTTCTTCCCTTCCTTTCCAGTCCTGATGAAGGGGCTTGGTCAGAAATGTCGACTTTTTACTCTTTTCCATAGATGCTACAGGCCTGCTGAGTTTCCCCAGCATTTTGTGTGTTGCTTCTTTTTCTTAATCAGGGCCTCAGTATCTCACAAAAAACAAGGTTCTTTAAACCTGTTATCCGTGACTTTGACTCTAACAGGAACACTCTCAAAATTTCACTTTTGAAGGCCTCTCATTTACCAAGCACACATTTGCAAGAAAACAACCTGTCCCTATCTACACCTGCCACCCTTGCCAGATTCATCAAAATTGGCCTTTCTCCAATTTAGACAACAATCCAAACCCAAGGACCAGACCTATCCTTTACCATAATTACCTTGAAACTAATAGTATCATGATCACTAGATGCAAAGTGTTCTCCTACACAAACTTCTCCCCTACCCTGTCTCATTCCTTAATAGGAAATCTAGTATTGCACTCTTTCTATTTGGGACCTCTATATACTGGTTAAATAAACTTTCCTGAACACATTTTACAAACTATATCATCCAACAGTTTTATAGTATGGGAGTTCCAGTCTTGAAGCTTTAAAAAAATAAAAAAATAGAGGGCTATGGGTAACCCGAGATAATTTCTAAAGTAAGTACATGTTCGGCACAACATTGTGGGCTGAAGGGCCTGTATTGTGCTGTAGGTTTTCTATGTGGAAAGTTAAAATTGCCTACTATCACAACTTTACGTTTCTAGCAGCAGTCTGTGATATCAATACAAATTTGTTCCTCTAAACCATGCAGACTGTTGGGTGGTCTATAATACAATCTCATTAACGTGGCCATCACTTTCTTATTCCTGAGTTCCACCTATGTAGTCTCAGTAGAAGAGCTCTCCTGTCTGTCCTGTCTGAGCACTGCCATGATATTTTCCTTGACCAATAATGCCACCTCTCCCTCTTCAACCCCTCTCTCTCTATCACGTCTAAAACAATGGAATCCTGGAACACTGAGCTGCCAGTCCTGCCCCTCCTGCAACCAAGTCTCATGAATGGCGACAATGTCATAATTCCATGTCCTAATCCAAGCCCTAAGCTCACCCCCTTTCCAACAATACTTGCATGGAAAGGTATGCGACTCAGAACTTCAGTCTCACGATGCTCAGCATTTTGACTCCTGACTTTCGATGTTGGCTTTACATCTTTCCCCACAACCACTCCACTGTCTGCTGCAGCACTCTGGTTCCCATCCTCCAGCAACTCTAAGTTAAACCCTATGGGCAGCACAGCAAACCTTCCCACAAGGAGATTAGTCCCCCTTCAGTTAATAATAATAATAATAATAATAAATATGTTATTGATCCCTAGTGGGAAATTCTTTCATTACAGCAGCAACATTTAAAAACATAAACACGAGGAATTCTGCAGATGCTGGAAATTCAAGCAACACACATCAAAGTTGCTGGTGAACACAGCAGGCCAGGCAGCATCTCTAGGAAGAGGTACAGTCGATGTTTCAGGCCGAGACCCTTCGTCAGGACTAACTGAAGGAAGAGTGAGTAAGGGATTTGAAAGTTGGAGGGGGAGGGGGAGATGCAAAATGATAGGAGAAGACAGGAGGGGGAGGGATAGAGCCAAGAGCTGGACAGGTGATAGGCAGAAGGGGATACGAGAGGATCATGGGACAGGAGGCCCAGGGAGAAGGAAAAGGGGGAGGGGGGAAAAACCCCAGAGGATGGGCAAGGGGTATAGTCAGAGGGACAGAGGGAGAAAAAGGAGAGAGAGAGAAAGAATGTGTGTATATAAATAAATAACGGATGGGGTATGAGGGGGAGGTGGGGCATTAGCGGAAGTTAGAGAAGTCAATGTTCATGCCATCAGGTTGGAGGCTACTCAGACGGAATATAAGGTGTTGTTCCTCCAACCTGAGTGTGGCTTCATCTTTACGGTAGAGGAGGCCATGGATAGACATAACAGAATGGGAATGGGACGTGGAATTAAAATATGTAGCCACGGGGAGATCCTGCTTTCTCTGGCGGATGGAGCGTAGGTGTTCAGCAAAATGATCTCCCAGTCTGCGTTGGGTCTCGCCAATATATAGAAGGCCACATCGGGAGCACTGGATGCAGTATATCACCCTAGCCGACTCACAGGTGAAGTGTCGCCTCACCTGGAAGGACTGTCTGGGCCCCACCTCCCCCTCATACCCCATCTGTTAGTTATTTATATACACACATTCTTTCTCTCTCTCTCCTTTTTCTCCCTCTGTCCCTCTGACTATACCCCTTGCCCATCCTCTGGGGTATTTTTCCCCCCTCTCCCTTTTCCTTCTCCCTGGGCCTCCTGTCCCATGATCTTCTCATATCCCTTTTGCCAATCACCTGTCCAGCTCTTGGCTCCATCCCTCCCCCTCAAAGTACAGGGACCTTGGATGACAAGAGAGTAGTTAATGTAATCATAAAGAAGAAGGAAGATTAACATGCTGGAATCCAACAGGGCATTGAGGACTATAAAAAAGCCAGCATAGAACTCAAAAAAGCTAGAACGGATTCATAAAAAAGACTTCAGCAAGTAGGAATACAGAGAATCTTGGCATTCCACATATACTGTACATCATAATTAAATCAGGTAGAGGACAGGACCATTCAAGGATTAAGGAGGGATCATGCTGAGAGCCAGAGGATGTGTGCAAGATCATCAATGAGTAATTTCCGTGGGAAGAGGAGAATGATGAAAAGAAAAGTAAAAGCAGAGAAGAACATGACAAGATACTAGTGTATTTTGAGAGTTAGTGTTAGGTCTCTTGAAAGCAATTTAGGTGGATAAATCCCCAAGGCCTAAGATGATATACTCCAGATTATTGAGTGACAAGAAGTGAGATGGCATGAACATAGATTTCTCTAACGTACGGTAACTGCTCCCTTCTGTTTCCCTCCCCAACCCTGTGTGCTTTTTCTCAATTTTGGTGGCCCTCTCACCCCTTCTGTTACCCCACCCTTATGACCTGCCCATCATCCCCCCAATTCAGAGATCTGAGAAAATCTCCGAATGTATTTACTCATGTTCAACCTAACTTTCTTTTTCTTGTTTATTTATAAAGTTAATTCCTTGTTCTTGAAAAGGCAGTGGTGAGCACCCTCCTTGGATCACAGCATTCCTTAGGATGAAAGCAATTCCGCAGTGCTCTTGGGAATGGATTTAACCTACTTACATTGAATGAGCATTATTTTATTTTCAAATCAGTGATCAGTGTCAAGTGTGGCATAGAAGGCAGCTTGCAGGCGATGGGATTCCAAGGGCCTTGCAGGTCTTCTTCTTGAAGGTAGAGGTTGCAGAAAGGAAAGTGCTGCAGAGCAGCCTGGGCAACAAACAGTTGCTGTGCATTTTCCAGGCATTGCAAACTGCATCTCGTGTGCAGTGGGGCTTGGTGTGGGGAGGATGCTTAAGGATTTTAATTTAGTGCCAGCCAAACAAGTTGCTTCTTGATCATTGTTGGTGCTGCACTTATCTATGTAAAGAGAGATTCAAGATCCTGGCTTATGCATTATTAATGGTGGAAAATCACTCGTGTGATTTGAGGATAAAAGAGCTTGAATTAGTTAAAAGAACTATGCTTTTTTAGGTCTGGTGATCTGTTGCTTCTTTTAAAATGACTTAATGTGTGTCATCTTTGTTCTTCGTCTGATTAATGAAAACATGGTCAGATTTAAAATGATTTTCATCTTTACAAATGAATTGGAATAATTCTTATAGGTGAAGCAAAATAAATAATGTAGTGCAAAATTCCTTTGAATAATATTCACACATGGTGTAATTCACCTGGCATTTCTTTCTTTGAAACTTCCTACATTTTAATTGCTAATTTTGAGAATGCAAGTTTATCTAACAGATTTAGCATTCACTTGACCCTTTTATAGCTGCTAGGCAATCACAAGTGGTCATAAGCGTTTATTAGATCCAGTGCCACAATTCTAACATTACTGAGTGCATAACCATCATGAACATAATTGCTAAGATAGTTGGCCTGAATATTGATAACCCAATTGGAAGTAAGTAAATTCAGCAGAAAAATTAGATTAGATTATGAGAACACTCAGTCCTCTTTTATCGTCATTTAGAAATGCATACATGCATTACGAAATGATACAATGTTTTTCCGGAGCGATATCACAGAAAACAGGACAAACCAAAGACTAACACTGACAGAACCACATAATTATAACATATAGTTACAGCAGTGCAAAGCAATACCATAATTTGATGAAGAACAAACCATGGGCACGGTAAAAAAAAAGTCTCAAAAGTCCCCGAGTCGATTGACTCCTGAGTCTCCGATAGCGGCGGCAAAAGGGAGAAACTCCCTGCCATAAACCTCCAGGCATCGTCAACTTGCCGATGCCTTGGAAGCAGCCGACCACAGCCAACACTGAGTCCATCCATCCAAAAACTTCGAGCCTCTGACCAGCCCTTGCAATACAGCCTCTGGAGCGCCATCTTCTGCCGAGCGCCTTCGACCTAGCCCCAGCTGCTGAAACAAGCAAAGCTGAGGATTTCGGGGCCTTCTGCTCCGGAGATTCCGGTTACCGCACAGTAGAAGTGGCAGTGAAGTGGGCATTTCAGCAGTTTTCCAGATGTTCCGCCGTACTCTCACATCCGTCTCCATCAAATCAGAATTGTGCACGGTCCCCTACTTGATAGATTAACAGATATTCATCACTGGAAAGGCCGCGCGCCCCGTCGTCGCACTGCTATCTTCTCCTTCTCTTTTATTGTCAGTGCCTTAACGATGAACAACTTTTCTAAAGGACCAATACAGATTTCAACATGTGGTTTGCCTGTGTTCTGGGTGGAGAAAACAAGTTTTAAAAAGAAAACATTCATTGCATGTTTTTGACTGATTTTTTAAGTATGTGTAGATAGGTTTTTGGACAAAGTTACTGTACATAATTGTTATGAAATCATGACCATTACCGAACCTTGTATAAGGTCAGTGCACATAAGGAATAATCTAAAATTTTACAACCTGAGCAATGACCTACAGGAGCAAAGTGTGGGATTTTATAAAATGCAAGTGATTTTCTTTTGTGTTATTTCTATTTTTCTCCCTCACTATCCAGGAGGAAAATCTGCCTCAATGGATCTTTGATTCTGTAACATGTAACTTACAGAAAAATTCTTAGCCTAAATAAAATAAAATCCAACCTAATTTGCAACAAGGTGTATAGAACAAACTTACTGCACAAAAATGTGCAATCATTTATCGTGATGAATACAGTATTTTTACTATTACCTTGATATATAGGCCTGTTTGTAGATCTTATACTTACGACCATTTTTTCATCATAATCTTTCAATCAGCCTCGTTGTAGTTTTACTTTTGATCTTGCAAATACATCTCGCAATGTTTTAAATTCTGTTAGTAAAATTTCTGAAGTGTTTGTTTTTAGTGAGTCTTGACAAAAGTTTCAAATTCTGCAAGAGTTGCAATCCTGATGGTTAAGAGCAATCATGCTCACAAGGGGTCAGTCAGGGAGACAATGACAGCTATGAAAGTCTTGCTGAATACTTTACATATCACTGTATCCTAAACAAATTACCTGGCCATCTAATTTTAATAAGTACAATATTCTATCTCCTCCTAATGTGATGCATTTGACCTTTGAAATATTTAATAATTATTTTATCTTTAAGTGTTCTGTGGATATTCCAGAATCACATTGTGATATCTGTGAACTTGTCTTTATTCAAGTTTATATTATAGACCACTTAACAGTACATGGGATTTAGAGGAGCATATCTGTGGAGAGAACGCAGACTGTTGCAAAAAACAGAAGGTTTTGATAGTAGGTAATTTTAGCTTTCCACATGTTCACTGGGACTCCCAAATTGTAAAAGGGCTGGATGGGAAAGCGGTTGCCAAATGAGTTCAGGGAAAATTCCTTAATAAGTAAATAGAGGTTCCAACCAGAGAGAATGTGATATTAGATTTCTTATTAGGGGATGAGACAGGGCATGAGATAGAAATTTGTGTAGGGGAACACTTTGCATCTAGTATTCATAATGCCATTAATTTCAAGGTAACCATGGATAATTACAAGATAACCAGGATAGGTCTGGTCCTTAGGTTGTGTTTTTAAATTGGAGAAAGGCCAATTTTGATGGTATCAGGAAGGATCTGTCAAATGTGGATTGGTACAGATTGTTTCCAGGCAAAGGTGTACCTGGTAAGTGGGAGGCCTCCAGAAGTGAAATTTTGAGAGTATAGAGTTTGTATGTTCCTGTGAGAATAAAAGCAAGGATAACAGATTTAGTGAACTTTAGTTTTGGAGAGATATTGAAGCCTGGGTTATGAAAAAAAGGAGGTACATAAGCATAAGGAAAAACAGGTAGGAACAAATAAGGTACTTGAAGCTAATAAGAAATACAAGAGACCACTTAAGAAGGAAATCAGGAGGGCAAAAGAAAAGCTGAAGTTCTAGCAGACAAGTTCAAGGAGAATCCTAAGGGTTTCTACAGATATACTAAGAGCAAAAGGATACCAAGGGACGAGATTGGTCCTTTGGAAGATTAGGGTAGTAACTGATGTGCTGAGCAAAAAGAGATGAAAGAGATCTTTTTTTGGATTTTTCGCATTTGTATGTACTCGGGAGATGGAGACAGTACATGGATGTGGGACAATGCAGCAGAGAGCTCATTGACCCAAAACAGATTGCATAGGAGGAGGAGTTTGCTGCCTTGAGGAAAATTTTGGTGGATTCGTCCCCAGGGCCTGACAATGCTTTCCCTCAGACCCTGTGGGAGGCTAGTACAGAAATTGCAGAGGCCCTAGTAGAGAGATTTCAAATGTCATTAGCCACAAATGAGGTGCTGGAGGATTGGAGGATGCTAATGTTCCATTATTTAAGAAAGGGTCTCAGAATAAGCTAGGAAATTATAGGCTGGTGAGCCTGACATCAGTAGTGGGAAAGTTATTGGAACATATTCAAAGGGACCAGATATATAAGTATTTGGATAGACAGGGACTGATTAGGGATGGTCAACATGGCTTTGTGGTAAGTTGCGTTTAAGTAATCTTACAGAGTTTTTCGTTGAAAAGTTACCAGGAGCAATGATGAAGGCAAGGCAGTGGATGTTGTCCACATGGAATTTAGCAAAGCCTTTTACAATGTTCCCCAAGGGAGCTTGGTCAAGAAGATTCAGTCACTTGCTATTCAAGATAAAGTAGTAAATTGGATTAAACATTGACTTCACGAAAGAAGCCAGAGAGTGGTTGTAGATGGTTGCCTCTCTGACTAGAGGCCTGTGACTCGTGGAGTGCCACAGGGATCGGTGATGGGTTCATTGATCTGGATGATAATGTGGTCAACTGGATCAGCAACTTTGCAGATGAAACCAAGATTGGAAGTGTAGTTGACAAGGAGAAAGACTATCAAAGTTTGCAGTAGAATCTGGACCAGCTGGAAAAATAGGCTGAAAAATGGCAGATGTAATTTCATACAGATAAGTGTGAGATGTTGCACTTTGGGAGGACCAAACAGGGTAGTTTTACATGGTGAGCGGTAAGGCACTGAGGAATGCGGTAGGATAGAGGGATCTGAAAACTAGATCCATAATTCCTTGAAAATGGCTTCACAGGTTGATAGGTTTGTAAAGAAAGCTTTTATATATATGATTATGAGGACACACAGTCCCCTTTTATTGTCATTTAATAATGCATGCATTATGAAATGATAAAAATGTTTTTCCAGAATGATATCACGAAAACACATGACAAACCGACTTAAAACTAACAAAAACCACATAATTATAACATATAGTTACAACAGTGCAAAGCAATACTGTAATCTGATAAGAACAGACCATGGCACAGTATAAATCTCAGAGTCTCTCGAAAGTCCCATCATCTCACGCAGATGGTAAACCTCCAGCACCGCAAACTTGTCGATGCAGCATCCCGGAAGCATCCGACCACAATCCGACTCCGAGTCTGTCCGAAAAACTCCGAGCCTCCAACCAGCTCTCCAACACCGACGTGCCGAGCACCATCTCTACCGAGTGTTTCGACCCCGGCCCCGGCAACAGGCGATACGCAAAGCCGAGGATTTGGCACTTCGGCTCCAGAGATTCTCGATCGCACAGTAGCAGCGGCAGCGAAGCAGGCATTTCAGAAGTTTCTCCAGATGTTCCTCTGTGGTTCACGGCTGTCCCCATCAAATCCGGATCGATGCACAGCCTCTAGTTACATATATCAATATCAATTCGGAACAGCCGCGCGTGCTGTGTCAGGCCGCCATCTTCTCCTCCCTCTTCTTTAGCCTTCATAAATCAAAGTATTGAGTACAAGAGTTGAAATTGTGTAAGACACTGGTGAGACCTAATTTGGGGTATTGTGTCCAGTTTTGGTCAGCTACCTACAGGAAAGATGTAAACAAGATTGAAAGAGTGCAAAGAAAATTTATAATGATTTTGCCAGGACTTGAGGACCTGAGTTATAGGGAAAGGTTGAATAGATTAGGACTTTATTCCATAGAATATAGAGGATTGAGAGGATATTTGATAAAAGAATACACAATTATGAGGGGTATAGACAGGCAAATGCATGCAGGCTTTTTCCACTGAAGTTGGATGAGACTACAACTAGAGGTCATGGGTTAAGGGTGAAAGGTGAAATGTTTAAGAGTGGAGAGAGTGCGGAATGAGCTGCCAGCACAAGTGTTGGATGTGGGGTCTATTTCACCATTTAAGAGAAATTTGGTAGGTACATGGATGGGAGGGTGTGGACGGCTATGGTCTGGATGCAGGTCAATGGGCACAGACTAGATGGGTCAAAGGCCCTGTTTCTGTGCTGTAATGTTCTACAACTCTGTGACTCATTTACAACTGGACATTTGGGCAGAATATTGATTTGCTGCTGCTTCTGGTCAGTAGTTATTAAGTGACAGATATATACGGAGTCTCTCTCAATGGACAATCTCCTCAGAAAGAATGGAATATCACCTTATCTGGATTTTACTGCTGTTGGACGGGACACATCTAGATGTCATATTTGAGAAGTCATTGAATCTTACAGCGTGAAAATAGGCCATTCATCCCAGCCTTTCCTTGCCAACCAGTAGATGACTTTCCATATTAATCACAACTGCCAGCATAGTATCCATGCCTAAGTGATGCAGGCTCTCATCAAGACACTTCTTAAATGTTGTCACAAGCCCTCTGAGTCTCTTTCCCCTAAAGTGAAATACATGCCCTCCAATTTTATTTACCTCTTATTATGGGAAAATCTTTTCTGCAATCCACCTTATTTATAGTCCTCATTATGTTACATACCTCTTAAACTCACTGTTCCAGGGAGAACAAATCCAGCTTCTCCATTCTTTCCTAATAATTGAACCTCTCCATCCCAAGCAACATCGAGGTCAATCTCCTCTACAACCATCCAACACAATGACACGCTTCCTGGAGTAGGATGACCAGAAATACATGCAATACTCCAGATGAGGATTGACCAAGGTCTTATAAAGTTAGAGAATAACTCTCCTTACTTCTGTATTCAATGCCCCAACTAATGAAGGCCAGTAACCCATGTGCCTTTTTAATCATTATGGTCCCCTGTTACCATATTCAAAGCTTTTTGAAACTTTCAGGTGACACTTTAACATAACGGCTAGTGTAATGCCAGTGAACTGGGCTCAGTTCCTGCCTCTGTCTGTAAGCAGATTCTATGTTTTCCCCTTCACCACCCTCCAGATGCTCTGGTTTCCAAAGACATATGGGTTAGAAGGCTAATTGGTGACATGGGTGTAATTGTGTGGTGGGGGCTCACTGGGCCTAAAGGGCCTGTTACTTCACTGTATCTCTAAATAAAAAATCTTTGAACTTGTGCTCCAAGTCTTCTGTAGCCCTTATTATTCTCTAACACCCTATCATTCATGCCACATGTTCTAATCTCATTAGTCCTTCCAAAATTTATCATCTCCCATTTTCTTTAATGAAGTGCAATCGTGAACAATAGCCAGATCAGAAATGCTGATCAAGTCAACTAGCTCCCAAAGAGAACTCTGATAGGCCAAGCAGATGGTTCACCGCTGCTCAGAGAACAGGCACAAGGGTCGCTAACCCCTGTACCCGAGAAACACACCTGAGCAGTGCAACAGAGGTATGTGCTATACATGACCTGATCTGAAAGCATCATGTTGACTCATAACAGAGCGTGTTCACGGTGGAACAGCTTGGTCAATGATGGGTGATCTGCACTGATGGACCAATTATACCTCCACTACCCCTAATTTGTCTGGATTAATCTGCATCTCCTACTGTTTTTCAGCCTGTTTCACCAATGCATTGTTGTCTCTCAATAGCAGACTATCTTCCACATTATCAACAAATCTGTGAATCTTTGTGCTCTCTATGAACTTACTAACCATGTGAACCTCTTCCACATACTTTTATGAATATTACAAGCAACAAATAACCCATCACTGAACCTTGTGGAAACACTAATAGTCACAGTCATCCAATTGCAAAAACAACCTTCTGCCATCACTCGCTGTCTGCTATTCCCATGAAGTTTTCTTTGCAATGACAGCTGCACTGGTCTCCTTTTGATAATGATAAGCTCAGTGCTGGCAGCCAGTTTGATCCTTATTGCTTTGTTTTTGTTTCAGATGTCTAATACTACTGATCATTTATTTTCTTAAGCAGGAGATTAAGAGTCAAAACTACTTAAATCCTAAACACTATCATGTAAGAAGAACAAGTTTCACACCAAAAAGGACATAATTGATGACTGGAGTATCACATTAGATTGGCTGCACCAAGTCTTTCATCTACCCACATCCAACATCATTCTTCCAGTCATTTCATAATCAAACCTAACCTATGCTGCAGATGCATCTGTGCACGTAGACAAAATCTAAGTGTTCCCCCTTTTTTTTCACAAATCTTAGACGTTCTTATTGACAGACAGGCCAATTTTCCCAACAAAAGTCAAAGAGTTCTAAGTAAATTTATGATCAAAGTAGATATACTATATACAACCTTGAGATTTATTTTCTCGTGGACACTCACAGTAAATACAGGAAACACAATAGAATCAGTGAAAGACCGCACCCAACCGAACAGACAAAAAACAAATATGCAAAAGACAACAAACTGTGCAAATACAGAAAGAAAAAAAGAAATGATAATAAATAAATAAGCAATATATATCGAGAACATGAGGTGAAGAGACTATTGTTTATGGGAACAGTTCAGTGATGGAGTGAGTGATGTTGAGTGAAGTTATCCTCTTTGGTTCAAGTGGTTGATGGTTGAGGGATAATAACTGTTCCTTAACCTGGTGGTGTGGGTCGTGAGGCCCCTGTACCCTGTAAATGCAGTGACAAGAGAGCATGGCCTGGATGGTGTGCTCCTTGATAATGGATTCTGTTTTCCTGCAACAGTGCTCCATGTAGATGTGTTCAATGTTGGGGAGGTCTTTACCCGTGATGAACTAGGCTATATCCAATACTTTTTGTAGGTTTTTCTATTCAAGGTCATTGATGTTTCCATGCCAGCTATGATGCAACCAGTTAATATACTCTCCACCATACATCTATAGAAATGTCTCAAAGTTTTAGATAATGTACTGAATCTTAGGAAACTTCTAAGAAAGTAGAGGTGTTGCCTTGCCTTCTTCATAATGGACTCAGAACAGATCATCTTAAAATGATAACAATGAGGAATTTAATGTTGCTGACCCTCTCCACTTTTGATCCCGCAATGAGGACCAGCTTATGGACCTCTGGTTTCCTCCTCCTGAAGCCAATTGTCGCCTCCTCGGTCTTGCTGACATTGCGTGAGAGGTTGTTGTTGTGGTACCACTCAGCCAGGCTTTCAGTCATCCTCCTATATGCTGATTCGTAAATGGTTCAATGGTTCCATTTTAATATCAGAGATTGTATACAGTACACAACCTGAAATTCTTTTTTTTTAATTTTATTTTTATTTGGATAAGGAATTCACAAATATCATGTACTTTTTTCACACATATAACCTTTTCCATTTTTTTATATGTATAAAACTATAATTATTTATACATTCTTAAGTACACATTGAGATGATATAAAAGGAAATTAGACACTTAAATAGATAATTATGTACTGTGGTAATTCTAATCTATTAGGCTAAGTAATGGTATTAGTTGTTAAGAAAAATGGTAATAATAGTTTCCATATAACTCTTCTGGACCATTTCCTCTTGTCCAAAATGTTGTATATAAGCCTATGTAACAACCATTTTAGGTGTTTATATCCTAATTTGTTCATGCTTGCTCCTGCCCGCAGACATAATTATCCAATCCCTATGTACTTATTTACTTAATTTTTTCATTTTTTATCCCTTTCCCAGATCTTTCCCTTTACTTGTGTTAATTCTCTATTTTCCAAAAGAAAACAAAAAAAAAGACATTTAGACTAGGGGTGCTTACATTAGCAATATTACTGTGTTGATGAGAAGAGCAGTATAAATCATTAGGAGAGTCATCTAAAGTCTGCTCGCATTGGGGTTATATATTCAATCCATTTATTCCAGATTTGATAAAATTTTTCTTTTTGAATTCTCAGAGAGTAAGTCAACTTTTCCATTTTAAATATTTCCAAGATAATTTCGTGCCAATCTTCTAATGTAGGTGATATTAGATTTAGCCACTTTCTAGTGATTGATTTCTTACTTGCCGCTAAGAGGGCCTGCAGCAACTTTATATCTTCCTTCTGTTCAAGAAACAATACATGCCCCAAGTAGAGTGTCTCAAAGTTCAGAGGTATCTGGGACCTAAGTACCTTAACTAATATTCTATGAATACCTTCCCAATATAGACTTAATTTAGGGCAATCCCAGAAAATATGAAAATGATTTGCCTCCTTGGAGCCGCACCTTCTCCAACACGTCACGTTTGTATCTTTATATTTTTCCTGATATGGGGTCTTGAAGTATCTTATAATGTTTTTCCAACAATGTTCTCTCCAAGTCAAAGAATTAGTCGAGGACCATTGAAAGCTGCAGATTTTCCCCCAAGCCTCCTCTGAAAGTACCAACCCCGCTTCTTTCTCCCACTTCTCTTTAATATACAGTGTATTTACATTTTTAGCATGGGAGAGTGCATTATATACTCGAGAAACTGATTTACTAGGTATTGAACTGCAAGCCGAATTCAGAATCTTGAAAAATTCTAATTCTACTGCGGATAGGTCTGTATGTCTACAACTCTGGCTAACATAGTTTCGTACTTGAAGGTACCTAAAAAAGTCATTATGTTCTAGGCCATGTTTGTCCTGCAGGATTTGGAAACTTTGTAATACTCTTTTATCTATAAATGAGAGGTAGGTTGTAAGACCTTTCTTTATCCATAGCTCAAATCTTTTATCTCCTCTGTTGGGAAGGAATTCGGTATCATATGCACACCATCCAAAGAGTTTTAACATGTTATTAATTCCACATGAATTAACCACCTTCTGCCATACTTTTAATGTAAGATTTATCCAACTGTTTTTAAATTTTTCCAACTGGGCCATCAATCCTTTGTCAGTTATTGAGGCCTGTAGAGGAAAACTGTCAACTCATCCAAATTCTATTTCCTTCCATCTAGCCTTATATTCCCTATTACACCAATATAACAGAGGGGTTATCTGTGAGGCATAAAAATAATTTCTCAGGCAAGGAAGAACCATACCTTCTCCTTCCTTCCCTAACTGTAAGGTGTTATATCGGATTCTAGGTTTCTTTCCTTGCCAAATGAAGCAGGAAATCTATTTGTCCCATTCCCTGAATTGATTATCATCCACCTCCACCGGTAAAGTACGGAAAAGATACAATAACCGAGGAAGAATATTCATTTTTATAGTATTTATCCTTGAATTTAAACTTAAAAAGGGGATAAGATTCCATCTATGCATATCTGCTTTTATCTCTGAGATTAATGGCCCATAATTTACCTGTGACAGTGTTGAAAGATCCTTCGGCAGGGTTATTCCTAAATATTTTAATGATTTAGCTTCCCACTTAAGATTGTATGTATCCTGCAATTTTTTGGATGGTGTATAATTTAGGGACATAACCTGCGTTTACTTTACATTTATCTTATAACCTGATATATTCCCAAAGTCATCCAACAGTGTAAACAATCCTATAAATGATTTTTCTGGTTCACTCAGATAGACCAAAACATCATCTGCGAATAACGCCACTTTCTGTTCAATCCCTGCCACCTTGATACCTTTTACGATTTCGCTCTGTCTTATTAGTTGGGCAAGCGGTTCAATATATAGCGCAAAAAGGAGAGGAGAAATTGGGCATCCCTGTCTAGTGCCTCTCTCTAAGATGAAGGAGTCAGAGAGGTCCCCATTTATCTTAATTCGGGCTGTAGGGCTGTCATATAGAGTCTGAATTACTTTAATAAACTTTTCTTGAAAGCCAAATCTTCCTAACACTCTGTATATGAATGCCCAACTAACCGAATCAAAAGCTTTCTCAGCGTCCAATCCTACTACCATTGTCTCTGTCTCGTTCTATTAACCTGTTCTAATATGTGCAGAGTTCTCCTTATGTTGTCCTGTGTTTGTCTTTGTTGAATAAATCCAGTCTGGTCTAAGTGGATTAGGCCAGGTAAAAACTTTTCCAATCTGCGCGCTAATATAGATGTAAATAGTTTGTAATCTAAATTAAGAACACTAATTGGCTGATAATTGCCACATTCTAGTTTATCTTTACCCTCTTTAGGAATAACTGAAATAATCGCTTCTCTCCAGGAAGGTGGAGTTTCTCCTCTCTGCAAGATCCAATTAAAGGTGTTAAGTAGTAATGGGGCTAACTGTGACTTCAGCGATTTGTACCACTCTGAGGTAAACCCATCAGAACCTGGGGACTTTCCAGCCTTTAACCTAAAGATGGCCACGTTCAGTTCTTTGACAGTTACTGGTTCTAATAAACTTGCATTTTGTAAATCTGTAAGTTTAGGTAGATCTAGAAAATTCAATACACTGTCTATATAGGGTTCATTGGGGGCCCGGGGTTGGGAGTGCAGCTCTCGATAATATGTTTCAAAACTCTCTTGAATTTTCCCTATTGTACTCTCCACAAGCTTTGTCTTTGGATTCTTTATTTTATGAATTGTATTGTCTGCTTGTTGTTTTCGTAATTTATATGCTAATAAACTAGCTGATTTACCTCCTACTTCATAATTCTTTTGTCTCAGGTAAAGAAAATTTCTTTGAGTTTCCAACGTATAAATATCATCAATTTCACTTTGCAATTTCCTAATTTCCTGTTTTCAATTTGAATTACTTTTGTTGCTATCTACAACTTGATGTTGTTTTAATTTTCCTTGAAGGTTTGCTAATTTTTGTGCATTGATTTTTTTCATGTGAGTGGTAATGGAAATAATTTTCTCTCTCAGTAGAGCTTTCAATGTATCCCATAAGATCACTGGTGATGTTTCTCCCGTGTCATTAAGGTCTAGATATTCTTTGATTTCTCCCATTAATCTCTCCATTACTTTCGGGTTATTGAGTATATGTGAGTTTAGCCTCCATAGTGTTTTCCTCATTTTCCTTTCCAGGATTAGAGACATAGAGACTGGGCTATGATCCGACAGATCAATTGTTGCAATATTACGGTTTTTTATCCTGAGTCTATCTGTATTAAAGATAAATAAATAGTCTATCCTTGAATAGGCTGAATGAGGGAAAGAGTAATGTGTATAATCTTTACTAGTAGGGTGTAATTCCCTCCAGACATCTATAATTCCCAACTCCTCCATCAATGAATTCATTTTCCGAGTCAAAGGTTTATTCTGAGTAACTATTCTTGAAGAATCTAATACAGGATTTAATATAATATTAAAATCCCCTCCACAAATTACTACCCCTTGAGAACTGACCATTAGGTCAAAAATGTGTCTATAAAATGACCATTCACAACCTGGAGGAGCATAAACATTCAGCAATGTTATTTCTGTGCCTTCTATTCTTCCTGTGATTTTTACAAACCGTCCTTCTTTGTCTTTAGTCTCTGAAATATGTTCATAATTAAGAGTACTTGATATTAAAGTAGCTACCCCTCTTTTGTGACTCAATTTATATGATTAATAAAATACATGCTTAAAGCCCATTCTTTTTAATTTTCCATGTTCATATTGGCTCAAATGTGTTTCCTGGAGGAAAGCTATTTGTGCCCTCTCTTTTTTCAATTTAGACATAGTCTTATTTCTTTTAATTGGAATCAAAACCCCATTAACATTATAGGAAATTATTTTTACCAATTCAGTTTGCATTTTTCTCTAGTAGAAAAAAAACACTCTCCTTTTCTAACCAAACAGTAAGCAATTCCTTCTCAACAGTAAACCAAGACATATAACCACACCCTAGACATTTTTGAATGTATAACATTTGAACATTTTTCCCGACTTCCCACAGTGAGGCCTGAGCACCGACCCGCCTCAGTTCAGAGGGATAACCTCTATCTTCACCCTGTGTTAAAGGGCCCTCAGCAGTTTGAATAATCATAGACAATTTTCTCCTATTTATGTCTCGACCAAATTGCTATCATTCAAGTTATTCTGCCTAGTTTATTTTCAGTTACCAGTTTTCATTTTACCTTTAAGTCCGATTTACTCTTTTCAGTCATTTCTCTTAATTAATCTGTATTCTCCGTACATTTACATCTGAATATTTGCAGCTTTTCCTTGTAGTTTGACACTCTGGTTCGTGTGGAGAATCCTCGCCCCACTAACTGCCACGACTTCTGCCGAATCCTCTCCAGTAGCGACTCCGGTTGGGTGATAACTTTAATAGGTAGTCCCCGGTCCGCCAGGTCCAACGTTGCCTCCTCCACCGTAGCAGAAGTTTTTGTCCCTTCGTCGTAAAAGACTCTCAGCCGAGCTGGATACAGGGTCTGGAATCTGATGTTGTTTTCCTTCAGGACTCTCTGTGTTTCTGTATATTCCTTCCGTCTGGCAAGAATCCCCGGTGCGTAGTCGTGGTCTAAACTGATTTTACAGTTGTTCCACATGAAACCTTTATTTTGCCATGCTCTTTTAAGCATCTCTTCCTTCGTTCTGTAACTGAGAAATCTGACCAGAATCGATCTGGGCTGGGCGCCTGCCGGGGGCTGTGGTGCCAACGCGCGGTGAGCCCTTTCTACATGTAGGTCTTTTGCGGCCGGTATATCAAGGTTCTCTCTAAGCAGCTTCTCTATGAAGGGAATCATCAATCCGGGTTTACCTTCGGTTCCTTCGGGAACTCCGTAAATCCTCACATTTTCCCTTCTTGAGTGGCCTTCTTGATCTATTAGTTTCCACTGGAGCTGGTCTTGCAGCTTCAGCATTTCTGCTATCACTTCCTCGGCGTTTTGTAGCTTCTCTTCAATTCCAACAATCCTCGCTTCAGCTTCATCTATCCGCAAGTTAGTTTTTACTATTTTTCCTTTAATATCTTCCAGCTGTTTGCTGTTATCTTGTCAGAACTCGCGAATCTCTCCGAGAATCAAAGACAGAGTCACCGATTCCCCCTCATTATCTCTGTCCTGGCTTGCCGTGGGGGAGCTAGGCCCTTCGCCTTGCTGCGTCTCTTTATGTTTATCAGCCTTCGGAGCGGACTTTTTAATCTTGTTCTTAGACATCACCCTTGCCCCTTTTATTAATATAGTTATGCAATATTAAATATTTGTCTAAATTCGATTTTGGGGCAGTTTACCTTCTTTTTTGTCGAGAGACCTTTTCCTTACGCCGCCATTCCCTTGATGACCCGGAAGTCCCCCTACAACCTGAAATTCTTACTCTTCACAGACACCCACGAAACAGAAGAAAAACCCCAAAGAATGAATGACAGAAGGATGTTAAAACCCAAACCCCCTCTCCCCTCTCGCATGCACAAATAGCAGCAATGCATCAACATTGCTCCCTCCCCCTCCCCTCATATACCTCAGCAAAAACATCAGCAACCCCGCCTGTTCCCAACCCATCGTGTAGGCAATAGCAAAGCCACCAAGAGGCCATGATCTAAAATCCATTAAAAAAAACACTTTTCATACCAACACTTTGACATGCCACAGGCTCTCTCTCTCGCTGCTGAGGAAGAGAGGTGTCACTACTCCTGCCACAGTGAGAGAGAGACCAACGGCTCGCTGTTTCGGTGTTACAGTCTGCAGTGTGGCTTACTTCAACTGCAGTGTACACTGATGCCTCGATATTCTGATCTCCCACAATGCTTCAGTCAGCGACACTGGCGAGGAATCTGGTCTTTCATCAAGCCACAGGGCCACACCCTGAAAGCATATGTCTTCCTATCTGCTCCTGGAGATATCAACAAAAGCTAGGCTGCTCAGCAAGCTGTAAGAGTGGGGAACCCACTGCCATCAAGAACATGCAGTTTGAGTGCAACTGTAGTCAGGACTCCAACAGGATCCCAGCCACTTTGAAAAGGAAAGGAGAGACATTAGAAAGAAGAATTTAAAGGTTTTTGCAGATAAACTGGATGCATGTTGCCTTCTGGCGCAATCTTCAACTCTTCCTCCTTTGATTCAGCCAACAATAGCGGTGTCGTCAGCACACTTAAATATGACATTGGAGCTGTATTTAATCTAAGAGTCATAAGTATAAAAGCAAGTAGAGCAGAGGGCCAAGCACACAACCTTGTGGTGCACCTGAGCTGATGGAGATTTTGGAGGAGATATTGTTGCCAATCCAAACTGACTGGAGTCTGCAAGTGAGGAAATTGAGGTTCCATTTGCACAAGGAGGAATTCAGGCCATAATCTTGAAGCTTATTGATTAGTTTCCAATTAAAGAGTTACACTAATTTTCTGTTTGGAATTCACTCATTTCATGGAGAAGAGATCCATAACTCAAGTTGTAGCATGTCTCATGCCCTCATGTCTTTGAAGTTATATCCAGTCTTCTGAACTACGTAATATTCTGAATTTCATTTACTGCTTGGCTAACTATAGCAAAGTCATTGCAGCATTAATATACTGAAAATATTATCAATCATTACAATCCCATGAAATAAAAACAATGTCAAGATTTGAATTGGTTCAAGTTTTGGATTCCAACTTTATCCTTCACAGAAGAACAATTCCACTGCAAAATATATAATTAAATTATGAATTCCTTCTATCTCAATGCACTTACACTTCTGCTACACACTTTTCTTTCAAACTTGTAGCATTCCCTAGAATGTCTTGTTTTTAAAATATATCTTAATTTCAGCCTTTATGGTTTGAAATCTCTGGGACCATTTTCACTGAAATTTGTCTGCAATTGGCCAAAATCAAACACAGAAGACTGATAAAGTTCCTGCACCATTTGCACAAGGTTTCAAGCTTGCAATGTCTGGTACCTAAATGAAGCATAGTAGGTGCCTGAGAACTTTGCCCCCCTTTAAAATTCTGTCATACACCATCCTAACACTAAATGTGGATTTTCATTCATTCATTGTCACAGGGTCAGACAGCTACACCACTCTACCTCATAGTACTTTGAAATGATGCTAGTTGCTAGACTGCTGTGGATTATGCAGGTAGCTCACTAACACCTTCATGAAAGGAAGAAGGAATAGGAAAAAGGTGCAACACCCATTTGTCATAAAAGGATAAAAGAAAAACTAGAAATATCTCTTCCACCGAGATGCAACACAGAGTGTCATAGGAAGTCATTCCTGCATGTGGCCATCAAACTTTACAACTCCTCCCTTGGAGGGTCAGACATCCTGAGCCAATAGGCTGGTCCTGGACTTATTTCCTGGCATAATTTACATATTACTATTTAACGATTTATGGTTTTATTACTATTTAATTATTTATGGTGCAACTGTAACGAAAACCAATTTCCCCCGGGATCAATAAAGTACGGCTATGACTACGACTATGACTATGACTATCCAAACCACATTCTCTAGTCGGCAGATTGCAATATAATAGGCAGAAATGATTAATTCCACAGGGAGAGTCTAGAAATTTGGCATCCCGCCTGCAAAATATTCTTTAGATTAATGAGAGTCCAGGTAAATTTTTCCTATTGCACTTCCTTCTGAACCAACACAACCTCAGTTGACGTGTCTACAGAGTTCTTTGATGTTCACAGGGAAATTCTGTTTAATTTTAATGTTTGATAGAGACTTATCACAAAGCTGGCAACGTAGACTTGAAGAAATACCTTCAGAAGACACTGACCAAGCCCACTGACAGATTGGCCTGAAAGTCACTTACAGGTGGGGAATGCCAATGTCATTGACTCAGCAGAAATTTGACATTGTTGAAAGAACTAGGACTAGGATTAGAACTAGGGTGTTGTTACCATTTTGTAGGACCTTTCCTGGGCTCAGCACATAAGTGCAATTATGAAAAAAGCACTGCAGTGCCTTAACTTCCATAGGGGGTTGTGAAGATTTGGCATAACACCTATAACTTTCACCGACTTCTACTGATGTGTCGTGCAGAGTATACTGACTGGCTGCATCATGGTCTGGTATGGAAACACCAATGCCCTTGAAAGGAAAACCCTACTAAAGTAGTAGGTACAGTCCAGTTCATCTCAGATAAAGCTCTCCCCTTCACTAAGCACATCTACACCAAGTGTTGTCGCAGTAAAAAACAGCATCCATCATCCATCATCAGGGACCCCTACCACCATGGTCAAGCCCTCTTCTCGCTGCTGCCATCAGGAAGAAGGTACAGGAGCCTCAGGACTCACACACCAGGGTCAGGAGCAGATATTACCCCAGAGCTATCAGGTTCTTGAATTAAAGGGGATAACTTCACTCCATTTCATTTGCCCCATCATTGAAATGTTCCCATAACGCATGGACTGGCTTTCAAGAACTCTTCACCTCTTGTTCTTGATAATTATTTCTTATCTATTTACTATTGATATTTATTTATTTTTGTATTTGCCCAGTTTGTTGTTTTTTGCACACCCAAGTTGGTGCAATCTTCCATTAATTGTATTATGGTTATTATTTTATTATGGATTTAGTTAGTTTGCCTGCGAGAAAATGAACCTCAGTGTTGTATATGGTGACATGTATGTACATTGAAAATAAATTTGGTTTGAACTTTGAACATTGACCATACTGAAAGGAAATAGCCACATTATTTTATTAGAGCTCAATTGAAAGTGGTAATGTCAAAAACAAGCTTGTTATTCTGCAAGAATAAAGACAGTACAAAGCATGCTTGTTCTTATGATATCCTTGACATTAGATCAGAGCTGAATAGGAAGCATTAATCACAAAATTGCACATAACATAACTCTGTGACCTCTCTCAAAAATGAAACATTAGACTAAAACTGCTTGGCTGGCATGATTTACTCTTTAAGGACATTCCTCCTTGTAAGAGATTTTGAGTATTAATTGCTCAAAGTTACTTTCAATGATACTATAGCATGCATCCTTAATGCACTGCCATTAAATTAATTTTAAATGGGTTATCACACATCAAAATAGCAGACAAAAATTTGACACAAATGTATAATGCTATAATGTGCTAACATTGCCAGCAGTAATTTGATGTCGACCAATAACTTGATAATTCAATTAATAGGAACAAGTAATCCAACATGAGAAAATCTGCGGATGCTGGAAATTCAAGCAACACACACAAAATGCTGGTGGAAGGCAGCAGGCCAGGCAGCATCTATACGAAGAAGTACAGTGGACGTTTCGAGCCAAGACCCTTCGTCAGGACTAACTGAAGGAAGAGATAGTAAGAGATTTGAAAGTGGAAGGGGGAGGGGGAGATCCAAAATGATAGGAGAAGACAGGAGGGGGATGGAAGAAGCTAAGAGCTGGAAAGTTGATTGGCTAAAGGGATACAGAGTTGGAGAAGGGGGAGGATCAAGGGACAGGAAGCCTAGGGAGAAAGAAAGGGGGAGGGGAGCCCAGAGGAAGATGGAGAGCAGGCATTGGTGATTGTGAGAGGGACAGAGAGAGAAGAAAAAAAGGGGGAGTAAATAAAAATAAATAAGGGATGGGGTAAGAAGGGGAGGAGGGGCATTAACAGAAGTTAGAGAAATCAACGTTCATGCCATCAGGTTGGAGGCTACCCAGACGGAATATAAAGTGTTGTTCCTCCAACCTGAGTCTGGCTTCACCTTGGAGGCCATGAATTGACATATGAGAATGGGAATGGGACGTGGACAGTCCTTCCAGGTGAGGCAACACTTTACCTGTGAGTCTGCTGGTGTGATATACTGTGTCCGGTGCTCCCGGTGTGGCCTTCTATATATTGGTGAGACCCGACACAGACTGGGAGACCATTTCGCTGAACACCTACTCTCTGTCCACTAGAGAAAGCAGGATCTCCCAGTGGCCACACACTTTAATTCCACGTCCCATTCCCATTCTGGTATGTCAATCCACGGCCTCCTCTACTGTCAAGATGAAGCCACACCTTATATTCCGTCTGGGTAGCCTCCAACCTGATGGCATGAACACTGATTTTTCTAACTTCCGTTAATGCCCCTCCTCCCCTTCTTACTCCAACCCTTATTTATTTTTATTCCCCCCCTTTGTCTTCTCTCTCTGTCCCTCTTACAATCACTGCTTGCCTCTCTCCATCTTCCTCTGGGCTCCCCTCCCCCTTTCTTTCTCCCTAGGCCTACTCCCCACCTCCCCCTCCTCCTCTCACTATCAAATCTCTTACTATCTCTTCTTTCAGTTAGTCCTGACGAAGGGTCTCGGCCGGAAACGTCGACTGTACTTCTTCCTATAGATGCTGCCTGGCCTGCTGCATTCCACCAGCATTTTGTGTGTGTTGCTTAAGTAATCCAACATTTTTTTTTTGCTGTGTTAATATAAGGAACTGCTCAAACATATACTGTATGCATTACCTCCCTCAATACAGAAGTAACTTTCCCCATCACCTTTCATCTCCTGCTATACTACTGTTTGGGGTAAAAGATCTGAAGTTTAACTCGCTCAGTGTAATTTATCTTTAACTTGCTTATTTGACACCCTGGGTTTCTCTCAAATGTGGCTTCCTCATCTGCACTGCTTTCTTTGCTCCTGGGAGGTTAATACTTCAAAATGTTCAAACTCAGTACATGCCCCCTCTGAGTCCTCTTCTTCTGGTCCATTTAAAACCACCAGAGTATTATCACCAGAACGGAAGAGCCATTGGTGCTTTGGGATATGCATGAATCATCTTTCAGAGATGCGAACATTAAATGCTAAATTTGTGACCTTTGAAGGACGATCATCTGCAAACCTATTTTGGTTTCAGGCAACTGTTGTTGGCCCCAAGATCAATGTTCCACTCAAATTTATGAACTGTGAGAGTCAGTAAACATTTTAAGCTTTATTAAAGCAGATTGATCCATGTGAATCTACCTTGCTTTGCACATGTTTTATATCTGGATGGAGTGAGTGCATTTTTATTACATTCATGGTGGAAATGCACTTAACAGATACTTCTGTTTCAATGTGGAAGATGGGATTTTTTTCATTTAACCAATTCATAGCATCAAAGAGTCATAGAGAGTAAGATCACATCTCGTGGTGCCCGCAATGGCTAAATAAAAATTGTATTTGAGCTAATCACATTCCCTAATTTTTTTTCTGTAGCTTTGTGGGTTATGATCCTTGAAGTGCACATCCAATTACTATTAAATAGAGTATAATGAAGATTTCTGCCTCTATCATCCCTTCAAGCAGTAGGTTATAGACACTCACCCCCTCTATTAGAAATATCTTCTTTAATATTCTTTTAAACACAATGATCACCTTCAATCTATTTTACTGTCCAGTGGTACAGGAGCTATCTCATATGACTTCTTAATTGGAATATCTATCCATGCTGCAAACTTTATGGATCTGTGGACATCTAAGATAGCTTTGTTCCTTCACAATTCTCAGCATCTTCCTCAGCATCAAACATCACTTCACTTTCCTGATTGGCAGTGTAACACAAAATCATCCTCAGCACTTCAAACAATGCCTCTTTTTAAAGTTTTATAGGATATCTTGTCATTTATTTTGTTGCTGCTATTCAGGCTTATTGTCCACTGAGGCAATATCACCAGAAAAAAAAATAAAGATCAGATAACCCCTCCCTGCTGTGAAGAATACATAAAACAGTGCTAAACCTTCTACCAGTTGTACAAGACTTCGGTGAGGCCTAATTTGGACTATTGTGTGCAGTTTTAGACACCTAGCTACAGGAAATGTGTAAATAAGGTTCAAAGAGTACAGGGAAGATTTTCAAAGATGTTGCTGGGTTCTGGAGGATCTGAGTTACAAGAAAACGTTGAACAGTTTAGGGCTTTAATCCTTGGAACACAGAAGACCGAGGGGAGATTTGACAGAGGTATACAAAATTATGAGGGGTATTGATAGGGTAAATGCAAGCAAGCTTTTCCCACTGAGGTTGGCTGGGACTACAAACAAAGGTCATGGATTAAGGGTGAAAGGTGAAAAGTTTAAGGGAAACATCCTTGCCATAGAGGGAGTACAAAGAAGGTTCACCAGATTGATTCCTGGGATGGCAGGACTTTCATATGAAGAAAGACTGGATGAACTGGGCTTGTACTCGTTGGAATTTAGAAGATTGAGGGGGGATCTGATTGAAACGTATAAAATACTAAAGAGATTGGACAGGCTAGATGCAGGAAGATTGTTCCCGATGTTGGGGAAGTCCAGAACGAGGGGTCACAGTTTGAGGATAAAGGGGAAGCCTTTTAGGACCGAGATTAGGAAAAACTTCTTCACACAGAGAGTGGTGAATCTGTGGAATTCTCTGCCACAGGAAACAGTTGAGGCCAGTTCATTGGCTATATTTAAGAGGGAGTTAGATATGGCCCTTGTGGCTACGGGGATCAGGGGGTATGGAGGGAAGGCTGGGGCAGGGTTCTGAGTTGGATGATCAACCATGATCATAATAAGTGGTGGTGCAGGCTCGAAGGGCCGAATGGCCTACTCCTGCACCTATTTTCTATGTTTCTATGAGGGCAAACTTCTTCACTCCGAGGGTTGTGAAAATGCGGAAGGAGCTGCCCGTGCAAGTGATGCGTGCAAGCTCGATTTCAACGTTTCAGAGAAGTTTGGATAAATACACGGATGACAGAGGTATGGAGAGCTTTGGTCCAGGTTGATCAGAGTAGGCAGTTTAAATAGTTTAACATGGACTAGATGGGTTGAAGGGCCTGTTTCTGTGCTGTGCTTTTCTATAATTCTATAACACCAACAGTTTGCATTTCTTCACAAATCAAGTGAGAATTGAGAATCAAATCAGGTCATTCAGAATCTTGAGTCTGTTTTACATTAAACTCAGTGTATAGTACAGATATAGGTATAGTAAATATATATATCTCGGGGCACCATGGTAGTGCAGTAGTTAGCACGATGCTATTACAGCTCAGAGTGTTGGAGTTTAGAATTCAATTTGGCAATGTCTGTAAGGAGTTTATATGTCCTCTCTGTGAATGTGCAGGTTTCCTCTGGGAGTTCAGGTTTCCTCCTACAGTTCAAAGATGTACCAGTTAATAGGTTAATTGGTCATTGTAAATTGTCCTGCATTTAGGCTAGGGCTAAGTAGGTGGGATTGCTAGATGGTGCAGTTTGTTGGGCCTGTTCTGCACTATAACACTAAATAAAAATAAATAAAATGCATCACACACAAAATGCTGGATGAACTCAGCAGGTCAGGCAGTGCCTATGGAGAGGAATAAACAGTTGATAATTCAGGCCAAGATCCTTCAACAGGACCTCCCCCACCCCCCCAACCCCATCCACCAACATCCCCTTCATATGGTATTACCAATCACTTGCCAGCTTGTACAATTTCCCTCCCACCACCTTCTTATTCTGGCTTCTTCCCTCTTCCTTTCCAGTTCTGATGAAGTGTCTTGGCTCAAAACGTCGACTGCTTGTTCCTTTCCAAGGATGCTGCGTGATCTGCTGTGTTCCTCCAGCATTCTTGTGTGTGTTACTCTGGATTTACAGTATCTGCAGAATCTCTTCTGTAAATAAATGTGTAATGTAGATAGTTACATTTGCACAATAAATTGACTATAATGAAATGAATTTCTGAGGCAGAGCACAACAGGCTGAAGTGCGCACTGTGCCTAGTACAACCAATCAGAGCTGAGTATTCTTGCAGTGACATCTAGATTGACTTTAGTACAGGAGGTGATCTCTAACCCTGTCATACTTTAGCTCTTTCAGGTAATTTATTCTGGACCAGATACCTGAGCCTGATTACAAAATTAAATGTATTATTGTATGCTGTTGGACCATTGAATCATTAGAAATATTTAATGCACCTGTGTGCAAGAAACAGCCAGTGATCTAAATGCAATTCATACTCTTCACTTTGAATATCGAAATCTATTTTGATCTAATTTTAACTTCACAGAAGGTAAAAATGAACAGTGGATGAAAATGACTTTCTGTTTTTCATTAGAGGTAATAGATTACATAAGACCGTAAAACATAGGAACGGAATTAGGCCATTTGGCCCATTGAGTCTGCTCTGTCATTCAATCATGGCTGATCCTTATTTCCTCTCTTCAGCCCCACTCCCTGGTCTTCTCCCCATAACCTTTGATGCCATGTCCAATCAAGAAAACACCCATTAATACACCCATCAACCTGGTAATAGATTCCACAAATTCACCACCCTCTGGTGAAAGAAACTTCTCCGCTTCTCTGTTTTAAATCGCCGCCCCTCTATCTTGATGCTGTATCCTCTTGTCCTAGACTCTCCCACCATGGAAAACGTTCTTTCCACATCTACTTTGTCGAGGCCTTTCAACATTTGAAAGGTTCCAATAAGATCCCACCCCACCCTTCCAGTGAGTACTGACCCAAAGCTATCAAATGTTTCTCATATGATACCCTTTCGTTCCTGGAATCATCCTTGTGAACCACTTCTGAACCCTCTCCAATGCCAGCACATCTTTTCTTAAATGAGGAGTCCAGAACTGTTCACAATAGTCAAGACAAAGCCTCACCAGTGCCTTATAAAGCCTCAGCATCACATCCCTGCTTTTGTGTTCCAGATCTCTTGAAATGAATGCTCGCATTACATTCATGTCATGTCCCACCCCACCACTGGAAAGCTGCTTTCTTAGATAATTTGTTTTCCAACCCACAATAAACTAAAGGAAAATTTTTGCGGTTTCCATGTTTCGGAACTTCAGAGGGTAGGAAGGTACTCCTGGATATTCTTCATGTTTGGGGAGAGGATTACGAATTGTATGCGACAGGAGTCACAGGGTTTGGGGCACCAGAGCGGCATAGTAGTTAGCAGCACATGATTACAGTATGATGCATCCTGGCACCCTTTTGTAAGGAGTCTCAGTACATTCTCCCTGTGGAATACATAAGTTTTCTCCGGGTGTTCTGATTTCTTCCCACAGTCCAAAGATGTACTGGTTAGGTTAATTGAATGAACGAATGAGCCTCTGTCAGTCAGAGTTAACCATGGATGTTGCATCCTAACTTTCTAGATATGCAAGTCTGGGCAGTACGATATGGAGAGCAAGCTGTTACCCACGTAGCAAGCTCCCCCTTTCCACACATTTGCTGATGGTACAACTATTGTAGACATGTCGAGGAACCAACTAGAGAGCAGGCTATTCTGGACTGGGTTTTGAGCAATGAGGAAGGGTTAATTAGCAATCTTGTCGTGAGAGGCCCCTTGGGTAAGAGTGACCATAATATGGTGGAATTCTTCATTAAGATGCAGAGTGACATAGTTAATTCAGAAACAAAGGTTCTGAACTTAAAGAGGGGTAACTTTGAAGGTATGAGACGTGAATTAGCTAAGATAGACTGGCAAATGACACTTAAAGGATTGACGGTGGATATGCAATGGCAAGCATTTAAAGGTTGCATGGATGAACTACAACAATTGCTCATCCCAGTTTGGCAAAAGAATAAATCAAGGAAGGTAGTGCACCCGTGACTGACAAGAGAAATTAGGGACAGTATCAATTCCAAAGAAGAAGCATACAAATTAGCCAGAAAAAGTGGCTCACCTGAGGACTGGGAGAAATTCAGAGTTCAGCAGAGGAGGACAAAGGGCTTAATTAGGAAGGGGAAAAAAGATTATGAGAGAAAACTGGCAGGGAACATAAAAACTGACTGTAAAAGCTTTTATAGATATGTAAAAAGGAAAAAACTGGTAAAGACAAATGTAGGTCCCCTACAGACAGAAACAGGTGAATTGATTATGGGGAGCAAGGACATGGCAGACCAATTGAATAATTACTTTGGTTCTGTCTTCACTAAGGAGGACATAAATAATCTTCCAGAAATAGTAGGGGACAGAGGGTCCAGTGAGATGGAGGAACTGAGCGAAATACTTGTTAGTAGGGAAGTGGTGTTAGCTAAATTGAAGGGATTGAAGGCAGATAAATCCCCAGGGCCAGATGGTCTGCATCCTAGAGTGCTTAAGGAAGTAGCCCAAGAAATAGTGGATGCATTATTGATAATTTTTCAAAACTCGTTAGATTCTGGACTAGTTCCTGAGGATTGGAGGGTGGCTAATGTAACCCCACTTTTTAAAAAAGGAGGGAGAGAGAAACCGGGGAATTATAGACCGGTTAGCCTAACGTCGGTGTTGGGGAAACTGCTGGAGTCAGTTATCAAAGATGTGATAACAGCACATTTGGAAAGCGGTGAAATCATCGGACAAAGTCAGTATGGATTTGTGAAAGGAAAATCATGTCTGACCAATCTCATAGAATTTTTTGAGGATGTAACCAGTAGAGTGGATAGGGGAGAACCAGTGGATGTGGTATATTTGGATTTTCAAAAGGCTTTTGACAAGGTCCCACACAGGAGATTAGTGTGCAAACTTAAAGCACATGGTATTGGGGGTAAGGTATTGGTGTGGGTGGAGAATTGGTTAGCAGACAGGAAGCAAAGAGTGGGAATAAACAGGACCTTTTCAGAATGGCAGGCGGTGACTAGTGGGGTACCGCAAGGCTCAGTGCTGGGACCCCAGTTGTTTACAATATATATGAATGACTTGGATGAGGGAATTAAATGCAGCATCTCAAAGTTTGCGGATGACACGAAGCTGGGTGGCAGTCTTAGCTGTGAGGAGGATGCTAAGAGGATGCAGAGTGACTTGGATAGGTTGGGTGAGTGGGCAAATTCATGGCAGATGCAATTTAATGTGGATAAATGTGAAGTTATCCACTTTGGTGGCAAAAATAGGAAAACAGATTATTATCTGAATGGTGGCCGATTAGGAAAAGGGGAGGTGCAATGAGACCTGGGTGTCATTATACACCAGTCATTGAAAGTGGGCATGCAGGTACAGCAGGCGGTGAAAAAGGCGAATGGTGTGCTGGCATTTATAGCGAGAGAATTCGTGTACAGGAGCAGGGAGGTACTACTGCAGTTGTACAAGGCCTTGGTGAGACCACACCTGGAGTATTGTGTGAAGTTTTGGTCCCCTAATCTGAGGAAAGACATCCTTTCCATAGAGGAAGTACAAAGAAGGTTCACCAGATTGATTCCTGGGATGGCAGGACTTTCATATGAAGAAAGACTGGATGAACTGGGCTTGTACTCGTTGGAATTTAGAAGATTGAGGGGGGATCTGATTGAAACGTATAAAATCCTAAAGGGATTGGACAGGCTAGATGCAGGAAGATTGTTCCCGATGTTGGGGAAGTCCAGAACAAGGAGTCACAGTTTGAGGATAAAGGGGAAGCCTTTTAGGACCGAGATTAGGAAAAACTTCTTCACACAGAGAGTGGTGAATCTGTGAAATTCTCTGCCACAGGAAACAGTTGAGGCCAGTTCATTGGCTATATTTAAGAGGGAGTTAGATATGGCCCTTGTGGCTATGGGGATCAGGGGGTATGGAGGGAAGGCTGGGGCGGGGTTCTGAGTTGGATGATCAGCCATGATCATAATAAATGGCGGTGCAGGCTCGAAGGGCCGAATGGCCTACTCCTGCACCTATTTTCTATGTTTCTATGTTTCTAGAATATCAGACGGTGACGAGGAGGCATACAGGATCAGCTCACTGAGTGGTATCACAGCAGCAACCTTGAACTCAATGTCAGTAAGCTCAGAGAAATGATTGTGGACTTCAAGAAGAGGAAGTCAGGGGAACACATACCAGTCCTTATAAGACCATAAGACCATAGGATATAGGAGCAGAAGTAGGCCATTCGGGGCAACGGTCTGCTCCACCATTCAATCATGGGCTGATCCAATTCTTCCAGTCATCCCCACTCCCCCGCATTCACCCCCATACCCTTGGATGCCCTGACTAATCAAGAACCTATCTATCTCTGCCTTAAATACATCCCAATGACTTGGCATCCACAGCTGCACGTGGTAACAAATTCCACAGAGTTACCACCCTCTGACTAAAGTAATTTATCCACATTGCTCTAAATGGATGTCCTTCAATCCTGAAGTCGTACCCTCTTGTCCTAGAATCCCCTACCATGGGAAATAACTTTACCATATCTAATCTGTTCAGGCCTTTTAACATTCAGAATGTTTCTATGAGATCCCCTCTCATTCTCCTGAACTCTGGGGAATACAGCCCAAGAGCTGCCAGACATTCCTCATACAGTAACCCTTTCATTCCTGGAGTCATTCTTGTGAATCTTCTCTGTACCCTCTCCAAAGTCAGTGTGGTCTCATAAGTGCCTTACAGAGCTTCAACATCACATCCCTGCTCATATTCTATACTTCTAGAAATGAATGCCAACATTGCATTCACCTTCTTCACAACCAGCTCAACCTGGAGGTTAACCTTTAGGGTATCTTGTTCAAGGACCCCAAGTCCCTTTGCATCTCTGCATTTTAAATTCTCTCCCCATCTAAATAATAGTCTGCCCATTTTTTTCCACCAAAGAGGCATGACCATACACTTTCCAACATTGTATTTCATATGCCACTTATTTAACCATTCCCCTAAACTATCTAAATCTCTCTGCAGGCTCTCTGTTTCCTCAACACTACCTACTCCTCCACCTATCTTTGTATCATCGGCAAATTTAGCCACGAATCCATCAATACTGTCGTCCAAATCATTGACATATATTGGTCAATGCAGCGGTCCTAACACTGATTCCTGTGGAACTCCACTAGTAACCGACAGCCAGCCAGAATAGGATCTCTTTATTCCCACTCTCTGATTTCTGCCGACCAGCCAGTGCTCCACCCATGCTGGTAACTCCCCTGTAATTCCATGGGCTCTTATCTTGCTAAGCAGCCTCATGTGCGGCACCTTGTCAAAGGCCTTCTGAAAATCCAAGTACACCACGTCCACTGCATCTCCTTTGTCTACCCTGCTTGTAATTTCCTCAAAGAATTGCAGCAGGTTTGTCAGACAGGATTTTCCTTTCAGGAAACCATGCTGGCTTTGGCCTATCTTGTCAGGTGCCTCCAGGTACTCCGTAATCTCATCCCTAACAATCGATTCCAACAACTTCCCAACCACTGATGTCAGGCTAACAGGTCTATAGTTTCCATTCTGCTGCCTCCCACCCTTCTTAAATAGGAGAGTAACATTTGCAATTTTCCAGTCATCTGGTACAATGCCAGAATCTACCGATTCTTGAAAGTTCATAGTTAATGCCTCCGCAATCTCACCAGCTACTTCCTTCAGAACCCAAGGGTGCATTCCATCAGGTCCAGGAGATTTATCCACCCTCAGACCATTA
This sequence comes from Mobula hypostoma, assembly GCF_963921235.1. NCBI lineage: Eukaryota > Metazoa > Chordata > Chondrichthyes > Myliobatiformes > Myliobatidae > Mobula > Mobula hypostoma. The sequence continues at coordinate 29,764,904 of NC_086102.1, read as the reverse complement.
AGCTTCCTGAGCACCTTCTCAATCATAATTTTCACTTCACTGACACTCTTGAGTGTCTGGTATACTGCAGATGTCTTCCACTGTGAAGACTGATGCAAAATACACATTCAGTTCCTCTGCCATCTCTGCATCTCTCATTACAATATCTCCAGCGTCATTTTGTTTTGGTCCTATATCTATCCTTGACTCTCTTTTACCCTTTATATACCTAAAAAAGCTTTTAGTATCTTCTTTGATATTAGTTGCCAGCTTCCTTTCATAATTCATCTTTTCCTTCTGAATGACCTTCTTAGTTTCCTTCTGCAAGTTTTTAAAAGCTTCCCAATCCTCTATCTTCCCACTAGTTCTGGCTTCCTTGTATGCTTTCTCTTTTACTTTTACTTTTGCTCTGACGCCACTTGTCAGCCACTGTAATGCCCTTCTTCCCTTTGAAAATTTTTCCTTATTTGGAATATATCTGTCTTGCACTTCCCTCATTTTTCGCAGAAACTCCAGCCATTGCTGCTCTGCTGTCCTTGCTGCAAATATCCCTTCCCAGTCAACTTCGGCCAGTTCCCCTTTCATACCATTGTAAGTTCTTTTATTCCACTGAAATACCGACACATTGGATTTTATTTTTTCCCTCTCAAATTTCAATGTGAACTCGATCATCTCATGATCACTAGTCCCTAAGGGTTCCCGAAGCTTAAGCTCTCTGAACACCTCCGGATCATTGCACCCAATCCAGCACAGCTGGTCTTCTAGTGGGCAAAACAACAAGCTGTTCTAAAATGCTATCCCTTAGACATTCTACAAATTCTCTCTCGAGGTCCAGTACTGGCCCAGTTTTCCCAATCCACTTTCATGTTAAAATCCCCAAGGATATCATGACGTTGCCTTTCTGACATGCCTTTTCTATCTCCTGCTGTAATTTGTAATCCACATCCTGCCTGCTGTTTGGAGGCCTGTATATAACTGCCATTAGGTTCCTTTTACCCTTGCCATTTCTTAACTCAACCCTTAGAGACTCTACACATTCCAATTCTATGTCATCTTTTTCTAATCTCTCTGTCCCTACATTCCTCCTTAGAATGCCTGGAGAATAAAGACGCATACCTAAGGCTCCTTTTCATTGACTACAGCTCTGCCTTTAATACAATCATTCCAAATAAACTGATTCCTAAGCTCCGGAAACTGGGCCTTTGCACTTAGATCTGCAGCTGGATCTTCAACTTCCTCACAGACAGGACCCAGGCTGTAAAAATAGGGGACAAGCTCTCCTCTACAATCACTCTGAGCACCGGTGCCCCACAAGGCTGTGTATTCAGCCCCCTGCTGTACTCACTGTACACCCATGATTGTGTAGCCAAGTTTCCATCAAACTCAATATATAAGTTTGCTGATGACACAATTGTAGGCCGTATCTCGGGTAATGATGAGTTTGAGTACAGAAAGGAAATTAAGAACCTGGTGGCATGGTGTGATGACAATAAATTATCCCTCAACGTCAGCAAGACGAAGGAATTGGTTGTTGACTTCAGGAGTAGCAGACCGCACGACCCAATTTACATCGGTGGTGCGCAAGTGGAACAGGTCAAAAGCTTTAAGTTTCTCGGAGTCAATATCACAAATGACCTGACTTGGTCCAACCAAGCAGAGTTCACTGCCAAGAAGACCCACCAGCGCCTTTATTTTCTGAGGAAACTAAAGAAATTTGGCCTGTTCCCTAAAGCCCTCACTAATTTTTATAGATGCACCGTAGAAAGCATTCTTCTAGGGTGCATCACAACCTGGTATGGAAGTTGTCCTGACTAAGACCGGAAGAAGCTGCAGAAGACTGTGAACATGGTGCAGCACATCACACAAACCAAATCCGTCCTTGGGCTCACTTTACACCGCACGCTGTCGGAGCAGCGCTGCCAGGATAATCAAGGACACGACCCACCCAGCCAACACACTTTTCATCCCTCTTCCCTCTGGGAGAAGGCTCAGGAGCTTGAAGACTCGTGCGGCCAGATTTGGGAACAGCTTCTTTCCAACTGTGATAAGACTGCTGAAGGGATCCTGACCTGGATCTGGGCCGTACCCTCCAAATATCCAGACCTGCCTCTCGTTTTTTTTTGCACTACCTTACTTTCCATTTTTCTATTTTCTGTTTATAATTTATTATTTAAATTTTTAATATTTACTATCGATCTGTAATTCAGGGAGCGGGAAGCGCAGAATCAAATATCGCTATGATGATTGTACGTTCTAGTATCAATTGTTTGGTGACAATAAAGTATAAAGTATAAAGTAAAGTAATAATTTAATATTATTTCTTAAACACAGAGCCACACCAACCCCTCCGCCTATCTTTTCAATACACCACATATCCTTGGACGTCCATCTCCTAATAGCAGCCATCCTTTAGCCACGTTTCAGAGATGGCCGAACGTCATATTTGCCAATCTGTAGCTGAATTTCAAGATCATCCATTTTATTCCTTATGCTGCTTGCATTCAAATATAACACTTTCATTCCAGTATTTGTTGCTTTCTGCTTTAACTGCACCACATCTCTATTGCCCTGTAGCTCATGCCACTGGCTGTGATTAAGCCTCACCTTCTGCCTGTTCCTTCTATAATCAACCTTATCACTCTGGTTTGCCAAAATAGTTTGAACCCTCCCTGACAGCTATATCGAATGTGCCTGCTAGGATGTTAGTCCCCTTTGGGTTCAGGTGTAACCCGTCCTTTTTGTGCAGGTCATACCTTCCCCAGAAGAAGCCCCAGTGATCCAGGCATTTGGAGCCCTGTCCCCTACACCAGTCTCTCAGCCACACATTAATATGCCTGATCATGCTATTCTTGCACTCACTGGCACTGACACAGGCAGCAATCCTGCAGTTACTACCCTAGAAGTCCCACTTTTCAGCTTCCTACCTAACTCCCTGAATTCTCTCTTCAGGACCTCCTCCCTTTTTCTACCTATGTCATTGGTACCAACGTGTACCAAGACTACTGGCTATTCGTCCTCTCCCTTCAGAATACTCTGCACCCAATCTGAGACATCCCGTACCCCGGCACCTGGGAGGCAACACACCATGTGGGTATCTCTATCAGGCTGACAGAACCTCCTGTCTGTTCCCCTCACTATGGTATCCCCTGTGACTATTGCATTCCTCATCTTTCTCTTTCCCTTCATGCACCATGGAACCAGGCTCGATGCCAAAGACCCGATCGCCATGGTCGTCCTCTGTCAGGTCATCCTCCTCAACCGCATTCAAAATGAGAAAACGATTACTGAGGGGGATGGCCACGGGGTGCTCTCTACTACCTGAGCTCTTCCCTTCCCTTCCCTGACTGTCACCCACTTATCTAACTCCTGCAGCCTCGGGGTGACTAACTAACCCCCTGTAGCTCCTCTCTATCTCTTGTTCACTCTCCCTAATAAACTGTAGGTCATCGAGCTGCAGCTCCAGATCACTAACACAGTCTCTCAGGAGCTGCATCTCGGTGCACCAGGCGCAGGTGTGGCCATCTGGGAGACTGGAAGATGCCCAGGATTCCCACATCCGACAACCAGAGCAAAATATTAACCCTACCGATATGTTCTCTATTCCTCAAAAAAATGGACAGAAAATCCAAAAACAAAATCCACCTACCCACCAAAGCCTGCTTTCGCTGAAGTCTGAGTGAGCTAAAGCCTGTCTCTTCTATTCTTGCTATTGGCCTACTCCCGACAATGGCCGCTCTGCTTATCCCTTCTGTACTTTTATTTAGTTTGTCGAGATCAGTCGCCGCCGCTAATAGGCCCCGCACAATCATTTAGGTATCAGCTGTGAAAATGTTCCTGGGTGTGAACATCCCTGAAGGTCGATCCTGGGTCCAACATATTGATGCAACTACAACTAAAACACGGCAGTGGCTACATTTCATTAGCAGGTTGAGGAGATTTGGTGTATCACCAAAGATTCTGTCAAATTTCTACAGATGTACCATGGACAGCAATCTAGCTGTTTGCATCACTGTTTGGTGTGGAGGTCGACTACACGGGATCTGAAAAGGCTGTAGAAAGATATAAACTCAGCCTGCTTTATTATGGACACTAGCCTCTCCAGCATCGAGTACATCTTCAACAGGCTATGCCCCAAGAGGCAGCATCCATCATTAAAGATGTCCATCACCTAGACCATGACCTCTTCTCATTGCTACCATGAAGGAAGAGTCCGAAGACACACACTGAATGTTTCAAAAACAGCTTCTTTCTCCCGCCGTTGGATTTCTATTTTTGTGCTCTGTTTTTGCATGCTTGTTTGATTTAATTTTTATATATATTTCTTATTGTAATTTATAGTTTTTAAAATTGTTATATATGACAATATACTGCTGCCGCAAAACAACAAATTTCATGACGTGCCAGTGATAGTAAACCTGATTCTAATTCTGATTTTCGTTCTTATTCTCATTTCAGAGATATTACATCCTTCAAGAATTATCATATACAGTCCGACATTATTGGAACACTGGGCCAGAACTAAGAAAATCTAGTAGAAGAAATACTTGTTTATGGTTGATGTCTTTCAGATGCATTGCCATAGACGCGTTTCATGTTTAGCATGGCTCTAGATTAATTTTGACAAATTATTGAGGATTCAGACTTTAACATTAAATGGGCTAGATAACTTTCTTCTTTGCTGAGCTAAATTAAAGGTTAATGCTCCAAAAGAGAAATTGTAGTTGGAGGCCTTTTCAGTTTATTTTTTATTGAGTGGACATTTCAATAATCAAATTATTATATTGACCATTTGAGAATTATTGTTCACACAAGGCACACAAGGCACCTAGCTGCCTCTCCTGATGATCTTGTGATGAGCACAGTTTAGCTTAATAGGAACTGGTCCGCAAGCTAATTTGACAAGGAAAATTCATACCTGTTAAATAAAATCTTCTCAAACATCATGACCTTAGAAAATGTACACTTACACTTTGTTTAACTTCAATAAAGAACTTTCACCTTCCTGTAAAATCAAATTTCACTTTAAATCCAAAGAAAATAGCCAATAATTTTGCCAACTTGTATAAAAATTCCTCACATTTTTAACTTTTTCAATTTTATTTTAACAATACAGCATAGAGTAGCCCTTTCTGGCCTTTCAAGCCATGGCACCGCCCCCCCCCCCCACCCCCAGCAACCCACTTCTAGCCTGATTAGCCTTAATCCAATTTACAATGACCAATTATCCTAACGTTAATTAACCTATGGTTCCTTAAGGTTGTCATAGCCAGGGGTGATAATGGGGTCAAGCTCCCACTACCTGTAAAAGCTCCCATTGGCATATGCCTCAAAAAGCCTCTGACAACTAGACTTCATGGGCCAAATGGCCTAATTGCACTCCTATATCTTATTGTCTTAAGACTGCAATGCTGAGAGGCGTGGACTATGTTTCCATAAAGCAAAGTACAGCTGTCCCCGACATCACTTTGGTACTGCAAGCTTGCTCTGAGGCCTTCAATTTTATTTTCCAGAGCCTGTACATTAGCCAGCAGGATAGTCGAGACTGGAGGTCTAAATTCTCTGCAGTTCAATCATACCTGCAGACTGTCTCCGCTCTCACTCTTCTGTTTTCTTAAAAGGAAACTGTATTCATGACCCCAATCTGCTAGATTTGAGTATCGATAGATCTTTTAAAAAAACATTTTAAATCAATGTTGTTTACTGAAGTACGCATGGCTGTGTCTGTGTATTCCCATTGTAATAGTCCTAAAGAGAGATTTTTGAGTATTCCCATCGGAGCTGCATGCAAAGAGTTGCCACTTATTCGCTCCATCCTGAGAATGGACTGATATCTGTAAGTTGTGGTCTTGGAATGGAGCACATCACCTGGATAATGGGATTGGATTCTTTTTTAGGGGGGTGCCATATTAGCAGTAGGGAGGTGGAGTTAAAGGGACAAAAATTGAAAGTTTTTAATCTCAATTTATTCCCCTTGTCCATTCTTGCTAATGGCAGATTTGGAATGAGGCAACATCATTGCATTTGTGAAAGCATTCACAGGGACAATACCTGGATGTTGAAATAACTCTACCAAATAACTGCATTTACAGAAGAGAATACACTAATGGAACATGATTTAAAACTCAACAATCATGGTTGTTGTCAGGGATAACCACTTTAGGAACATAATTCAAATTATCCTTGGGTGTACAGGGGCTTTTAGTCATTAATATTGTTTCAGTGCTGCTTTGCCTGGGGATGATCAATTCAGAAGGGAGCAGATTTAACATCTTTGGACTGTTTTACCATTTACTTTAAATGAAATGTTAAGAACATTGAAAAATATCAGAATCCTATTTGGTTTGTTAAAGCTTTCAGATTTTCTGTCCCTACAAAATCTACTTGTAATCTAAGATATCACTTCCCCTCCCACCTTCCTGCCATGCTGCCAACCACACAAACTGCTGGACATTATTTCTATTTTAAGGTATGTGCTGCACAAGCACTATCTGACTTTCAATGTCAATTTATTGATATTGATAAAATGGTTACCGGAAAGAAGTGAATCACAATCATCTTCATCAAATTAAATGGAAAAGTTGGCACAGGGATACTTTCTTTCAAACGATCAAAGCTATTAGTTCAATGAGGATTTATTTTTAATGTGAAACAAGTGGCCGTCTGGCACAGTATTGACGTGGTTAACTGCGTTAAGTGGTTTGTTGAATTAACACAACCTTTTGAGATCCCATTTAATTTCAACATACTGACAAGTGAGTAAATTCAGGAATTTGCAATGCTTTATCGATCAGGAAAATTAGCTTTAGCAGTGGATTGACAATGGTTACTCCTATTAAGTCTGTAGTGTAATCTGCAAGATTGGCAGTGTTGCAAAGCCTGGAATTGATTGGATATGCCTCATTTTGCATTTGTCTCACTGTGATATTTTACAATATTTACACTTGACATCCCCATCAATAGAGAGCTATGGATTAATAGTTCTTGAACTGATATTCAAACTAAGGAGGTGGGATGGTAGGTTCATGAGTTGGGTTCACTGGTTTTGTCTAAGTCAACATTTCGTAGAAAGCCAGAGTGATGGTCTGAATAATGCAATAATTTGCTGGCTGATTGAGTGGCATAAGAACAGAAAAAAACAGTTAAACCTTACATTTTTATTAGAATCATTATAATTATTTCCAATGAAACATCTATTACATTTCCATCATCAACTGCTACCAGTAGCTGCACTACTGAAGGAGATGGATTCCACCATTGATCTAATCTGGGCTTCAGTGCCAATAGCTAATTAGCTATATTGTACAGGAAAGGCGAGAAACCCCCCAAGAACATCACAGCAGCGATGTATAACATCTAGGGAGAATGACAGCATAGTTACCTACTCCGTACATAATTTTGCATCCATTATTTCATCCTCTTCAGGATCCCTGAATAGCCACTGTCCTGCCCTATCAGATTCCTTCTTCTTCAGCCCTTTATCATTTCCACCTCTCATCTCTCAGCTTCTCATATCACCTTCTCTTCCCTATCCACCCATCTTCCCCCCTCATGTGGCTTCACCTACCACCTATAGCTTGGGGCGTGGCCAAGTGGTTAAGGCGTCGATCTAGTGATCTGAAGGTTGCTAGTTCGAGCCTCAGCTGAGGCAGCATGTTGTGTCCTTGGACAAGGCACTTAACTATACATTGCTCTACAATGACACCTGTGCCAAGCTGTATTGGCCCTAGTGTCCTTCCCTTGGACAACATCGGTGGCGTTGAGAGGGGAGACTTGCATCATGGGCAATTGCTGGTCTTCCATACAGGCTTGCCCAGGCCTGCACCCTGGAAACCTTCCAAGGCGCAAATCCATGGTCTCACGAGACTATCGGATGCCTTTAGCTTGCACTGCTTCCCCTTCTCCACACACCCCCCCCCACAAACCTTCCTATGCTGGTTCCTTCTTTAAGCTACATAATGAAACACCGACTAATACAGCACTGAGGCACAGCTAATAGAGTTACTCCTTTAATGACTCTGTTTCAGACCTGATCTCCAGTGCTGTCTGGATGGATTTTGCATATTCTCCTTGTAACCAATTGGATTTCCTCCTACTGATCTGCTTTCCTCCCATGTCTCAAAGATGTGTAGGTTGGCAGGTTCATCAGTGAAATTGAGTTGATTCTTAGCCATGGGGTTTGATAGAATATAGAGCAGTGGTTCCTAAACTTTTTTTGAGGTACCACCCTCTTGATTCCCAGACCACATCACCAGTGCCCCCACCTCTGCTTTTCCTGCCATTACATAAAAACTATAAATAATTTTGATTTACAAAGCAGAGTGCAAGAAAATAGGAACTGCAACTTCAAAGTAGTGACAAAGCTAACCACGTCTGCACCAGGTGCACCGAGCTGCAACTCCTTACAGAGCATATTAGGGAACTGGAGCTGCAGTACGATGACTTTTGGCTCATTCTGGAGAATGAGAAGGTGATAGATAGCGTCTACAGGTAGTCAGTCCTAGACCGCAGGAGGCAGGTAACTGGGTGACTGTCAGGAGAAGGAAGGAAAATGGGCAGCTAGTGTACCCCTCAATAATAAGTATACTATATTGGATACTGTTGAGGAGATGACCTAATGGATAGAACCACAGTAAGTGGGTCTTTGGCACTAAGTCTGGTGCTGAGAGGTGAAGAGGATGCAGTGGTAACAGGGGATGCCATAGTCAAAGGAACCGAGGTGAGATTTTGTGGGTGAGATAGAGACACCAGGATGGTATGTTGCCTCACAGGTACCAGGATCAGGAACATCTTGGTTGGAGTCCATGGTATTCTAAAGGGGAAGGGTGAGTAGCCAGAAGTCTTGGTACATATTGGCACCAACCACTAGGTAAGAAAGGTGAGGATGTCCTGAAGAGAGATTTTAGGGAGCTAGGTAGAATGGTGAAAAACAGGGACCTCCAGGGTAGTAATCTCTGGATTGTTGCCTATGCCACGTGCCAGTGAGGGTAAAAATAGGACGATTTGGCAGGTGAATGCATTGCTGAGGAACTGGTCCAGGGGAAAGGGGCTCAGATTTATGGATCATTGAGGTTTCTTCTGGGGAAGGTACAATCTGTACAACAGGAGCGGGTTCTCCTGAACCCAAAGGGGATCGATATAGTTGCAGTTAGGTTTGCTGGAGCTGTCGGAAAGGTTGAAACTAATCTGGCGGGGGGATGGGAACCGGAGTGATAGTACGGAGGATAAGGTAGTTGGTTTACAGGGGCAGTGTGCAGTAAGACTGCTAGCAGGAAGAGGCTGATGACAAGGCAAATGTGCAGTCAACAGGACGACAAAATCGAAAAGGGTGAATACCATACTGAAGGTATTGCATACAGAGTAAGGTAGATGAAATTGTAGCACAGTTACAGATTGGCATATATGATGTTGTGGGCATCATTAAATTGTAGCTGAAAGGAAATTACAGATAGGAGCTTAACATCCAAGGATACACATTGTATGTAAAAGATGAGTGAGCAGGCAGAGGGAGGGTCGTGGCTCTGTTGGTAAAAACGGAGATCAAATCAGTAGAAGTGAATTGGAAAGTGTTGAATCATTGTGGGTAGCGCTGAGGAAATGCAAGGTAAAAAGACCCTGATGGGATTTATATACAGATCCCCAAACAGTGGTAAGGAAGTGGTCTACAAATTGCAACCTGAGGTAGAAACTGCATGATAAAAGGGCAATGTCGCAATAGTCATGGAGGATTTCAATATGCAGGTAGACCGGAAAACTCACGTTGGTGCTGGATCCCAAGAGCAGGTATTTGTAGAATGTCTACGAGATGAACCTTTAGTGCAGCTCATGGTTGAGCCTACTAGGAGATCAGATATTCTGGATTGGGTGTTGTGCAATGAAACGGAATTGATTGGAGAGCATAAGTTAAATGAACCCTTAGAGAACAGTGATCAAAGTATGACAGGATTCGCCCTGCAATTTGAGAAGGAGAAGCTAAAGTCAGATGTATCAGGATTACAGTGGAGCGAAGGGAATTGCAGATGCATAAGAGAGGAGCTGACCAAAACTGGTTAGAAAAGAACACTAACAGGGCAGAGCAGCAATGACTGAAATTTCTGGAAGCAATTCGGAAGGCACAGGATATAAATATCCCAATGAGGAAGAAATATTCTAAAGGCAGGATGATACAACTGTGGCTGACAAGAGAAATCAAAGCCAACATAAAAGCCAAAGAGAGCAAAATAGAGCAAAACTATCTCCCTATAATAGAGCAAAAATGAGTGGAAAGTTAGAGGATTGGGAAGTTTCTAAAAACCAACAGAGGGCAATAAACAAAAGTCATAAAGAATGAAAAGATGGAATACGAAGTCAAACTAGCCAATAATATTAAAGAGCATACAAAAAGTTTCTTCAGGTATAAAAAGTGTAAAAGAGAGGTGAGAGTAGATTTCAAAGCACTGGAAAAATGATGCTGGAGGGTTAATAATGGGGGACAAGGAAATGGCGGATGAACTGAATAAGTATTTTGCATAAGTCTCCACTGTGGAAGACACTAGCAGTATGCCAGAAGTTGAAGAGTGTCAGGGGGCAGAAGTGTGCAAAGTTGTCGTTATTAGGGAAACTAAAAGGTCTGAAGGTAGATAAGTAAACCGGACCAGATGGTATACACCCCATAAGAGATCACTGAAGAGATTGCAAAGGCGTTAGTAATGATCATTCAAGAATCAATTTATTCCAGCATGGTTCCAGATGAATGGAAATTTGCAAATGCCACTCCACACTTCAAGAAGGGAGAGAGGCAGAAGAAAGGAAATTATAGGCCAATTAGTCTGATCTCAGAGGTTGGGAAGATATTGGAGTCAATTGATAAGAATGTGGTTTCGGGGAACTTGGAGACACATGATAAAATAGGCTGTAGTCAGCATGGTTTCCTTAAGGGAAAATCTTACCTGACAATTCTGTTAGAACTCTTTGAAGAAATAGCAAGCAGGATAGACAGGGGAGAATGTTGTGTACTTGGACTTTCATAAGGCCTTTGACAAGGTGCCACACACAAGACTGCTTAACAAATTAAGGTCTCATTGTATTACAGGAAAGATACTATCATAGTTAGAGCATTGGCTGATCAGGAGGAGGCAAAGAGAGAATAAAAGAAGTCTTTTCTGGTTGGCTGCCAGTGACTTGTGGTGTTCCACAAGTGTCTGTGTTGGGACTGTTTCTTTTTACAGTATGTGTTAATAATTTGATAACTTTGTTGCAAAGTTTGCAGATGAAATGAAGATAGATGGAGGGGCAGCTAGTTTTGAGGAAGTAGGGAGGCTACAGAAGGACTTGGACAGGTTAGGACAAGGGTGGCCAACCTTTTACATTCCATGCGTCAATTTTTTCATGCACGTGTTCTATATTAACATACTTTTACAAGAATTGAATGGAGGTATAAGAGTTGTATGGCACATCTGAACTCGTGAGTGAAAACATTGACGCATGGAATGTAAAAGGTTGGCCACCACTGGGTTAAGAGAAACGGCAAAGAAGTGGCAGATGGAATACAGTGTCAGGAAGAGTATGGTCATGCACTTACGGGATGACTAGAATATAAAAGCAAATTGTACAAGTCATATTGTAGCAATATCAGTTCTTTCTCCATCTTTTCTGTTAATTCCTCATTACATTTGTTCAGAAATGGATTTATTACCCAATCTTGAGTTTGGATCAAGAGAAGATCCTAAAATCCCTCTGACATGTCTTTATGCAGCTCACCTAGGTGAGAACAGTATACTTGAAGATCATCATCTGGTATTTTTCTTTCTTTCTCCTCCAATTCAGAGAAGATTGGAAATTGGAAAAGATCATAACAGCCTATGTTGCTCTTAGGAAGCACAGAGGAGGCTGGATCCAAAAGCAGAACAGTAGAGATGATTTAGTAGTAAAAGTTAGCAATAAACTGCAAAATAACAAGCCACAAGAGGCTACAAAACAAGAGAGAACAGACATGACAAGGCAATAAGGCAACTGAAGGCTAGGAGCAACTGGTTGAAGCTGGCTGGTTTGATGGGTGAACAAAGGACTGTGGATGAGAGCTGGGTTTAAATAGGCTGCAGGTGATAAGTTGGGAACTGTGCAGGCCTGACAGTTACAATTAAACAGGGGTAACTTGGTCAGCAATGTGGAGACAACTGATTTGACTTTGATAAGATTCACATAATTTCCTTGCAATTGTGGATTGGCTTGATTAAACTTCTAGAATAATTCTAACAAATAAGCAAAGTCATGCCTAACATTCTTGAGCTGATTACTGAATGAAGCATTTGAGCCTTCAAAGAATTTTATCTCAGTTTCAAAACTGCATAGAAGCATCTCGCACAGTTGCCTTTTAAAAGCCATCTGACATCTGTGTGCAACAGCAAAGGTTCAAACTGTTCATCATTCCCAATACAAAGCTCTCAGAATAGTTGAGAATTGAGAGCATGGGAGGTTCCGGTGACGTCATCGTTCAGAATGGCAGCTTAAATCAACAGCTCCTCCGGAAAAACGCATATTTTGCCCCATTAATCCATCAAATATAAGATCTTTCAAAAATACCTGAATTGATAAGGGGGGCAAGAATGGGGAGAAAGAATCGAAATAAAAAAGCACTACTGCGGAGCCAATGGAAGAGAGAGGTACAGCACGTGGCTCTCCTACACGTGCATGTGGCGGCGAAGCTGACGTTGGGCCTAGTGCAGGCGAACCGGCAAATATGATAAGGATTTTGGAAGAGATAAGGGAAGTCCAAAAAGATATAAAGCAGCAACTCAATGATATAAAGTCAGAGCTGGCCAACGTCCATCAGAAAATAGTGGAGGCAGAGACTCAAATTGAGAAGATGGAAGATCGCGTACAAAACGTGGAACGGATACTAAGTAAGACGATAAAAATATTAAATCAACAGGAAAGTAAAGGGCTTGACTAGGAGGGAAGATCACGACGGAAAAATATCAGGATTTATAATGTTCCCGAAGGAGCGGAGGGATTGTCGATGATGGACTTTGTAGACAAGCTGCTGCGGGAGGCGCTGGAAATTCCTCAGACTACGGAGATTCAAATTGAAAGGGCGCATTGTTCGCTTGTCCAGCGGCCTCCCGGAGACAGAGAAGGTAAACCGTGCTCCATTGTACTTAAATTCCTTCCATTCAAGAGCAAGGCGGAGATTCTACGAAGGGCCTTGGGTAAGAAAAGGGTGTTTCGGAATGGGAAGTTAATATACTTCGATCATGATTACCCCCCAGCGATCCTACAGAAATGGAAGGAATATTCCAAAATGAAACAAATATTAAAGTAAGAAAAGATTAAATTCCAAACCCCGTACTCTGCTACACTGAGGGTATTTTACCAAGAAGGGATGCGACTGTACCAGACGATGGAAGAGGCGTCTACAGACATGAAGAACAGAAGACTGTCCATCAGCGTGGTCAAACCAAGGGAAACTCTGGCTGAGCAGTTGTCCCGAGCTGCTTGGGAAATAGTAAGAGAACCTAGAAAGCAGAGGACAGGAACAGGACGAGAGAAGGATTTTAGGAAGAGACTGTCAGTTCTCCAAGGGCAGTCCTCACCTCCTCCAGAAGAGCCATAAGGTTTGGCTAACTTTAAAAGTGCTGATAAACTAAACAGAAGCAAAAATAGACGGTGATATACTTATCTCGAGAAATACATGTTATAATGTGGATTTTATATCACTCAATTTTTTAAAAATTCATTTATTCATTCCTTTTTCCCCACCTAAATGAGAATATATACATGGGAGGAATACACAGGGAAATCATTTCTGTGTAATGGACATAGTTTTTTTTACTTACTTTTATAGGTACTGCAGCAGGGGCCCTCAACCCACAGGTAGGAGGGACTATCCCCCACGGCTAGACTTTTCTTCTAGCCCAACCCAGGGTCATCTAGAGACCCCAGCCTTGGAACCACACTTTTGTTACCTTTTTTTTATTATTCACTTTTCTTGGTTCTTATTTGTTCAGGGAGTAGATCGATTAAGTTATATTCTGCAAATTTCAATGATATACTAACAGATAAATACACTTAGAGAGTAAGACCATATATTTTTGGTATATACCTCAAGAATGGTTGAACTTTATACTTTATAAAGTTTAAAGTGATGAATATAAATATTTAATGAACGTACTGCTGGTGGCTGGTAAAAAGACTCTTACCAGGAAATGGTTATCTCAGGAGAGCCCAACTTTAAATGTATGGATGGAAATTACAATGGTCATTTACAAAATGGAGAAGATAACAACATCTGTTAATCATAAGTTGGAACAATTTTATCCATACTGAAAAAAAAGGTTAAACTACATAACACCTCATAGGCCTGATTTTATTCTCACAATCAATGAATATGTTATAAAAAAACACTCCCTACTCTGTACATAGTTTTCTTCTTTCGATTTGTTCTTTCTTTCCTCTTCTTTCTATAAGTGTATACCTCAGACAAATATTATGTGGAGATTTGTGACAAATATGATTATATGATATATATGTACAGTATCTGAAATACATCTTATGGAAATGTTTGTTTGATGATGAAACTCAATAAGAAATAAATTACAAAAAAGAGAATTGAGAGCATGGGACTTGATTTTATTTACCACTGTAATAACAGTATTTAATGACTTAAGCAACCATTCACAGGTTTTTGTGACAGGATGTTGTCTTTGAATTAAACAGTGAATACTAAGGATACAATGCTAAGAATAAGTTATTTATTTTTTTAATTAAACGTGTAGTCCCTCAGCTGCCCTCTTGCTCCCAAGCATCCCCCACTGCCCCCAAGAAGGCAATATCACCCACTGTAGGAATCACTAGTGGAATGATAGGAACATGGAGAGAATAAAATGGGATTCACATGGGATGAGCACAACTTGGTGCTTGGTGGTCAGTGTGTACTTGATGAGGCATAAGATCCGTTTCTCCTTAGTCTGACCATGACTCTTCCCTGAAGCAAATCACCAGTCAGATCCTAGTAGAATCATTTATCCAATTTGCCTGAAAAGCAACTTTGATATTGTCTGTCTAAAGGAAAAGTGCAATCTTCAGACAACTAAAAAGAATCTACAATACTTATTAAAATCCTTTTTAAGATGCTGTTGACATTCTAACCAGAAGGCACCATTGACAGCAGTATAATCTACAGCCATTTCAGCAGGTAGGTTGCCTGTTGTAAACCAGCATATGCTTGTCACCTATGAGCCACCCAGTCAGACACACTGCTGGAGATATTTATCTCTGCATATTGCTAGCAATGATATATCCTTTATGTCTTTTTATGACTTGTGGTTAAGTATTCACTGCAGACACACAAAATGATCACTCACTTCTGGGAATGGTGTTCAGCCGTCTTTCCCTCCAACAGATTCACTGTGAAGTGCTTTATAATACTTAGTGAAAAAAACATCAGTGGAAGTCAAACTCAAATTTCCCTTCGAAGGCATTGTAATGTAAAAATACACTGCAAATTAGTTTTCAATTGATTTTCTTGAGCTACAAGAGCTGGTGTTCCCATTCATTGTTTAGAGGTTGAAGATTTTCAGCTAACTTGTACAAAAATCAGGGACTACCCAAGCTTTGAAGTGCCTTTTTTGACCGAACTGAGGAAAATATTAGAGAGCAACAATTCTGAGGACTCTTGGAAGGTGGGTGGCAGGAAGAGAACAGTTTCACAGTGGCCACATCATTGTCAAAGCTGTTCACCTTGATTAAGTAGCAGGTGGTAAATTAAACCTGCAACAAGGTTACGCATTTGACACGCTGGTTGCGTATGCTACTCCAGATAACTCTTTCCACTAGGTTGGTGTACAAATGGTTGAAGAAAATGCATCAAGGCTTGAGATAATGGTTCATGCAGGGTGCTGATTATCAAACTAGGGAGCATCTGCTCATCTGTGTATGCAGATACACAAAACCATAAGGCATGGGAATAGGCCCTTCATCCACTGGGTGCATCATCTACTGTTCTATATTCTTTCCATCTTTTTATCAACTCCTCACATACATACCACCCCCTCCCCATTTTAAACAGTCTTCATGTTACAGAAGGTGATAGTCTTGTATAAGTTTAGAAACTTCTGTAAAATCTCTGAAGTTACCTTGCTGTGGTTAAAGTATTTCCATTTCCTTGACCAGGATTCTCATCGTTAGTATCATGGGAATCTGGCTACCTGATCTCAAAAGGCCTCACTTTTTTAAAATGTTTAGTAGCATACATTGCATTTCTGGTGCTATCAGAATCACAATCAGAATTAGGTTTAATATCACTGACTTATGTGGCGAAATTTGTTGTTATGTAACAGTAGTACATTGCAATACATAACAATGAAAATGGTAAATTACCGTGAGAAGTGTATATATATATATATATATATATATTTAAAAAGGCTAATTAAATAAGTAGTGTAAAAAGAGAAAAACAAAAGCAGTGAGGTAATGTCCATGGGTTTGTAAGGGGGTTTCGACTTTTATGTTACCGTGGAGGCTAATTAAAATGGCCTCTTTGTTACGTTAATCTGGGGAATGTGGCTTTGTTGTGTTAAACGCTGAGAAAGTTTGCACTAGCAGCTTGTTTTGGTTTAGAGTGTGATAAGAAATATGTGATTAACCAATTGGGATAGTTGTTACCTTTTTGGTGTATTTGGAGATACGGTATGCGCGGGGTTTTGGGGGCAGAAGGCGGGAGAGCGAGACAGAGGACGGACGAAGTGCTGTGATGTCCACTAACGGGGTTGGACCCCGAGGAGGGCGTTCGGCGAGGAGACGGAGACGGACTCGTGTGGAGCGACTGGTCGACCACCGTTGTTGGTCCCAGGTGGCCGGTCAAGGTGGTCCGAGGGGTCGCAGGGTGAAGAAGAAGGTCCTTGAGCTCCAACGGTTTTGTGCATGAAGAGATTGAACTTTGATAAGTGTGGCGCCTTTTATTTTCCTTTTATATTTTATTCTCTCTTAATTAGATAGTTCCAGTAATATCTATAAACTGTAAATCATTTAATTGCATCTGGTGTATTGTCTGTTATTTGGGCGGGGTGGGGTACATCACACAGCATCCACACAAACGAATTATCCAGTTTGGCGGGGCCGAGGCTGTTTCCCTAGACGACAGCGAGTCGAGCGACCCTGAGGGTGGTCGGGGGGGCTACAGGTTCAATGTCCATTCAGAAATCGGATGGCAGAGGGGAAGAAGCTGTTTCTCAATTATTGAGAGTGTGCCTTCAGGCTCCTGTACCTCCTCTCTCAAGGTAGCAATGAGAAGAGGACACGTCCTGGGTGATGGGGATCCTTAATGATAGATGCAGCCTTTTTGAGGCATTGCTCCTTGAAGATGTCCTGCAAGTTGGGGAGGTGGATGCTCATGATGGAGCTGACTGAGCTTACAACTTTCTGCAACTTATTTTGATCCTGAGGAGTGCCACTGCACTCCCCCCCCCCGCCATACCAGATGGTGATGCAGCCAGTTAGAATGCTCTCTACTGTATACCTGTAGAAATTTACTATTCATCAAAGGCTTGACAGTAAGAAAAGCAAAATTCCCAAATTTTCACTTTAAGATTGGAGCGCTATCCCAATTGAAAAGTCTTTAGCTTTGAACTTTTAATCTTAACACTACTCATGTCATATCAATGATAACACATCTAATTTCCCAACTTCAAGGCAAATGCAATGTTAGCATTCATTTTGGGAGGACTAGAATATAAAAGCAAGGATGTAATGCTGAGGTTTTACAAGACATTGGTCAGACCATACCTAGAGTATTGTGAGAAGTTTTGGGCCACTTATCTAAGAAAAGCTGTGCTGGCGTTGAAGAGAGACAAGAGGAGCTTCATGGAAATTGACGGGTTAATGTGAGAGAAGTATTCGATGGCTCTGAACTCACTGGAGAT
Source organism: Mobula hypostoma (assembly GCF_963921235.1). Taxonomy (NCBI): domain Eukaryota; kingdom Metazoa; phylum Chordata; class Chondrichthyes; order Myliobatiformes; family Myliobatidae; genus Mobula; species Mobula hypostoma. The sequence continues at coordinate 29,747,031 of NC_086102.1, read as the reverse complement.
TAGAAGAATGAGTAGGAATCTCATTGAAACTTATAGAATATTGAAAGGCCTAGATAGAATGGACATAGAGGGAATGTTTCCTATAATGGAAGAGTCTAGAACCAGAGGACCACAGCCTCAGAATACTAGTATATCCCTTTTAGAACATAGATGAGGGGGAATTTCTTTAGCCAGAGGGTGGTGAATCTGCGGAATTTATTGCCAAATGGGGCTGTGGAGGCTAAGCCATTGGGTACGTTTAAAGCAGAGGGCTATACATTCTTGATTGGCGTCACCTGTTACAGACCCGCCTCTCCCCCCAGGCAAGGAGAACAGAGCTGGAACGTGTTTGAATTTGAGATGAGGCTGGCCCCTGCTTCCTGCCTCTCTTGTTGGGGCTGCTCTCTAGTGTTTGTTTGCAGGAAGACAAGCTGGTTTACCACGTCTGTGGCTACGGGAGTTGAAGAACTGTCGAGAGCTTGTCCTTGCAGGAATGTGACTCCAGGACAACATCTCACGCACAATAAATCTTCAGCCCATGACTTTTTATATGACCGTGTGTGCTATTGTAACTATATCAATAGGTACATTTAATGTCAGAGAAATGTATACAACATATATCCTGAAATCTTTTCCTTTGCAAACATCCACAAAAACAGAGGAGTACCCCAAAAACAGAATGGCAGTTAAATATTAGAACCCCAGGCCCCCAACACCCCAGCTCCCCCCCCACACAGGAGCAACAGCAAGACAATGAACCCCCCGCAAACAACAAAAAAGCATCGACGCCCTCCACCGAGCACTCAAGCATGCAGCAAAGCATCGATAAAGATAGAGACTTGCTTTACCCCAAACAGTCCTCGTTCACCCAGTAATTCAACGTACCACAGGCTCTCTCTCTGCCTAATAAGGGAAAAAGGGATGTCCCCGTTTCACAGCGAGACGGGAGACATAACAAACAACTCACTGATTTATGATGTTAAAAGTCTGTTGCGTCTCTTTTTCCGAGCTCTGTGCCCAGAGAATCGGCCCTGGAAAGGCTCAGGTCTCTGGACACACAGCTGGCAGCTAACCCGCTGCTCCCGTGTTCTCCCACGACGCCTCAGTCAGGGGCACCGGCTTTGAATCAGCCCGTCTCCGGGGCCATGAAAATCCAGCACCCTGAAGGCGCATTGGTCTTCCAGGCTGCATCCTTGGGATATCAGAAAGCGGCCGATCATGAGGCCTTGAGAGCGGGTCCCGTCCCACAAAGAACCGAAGTCAGAGTGTAACTCCAGGTCAGGGTCTTCAAAAGAACCTTGAAAAGGAAAAAAAGAGATATCAAAGATAGAAATAGAGCTGTTTCTGAAGATGCAAACAAGGGAGACACCATTTAGTGCTATCTTGACTTTGCTTCGCCCTCCTAGTGTGCTGCTATGCACAGTGCTTTGCACCTTGGTCCTACAGAAACACTTTCGTATACAATTAAAGTTGAACTTAAAATGGTGCCAACTCTTACGGAATGGCGAGTAGATTCTGCTCTGTTACTTTGGTAGAGACTGTCTAAACAGGAATTCAGGAACAGCTTCTTCGTCTCTGCTGATTCAGGAACAGTTTGTTCCCTTCTGACATCCGATTTCTGTATGGACATTGAACCCATGAACACTAACTCACTACTTTTTTTTAAATTTCTATTTTTGTACAACTTATTTAAGGCTTTAAGATGGCTTTAAGATATGTATATACAGTACTTACTGTAATTTACTGTTATTATGTACTCTATTGTGTATTGCATTGTACTACTGCTGCAAAGTTAACAAATTTCACAACATATGCTGGTGATATTAAAACTGATTCTGATCCACTTTATGTACAAAACAGTGCAACCAGACAAAAGAAATGGTGTCATAAATTTAATTCAAATTTTAGTTCTACGGGCAATAGAACTGAACAATGTAAATTAATAGTCCAGCTTGTCCAGTTTTGCTAAAAGCTCAGCAATCTGGAGCTTTAAATATTGTCTCTGTCACTGTCCCAGTGACTATTTCAAACACTTTTTGCATTTATTGCAATAGCTGAAACCTCATAGCAATAGTGGCAGGGGTTAGATCCTGACCACCAGTGCTGTCTCTGTGGAGTTTGCATGTTCTTCTTGTGGGTTTCTTCCATATTTTCCTCCCACATTCCACCAATGTGCAGGCTGATGGTTTAACTGCCAACGTAAATTGTCCCTCATGTAGGCGACTAGTAGAATCCAGGGAGCATTGAATGGAATATAGGGAGATAAAATTCAATTTGTGTGAATGAGTGTTTGATGGTTTGGACAGGCACAATGGGCTAAAAGTCTGTTTCCGTGCTACATGATGCAATGATTTCAATTATTGGAGACTTTAAAGAGAATAATATACTGTCCAAATGACTACTCTTCTGTTTACAATATATATTATATCCTATAGACACCAGTACTGGTCTAGGAGAAGATGCTGATATGTAATGCTAAATTGCTTAAGTTTGCATTGATTTTGTTTTGTTAAATTGCCACCTGTCAATCCAAAAAGAATGCAACATTGTGCACACTGGTGAATATTCAGTGATGGCTGACATTTATTTGCTCTCTGCCATGGAAACTGTAACAATTCTTGTGCTTATTCATGAGAAGAAATGCAAAAAAGAACTATGAATTTTACACAACTTAAGTTTTCCCAGTGAAAAATATTGTGAGTTGCGGAATACAAATTGTAAGAAACAAAAAATAATCATACAGTGACTATGACACAGAAGAACTGGAATAAATATTATTCGCAGAAAAAGAAGCTCTCTGGCTAGATGAACCATGGGGAACAGGTGAATTACACATTCCAGAAGAGGCAGACAACCTTCGAACAGTGAAAACAATTCAACAGATACAGCAAATCCTTTGAGGCATTCAGAGGCAGTTAATAAATCCCACTGTATCAGACAATGCTCAACACAACAATTTCAAGAGAACTTGTCAAGCCTACAGGTCAATGTTGGCAGGATCACATAAACACGTTACCACAGCAAACAAGCAATTACAGAAGAGAACACTTAAAAATAGTAGCTCGACTGGTAAATTCACCATCCAGACAGAATTTTTGCTGCACAGATCTAGAAGTATCAAAATTTCCACTTCAAGTTGAACACTACTGTTATAATACGTGGTTATCTGAGTTACTGTCGCTTTCCTGTCAGCTTGAACCAGCCGGGCCATTCTCCTCTGAACTTTCTCCTTAACAAGGCATTTTCACCCACTACATTTTTTAGCTCACTGATTTTGTTTTGTTTCTTGCTCCATTCTCTGTAACCTCTAGAGACAGCTGTGCGTGAAAATCCCAGGAGTTTCTGAGATACTCAGTTCACCCCATCTGGCACCAACAATCATTCCATGATCAAAGTCACTTAGATCACATTTCTTCTCTGATGCTTGGTCTGAACAACATCTGAACCTCTTGACCACTTCTGCATGCCTTTATGCATTGAGTTGCTGCCACATGTTTGGCAATTAGGAATTTGCATTAATGAGCAGGTGTACAAGAGTGCCTATTTAAGGGGCCAAAGAGTGCAAAGGCTGATTTATACTTGTGCGTCAGCTTGACGCCATAGGTACAGTGTCGCTGCAAACCCTACACAGAGCCTACACAGATCTGTACGCTGTAGCCTGACGCGCACCTCTCCCAAAATGTAACTACACGTCATAGCAACACAGACCGCAACAACTGTGATTGGTCCGCCTGGTGACATTGCATTTCTTCATATGCTGCAATAGCTTCCCATTGGGCGACTGAAGGGCAGGAAAGGAACTCTGGCTGCAATGCTTTCCATAAAGCTTTACAAACCTCCGAAATTATGGAGGACACATTTCACTTTCACGAGAAATGACGCTTGCTTTAAACTTGTTTACCCCGAGAAAGACTACCATGACCATGAAGCCTTGCGCGGGCAGGTGTGTACACATGCGTGACGTGTGCGAATTGCAAAGTGACACAGACACACCAACGCACAAGTATAAATGCTCACAACATGCGTAGGCTAATTGCGTAGATTACGGCGTCAAGTTGACGCACAAGTATAAATCAGCCTTAACAGTTTCATAGTCTTCTATTAGTTGCTGTTAGAATGTGGGTAACATATACCTAATGAAAGGACAGTCATGTGATACTTCCCCATTGTCACCCGTCTCACTAACATACAATAGTTAAAATTACACTTGAAAATTAGCTACAGGGATAATCAAGAACACACTCATAGAAGTGTAGGGAGGATATATTCATGAATCAGGCTCCATCGTCCCATTGAGGTGGCACAGTAGTGTAGTGGTTAGCACAATGCTTTACAGTACAGGCGACCTGGGTTCCGTTCTCGCTGCTGCCTGCAAGGAGGTGTGTATGTACTCCCTGTGATTGTGTGGGTTTCCTCCAGTGCTCCTGTTTCCTTCCGCAGTCCAAATCTGTACCTTTGCTAGGGTAATTGGTCATGGTAAATTGTCCTGTGATTGGGCTCGGGTTAAATCAGTGGGTTGTACCACTGATTGGGTAATTGGTCATGGTAAATTGCCTTGTGTTTAGGCTAGGGTTAAATCAGTGGGTAGCTGGGTGACACAGCTCGGAGGGTTAGAAGGGTAGGAAGGGCCTATTCTGCATTATAGATCAGCAAAATAAATAAATAAACAAACATGTGTTTGGATCATATTAAACTGCCTCAGATGTTGTTGTATTGTGGATAGCATTAGAAATATGTCCTTGTCTCATATGATAAAAACATAATATTGCAGTATAATACATGCATTGAATCGCTATTCCAAAAATCAGTTTATATGATTTTAGAGGAACTGAAATTAACTAAACATCTGCCAAGGACAGTCTCAAACATGGTGGTGAAAGGAGAAGGGCTGAGCATGGGGCTAGCAACACAATTCCATAAAAACCTGGAGCAACAGAAACGCCAACAGAAGCTCCAAAGTCATCACCCCTGGGAGATGAGGGACTTTGGGTTATACCAGTGGACAACTTGAAAGACAGGCCCAGGACGGAGATCTCTTGTCAGCTGCGGCTGGCACCCTATGCCCCAATAGGGGTGATGAACTTAGGTAAGTAAGTAATTAGCGAAGTGTGACACACCGATGCTTCTCCTTTATATCTGTGTCTAACGAGCATGACTGGATCAAGTTGTAATTTTGCATTTGTACGAGATCCTACCCAGAACTTGTTACAGTGATGCCACACTTTAGTTTCAGCATTATTTCTAAATAGTTAATATTATAGTTCAGATATTTTCATTTCCAATGCAATAGTAAAAATGTATATCTCTGTTCGCTACATCAATTTGTCTCACTGTTCTTATTGATCCTTTAGACTGTAACAAATCAATAAAAGTCTCATTGCTCTTTAGTGTTGCAGATGACATGTCCAGTGGGATTCATTCCCGTCCATCTGCTTTAGATAACTAGTTCATCTTCCTGTAGAATTCAATCCATTAAAATCAGCATCTCAGCATCTTAGGGAAAAATGTGAATTGTCATTGAATAAATCATCCTTTTTAACTGCCGAAACCCAGTTAGGATGGACTGGATCGGTATGATCTCGGACTTGTTATGAATGAGCTAGTAGAAGATTTACAAGGTCATATAAAATATGCACTTTATGGCATTTTGATTTAAGAGTAAAATACATAAATGTTCAATCAACAGTCACTAGTTGATGAAAAATATGCTAAATAAATTGAAATTGTCTTGTTTTAAATTGATAAGACCATGAAGTTTAGAGCTAATACTTCCAGGAAATTCAAACAAAAGAGTTTTGCGATTAGCGGAAGTTTCAAGCAAAAAGATGGAAATAAAACTGTAGATTGTGTTACGAGAATACACATAAAATTAAGATGTTTGCTGGCCTGGGCTAGCATCAGTGGCATCAGCAGTTGGTCTGCCACCTGCCCTCAGGGGAAGGAGAGATAAGGAACAATGGAGCAGCGTCTGGAGATGTGTAATGAAGGGATGTGGGAGAGAGAGCTGTCTGGAGCGGCTCCCCCCTTTGAACCCTGAACTGTTTGAAGTGATGGACAGGCGATACCCCAGCAGGGGGATAAAAAGGGACAGGTTCGCTAAGACAGACACACACGCCACCCGAGGTAACGAGACCCTGGAAGCGGTGCGCCTCTCACGAGTGGGTGAGAAGTGCCAGACAACGACAAGGGTGAAAAGGTACGATCAGCGGGAACCCGGTGTGTGTCCGCCCTTGCCTGGGTGCCGGGTTCACTGCAGAGGATCGACCGCATCTGGAGGAGGGGTCACAGTCGGTGACCTCAGGTGACATCACCAAGGACCCGCCCAAATGCTGTTTGTGAGCCATCTCGCTGGTCTGTGAGTGAAGCCGTTCTGAATGATCAATTGTTCATATTCTATGTCTCTCTTCCCCCACCTTGTCCATCGCCATGGCAACGATTACTGCAAACTGAACTACTAACTGGACTGAACTTTGAGTCATTTTGAAATTGGTCATTTACCCCTAGACAACGATAGAGCTTGATTGATGCTGTTATCTTAATTCTGTGCACATGTGTGGTTATCATTGTTGAATTGTTGCATTTATTATCCTTTCGATTACTGTGTTGCTTGTTTCTTTAATAAAACTTTCTTAGTTCTAGTACTCCAGACTCCAACTGAGTGATCCATTTCTGCTGGTTTGGCAACCCAGTTACGGGGTACGTAACATAAGTGGGGGCTCGTCTGGGATTTTGAATGCTAAATTTGGGACGGAGTAAATTGATTGGGTTAAAATTCCCGAAAGAAAGAAAAGACAAACAGCAGAAATGGAGGTTGAGGAATTTATAAAGGCGCCGACCTTGGAGGCATTAGAGGATGCCAGGAAATCGGAATTGATAGCTGTGGCCAAACGGGTGAATCTTGCTAAGGTGAAGTCGACAATGAGGAGAGAGGAGATACACAGAGCTATTGTAGAGCACTATGTATCTAAAGGTGTGTTTCCCCAAGGTGAGCTGGGGGAGGTGTCTATTGAAAAACCTGCTGGAGACGCGGTACAGGTACAGCTTGAAAAACTGAGACTCGAGCACGAGTTCCGGGTACGGCAGTTAGAACACGAAGAGAAGCAGTTAGAAAGGCAGGAGAGAGAGTTAGAAAGGCGGGAGAGAGAGAAAGAGTTAGAAAGGCGGGAGAGAGAGAAAGAGGTAGAAAGGCAAGAGAGAGAGAAAGAGGTAGAAAGGCAAGAGAGAGAAAGACAGTTGGAGAGAGAGGAGAAACAGAGGGAAAGGGAATTTGAGCTGGAGAAGTTAAAGATAAGGGCCGAGCAGGGGCTCGTGCCGAACCAAGGTGGAGGGTTCCGGGCGACCCAGGAGGTTAGGCTGGTTCCCCCATTTGACGATACCGATGTGGATCGATACTTTCTCCACTTCGAAAAGGTGGCTATAAGTCAGGACTGGCCGAGGGATAAGTGGGTTGTTTTACTTCAGAGTGTACTGAAAGGGAAAGCCCAACAAGCTTACTCCGCTTTATCCGCGGAAGATGCCCAGAGGTATGAGGTGGTGAAAGAGGCCATCCTCAGGATTTATGAGTTGGTCCCGGAGGCATACCGGCAGAGGTTCCGGAATGCGAGGAAGCGGTGGGACCGCACGTATTCGGAGTTTGCTCGTGAGATGCAAACATATTGTGAGCGTTGGTGCGCCTCGAAAGGGGTAGAGGGGGATTATGACAGACTGCTGCAGCTGATTCTGATTGAGCAGTTTAAAGGTTGTGTCCCTGAGGGTATGAGACCCTACCTCGATGAGAAAGAGGCAGCCACGTTAGCCGCAACTGCTAAGTTAGCGGATGAGTATGCGTTGACGCATAAAATGAAGTTTGCCCCGAGTAAAGGCTACCAGAAGGGTAGTCAGGACGGAGGGGAGAGTCCGCCCGAAAAGTCAGAAAGTAAGCCGGGGACTAGTGAAAAGGATAAGGTAGACCGGGAGCAGTCTGGTAGGAAGTCTCCTGGGGTCGTCTGTTATAATTGTGGGAAAGTCGGACACTTTGCGTCCAGGTGCTTTGCCCCAAGGAAGGAGACGGGGAAAGGAAAAGCGGAAATTTTGAATGGCTGTATCGAGCTGTTAAGCGAACCGCTAGGGAAGGACAGGTCTGAAAAAGTCCAGGAAGGGCGCGAGAGGTTTATCTCGGCCGGACTGGTGTCAGTGAAGGAGAGGTTAAAACCAGTTCCAGTGCGGATCTGGAGAGACACGGGAGCGTGTCAGTCACTAATACTGAAGAGTGTATTAGAGTTTAGCTCAGAGACCCAGACTGGGGAGGTAGAGGTCAAAGGTGTTGGGGAAGGGACAGAGTCAGTCCCTTTGCACCAGATACACTTACAGAGCAGCCTGGTCTCTGGAGTAGTCACGATCGGGGTGAGGTCCGAATTACCAATGAAAGACGTGGAAGTCTTGCTCGGTAATGACATCGCCGGAGGAATCGTGTTCCCAGTCGTGAGATTGACGGGTCAGCCTGCCAGCATGGAGGCCCCGCCCGCGATGGTGAATTTGGCTGAAACATTTCTGCCAACCTTGTATGAGACAGGGTGTAGTGAGATAAGTGGTAGTGAGGGAGCTGGGACGGACGTAGCAGTAGCCAGGAAAGAATTTGTGCAGACGCAGGAGCGAGACGAGGGGCTGATGGTTTTGGCAGAGACCGCTCTCTCTGACACAGCCTTGACAAGCTATTGTGCGGAGGAGGAAGTGCTAAGGAAGAAAGGGAAATCAAGTACAGTACCCGCAGATGAGGAATGGGGGGTGGTGCAAAAGAGTTATGGGGATGAGGTTTTTAACATGGCCCACGAGGTACCCCCCGGTGGACATTTTGCGGTGCTGGAGGAAACAGTTGGTGGAATCATGAAAGGGAGTTACCGGCTGCCCAGGGGGAAAAATGTTATTGATCATGACCGACGCGAACTGAGACGGTCACCGGCTTTTGATATGCTAACAAACCTAGTCGGTGTTAGCGTGGAAATCAATGAAGCTAGGGGCCCCTTGATAAGAGGAAAAAACCATTTTGAAAAGATTAGGATGGGATCGGTCAGATGGGAGAAGGCTATTGTTTTGGCCAGGTCTACTGATATCCCTTAATCCCCGAACAAAGCGAATCTTTAGAAGGAGTAATTAAACGACTCGCACCTATGTGTTTGATTGTCCCGAGGAAATGCAAAGAACTGGGACGTTGGGTTATGTCTGTTACAATAGGGCAGCCAAGTAAACAACACCCATATTTTTTGAGTAATTCAGTGACTAAAGGGCTGATGAACACAGAGGTGTGTATTGGCAATTTAACACGGCTGTCTGAAGCCAGCTTGATAGTGAACCTTGAAAAAAATGAATTCGGCCACACGAAGGTCACTTACCTGGGAATTGTGGTGACACAGGGGCAGCTGGCAGTGATGCAAGCTACAGTGCAGGCTATCGCTGACCTCCCAACCCCGACAGACAAGAGGGCCCTCAGAAGGCTTTTGGAGATGGTGGGGTACTGCAGGAAGTTTTGCAATAACTCTGCGGTCAATACCCGTCCCCCTCCTACTAAGCCCTTGCGAGAGAAAACTGAGCCGGAATGGGACGACCCTTGTTGTTGTGGTCCGGGACAAAACCAAATGAGAGGTTACATTGGTCGCAATTCATCAGTGTTTTTGGCCACTACGAAGTTTGCTGAGTTGGAGCCTGGTCTAAGGGATTATTAATAACACGTGTAAAAGGAACAGAAAATGTGATGACTGTCTGTCAAGGTGTTGACAGCTTCAAATTCTCTGTATTAGCTAAATAACTGTTAAAGATGTATATTGTGTATGTATCAGATAATGTAGTCATGTTTGTAATTTTTACCTCCCGGTAAAAATCCTTAAAGGGGGGAAGTGTTACGAGAATACACATAAAATTAAGATGTTTGCTGGCCTGGGCTAGCATCAGTGGCATCAGCAGTTGGTCTGCCACCTGCCCTCAGGGGAAGGAGAGATAAGGAACAATGGAGCAGCGTCTGGAGATGTGTAATGAAGGGATGTGGGAGGAAGAGCTGTCTGGAGCGGCTCCCCGCTTTGAACCCTGAACTGTTTGAAGTGATGGACAGGCGATACCCCAGCAGGGGGATAAAAAGGGACAGGTTCGCTAAGACAGACACACACGCCACCCGAGGTAACGAGAGTGGGTGAGAAGTGTCAGACAACGACAAGGGTGAAAAGGTATGATCAGCGGGAACCCGGTGTGTGTCCGCCCTTGCCTGGGTGCCGGGTTCACTGCAGAGGATCGACCGCATCTGGAGGAGGGGTCACAGTCAGTGACCTCAGGTGACATCACCAAGGACCTGCCCAAATGCTGTTTGTGAGCCATCTCGCCGGTCTGTGAGTGAAGCCGTTCTGAATGATCAATTGTTCATATTCTATGTCTCTCTTCCCCCACCTTGTCCATCGCCATGGCAACGATTACTGCGAACTGAACTACTAACTGGACTGAACTTTGAGTCATTTTGAAATTGGTCATTTACCCCTAGACAACGATAGAGCTTGATTGATGCTGTTATCTTAATTCTGTGCACATGTGTGGTTATCATTGTTGAATTGTTGCATTTATTATCCTTTCGATTACTGTGTTGCTTGTTTCTTTAATAAAACTTTCTTAGTTCTAGTACTCCAGACTCCAACTGAGTGATCCATTTCTGCTGGTTTGGCAACCCAGTTACACAATTGCTAGAATTATTTCATTTAATGTTAGAGAAATGTATGCAATATACATCCTGAAATTCTTTTTCTTTGCAAACAACCACAAAAACAGAGGAGTGCCCCTTACAGAAGGAATGACAGTTAAATGTTAGAACCCCAGAGCCCCTCCCATGCACAAGCAGCAGCAAAGCAACGACCACCCTCCCTCCCACCAGCAAAAGAGCATCAGCAACCCCCCGACTGAACACTCAAGCATGCAGCAAAGCTTCAATGAAGACATTTAAATGCTTTGGAAGTCAAATTTGAAGAACAAAGTAACACTTGGGAGTATTGTCATTGTCATTGTCATTGTCATACTTTAATGACCCAGGGGGAAATTGGTTTTCGTTACAGTTGCAGCATAAATAATAAATAATAATAGAACCATAAATAGTTAGATAGTAATATGTAAATTATGCCAGTAAATTATGAAACAAATCCAGGACCAGCCTATCGGCACAGGGTGTCTGACCCTCCAAGGGAGGAGTTGTAATTTTGATGGCCACAGGCAGGAATGACTTCCTATGATGCTCTGTGCTGCATCTTGGAGGAATGAGTCTCTGGCTGAATGCACTCCTGTGCCCAACCAGTACATTATGTAGTGGATGGGAGACATTGACCAAGATGGCATGCAACTTAGACAGCATCCTCTTTTCAGACACCGCCGTCAGAGAGTCCAGTTCCATCCCCACAACATCACTGGCCTTACGAATAAGTTCGTTGATTCTGTTGGTATCTGCTACCCTCAGCCTGTTGCCCCAGCACACAACAGCAAACATGATAGCACTGGCCACCACAGACTCATAGAACATCCTCAGCATTGTCTGGCAGATGTTAAAGGACCTCAGTCTCCTCAGGAAATAGAGACGGCTCTGACCCTTCTTGTAGACAGCCTCAGTGTTCTTTGACCAGTCCAGTTTATTGTCAATATGTATCCCCAGGTATTTGTAATCCTCCACAATGTCCACACTGACCCCCTGGATGAAAACAGGGGTCACTGGTACCTTAGCTCTCCTCAGGTCTACCACCAGCTCCTTAGTCTTTCTCACGTTAAGCTGCAGATAATTCTGCTCACACCATGTGACAAAGTTTCCTACAGTAGCCCTGTACTCGACTTCATCTCCCTTGCTGATGCATCCAACTATGGCAGAGTCATCCGAAAACCTCTGAAGATGACAAGACTCTGTGCAGTAGTTGAAGTCCGAGGTGTAAATGGTTCCTGAAGAAGCTACAAATGATATTATTAAATTTGTCCAAAGAAACGACATGAAATTATTTTTCAGAGGTAATGTTCATTAAAGATTTGCACTTAAACAATGGTGAGTTTCTAACATATTTTCATAGTGAATTATATAAAAACAAATTACTCACATGTGATATTAAGTTTCAGGTGGATTTGTCCAAATATTAAAAGCAGTTGGAAAGACGAGTTTTATGTCTTTGGATCAAGTTTTAAAGTATAGGGTGGTATAAGGGCTAAAGCAGAAAAAGGAAAGTTCCAAAAAACATTTATTCAGAAGATTAAGTCCAATTATTCATATTTGCACAATATTTTATACAGTGGCATGCAAAAGTTTGGGCACTCCGGTCAAAATTACTGTTACTGTGAATAGCTAAGCGAGTAAAAGATGACCTGATTTCCAAAAGGCATAAAGTTAAAGATGACACATTTCTTTAATATTTTAAGCAAGGTTACTTTTTTATTTCCATCTTCTACAGTTTCAAAATAACAAAAAAGGAAAAGGGCCCAAAGCAAATGTTTGGGCACCCTGCATGGTCAGTACTTAGTAGCACCCCCTTTGGCAAGTATCACACCTTGTAAATGCTTTCTGTAGCCAGCTAAGAGCCTTTCAATTCTTGTTTGGGGGATTTTCGCCCATTCTTCTTTGCAAAAGGCTTCTAGTTCTGTGAGATTCTTGGGCCGTCTTGCATGCACTGCTCTCCAAAAGTCGTAAGTTAAAGATGAAACATTCTTTTCAATATTTTAAGCAAGATTAGAGCATTATTTTTGTTTTATACAATTTTAGAGTGAAAAAAAAGGAAAGGAGCACCATGCAAAAGTTTGGGCACCCCAAGAGATTTGAGCTCTCTGATAACTTTTACCAAGGTCTCAGACCTTAATTAGTTTGTGAGGGCGATGGCTTGTTTACAATCATCGTTAGGAAAGGCCAGGTGATGCAAATTTCAAAGCTTTATAAATATCCTGACTCCTCAAACCTTGTCCCAACAATCAGCAGCCATGGGCTCCTCTAAGTGGTTGCCTAGCATTCTGAAAATTAAAATAAATGATCCCCTTAAAGCAGAAGAAGGCTATAAGAAAATAGCAAAGCGTTTTCAGGTATCCGTTCCCTCAATTTGTAATGTAATTAAGAAATGGCAGTTATCAGGGACGGTGGAGGTCAAGTTGAGGTCTGGAAGACCATGAAAACTTTCCGAGAGAACTGCTCATAGGATTACTAGAAAGGCAATTCAAAATCCCCGTTTGACTGCAAAAGACTTTCAGGAAGATTTAGCAGACTCTGGAGTGGTGGTGCACTGTTCTTCTGTGTAGCAACACCTGCACAAATATGACCTTCATGGACCAGTCATCAGAAGAAAACCTTTCTTGCGTCCTCACCACAAAATTCAGCATCAGAAGTTTGCAAAGGAACATCTAAACAAACCTGATGCATTTTGGAAACAAGTCCTGTGGGCTGATGAAGTTAAAATGGAACTTTTTGGCTGCAATCAGCAAAGGTATGTTTGGAGAAAAAATGGTGCAGAATTTCATGAAATGAACACCTCTCCAACTGTTAAGCACAGGGGTGGATCGATCATGCTTTGGGCTTGTGTTGCAGCCAGTGGCACGGGGAACATTTCACTGGTAGAGGGAAGAATGAATTCAATTAAATACCAGCAAATTCTGGAAGCAAACATCACACCGTCTGTAAAAAAAGCTGAAGATGAAAAGAGGATGGCTTCTACAACAAGATAATGATCCTGAACACACCTCAAAATCCACAATGAACTACCTCAAGAGGCACAAGCTGAAGGTTTTGCCATGGCCCTCACAGTCCCCTGACCTAAACATCATCGAAAATCTGTGGATAGACCTCAAAAGAGCAGTGCATGCAAGACGGCCCAAGAATCTCACAGAACTAGAAGCCTTTTGCAAAGAAGAATGGGCGAAAATCCCCCAAACAAGAATTGAAAGGCTCTTAGCTGGCTGCAGAAAGCGTTTACAAGGTGTGATACTTGCCAAAGGGGGTGTTACTAAGTACTGACCATGCAGGGTGCCCAAACTTTTGCTTCAGGCCCTTTTCCTTTTTTGTTATTTTGAAACTGTATAAGATGGAAATAAAGTAATCTTGCTTAAAATATTAAAGTAATGTGTCATCTTTAACTTTATGCCTTTTGGAAATCAGTTCATCTTTTACTCGCTTAGCTAGTCACAGTAACAGAAATTTTGACTAGGGGTGCCCAAACTTTTGCATGTCACTATATTATTTCTGGTTTCAGCATAACACAACAATCAAGACAAAAATTGCTAGTTCAAAAAACAATTCAATAGGAGAGATGCTACAACTGTAGAGTGAAATTATTTTATAGACATCTATGGGATCACTGTGCAGAACACAGAAAGAGGTTATTTGGTCCATTAAGCCAATGCAGGCTGAAGTTTTTCAATGAATCCCACTCCTTACTTTTTTTTCCTGAGAATTTTTTTTTCCTTTCTGAGTAAATCTCCAATTCTCTTTCAAATGTTAATGTAAACTTGCTGCCATCTCTCTTTCAAAAAGTAAATTCCAGATTATAAAAACACATTTATTGTTATTGGCAATTGTATATTATTTTCACATGCACCAGTATATAGTAAAAAGTTTGTCTTGCATACTGTTCATACTGATCAAATCACTCAGTGGTGCATTGAGCTAAAATAAGGTTAAACAATAACAATGCAGAATGAATCAGAATCAGAATCAGGTTTATTATCACTGCATGGTGATATGAAATTTGTTCACTTAGCAGCAGCAGTTGAATGAACTACATAATCTAGCAGAGAAAAAAAAAGATAAAATAATAATAATAAACAAGTAAATCAATTACATATATTGATTATATTTTAAACAATGTGCAAAAACAGAAATACTGTATATTAAAAAATTGAGGTAGTGTCCAAAGATTCAATGTTCATTTAGGAATCAGATGGCAGAGGGGAAGAAGCTGTTTCTCAATCACTGAGTGTGTGCCTTCAGGCTTCAGTACCTCCTACCTGATGGTAACAGTGAGAAAAGGGCATGGCCTGGGTGCTGGAGGTTCTTAATAATGGACACTGCCTTTTTGAGACTCCGCTCCCTGAAGATGTCCTGGGCACTTTGTAGGCCAGTGCCCAAGATGGAGCTGACTAGATCTGCAACCTTTTGCAGCTTCTTTCAGTCCTGTGCAGTAGCACCTCCATACCAGACAGTGATGCGGCCTGTCAGAATGCTCTCCACGGTACATCTATAGAAGTTTTTGAGTGTATCTGTTGACAATGAAGGCAGGACGTTGTCTTGGGGAGAATAATAGTTCAGCATGGGCTAGGTGGGCTAAAGGGCTGTTTCTGTGCTGTAATATCCTATGTCTCTATGACACTATGACTTTAATAAAGTGACAAAGCTAGCGAGAAAACGCAGTGTAGGTGAACAATAAAGTGCAATGCGGTAGTATAACAGTTTTTGTAACGCTATTTGAGTGGTGGCAACCTGGGTTCAATTGTCACTGCAGTCTGTAAGGAACTTGTATGTTAGATCTCCCCAACTCTAAATATAATTGAACACAGTAAAAGATAAATGGGAAAAAAAACTAAAAA
Source organism: Mobula hypostoma (assembly GCF_963921235.1). Classification (NCBI taxonomy): domain Eukaryota; kingdom Metazoa; phylum Chordata; class Chondrichthyes; order Myliobatiformes; family Myliobatidae; genus Mobula; species Mobula hypostoma. Next base: position 29,731,512 of record NC_086102.1, on the reverse strand, counting down.
AAAACCCAAACTAGAAAAGAAAAAAAAACACTAAATTGAGCTAAGCAAAACTAAATTAAACTAAAACAAAGTCGGGCTAACATATTACATTGGATACAATCATTAATGTTATTAACTCCACTCCTCTATCCGTATGTTTTTAGTTAAAAAAAAGGATTCAAAAAAAGGTCAGACTACATCATATGAAAATGTTAAATAAATGGTCTCCAAGTTTCTTCAAATTTAACCGAAGGATCAGAGGTGCCACTTCTGATTTTCTCTAAATTTAAGCAAGATATAGTTTGAGAAAACCATTGAAAAGTAGTAGTAGAAAAGTGGTTAAGACGTTCGTCTAGGGATCTGAAGGTCGCTAGTTCGAGCCTTGGCTGAGGCAGCGTGTCATGTCCTTGAGCAAGGCACTTAACTACACATTGCTCTGCGATGACACCGGTGCCAAGCCATATAGGTCCTAATACTCTTCCCTTGGACAACATGGGTGGCGTGGAGAGGGGAGACTTGCAGCATGGGCAACTGCCGGTCTTCCATACAACCTTGCCCAGGCCTGTGCCCTGGAAACCTTGTCTCGCGAGACTAAGGGATGCCTATAAATATATAATATAAATAAGGGTGTAATTGGACAGCATGGGCTCATTGGGCTGGAAGAACCTGTTTCTGTGCTGTATCTCTAAATAAAAAATAAACAAGTTAATTAAACATCATGACAAGATAGATTGTGAGCCAAGTATCCATCTTATTGTACAGGAGGTCTGCTCAAGTGTCTGATAATTGTGGGGCAGAATCTATCCTTGATCCCGGTGGTATTTGCTTTCAGGCTGTTGTATCTTCTGCCCAATGGGAGAGGGGAGAAGACAGCCTGTCCATGGAGAGTGGGGTCTTTGATTATGCTGATTGCTTTGCTGAGGCAGCTGGAAGTGTAGACCAAGTCCATGGAAGGGAGGCTGACTCCTGGGATGTGTCATCAACTCCCTGCAGTTTCTTGCAGTCAGGTGCAGAGCAGTTGCCCTACAATGTCATTATGCATCCAGACAGAGTGCTTTCTATGGTATTAAAACTAGACACCTCAACCCCCTGCTGGTTCTATGCTAATTATATCTGTTCCTGTTACTCACCCTCCTGTTGACAGAAACAGCTTCTTTTTTACAGTCTGTTGAAATAGTTGATAATTTTGGACATCTCTATTAAGCCCCCCTGCAACCTTGCTCTAAGGCACGTGTCCCCAATCTTTTTTATGCCATGGATCAATACCATTATGCAACAAGTCCATGAACCCCAGGTTGGGAACCCTTGCTCTCAGGAAATCAACCCAATTTCTCTTATACCGCCACATTCATGATGCCCCACTCTATCCTATAGGATGATTGGGGTTTGAAGGCAAATCATCCTGAAATGTGCAGGAATAGATTAAAGGGCAGAACTTTGGTCCTGAGCCATTGTACAAAAGAATCTTGAAAGGCCTCTAAACTGGGTCCACAAAACTAACCTGGATCACCTTACCTGCTAATATTCCACTTGTTTCTTTTGGTTTGCTGTCCTCCAAAGAAGAAGGTTTTCAGCAGGGCAACTTTCATGAGGTCCACCCTTCATATCTTTAAAAAGCCTCTATGAAATGTTTCACCATTAACAGTCAATTCCCTTTGAAGCACATGGAAAATCACTTGTTCACTTGTTCAGATCTCTGTGGACCTCCATGACACTCACGGATATCACTGTAGATCACTGTGGATCATGATAGATCACTGCTGGCTGCCATGGACTCTGTGGACCACCATAGACTACTAATGGCTCTCATGGACTCTGTGGACCATCGTAGGTCACTAATGGCTCTCATGGACATTGTGGTCCATTGCAGGTCACTGTGGGCTACCATAGACCACAGATGGTTCCCACAGACACTGTGAACCAGTTGATCATTGTTGCAATACTTGAAGGGGACTGACTACCTTTGGAATGTCATGATCAAATGATGGTGCAGTCTGGATGGACCAAATGGCCTAACTCTTGTCTTATGTCTTATGGCTTTATGACCTTTGGAGAAGTAGATTATTTTACAGCTTAAGCTTTTTTATCTTTGGACTTATTGTGCAAATAAATATCAGAATATGACTAGCAAAATATTTGTGAATGACTCCTTCCTGCAATGTACTTTAACAGAAGTGTTCAAACTCCACAACTCGGGTTGAGGTTAACAGCCAAAAATGTGAAGAGTTTCCACTCCTCCTTTCTTTTATCAACAGAAAGAGCCTCACAGAACTTAAGTTAGCTGAAATTGATGAGTAATGCATGTAATTCATTGGCATTAACATATCAGAGGATCTGTCCTGAGATCAGCCCACACAAGTAAGTGCTATCATAAAGAAGGCTCAAAAATACCTCTACTTTCTTGGAAACTTGCGTATACTCGGCATGTCACTAAAAACTATGACAAACTTCAGGTTATACCTTGGAGAGTATCCTGACTGGTTGCATCATGGCCTGATATAGAAACACCAAAGCCCAGGAATGGAAAAAGCTACAGAAAGTGGGGATACAGCCCAGTCCAATACAGGCTAACCCTCCCCACCAAAGATAATATCTGCACAGAGCACTGCCACAAGAAAGCAGCATTGATCAGCAAAGATGCCCCACCCATGCGCCAACCAGGCCATGCCCTCTTCTCAGTATTACCATCAACCAAGAGGTCCCACGCCACCAGACTGAGGAACAGTTATTACCCAACAACCATCAGGCACCTGAACCTGTGCAAATAACTTCCATCACCGCTACACTATGACCTACAGACGCACTATCAAAGACTCTTCACAGCTGATGTTTTCAGCATTTTTTTTTTTCATTTGCACAGTTTGTCTTTTGCACATTGGTTGTCTGGCAGTCTTTGTCCATCAATGTACAACTTATAGTAAAATCCTATTGTACTTCTTTTTCCTGTAAATACCAACAAAAGATGTATGTACTTAATAATACATTTACTTTGAACTTTGATGTTAACACAGTGTTTGTGTGCTTGACACCGGATGTCCAAAACAGACCCTCTATTCCAAGATCCTTCAAGGGAGGAGATTATCAAGCAGACAGAGGAATATTTTCAAGGATGCCTTGAAACTTAAAAGTTCCTTTTATTTACTGTATATAATTGCTATTAAAAGTTGGAATCCTATGACTGAAAATATTATGTATTTTTGATGTTCTACTTTCTCTTCATAGGCTGAAAGGCCTGTTCCTGGGCTGTACTATTTTATGTCCTATGTTCTACCATGAATCCATGCATTAGGTTTAATGCAACACACCATCTCACAGCCTGCCCCAGCAACCCTAGAACTATATACAGTATTTAATTTATTCTATTAAGGACAAGAATATCATTGATAAAGCTGTCTTTTTACCGTCTATCGGTTATCATCTGATTACTGGGTTGTTTGCCAGGCAATTAAGACTTGCCCATATTACTGTGGATCTGGATTTATCATAGGCCAAACAAAGTAAAAAATAAATAGATGACCTTATTTCAAGGATTGGAAGGGTATAAGATGGGATGTTCTGTCAACCTATTGCTTCTTGCTGGTGATCATGACTAGTTTTCAACTCCAGAAATTCATATGAGTTCAAATACCAACTACTATGGTAGGATTTGAACTCAGGTCTATGGGCCTTTAGCTGTAGGTCCTCTGGATCAAACAAGCACTGTGCTACATTGTCCAATACAGTTCTGTTTCAAGTCCGACATGCACGTAGGCATCATGGCAGCATAGCGGTTAGCGTGACGTGATTACAGCTCGGAGCATTCTGGAGTTCACAGTTCAATTCCGATGCCGCTCTGAAATTCCGCCCCTTGGAATGCATGGGTTTTCCTCAGGTCCTCCTGTCACAGTCCAAAGGTGCTCTGGGTATATTAATTGGTCATCGTATCTTTTCACGTGATTAGGTTAGGGTTAATTGGGGTTAGGCGTGGCTCGAAGGGCCGGTAGGGCCTACTCCGCACTGTATCACTAAATAAATAAATAAATATGAGTGCGCAGGGTAGAGTTAAAGGACAAATGCAAGCAGCCAATTCATACTGTGTCACATTAGCTGGGAGAAAAGCAGAGGTGACCCTTGGATTGTGCTGAGTTAGCGGCTGAGGGCGGCTGCAAGAGTGGACTGCTCTCATTGGCCTCATTGTTCCTGGCTGCTGTTCACTGAAAGATACATGTGGGAATGTCAAGTGAGGATGAGTTCAGGCTGAGCTGTGGTAGCCCACAGGCAAATTGCACGACAACACTCCATATGATGAGCACATATTTGGTTCAGGGACTGGAAGACTGCCAGAAAAAGCAGACTTACAAGATATTTTCAGTTATTGGGAATTTGAAATACTTTTTATTTTATTGAAAATTATATACCATATTTCAATAAATCAGTTACTTGCACTCTATGTGTTGTGCCTTATTGTGTAGTGCTGCTTTTAACACAAGGCTTAATATCATTATTGCTACAAAGATGTCAGGGAATTGGCAGGAGATTTTATTTTTATTCAGTGTCATGTTTATGTGAACTTACTTCAACTCTCGTCTTGTCTTAAGAGGAGCCTGGGAGCCCTGATATTGCATCAAGTGAATTCTACTGTCAAATATTGCTCAAGCAAAACTTTCCTTCAGAGACATTCCTTCCAGGCCTCATCTTCCTCCTCATATCATATGACAGTAGGATATTTAAGATATTTAAAATGATAAGTCGATCCATGCATAAAAGCCCTGCACCAAACACATCAATAATGCTAACCTTTTCAAACACATCGCCTTTTGAAACTGCTCCGTGCCCCTGAGCTCAAGGAATAACTTGCCTGTTAAAGTGCCCAATGTATCACTGATTCATTCAGAGCTCAATAGATGAAAGCATCAATGAGGAATGTATAATTTTCAAAACCAAGTAATCAATTCTTTGCAACACGCACAAAATGCTGGAGGAATTCAATAGGTCAGGCAGCATCTATGCAAATGAATAAATAGTCAACGTTTCAGGCTGAGATCCTTCATCAGGACTGGCTCAATCAAATCTCTACTTTTTTTCATTTCAAGGTAGGCATTCACAAACTATGGAAATATCATTAAGCTAAAAAATCAATTTGCACATTTCCTTTTCCCAAATTCTTTTTGTGACCTTGGCATTTGTTAAGTCACTGCGCCGTGCAAGCTGATAAAGATTCATGTTTTTGAATTATTGAAAGGAAAATGATTCATCACAGATACCATCGATATTTTGATGCTCAGAATTGCAAAGGCATCACTGATTTTTATCTTCCAGATAAGAGGTCATGCTTTTAGTTAATAGCTGTGCCTTTAATCAGAGGTTATTTGCTTTGTTTCATCCATGCTGGTCATGGTTAGGTTAGTTATGCTTTTATTTTTGTATTTCAAGGCATATCTTTCCCAAAAAGTTTACCTGTTTATGTCATAAAAGAAATTGGTAAATATGTCTATTACTATCACATGTACCAAGGAGCAGTGAAGTTCTTTGTTTTTTATGCAATCCCTACAGATCATTTCATTACATTTCCACCAAGGGAAAACAATAATGGAATGCTCATTAAAATGTGACAAACAGAAAACAAGGTGCAAGGACAAAATAAGGTAGATTGTGAGATCAAGAGTCCATCTTATCAGAGACCGTTTAATGGTCTTATAATAGCAGGCCATAAGCTGTCCTTCAGCCTGGTGGTACAGGCTTACCGGCTTTTTTATCTTGTGCCTGATGGGAGAAGGGAGAAAATAGAATATCTGGGATGAGTGAGATCATTGATTATGTAGGCTGCCTTACCAGGGCAGCAAGAAGTGGAGACAGAGTTAGTGGAGGAGAGGCTGCTTTAAGTGATGTGCTGAGCTGGGTTCACGAATTGCAGTTTCTTGTAGTCTGGGACTGAATGGCTGCCATTGCAAAGCTCTGATCGGTAAAAATTGGTGGGGGCTCAAAGGGACGTGGCAAATTTCTTGAACCTCCTAAAGAAGTAGAGTCGCTACTGAACTTTCTTGGCCATGATATCACCATGTTTGGACCAGGACAGACTATACTGCTGATGTCCATTCCTAAGAACTGAAACTTTTAAGTCTTCCGACATCAGCACCATTGATGTAAACAGGAGTGTGTGCACCTTACTGAAGCCAATTACTGGCTCTTTGACAATACATTTTGTCAAATTCCATGTAGAGTTCCGACATATTATAAAACAACTTACCACAAACAATCTCACAGGGGCTCCATCAACTAAAGTAAAACCAAAGCATTCTGATCATCCCAAAATACAGACCATCCATCTTGACACCCAAAACATTGAAAACTAATCACTACTTGTAATTAAATGGCTGAGAGCTACAATTATGATCCTATATATTAACTTTTAAAGTAAAGTAATTGAATTTCGTCAACAAATGACATTGAGTTACAGTGGTGAGAAAAACAATGGTTTATTGTTTTGCTTCCATTATACACACAAACCAGAGGTGGATGTTATGTGGGCAATCACGTACCAAAAGTCTCAGTTCAATTCTCTTGTTTGGTTGGATGAGTGCAACTCTAATAATACATAAGATGCTCAATGCTATTCAATAAAAAGTGATCTACTTAATGCGAATTCCATTCACTAGCTGTAGAATTCACTCCCTCCAATATCATGACCGCAGTCGGTCGCAACTACAAGCTGAATTGCAGTTACTCACCAAGTTTACTTTGGCAGCACTTGCAAGTCCATGACCTCTACTATAATGGAGAACAAGGGCAGCATTCTCCTGAGAACACAACACCTTGCAGAGATTCCAACAAGCCACATTCCATTCCTTCTAACACTACTGGTGCTACATCTGGGAACTCTCCATGCAATAGTCCTCACGAGTTGGACTGCAGCAGTTCAATCACTTCTCAAGGTCACCACATTAGATTTTCAGATCCTGTGAGGAAATGTAGAAACTTCTAAGACTTTCTATCTGATATCTCCAAACCCCGAATGTTCTATGTATAACTCAGTGTACTAGAGGGGCTCAATGAGTCAAGCAGCATCTGTGGGGGGAAATGGATATTCAACATTTTGGGTTAAGAAAAACTAACTGCCTATTTCTGCAGTTTATGTGTTTAGTGTTTTGATCCAGATTTGCATCATTTGCGGTCTTTTTTGCATCTCAAAGTACCATCTGATTTAAGAAATACAGCATTGTGCAAACGTCTTAGGCACCTAACTATATACAGTATACGAACAAGAACAATCATGATGTATGTGAGTGATGACAGACCTGATTCTGATATGGGTCTCTACTGCGACTGAGAGTGGAAAGGGGGCAGAGAAAGAAGAATCATGGTTGGGAAAAGGGGAAGGGAGATGTGAGGGAGCAGGAAGCACTAGAGGGACATTCTGTAATAACCAATAAACCAATTGTTTAGAATCAACTGACCTTGCCTGGTGTCTCAAGGCTGTGTGTGTCTGTACCCGCAACAACTTCTGCCATTGGCAGTCCTTCTCTGCCACCTGTCCGACCCCCCACCCTCACCATCCCCAACATCCTTTGCTCCTGCCAAATTTAGCGTTGAGAAAAAGCCTTAGGCACTAACCTACATAGACTTTGCACAGTACAGTACATGGACTGGTTATGATGATAAGTAATGCAATCACTTGAATTGAGTATGATGTCTTCCTAAGGGATTGTTTCCAGGATGTTAGAATGAATTGCCTTGACGGAGAATGACTGTGCATGACTTTGTTTAATGTAGGGAGGGAGGCTGATTCATCGGCAGCCACCACACGGTCTGCGACAGATCAGGGTCAGAGTGCAATGGCGTAAGGTGCAAGATGACTGAGGTCCCTTTACTTTTGCAGTCACCTTCTGTAGTTTTATGCAAATAAAATGATGTGAGGTGTTTTAAGTTTAAGAAAACTGTAACAACACATTTATTGAATTCCAAAATCCTGAATAAAAGATGTGCTAAAACCCTTTACATATTCACATCATTACCTCAGATCAGCCCATTAAAGTGAAACACCAACTCAATGTCAGTGCTTGTGAATTATGTACCAGTTATGGTTACCGTACACTTCTGTCTTCACTGCACTGTGAGATGTCATCATCTCCCGCCAACTCCATCGTTGAGGACTTGATTGGATCGCTCTTTATCTGAAACCTGCCCCTTGACCTATGGGTGACCCTACCAGCAGTTGACTAAACTCCAGATGGCATCATTCCCAGGATCTCAGGAACTCACAATTGTCTCCACCACGACAAGGTAGTGATCGTAGGAGAAGAATTATGATGATTACAGACATTCATGCCATTGATACAGTAGAAGAATCTAATATTGCTGAAGGATACCCTATAACCTCTTTATAGCCAGGGCAAAGCCACTAACATACCATTTTCCATCAAGAATTCCATATGGTTTCTTAATTGTGTTTCGCCTGTTACTATTTTAACCCTTTGTAAACTTTGTGTTAGTTGTTCCATGAATCATTAGCTCTTCATCACTCTCGACCAGTTCCTCTCACCTGTGACGTTTACTCTATAAGTTTGGGTTATTTTATGTGATTTACAATACTGTGTATGGACTCTCTGGATTCAAGTGCATCTGCTGATTAAAGTCAGCATTATGCATATTTTGAAATCATTTATTAATGCCCTGTGTGCATCTGTGATAGTTCTTGGCAGAAGCCAGAGATCTGAATTTGGCTGTCCCCCAACTCCAGGCACAAAATTAGCGTAATTACTAACTGTGACCACTGCAAACCACTATCTGCTGATCTTTCTAATCCTGATTCTCAGCTATGGTGACAAAGAGGGAAAATATCTAGTAATTGCAAATTTCTAGCTCACTGCTTCTCAATTATAATCAACGAACACCAATAATTACAAAATAAACTTTCTCTTGCAGATGTTTTTTGTCCAATTGCGACTACAGTACCATCTTAAAGATACTCACTTTCTTGGCTGGGCTACTGATTAAAGAGCAGACATCTGGTGTTGCAAAGTGCAAGGTTAAAGTGAATAAACAAAGCAACTAATAATGGGATAATTTAGATGTTGTTTTGATATAAGCCATCCTACATTTTGCTTGGCTTTTCTTGATGGTATCACTAGAGAATGCAATGTCATTAATTAATGAGGTAAACAAGGAGCCATGAACTGGGAATGAGATGTAAACTGTTTAGTATTTAATTGAGATTATAGTGATTACATATGATAATTAATTGTCTTTGCCATGATCTATTCATCACTTATCCATGTGTGCTTGCCTGGTTAAAAGCTGGGCCAAGTATTTGACTTTCAATCTGATGTATGTTTATTTCTCTTTTCTTAGCTTCTCCTTCAAGCTTGTCTCATTGCAACTGGGTCTGATTCCTTACCAGGCAAATTAAATTGATTGCTTAAAATGTCTTTATAGGTAGGGAGCTATGATAACTTTTTTTTGAGACATAGATATTCTATTTTGATTTAAGTGATCAGCTACAATATTTGGTATTCAGCCAACCTGATCATTCAGCCATGCATCACATTCCTTTGCCAATCCGGATGTAATATCCTTGATTTGTGCTGGTATAAGGTAGTAAAAAGTTAATGAGCCATATCTCCCGCTAGCTTGCAAGTAAAATCAGTTTCATCTCTATCAATATGTGTCAGAGTTAAATCTATAAATTATTTTGTTATTCATTTAAATGCTCTTCATTTTTGGCAGTGTATCAATGGTATTATTTGTATTTCTTTTATATAAATTTATTGATACAACCTTGGATCATGTCATAAACTGCTTGATAGCAAACTATGCGGACAGCACCACTTAGGTTCCCAATATTTTTTATGCCATGGACCAGCACTTGTAAGCAAGGTTGGGAACCCCAGACTTAGAGAAATGTTACTCCTAAATCCCCGAACAACTTCATACCTCATCTAATTGTATTCTGACAAATCCCTGGTAAATGAAATAAAATGGGGATTTCTGCATGCGACTGAAACTGACACAAGAAAATGTAAAACTGAAGGTCTTAGAGGAGAAATTCATCTGAAATCACTGGTGTTAAGTATATGCATTATCAGCATGCGCATTATCAGCATGCATTGGTTTGCATGTAAATTTGTGGGTGACATTGCCATAAGTACGATATCAGCAATAAATGCATGAAAATCTATTATTTCCAGAGTAGAACACGACTTCAATAACCTCAATAGGTAAATCACTCCACCTAAAAATATCTGGGTCATTCTGAACTTAGAACATAGAGCATGGAAACCTGCAGAGCATTACAGGCCCTTCAGCCGACAATGTTGTGCCGATCATGTAACCTACTCTAGAAACTACCTAGAATTACCCTACCACATAGCCATCTATTTCTTTAAGCTTCATGTACCTATCTAAGAGTCTCTTAAAAGACCCTGTTATATCCACCTACATCACTGTCACAGGCAATGCATTCCACACACTCACCACTCTCCATGTGAAAAACTTACCCCTGACATCCCCTCTGTACCTACTTCCAAGCACCTTAAAACTTTGCCCTTTTGTGTTAGCCATTTCAGCCCTGGGCAAAAGCCTCTGGCCATCCACATGATCAATGCCTTTCATCATCTTTTACACCTCCGTCAGGTCAGCTCTCATCCTCCGTCACTCCAAGGAGAAAAGGCCAAGTTCACTCAACCTATACTTGTAAGGCACGCTCTCCAATCCAGGTAGCATCCTTATAAACGAATCACAAACGAGAAACTCTGCAGCAGCTGAGCAACACACACAAAATACTGCCTTGCCTGCTGCAGCATTTTGTGTGTGTTATTCGGCTGCTGCAGATTTTCTCTTGTTTGTGAACATCCCTGTAAATCTCCTCTGCACTATCTCTATAGTATTCACATCCTTCCTGTAGTGAGGTGACCAGAACTGAACACAGTACTCCAAGTGGGCTCTGACCAAGGTTTTATATCGCTGTAACATTACTTCACAGCACAAAAACAATTCCACAGTTGATGAATGCCAACACACCATGCACTTTCTTAACAACACTGAGCAGCAGCTCTGGGTGTCCTATGGACACAGATCCCAAGATCTCTCTGATCTTCCATACTGCCAAGAGTCTTACCATTAATACCATATTCTGTCTTCAAATTTGACCTACCAAAATGAACCACTTCACACTTATCTGGGTTGAACTCCATCTGCTACTTCTCAGCCCAACTCTGCATCATATCGATATCCCACTGTAACCCTTGACAACCCTCCAGACTATGCAAGCACCCCCAACCTTTGTGTCATCAGCAAACTTACTAACCTACCCTTCTACTTCTTCATCCAGGTCATTTATAAAAATCACAAAGAGGAGGGATCTCAGAACAGATCCCTGCAGAACACCACTGGTCACCGACCTCCATGCAGGATATGAGTCATCTGCAACCACACTTTGCCTTCTGTGGGTAAGCCAATTCTGGATCCACAAAGCAAGGTCTCCTTATTACTCATGCCTCATTACTTTATGAAGGGGAAACTTATCAAATGCCCTACTGAAATCCATGTACGCTGATCTACCTTCAACAATGTGTTTTGTTACTTCCTCCAAGAATTCAATCAGGCTCGTAAAGCATGACCTGCCCTTGACAAAGCCATGCTGACTATCCTTAATCAGATTATGTCTCTCCAAATACTCATAAATCTTGCCTCTCAGGATATTTTTCAACAACTTGGCACTACTGAAGTAAGATTCACTGGACTACAATTTCCCAGGTTATCTTTACTCCCTTTCTTGAACAAGGGAACAACATTTGCAACTCTCCAATCCTCCGGTACTTCTTCTGTCCCTAATGATGATCATTGCCAGAGGCTCAGCAATCTCCTCCCTTGCTTCCCACAGTAGCCTAGGGTATATCTTGTATGATCCCGGTGACTTATCTAACTCAATGCTTTTCAAAACATCCAGCACATCCTCTTTCTTAATGTCTATATGCTCAAGTGTTTCAGTCCACTGTAGGCCATCCCCACAATTGCCAAGGTCCTTTTCCCTGGTGACTACTGAAGCAAAGTATTCATTAAGTACCTCTGCTACGTCCTCCATATCCATTCACACATTTCCAATAACACAGCTGATTGTTCCTGTGCTCACATGACTTATCCTCTTGCTCTTCACATACTTGTAGAATGCCTTGGTGTTTTCCTTAATCCTGCTCGCCAAGGCCTTCTCATGGCCCCTCCCAGCTCCCCTAATTTCATTCTTAAACTCCTTCCTGGCAACCTTGTAATTTTCTAGAATTCCATCAGTACCTAGTTTCTTGAACCTTTTCTAAGCTTTTCTTTTCTTCTTAACTAAATTTTCCACATCGTTTGTACACCATGGCTCCTTTACCCTACCATCCTTTCCCTGCCTCAATGGAACATACCTATGCAGAACACCATGCGAATGTTCCCTGAACATTTGCTACATTTCTGCTGTGCATTTCCCTGAGAAAATGTGCTCCCTATTTATGTTCCCAAGTCCCTGCCTAATAGCATCATATTTCCCCCTACCCCAATTAAATGTTTTCCCAAATTGTCTGCTCCTATCCCTTTCCAGCATTATGGTAAAGGAGATAGATTTGAGATCACTACCTCCAAAATGCTCTTCCACCGAGACATCTGACACCTGACCAGGTTAACTTCCCAATACCAGATCAAGTACCGCCTCTCATCTAGTTAGCTTATCTACATATTGTGTCAAGAAACCCTCCTGAACACTCCTAACAAACCCCACCCCATCTAAACCCCTTGTTTTAAGGAGATGCCAGTCAATTTTAGGAAAGTTAAAATCTCTCACCACAACACCCCTATTATTATTGCACCCTTCCAGAATCTGCCTCCCTATTTGCTCCTAGAGGTTGCTGTTACTATTGGGGGGTGGTCTATAAGAAACACCCAGTAGAGTTATTGACCCCTTCCTGTTTCTAAATTCCAGCCACACTGACTTAGTAAATAATCCCTCCATGACTTCTTCCTTTTCTGCAGCCCTGACACTATCCCTGATAAGCAATGCATTGCCCCCACCTCTTTTGCCTCCCTCCCTGTCCTTTTTGAAACATCTAAAGACCGACACCCTCAGCAGCCATTCCTGCCCCTGAGATATCCAAGTCTCTGTAATGGCCGCAATGTCATGGTTGTACATATTGATCCATGCTCTAAGTTCATCTGCATTATTTTTAATACTCCTTGTAATAAAATAGCCATCAAGCTGAGTGTGTCTTTGCTCTATCAACTGCTTATCCTTCCTCACAAACTCCCTACAAGCTGTCTCTACTTGTGCACCAACCACCCCATCCTCTGCCTCTTCACTTCAGTTACCACCCCCCTGCAAATCTAGTTTAAACCCTCCCCAACAGAATTAGCAAACCTCCCCACCAGGATATTGGTCCCCCTGGGATTCAAATACAATTCGTTCTTTTTGTACAGATCACACCTTCCTCAGAAGACATCCCAATGATCCTTGAAATCAGAATCCCTGCCCCCTGTTCCAATCCTTCTGCCATGCATTTACCCAGCACCTCATTCTATTCCTACACTCACTGTCAAGTGGCACAGATAGAAATCCCGAGATTACTACCCTTGAGGTCCTGCTTCTCAGCTTCCTTCCTAATTCCTTGAATTCTGCTTTCAGGCCCTCCTCCCTTTTCTACCAATGTCGTTGGTACCAATATGTACCATGGCCTCTGGCTGCTCACCCTCCCAACTTCGATATATTATGGACGCAGTCAGAAACATTACGAACCCGGGCACCTGGGAGGTAAACTACCATCCATGTTCCTTTATCATGCCAACAGAATCACCTACCTGTCCCCCTTATTATAGAGGCCCCTATTACCGCTGCCATCCTCTTCCATTCCCTACTTCTGAACTATAGGGTCATACTCAGAGCCAGAAGCATGGCCACTGTTGCTTCCCCCAGGTGGGCCGTCTCCCCCAACAGAACTCAAAATGGAGTAACTTATTGTTAAGGGGGATGGCCACAGGGGTGCTCTCTCTTCCATCTCCCAACAGTCACCTTCTTATCTATCTCCTATGGTCCTAATGTGACTACCTGCCTGTAGCTCCTATTGATCACCTTCTCACTTTCCCTAACAAGCCGAAGGTCCTCAAGCCGCAGCTCCAGTTCCCTAACTCAGTCTCTAAGGAGCTGCAGCTCGATGCACCTGGTGCAGATGTGGCCATCAGGGAGGCTGGATGTCTCCTGGATATCCCACATCTGTCACCCAGAGCAGAAAACTAGCAGTGCAGTTATTCCCACTATTCTTAAGTGAGAGGAAAAAGAGATATGAATATAACTTACTTCCTTACCTCGCCTAAGCCCATCCTTGCTGAAGCCCTGATGATCCAATGCCCTATTACTCTGACTCACGCTACTCTGATAACCACTCCACCAGACGGTGTCTCCCATTTATCCCGGAACCTTCTCAGTGGCTTTGCGCGATGACGAGCCACTGCATCTCCGTACTTCTCCCAATTGAATGTCCCGCTGAAAGAAACTCCTCGCTTTTTAAACCTTTTCCACAGCCCTGCACAATGACGAGCTATTGCATCTGCACACTTCTCTCTATCAAATCTGGTTCCTTTGTACACTAATTCCCCAAGCAACATGCCAGGAACTCCAAAATAGGACACTCTCAGAACAACCATGTTTCCATCACATTGTCGCCAGTACTGCTTCCAGCTGAGTGCTTGGGCAACCTGTGCAGGTAGATTCAGTTGCTCCTATGCTCTGCCTTGGGCACTTTCCTCTCACCACCATGATACTGACTCTTTCTAATGCACTAATCTTACCTCCCTGGCACCATGGTCATCTTCCATTTTACGAATAAACTCCATTATGAATTTCTCTTCACACTTCAAGATAGGACTGCCATTCTAGCTCCAACTCTTTCATTACCACACACTCCAAGACTCCTCTGGTGTCTGCCAGATGACTTCTTGTTGCCACTTGGTCCCTCAAACTCTGCTGCTACTTCCTCGTCCAACCATTGATTTCTATCCAAGGCCGCTTCTCTGCTCCCAAATAATGGCCTTCTTTTCCTTAGATGATGTCCCCAGTCCTGGATGTTCCTGATATGTGCAGTCTTTACAAAGGTACAGTGCAAAGGAAATGCATGCAGATCAGTCAATATGCCTGAAGCCTTCAATGCAATTAAACTTTGCAATATGAGGCTCATGACCACGCTGGTCACTGAAGATTCATGCAAGGACTTTTTAGCTAATCTTCAACCCACAGTGCTAAGGGATTTCTTGGCCATTTTAATCAACTTCACACATTCACCTGAGGAATATATATGCAAAGTAACTCATGCAGAGTGATCAGAGGTATTTCTCCCAATATAAGTTTTAATCTATGTAAGCTATGCTTCCTGTGTACTTAATGCAAATCAACAAAAAGCAACCGTAACTATTGGACTAAGAGTTTCTAATGTGATATGCTAACTCTATTTTTCCTTTCGCAGATGCTATATGCCCTGCTGGATGTTTTCAGCATTCTCTGTTTCTCTTGCACTTAAATCTTCATCATCAGCCCACTCAGAACGTCATTCCAGTGTAATGGATTATGACAAGAAAAGTGTGACATGTTTAAATTAACGAACGAAGCATGTTGTTTTTTATTCTGGAGTAAATGTCGCAATCATCCACACTGACACTTTAAATTCATTTCAAAATGTCATATTTTGTTTTTGCTGAAACTCATGTTGCAGGACACATTATCCATCTTACTGTGTAGTTGCTGCTGAAATGAATTTCCCATCTTTAAGTACAATGAACAACATACCAGACTTTATAACATACAACTTGTATTAATATTTCAATCAATTTGACTTCTTTTTAAAATAAGTAATCCTGATGAGAATAAATTATGCACAAAACAGATGGTTAAATCCTTTGACAGCCTTTCTGTTTGAAAAAAGAATTCACGCCTCCTCGTGTCTTTTCAAAAGCGGTTATGCACTGAAGGTGGATTTGTCTTTTCAAAGAATCTTCATTCTTGCTTCTAGAATAGGATGCGTATAATATCAAAAGGCAAAACACTGAAATGTCATAGTGGACAAGAATGTTTTTCAAATGAATGTTTATGGCCACAGTTGGATTATATTCGGATATGTTAGGGTTAACCATATCTTTGTTTCTTGTATGGAATGAAAAGCCTCACACTGCAGCTGAAAGGAATACTCTCCTGAGATACTAGATGAAGAAACAAGATGCCTCCTGCAACAAATCTTAAAGTTGATGTGATGTCTTTCATCACTTTGCAAGTGCAAAGATTTGAGGAAGGGCTGTAGAGTTTCAAAGATTACTTATGTGTTAAGTTAAAACAGTTACCTTATTCACCAGGATATTTAAAAAGATTAGGTTTATTTCTCAAATGTATATCAAAACCCACAGTGAAGAGCGTCATTTGACCAAAGCAGCAAAAATACATTTTGAGAGCAGCCAGAAGTGTTGCCATGTTTAAGTACCAATATAGTGTGCCCACAAATTACTCATGGGAGGAAACTGGAGCACCTGGTGGAAACCCATGCAGCCATGGAGAGAACGTAGAAACTACTTAAAGACAGCAGTGGCCAGGGGCGTATCTACGGAAAATAGCGCCTATGGCAAGCACTGAAATTTCGCCACTGTCCAAGCAACTGACACCCATCTTTTAGATAACTTTACCATATTATCAGCTCAAAAATACAAGTCAAGCTCATTAAACTTTTAATTACCAAATTATGGCACTACATGAAAATTATAACTGCACCTCCCTTGCTTTCACTGATGCAAATTGGTCTATGACCTGATCAAAGTCAGTTTTTTTTAGTTTCTTCTCTTTCTACACTCAGCAGAGCAAGATCACAGAGTCTGCCTTGACCCATGGAGGCTCTCAGATATGAAAGTATTAGTTTTAACTTACTGAATGATCTCTCACAGCTGGCAATGGTTAGCATTATCTAAATAGCAATGCGAAGATTGGGGAAGACAGTCTCATCTCCATACTGAACAATAAATTCAAGAAGCTCCTCAAGTCTTGATATTTTCATGTTGACCCGCCTTGATAGCGACATTAAGCCATCCAAAATTTCTTCATATAGCTGCTGTCTATCAACATCAGAGCTGTACAATTCGCCCAAATTTTCACACTTCTTCTTTAGGTCATTACTGTTGGCATCGTAACACAGTTCCTTGACATCAAGAAGGAACCTAAACTTTGCGTCAGCGTCGTGCAAATGAGTGAACCTTCCTTCCATTTCTCTGTGAAGACGGTCGAGTGCTCCCTTCATGTCTCTTACCATTTCCTCCTTAGCTGTTAACCCAGCGTCTCTCGAGTTCTCATCAGCCATTCGTTTCTTTCGTCTCTGACGTCTTTCAACATCAATATTCCATTCTTGACAGAGACCGACTCCTTCTTCGAGTGACTCACTGACCAACACTTCTCTTTCATCATAAAAATTATCTTGGAGAGCTTTCAAATCTAGGGCATCGTGGAAGTTCATGCTTGGATCCTGCAGCCTCTTTTGAATACGGTCAATGCGAATGAGTACTTTGTTCCAAAATCCAAGCAATATCAGAAGATCGTAACTCAACATATGGTTGTACAGCTGCTTTGCGTCACTACTTCTTTCACTAGTCTTGTTTTCATTGTCTATCATGTCCTGGAGAACTTGAAGCATCTCCCCAAGGTACTTGTTGACAGGCTTCACTGCTTCTGTCCTTGCACTTCACCTGGTTTCGGACTCTGTCTTAACAACTACAGGCACGGCGTTTTTGAGTTTTTCCCAGTGCTGTGTTGAATGAGAGAAAAACACGTAGAGAGCTTCGATGGTTCCAAAAAACATGACCATCATTGAATCCTGCTTGGCTGCATGTACACCCACCAAGTTGAGTGAGTGATTGTCGCAATTCACAAACACTGCCAGGTTGTTTTTCTCACTTATTCTTTGATGAACACCATTTCTGTGTCCAGCCATCACAGCAGCATTGTCATAGCACTGTGACCGACAACCTTGGAGCTCCATTTCATCCTTCTCTAGCTGTTTCAAGATGTCTTCAACCAAGGTCTCAGCATCCTTCTGGCTTATCTGGATAAAGCCAAGGAAGGACTCTCTAATACGTTCTG
Organism: Mobula hypostoma; assembly: GCF_963921235.1. Taxonomy (NCBI): domain Eukaryota; kingdom Metazoa; phylum Chordata; class Chondrichthyes; order Myliobatiformes; family Myliobatidae; genus Mobula; species Mobula hypostoma. The sequence continues at coordinate 29,713,430 of NC_086102.1, read as the reverse complement.
TTTTCCTCTCAAAATCAACTTCCACATACCTCACTACTTCTGACATCTGCTCACGGTGTGCCTGATCAGGAGTCGAGTCGAACATGAGATCATAGTACTTGGCTTTACAAATGCTTCTCAGTAAACTCTGGCAAACAGTGGATGCCATCATGTGGATGAATTCATTCTGGACGCCTGGTGAAAGATAGGACGTGGATCTGGGATGACTTTCCAAATGAGTGAGGTGTTCTTTTATGACAGGGTCAAAGATGGCCAGTAGTTTCAGTAAGCCAAGGAAATCTCCCACATTGGAGTCATCGTCTAGCTGACGTGACTCCCTGTGTCCTCGCAAAGCTAGGTTCTGAGCCGTAAGGAATTTTATGCAGTGAAGGATTCTCGTCAAGATATTACGCCACTTCTGCTTTTCCTTCTCAATCTGTGATTGAAATACCGCATCAATAACTCCTCTGTTTCCAGCTAAATTTCTTTCCATTTCTTTCCACTGTGTGAAGCATTCCCGATGATTCTTGGAATTTTCATGAACCTTAATCCTTTCAGGTGCTTTCCACTGGTTGAATCCACTTTCCTGCTCCAATGAGGATTGATGGTCTGACCGGGAATAGAGAAGACAACGGATACAAAATGCAGACTTTTTAGAAGGGGAATAGACCAGCCATGAGCAAGTCACTTCCTCACCACGACCATTTCCCAATTTCCTCTTGAACCAAGTTTTGTTCATTGAGCGGTTATTTGTTGGCAGGAAAAGCCCCTCACTGTTCTGGAAATACTTTGAACCCAGCTTTATTATTTCTGTTCTCAACGCGTCAGGCAAAATTACTTTTCCAGTATCCTTATCGAACTTCAGAAGTCCAATGTCATGAAGTTCAATCACTTCTGGTATGACATTTCAAGGCTCTTTGACAGCATCCAGTTCACTAGGTTCAGTGTCGTCAGGTAAAATCTCGTCAATAAACTCAACATCACCTCCACCACCATCGTCTTCCCCTCCTGTCATGTCCACCTTCTCTGTGGCAGCCTCACTCTTAATCTCGTCATACTTGGATTTATCTGACTTGACTTCCTCCTCGGCTTGTGACGCATTTGTACTTGATCCACCTTCGGATTCTAACAAACTTGTATCAGGTGCAGGTGACTCCATGGAACATGTCGAACTACTTGTTCCGGGCTTTTCAAAGAGGGGCACAAAGAACTTGCTCGACTTCTTGGCTTCCTCTGCCTCCAACTTTCATCTCTTCCGTCCTTCAGCTCCACTTTCCTTCTTCTTCGTGAAGAAACATTTCATGGTCTTGTTACACAATGCTCTGAAATAAGGCCATCCTTGTGCTTCTTACCTATGATAATCAAAGACAGATCATACATCTGAAGAAAATTCTTCTTTTCACTATCCGAGGATGGCTTGTCCGACTTTAATAGAAACTGCTCAGTGGCGCCCAGGGCACATACCATACCTGCTATATCTTAGATAAGCCTCTGGCAGTGGCAATTGAGCACCAATCACTGGTGCTGTAAATGTTATGCTAACCACTATGCTACTGTACAATGTTATGTTACTGAACTGAAATCCTGAGACATCAGACATAGATGCAGAGTTTGCCTTCCACAATGCCAGATGGAGTGTGTCAATAAAAGTAATTCAATGAAAAAGTTAATAAAATTAATGGTGTCCATGAAACTTCTGGATTGTTATAAAAACTCACCTGATGTATTAATTTGCTATTGGAACACATCTTGCCAACTTGTGTCTCCTGATCCATAAATGTAGTTGACTCATATCTTCCTCTGCAGTTCAGGGCCAATTAGTGATAATTAATTAAAATGACAGACATCTACTTATCTGCCACTTTAATTCTCCAACCCTCTCCTATTCTGACTTCTCTGGATTTGGCCTCTCACACTGTTCCATCAAATTCCAAAATAAGTTCAAGGAACATTGAAGTGTGCTGTAGCCCCTGGATCTGGCACGTTCAGCTAGCTGGCCTTTCCAGTTTCTCTCAGAACTGGCCATCTCTGTTAAAGGGTCATTGACCTGTAATATTAAGTCAGACTCTTTTCTTTATACAGACTCAGCCTGACTTGATGAGCTATTCCAGCATTTTTTTTTTTAATTTCAGGGTTTCAGCAGCTGCAGTGTTTTATAACTCAGGGTGCCAGCATTGTTTTGTTTGCTCTCTCCTCCATCCTCATCACCCTCCTCCCATTTGTATCTCCATCAGGCAGATCAGCTGGGATTCACAGGTCTCTGTCAACCCACCTTACCGCAGACATGACATTTGTCCACCCCACCCCTTCACCCTACACATACCCTCTGCAACTTAAACTATCTCTAACTTTTTCGAGGTTGATAGAGATCGTCAATCTGAAACACTAATGGTTTCTCTCTCTACTCATGCTTCCCATAGCTGTGGAGGGACAGATTCACAAGATCTGTGTACTTCCAGCATTTTATGCTTTTATTCAGATTTCCACCCCCTACTTTTTCACTTTTCAATTTGTAACTCTGTAACTTTGGTGTGAATGGCCCTTCGATTGGTCATGTTGTAGGGAATGTGACCCAGTGGTTTTTTACAAATATGGAATATAATTTATAGCTGTGCTGTTCCCATTGGGACAGAAGAGTAGAACATTTTAACTTTACTGTCCATTTGTAAAAGAAATCATAATTAGCTATTAGCGGGAACTATCAGCACCATTTTCAGGCTACAGACCCTGAAACGAAGCATTTTGACATGTCAGCAGGCTGGAAATACATTTATTCCATATTAAAACTGCACCTGCATGCAGAAATTCCTGTGAATATTAATTTTTTTTTTTCAAAAAATACTTTATTCAGAAATATTACAAAATAAAAATAATTACATACAAGAAAAGAAAACCATTCGTTGACTGTGAGTCCTTATTCAATACAGTTATTAACAATAAAAATTTTGCGTTGACTCTCTGTTCATTTACAAATGAAAGATGTTTACAGTAAATCATGCGTTTACTCTCAACCCTTGTTCAAGAGTTAAGACTTATTAACAATCAAAATTTTCAACAATAAAGGCAGACGTTGGCTCTAATACTTTCCCAAATTAACAATTCCACCCACTCCTTGGGCACCATGTTGATTATCTGTCCACACCGCTGATGAGGGTAGGTCTCCTCCCCACCCAACCTCTCCCCCTCCTACGGGTGATGAACGTTAAACTGTGGTCCTTCCCCACCGGGCCTTCGCGGTGGCCGCACCAAGCTTGAGTGCATCCCTCAGCACGTACTCCTGCAGACGAGAGTGTGCCAGTCGGCAGCATTCAATCACCGACATCTCCATCTGCTGGCAGACCATCAAGTTTCGGGCCGACCAAAGAGCGTCTTTCACCGAGTTGATGATCTGCCAGCAGGACCGGATGTTTGTCTCCGTGTGCGTCCCCAGGAACAGCCCGTAGATCACGGAGTCCTCGGTAACGCAGCTGCTGGGCATGAATCTTAGTACTGTCCCTTCCATTCTCTTCCACACCTTCTTTGCGAACCCACAGTGTGCAAAGAGGTGAGCCCCCGACTCCACCCCATTACAGTCCTCCCGTGGGCAACGGGGTGTGGAGGAACCGTTCCGGGCGTACAGGAGGGATCTGACTGGGAGAGCCCCTCTCACCGCCAGCCAGGCGAGGTCTTTGTGCCTGTTGTGAGATCTGGCGATGAGGCATTTTGCCAGATGAACTCGCACCTTTTCTTTTATATTTCTGATCTGTAATAAGCTAGCATGAGGCATTTTGATGAATCGTAGGTTGCTGTTAATTTAAGTTTAATTTGTATGTTCACAAAACTTTTCATTCAGAGATGCAGCTACCCTGCTTTATTTTGAACAAATCTTCAATGTATAATGGTAAAAGTTGATGTCTGCTGTTAACACATGGTAAAGTGTCAAATAGATGCATTAAAATAAGACACTCACAATCATTGTGTGTTGGTTTATTCTAACCAAAAATTGTAGAATTGATATGGTCCTTTCAGAAGGTAAATGGTATGATCCTCCTTTGACTGAGGAACTTGCAGGTCATATGAGCTTGTCACATTTTTCTCACAGTGTAATTCAGTTTGGAAGCCAATTCTCAGCTGCTTGGAGAGGTCCCACCAATCCGAGGGGTTGGGTGGGGGGAGAGATTCTATCCTCTGGATAACCTTGACAGCCAATGAGACCTCGACCTCATGCTTAAAATATGTCAAAACCATTGCTTAAATTGAACAGTTCTGCATGTCTTAGTGCAATGCTCAGACGCTACTGATTATAAAACTACTTGAAAAATAAACCCATTTGAGCTTGATTTAAACTATTAAAACATGAAAAATGCCTGCATACAGTTTAAAAACAAATAAGCTGCTGAACTAAATTAAGTGAAAAAATGGCAGTTAGCCTACACTTCCTTTATAGCTATTTCTTCCCAGTGTTAACAGTCAAAGAATTGGGAAAATTGTGCAAGTCTGTGACCTCCATTAAAGAGTCCAACAGTACAGTCCTTTTTTCCTATTTAATGGTGTACAAATCATTAGAATCGTGTTGGATCTGCCAGCAGGAATCAGGTTCAGAATCAGAATCAGAATCAGGTTTGTTATCACCAGCATGTGTCGTGAAATTTGTTAACTTAGCAGCAGCAGTTCAATGCAATACATAATATAGAAGAAAAATACAAAATAAAGTAATAATAATAATAAATAAGTAAGTAAATCAATTACAGTATATTTATATTGAATAGATTAAAAATCATGTAAAAACTGAATTAGTATATATTTTAAAAATGAGGTAGTGTCCAAGGGTTCAATGTCCATTTAGGGACTGGATAGCAGAGGGGAAGAAGCTGTTCCTGAATTGCTGAGTGTGTGCCTTCAGGCTTCTGTACCTCCTTCCTGATGGTAACAGTGAGAAGAGGGCATGTCCCGTGTGCTGGAGGTCCTTAATAATGGACGCTACCTTTCTGAGACACCACTCCTTGGAGATGTTCTGGGTACTTTGTAGGCTAGTACCCAAGATGGCGCTAACTAGATTTACAACCCTCTGCACCTTCTTTCAGTCCTGTGCAGTAGCCCCCCCCCCCCCACCCCCCATAGCAGATAGTGAATGCTCTCTATGGTACATTTATAGAGGTTTTTGAATGTATTTGTTGACATACCAAATCTCTTCAAACCCCTAATGAAGTATAGCCTTCTTTACAACTGCATCGATATGTTGAGACCAGATTAGATCCTCAGAGATCTTGACACCCAGGAACTTGAAACTGCTCAGTCTCTCCATTTCTGATCCCTCTATGAGGATTGGTATGTGTTCCTTCGTCTTACCCTTCCTGAAGTCCACAATCAGCTCTTTCGCCTTACTGACATTTAGGTCCAGGTTGTTGCTGCAGCACCATTCCACTAGTTGGTATATCTCACTCCTGTACGCCCTCTCGTCTCCATTAGAGATTCTACCAACAATGGTTGTATCATCAGCAAATTTATAGATGGAGATCAGGGCCAATATCTATGTCCATTTCAGCATATTATACAACATTCTATAGTCAATGATCCAGCTGTAATCTGTCATCAAGCTTGTGATGTAGTGATCTCAACCACCAATCGATGCACAGCAGACACCCACAAAGCAACATGATTTAAAGATTAGCCTTATTTGTCACATATGCATTAAAACATACAGTGAAGTGTTTCACCTGCTTCAAATTAAATCAGCAAGGATTGTCCTGAGCTGCCTACAAGTGTGGCCATGCTTCCGGCACCAAGATAGCCTGCGCACAAGTCACTTACACTAACCGCACACCTTTGCAATGCGGGAGGAAACTGGAGCACCTGAAGCAAACCCACACAGTCACGGGGACAAAGTAGAAATTTCTTACAGACAATGGTGGTGGTAATCAAGCCCCGATTTTAGAGCAACACACACACACACAGTTGCTGGAGGAACTCTACACATCAGACAGCATTGATGGAAATGAATAAGCAGTCAACATTTCAGGCCGAGACCCTTCATTAGGACTGGAAAGGATGGAGAAAAAAGCCAAAATAAGAAACATAAAAATATAGAAAATCGACAGCACATTACAGGCCCTTTGGCTCACAATGTTTTGCTGACCATGCAACCTACTCTAGAAACTGCCTAGAATTTCCCTACCGCATAGCCATCTTATTTTTCTAAGAAGGTGGGGTAAGGGAAAGAAGTGCAAGCTCGAAGGTGATAGGTGAAGCCAGGTGTGTGGGGGAGGAAGTAAGAGGTAGGGAGTTGATAGGTAATGGACTGAAAAAGAAGGAACCTGATAGGAGAGGAGAGTGGACTATGGGAGAAAGGGAAGGAGGGTCACCTAGGGAAGGTGATTGGCAGGAGAGGAGAAGAGGAGAGGTGAGAGGGGAGTCAGTGTGGGAATGGAAAAAGAAGGAAGAGGGAAGGGGGAAAATTACCGGAGTAAAGAAACCGATGTTTATGCCATCAGGTTGGAGGATACACGACAGAACATGAGGTGCTGCTCCTCTAGCTTGAGAGTGGCCTCGTCATGGCAGTAGAGGAAGGCATGGACCAACATGTCAGAATGGGAAAGAGGTTAGGAATTAAAATGGTTGACCACCAGGAAATACCGCTTTTTGCAGAAGGTGCTCAGAAAGCAGCCTCCCCCCCCCCCCCCGCAGTCTGCGATGGGTCTCACCAATGTAGAGAAGGCTGCATCAGGAACACCGGATATAGTAGACGACCCTCACAGATTCGCAGGTGAAATGTTGTCTCACCTTGAATGACTGTTTGGGGTCCTGAATAGAGGTGAGGGAAGAGGAGAATGGGTAGGTGTCACGCTTCTTCTGTTTCCAGGGATAAGTACCAAGAGGGCAAACGGATAAGGGAATCATGGAGGGAGTGATACCTGTGGAAAGCAGGTGGTAAAAATGTGTTTGGTGGTATACTGTTGGCTACCACACCCACTTGATTATGTCTAAATAATCAATTTCAATGATATTGATGAGGGTAATTATTGGACAAGACACTAGGAATATCTCCCTTCTCTTCTCAAAGATAAAACGCAATAAGATTTTTTGGTCCTCTTGAGGATGACATGAAATCTCATTCATCTGAAAGACAGCACAGCAGTGTCATATTCCTTCTGAACAAGGGGATATGCACACTCTACCCCTCCCTTAAAAAGAGCACACTGCGATCTTTTGCCTGCAAGAAAATGTATCTCAAGATAGTAAAGAGTAACATATAATTACTCTAATGATAAAATTAGTTTTATGTTTGAACTTTGAACTTTTTATGCCCAGTTAAGAGAGTAGACAAAGCATCAAACAATGTCATCCTAAAGACAGATGATCAGTGTGGCAACTCTTCAGTACTTCACTGGTAAATCAGCCTGGATTCTTGGCTCAAGTGTCTAGAGTAGGACTTGAATCCTCAATCTTATGACTGATGTGGGAGAGACCTCACTGTTCAAATTCTGATATGACTGTTCCAATTAGATTTTGTTGACCTCACAAGGTAATTGTAATTATAATTTGGTTCCAATTAACTCTTCCACCACGGCCCCTCATTATGATAACTAACTGCTTCACAAGTGATTCAGGTTCCTCATCATGCAATGAATTATGGTAGCAAAATGAACGGCTTTGCAAGTGTGCAGTCCAAAAAAGAGAGGTGTGCTGAACAGCTACACATTGTGAGCGCATGCAAAGATATTAAAATAACGGATAATTATAACCAGAAAACCCAAGCTATGCATGTTCCATAGACCATAAGGCATGACTGAACAACATTGGTACCATGTATTGTTTAAAGTTATATGATGCTTGACGCAACACACATCAAAGTTGCTGGTGAACGCAGCAGGACAGGCAGCATCTCTAGGAAGAGGTACAGTTGACATTTCGGGCTGAGACCCTTCGTCAGGACTGATGCTTGAAGGATGCTTTTTCAGTGCTTGCGTATTATGGCCAATACCATTATTGCTTCCAAATAGATTTAAAGAGATGCCTCCCAATTGTTCAATGTAAAAAAAAGAAAAAAAAAACAGGTTGAATGTTAGCTTTATATGTCACATGTACGTTCAAACATTGAAACATATAATTAGTAACATACACAGGAAGCTGGAGGAACTCACCAGGTCAGGCAGCATCTATTGAAAAGAGTAAACAGTTGACATTTTGGGCTGAGACCATTCTTCGGGACTTCCCACTTCCTTCTCAGTCCTGAAGAAAGGTCTTCGCCTAAAACATCGACTTTTTTACTCTTGTCCATAGCTGCTGCCCGACCTGTAGAGTTCCACCGACTTTCTGTATGTGCTGCTTTGGATTTCCAGCATCTACAGACTTTATTGTGTTTGAAACCTATAATTAAATGTGTCATTAGTGTCAATGACCAACACAGTCTGAGCATGTGCTAAGGCCAGCCACGACTCTTGACATGCTTCTGGTGACAAAATAGCACACCCAAAACTTACAACCCCTAATCCGTGCATCTTTGGAATGGGGGAAGAAACGGGAACATCCAGAGGAAACCTACATGGACACAGGTTGTACAAGCAAACTCCTTATAGGCAGTGGTGGCCATTGAATCCAGATCACTGGCATGGTAAAGCATTATGTTAACCCTTTTGCTGCTGTACCGCCCTATAGTGCACTAAACTAAGCTGAAAAAGTTGATGTAGAACATAAATGGATGTCTCTCACTTTAATCCGCTACTTTTCATAGAATAGTCCTTAAAATTCTATGAAATTTCTGCTCATCTACACCATTATTTCTTCTGGTGCAAAGTGAATGTCTGAAATATTTTGGAGCCTTTTTGACAACTACTTAAAGCTGTGCTGCAGTTTTTGTCTGTGTCTTTTTTTTTGTACAGCTGCAGATTTTGTGAGAGCTTATTACTTTACGTATCATGAGAATTACTATGAGCATACTGCCACGCAGCTTCTAAGACAGAGATTCAAGATCACAACAGGGATGAGAGACAGGTGAGCTCACATTTTAACTACTGCATGCTTTCACCGACCCGATGGTCAGACCTGTGTGAAGAAATTTGCCAGCGCTGATAATTGAATAGAGACATCATTCAACTCTGCACCCTTCTCCTGCCACACTTGGTTTGATTCAATAAATAGTTGTCAAAGTTACAAGCGTACACTTTAATCTCTCAGAGTCTTAGCACACAAATGCAGAAATCACTGTGATCCTCCTAAGCCATCAGGCTACACTTGCTTTCCTAGTATGACCAAAGGACTGCTTCAGAATATGTCTCCATTTTTATTTCTATCATGTAAAGGGACATATCCTATAAAGTTTTACTTTCATTAAAGCCAGCATCAAAGTAACCAGTTCAAAAAACACTTTCTGAAGTTGATTATTTTGTGTGTCTCCAAAAGCTAAGTTGATACGTCTTGTGAGGTTTTTGGAAAGCAAAAAAGAAATGACCTTTACGAGAAAAGTTGAGCATGAATCACCATCTCCATTCTCAACGCAGCCACTACTGACCACAGTCTAACATTGGGCTATAAATTTAAAGATGACAGCAGCAGTGAATGCGAGTAGTCAAAGCAAAATGTTGGGGTTGGCGAACAAATATTACAACGTATAAACATGATCAAAATAATCAGCACTGGGCAATTAATCAGCACTGCAAGGAAAGGAAGCTGGTTATGTGAGCTGGGATTAATGTCATTTTATCATCCTCTTCCTGCTCATATTAAATACCACACACACACAGCTTCAAGGACAATCCAGTCATGCAGTTAAATAATTTCTCCTGAAGATGGTATAAATTTCTAACTCAACACCCCAATGGAATTATGTTTATTTGTTTTTAAATCTCATGTTTTAATGTTGTGGCTTTAGTAACAATAATAGAAAAAACACCAGTCAGGATCAGAAAAAATAGAGGCAATTTTAAAAGGTAGGCTCAAGACACCTAGAGAAAAGACACAATTCACTGCTTTGGCAAACTGTACATTTGCATCTCACCAGAGCACCAAGATTTTTATTTCAAATAATATTGGTCAAATTAGATGAACAGTTTGATCTATTATTTTAATAAAGTCATGAGGCATGTTCAGAATATCTAGTTTAACAGAAGCTTCCATTCATTTAGTAATCCTACAATACTGAGATTCTTTATTTGTGCAATTTGGTCCATCTCCATTTCCTTTGCTTCTTCACTGGTGGACAGGTCTTCAGTTGCATGGATTGAAATTTCCATCTCTCAGTCTTTCTCTTCACCTCATATGTTTTCCTTTAAATCAAGCTCATTGAGCAAGTTATTGGACACATGTCCTAATGTCTTTGGCTTCGGCTGGTCATTATTGTTGTGTTTAATTATATTCCTGAGAGGAGATTTGCGATGCTCCATAGCAGTGGGTATATCATGTAATTTCAAATTGCTGTATAGAGCAGTGGGAACTGCTATTACAGATAAATGTTACAAGTAAATATAATATCTTTCCCCTGGGTGGATGTGTAGAACTCAAGAACACAGTCTTAAAATGAGGGGTTAGCCATTCAGAATAAGTTAAAAAGAAATTTCTTCTCTAAAGAGGTAGTGAATCTTTGAAATTCTCTCTGGGGGCCTCTCTAAAAGAGCTGAAAAAGTTTTGTTTCTCAAGATATTTAAGCCAGAGATGAGCAACACACATCAAAGTTACTGGTGAACGCAGCAGGCCAGGCAGCATCTTTAGGAAGAGGTACAGTCGACGTTTCAGGCCGAGACCCTTCATCAGGACTAACTGTTGTAAGCCAGAGATGAATAGGTTTTTAGTTATTAGAGGGAATCAAAAAGAAATGTTTTTGGTACAGGTGCTTAGATAAAAGATCAGCCATGATCCCTTTGAGTGGTGAAGCAGGCACAAGAGGTCAGACCTTCCACCCTTGCTTTTAATTCCTATGTTCTTAAATTGGAAGCTTTATTTGTAACTGGTAACTAGTTTATTATTGTCATATGTAATGAGGTACAGTGAAAACTTTTGTTGTGCATATGTTCCATAAAGATCATTTCAACACATCAGTGCATCAAGATAGTACATCAGAAAAGCAATATCAGAATTCAGTCACGGAAAATGTACAGTACATGTAGACAATATGCTGAAAGACCATGTTGAGGTAGATTGTGAGGTCAGGAGTCCATCTTGTTGTACAAGAGGTGTTGTTCAATATTCTTTAATCAGTGTGGTAAGAGCTGTCCTTGAACCTGGTGATGCATGTTTACAGGATTTTGTATCTTCTGCCTGATGGGAAGGAGGAGAAGAGAGAATTTCTGGAATGTGAGAGGTCTTTGAAGATGTTGATTGCTTTACCAAGGTAGTGAAAAGTGAAGACAAAGTCCTGTTCTTTTTATGTTTTCAGTGTGAGTTACAAAAGACAATTTAGAAATTATTGATCACTTCCAAAGTACAATCACTATTATTATGTGTACTAACTGCTATACATATTAACCAGAAGATAATTCAGATAATTTGCTTTCAGTGAATTTGGTTAAGCTAGTGATATTGGCTAAGGCAGCTCCTGAGTATTTTTCAAATACAACTGAGGATATTGTTACGTTCACAAGACCATGGTTAAAATCTTATTTGAAAAATAGTACCTTTGGAAATGCAAGGATTATGCAGTGAAGTGAGAGTCTAATATCTGCATCGATATTTGTGGTGGGACTTGAACAATACCTTCTGACTTCAAGGCAGAGTATCAACTGGTTAACATTTCAGATCAAAGAGCTTTTGTCAGTTCTGATGAAGGAACCTAGACCTGAAAAATTACCTTTTGTTCCCTTTCTATAAAGATTGACTGATCTCCGCAACAGTGAGTACATCTACGAGGAGCCTACTTACTGAAAGAATGCAGAATCCATCATCTAGGCTCCCTTCCATGCTCTCTTCTCATTGTTGCCATTGGGAAAGAGGTAAAGGAGCCTTAGGTCCCACACCACCATGCTCAGGAATAGTCATTAGCCTTTAACTATCTGGCTCCTGAATCAGTGTGGATAACTTCACTGACCTCAACAATGAACAGATTCCACAACCCCAGATTCACTTCCAACACTCTGCAACTCCTGTTCTCAGCATCAGTCCGTTTATTTATTTATCCATTCATTTGTCTGTCTTTGTTTGTTTGTTTGTTTGTTTGTTTATTTATTGTTCAGCATGTTTTCTTTTGCACATTGGTTATTTGCCAATCTTTGTGTGTAGTTTTTCATTGATTCTATTGCATCTTTTCATTGTACCGTGAACGCCTGCAAGAAAAGGAATCTCAGGGTAGTATATAGTATATACATAATTCGATAATTGTTTGACTGTTTTATTTTTATTTTTATATCTAATATCTGTATTTTGTAAATTTTTATTAGTATCAGACAGGCCAGGCTCATAGGGTGTGTAACATTAGCGGGATAGGAATTAGTCTATAATAAGACTGACAGAGTACAGTACTAGGATATGGACACAGTGGAGAGTACAACATGCTACTCATACCCTAAGCAATTGTTCAGCTAACCACTGTATTTCTCCCCAAAAATTTACTCAATGCAGGGCAAAGTTAATCATGATATGGATTAGCCAGGGCTGCAGAGACTACAAGACATCTGGTCATCATCTAAATAGAAGATAATAGTGAGATTAGCAGCATGTAACTATGTTTAAATGCTGTAGATGCGAGGCACTTCCATCTGGTAAATCATTCAGAATGTGTGCAAACAGCTAAGACATGGAGTGAGCCTTCCTGTAGGATAACAGTTCAGTCTCAGGGCTCAGCGAGTGGGCATTTAACTGATAGTAACATTTCCTGCCTTGTGAAGTTACTTAAGACTTCTATTCATTCCTGTTAGATAAATCAAAGCCCATATTCAGATGAAGCATTCTATTCAGTAATTTTGCCCATGTTTATTTTCTCAGGCTATTACTTCATAGATAAGAAATGTACAGAAACCACTGATCAAGTCTGATAAACCAAGGGAAAAGTCCAGAACAGGCCTGAAACAGAGTGGAGATGTGAAAGCCTCTATCTAAATCAATTTAGACTCTTAACAGAAAATAGTTTGAAAACTTTTTCCTTTTTCTCTGTCTTTTTCTACTGATGCAATGTAGCCACGGCGAGAAAGTGATGTACACAGAGAAGAGTACATATAAAGGCCAGTGATTTAGAATTCAGTTAAAGATGCTCTTAAAAGTCTATCAGGATCTAGGAGCTCTAAAGTAAACAGTTTAATATGTCACCAGCGATGGAGGCATCCAGACAGCTTTTCACTCTGTTTCAGTTGACAAGCTCACGTGGTGCCAATGAGCTATGATTGTCTCACGTTCGGGAGAGGGCTGCCACAGCTCATCCCCTGCTCTTCAATAGCCTCTCTTTATCCAACAGCAACAAAAATCACATCTCACATGAATAACAAAGGTCATCATTACCTTTCTGTGTATCTAATTATGGCACATTTACAAGAACAAATTACATTCCACCACATTAGAAGCCAGGTTGGAGTGCTTATCATCATTTGCAATCCGCGACTGATCCCTATTCAAAGTAGTTTACCGATTTTGAAATCTCCTCAGAAAATTAGAAAGCCCCTACCATGCTATGTAAGCCTGTTTCTCCTCTCCATTTCATTTTCCTTTTCTTTCTCACTTTCCCCATTTCATCTTTGACTTATGCCCTATCTAGCAGCACTGCCTCTGACTGCGGTTTACTATCAGATATTGCATAAATGAATAAAGAGCTGGACTCAACTGACCCTCCAGCATCTTGTGTGTGCTGCCCCAGATTTCCAGCATCCGCAGTCTCTTTTGTGTCTCTGAATGTATAAATAAACTGTTTGCTAAACACTACATTCTATACTCCTCAAAACACTAATTAATGGCACTGATTTAAACCCCAGTGATTACTTTACATAGTAAAATTAAATTTTGCTCTTTATTGCTTTAAATAATAATTATGCTCTTTCCGAATGGTTCATTATGTCACATAAAAGCACTCTTTGAAAGCTGACCCCATATCCTCTACGAAGAATTAAATGCACTAGCCAATAATTACTGTTTGTCATGGGGTGGGATGGGGAGGTGGAGTTGGCTGTACTTTTACTTCACAAGTTCACTATTTCATTTCTTTTTACGAAAAGCAGAAGGAATATGGCGACAAACAGATTAAAAAGGAGTACAGGTTGCCGTAAAGGGTTTTTAGAGAATCACAGAGAATTCGACTTTGCAAGCAAGGGCTATTGTACAGATGCAGTTATGACGTGACCCCAGTGACCGGATCTGGCTCTGCTCCTGTGCTCACCCACTCATTATCCACAAAATAATGAAAAGGAGGCGATGTCTATTTCCATTGATCCAAGTAAAATATTCACCCATTATCCATTGGAGACTCTACTTAACATAGAACATAGAATAGTACAGCACACTACAGGCCCTTCGGCTCACAATGTTGTGCCGACCCTTAAACCCTGCCTCCCATATAACCCTCCACCTTAAATTCCTCCATATACCTGTCTAGCAGTCTCTTAAATTTCTCCACAAGTTGATGATCAAGGCTGGGAAAATAGGAAGAAAATTGAAATTTTAGTAGACAGGTCTCTGCAGAGGTATCAGTTTTCAGGGTTAAATTACAAACACCTTAGAATATTTCAAATTATATCCCCTTTGGTATGTTCGCCCTGATCCATGTATGTTTAGCGGCCTATGAAAATCAATACGAAAAGATGCAAAGGTCTTCAGAACTGTTCAAGTTTTTCACATATAAGTATCTGAGCCATTGTTACACTTTTGCTTGCTGATTATATGCAGGCATCATATGCCTTTATTTATGGCAAATAGGCATCTAGTTCTTGAGATTTGGGAGCTTCATGGCAAAGGTTTTCTAAACAAATACCTCTTGAAATACAAATAGTCCAGAGGGATAAACACTTCTAAAGAAGGAAAGTGCCAAATTTTAATCGTTTCAGTAAGGAACATATCAAAATACCACATGAGATTGCATTATAGCCTGCATTAAATCAGCAATAACTACAAAATTCTTTCTAACATTTGTTATTACTTGTTGCAAGGTTCCCAACTTCTTTGAAACAAAATGCAGACAATTTGGTGGCGTGCTGGGGAGCAGGAGATCTCTCTGCATCCAGACCTTAAATTGACCCTAAATTGATTCATTTTCCAATCAGAAACAAGGTAAAGTGTATTTCCCTTGCTGATGCTGGACGAGGCTCTGCACAGATTTCCTCTCGTTATCCAAGCCCTGTTGACCCCAACTGATCTTTCTGGGTCATCGCTCATTATCCGCTTTGTGGGTTCCCAGCAAAAATACGGTTTCACAAGGGGATTACCGCTGTCAAGAAAAAATGTTGCGATGCAGCCATCAATGTAACCTTAGAAGAAAGTAGTAATAGAGTTAGTTCTACAGCATGGAAACAAGCTATCTGGCTCAGTTTGTCCACGCTGGCCAGGTTGCCTACCTGAGCTAATTCTATTTGCCAGCATTTGGCCCATATCACTCTAAATCTTTCTTATCCATGTACCTGTCCAAATGACTTTTAAGTTTGCAACTGCACCCACTTCTCTTGCTTTTTCTCGCAGCTTGTTCCTGTCACAAGCAATGGAAAACCAGGAGGCTGGGACAGAATGCTTATCAAGTCCAGCGCAGCCAAAAGGGTCTGTTTGACTCTTCGTCACCCGAAACAATGAACACATTCACACACACAGGATTGATAGGTCAAGTGTTAATTGATTGATGGACTAGCCCGCAACAGTGAACAATCACATAATATCGCATGACAGACCGATAAACAGTCACACAGTGGATTGAACACTTCCATGTACCCAGCACCATCTTTGTCAAAAAGCTTCCCCTCAAATCCCTTTTTATTATTTTTCCTCTGACCCTAAAATCACGCCCTCTACTTTTAGACTCTCATAACCTGGAAAAAGAACTGTGACCATTCACCTTACATATGATCTTCATGATTTTATATACTTCAATAACATCACCCCTCATCTTTCTACACTCCAGGGAAAACAGTCCCCTCCTCTCCTGCAGGTCAGGCATCATCTATGGAACTAAATAGATAGTCACCACTTCAGGCTGAGACCCTTTATCAGGACTGAATAGCAAGGCAGAGAGTGCCAGAATAAAAGTTGGGGACAAGGGAAGAAGGCTAGATAGAAGGTGATGGGTGATGCCAAGTGGGTGGAAAAGTAAAGGAGTGGAGAAGAAGAGAAGAAGAAAAATTTCCCTCCCCCCTTCCGTCTTCTTTTATTCCCCACTTTGGTCGTTTACCTCTTCTTACTTGCCTATTACTTTCCCCTGGGTTCCCTTCCTCCTATGGTCCACTCTGCTCTCCTATCAGATTTTCCTGTGTTTGTGATTGCTCTGCCTATCCAGTCTCTCTTTATAATTCAAAGTTCCAATACTCATAACAACTTTGTGACTCTTCTGCATGGAAGCCAGAATATAATGTTCTAACTCTTCTACTCAGTACCTGACTAATAGATGCAAACATGCCTTCTTCATCATCCTGTCTACTTGTGTTGTCACTTTAGAAAATTACGTACTTTTACCCCTTAGTTTCTCTCTGTTTTGCAACCTTCTTCAGGGGCTTTTTATTTTACTGTGCATAAGCTGTCCTAGTTTAATTTCCCCCAAAAAAACACATCAGACTTGTCTGCCACTTCTTGGCCCACTTTTGCAGTTGATCTAAGTCCTGTTGTAATCTTATATAACCTTCTTCTCTGACCACTATATTACTGATTTTGGTATCATCCACAAACTTACAAGTGATGATAAATACAAAATTTTTTAATATAATTGGCAAACCGATTTCAGCAACTGGTCACAGGTCTCCAATCTGAAAACAAACCTCCACTAATTCTCTCTGACTCCTTCCACCAAGTCAGTTTTGCATCCAATTGGCTGGGTCACCCTGGATACCATGTGAGGTCTTACAAAGGGAGAAGAATTCTTGAGAGTTCTACAGAGGTTAGTTATCAGGTGATGATGAGGGACAGGGGCCTATTATTGCTATTTCCTTCCAGGAGGGTTTCAGCTAATTTTTCATTGGTGCCCTGGGATTACTAATAGCTTTTGTGTCCTACCATCTGAAGTCAATGGTAGCGGCTGAAGAAATCAGAAAAATCAATCACATTAGACTCTTGCTTCTCATTGAACTGATGAGCAGTGGTCACTAGTGAGAATGATGAAGAGAAAAGAAGTTAATTTATATTAGTGCATGTGTGTAGTCTATTGCATATCTTCATGCATTTTCTATTGTCCTACCACTTGGTTTGATGAAGTGTTCCAGGAAAATCCTGGCTCAATTTCAATAGCTAATCAAAAGACTAATCAGAAACAAATTAGTCTCCTGAATTAATTTCAATTACCTAAAGTGGTCAAAAGCTAGAGGTAGACAGGATAATAAGAGGCAGCGATCAAATGGATAGCCAGGAACTTTCTCCCAGGGTGGAAATGGATAGAGGGCATAATTTTAATAGAAAAATGGTCGGCTATATAGGAGGGAGGTGTTTGATGACCTTAGAGTAGGTTAAAAGCAGCACAACATTGTGGGCTGAAGGGTCTGTACTGTGCTGTAATATTCCATGTTTTATGATTACCAGTGTTGGGATTTTAATCTCTCTTCACCTCTTCTGGGAGAGTATATAGCTTTCTGTTGAGGCAGTGGAACCAGCCAGACAGGCAGTAGATTTTCTTTATGACGTATGTTCACAGCACTAACCCAAGAAGAAGAACAATTTAAAAGATTCATAAAAGACCTGTTTATTATGTGAACTTTATATGACAGGCCCCTGAGAACGGGGGGAGTTTTAGTAAGATCAAGTAGAAATATAGCCGGATTAGTGACTTCTAATGGAATTATTTGAAAACCTATCTGATCTGAAAAAGACTGGAGTGAAGGAAGGATTCATTAGCCTTTATTTTCATTTGCTTTGGAGAAACAATATGAGTGTTTTTTGCAGCTGGCTGGAAAAGTGTGACCAAAATCCAAAAGGATTATCGCCTCATTAACATTAAGATCTACTTGAGGAGCACTTGTAAAAATCCGTTCAGCATGAGGAAGCAGCTGGTCTGTTAAAGTGGCACTCACTCCTTAACTTGTAAAATCATTGAGCTCCGTCTCCCCAATGCATCCTTGCAGAAACCAGGACCTGAACAGAATGCCACAGGACCATCAGAATGGAGAAGGAGAAGGAGGGAGAAGTAAGGCTCTATCTTACCAAGTCCAGTGGTACACATTGTAGAGATATTACCACCATTGCCCTAGCTTTCTTTCATCCTTTCCTTGGCAACCCTGAGAAATAAAATCAATGTGCAAGCAGAAAGGAATTTCACAGCAACCAGGGCTTTATCTTCATGCTGCCTTGGACAGTTCTCTGGCATGGTAAGATGGACTTGCAATCTATCTTGTTACAGCCTTGCATTTTATTGTCTGCATGTGCTGAACTTGCTGTGTAACTAACACTTTATTCTGAATTCTGTTATTGTTTTCCCTTGTACTACCTCAGTGCACTGATGTAATGAAATGATATCAAAGTTTTTCACTGTACCTTGCTATATGTGACAATAATATACCAGTTTATGAATTTACCTGTGGCAGGCAGAGGAGGAGCAGCTGTCAGTGAAGATATGGGGCAGGGATGGTAAAGTTTGGACAGGATAATGAATTGTAGGCTCAAACATAGAATAGCACTCATAGGAAAACATGTCTAAAATGAGAAGCATAGGTTTAGGGAAAGAATAAGAGGTTTAGTGAGGTTCTGAGGAAGATTGTTTTCACCCAGGTGTTTAGAATTTGGAATCTAGGGATGAGAAGCACAAAAGTATGGTCAAGAGAGGCATCTCTGCCATCAGATCCCTGAATAGTCCATTCACCCACTACCTCAATATTTTTGCTCTCTGCTTGCATTTATTTATATACACACAGTTGCCACTTCATTAAGTACACCTGTACATTAATATAAATATCTAACCAGCCAATCATGTGGCAGCAACTGAATGCATAAAAGCATGCGGTCATGGTAAAGAGATTCAGTAGTTGATCAGACAAAACATCGGAATCCAGGAAATCAACAGCTTCTAAGATTCTCAAACCCTCCGATCTGGCACCAGAAATAATTTCATAGCCAAGATCACTTCGACCACATTTCTTCATCAATCTGATGTTTGGTCTGAACAACAACTGTACCTCTGGACCACGTCTGTATACTTTTATACATTGAGTCCCTGACACATGATTAGCTAATTAAATATTTGCATTAATGAGCAACTGTTCAGGTGTACCTAATAAAGTGACCATGAGTGTATATATTTTGTTATAAAGGTTTACCCCTTAGCAATAATGATCAGAGAGGCATAGAGAGAATCTGTATTTACTGCCAATTACCTCTATCGTCTCAACTGAAGACCATATGAATTTACACAACTGAATACCTGTGTGCATACCTACAAAATTTTCCTGACCCTCCATGAACAGTCAAAGAGCAGGTCCCACTCCGATCTCCTCATGTCTGTGGGGTCCTCTATATCTGCAATGGTCGGAGAATTGTCGCTCTTTTGCATTTGTAGCTCCTAAATCTTACAATGCTCCTCATCAGTTCAAATGATACATTTTCATCCTGTTGGTTCAGGGTCACCTTCTTATTGGCTGTAGTCCATGTCTACAACCATTACTATTCTAAGGTTTCTGCCTCAGCTTTGTGCCTTTTTTCTTTTCAACTCTGACTAGTTTAAACCAGTCAAACCAGGTGACCCAGACACAGGGCCTAATGAGATTACAGATTGCTTCTCCTGCAAGTTTGCCACTTTACATTATAAAAAGCTGCTTGTCTGAGAATGGTCTCAGGTTTAGCAAGCCATCAGCTGAAACCTGGGTCCACATTCAATTGCTCTGATTAAGGCTACATCCACACTAGACCGGATAAATCCGTAACTGAAGCTTTTTCTCTTCTTTTTGACCCTCCGTCCACACTGAAGTAGCGTTTTCCTGCCCCGAAAATGGAGCTTTTCAAAAACGCTCTCCAGAGTGAATAGATCCGAAAACGCCTAATGGCCGGTGTAGTGTGTACGGGGTAACCGGCTCTTTTCAAAAACGCTGTCATGACGTGCCGGACCAGATGCTGGCGGCAGCACGGCATTTCAGTGTTTTCTTGAACGCAACCTCCAACACCACAACAACAATGGCGGACGGCTGCAGCGTGTGTTGTTTACTTTATTGTCTACGTTAATTTCAAACGCCCTGCACAACCTAACAATTTCAGAACAGATGGCAACAAGACCGAAGCCAGAAGAGTTAGAAATGTACTTACCAAATACTTTGACCTATAACTTACTGAATACTGAATGAATAAGTATACTCACTTTGCCCTGTTTTCTGTCCTTGCTTGTATGGAGGTGGTTTACCTATTTATGCAAGTACTTCTCTGACAATAGATGTGTAACAGCCTGATTTAATATTGTACGGAAATACAAGATAACACAAATGCAGACATGTTTTATACATTTAACAAGGTGCTTTATTAATTTATTGCTTGTGCAAACATTCAATAGGTGCAATTGTCACTATTTCCAAAAGGTCATTTTTAAGTAGTAGCTTTTGTTTGGCATAGAAGTAAAAATATTAAGGCCAAAAAAGGAAAAATTGTAAGTTTCACTTTTACTCAGGTAAAAATAAAATCAATTTTTCCCAGTAACTCATTTTATTGCACATGTTAAATACAGCAAAATAATACGGAAAGACATGGCAAAAGTAAAGGCAAACAAATGAGGTAACAGCAAATTTCACTTTTGCCCAGTAACGAGCCTTATTGCATTTAGTTGTAGCTGTCGTCCCTTTCATCGGTGAAGAAACTATGTCTGCAGGAAATGTTTCCAGGGTGACCCTTTGTGGGAGTGGGGAAGATGTTGGTGGGGCCACCCGGGAGTCTGTGTGGCCGTATGTGTAGCTATTGTAGTGGCTGTGAGGCTGGTATTGTGGCAGTGAAAAGCACTGGGGGAGCCATCATATTCCTCATCATTGCAAATTCCTCTGCAACAGAATTAGTCAGTTTTTCAATGTTCGTCGTCAGCCGGGTCATACTGTCCATGAACTCCCTGTCGGTTGTCTCCATACGCTCCAGTATTTGTTTCTTTAGTTTTAAGTCCTCCTGCGCAAGAGCCAACAGCTGTCCGTCGTTTGGCAATTTCCTTTTAATTTTTTCTAGTCTGTAACTGGACAAATGCGCACCAAGACTTTCACGGCAAGATTCCACACCAAACATGTCACAGCCATCACCTGTTGCTTGGTCCAAACTGTTGGAGTTGGGCGTACTCATCGAAGCAGGTGAATTCTATAGTTGTGTCCTGCACCTGTCCAGTAGGAGGAGATTCATCAAAATACACGTTTTAATGTGGGTGGAGGTATTTTCAAAAATGACTGGTGTGGACACCTATCGTTTTTACATGAAACCGGCATTTTCAAAATTATCCAGTCTAGTGTGGACGTAGCCTAAGTTATCCCAGAGGAAGAATCAGTTCATCAAACACTTTAAGGACAGTCTCACAAAATGGCCACCTCCATTTCTGTATGCTTTCTGGTCAACAATTTCTTATTGTTATTCATTGTATATTTTATGCATTAGACCATACTGCTGTACAAAGCAATAAATTTCATGACATATGCCAATGATAATAAATCTTATTCTGATTCTGAGGAAAGTGATGTCCAAGAGCATGGTGAAATAATAGAATTGAATTGACTTTATTACTTACATCCTTCATATACATGAGGAGTAAAAATCTTTACGTTATGTCTCTGTCTAAATGTCCAATGTGCAATTTATAGTAATTTATAATAAATAGTATGTACAAGAATATAACATAGAATACAATTGTGTCAGCATGAATTAATCAGTCTGATGGCCTGGTGGAAGAAGCTGTCTCGAAGCCTGTTGGTGCTGGAACATTTTGTGTTTGGGATTACTCCAGTCTCCAATGATCCTTTGGGCCATTTTTACACTCCTGTCTTTGTAAATGTCCTGAATAGTGGGAAATTCACATCTACAGATGCACTGGGCTGTCTGCACCACTCTCTGCAGGGTCCTGCAACTAAGGGGAGTACAGTTCCCATACCAGGCAGTGATGCAACCAGTCAAGATGCTCTCAACTGTGCCCCTGTAGAAAGTTCTTAGGATTTGGGCACCGATACCAAACTTCTTCAACTGTCTGAGGTGAAAGAGGTGCTGTACGGACCACGTGAGATCCTTGGTAATGTTTACGCTGAGGAATTATGCTGAGGAAGGATGTGGAAGCATTGGAAAGGGTACAGAGGAGATTTACCAGGATGCTCCTTGGTTTAGAAAGTATGCATTATGATCAGAGATAAAGGGAGCTAGGGCTTTACTCTTTGGAGAGAAGGAGGATGAGAGGAGACATGATAGAGGTGTACAAGATAATAAGAGGAATAGATAGAGTGGATAGCCAGCGCCTCTTCCCCAGGGCACCACTGCTCAATACAAGAGGACATGGTTTTAAGGTAAGGGGTGGGAAGTTCAAGGGGGATATTAGAGGAAGGTTTTTTACTCAGAGAGTGGTTGGTGCGTGGAATGCACTGCCTGAGTCAGTGGTGAAGGCAGATACACTAGTGAAGTTTAAGAGACTACTAGACAGGTATATGGAGGAATCTAAGGTGGGGGCTTATATGGGAGGCAGGGTTTGAGGTTCGGCACAACATTGTGGGCCGAAGGGCCTGTACTGTGCTGTACTATACTATGTTCTATGTTCTAATTTAAATCTGTTCACCCTTTCAACCCCAGATCCATTGATGTCAATTGGGGCTAGCCTGTCTCCATTCCTCCTGTAGTCCACAATCAGCTCCTTTGTTTCTGTGACATTGAGGGAGAGGTTGTTTTCTTGACACCACTGTGTCAGGGTGATGACTTCTTCTCTGCAGGCTGCCTCATTATTATTTGAGATTAGGCCAATCAGTGTAGTATCTTCAGCAAATTTAATGAGCAGATTGGAGCTGTGTATGAAGGTACTCACACAACATTCAAGAAGTATATAATCAAACATTTGAATCACCAAGGTACTGAAGCTATGGAACAACTACCGGCAGATAGATTGCACATTGACGTGAACTTGATGGTTGGTAAAGATCAAGGGTTCCCAACCTTCTTTTATGCTATGGACCCCTTCCATTAACCAAGGGGTCCATGAAACCCTGGTTGGGAATTCTTGGTATGGCCCAGAAGGCCTGTTTTTGTACTTGCTTGACAATATTTCAGAATCTAGCCTCCACCTCTGTCTATGTTTCCGCAGAAGGAATGATCTGTTGAGCAGGTGACAGGAAGCCACCAACATCTGTGCTCATCTACTTTATCCCACACAGCTGACTCCAAACATTAACTTGAATTACAATAATGAAATAGAACACAAAAACTTAAGTCCCGATAGAAGTTTTCAGTCCAAAATGTTGATGATCTTTACCTCCACAGATGCTGCTTGAGCCATTGAATTCCTCCAGAAATTTGTTTTGTTCTCCTGACTCCAGCATCTGCAGTCACTCGTATACACAAAAATCCCTTGCGTTTAATGTGCTTCCTGAACAGGAAATCGATATTAGCTAAGATTTATCATCAGTTGTAATAGTTGATAGTGGCTTGGATCAAAGCATGCACACAGCTCACATTCACTTGAAGTAGATCAAGGATTGACATGTGGATGAAAAGTTCAATATTACGAGGACAGGAATTCTGCTAGTAATTAGAAATTGAATCCAATCCCTAGAAGCACATTTTCTTCAATAGTTTTTGGCTCAGGTCCAAAGATAACACCAAAACATTGGTCTAAGAGTTCACAAATTCTTCTTGATGTAACCATCCTGTCAACACCAAGAAGGCTGCTAGAAAAGGAAGTGAGCTTCAAACAGACAGGGGATTCTTTTCAATAACTTTGTTAAAAATGACCTAATCATCATTTACTGTGGGTCATTCTTCAGTGATGTTGTTCAATTTTCTGTCCACCACAGCTTTCTCCCTTGCTGTCAGGGAAGATGCTACTTAATAACTCACCTGTGAACTTCCATGTTAGTTACCAGAATTATGGGAAAAGTGTGCTTAAGTCTCCTTCCTATAATCTAGGGATTTTAAATCAGATCTCTGGATGTAAGGCAAGATCTAATAATTGACCATTCCTCTGCAGTTTGCGGAGTAGTATGGTTCCCTCAGCAGTGTTACTCCATCACACCAGAGGCCCCAAGCAATTCTACACAGGAACTTGCATAAAGACCAATAGGCAATTGCATGGAGATGAAATGGAAGGAAGATGATGCTGAGATAATAGACGATGGTGTGGAATGGTCAAGGTGGAGGTGGGCAGAGGATAATCACCCAGGAGATTAAGGACCCACTGGGGTAATAGTTACACTACAATGTCTTATGTTACCTCTTAATTTTGATGTTTAAACACACACACTGCTGCTCAGTGAAAATTGCCTAATTGCCTCAGCATAGCTATTGAATGCTCTCACAACCTATGCACAATGTCCTTAAAAGGGAAATATA
Source organism: Mobula hypostoma (assembly GCF_963921235.1). Taxonomy (NCBI): domain Eukaryota; kingdom Metazoa; phylum Chordata; class Chondrichthyes; order Myliobatiformes; family Myliobatidae; genus Mobula; species Mobula hypostoma. The sequence goes on along the minus strand of NC_086102.1, from coordinate 29,688,920 downwards.
TAGTGATTTTAAACATGTTGCAATAACATACATACTAATGCTTCAGAACACTCCAACACTAGAATCTTGAGAGTATTTCTAAGATTTCACACTTCTTTATTGCTACCAATAACCAATATTTCTGCTTTTTCCTTATTTAGTTTAAGGAAATTCTAATGCATCCATTCTGTAATGTTAGTAAGACACCAGACCAGTGGGTTTAGATAGTAAAGATAAATCTGGCAGAAAATTGATGCCTCCAATTTCTTGCTATTGAAACAGATTAGGTTATGTTAGGCTCCCTTTATTTAATTTTGGTAGGCAGGTCATGTGTGCGGTAATACACACAAATTGCTAGATGAACTCATCAGGTCAGGCAGCATCTATGAAGGGGAATAAGCAGTCAACGTTTCAGACGGGGACCATTTCTCAGGACATGCTGATGAATTCTGATAGAGGATCCAGCCCGAAGTGTTGACTGTTTATTCCCATTCTTAGATGCTGTCTGATCTGCTGAGTTCCTCCAGCAATCTGTGTGTTTGTGACTCTGGATTTCCAGCATCTGCAAAATCTCTTGTGTTTGTTCAATGTGAGGGGATTGTACCTTCCATAAGATCTGTGTGTGCAGTGCAATAAAACACACATGATACTAAAATGGATATTGCATCTCATTCAATGTTATTGCACAGATATAGATCAGAAATCCAGGAGAGCTCTTCTACCAGATGAAGCACTTGAACTCACTGCATACCAGCAACGGTACCATTAACTGCCAGGGAAACAATCTACACAATGTCACTAAAAATGACACCACAATGGTGTGACTGAACCTTAATCACACCAAGAGATTCGTCTCTTATTTCCCCAAGTCTGTTTTCAGATAACCAAAAACTATACTGAGAAAATTTACAAGAATTTTGCTGGGACCTGAAGATCTGAATTATAGGTAAAGCGTGAACTTTATTCCTCAGAGCGTAGGAGAATGAGGGGAAATTAGACAGAGGTATACTTAGTTATGAGGGTTATAGGTAAGGGGTATGGTGGGTCCAGGTTCGGTCGATGGGATTAGGCAGAATAATAGTTCAGCATGGACTAGATAAGCCGAAGGGCTTGTTTCTGTGCTGTAGTGCTCTGTGACTCTGTGACTCTAACATAGCTTCTGAACCTTATTTGCAGTAAGAGATTAGTCTTTTATTTTCCCAAGTCAGTTATCAGATAACCCAAAACTATGCACAAGCCTCAGAAACATACAAAATCGCACCCTGAATTAGAAAGGAAGGCAACTCAAAACGTTCTAATCAATTACACTCTAGTTTCAACTAGCGGGCGAGACTTGACAGCCCAGGGGTCAAATGCACTCATCATATTTTTCCAGTGAATGAGCAGTACCATCTAATGTCTTGATGTTGTAACTCTGTGGCAAAGGTAGGTGCAAGATCATTTTCAAAACCAGCTAATCACCATAACTTGCCTAGTCTTGTCTATAACACAGAGTGCTGAACTCACATAACCTGAGAGCAGCAACTGGGCATTATATCATTGACTTCGCCAACCCTACCAGTCACCCGGCCCATCTCACATTCACCTTATTGCTCATTGATATCGTACATCTTGGAACAGAAGATTTTACTTTTTGGTACAGTCTGAGAGAAACACATGGGGTCTGCTTTCCATTTCTGAACTATTTGGTAGTTAAATTCTACAAAAAAAGATTAGACAAAGGAGTATTCTAAAGGAACCCAAATATGCGATAAACTGAACAAGAAGCCAAACAGTGTTGGAATGGAATAGAACATAGCTCAGTTTCACAAACTTGTATGAAAGGTTACATCATACCCCTCATTAAATTACTTAAGGCGTAATGCCCCTGTTCAAGATGGCCACCAGGGACATACGGAAAATCACATGACTCATTTCCTACACAGACATCAACAAAGAAAATTCATCCCTTTTTTCTCTCTATTTCTTGACTAGATTGTTGATACAATGAGGTCTAATTCCTGCTGCCAATTAGTAGCAAGATTTTGAAAAGCACATTGTTTTACAACATGGTCATATAGGAAACAATTTTGAAAGCGAGAAAGATTGTTTAAACTTGCAGTAAGTTAAATGAAAATTTCCACCTCAACATCTCAATGCATCTGTCATATAGGGCATGGTATTGGACTAACAGTCCAAAGATCGTACACTCAAATGTCATCAAGACAAACTGTACAACTGAATTCAGTGGATCTAAACATACTGAACTTTAGCCAGCAGCTCCCATCTGAGCTGCCACTCAACTGCTGGAGTAAAGGGTAGTTCACAAATGTACTGGGCTATGGAACTGTTTGCACATCACATCCATCCCCTCAGCATGACACATGATGGCCAACACATCTAATGCAATTCCAGTTACTTAAATGGGGTTGCCAATTGCGATTTAAAAATTAACTAAAGGGAAGTATTTTGTTTGTCATTATTTTACTTTATGTTTTATGGTTGTAACTAATTGCTAGTTGTTTTACGTAATTTTAAGAAAATGCATCTTATCATGTTAAATCATGTTAATTAGCTAAATCTATTTAAAATATTTATAAATAGTTGCCAGAAAAAGCGGTTGAGATATTAATTACCCACAGAAGGCAAAGAGTGGTTGTAGACGGGTCATATTCTGCATGGAGGTCGCTCACTAATGGTGTGCCTCAGGGATCTGTTCTGGGACCCTTACTCTTCGTGATTTTTATAAATGACCTGGATGGGGAAGTGGAGGGATGGGTTAGTAAGTTTACTGATGACACAAAGTTTGAAGGTGTTGTGTTTAGTGTGGAGGGCTGTCAGAGGTTACAGCGGGACACTGATAGGATGCAAAGCTGGGCTGAGAAGTGGCAGATGGAGTTCAACCCAGATAAGTGTGAAGTGGTTCATTCTGGTAGGTCAAGTATGATGGCAGAATATAGTATTAATGGTAAGACTGTTGGCAGTGTGGAGGATCAGAGGGATCTTGGGGTGCAAGTCCATAGGACACTCAAAGCAGCTGTGCAGGTTGACTCTGTTGTTAAGAAGGCATACGGTGTATTGGCCTTCATCAATCCTGGAATTGAATTTAGGAGCCGAGAGGTAATGTTGCAGCTATTTGGGACCTTGGTCAGACCCCACTTGGAGTACTATGCTCAGTTCTGGTCACCTCACTACAGGAAGGATGTGGAAGCCATAGAAAGGGTGCAGAGGAGATTGACAACGATATTGCCCGGATTGGGAAGCATGTCTTATGAGAATAAGTTGAGTGAACACTGCTTGGAGTGACGAAGGGTGAGAGGTGACCTGATAGAGGTGTATAAGAGGCATTGATTGTGTGGATAGTCAGAGGCTTTTTCCCAGGGCTGAAATGGTTGCCACCAGAGGACACAGGTTTAAGGTGCTGGGGAGTAGGTACAGAGGAGATGTCAGGGGTAAGTTTTTTTACTCAGAGAGTGGTGAGTGCGTGGAATGGGCTGCCGGCAACGGTGTCGGAGGCGGATACGATAGGGTCTTTTAAGAGACGTTTGGATAGGTACATGGAGCTTAGAAAAATAGAGGGCTATAGGCAAGCCTAGTAATTTCTCAGGTAGGGATATGTTCGGCATAACTTTGTGGGCTGAAGGGCCTGTATTGTGCTGTAGGTTTTCTATGTTTCTATGTTTCTATTTAAAAGGCATTTGAACAAGTAGATGGACAGGAAAAGTTTAGAGTGGTATGGGCCATATATGGGCAAAGGGGACAAGCTTGGATGGGAATCCTGGTTGGCATTCACCAGTTGTGTCAAATGGGCTGTTTCCTGTTTGCCTCTTTCCGTGTTGTAAGGCTCTGTGACTCTAAAAGGCAACCATCACACCTTATGCCTTAAGGTCTGTATGGAAATCAAATGGCGGGCGGAGGTGGTTGTTAAGGGTCCACCTCCAGAGCCTAAGACCCTGCTCATGGCTTGACCCTCCTCATGGGTGGCCACAGCATCTGGTCCTCCCGGTGACTGGGTTTCCCTCAGGCACTCTGATTTCCTCCCACATTCTAAAAATGTACGGGTTAAAGTTAGTGTGTTGTGGTTCTACTGTTGGCACTGGAAGCATGGCGGCACTTGCAAGCTACCCAGCACCATCCTCACTGATGTGATCTGTCACAAACAATGCATTTCACTGTATGTTTTGATGTACATGTGACAAATAAAGTTAATCATTACAAGATCTTTTATTACAAGATCATTAAAAAAGCAAATGCCCAGTCTGTTCGTTAGAGGACTCCAGTACCCTTACCCTTTATTGACTTCAGGGATTTGACCATCCTCTGATAAATATGCTCAGAAATCCTCTGAAATAAACCATGATATCCCCTACAACTTATTGAACAACTTCAAACCAGAGAACCTTTAGAAGGTAAAGAGGATAAAAAGGCCACAGGTTACATCTGTAATAGAAGTCAGGCCTACCTTTGCATCAAATCCCTTCATTCTACAGGAAAACAGCTAATTGTTTCTTATATCCATTTATATTGTCAATTCCTGTAATCTAGATTAACTGTCAATTCCCTCTTGTTACTTTTAAAACTTCAATTGGATTGCCTCAAAATGAAAAGAAGACCAATTTCTCAAACCTTTCCATAAATTTCTCTCAGCGGAATTACCTTCATTGCTTCAAAACCTTCCTAAGAGCAATAACACATTCCCCATAATTAGATGTGCACAATTCCACACGGCTCTCCAGATGAGTTCTGACCATTGCTTTATTCAGTGACAATACGACCTTTTAGGATTTGTGCAAACACTTTTGATTGAATTCCCGTTAACCCTGAGTTCTAAAAGACAGCGGAACCTCATTATTACAAACTCCAGTGGATCAGAAAAGTGATATTATTGAACTGCACTGTGGAGTATAAGAGAAACTTCAGCAGAATCAGGAAGAGTGTTTGTTTAATGAAAAGGCTGTAACACTGTGCAAAATCCTATTGCAAAGTGCCTGATTTTATTCATTTGAAGAAAAAACTTTCATAAATCCACAGCTTCCCCTTATTGAAAATCTTACTGACTTCATACTGTACTTCTAGTTTCATGTTACAGTTCCTAATTTTATCTACAGGCTAGCTGAACGCAGGGAATTTTAATACTGACAAACTAAGTTCTGAATAATGAGTATGTGCAATACAATGCACATTGTTGTAATGAAGATGCTTAATAAACAAAAGAGAGTGTGGATTCAGAGATACCTTCTGAAAGGCTGGAGGAGGCAGAAACCATGGATGAGCAGTTGAAGTGTAATAATCTTCAGAGCAATGAACTGCAAGCCAGGGAATAGAGTCATTTAGACAGCACAGGAACAGACTCTTCTGATCCATGTCAACCAAGATTCCCTTCTAAGCCATTCCCATTTGCCTGCATTTGGCCCATTTCTCTCTAAGCCTTTCCTATCCATGTACTAGTCCAAGTGTATTTCGAATGTTAATGTATCTGACTTTACACTGTGTGAAAAACTTGCCCCTCATATCCTGTTAGATTTCTTCCCCCTCATGTAAAATCTGTGCTCTTTAGTTCTTTATTCCCAAACCCATGGGAAATGATTGTGTGCATTCACCCCCATCTACGTCCATCATAATTTTATGTACCTCTATAAGATCACTCCCCATTCTTCTACAGTAAACTGAAAAATCTCCCAACCTGATCAATCTCTCTCCACAACTCACTCCCTTAAGTCCCAGAAGTATCTTTGTAAATCTCCGCTGCAGTCTATCCATTATGTTTCCTTTAGGAAGGGGATGAAAACTGAAAACAACATTCCAAATGCAGCTTCGCGAATATCTTGTACAACTGCAAGATTACATCTCAGTTTCTATACTCAATGCACTGACCAATGAATGCCAGCATATCAAAAGCTTTCTTCACCACTCTGTATACTTACAATGCCACTTTCAGAAAACTATGTATTTGTACTCATTGCCCTTCTGTTCTACAACAAATTCCTTAGTGCCCTAACAGTTGCAGTCCATGTCCTATCCTAATTTGTCTTCCCATCAGAGAACTGGGGAAACTTAAGTGTGAACAGATTCATGCAGACTGATTAATCCGTTCTCAGCAATATACTTGTGCACAGTTCTCTACAAAAGGATAAGTTAATTCATAGTATTACTCAACTCTTCCAAAGCATGAAGAATACTTATATTTAGAAAAGAAGGGTAATTAAGGAGAGGGTAGAATCACTCGGAGTGGACATAGTTAGAGTGGTGATCCTAAGGCTTTAGCTTTCAGGGAATTACAGAGGCATGAGAGAGGAGATGGCCAGAATTGATTGGAAAAGAACACTGGCAGAGATGATGGCAGAGCAGAAATGACTGGAATTTCTGGAAGCAATTTGCAAGGCATAGGATATATGCATCCCAAAGAGGAAGAAATATTATTAAGGAAAGATGACACAATGATGGCTAACAAGAAAAGTCAAAGCCAACATAAAAATCAGAGTGAATGTATAATAGAGCAAAGATTAGTGGGAAGTTAGAGGATTGGGAAGCTTTTAAAAACCAAAAGAAAGCAACGAAAAAGTTCACTAAGAAGATGAAGATGGAATATGAAAGTAAGCTATCTAATAATATTAAAGAAGATACCAGAAGTTTCTTCAGATACATAAGGTGCTAAAGAGAGCTGAGAGTGCATATCAGACTGCTAGAAAACAATACTGGAGAGGTAGTAATGGGGGACAATGAAATAATGGATGAACTGATTAAGTATTTTGCATCAGTCTTCATTGTGGAAGACACTAGCAGTATGGTGGTAGTTCCAGGTGTCAGGGGTCATGAAGTGTGTAAAGTTACCATTGTTAGGGAGAAGGTTCTTGGGAAACTGAAAGGTCTGAAGGTAGATAAGTCACCTGGACCAGGCAGTGCACACGACAGTTCTGAAAGAGGTGGCTGAAGAGATCATGGAGGCATTAGTAATGATCTTTCAAGAATCACTAAATTCCAGAATTGTTCTGGAAGACTGGAAAATTGCAAATGTCACTCCGCTCTTTAAGAAGGGAGAGAGGCATAAGGAAAAAACCTATAGGCCAGTTAGTCTGATCTCAGTGGTTGGGAAGGTGTTGGAGTCAATTGATAAGAATGCGGTTTCGAGGTATTTGGAGGTACGTGATAAAATAGTCTGTAGTCAGCATGGTTTCCTTAAGGGAAAATCCTGCCTGACAAATCTGTTGGAATTCTTTGAAGAAGTAATAATCAGGATAGACAAAGAAGAATTGGTTGATATTGTGTACTTAGATTTTCAGAAGGTCTTTGAAAAGGTGCCACACATACACAAGCTGCATCCCATGGTATTACAGGAAAGATTATAGGGCGGCTAAAGCATTTGCTGATAGGCAGGAGGCAAAGAGTGGGTATAAAGGGAGCCTTTTCTGACTGGCTGCTGGTGACTAGTGGTGTTTGACAGGGACTGATTCTTTTTATGTTATATGTCAATGATCTGGATGATGGGATTGATGGTTTTGTGCTAACTTTACAGACAAAATGAAATTAGGTGAAGGGACAGATAGTTTTAAGAAAGTAGAGAGGCTATAGTAGGACTTAGACAGATAAAGAGAATGGGCAAAGAAATGGCAGAAAGAATACATTGTTGGGAAGTGTATGGTGATGCACTTTTGTAGAAGAAATGAAAGGGTTGACTATTTTCTATATGGAGAGAAAAAACAAAAAAATGAGATGTAAAGGTGCTTGGGAGTTCCTGTCCAGGATTCCCTAAAGGTTAATTTGCAGGTTGATACTGTGGTGAGAAAGGCAAATGCAATGTTAGCATTCATTTGAAGTGGACTAGAAAATAAAAGCAAGGATGCAATGTTGAAACTTTATAAAGCACTGTTGAGGCCTCACTTGGAGTATTGTGAGCAGGTTAGGTCCTGTTATCTTAGAAAGGACATGCTGAAACTGGAGAAGGTTCAAACGATGTTCACGTAAATGATTCTGGGAGAGAATGGTGTGTCATAGAAGAGCATCTAACGGCACTGGGCCTGTATTCACTAGAATTCAGAAGAATGAGGAGTGACCTCATTGAAACCTATCAAATGGTGAAAGACCTTGATAGAGTCAATGTAGAGAGGATGTTTCCTACGGTGGGAGAGTCTAAGGCAAGAGAACACAAGCTCAGAATAGAGGGACATCTTTTTAGAAAGGAGATGAGAAGAAATTTCTTTAGCCAGAAGAAAGGTGAATCTGTCAAATTGTTTGTCACAGGCAGCTATGAAGGCCAAATCTTTATGTATATTTAAGACAGGGGTTGATAGGTTCTTGACTGGTCAGGACATGAAGGGATACAGGGCGAAGGCAGGAGATTGGGGCTGAGAGGAAAATTGGATCAACCATGATGAAATTGCGGAGCAGACTCAATGGGTGAAATGGCCGAATTTTGCTCCTATATCTTATGGTCTCAAAATAAAGGAGGGAATTTGTGCTTGGAGTCAGAGCAGGTGGCTGACATATCAAATGAGTATTTGTGTTGGCATTTACTAAAGAGAAGAACTTGGAAGAAAGTGAAAGTGGAGTGACGCTGCTAATGTTCTGTGACATTTTATGATTAAGTAGGAGTTAGTCCTGGATCTTTTCAAAAACATATAGGTGGTTAAGTCCCCAAGGCCTGGTGGCATATATCCCAGAAAATTGTAAAAACACAAGCGAGGAGATTGCTGAGTCTTTGACAAAGATCTAATTATCCTCACTAGCAACAGACAAGGTCCTGTAGGACTTAAGAGTAGAAAAAAAAACATGTTTTTGCTCTTGTTCAAGGGAGAAATCGGAGATAACCCTTCTAGTTGTAGGCCAGTGAGTTTCTTATCAGTTATAAGGCAGATATTGAAGAGGACTCTGAGGGATAGTAATTATGCTCATTTGGAGAAGCATGGCTTGCTTAGGGATAGACTTTCTTACAAATGTGATAAAGGTTTATGAGGAGGTGAGAAAGGAGCTTGATGCGGGTAAGCCAGTGGATTTTATCTACATGTACTTTAGCAAGGCATTTGATAAGGTCTCTCATGGTAAGTTGATTGAGAAGACATGGGATCCAGGGTGAATTACATGTTTATATTCAGAACTGACTTGTGTATAGAAGACAGAGTAGAGGTAGGAACCTGTTATTCTGGCTGGAGGATCATGACCTGCAATGTTCCACAATGATCAATGTTGTGATTTCTGTTGGTCGAGATATATACAGTGGCATGCAAAAGTTTGGGCACGCCTGGTCAAAATTTCTGTTGCTGTACTGTGAATAGCTAAGCGAGTAAAAGATGACCTGATTTTCAAAAGGCATATAGTTAAAGATGATACATTTCTTTAATATTTTAAGCAAGATTACTTTTTTATTTCCATCTTTTACAGTTTCAATGTAACAAGAAGTAACAAGTGTTTGGGTAACCTGCATGGTCTGTACTTAGGAACACCGCCTTTGGCAAGTATCACAGGTTATAAACGCTTTTTGTAGCCAGCTAAGAGTCATTCAATTCTTGTTTGGGCGATTTTCACCTATTCTTCCTTGCAAAAGGCTTCTAGTTCTGTGAGATTCTTGGGCCGTCTTGCATGCACTGCTGTCTTGAGGTCTATCCACAGATTTTCGATTACATTTAGGTCAGGGGACTGTGAGGGCCATGGCAAAACCTTCAGCTTGCGCCCCTTGAGGTAGTCCATTGTGGATTTTGAGGTGTGTTTAGGATGATTATCCTGTTGTAGAAGCCATCCTTTTCTCATCTTCAGCTTTTTTTACAGACGGTGTGATGTTTGCTTCCTGAATTTGCTGGTGTTTAATTGAATTCATTCTTCCCTCTACCAGTGAAATGTTCCCTGTGCCACTGGCTGCAACACAAGCCCAAAGCATGATCGATACACCCCTGTGCTTAACAGTTGGAGAGGTGTTCTTTTCATGAAATTTTGCACCCTTTTTTCTCTAAACATACCTTTGCTCATTGTGGCAAAATAGTTCTATTTTAACTTCATCAGTCCACAGGACTTGTTTCCAAATGTATCAGGCTTGTTTAGATGTTCCTTTGCAAACTTCTGATGCTGAGTTTTGTGGTGAGCACACAGGGAAAGTTTTCTTCTGATGACTCTTCCAAGAAGGTCATATTTGTGCAGGTGTTGCTGCACAGCAGAACAGTGTACCACCACTCCAGAGACTGCTAAATCTTCCTGAAGATCTTTTGCAGTCAAACAGGGGTTTTGATTTGCCTTTCTAGCAATCCTACGAGCAGTTCTCGTGGAAAGTTTTCTTGGTCTTCCAGACCTCAACTTGACCTCCACCGTTCCTGTTAACTGCTATTTCTTAATTAAATTACAAACTGACAAAATGGCTACCCGAAAACGCTTTGCTATCTTCTTATAGCCTTCTCCTGCTTTGTGGGCATCAATTAATTTAATTTTCAGAGTGCTAGGCAGCTGCTTAGAGGAGCCTGTGGCTGCTGATTGTTGGGACAAGGTTTGAGGAGTTAGGGTATTTATAAAGCTTTGAAGTTTGCATCATCTGGCCTTTCCTAACGATGACTGTGAACAAGCCATAGCCCTAACAAGCTAATTAAGGTCTGAGACCTTGGTAAAAGTTATCTGAGAGCTCAAATCTCTTGGGGTGGCCAAACTTTTGAATGGTGCTCCTTTCCTTTTCTTCGCTCTAAGATTGTACAAAACAAAAATAATACATTAATATTGCTTAAAATGTTGAAAAGAATGTTGCATCTTTAACTTTATGACTTTTGGAGATCAATTCATCTTCTACTCACTTAACTATTCACAGTAACAGAAATTTTGACCAGGGGTGCCCAAACTTTTGCATGGCACTGTATCGATGGTTTGAATGAATATGTAGATGGGTGAATTAGCAAGTTTGTGGCTGACATCCAAGTGGGCAGAGTTGTTGACAGTATAGAGCAGGAGTTCCCAACCTGGTATCCATGGATCCCTCAGTCAATGGTAAGGGTCCATGGCATAAAAAAGGTTGGTATAGAGGACTATCAAAAATACAGTGGGATTTAGATCCGATACATATATGGACAGAGAAGCAACAGATGAAGCTTATTTTGGGCAGGTGTGATGTGTTGCACTTTGTGTAGTCAAATGAAAGTAGAAAGTGTAGAGTTAATTGTAGATCCTTTAATACCATTGAGGTACAGAAAAATCTTATGGTCCAGATTCATGGTTCTCAGAAAGCCCCCAGAGACCATAATCTAAAATCCATTATAAACTATTGTCCATCCCAACACTTTGACATCTCAAACAGGCTCTCTCTCTCTCTCTCTCTCTCTCTCTCACTAACAAGGGAGAGAGAGGTATTGCTCCTCTAACAGACGAACGAGAGACCAACAGCTCGCTGTTTCAATGTTACAATCTGCAGCATTGTTTATTCATGATCCGCGCCCCCCCCCCACTCAATGGCCTTCGTGTACCGCTGTTTCCCACAATGCTTCAGTCAGCAAGACTGGTGAGGAATCCTGTCATCTACAGGGTCACACCCCGAAGGCACAAATCTTCCAAGCCACACCCAGAGATCCTGAAACGCAGACTGCCCGGTGGTTTCCGAGAGCAAGAACCCACCGTGAAGAACCACAGTTTGAGTGAAGTTGTAGCTCAGGGACTCCAACACGGCCCCAGCCACCTTGAAAAGCAAAAAAGAGATATTAAAATAGAAGAAATTAAGCTGCTTGCAGATCTTATGGGAATCTTTCACCAATTTGCTGGTCAGAATAGCCTTTGAAATTAGAACTATGGAAAATCCTAAACTCTTTATAAGTACATTGAAGGATGAAGGTTCTTGGCCCAAAACATTGACTGCATATTCCTCTCCATAGATCCTGCCTGATCTGCTAAGTTCCTCCAGCAGCAATCTCTATACTTCCTGCATCTGCTGAATGTGTTGTGTTTATAGATATATTGAAGCAGAAAGAGTAGCTAAGAGAGGAATATGTCCCCTCAGGGATTAGAGGAATAATCTTTGCATGGAGCCAAGGATCATGAGCAAAATCCTAAACAAATATTTTTCATCATTATTTATTAGGGAGAAGGGTGTCGATGTTGGAAAGTTATGGAAAGGGTACTCTGATATTTCAGGGGCATCTCTGTATCAGGAATGAGGAGGTGCTCAAAATATTGGAACATATTAGGGTAGATAAATGCCTAGGGCTTGAGAAGGTCTATTACGGGCTACTAATGGAAACAAGGAAGGAGATTGCTGAAGCTCTGACATAAATGTTTACATCTTCATTAGCCACTGGTGATGTACCAGAAGACCAGAGGACAGCTTGCTCAAAAAGGCCAGTTGGGCTAAGTTTGGAAACTACAGTATAGGTCAATGAGTTCTACATCATTTGCAGGGAAGTTGTTGGAGAAGATTCTTAGGGCCAGGATTATACTTAATTGGACAGTCAGGGACTAACTAAGAGGAGTCATGGCTTTGAGCAGGGTAAATCATGCGTCACAAATCTGATTCAGTTTATTGAGGAAATAACCAAGGACATTTATGAAACCAGAGAGACAGACATAGTTTTTTGATAATGTCCCACATGGTGGGTCATCCAGAAGATTAGGTACAAAGGATCTGAGTTGTGTTTTCAAACTGGATCCAAAGTTAGCTTGGCGATCGGAGGCAAAGGATAGGGGTGGACAGGCGCTTCTCAAAATGGTTATCTATAATAAGAGCCATACTGCAGGAATTGGTGCAGAGACCTTTATTGTTTGAAATCTATATAAATGACATGGACGAGAATGTTGGGATATGATTAATAAATTTGCATATAACATAAAAATTAGGGGCAGCATAGATAACGAAAAAGTTCTCCAAGAATACAGTGGGATATAGGTCAGCTAAAAAATTGTGCAGAGCAGTTTCAGTTGGAATTTAATCCAGACAAATGTGAGATAATCCACTTTAGAAGGTTGTGTTATGGTAGAGTAAATGGCAGGGACCTTCGAGGCACTTATTTACAGACAGTCCTTGGAATGCAAGTCCACATTCTCTAACAATGGTGACACGGGGGATAGGGTAGTGAAAAAGGCATTTGGTATGCTTGCTTTCATAGGCAAGGGATTGAGGATGAGAGGTGGGACATCATGTTGCAGTTGTACAAACATTGGTTAGACCGCACTTAGAGAACTGTATACAGTTCTGGTAGACACACAACAGGAAGTATACACAGTAGTACCAATAGAAAGAGTGCAGAGAGATGTTGCCTGGAACAGAGGGCTGTAGTTATAAGGAGAAATTGGATATGCTGGGTTTATTCTTACAGCAATGTATGAGGCTGAGGGGTAACAGGTGAGTTTACAAAGTTATAGAGGGCCTAGACAGGATAGATAAGACAGAATCTTTTTTCTCCACGGGGTAGGAGAGTGCAGAACTAGACAGCACAGGTGTAAGATAAGAGGGGTATTTAAAAAAGAACTAGGAGGTAATTTTTTTCACACAGATTATATTGAATATCTATCAGGAACAAGCTTGCAAAGGAAGACATTCAAGGACGTATTCAAAACTCGCTTGTAAAAGTGCAACATCTGTACAGACTCTTGGGAATCAACGGCTCATGATGGTTCCATGAAGAAATTACCTTCAGGATGATACCTTGAGTCCATGTACCGAGAACACAGAAATACCTCGCGCAAACCATGGTAGGAGTATATCACCTTGTAAAATATCCACCGGGCCTTCCAGTCAGGCCCCTCATGCCCCATCTTTGGAAGTGTCTGCAGTTCCCAGATTGGCATCATCAGCCACTCTAAGCCAACAGAACCAGAGCAGCAGTGAATGCTCGTTAGAGGAAGAAACACCTCTGAGGGAAAGAAACATTTAATAGTGAGAAAGTGATTAAAACATTAATATAAGTTCAAATTAAATGATTCAAACATTTAACTTTTATCCGCAGGATCAGCAGTTCTATTTAAATGGGGTTCCTCCTGGTACTTCAGTTATCTCACACATCCCAAGACACGCAGGTTGGGTTGGTTGATTACTCTGTGTGTAGTGATAATCTTGGACAAGTTGATGGGAGTATAGACACAATAAAATGTGATTTGTGCAGGGGCAGCATGGATTTGTTGGGCTGAAGAGCCTGTTTCCATACTGTATTAATAATAAAATGGTTAAAATAATCAGACTTTTCTTTCACTCTCGTCTTTTGCAAGCCAACGACTAATGAGGATTGCAGAAACATAAGTGGCCCTCAATCCCTTGGCTGCAAGAAGCTAAATGGATGGCAAGTCAAGAAAGGCAGAAAAGATTTATGTGCTTGGTATTTGTACTGAACTATCTTATGATCTCAAAAAGGCAACAGTTCTGGAAATAAAAGTGTCCAGCTCTTGGGTAAAAGAAGTAACAAAATCCAGTATGCTTCAGACAGCACAGCCCCTAAGGGTTACTGACGATGTTTTAAACAAACTGTCTTTTGTTTGACATCAGCAAAAACAACCTTAAAATCAATTTGAATTTGCCATCATTAATGTCACATGAGACATCAAAGAGAATGGCAAACGGGAAAATGATAGCATTTGGTTCTGGGTTTACTGATAGTGGTGGGCTTAAAAGCTCTGTTTGTTCAGAATATACATTCATTTCTCAGTAAGAGCTGCAGTTTGCAAAAGCACTTTAAAGGGAAGACTCTTACTTTAGGTCCTTTTTCATTTAAAAGCCAGAGTAATTTGCTAAAGGAAGTGCAGCAGTAATTTGCTACCATTAAGATGTACTTGTGGAGGATCAAGTTCACTTGTAAGGGATACAAAAACATTTTTGTAACCCAAGATATTTACAGACGAACACAAGATTTGCAAATCCAATGTGGTTATTTATTAAAGATAAGCAATCCAGATTTTGAACCAGAAATTACGTTGAATATGTTAGCTCCAAGTTGTATCCTGAGAACGACTTCCTGAGCAGCTTAGTGCCAGTTATCTGATCCGATCCAGAGCAAGGCAATGAATATTATTCTTGGATCAATAAATGACTAATCAGATGTTGCCTAATAATAGAATGTTGAATTTAACCCTAGTGCCCCTAAAACAAACAATATTGCCGTTAAACATACTAAATACTAAACTGAACTCCAAATAAAAATACAAGAACGCTTAGACCTTCTGCTAAACAACGCAAGTTCAACTTCCTAAAGTGCAAGTTTCCATTATTCAATTATAACTTTTTTTTTGTTATTTTGAAGAGGGTGCAAGTGATTACAGAAGGCATCTCCTAGTTTCTTGTTTGTAAATAACAGTAGTATCAATTCCAGCAAGGGAATTTTCAATCTTGCCGAGCTATCCCTTAATAGAATTTAAAGGCTGGTGGGAAGCCAAGCAGAACATGGCATTGCCTAGATATATTAGTGAATTTACTTTAAACTATAGGCTGTTTACCAAATCCCTGTTCTCAATTTTTGTACAATTTAACTTCTATTATATTTTTAATCAGTGGTTGAATAAAAAGAAATAGATCTTGGAGAAGTGCAGAAACCATAAAACCAGTTCTGGTTATTGATTTTATTTTCAGTAATCATTCAGCGAACAGTAGGAAACCATTAGGCGATGCTGTTCCCAAAATGGTTGAAGTGTAGCCGAGGGTTAGATATACAGATAATCTCCTTTCCATTGGCTGAATTCCAAAATTTAAAAAAAAACAGCTCTCAGCTATATTGCCTCATAGCTTTCTTCTAAATCAAAACTATTGTTCCATTCATTTTTGAGAAAACTAGTCTGCAAATCTTTGTAATTCCCCTTAAAACAGAACACCCCATATGTTCAATCTAAATTTGCTACTTCTCTGTTTTAACCAATGCATTGCTAGATCTTCACCTGCATTACAATAGTAAAGAGATTCAATTCACTGTTAACATTTGAAAACTAAGATCTTACACCAGAAGTTGAAGAGTGAGAGCACGTTGACGAGGATAGTTGTAATTTATTAAATATTTCCCAGAAGCTGCTTCCAACAAAGTTCCACAATCTGCAGTTGGAATGCAAAGAGAAACTCAGACAAGTTCATGGAGCATTAAAACAAAAACTACCTGGTCACTCTTTGAGTTTATTAATCTTAGGGTGCTATTGCCTTGCATGGAGTTTACACTGCATTCAGTAGAAAATACTTCAGGCTGCATTTTTCTTTACAATTGTTTTCCACAGTGAACAACAGATAACGAGTCGTTGCTTGTTTTCACACAATCAGAGTAGATGTGTAATCCAGAACTATTGTTCATTCGTTATGTGCCATGTCATATGACATGGGCAATCATGGTCTTTCTATGACCATGATTGTTCTTGGCAATTTTTTTCTACAGAATTGTTTGGCCATTGCCTTCTTCTGGGCGAGTGGGTGACCCCAGCCATTATCAATACTCCTCAGAAATTGTCTGACTGGCATCAGTGGTTGCATAACCAGGACTTCGGATATGCACCATCTGCTCATATGACCATCCACCATCTGCTCCAATGGCTTCACATGACCTTGATCGGGGGCGGGGGGAGCTAAGCAGGTGCTACACCTTATCAAAGGGTGACCTGCAGGTTAGAGGAGGGAAGGAGTGCCTTACACCTCCTTTGGTAGGGACATAGCTCCACCCTGTCACCCAAATCTGGATCTCTAGTGGATGAATATTGCAACCATTCAGCTTTAGCTCTCTAGATTGTTCAATGATATTCATAAGAATGTATGATCTTATGAACTATAAGACATTATGCAATTAATATGATCCATAACTCTTTTTCATAAAAGCTCTCATAAAGCTAGGATACAATTATTGTATTTTTAAAAGGACCTATGACCATGATTAATTGTTTTAAGCTGAATTTTATGTAAATCAAGTTACTTTAAAAATAGAAGCTGAAATCAGAAAATGTAAGTTCAATTTTTTTGTAAATATTGTTGACCTGGATGAAATTTAAGTACAATTTTAATATATCCATATTCACATCTGGATGTAAATTGAGTTAATTTGCAAATAGACTTTACAGACTCAAAACTAAAATAGAGGACACAGCTTGAAAATACATAAGTCACATTATTAAAGATAAATTTGTTAATTCATTATGCAAAATAAAACATGGAAAAACAGATGACAATTAGATTAGCTGGAAAATAAATTTGTTTGGGTAGCTAAAAATTAGGTAGTCTTGTCCATATGAATATCCTAAGAATGATATTCATAGAAGAATTTGTATGAACGATAAAGAATTGAGGCAAATCCGAGGAATTGTCTCTTTCACTTATTTTACTTGGTTGTTGCAGTGTGTTTTTGCTATAATTAGCCTACTGGCACAGGATTTATCGTTCCCACTGTTAAATTCCATCCCAGACCAACTAGCCCTCACCACATCACACATTGGAAGATTCATTTTCACCTTTGGAGATGTTAATCCCTACTTTGTTGATCTATAGGTGTCAGTTTAACACCTCATGATTTATTAATATTATCATTTAAGCTTTTTTAAATATTAGGGTTCACCAATCCTCAATATCGATATCATGTGCTATACCAACCTATGATCTGATAGGAAATGAAATGTATTTCTTTGTGTAGTTCTATTTTATGAACACAGATGTAATTATATCAAAAATGTTAGAAATAAACAGTAAAATAAAGCAGCAAGCTAAATTTAAACAGGTATTAACTACTTTTTTTGTAAGATTGTTTTTGTTTAAACACAAATAATGCATATAAATTAAAATATTTGGTTCAATCAAAATTGTTGTACAATTGCTTTGGTCACACTTGACACACTAAGCAACTTAATTTTCTTTATTCTAGAATGGACTTTTAAAGCTCTTTGCTCTCCACAACCAGCATGGTAGTGTATTGGTTAGCATAATGTCTTACAGTGCCAGCAGCGACTTGGGTTCAATTCCCGCCACTGTCTGGGAGCAGTTTGTACATTCTCCCAGTGACCTTGTGTGTTTCCACCAGCTGCTTCAGTTTCTTCCAACTTTCCAAAAATGTATGGGTTAGTAGGTTAGTAGGTCACATGGGCCAAAAATGTATGGGTTGGTAGGTTAGTAGGTCACATAGGTGCAATTGAGACCATGTGGCCTAGTTTGGCTGGAAGGATCTATTACCATGCTGTATCTCTTTAAAAAATCCTCTTCTCTGAGTCTATGCCTACCACCCAAGAACAACTGCTTCCATTTTTACCTCATGCTACTCTGTAGACTGCTAGTAACTCATTGCAGAGCCATTCTTTTCTCATATGTGATGGTAATCTAGAAAGACCCATAAAAGTCAGGGCATCTCAATGTTTCACGTGCTTTTAAATAAATAATAGAAGTGTCCTTTAGTGAGCATGTAGTACACAAGGAAAATTATACATTAAATGTGCATAAAATGATTAAAATGTAACATGGATATGTTCTCAAAGTTAACAGTGATACATTTTCCAACAATTAGGCTTCATATCTCTGTCTTCATAAGGTCTTAGAATTTGAATGGCTGTAACACTAGAAGAAATTAAAACTTGTAAATGGTCCTTTAGTCAATAGTAAGGAAGACTAGAGAGAGATATAGTGGGTTCCAAACTGTATTGGAAGAATCTAATGGCACCTTTAAGACTCAATACGGCTGAGAAGCATGCATAGTTGGTATTAAATCTTTTATTTTAGAATGTTGCCAAATCCAGCCAAACATTATTATATATTCATAAATAATTCATACTGGTGAGCCTAGAGTGCATTTGATTATTACTCAAGTGATTATAATAATCACTTGATATTAAAAGGATAGCATGAAGTTAGAGAAAATCTCTGCTTGAAAAACCTTACATTTTATCAAAATCAAAAAATTGGAAATGAATAGCTGTTTGGGCAGCCTCACTGAGGAACAGTGAGGGGTTTCACTCTAGGATCCTTCATCTGGGCTGGAAAAGTGAGAAAAGGACCATATTTTAAGTTGCAGGGAGAGGAATTGTCGAGAACATTCCAAACAGATCAGGTAGCATCTCTGGAGAGGGAACCCAGAGTTACCGGCTTTTCTTTGTTACCTGATTCAGGTATTAATTCTTAGGAAAGGTCATTGACCTGAAATAGAAAATCTGTTTCTCTGCCCACAGATGCTGACTGATCTGTGGTGTATTTCTCACATAATCTTCTTTTACATGGAAATTTAGGGTAGGATATGTAATGGATTTAAGGCTTTAATGGGAATTGAGAATATTCATAAATATTACCTTTGATGTGGAAATAGGCTACCATCAGTGCCCTAAACTACATTAATATACTGGATGTTGAAAGCAATTTTAAATGTGTTATATAACATGAGAAAGTCAGTAGATGCTGGAAATCCAGCGCAACACACACAAAACGCTGGAGGAACTCAGCAGGTCAAGTAGCACCTATGGAAATGGGTACAAAGTCAATGTTTCAGGCTGAGACCCTTCTTTGGGACTGAAAAGGAAGGGGGAAGATGCCAGAATAAAACGGTGGAGAGAGGGAAAGGAGGCTAACTGAAAGGTGATAGGTGAAGTTAGGTGGGTGGGAAAGGTTAAGGTATGGAGAAGAAGGAATCTGATAGGAGAGGAGAGTGGACCATAGGAGAAAGGGTAGGAGGAGGGACCCAGGGGGAAGCAATAGGCAGGTAAGAAGAGGTAAAAGGTCAGAGTGGGGAATAGAGTTAAGGGAGGAGGGAATTCTCTGGATACTTTCAAAAAAGAGTTAGAGCGCTTAAAGATAGCAGAGTGAAGGGAGAAGGCAGGAAAAGGGTACTGATTGTGGATGATCAGCCATGATCACAGTGAATGGTGGTGCTGGCTCGAAGGGCTGAATGGCCTACTCCTGCACCTATTGTCTATTGACTTTGTTTACTGGAAGGAGAAATCGATATTCATGCCATCAGGATGGCAGCTACCCAGATGGAATATAAGGTGTTGCTCCTCCACCTTGAGGATGGCCTCATCTTGTAAATGTGTTAACTTTGCTGATGTTGTTATATCAACCAGAGCAAGATTCACTGAAAGATTTACAGTAGCCTTTGGAATGGTTCTGCAAGAGAATACCAACAAAGGTTAAAGATTGCAGGTAGGTCAAAACCTTGTGTAACTTCACCTCTCTTTCTTTCGTGTGCCCAAATGTACATCCATGTTGGTAATATTCAGAAATGAAGTGTAATAGAGATAGCATGTTGTACTCTAATTCTGACATTTATTCCACAACTTTAACACATGGCATTATTGTCCAGACAATTTTTTAGCTTAGCTGTCCAGTCTCCTTTACAGCATCCATTCATACCAATCTCTCTAATGGGATATTTTGCATTTCTGCTCTAATTTTCTCCTAATATGTTCCATCATCAACCATTTGTGTATGATAACTCTACAATGAAGTGTTTGCTGTATGGAGACTATTCCACAAGTGTAGTATGTTTATGCACTGGCTGGAATTAGACATCAAGAAGAATCTTATTTAAAAATGAATGAGGGTAAAGCAGAACGGTAAGATGAAAATACTGGCGTGATTAAAATAAAATTAGATACAATGCTGGAGAGTTAAGCTCTGAAAAAATTGAACATTATGGAATTATAGGTTCTTAGTTATTGCTCATTGACTCTGCATTGCTGTTTTTTTCCGTTACCTTGACCACCGAATTTAATCTGACTCTATTAAGACATACCTTTTAAATCTCTTAGTCGAGCAAATGTTTGACTCTCGTGTAAAAAGAATTTATGAGCTCTACTTCAGCAATGATTTGTGGCAAAAAATTCCAAATTCTAACCACACTCCATGCAAAGAATGTTTTTCTAGCCTCTTTAATTCATTAGAGAATGTCCACTGTTTATGCGTTCACTGATCTGTGGAACAATCAGAATGTGTCTTATCATAGCCTTTTTTGAATCCTGTCGATTTAAACCATGTCACCCTGAATATTCACAGCTGTAAAGAAATCCCTACTTCACAAGTCTTCACAATCATAAGCATTCATCCCTGATAACATCCCAGATAATCAACACTATATATTCTTCACTGGTATTATATTTTTCCCTTGGAGTGTGTGCTCATGTCTTGCTCCAGACTTTTTTGATTGATTAGTTCAGAAGCATTTAAGTCCGTCTATAGGATCCAGGAGACAGAGTTGTATTGTTATTCAGTGTGTCTAGATCTGGCAGAACACAGGAAGGCTCACAATGAAATGAATGGCTAACTCCAAGAAATACCCAAATTACACATCAACTGGCCACAGGAATAGAGTAGGAGGAAAATGTTATCAAAACAGAATCGCAAAAGCATCGAAGTCTGAAGTAGCTGTGGAGAGTGCAGTCCTCATGTGCCTTGTCTTTTTAGCGTTGGCTTGCACGCCCTGTTATTTATCTTTGCAAATATATAAACCAGACTTAGCCAAACTGTTGTATACATCGTCCCAAATTGAGCTTGCAAAACAGGATCAGCCTCTTCCATTCTTCAACCCACATATTGACTCCTTAGCTATGAAATGGATAACTTGAAGTATAAAAGCTTGAACATTCTAGGAACTTTAAGATGCTCATTTATACTGTCCATAGCAAAGATTTCATTGGGATCTATTTGTATACCAATGTTCACAAGAGTAATATGCTATTTCCCAGTAGCACAGTACAGGCAGTATGGTAGTTTAATGGGTAGCATAATGCTAACAGCGCCAGTTATGTGGGTTTAGTTCCCACTGCAGTCTGTAAGGACTTTGTGCATTCTCCCTGTGACCACCTGGATTTACTCCTGGCATTCTGGTTCACTCCCACATTCCCACAAGAAGAATGGGTTACAAACACGAGAAAATCTGATCTGCAGATGCTGGAAATCCAAGGCAACGCACACAACATGCTGGAGGAACTCAGCAGGCCAGGCAGCATCTATGGAAAAGAATAAACAGTTGAGGTTTCGGGCCAGGATCCTTCATCAGGTCTGGGAAAAAAAAGAAAAGTCACAAGGTGGGAGGAGGAGAGGAAGAAGTACAAGATGGTAGGAGATAGGTGAAATCAGGAGAGTGGGAGTGGGGATGAAGTAAAGATTTGGGAAATTGATTGGTGAAAGAGATAACAGATCCTCCAGCCCTTCATTTCTTTCACCAATCAACTTCCCAGCTCTTTATTTCACTCCCTCCCCTTCCCAGTTTCACCTATCACCTGCCACCTTGTACTTCTTCCTCCCCTCCCCCTACCTTCCTACTCTGATTTCTCATCTTTTTTTCCAGTCCTGATGAAGAGTCTCAACCCGAAATATCAGCTGTTTATTCCTTTCCATAGATGCTGCCTGGCCTGCTGATTTCCTCCAAAAAGAAGAATGGATTAATAAATTGTGGACATGTGATGTTCAAGCCAGAAGCACTTGTGGGCCACCTCCAATGCATCCTTGGATTTATTTTGGTCGTTGATAATCTTTAATTTTAATCTTTTCTTTAAAAATACCAGAAATTTTATATATTTTTGAAATAGATAGCAAATAAACCTGAATCTATGATCATTAAGAGAATGTTGACCTATTATACAAGTAGGAAATTCACTGGACGTGTTGGGTTTACATGTGGCCTAGTTACCTTCCACTGATTTCAACCAATACTAAACTTGTACACAACTGAAAATAGTACGGCACTTGATCTCATTACTTTCCCAACATAGTGTAGGTCCCAAAATTTCCACTACATTTTATTCAAAGTGCAACCAGCAATACATTTACTTGTGTAAATGTTTCTTCTTTTATGTTACAGCTAAGGTGAATAAAATGGCTTCTGCTTCTGTTAACTGCTGAGGCCGTGGTTCCCTATAGCAGCATGTTGGGTTATAATTAGTGATAACGGGACCTGTATTCATTTGCTAACCAATTGGGATAGATGTTATTCTTTCTGTCTGTGTGAAAGCTGTTAGTTTGTGCGGGCTGGAGGGAGAAGGCGTGAAGAGGATGAAGAGAGAAGACATGGCTTGTAGAGACGGTTGCCGGACCCGCTGGGCCTGGGTGCGGGGTGGGAGCCCAGGGGTTGACAATGAGCAAATGAGGATCAGCGAAAGGGAATCTGTGAGCTCCAACGTTTGTGCACTGGACATGTTTATGAGATTATTGGTGCCTTTTATTTGTTTTCCTTTTCTTTTGTTTCTCTACTATCCCCATACTTAAATATAAAATCTTAACCGTTTAACTACACATTGTGGACTGAATGTTATTTTGGGATATGGATGTCACACAGGGGACACAACACACAGCATCTACCCAAACAAGAATGTTAAAGTTTGGCTGGGTATACCCCCGAGATCATGCCACTAGGCAAAGCGAGTGTAACACTTGCCTTTGTCACTTTTTACTCTGCTCATGTCACAGTTGAGTCCTAAAACACAGAATTGTTTTGGTATTAATATTGATAACATAATTTTTTCCAGATTTGTATTAATAATTCAGATGCCATAAGTCTTTTCATAAAAGCTCTTATGACATAAGGATACAATTTTTGTGTTTTTAAAAAGACGTAGGAATGTGATTAATTGGTTGAAGTTGCATCCCTATATTTTAATATATTGATACTCACAATTGGATGTAAATTATGTTAATTTGCAAATAGACTTTACAAACTCAAAACTAAAATTGATGACACAGATTGAAAATACAACTGTCATATTATTAAAGATAAATTTGTCAATTAATTATGCAAAATAAACAGTTTACAAATGACAATTAGATTAACTGGAAAATAAATTTACTTGGGTAGTTTAAAATTGTGTAGTCTTGTCCTTGTGAATGTTGTTAGGGCCATTTTTGGCATAAATAGAAGCATGTAAAATAATAGGAAGGATATATGTGAAAAACATTGATTTTTTAGGAATTTTTTAGAATTAGATTCAGTTAAACATCTCACATTCAGATAACCGGCCGGTTTTGTGAGCTGCATTTCAGAAGGGGTAAGAATGAATTAAATACTTTTGTATGCCTATTCTGAACATAATCACATAAAGCAGTCATATTTCTGTTAAGTTGCAGGTCATCGCAGAGTTCATTTGATTTCATATTTGCATATTTCCTTATAAAATAAAAGGAGACTATTCAGCCCATTGAGTCTATGTTGGTTCTCAGAATATTCCCACCCATCCTATTCTTTCACCTCATTCCTGGTAACATATTCCCTCCCATGCTCACTAGCTCCCCTGATTCTCCTCCTACTCACCTGGCCTTGAGTTACATTAAATACCAATTAACCTAGCAATCGGCCAGCTAATGGTGTACTGGCATCCACAATGGACTTCGAGAAGAGTGATCACGCGTGAATCCAGCTGGCTCTTTGCACACTTTCCATCCTTGCCGGGTTGAGCTTCAAGCTGGCAACTCGATCTCGTAAAAAGAAGACTAATGCTAAAGAAACAGCAAGGTTGCTGCCCAGTGCACTACAAGGTGCAGAACAAAAGACAACTACCAAGCACCATGTCTTGTGACAGAAAATCAGAACATACAGAAGCAAACCATGTGGTTCATATGCATCCAAATACCTCAGGGACTGCACAAAGGATCAGGATTGAGCACGGGTTGCCAGGACTGTGAGGCACCTACTAGCCACTGTCCAAATATCCACTTTGTTCCATGTTTATATTTTTCTCTAAACACATTTTCCAGGTTTTGGGTTTCACCCAGTTTTTGACACAGTACATTAAGCAATCAGGATACTCTCAACAAATATAATGTGGCATGTTACAAACAATCATACTATGAAATAAATTTATAATATTTCAGAGTATCTCCCAGTACAAATTACAGAGCCAATGAAAGTGAATTTAACAGGAAATGATGGTGCATTCTTGAAAATCATTTTAAATTGCTGATTCACTGTAATTTAAGGGATAGAGTTTATACAATTGAAAGACATTGACTGTCTTATTTCAGTCTTTCAGAGGAAGCATTATTATTATAAGTTCAATACAGAGCAATGTTCTGGAATGTTGCACTGTTAGAAATGCCTTCAAGGCAGTAAAATTTTTTACAAGACTAGCTTTATTTGTGCCATGTACTTTGAAACATACAATGAAATGCATAGTTTGTGTCAATTCAAATCAGCAAAGATGTGCTGAACAACCCACAAGTCACGGTTCTGGTGCCAACATAGCATACCTACAACATATTAACCCTAATTGTACGTTTTTGGAATGTGGGAGGAAACCAGAGCACCCAGAGGAAACCCATGCAGTTACGGGAAGAATGTACAAACTCCTTACAGCTAATGATTTTTTTTTTGTCTATCCAGACTTTCTTTAGTTAAGAAAGGCACCAAGTAATTTCTTTTGTATTGCTTTGAGGTTATTTTACTGGAAATCTAAATTTAGATTGAAAATATACCTTCAAATATAAGATAGCAAAACAATACATTCGGTGTAAGATCATGGGGCTAAAGAAGCCACCATAGCAGAATCAGAATCAGGTTTAATATCACTGGCAAATGTCATGAAATTTGTTGTTTTGTGGCAGCAGTACAGTACAATTATTATAATGAAAATTGTAAATTACAATAAGAAAACTATATATAAAAGAAAACTAAATTAAGTAAGTGGTGCAAAAAGAGAGAAAAAATACTGATATAGTGTTCATGGGTTCATTGTCCATTCAGAAATCTCATGGTGGAGGGGAAGAAGCTGTTCCTGAAATGCTAAATGTGTGTCTCCAGGCTCCTGCACCTCTTCCATGAAGGCAGCAAGAAAAGAGGGAATGTCCCTAAGTGTGGGGAGTCTTGGAAGTTGTGTGTGAGGGTGCCAACAGGAAATTTCCACTGTGCGTAAGACCCTGTCCACATGGTCTTGCCCACTCTATGGAGATAATGGACAAAGTCTCTGGGATGGATAGTGAGATCAGACATAGACAGAGAGAACTGGACAGAATTGGATCAGCATTAGGTGGTTTCTGGACAAGAAGAGAGAGAATGGAGAGAAATCATGTCATAGTTGGATGGATAGACCCAAGGAAGGTGGTGATAGGTGTACTGACCTCAAGTCTCACATGTGTTAAACAATTCAGTTACATGTGCTGCCAGAACATGAGGTGTGCATCATTTTGTGTCTCCGAACATCTTCAGCAACCTTAGCATCTGTGCTTATCATTTATAAGAGGGCATGAAGAAAAATCCAGTTGTTCAGTACTATTACATGAATTGTCTAAAGTCTTTAATAAAATCCCAACACATTTATCTACTTATTTTATGAAGAGATATAGTGCAGGACAGGCTCTCCTGGGCCATTGAGCTCCAGCACCCAACAACCCACCTATTTAACACTAGCCTAATCACAGGACAATCCGCAATGATCAATTAACTCACTAGCCAGTGTGCCTTTGGACTGTGTGTGGAAACCAGACAACCTAGAGAAAACCCATGTAGTCATGGGGAGAACATACAAATTCCTCAGCACCGGAAATGAACTTAGAACCCTGATGCCCCAAACTGTAGAAATGTCACTCTAACCACTACCCTCACATGGCACCCCATTCAAGTCGTCAAACGGTGGACAAAATGTTAAATTTCTCAGACAAAGAATGCAATCAGTAAAATATATCAAACGTTCATCTAAACCCTACTCTTGCCACCTGGGATGATTTCAGAAAGGCAGGGTATACTAATCTGAAAATACAAAAGCAGGGAGTACTAGGTGCATGGAAAATGCTGCCAAAGGTGGTAGTGGGAGCAGATAGAAAACTATGTGTAAGGGGTTTCTTCTTTCATGTTACTTGCTAAGGCTAATAAAATAGCTTCTCTGTAATGTTAACTGATGAGGTAACGTTCTCTGTAGCGCATGTTTGGGTTATAATTAGTGATAACGGGTCTTGTATTCATTTGCTAACCAATTGGGATAGACGTTATTCTTTATTGTGTATCTGAAAGCTGTTGTTTGCGCGGGATTTGAGAGAGAAGGCGTGAAGAGGATGAGGAGGGAAGTCGTGGCTTGAGGAGACGGTTGCCGGACCCGCTGGGCCTGGACTTGGGGAGGGAGCCCAGGGGTCAACGACGAGTGGAGAAGGATCAGCGAAAGGGAATCCGTAAGCTCCAACGTTTGTGCACTGGACACGTTTATAAGATTATTTGTGCCTTTTATTTGTTTTCCTTTTCTTTTGTTTCTCTACTAACCCCATACTTAAATCTAAAATTTTAATTGTTCAACCACACATTGTGGACTGAATGGTATTTCGAGGTACTGATGTTACACAGGGGACACAACACGTCGCATCCACCCAAACAAGAGTACTAAAGTTTGGCTGGGTAGGGGGCGCCACCCCTGAGATCATGCCACTAGATGCAATGAGCCTTACATATGCAAAAGTCTTAAACCACATATATATGGCTAGAGTGCCCAAGACTTTTGCACAGCACTGTATAATTTTATGTATTGCACTGTACAGCTGATGCACAAAAAAACAAATTTCATGACGTGTGAGTGAAGATAAACCTGATTCAAATATGGGTCTCTATTGCGGATGGAGGGTGGGAAGGGTGCAAGGAAATGGGAATCATGGTTGGGAAAAGAAGGGAGAGGGAGGGAGGGAAGCACCAGAGAGACATTCTGTTATGATCAATAAACCAATTGTCTGGAATCAAATGACCTTGCCTGGCGTCTTAGGGCTGGCTGGATGTGTCTGCACCTATGACATCTCCTACTCTGCTACCTGTCCAACATCTCTCCTATGGTACTCTACCCTCACCATTCCCAACATCCTTTGCTTCCGCCAGATTTACAAACTCACTGTCTGCCCCAGGTTGACAAATGAACTGTGCAGAAGTCTTAGGCACCCATATATGTATCTAAGACTTCTGCACAGTACTGTACAAGAGTGGTGTTTACAAAACCTTTAGATAGCATACATATATGTAGGGAATGGAGGAATTATGCTTCAAGTGCAGGTAGAAGGAATTAGTTTGACTTAGCATTCTGTTCAGCACAGACAATGTGAGCTGAAGGGTCTGTTCCTGTGCTGTCCTGTGTTCTATGTTCTATGTTCAATGCAGTATTTCCAGCAGACCAACATTATACATCAAGGGATGTCAAATGCATGAGAAGGAAAGGAGACCCCTCATCTATTTAGGCTATGAGAATCAGTTATACTGATGATAGGGCAGTTCCTCCTGCCATGAGTTGTTGGCTTGTACCTTCAGGACCTCATAGATAACAATATTATTGTCATGGCCCTGGAGAGCCATGCTCCCACTCCAGCACTACCTGCATGATTAACGCCGAGAAAAGAAATGCCCTTTCAGATACAAATTTCACCCTTCAGGGTATTGAAATTAATTTAAGCGGCTGCCATATGCTGCACTGCAGGACAGTCTAGTTGATAGCTGCTGGCCATAAGCACCCTGCCAATCAGAATGTTGTGCAGTTTTGGTGGTAAGGAACATCCAGTGATGTGAGGGAGACTACAGATTCAATCACTGATATAATAACTAACACAAATGACGAACAAAACTCATGAATGAAAACAGGTAAAGGTCAGCAAGTAGCTGCTTTGTCAGAAAAAAACAAAAAAACTCTTTAAAATCTAAGAGTTCATAAGATATAAGAAACAGGAGCCGGAGTAAGTCAGTCTCAGGCCTCCTCCAACATAAATTAAAATAATGCTTCAATAGTACTTTCCTGCCCTCTCCCTGAACCCCCTTAACTCCTTAAAGCTTCAGTTCTTGTTAATCTCCATCTATATTCAACCTCTAACCTCAAATGATATTCAATGAATAACTAACACAAATGACCTAAAGTATTGGTGAACGCAGCAGGCCAGGCAGCATCTCTAGGAAGAGGTGCAGTCAACGTTTCAGGCCGAGACCCTTCGTCTTCCTAGAGATGCTGCCTGGCCTGCTGCGTTCACTAGCAACTTTTATGTGTGTTGCTTGAATTTCCAGCATCTGCAGAATTCCTGTTGTTTGACCCAAAGTATTGACTGTTCACTTCCATCCATCGGCTCTGCCTAACGAACTGAGCTTCTAAACCATATTGTATGTATTGCCTTTCAAAAAGAGTTCGCAGAGATTCCACAAGACATCTAAAACTTTGAAAAATTTCTTATAGAAATGTAGTGGAGAATATATTCACCACCTGCAAAAACAGCCTGGTATGGAAACACCAATGCCTTTGAACGAAGATTGCTGCAAAAAGTAGTGGATACAGCCGAGTCCATTGTGGATAAAGTTCTC
The DNA here is from genome assembly GCF_963921235.1 of Mobula hypostoma. Taxonomy (NCBI): domain Eukaryota; kingdom Metazoa; phylum Chordata; class Chondrichthyes; order Myliobatiformes; family Myliobatidae; genus Mobula; species Mobula hypostoma. The sequence goes on along the minus strand of NC_086102.1, from coordinate 29,659,860 downwards.
CCCATCACAGAGCACATCTGCATGAAATGCCATCACAGGAAAGCTGCATCCATCATCAGGGACCCCGATCACCCAGGACATGCTCTCTTCTTACTGCTACCTTCAGGAAAAAGGTACAGGAACCTTAGGATTCATATCACCAGGTTCAGGAACAGTCACTACCCCTCAACCATCAGGCTCTTAAACCAAAGGGGATAACTTCGCTCAATTCCCCTTGCCTCTTCATTGAAAAATTCCCTCAACAAATGGACTCACTTTCACAGACTCTTCACCTTATGTTCTCAATACCTATAGCTTATTTATTTATTTATTATTTTTATGTCTTTTATTTTGTTCTTGCACAGTTTGTTGTCTTTTGCACACTGATCGAACACACAAGTTGGTGTGGTCTTTTATTGATTCTATTATGGTTATTATTCTATAGATTTATTGAGCATGCCTGCAAGAAAATTAATCTCAGGTTTCTATATAGTGACATATGTGTACATTGACAATAAATTTACTTTGAACTTTGAACTTCAATCATTTTAATGCAAATTGGTCATAAGTTTCTGAGCTCTGTAATTCTTTACTATCTTGCCTCCTATGGAAAGGCCATTAAATCTCACCTTTTTAACAATGTTTTTGTTTGGCTTTCCAAATCTCCCAGACTAGGAACATTGTAATTCTTCAATAAATACTATCTGCTGTCAGTGGTCACTTTATTAGGTACCTCCTGTACTTATTAAAGCTGCCCCTGAGTGTATGTTCATAGTCTGCCACAGCTATAGTCCATCCACTGCAAGATTTAACATGTTGTGCATTCAGAGATGCTTTTCTGCCAACAACTGTTGTAAAGGGTGTTTTTTTTGAGATACTGTTGCCTTCCCGTCAGCTTGAACTATCCTGGCCATTCTCCTCTAACCACGCTCACTATCAAGGCATTTTTACCAACAGAACTGACACTCTCTGGATATTTTCTTTTGTTTTGTGCATGAAAATTTGTGCAGGAGATCAGCAGTTTCTGAGAAACTCAAACCACACCGTCTGATACCAACAATCATTCTATTGTCAAAGTCACTCAGGTCACATTTCTTCTCCCATTCTGCTGGTTAGCCTGAACAATAACAGAATTTCATGACCGTGTCTGCATGCTTTTATACGCTGAGCTATTGCCACGTGATTGGTTGATTAAGATACGTTAAGATAAAACTTTATTTATCCCAAAAGAAATTAATATTGTTGCCAGGTGGTTCAGTCAGAAATATATACTTTAAAATACCTACAAAAGATACTTGAATTAATGAGTAGGTGTACGGGTGTACCTAATAAAGCAGCCACTGAGATTAAATTTAAACTTATATTTGTTAGGGGAACTCAGTAACCATGGTGTTAACTAGCAAGTGCCTGTCAGAAGAGTGTAATTAGCCAGCAATAGTCTGCTAATTGGATGCTGTGTTGTGCTTTGTTATCCCTGCAATGCAAGGAGTTCTACAAACTAGATTGAAATAATAGAGTAATGATCAATCTGTTTGCTCATATATTACATGCAAAATAAATCAGCCTGTTTGCTTTAATTGTCGTTGTCTCATTATAATGCTCAGGAGGCCTCCTTCTGGAAGATAGCAGAAGTGCGCATGTGGGTACTTACAATCACAGCATGCATCTGGCACAATGGCAATTCGTCATTGTTACTCACCTTGGATCACATTGATGAACGATCGAGCGGGGAAAGCAAGCTCCCCATTGGAAGGGATAATGAGGTCCATTTACAGGTGAATCCAGGGAATATCTGCAGAATGATGCATGCAGTATCAACATTTGTAACAGCTTTATAATATAACTTGTGTGAAAAGAACTTTGGCTGCAGGAAACCAACAAATTTCACTTTACAAACATGAGAAAATCTGCTGATGCTGGAAATCCAAGCGACACACACAAAATGCTGGAGGAACTCAACAGGCCAGGCAGCATCTATGGAAAAGAATAAACAGTCGGCGTTTCGGGCCGGGGCCGTTCAAACTTCACATTATATAAGTCAGTAATAATAAATCTCGTTCTGATTCTGAAATTTGAACTGGTTTCTATGAGAGCTAGAGCTCTTTTTTGACGTTAGTGCTGCTGAGTATTGCATTGAGTTGGGGTTGAATCTTCATACTGAAAGAGCTAAGTCTTTACCTACTTTTCCTTAAACCCTGAGGACAATGAAGACTAGGCACAAGGATTTCTTGGCACTGCAGGCATTTTCTAAGTACAGTCCCTCATCAAGGATACAGACTTTATCCTCGTAATAGAGATACCTGATGGAGGGTCCTAGGGATTTTCTGTTGTATGATTGCATATTGCGTATCACTTCTGGAGGTCGTTTGTTCTACCAAATACTTACATTTCAAAGTACAGTATTATTTAAGAAAATATACACTCAGTGGACACCTCCTGTACCAGATAAAGTGGCCACTGTGTGTATGCTTGTGGTTTTTTGCTGCAGTATCCTATCCTCTTCAAGCTTTGTTGTGTTGTGCATTCAGAGATGCTAAGTGTGAAAACTCAGGAGATCAGCACTTTCTGAGATACTCAAACCACCCCGTCTGGCACAAACTATCATTCCTCAAAAAGGACTAAGGGGGTATAAATACCACCAGACCAGACATGCCCAGGCATCATCTCTGATGAAGATGGCAAAGTTAGAAATGTTGGTTATAATCAACACTTGTACCCGGCTGGAAGCCCGAGAAGAGTTTATTCGTTAATCATTCCACAGCTAACGTCACTTACACCACACTTCTTCCCCATCCTGACAACAACTGAATGTTTTGCCTATTTCTGCATGCTTTTATGCATTGAGTTGCTGCCATGTGATTGGCTGATTACATTATCGAACAGGTGTACAGACATACCTGACAAAGTGGCCACTGAGTGCATGCCACCTTGAGATTAATTTTCTTGCAGGTATTTACAGTAGAACAGAGAAATACAGCAGAATCGATGAAAAACTACACCCAAACAAAAACTGACAATAGGCAGAAGAAAAACTGTGCTAATTAAAAATAAACAGATAAATAAACAACCAAGTTAATAATGAATCCTGAGATCATAAGTTACAGAGTCTTGAAACCAGTTCAGAGTTGGGGTGAATGAAGTTATCCACACCAGTTCAGGAACCTGATCGTTGAAGGGTAATAACCGTTCCTGAACCTGGTGGTCTGGGACTTAAGTCTCCTGTACCATCTGTACCTCCTTCCTGATAACAGCAATGAGAAGACAGCATGGCCTAGAAGAACTTCCTCTTGAGAATCATGAAGCGCGTTTTCTACTCTGGCCCACTCTTCTGGCCTTTCTTCACAAAGAGCCACTCTTTAAATAATGATAAGCTGAACTAGAGCCCTAAAACAACAGTGTGCCCAATAGAGCTATTTAATAAGCATCACACTTGAAGATCTTGATCCTAAGAACACTTTTCAAAACAGCCTTAGTACAACCATGCAGTGCTGTTTTTCCATGAACCTGAAGGAATATCCAAGCTTACATTAAAATTACCTCCCATTTTCTCACATGACAGGGATGGCTCAGAATGTATTGTCCTCATTGAGTGAACTTCATTCAAAACATGGTTGCATTATGGTTTTGATTAAGGGAAGCTTTTTTTCAGCATTATATGCCTATCAGAGTTTGTAATCCAGCAACATTTTATCGGAACTATGATTGTGTTTATACCAAAATAACCTTGCCAAGCGAATGTTAAATGAAACTCCAGCCTGTGTCTAAAGGATTTGAGCACTGGTACTTACGACAACAATTTCAGTAAATTAGCAATAGAAGAAATTTAATTCCCAGAGTTGATAAAGCATTTCAACAGTTTGGTGTCAGTTGAATGATAAGATGCAGTTGAACAATCTGTCCAATTTTGACATGGAATTGAAATGATTTGTAATTTATCCCCAAGAATTTTGTCTCCCCAATCAAAACCAATGTTTGTCTGCAGAAAAGTGCCAAAGCTTATCTCGAGCCAGCAGGATGAGAAAAATATTTTATATGTTTTCCAAAGCACAACAGAGTAAGAATGAAAAATGATTCAAGGCAGATTCAACTCAAAATTTCATCATCCCATTCACAATTAAAAAACAGTCATTCATCACTTCATTTCTTTCAGAAACTAATAGGATTTTAGCTCTCTTCTTAATACTGTAATGCAAAAATGGAAAATGCCCATATGCTTTGTACACATAATGTTCTTTTGTAAAAAAAAACTCTTATCACCAAGGCAATTTGCTTTGAAATAATTGCTGATTTTAAGTGTGCTGTCCAAACAGTTATTGCAATATGTCAACAGTATAACATTTATTTATCCAGCCTCAATAACTAAATAAATAAAACAAGTAATTACCACAGAATTATTTATTGGATCTTTCTGTGCACAGTTTGGATACCAGAATTTCTGCAATGATTGCACATTAATAAATATTCCAAAGGATTCAGGGATTCAAAGTAAAACACACAAAATGCTGGAGGAACTCAGCAGGCCAGGCAGCATCTATGGAAAAGAGTACAGTTGACGTTTTAGATCGAGACCCTTATCAGGAGTGAAGAAAATAGATGAGGTCAGAGTAAGAAAGTGGTGGTGGGGGGAGGGGAAGAAGAAATGCAAGATAGTAAGTGATAGGTGACACTGGGAGAGAGGAAGGGGTGAAGTAAGGAGCTGTGAGTCTGATTGGAGAGGACAGAAAGCCATGGAAGAAGGGAAAGGGGAGGAACTTCAGAGGGAGGTGATGGGCAAGTAAGGAGATAAGGTGAGAGAGGGTAATTGAAATGGAGAATAGTGAAGGGGGAGAAATAAGGTAGATTTTTCAGGGGGGGCCTACCCTGAAGAACTTTAAATCTTCGCTTTGATGGGAGTTCAGTGAAACCCTCTCTCACTGCTCCGCTTTTGTGACCTCTGCTGCCCTCCATTAATCTCTTCCAAGGATTCAAAGTGCATTTATTGTCGAAATGTGTATGCAGTATACAACAATGAGATTTGTCTTCTTCACATACAGTCACAAAACAATGAAGAAGAACCACGGAACCCGCAAAAAGAGGAAAAAACATCAAACCCCCTTCACCTCCACAAATCGCACAAATGGCAACAAAAAAAATCTAAAACACAGAATTTAAAACACAAAATCAAAAGGCAGCAGAACCACATCTGAACTAAAAAGAAGATATAAAATAAATGAAAGGAGTTGCATCATGACCCTTCTTGATGATGTTGCCTGTGGGAGCATTGTATGGTGGCGCCATGGTGTTGTGGAATTCACTGACTTTAAGCAGCTTTGATCAGTCCTGAAGTAACTAAAAGTGCCAATGGACTGAAGGTCCTTATAAGATTGAATTGTCTACATTGCATGCAAGTACATGGAAACAAATCTATAACATTTCAGAGACTTGTCTCATTTAAGAGATATTTAGGCGGGAGTATGAACAGGCAGGGTATGGAGGGATGTAGACCAGGTGCTGGCAAATTAAGGTGACATGGAAACATAGCAATAAGCAAAACAGCACCAGTGATCATCAATCAGGGTTCAATTCTCACTGCTGCCGGTAAGGGGTTTGTATGATATCCCTGTGACCACATGGGTTTCCCGTGGGTGCTCCGGTTTCCCTCCACATTCCAAAGATGTACAGTTAGGGTTATTGAGTTGTGGGCGTGCTCTGCTGGTGTGGAAGTGTGGAGGGGCTTGTGAGCTGCCCAGCACAATACTCCTTTACTTAATGTGCATTCACCACGATGCGATGTTTTGATATACATGTGACAAATAAAGCTATCCTTTAAAATAGGACAGACAATGTTGGCCGAACGGCCTTTTCCTTTGTTGTGCTTCATACTTTGCCTTCTCATTATGTCCATTACAAAACATCGTACAGCAGACATGAAAAACCATTGCAAGCCAATTAACCTTAGGTGAGAGCGTTCACATTTACTCTTTCTCTGTTGATATCTTGCTGCTAAGATATAAAGCTCTGTAACTATAATTTGAAAGATTCTAGACATCCGATTTTGTATTTATTATTTGATTTCACAGTAGGATGCTTGAGCTGAAAATCACACTGCCTTGCAAAAATGCTGTAACTCAAAAAGCAGATTAATTATACAGTGTTACATATGTAAATTGGGACCTTTCTGAAGGAGCCATACTCATATCTACAAGGGAACCTGACAAAAAAGGGCAGAGAAATGATCTTCAAAGTCAACTCAAAGCAGACAATATTAAATTCAAGACATCTTATACACACATGATCTTAGTTTTTCACTGAAGTTACAGGCTGAGAGGCAAAGCAGTGGCATTGGTGGAGAAGATGACCAAACGATATCCAGTGCAGGTCACTGTGGTGGTATGTTTGACAATATGTTTTACCAAACTCTGAGGCATGGGAGTCAACACCCCGCTCTGCAAATGAACTGGCCCTTGATTCCCAGACCAGCAGACTGCAATCTATAAGAATAGGCAACAGCACTTCCAATATGATTATTCTCAACACTGGTGCTTCACAAGGAGACTGCAGCCCCACCCCCCCACCTCCCAACACTCTATTCCCTATACACTCACTAATACATTGCCAGATTCTACTCCAATTCCAACTACAAGTTTTCAAATAATGATGAGTCAGAGTTCAGGAAAACGATTGAGAGCTTGGTAACATGTTGTCCATGATAACCTTTCCCTCAATGTCAGCAAAACAGAAGAGCTGGTCATTGGCTTCAAGATGCACATGTTCTTCACTGTATCAGTAGTGCTGAGGTTGAGAAGGTTGACAGCTTCAAGTTCCTAAGAGTGAACATCATTTGTAGCCTGTCCTGCTCCAACCACATGGGCACCATGGCAAGAAAGCTCACCAGTGCCTCTACGTCTTCAGGAGACTAAAGAAATTTAGTAGTCCCTATTGATCCTTACCACTTTAATTGATGCACCATAGAAAGAATCTCACCTGGGCACATCAAAGCTTAAAATAGCAATTACTTTACCTATGACCACAAGAAACAGCAGAGAGTCGATGTCACCTCCATGGGCTTTGCCTACATTTCTTACTGCCTCTGTAAAACAGCCAGCATAATCAACGACCCCACCCGTACTAGGGATTCTCTCTTCTCCCCTCTCCCATTGGGCAGCAGATACAAAAGCTTGAAAGCACGTACCACCAGGCTTAAGTACTACTTCTACCCTGTTGATATAAGACTATTAAATCATTCCCTAGTATGATAATGTCAACTCTTGACCTCACAATCTACTTCACTATGACCTTGCACCCTATTGCCTAGCTGCACTGCAACTTGTCTGTAGCCGTCACTCTTTATTCTGCATTCTGTTATTGTTTTACCTTGTACTACCTCAAAACTTTGTTTCATGATTTGACTTATATGAACTTCACTGTACCTCGGTTACGTGTGATAATAATAAACCAATTTCAATATTGGTTAATTTGCTTTGAAACTTTCACTGTATGAATATGACTTGATCAATCTAATTCTGTGCCTTCTGACTTTTACCTTGTGTAATTAGATTCCATTTGGGTTTTTTCCAAAATTGAAACAGCCTAGTTGTGTACCTTGAAGAACAGAGAATCTCCAAGTGGGGTTTCACACCCTGCTTGCTTGTGTATTAAAAGGAACACAGCACTAATTTAAAACTTACAATATAATGTACTGTATATTTGAGCTTAAGTAATCTAATGCTGAAGATCAACCTGTTACACTGACCTGGCATTTCATTATGGCCCTGCTATTTCAACATCCACTATGTTAACGCATAATGAATTCCTTATCCTTTAATGATTTTAATAATACATACTATTGCATCTCCTCCAGTGGCTAAATGTTTGTTTAAAAAATGTAACATTATTTGTGTCGAGTATGATCTTTCTTTCTGCCAAACATCATCCACTGAGAATTTAACTGATATATTTCCAGTAACAATGTTCTTTCTCTATATAGCTTCAGTTTAACCTTGTCAGGATTAATAACTGTGCATACCTAAAAGCTAAATAATTTGCAAGTAAGTGGCCATAGGGGATATATTGTTCAAATATTTTGGAAATTTACTCCATCCATTTTAGAAAGCAAATACACAAAGCTTTAAAGATACCCACTTGGTCAATTTTACTTTTATTTTTCTCACAAGTTCCATCTATGCTGATGTTTGGTGGTTGTCTATCATGTCTGACGACGACAGGAAACCTGAATGGAAGAGTTTTTAAAGCAGAAAATCTGTTGCACTGGAGCTGTTCCAATCTCTCCACCTCAGAATTCGCACTACTCGTGTGAGTAGTCACAACTGGGGTCTTCGTTGGTTGCAGTAGATGACCATAATTTCTTCTGTGCCTCATTATGCCCTTTGCTATCAATGGAGTGTTACAGAACCACCTTCCTGGCCATTGGTTCTCACTGGCAGATCCCATCCACCCAGTCTGCCAAAGCTGACTTTGCATGCTCGGACAGGCATGCCCCTATCTCACCGGGGTACGAGGCCCACCGGCCACCCTCACCTGGTTTAGCCTGCCTGATGGAGCAGTGTACCGGAGTCTGGCTGCTGTCATATGCAAATGCTACGTGGAGTCGCAGGTGACAGCTGAGTGTCCAGTGAGGACCAACGTTGAGTGAGCTGTCCCAGATTGGACATGACAAGCCCCTTCACCAGAGATGCTACCCCTCCCTAGGCACCCCATGCACCCCATGCTGATGTTTTACTGACATTTAAATATTCTACAATTGAGTAGTCACCTTTAATGATCAGAACCTGGCATTTCCAATAGACGGCTTTTGATTTTAGCAAACAAACCAATATCAGAGCTCTAATCCAGTATTGAGGTGAGGGCATCAAAGTTCAAAGCAAATTTACTGACAAAATACTGTACCTATATGTTACCATGTACCACTCTGAGATTCATTTTCTTGAGGGCGTTCACAGTAGATACAAAATAACACAAAGAAAAAGTATACACAAAGATGGACAAACAACCAATGTACAAAAGACAAGAAATACAAAAAATAAAAACAAAATAATATTAATAATTTTTTCAAAATAGTAAATAATATTGAAACCATAAGTTGTCCTTGAAAGAGAGTCCATAGGTTGCGGGATCAGTTCAGTGTTGAGAAGGGTGAAGTATTCCACTCTTTTACCAAAATAGACTGGCCTGCAAAAAAAAATTCTTTGTAGGCTTTTCCATTCTTGGGCATTAGATACAAAGCTAATGGGACATAAGTTATTCAGTGATGGGGCAAGTGAAGTTGAGTGAAGTTATCCCCACTGGTTCAAGAGCCTGATGATTGAGGGGTAATAACTGCTCTAGAACCTGGTGGTGTAGGTCCTGAGGCTCCTGTATCTCCTTCCTAATGGCAGCAGGCAGAAGGGAGCATGGCCTGGATGGTGAGGATTCTTGATGATGGTTTCTGCTTTCCAGTGACAGCACTCCATGTAGATGTGCTCAGTGGTGGGTTATGCAGCACCACGCTTGGTATTGCCTCCCATATAAGATGTTGAACAAAGCCTGTAACTTTCCTCTTAGATGATCAGTAAAGATGCTGAGGAACTATCATGTAGAAGAACAAAGGAGTTATGCCAAGCTGATTTCCTGGCCCGTAGTTACCGGCAGCACCTGTGACATTTTAAGAATGGCATCTTCCCCTCCGCCATCAGATTTCTGAACGGCCAATGAAGCCGTGAATGCTACCTCACTATTTTTGTTCTCTTTTTGCACAACTGCTGCCACAAAGCAACAAGTTTCATAGCATAAGCCAGTACTAGTAAACCTGATTCTGAAACAAATAATCTAAAGAACAGCTGTGAAGCTGGCTGAGTACGAATTGATAATACTGTTCACAGACACTTCTAGGACATGGTAAAACCATGCACGTGCAAGTTCATTCCTTCTTTAAGATGGGAAAGCCAAGTGGCCTTTTTATGCAAACAGTTCACCTAAAAAAGGTCTGGACAACTTCACTCTTGAATTAGATATGACACTTAAACAAATCATCTCCTAAATTGCCCAAAAGCCCGATTAGATCTGAAACATGCTAAACTTCTGAAGACTTCTGAATGTAGAAAGGGTAGGTTAATTATTTATGTTTATTAATTAATTAAATAATACTGCAAACTTCTTGGACCAGAAATGCTGATAATGAAGCAGTTTTCAAAGTGAAGAAAAGCAGGAAGGTGGAAATCACAATCTAGGTGTGCAGAACAGAGTGAGTCCATCATTTTTTTTGTTCAGATAAACTCTAGATTAGAAAAAGCAAAATAGATTTTTTGTTGCTTAGAATAGCTTGGGTTCAGTAAAGTATTGTCTAAGATTTTAATCCCGCAGGTATTGTTCAATGGCTGTACAAAGCATTGGAGAGGAACAGTGTAAAATATTACCAGGCTTTCTATCTTCACAGTTTGCATTACCTTTGGTGCCTACTTCTGAGGAGAGTAATGAATTGTTCAGCAAGGACTTTGATTATCGTTGAATGTTCCTCTTACTGTTATTTATGCTTGTTCTGTGCCAGCTTGGCAGTACATCTGGTGTAATGGGGCTAGATGAATTTTTAAAATATACAACAAAACAGCATAAAGAGTGCCAAGGATATCATGATTTGCTCATTTTCTCTGAAACAGGAGGGACTATTAAACATTTAAAAAAATACAGAATGGCCAACAAGCCAAAAGTGCTTTATTTCTTTGACATTTGGGATGCAAACCTTTCTGATTAAAATAAAGAAAACCCTCAAGTTCTGGACAGTTGGGAAATCCACTCCCTGCATTTATTGAAAGCACACTGAAGTTCAATCTGTTTCTGAAAGATCTCCCTATTCAATGAGATAACCTTCTTCCAAACTGCCCAAAAGCAAGAGAAGATCTGAAACATGCTAAATTTCAGAAGACTTCTGAATATAGTAAGGATAGGTTAACTTGACACAAACTATTTGGATCAGAAATGTTGATAATTAAGCTGTTTTCAAAGTGAAGAAAAGCAGGGCAGTAGAAGTCACAAGTTAGGTGTGTAGAACAGAATGAATCCATCGTCTTATCTACACTTTCCACTCTTTTGACATTTGCATTCAGCAAGAGCTAGGCAACTTCGGTAAAGGTGGTTGGACCACGACACATTAATACTCAATAGTGTTAGCATCATCTGGTCATGCTGGGCATCATCCTTGACCATAAAATTAAATGTGTTGTCTCTATATGCTTGTGTCCATAAAAACAAGTCAGAAGCTGCATATACTTCAGTGAGAGACTCCACATTCGACACCATCCTCCCCTTAATACTGATCATTAGGCTTCAAAACCTGGCCTTTGTACCTCCCTCTGCAAATGGATCCTGGACTTCCACATTGGAAGACCACAGTCAGTATGGAACAGTGATAACATATCCCCCATCTCTGACAGTCAGCACAGGTGTAACTCAAGGATCCATGCTTAGCCTGCTGCTCTATTCTCTCTACACTCATGAGTATATGGCTAAGCACAGGTCAAATGTCATCTATATGCTGCAAGGATGTGGCGGTGGAACAAACCCAAGTGCTAAACAGGGGCACGGAGGCGGAGTCGGGAGGTGTTAGGGTTGTAGCGAGCGTGGAATTGGTGTCCAAGAGAGTTTTTACCAGGAGTCTTGGCTTTAGTAGCGAATTCTGGAACGATGCTAGGCTTAGAACTGATAGTCCTAAGAACCATGGAACAGGGTTACTCATCCATGAGCCAACCAACAAACTGGCAGCTCCTTGCTGTGATCACAGGGTCTTTATCCTGCAAGTTTCTGATGGGAAGCAGGTGTGTGTAGTTAGCGGAACCTGGGAGTGACTGGAAATTAAATGAGGTAATTGAGGCCCAATTCCTGTGGTAAATAGTAAGGTGGGGGTTTGCCAGAAGGGACCATGACACTATAAGTTCACAGGCAACACCACTGTTGTTGATAAAACCTCATATGGTGATGACGGGGTGTACAGGAATGAGATAGATCAGCTAGATAAGAGGTGTTGCAACAGTAACATCTCAATCAAAGTCAACGAGACCAAAGGATTGATTGTGGACTTCAGGAAGGGGAGGTCAGGAGGATATACATCATTTCTCGGTGAGTGGTTATTAATGGACAAGATGAGCAGCTTCAAGTTCCTAGGTAGCAATATCTTTGAGGATCTATCCCAGGCCCAAAACTTTATTGCAATCATGAAGAAAGAATGCCAGGAGATCTATTTTGTTAAGAGTTTGAGGAGATTTCGTATGTCACCAACGATTCTTTCATATTTCTGTAGATGTATTCTGCCGGATTGCATCACAGTCTGGCATGGAGCCTCCAATGCACAGGATTACAAGAGTCGTCAAAGACTCAGCCAGCTCCATAATAGGCACATGCCTCCTCACCATTGAGGATATCATCAAAATACAGTACCACAAGAAGTTGTCTGCAAGAAGTCTGCCTCATTGACAACTCCATGGCAGCCTCTCTTTTACCAATGCACACTGCAGGATGTGTAATCCAGAAAAAGCATATTTGCCCACAAAGATTCTTTCTCCGAACCTCTCAAATCACTGAGAAGGAAAAGGCCAGCAATTGCATGAAAAGAAAACACCATTTCCTCTACAAGCAACACACATCAAAGTTGCTGGTGAACGCAGCAGGCCAGGCAGCATCTCTAGGAAGAGGTGCAGTCGACGTTTCAGGCCGAGACCCTTCGTCAGGACTAACTGAAGGAAGAGCAAATTTCCTCTACAAGTTTGTATTCAAGTTGCCTATTATTTTCACCAAGACTCGTCAGGTAGCACCTTAGAAACCCATCACCTCAAACAGCCAAATGGACAAGGTCAGCAAAAGCATGGAGATACCACCATCTGGGAGCTGCCTCCAAGTCATACGTTTCCAACTTGGAAAAATATTGCTGTTCTTTCACTGCCACCGGATCTAAATCCTGAAGCTAATAGCACTGTGAGCATGCCTACATGTCAAGTACTGTAACTGCTCAAGAAGACAGCTTTTTCACTTCTCAAAGGCAGCAAGGGATAGGCAAATAATAACCGACTCTGCCTAGGGAGCCAATATCCTTTATTTAAACATTAAAACATCTATATCTGCACTCTTCCTAGACCAAAAAGCCTGGAAACCCCTACAACAGCCCTCCAGGAGTATTTTCACCACAAGAACTGCAACAGTTTAAAAGAAGGTGGCTTCCTAGCTTCCTCTTTGCCTATCTAACCAATGATGTCCACCAATAATGAACAAATTTAATGAAAGGGAGAATAAAACTCCTGATTAACCTTTACTTTACTCTGTGCCAATCATAAAATTTTCTGCTTCACCATAGCTCGTAAAAGAGAACACACAAATCTCATTTCAAGTTATATTTATAACTCTATCTGTAAATTAAATTTATACAAGTTTCCCCTGCACCTTTGAAAGTCAAAACAAATCAGATTTCAGATTTATTTATTTATCTATCACATGCACAGTAAAATATGTTACTTGTGTTAACAATCAACACAACCTGAGGGGCAGCCCGCAAGTGTCAGCAAACTTTCTGGCACTAACATAGCATACCCACCATTTTTACAGAACAACACAAGCAACAACGACAACAGAAACAGAACAACAGCAGCAAAACAACAACAGTGAAATAGGGTTTTTTCCTCCCTCCCTCCCCCCACCCCACCACACATGCTCATAGAGTCGTTTAAACCCAGGAAAGGCCATCTCCAGGCCTCCAGTCTTCAGTAAACTTGCAGTCTTGTAGACATTGGGCCTTCGACTTCTCCAGCGGACCGTGGACTTGCCGATAAACAGACCCACTGCTTTGGCTTCCGATCAGTCTTTGGGCTTCGATCTTTGGTATTATAGAATAGATAGTACAGCACATTACAGGCCCTTTGGCCCACAATGTTGTGCCGACCCTCAAACCCTGCCTCCCATATAAGCCCCCACCTTAAATTCCTCCATATACCTCCATCTAGTAGTCTCTTAAACTTCACTAGTGTATCTGCCTCCACCACTGACTCAGGCAGTGCATTCCATGCACCAACCACTCTCTGAGTAAAAAACCTTCCTCTAATATCCCCCTTGAACTTCCCACCCCTTACCTTAAAGCCATGTCCTCTTGTATTGAGCAGTGGTGCCCTGGGGAAGAGGCGCTGGCTATCCACTCTATCTATTCCTCTTATTATCTTGTACACCTCTATCATGTCTCCTCTCATCCTCCTTCTCTCCAAAGAGTAAAGCCCTAGCTCCCTTAATCTCTGATCATAATGCATACTCTCTAAACCAGGCAGCATCCTGGTAAATCTCTATACTCTTTCCAATGCTTCCACATCCTTCCTATAGTGAGGCGACCAGAACTGGACACAGTACTCCAAGCATGGCCTAACCAGAGTTTTATAGAGCTGCATCATTACATTGCGACTCTTAAACTCTATCCCTTGACTTATGAAAGCTAACACTCCATAAGCTTTCTTAACCACCCTATCCACCTCAGGGCTCACCAATAACAGGGCCCGAGTACTAGGCCTCAAACTCTGGTCTTGCTGGCTCGCATAACTAAGATCAGATTCAGGGAACCTGAGAGCAAAAGCAGAAAATGTCAGAAACATTCACAGGTCAATCAGCACCCAAGGAAAGAGAGCAGAGTTACCATTTCAGATTTTTGACTACAGGTGCTAACTAGGGTTGCCAACTGTTCCGTATTAGCCGAGACATCCCATATATTGGGCTAAATTGGTTTGTCCGATTCGGGACCGCCCTTGTCCCATATTTCCCCTGCTAAGGTAGAGTATTCCAATGAAACCTTTCATGCTGAAATGGCGTAAAGTGAAGAAGCAATTACTATCAATTTATATGGGAAAAATTCCCAAAAAATAACCTACCAAATCATACCAATAACACATAAAACCTAAAATAACACTAACATATAGTAAAAGCAGGAATGATATGATAAATATACATCCTATATAAAGTAGAAATAATGTATGTACAGTGTAGTCAGGAAGATTAAGCCAAAACCGATTTGTAGAAAAAAATCGGCACGTACACTGATGCACACGTCACGCATGCGCACACAGGTGCCCGCTCAAGGCTTCATGGTCATGGTAGTCTTTCTCGGGATAAACACAAGTGTCCCGTATTTGACTGCTACTTTTGTCCCTTTTTTGGGAGTGAGAAAGTTGACAACCCTAGTGCTACCAGACCTGCTGAGTGTTTCCAGCATCTTTTTTGCTTTTTTCCAGTCCATTTTTCAGATATGATCTCCCCTCCATTGTTTTGTGCTGACCAGGAGCCATATTTCTTTGCTATTTTCTCCAAAGGTTATTGGAGTTATGTATTATCTTTTCCAGCTGCTGATTGGCATACTGGGGTGATGTTTCTATTTTGCGTGTGATTTACAGGTGGATGCAAGTAAAATGAACATCAAGTACAGTTCTCTTTGGATCTATGGTGAGAATGATATTTGAAGATTGCAGCACAAAATTATAAGGAAAACATGACTTGTTGTGGATCTCATTTGTCCTTAGAATTCTGTAGATACCTGATTCGATTATGCCAATATCAGATGAATTAGATGAGAAAAAAAGGAACAGACATTCAAGACCACCTTGACTCTTCAGCATTTTTTCTTATTATTTATCATAGAGATCTTTGCTATAACTGGGTATTTCTGCTTTGCTTCTGGGAAAGCTACCATTCCTGCCAGCAATGAGTAATGATAGTTTAGCTTATTGATTCATGTAAAGGTTAATTGAGTGTCAGTTCATGCCAGAAATTTCCTCGATATGATTATTGTTTGAACACTCAATCTTGTAGCACTTATATCATTGCTGCCTGAATTGCCCTGACCAGATTCTGGCCTTTTCTCTACATTTCCTGCCCAATTTTACAACAAATAGCGTCTGGAAGAATGTCTTAAATATACCACAATAGCATTTCATTTTGTTCCTGGGAAAATAGCATACTTGATATTTTAAAATGCAACACTTGCAAAACTAGCCTTTTTCTAAGATTTCCCCATGGGCCAAGTGTCTACACAGGTGTGTAACTGCATCAACCTTTTTTTATGAATATGCCTGATTATTCCATTTTGAAATGTTATCAATCAAGTAATGTTGCAGATTTCATGCAGAGTAGGACAGGAAGATTATTCCTCACGGATATCACTGGGATTTCATGAGTAAATTACTAAAAAATTGCACTTTGTTGGTACTGTGCGTATTTAATTAAATATAAATTATTTAGAATAATATGTGTTGGACGGACTATTATGAAATTGGTATGTTTACTTGGCCATTTGCAAGTGCTTACATGCATTTGCAGTAGAGTTTCATTTACTACAGATTGCCTATGCACAATTCATGAAGAATATTAAACTTACTCTAAATTGAACGTGGCTGCTAATTTGCAAGAGTCAACCCAATCTTCACCTTGCACTGTGCCCCCATCTTTTATTTGCTCCCAAAAAATGAACATAGGTTTTAATTTTTGTTTAGTCTATTTACTGTCGGAGAAAAGATTAGAAACTATCTTTCATTCTGCATACGCAGATGTTCTGTCAGCAATTTCTACATAATACTCCATGAGTCTGCTTAAAGAAAAAAATATAGCATTTATATGGCATCTTTCGTGTTTCATTCAGAATGTTACAAAATACCCTAATGAAGTATCTCTGAATTTGCCACCACCATGCTGGGCAAAACATGACAGCCCATTTACAAAGAGTAGACTCCCAAGATCAATAATATAATAATGACCAAGTGAATTGCCTTTGTGATTTTGGGTGATGGATAGGTATTGATCGGGACTCCAGGTCATTATCAGTGGGATAAACTCACTGACAGCTCTCACCGGGTCTGCAAAGACTCCTCTTGACCTTTAGTAGTTTAAGGTAGTACACCACCACCTTCTCAAAGCTGTCTTTGGCATTGACAATAGGCATGGAGCAACACACACAAAGTACTAAAGAAAGTCAGGCAACATCTGTGGCAAGGAATAAACAGTTGACATTCTAGGCAGAAAACTTCCATCAGAACTGAGCTTGCTAGTGAAAAATTGACAGTGAATTGAGAAAGAAAATAGTATTAATGGTAAGACTCTTGGCAGTGTGGAGGATTAGAGGAATCTTGGGGTCCGAGTCCATAGGACTCTCAAAGCAGCTGCGCAGGTTGACTCTGTGGTTAAGAAGGCATACAGTATATTGGCTTTCATCAATCATGGAATTGAATTTAGGAGCTGAGAGGTAATGTTGCAGATATATAGGACCCTGGTCAGATCCCACTTGGAGTACTGTGCTCAGTTCTGGTCGCCTCACTACAGGAAGGATATGGAAACCATAGAAAGGGTGCAGAGGAGATTGACAAGGATGTTGCCTGGATTGGGGAGCATGTCTTCTGAAAACAGGTTGAGTGAACTCGAACTTTTCTCCTTGGAGTGACGGAGGATGAGAGGAGACCTGATAGAGGTGTATAAGGTGATGAGAGGCATTGATCGTGTGGATAGTCAGAGGCTTTTTTTTCCCAGGCCTGAAATGGCTGACACGAGAGGGCACAGTTTTAAGGTGCTTGGAAGCAGGTACAGAGAAGATGTCAGGGGTAAGTTTTTTTACTCAGAGAGTGGTGAGTGCGTGGAATGGGCTGCCAGCAACGGTGGTGGAGGTGGATACGATAGGGTCTTTTAGGAGACTTTTGGATAGGTACATGGAGCTTAGAAAAATAGAAAGCTATGGGTAACCCTAGTAATTTCTAAGGTAGGGACATGTTCAGCACAACTTTGTTGGCCGAAGGGCCTGTATTGTGCTGTAGCTTTTCTATGTTTTCTATGTTTTAAATCCCTCAGGGAAAAAATGCACCATTCCATTCAATAAGACTATAAGACATTGGAACAGCATTAGGCTATTCAGCCCTTCGAGTCTGCTCTGCCATTCCATCCTGGCTGATGTATTATCCCTTTCAAATACATTCTCCTACCTTCTCCCCGTAACCTTGGATGTCCTGAATAAGCAAGAGTCTATCATCTTCCACTTTAAATATACCCAATGATTTAGCCCCCGCAGCTGTCTATGGCAATGAATTCCACAGATTCACGACCCTCTGGCTAAAGAAATTCCTCCTCATCTCTATTCTGAATGGACACCCCTCTATTCTGAAGCTGTGTCCTCTAGTCCTAGACCCGCCCACTATAGGAAACATCATTTCCACATCCTATCTAGGCCTTTCAAGATTCCCCCTCATTCTTCGGAACTCCAGCAATTACAGGCACAGAGCCATCAAGCGCTTCTCATACATAGATACCTTCATTCCTAGAATCATTCTCGTCAACCTCCTCTGGAAACTTTCCAATGCCAGCACATTTTTTTTGGATATGGGGCCCAAAACTGCTCACGGTACTCCAAGTGTAGTCTGACCAATACCTAATCAAGCCTCAGCATTGTGCCTTTGCTTTTATATTCTAGCCCTCTCAAATTGAATGTGAATATTACATTTGCTTTCCTTACTGTTATGTTTTGTAACTCCAGAAAGTTACCGAAACAAGAACACAGGAGCCGGGGATGACTTGTCTCCGTAGTTTTCTTTCAGTGAGGCACTCACATATGATGTGGCTCAAAGTTCAAAGTTCAAAGTACATTTATTGTCATAGTTTATATACATTATACAACCTTGATATTCATCTCCTTGCAGGCAAAACTAAGAAACTCAAAAGAATCCTGAAGAAAAGAAGAGCGTCAAACTCCCAAAGCGCAGAGAGGAAAAAAAACAAACCATGCATACAGTAAAAATAAACAAATAGCATTGATAACAAAGTGGGTCCATAGACATGAAGCCCAGAACAGCTGGAACAGGCCAGAACCTCAGCCTTAGTTCAATGCAGAGCCAAGTAAACATTGTGGAGCTCTCAGACACGGAAGCCAGGGCAGGCCAGAACCTCAGCCTTAGTTCAGTGCAGGGCTGAGTAAACATCATGCAGCAGCGAGCAGAACCAGGCCGACCCTTGCCCCTTGTCAGTCCATTTGCCCCAGCGTTTAAATTGTCAAACATCAGGTCGTTCCTTGCACTAGGACTTGCACTCGGACCTAGGCCCATCGCATTGATACACTCTGGGCAAGCCTGCTACCACACTTCGGCCCGTAACCAAACTTTGCAAATCAGACTGGCATCAAATCTTGCTCTCAGTTTAGGGGGATGAGCTTCAAATCTGCCCCTCCTCTGCTCTGACTTTCCTCCGCTCCACTAACTCTTCAACCCTCGACCTAGCCTCTTCATTGTTTGCAGTGATTATTAACTATAAATTTTACAAGAAAAAAATGTTAATAATAAAACTTTTAGATATGTTCTTTGTTTTGTTTGCCACCAGTTAGTAGTCACTGGACTTCACCAGAGCCATCTTAAACTGAAGGATTAAACATGATGGTGTGATGATGAACACTGTTCATGTAACTTTTTACATATATCCCAAAACGAATATGTAATCAAATAAAGAATGCATAATCAAACAATATTTTTACAATATTATTGAAATATTAAATACATTACACTCCTCCCTACTTAGCTATAAAATCCAACTCAATATAAAATGTATCTCAACTGAAATACGTCATGTATTGCATTCTAGTCATCTATATTCAGCCACAGTTTACTCTCTCATTTCCTAAATTTAATATATATTGAAGAAGGATATTTTTGTGCTAATCTACAAAACATTGTGCATCATATCAAATCAAATGAGAAGTTCCAAAACCTGTCAACAATTTACTAAAAATCAAAAAACCAAAATTGTGAGGCTGAAAAAAAAATTCATCTCCTTGTAATTACTACGCTAACTTTCCTCAGGTGCAATACTTTATTACTTTGCTTTTGTATATTACTTTACCAACTTACCCAATTGTTTGATGTAGAAAATTATAGGATCACCTGAATATATACCCCCTCTCTCTGCAAGGTCCAACAGTATGATAGATTTTCAACAGAACAAACCAAAATGAAGACAAAAGAGCATTCAAGACAAGTCAGGGAAATGATAATAGAAATCTGGGGAAGGGTACTAGACAATCTCAAAGGCATTGAACGTGCCTTGGAGCTCAGTGCAATCCACCGTGAAAAAGTGGAAAAAATATGAAACTACAGCCACATTGCCTCAGGAATGAACAAATCTTGCTCCATCACATTGTGCAAAGCTAATAGAGACATCCAAAAAGACG
The DNA here is from genome assembly GCF_963921235.1 of Mobula hypostoma. Classification (NCBI taxonomy): domain Eukaryota; kingdom Metazoa; phylum Chordata; class Chondrichthyes; order Myliobatiformes; family Myliobatidae; genus Mobula; species Mobula hypostoma. The sequence continues at coordinate 29,639,702 of NC_086102.1, read as the reverse complement.
ACAGGCTGTAATAACGGCGAGAGGTGGTTCAATTAAGTACTGAACAAAGGGAGATGAATACTTTTAAACTGCTGACATTTCAGATTTTGAGTGGTTAGTTTTTCATATTTTACAATTTTCCCTGTTTTTTGGGCTCTACTGTGAAAAAGGAGCATGTAATTCACAAATGAAAATTCTCAGTAAAATTGATCAAAATCACTGGTAGACAAGGGGTCAGGGGCTGAATACTGTTACAAGATAGTATATACAGTGTCTTGTGTGTATGTATGTATATGTGTGTGTGTGTGTGTATATATATATATATATATATATATATATATATATATATATATACACACACACAATATACATATAATATATATATATATAAATACAACTACTATATAGACATTTGCATGCAAACTTTTAAAGGTGTGCTAGTGAGTGACAGAGAGCCATAAATGAGCAATGGCTACAAAAGACCTTGAAAAACATTTGTTTGAGCAGCAGCCAACCAGTGATCAGAAGTGTGAAAATAGGTAACTCACTCAGATTCACCGATTGAGTACATAAGGCAGTTTGGTGTTTTGATCAGAGGTCAATTGGAGATCCAAAGCACGAAACAGCATAGCTCACTCAGTTTACTGATTGAGTACATAAGGCATCAAATCACAGCAGGTAAGTGTTTTGATCAGCGGTCAATCAGTGATCTGAAGTGTGAGAAGATGTAGCTCACTTAGGTTTGCCGATTGAGTAGATAAGACATCGATTTTCAGCAGTTTGATGGTGTGAGAAGTGACCAATCAGCAATTGGGATTGATTGGCAAGAACAAATTAAAATAAGGCATGGCCACGTGGAGCACCCAACAATGGAGCAGTCATTGTTGGAGTAGACAGTGCTAGAGTGGGGATTTTAAGGCTTCAGCTCTTTGAGTCTCATAAACATAGAAACACAGAAAACCTACAGAACAATACAGGCCCTTCGGCCCACAGAGTTGTGCCAAACATGTCCCTACCTTAGAAATTACTAGGCTTACCTATAGCCCTCTATTTTACTAAGCTCCATGCACCTATCTAAAAGTCTCTTAAAAGACCCTACCATATCTGCCTCCATCACCATTGCCAGCAGCCCATTCCACACAATCACCACTCTGAGTAAAAAACTTACCCCTGACATCTCCTCTGTACCTACTGCCCAGCACCTTAAACCTGTGTCCTCTTGTGGCAACCATTTCAGCCCTGGGAAAAAGCCTCTGATTATCCACACGATCAATGCCTCTCATCATCTTATACACTATTGAGTTTTCAACAAGGAGATGCTTGAGTGAGAGAAGGCAAAAAAGCTGTAGGTAGATTTCTCTCCCCAATTTATTTATTGTTCTCCTTCTTTATATTTACACAGTTAGAACAGTAGGGGTTCCAGGCAGGATACTGGAATGCTCCTCTTGTGGGATGTGGGAAGGCAGGAAGATCTCAAGTGTCCCTGACAAGGTCACCTGCAAGAAGTGCATCCAGCTGCAGCTTATAAAACTCCGCATTAAAGAGTTGGAGCTGGAATTGGATGAATTCAGGATCTGCTGGGAGGCTGAGGGTGTGATCGATAGGACATATAGAGTGCCGAACACAGGAGAATGGCTGACAGTGAGAAAGAGGAAAGTGGTTAAACAGTCAGTGAGGAGAACCCCTGTGAATATCCCCTTCAACAACAGGTGTACCACTTTGGATATGGTGGGGATGGGGGGGAGGAAATTGACCTAGCAGAAGAAAGTCGCAGCAATCAGGTCTCTGGCACTGAGTCTGAAGCTGCTATTTCAAAGAGAAGGGTGTGAAGAGGTGAGCTGTGGGTCGGTCTGTGGGATTTAGAGGAACAAATTTATACAGAGATCGCAGACTGTTTAAAGAAACATGAGGTTGTTATAGTGGGTAATGTTAATTTTCCACTTACTGACTAAGAATCCTATACTGTAAACGGACTAAATGGGACAGAGTTCATCAAATGTATTTAGGAAAGTTTCTTTAATCTGTACATAAAAGTCTGAATGAGAGAGTGTGTGATACTTGATCTGTTTTTAGGGAATGAGACAGGGCAGATGACAGGAGTCTAAGTAGAAGAACACTTTGCACCTAGTGATCCTAATGCTATTAGTCTCAAAGAAAATATGGAAATGTCTGGTCTGTGGAACACACACAAAATGCTGGAGGAAATCAGCAGGCCCATCAGCATCTATGGAAAAATGTACAGTCGCCAATTTGGGCTGAAACCTTTCAGCAGCACTGGAGAAAAAAAGCTGCAGAATAGATTCAAAAGATGGGGGGATGGGAGAGAGAACCACCAGGTGATAGGTGAAACCTGGAGGGGGAGGGATGAAGTAAGAAGCTGGGAAGCTGATTGGTTAGATGAAGTGAGAGAGGGAAAAGGGATGAGAAATGGAGTGGTGGGGGGGCATGGATGGGGCAGGGGGCGCAATACCGGAAGTTTGAGAAATCGATGTTCATGCCATCAGGTTGGAGGCTACCCAAACGGAATGTAAGGTGTTCTTCCTCCAGCCTAAGTGCGACCTCACCATGACAGTGGAGGAGGCCTTGGATAGACATATTGGAATGGGAATGGAAAGTGGAATTAAAATGGGTGGCCACTGGGAGATCCTACTTGTTCTGGTAGACAGAGCGTAGATGTTTGGCGAAGCAGTCTCCCAATCTACATCGGGTCTCACCGATATTACAAGAGGCTGCACTGGGAGCACTGAACAGTAAATCACGCCAGCGGACTCACAGGTGAAGTGTCGCTTCACCTGGAAGGACTGTTTAGGATGGTAGTGAGGGAGGAGGTATAGGGGCAGGTGTAGCACTTGTTCCACTTGCAAGGTTAAATGCCAGGAGGGAGATCAGAGGGGAGGGACGAATGGACAAGGGAATCGTGTAGGGAGCAATCCCCGCGGAAAGCAGAAAATGGGGGAAGGGAAAGACGTGCTTGGTGGTGGGATCCTGTTGGAGGTGGCAGAAGTTTGGAGAATTATGTGCTGGATACGGAGGTTGGTGGGGTGGTTGGTGAGGCCAAGGGGAACCCTATCCCTGGTAGGGTGGCAGGAGGATGGGGTGAAGGCAGGTGTGCGTGAAGTGAAAGAGATGCGGTTGAGAGCAGCGTTGATAGTAGAAGAAGGAAAGCCTCTTTCTTTGAAGAAGGAGGATATCTCCTTCATTCTAGAATGAAAAGCCTCATCCTGAGAGCAGATGCGGTGGAGACAGAGGAATTGAGAAAAGGAGAAAGCGTTTTTACAAGTAGTAGGGTGGGACGAGATGTAGTCCAGGTAGCTGTGGCTGTTCTTTGGGTTTATAATGGACATCAGTGGATAAGCTGTCTCTGGAGATACAGACAATGAGGTCAAGAAAGGGGAGGGAGGAGTCAGAAATGGACCAGGTAAATTGGAGAGAAGTTGGAGACAAAGTAGATGAAGTTAAGAACATAGAACATAAAATAGTACAGCACAGTACAGGCCCTTCGGCCCACATTGTTGTGCTGACCTTCAAACCCTGCCTCCCATATAACCCCCACCTTAAATTCCTCCATACACCTGTCTAGTAGTCTCTTAAATTTCACTAGTGTATCTGCCTCCACCACTGACTCAGGCAGTGTATTCCATGCACCAACCACTCTCTGAGTGAACAACCTTCCTCTATTATCCCCCTTGAACTTCCCACCCCTTACCTTAAAGCCATGTCCCTTTGTATTGAGCAGTGGTGCCCTGGGGAAGAGGCACTGGCTATCCACTCTATCTATTCCTCTTAATATCTTGTATACCTTTATCATGTCTCCTCTCATCCTCCTTCTCTCCAAAGAGCAAAGCCCTAGCTCCCTTAATCTCTGATCATAATGCATACACTCTAAACCAGGCAGAATCCTGGTAAATCTCCTCTGTACCCTTTCCAATGCTTCCACATCCTTCCTATAGAGAGGCGACCAGAAATGGTCACAGTACTCCAAGTGTGGCCTAACCAGAGTTTTATAGAGTTGACGAGTTCAGCACAGTTGTAGGAAGCAGCACCAATGCTGTCATCAATGTAGCATAGGAAAAGTATGGGACAATCACCAGTGTAAGCTTCGAATGCAGACTGTTCCACATAGCCAACAAGCAAGCAGGCATAGCTGAGATCCATGCGAGTGCCCGTGGCTACACCTTTGTTTGAAGGAAGTGAAAGGAGCCTAAGGAGAAATTATTAAGAGTGAGGACAAGTTCTGCTAGGGGGAGGAGAGTGATGGTGAAGGGAAACAGGCTGGATCTGGTGTCCAGAAAAAAATGTAGAGCTTTGAAGCCTTCCTGGTAGAGGATGGAGGTGTACAGGGACTGGACATCCATAGTGAAAATAAAATGATGGAGGCCATGGAACTTGAAATCCTTGAAAAGATCAAGAGTGTGTGAGGTGTCACAGATGTAGGTAGGAAGAGACTGAATTTGGTGGCGGGGGGGGATAAAAAAGAGTTGAGGTATGCCGATATGAGTTCAGTGGGGCAGGAATAAGCTGAAACAATGGGTTTTCCTGGACAAGTGGGTAGAAATGGGTGGTACGGTGTGAAGGAACTATGAGGTTGGTGGCGGTGGGTGGGAGATCCCCAGAAACAATAAGTTTGGTGATTGTGTGGGAGGCAATGGCCTTAGTGGGGTCGGGTTCAAGGGGTAAGTAAGAGGAAGTGTCTGAGAGTTGGCGCTGGGCCTCGGCAAGGTAGACTACTACAGCACCTCCCTTATCTGCGGGTTTGATGGTAAGGTCTTTGGGTTGAGATTCTAAATTGGAGAAAGGCCAATTTTGATGGTAGCAGAAAAGAATAAGCAAGTGTGGGTTGGGACAGGCCGTTTTCTGATAAAAGTGTACCTAGTAAGTGGAAGGCCTATGTACAAAGCTTGTATGTGCCTGTCAAAATGGCTTTCAAGAGAAATTGAGGCCCTTGTTCAGAAAAAAAAGGAGCTGCATAGCAGGTATAGTTAGGTAGGAACAAATGAGGTGCTTATGATAAATGATCATGATAAGAAATGCAAGTGAACACTTAAGAAAGAAATCAGAAGAGATAAAACAAGGCATGAGGTTGCCCTAGCAGAAAAGATGAAAAAGAATCCTAAGGGATTTTACAGATAAATTAAGAGCAAGGGACAGCATTGGTTCTCTGGAAAACTAGAATGGTAATCCATGTGAGGACTAAAAAAGAGATGGGGGACATCTTAAATAAAACCATAAAATATAGGAGCAGAATTAGACCATTTGGCCCAATGAGTCTGCTCCATCCATTTCATCAATGCTGATCCGATTTTCCACTCAGCCCCAATCTCCTGCTTTCTCCCTGTATCCCTTCATGCTCTGACCAGTCAAGAACCTATCAATCTCTGCCTTAAATATACAAAAATACTTGGCCTCCACAGCTGCCTGTGGCAGAGAATATCACAGATTCACCACCCTCTGGCTAAAGAAATTCCACTTCTTCTCCATTCTAAAAGGACATCCCTCTATTCCAAGGCTGTATCCTTTGGTCATAGACTCTCCCACTAGACGAAACATCCTCTCCGCATCCACTCTATCAAGGCTTTTCAACATTTGATAGGTTTCAATGAGGTCACCGCTCATTCTTTTGAATTCTAGTGAATACAGGCCCAGAACCATCAAATGCTCTTGAATTTTTTGCATCTGTGTTTACTCAGGAGATGGACACGGAGTCTATAGAAGTGCGGCAAAGGAGCAGCAAGGTCATGGATCACCTGCAGATTACAGAGAAGGAGTTGTTTGCTGTCTTAAGGCAAACTAGGGAAGATAAATCCCTGGGGTAGAAATTGCAGGACCCTAGCAGAGATTCTTAAATCATCCTTAGCAACAGGTGAGGTGCCGGAGGATTGGAGGATAACTAAGTTACTCCACTGTTTAAGAAAGGCTCCAAAATTAAACCAGAAAATTATAGGCCAGTGAGCCTGACCTCAGAAGTAGGAAAGTTATTGGAAGGTATTCTAAGGGACAGGATATATGAGTATTTGGATAGGTGTAGCCTGATTAGGGATAGTCAACATAGATATATGATGGTTGGCGGTGTCTAACCAATCTTGTAGAGTCTTTTGAGGAACTTACCAGGAAAGTTGATGAAGGCAAGGCAGTGGATGTTGTCTACATGAACTTTAGCAAGGCATTTGACAAGGTCCCGTATGGGAGGTTGGTCAAGAAGGTTCAACTTGGCATTCTAGATGAGGTAGTAAATTGGATTGGACATCGGCTTTGTGAGATGAGCGAGAGAGATGATTGCCTCTCTAACTGGAGGCCTGTCTCTGATAGAGTGCCGTTTGGTTTGTCATCAGTATCAATGATCTGGGTGATAATTGCCATGGAAAGATGGTGTCGAAGAAGCCTATGAGAGGAAAAAAGACCAAGTTCTCTGAACTGGCAACTGAAGCTGCCCAGAATGGCTGGAAGACCAAGATTTTCCCCATAGAAGTGGGATGCAGGGGATTCGTTGCTACATCTACAACCAGTCTATTGAAGAAGATGGGAGTGAGGGATCACTCCCTCCAACAAGCAATCAAGTCCTTGTCAAATGCAGCAGAAGAAAGCAGCAGTTGTATTTGGATTAAAAGGAAAGGCAACAACTGGGCTGCAAGATGAAGACAGGAGGGTATGGAACTGAGGGGGTTGTATCTGGGACACCAGGTAGCACCGTTGAGCCCTCTGGAGACATCGTGGGCTTATCAACAAAACGTCAAAGAAAGAGTGTGCCCACCTGATGACCCCGATAATGCACCTACCCTCCCTCCTTGCCACCACTCCAAGCCCACTGCCAACATCAAGAGTGCCGACTTACCACAGGGATTGAAACATCAAGTCCTAGTAGCTCTACTATCTACTGGTTAACTGGATCAGCAAATTTGTGAATGACACTAAAATTAGGGGTGTAGTGGACAGTGAGGAAGACTATCAGAGCTTGCAGTGGGATCTGGACCAGTTGGAAAAATGGGCTGAAAAATGGCAGATGAAATTTAATGCGGACAAGTGCGAGGTGTTGCACTTCAGACACACTAGGCAGGGTAGTTCTTATACCGTAGGGCACTGAGGAGTGTTGTAGAACCAAGGGATCTGGGAATACAGGTCCATAATTCATTGAAAGTGGTGTCACAGGTGAATCGGGTCGTAAAGAAAGCTTTTGGCACATTGGCCTTCATAAATCAAAGTATCAAGTACGGGAGATGGGATGTTATGCTGAAGTTGTATAAGACATTGGTGATGCCTAATTTGGAGTATTGTGTGCAGTTTTGGTCACCCACTTGTAGGAAAGATGTAACTAGGCTTGAAATAGTGCAGAGAAAATTTACAAGGATGTTGCTGGGACTGGAGGACCTGAGTTATAAGGAAAGACTTCATTCCTTGGACAGTAGAAGATTGAGAGATGATTTGATAGAGATATACAGAATTGTGAGGGATATAGATAGGATAAGTGCAAGCAGGTCTTTTCCACTGAGGTTGCGAGGGACTACAAATAGAGGTCATGTGTTAAAGGTGAAAGGTGAAAAGTTTAAGAGGAACATGAGGGGAAACTTCTTCACTCAGAGAGTTGTAAGAGTGTGCAATGAGTTGGCAGTGCAATGAGAGGGCAGTACAAGTGGTGCATGCAAGCTTGGTTTCAACATTTAACAGAAGTTTAAATAGGTACAGTATATGGATGGTAGGGGTATAGAGGCATATATCCGAGAGCAAGTTGATGGGAGTAGGCAGTTTAACTGGATCAACAGAGAGTAAATGGGCTGAAAGGCCCGATTCTGTGCCATACTTTTCTATGACTCTAAAACAAGGAGGTGGTAATGAAGGTCAAATGCTCAGCTTGGATGTAGTTAAGGTCAAGTTTAAGAGATAGACTAAATTCATAATATGACATAAGGAGTCAAGGTATTATGATGGGAATATTTCAAAATCATGGCTAATTTCATCAAAGCTGGGGGTAGATGACCTCCAGCATTTTGTGTGTGTTACTTAAGATTTTCAGCATCAATTAAATCTCTTGTTTCCAGTGCACAAGATGAACTGAAAAGATAGGGTGTCAGTCGTGGTGGGAGCTGATTTCACTTGTTCTATGCATTGGTCATCTCCAAGACGTTGAGGCTATGTAGGCTGCCCTGTCTGCTATACTCCACGCCTGCCAATATGATGAACTGATAAGCGAGGCTTTGGGCCTACTCCGGGCTGTTCCGGGGTCCAGGTCTGAAGACTCGTTTTGGTTCAGATGCTGTTGTTTGCTTCAATTGTTTGCATGATTGGAATTTTTTTTTCTTTCTCTTACGTATCGAGTGTGGGTCTTTTATTTGTATTTTTATTCTTTTTTTTCTATAATTGGGCTCTTTTGAATTTCTTTCTTGTTGGCTACCTGTGAGCAAGCAAATCTCGAAGTTGTGTAATTCATTCATTCTTTGATAATAAATGTTCTTGAATCTTGAGTCTTGATGTGTGTAATGGTGCTGAAGGCATATGTGAAGTAAAACATAGAATGCTGGTCCAGCTCTTCTGGAAAAATAATGGAACCAGCCAGAAATTTGTGTAAAATATATCAATGATTTGTCATATTCTGCCTTAGGGCCCTACGAAATTGAGTTTGCTGTCAGCATTTCGATATAAATGTCAAAAAAAATGCTGGACTTGTGCCATAAGTACAAATTAACCTCACCAGAGCTAGAGTGCCGTTGGGGTTAACAAGCACACCAGCAATAAGAAAGAAAGGTACTGGAAAATAATGCTTTATGAAATAATATAATCCTCCAGCTAAGTCCCTTTGATCATAAGTCTGTGAAATCAAATAAATTCAAGGTTCACATAATGGAAACAGACCAGAACTACGAGCATTGCTAATTTTCAAAGTGTTGCTAGGCAAGGCCTAACCTAAGGGAAAAACGAAAACCTCTCCAATTCTCACCTTCAGTTAGCATGTATGGATGGTCTGCATTACTCCAAGGTCGGTTATAGCTGAAACAACAGAAATAATTGACGTGAACACAGTTGCTGCATTTCCTGGTGGGTTTATTTGTCAATGTTTATCTTTCCTAAAATGTTTAATCCATAGTGAAAATGTTCTTAGAGACAGCAATGCGTTAGTGGCTGTAAATACTTATGCATCTGCTTTGCATTTTAGTTAACACACGTGAAAATCATCTGCACTAATTTCTACAGTCCAGCTATATTTTGAGCCAGACTAATTTCTTTGTCTTTTCTCATTATTTCTGTTGACTTTGAGGTAAAACTGTATTCATAAAAATTAGGTACCTTCTGGATCTATTACTGGCTAAATACTTCTTTTGCTGTCTAAACTAACTGAAGCAATATTTTCCTTACAGGAGAAAATATTAAATGATTTTTAGACAGATAAAACTTCTGTTATTATTCAAAACTGCTATTAATTTAATTACTAAAGCATTCAAGTGCCACACCCTTTCAAGTATGCTTTCTTGACTCGCATCATCTTCAATAAATCCCGCTGCATGTACACTCTGTGGCCACTTTATTAGGTACAGTCTCTACCTAATAAAGTAGCCATTAAGTGTATGTTCATGGTCTTCTGCTGCTGTAGCGCATCCATTTCGAGGTTCAAAGTGCTGTACATTCAGAGATGCTCTTCTGCACACGACTACTGTAACACGTGGCTATTTGAGTAACTGCTGCCTTCCTGTCAGTATGAACCAGTCTGGCCATTCTCCTCTGACCTCTCTCATTAACAAGGTGCTTTTGCCCACAGAACTGCTGCTCTCGGGATGTTTTTTTTTGTTTTTTTTTAACCTAATTCTCTGTAAACTCTAGAGGTTGTTGTGCATGAAAATCCTAGGAGGTCGTCAGTTTCTGACATACTCAAATCACCCCGTCAGGCACTAACAATCATTCCATGGTCAGAGTTATTTAGATCACATTCCCTGCCCATTCTGATGTTTGGACTGAACCACAACTAAACCTCTTGAAAATGTCAGCATGCTTTTTTTGTATTGAATTTCTGCCACGTGATTAGTTGCTTAGATACTTGCATTAACGAGCAGGTGCAGAGGTGTACCTACTGAAGTGGCTCCTGAGTGTTTACTCCAAGCTGTTTATACAACACTGTATTAAAACAGTACTAAAAGCAAGTGCAGAAATGCATGAATCATTGGCTTTATTTGTTTAATCAATATAGAAATTCAGCACGACCCTTATCCGGGAATTAAGAGATGGGGTTTCTAAATTCTAGAAGTTGCTGATTCAAACAAATAGTTTCTCAAATGATATTTATCACATGCACTCCAAAAATATAAACCATATTGAAACTGAAAAATTGTGACTGTTGGAAATTGTTTGCAACAGACAATAAAAAAAAGAGATTTCTGATGACATATTAATTACTGTTGGACATCACAGAAAGCTGCAAATGATCCCTGGGCTCCTGTAGAGATTATATCCGCAAGTTTGTGGAGAAAAATTGTTTCAAAAATTCCAACATCTGTGTAAAAGGCAAGGTTCACCGAAAGGAAGTGGGACAAGCTGAAGGAAGGAACACATCTTCAACTCGCAAGAACATGCTTAAAAGGACAAGGCATTTAAAAGCTATATTAATTAAATTAATATTATGCTATGAACAACTTGATGCTGAGTTCATGCTCATCTTGGAGCAAGTACACAAAAAGGGTATTGAAAGTTCATTGAAACTGATACTACTTTATCATTCCCATGAGATAACAAGCCTACAAAAACATGCTGAGTTCAGTTTGTCCCTATTCTTGTAAGGGCTATGGTTCATTACACATCCCTGGCCTATCATGTAACTTTTTTCTTATGACTATTTGTTTATGGTGTGGCTGTAAATTTCCACTTAGTCTAAATTTACAACTGTTTTGATGTGAAGTGTGTCATCCAAAGGGTATGATATAATTTATCTCTCCGTCTTGGTAGTAAAATTCCAGGATATAAAACTGGAATTCATCTGTTGTTCAGGCCAGAATAATAGTCCCCATTCTAGAATAAAGAATTTACTGCCAGGAGGCATAAAATATAAAATAATACCATTGTCCTTTGCATCATACTCTTAATATTGCAAAACACCACATATCATTTTACAGTGAAGATCCTAGTCTACTCTCTTTGCTGCCCACAATTCTCATTTTCAGAGAGGAAAAAAGAAGATCAGGCCAGTACACCATTCTTACTGGATATGACAGGATAGATATGGCGTTAGTATTTCCTCTGGCTGAGCTGTCCAGAATCATTTTCTCAACATACAAGGTCAGCCACTTATAGGACAACAACGGGAAGAAAATTCTCCATACAGTGAATAGTAAACCTTTAGCATTCTCCACCTGAGAGGACTGTGGGAGGTTTTGCTGCTGAGTATATTCAAGAGTGATTGATAGACTTTTAGCTAAGGAATCAAGACATAGCAGATTAGTGTAGATATGTGGTACTGAGGTAAATGTGAAGCCATTAGTTGCCTCTGCTGCCTATATTCTGCTGTTCTTAAAATTTTTGATATTTATCAATCTCTATTCCTCTGATCAAGGACATGTAAAATTATCTGGTTATGGAGGCATGCATGTTTAGAGACATTGCATTACATTATTGGTCCCTGCATTACCTTATATTAGGAGTTTAAGGTTTATGCATTCTTTTACAAGCCGCATAGTTCTGGGGCAATGAAAGGTGCAATGTAAACACAAACCTTTAACTCTCAAAGGAGAGAGGACAAGGCTGAGCAAGACCCAAGGGGAAGAACACTAAAAATTCGAAAATTGTGGATAGAGCATAAGGTTTGCAAAAAACACTCGAAGTAAAATCATGAGTTGTCTTTCTCAGTGTTACAACAAGGAAGAGCGTGATGGCAAGGAAGAGGAAGTGGGATGGGAGTGGGCGGTGGTGTTGTTGCTCTCACAGTCCACAGTTAGGAGTCCATTGGGCTCAGGCTGGGCTGTTCAGCTGAAACTTTGAACTAATTTCTTAGGATTGTGGTTGGGCACAGTGTGGGTAGGTGAAATGTAGCAAGGCTGATGGGTGAGGACTTTATGTGAGACGAAGATCAGGCTGTAAGTGTTAAAATTAGCAGCAGTTTGTACTGCATATTGGAGGAGAAATAATGAAGTAACAGATCAATATATCAAGAGCTGAGAGGAAGGAATTGCATACTAATTAACTACTTCCCAATGAGCAACAAAGTCAAAGTACTACTACATATTTATTTCGGATTGTGAGAGAAAACCTACTGGCAACTCAATGTAATGAGTATGTTAATTAATAGTAATTGCTAAATGTCATGCTGTCCAGGAATTATAAACACATAACTTCCACCTAGAGTTCTGTCCATCTTCATAACAACTGATAGTAACACTCTACCCATTGATGATTGTATAAATTAACAGTTAACATATAACCATATAACAATTACAGCACGGAAACAGGCCATCTCGGCCCTTCTAGTCCATGCTGAACTCTTACTCTCACCTAGTCCCACCGACCTGCACTCAGTCCATAACCCTCCATTCCTTTCCTGTCCATATATCTATCCAATTTAACTTTAAATGACAACATCGAACCTGCCTCAACCACTTCTGCTGGAAGCTCGTTCCACACAGCCACCAGTCTCTGAGTGAAGTTCCCCCTCATGTTACCCCTAAACTTTTGCCCTTTAACTCTCAACTCATGTCCTCTTGTTTGAATCTCCCCCACTCTCAATGGAAAAAGCCTATCCACGTCAACTCTATCTATCCCCCTCATAATTTTAAATACCTCTATCAAGTCCCCCCTCAGCCTTCTACGCTCCAAAGAATAAAGACCCAACTTGTTCAACCTTTCTCTGTAACTTAGGAGATGAAACCCAGGTAACATTCTAGTAAATCTTCTGTGTACTCTCTCAATTTTGTTGACATCTTTCCTATAATTCGGTGACCAGAACTGTACACAATACTCCAAATTTGGCCTTACCAATGCCTTGTACAATTTCAGCATTACATCCCAACTCCTGTACTCAATGCTCTAATTTATAAAGGCCGGCATAACAAAAGCTTTCTTCACCGCCCTGTCCACATGAGATTCCACCTTCAGAGAACTATGTACCATTATTCCTAGATCCCTCTGTTCTACTGCATTCTTCAATGCCCTACCATTTACCATGTATATTCTCTTTTGATTAGTTCTAGCAAAATGTAGCACCTCATATTTATCAGCATTAAACTCCATCTGCCATCTTTCAGCCCATTCTTCTAACTGGTCTAAATCCCTCTGCATGCTTTCAAAACCTGTTTCATTATCCACAACTCCACCTATCTTTGTATCATCTGCATACTTACTAATCCAATTTACCACCCCATCATCCAGATCTTTAATATATATGGCAAACAACACTGGACCCAGTACAAATCCCTGAGGCACACCACTAGTCACCAGTCTCCAATCTGACAAACAGTTATCCACCACTACTCTCTGGCGTCTCCCATCCAGCCACTGCTGAATCCATTTTACTACTTCAATATTAATACCTAACAATTGAACCTTTTCAAATAACCTTCCGTGTGAAACCTTGTCAAGGGCCTTACTGAAGCCCATATTCTCTGCCACAGGAAACAGTTGAGGCCAGTTCATTGGCTATATTTAAGAGGGAGTTAGATATGGCCCTTGTGGCTACGGGGATCAGGGGGTATGGAGGGAAGGCTAGTGCAGGGTTCTGAGTTGGATGATCAGCCATGATCATAATAAATGGCGGTGCAGGCTCGAAGGGCCGAATGGCCCACTCCTGCACCTATTTTCTATGTTTCTATGTTTCTATATAGACAACATCCACTACTTTACCTTCGTCAACTTTCCTAGTAAACTCTTCAAAAAATTCAATAGGATTTGTCAAACATGACCTTCCATGCACAAATCCATGTTGACTGTTCCTAATCAGACCCTGTCTATCCAGATAATTATATATACCATCTCTAACAGTACTTTCCATCAATTTACCCACCACTGACATCAAACTCACAGGCCAATAATTGCTAGGTTTACTCTTAGAATCCTTTTTAAACAATGGAACAACATGAGCAATACGCCAATCCTCCAGCACTGTCCCCGTTTCTAATGACATTTGAAATATTTCTGTCAGAGCCCTTGCTATTTCCACACTAACTTCCCTCAAGGTTCTAGGGAAAATCCTGTCAGGACCCGGAGACTTATCCACTTTTATATTCCTTAAAAGCGCCAGTACTTCCTCTTCTTTAATCATCATACTTTCCATAACTACCCTACTTGTTTCCCTTACCTTACACAATTCAATATCCTTCTCCTTAATGAATACCGAAGAAAAGAAATTGTTCAAAATCTCCCCCATCTCTTTTGGCTCCGCACATAGCCATCCACTCTGATTCTCTAAGGGACCAATTTTATCCCTCACTATCCTTTTGCTATTAATATAACTGTAGAAACCCTTTGGATTTATTTTCACCTTACTTGCCAAAGCAACCTCGTATCTTCTTTTATCTTTTCTAATTTCTTTCTTAAGATTCTTTTTACATTCCTCGAGCACCTCATTTACTTCAAACTGCCTATATTTATTGTAGAAGTCTCTCTTTTTCCGAACCAAGTTTCCAATACCCCTTGAAAACCATGGCTCTCTCAAACTTTTAATCTTTTCTTTCAACCTAACAGGAACATAATATTTTTGTACCCTCAAAATTTCACCTTTAAATGACCTCCATTTCTCGATTACATCCTTCCCATAAAACAAATTGTCCCAATCCACTCCTTCTAAATCCTTTCGAATCTCCTCAAAGTTAGCCTTTCTCCAATCAAAAATCTCAACCCTGGGTCCAGACCTATCCTTCTCCATAATTATATAGAAACTAATGGCATTGTGATCACTGGACCCGAAGTGCTCCCCAACATATACCTCCGTCACCTGACCTATCTCATTCCCTAACAGGAGATCCAACACTGCCCCTTCTCTAGTTGGTACCTCTATGTATTGCTGCAAAAAACTATCTTGCACACATTTTACATATTTAGTTGCCAATCACACCGCTCCTGCAACCATGTTTCACCAACAGCTACAACAGCATATTTCCAGGTATCAATCCATTGAGGGGATATAATCTCATTCATAACAAGAACTTCATGACACTGCTGCTGAAATGTTCATTTCAGTAATAACGTTCGTTTCACTTGATGTGTTTGTTGATGTTCCTTTGAGATGTGATGATACACCAAGTGAACAGAACTCTTTTTGGTCAGTGTGAAAGCTGATGGGGCAGTTGGTCATGTAAGGACAATATATTCAAGAATTCGGCTGTGTTAAGTTCAAATATTCAGAAAACTGGAAGGGGAGAATTTGTACAGCAGCAGCAATGAATTGTGAGTTTCCACACTGAGGTGAGAACTATATATTGCTTTTGCAGTTACTGAGAACAGGACAGAAACTCTGTATATACAATAAAGACTTGGCTGCTATTGAGTGCAAGTAGATCAGAGGACTGGAGAGCTTCCCCACAAGCTATTGGAAATTTTGTTGCATCAATTCCTTTTTATTTTATCATGATGATCTGAATGCTACACCAATCAAATGGGAATTTTTGATTCTGAAGAAGGATTGTCAAATGGAAACTGCATATTGTGGATTTCAAATATCAACATATGGTACAGAAACTGCACTGTGGTTGACAGGAGGTCTCTACAGCAGGTGGTTAAAGATGCCCAACACATCACCAGCACAAGCCTACATACCATCAAGGACATACAGTATATAAAAGGCCAGCAATATCATAGAGCATTCCACCTACCCTGCTCATGGACTGTTTGCTTCACTGCCACGAAGGAGGAGGCTATGTGATGTCCACATATTAGACTCAAAATCAGACACTTGCCTCGAACCGTCAGGCTGATCAACACCTCCAGCTATTAACCCATCCCACCACTCCATACACATCACCCAGTGTCATTCCTTGTACATAAAATCAGTCTAGGTATGTAATAGTTACTTGTACGTTTGGTTTCAATGGATTGCTTTTACATTTATATTTATTGTGTTCCTTACACTTATTGTGTTTTTTTAATGCTGCATCAGATCCGGGTAAAAATTATTTTGTTCTCCTTTGCACTTGTGTACTGAAAAATAAAACAAACACTCTTGAATCTTGATGTAACAGCCATCATTCATTCAATCCATTGTCATCCTGATACAGTCAGTCCACTTTAACTGAGTGATTGGGGAGGTTTTAAACTAATTTGGCAGGGGATGGGATCTGGAGTGATAGAGCTGAGAATGGGGCAGTTAGTATACAAGTAAATGAAGTGTGCAGTAAGACTGTGAGAAAGGAAAGGCAGATGGTATGGTAAAATTGCAGTCAGTGGGCTTGAAGTGCAACATGGGGGCAAAATTGAAAAGGATGATGAAAATAAGACTGAAGGTGTTATATTTGAAACCATGCAGTATACAGAATAAGGTAGATGACCTTGTAGCGCTGTTCGAGATTGACAGGTATGACACTGTGGGTATCACTGAGTTGTGGATGAAAGAAAATTGTAGTTGGGAAGCAGGGAATTTGCAAAGGGCTGTGAGAAAGGCCAAGAAGTGGAATATGGAATTCAGTACTTTGTAGGGAAGTGTATGGTCTTGCACTTTGGTAAAAGGAATAAAGGCATGGACTAATTTTTAAACAGGGAGAAAATTCAGTATTCAAAGGTGCAAAGGGACTTGGGAGTTCTTGTGCAGGACTCCCTAGAGGTTAACTTGTAGGTTAAGTACGTGCTAAGTTAAGGAAGGCAAATGCAAAGTTAGCATTCCTTTTGAGAGGACTAGTGGATAACAACAGGGATGTAATGCTGAGGCTTTACAAGGTATTGTTCAGACCACACTTGGGGAATTGTGAGCAGTTTTGGCTCCCTTTTCTAAGAAAAGATATGGTGGCATTGGAGGGCACCCAGAGAAGGTTCACAAGAATGATTCCAGGAATTAAAGGTTTAACGTACAACGAGTATTTGAAGGCTCTGGGCCTGTACTCTCCAGAGGCTGGAAGAATGAGGGGAATCTCATTGAAACTTATTGACTATTGAAAGGCCTAGATAGATTGAATGTGGAGAGGATGTTTCCTGCAGTGGTTGAGTCTCAGACCAGAGGGCACAGCCTCAGAATAGAGGGATGCCCATTTAGAACTCAGATGAGGAGGGATTTCTTGAGCTAGATAGTAGCGAATTTGTGAAATTTATTGTCACAGGCAGCAATGGAGGCTAAGTCACTGGGTATATTCAAAGCAGAAGTTGACAGGTTCTTGATTAGTCAGGGTAGAAAAGGTCAAGGGGAGAAGGCTGGAGAATGGGGTTGAGATGAATAATAAATCTACCTTGATGGAATGGTGGAGCAGATTCGATGGGCTGAAGGGCCTAATTCTGCTCCTATGATTTATTCCTGATCAGTCTCTAATGTTGGCAATTCACCTTATCCTCGGCTGAAAATTCATAAATTGACGCAATGGAAGAAAATTCAAACGTTCTCTTTTTCACTACATTAATATCTAAACCTTCTGATGTCTTTCTGTTATCATTCTTACATTTTCATTAGTGACAGAGTTAACATTTGAACTTGAGTGAACAGTCTACATTCTATTCTCTCCAAAACTGTAGATAATGAAGTATGAAACTTTGTTTGACTGATTATCCAGAGACCTAGATTAATGATTCTGTAACAAGGGTATTTAAAGCACAGGAAGAACTCAGTAGGTTAGATGGCCTCTATGATAGTTCTGATCTTTCACTTTATTGTTTACCTGCATTGCACTTTTTTGGTAGTGGAAAATGGCTACTAACATCATGAAGGGCCCTACACACCCTACTCATGAACTGTTTGTCCCATTCCCATCAGGGAGGAGGCTACATAACATCCTCACCAAGACCACCAGTCTCAAAATCAGTTACTTTCCCTAAGCAACAAAGCTAATCAACACCTCTACCCACTAAATCCACCACCACTTATCATTTCCAGTCAGTCACCTTGGAGTCACTTAATGGACATATAATCAATTTATGTATTTAGTCTATCTTAGGTATTTATTGTGTGTGTTATTATTATTATTGTGTTCTTTATCTTTTGTATTACTTTATGCTGCATAAGATCTGGAGTAACAATTACTTTGTCCTCCTTACACTCCTGTACAGGAAATGACTTTAAACAATCTTGAATCTTTATACACCATTGTTATTGTTTTACCTTTTTCTAGCTCAATGCACTGTGTAATGATTTGATCTGTATAAACAGTATCTTGGTTCATGTAACAATGATAAACCAATACAAATGCCAGTCCATGGAGGGAAACAGGCAGTCAATGTTTCGGCAACACACATCAAAGTTGCTGGTGAACGCAGCAGGCCAGGCAGCATCTCTAGGAAGAGGTACAGTCGACGTTTCAGGCCGAGACACTTCGTCAGGACTAACTGAAGGAAGAGTTAGTAAGAGATTTGAAAGTGGGAGGGGGAGGGGGAGATCCAAAATGATAGGAGAAGACAGGAGGGGGAGGGATGGAGCCAAGAGCTGGACAGATGATTGGCAAAGGGGATATGAGAGGATCATGGGACAGGAGGTCTGGGGAGAAAGACGAAGGGGGGGGAACCCAGAGGATGGGCAAGGGGTATAATCAGAGGGACAGAGGGAGAAAAAGGAGAGTGAGAGAAAGAATGTGTGTATAAAAATAAATAACGGATGGGGTACGAGGGGGAGGTGGGGCATTAGCGGAAGTTAGAGAAGTCAATGTTCATGTCATCAGGTTGGAGGCTACCCAGATGGAATATAAGGTGTTGTTCCTCCAGACTGAGTGTGGCTTCATCTTTACAGTAGAGGAGGCCGTGGATAGACATGTCAGAATGGGAATGGGATGTGGAATTAAAATGTGTGGCCACTGGGAGATCCTGCTTTCTCTGGCGGACAGAGCGTAGGTGTTCAGCAAAGCGGTCTCCCAGTCTGCGTCAGGTCTTGCCAATATATAGAAGGCCACATCGGGAGCACCGGACGCAGTATATCACCCCAGCCGACTCACAGGTGAAGTGTCGCCTCACCTGGAAGGACTGTCTGGGGCCCTGAATGGTGGTAAGGGAGGAAGTGTAAGGGCATGTGTAGCACTTGTTCCGCTTACACGAATAAGTGCTAGGAGAGAGATCAGTGGGGAGGGATGGGGGGGACAAATGGACAAGGGAGTCATGTAGGGAGCGATCCCTGCGGAAAGCGGGGGGGGGGGTGGGGGAGGGAAAGATGTGCTTAGTGGTGGGATCCCGTTGGAGGTGGCGGAAGTTACGGAGAATAATATGTTGTACCCGGAACTGGTGGGGTGGTAGGTGAAGACAAGGGGAACCCTATTCCTAGTGGGGTGGTGGGAGGATGGAGTGAGAGCAGATGTGCATGAAATGGGGGAGATGCTTTTGAGAGCAGAGTTGGTGGTGGAGGAAGGGAATTGGGACCCTTCATCTGGACTGCACTTTTGATCTGTGACAACATTTGATTCTATAAATCTGCAATACACGTAATATCAAGTTTTGACTACTGAACTGTAGTAAAAATGTCCTGACAAGGAAAATACAGCCATCTTTACTCAGTTGGCTGGTAAGTGACTATGTACTAGCCGGCCATTTGCTTGACTCTTACAGTCCTCTCAACTGGCAGCTCACTCGGTTATACCAAACCATACAGAATTGGTTGAAGAAGGGGTTCATAATCGCCTCTGGCCCATTAGGTGTGGACAAAAGTTATCTTGTCAGATTAAGGAACAAATCTGGAATGAATTTTAAAAGTAGCTACCTGGCCTGCATTACATACAACTGATTTTCCCAAAGTGTAATGGAACAATTTCTATTTCGGCTCTGAATTATCATATTTCAAAGTACAAGTAAATTTATTATCAATGGACACATATAATATGTTAACATCTACTATCTTGAGATTCATTTTCTTGCAGGCATTTAAAAAGGAATAAAAGAAACACAATAGAATCAATGAAATTCCCTACACAAACACTCAAAGACTGACTAACAACCAATGTGCAAACCAAGTTTTGTGCTATTCATCTTATTTGAGAAAAAAATGAAAACATCACAAAATCATATGGCTACTGAGAGAACAACATTGATTAACGGGATTAACAGAAAGGCTGGTTGTAAAATTTGCATGTCAATGTGAGGTCACAGATGCAAGAGGCAGCTAATTGATGGGGTAATCAAATGAGAGACAGATCGAGCCCTCTGCTGCTTTGCCACCCTGCTGCTGTTGACAGAACCATGTAGCTCGAGCCTGTCTTATAAAAGGGACTGTGGGGTGGAGGGGGGAGGTGGAATTACAAATGATTTGATGTGAGATCAAAGTGCAGAGGGGGGAGCCACAGGTGCAAGTCATTAATGGGCACATTAATCTCTCCATTCACCCACAGACTTACAAATGACGCTGTGTGCAGTTTTCCAGTTCCGAGTGCATTTATCGGGAAAGGTACTTAAAGCAGAAGCACGGCAGTGGCTGCGTGCTGGAGAACAGAGCACACACATTAATTACAATATTTACTAGCCTTCTGAGCAAAACTGCAGTGTTTTCTCAGTTGCTTACAGGAAGACCATGAGTGATGGTTACAGGATAGAGGAAAACAAATACTGCAAGACTCTGAAGGATGTCATAACCTACAAAATTGGATTCTGAATGTTATCTGATCTCTAAGGCATTTGCAACTTTGAAATACTTTTTAAAGAATGCACTTTGTTTTAACCCTTATATCACATCCTCTAGGGAATCCTAAACTCATTCCTTAAATTATCTTAATTAAGGGCTTCATTCAAGGATCTGTTGAGATCTTGTATTAAAATACTATAATTAAATGTCAAGAACCACCTCATTGTTGCAAAATTAGTGCTTTATTTCAAAGAAACTTCAAAGAGAAACTATGGAGCAAGAAATTGTAGCTTGTACCAAACTGGCATGATGAGCAGCATCCACGTCAGTTTCCTATGGGGCTACAGAGACTCCATTTTCTTCCACATCTGACATCCACTATATTGTTTAATTAGCTCATATCCCAAGACATTTATAAAATTAAGCAGGGAAACTGCATTTTAATGTTTGCCAGAGGAACAAATTTTAAAGCATAACTTTATTGCCTTTTTGTCCATAGTCGCCTGACTTGATGGCTATTCTCAGCACTTTCCATTTTAATTTTAGATTTCCAGCATTTCCTATAGTCTCCTTTTGAACCACAATGCTTGAGATCCTTCTCTGACCAAAGCTTCTCAGTGGTGCCACGCACTGATGAATGCTGTTTCAGAAAATGGGGCAGATTTAGAGCAGTTCAGGCTGCAAGAGGAAGAAGTCAAAACTATGTGTCTCCATTGTGCCATTGGGCATTGTGCCATAAACAGTGGTCTTTCTCCAGTACTCTCAAGCAGCAAGACCTCAGCAGTGAGGGGCCTCAAGCTTGCACTAGAGAATAAATTCATACTCTATCTAAGTCCTGCAGCTGTATTTCCAGGTTATATAGTCTTCTCAACACACGTATGCAATACGACATTGCTGCTGTTGGATCCTGATGCTTTTATGATCCAAAGGTTCTTCAGAAGTCAAGAATGAAGCATGAATCTTGTTGCTTTTAATCGGTTTAATTAGTTTTACAAGAGTAAAGAATGGAAAAGAAGAAGCCTGTTAAGAGACAAAGAAAAGAGCAGAAAGACTAAAAGAAGTATGGTCTTCTCATCCCAAACTACTGATAACAGAAAATTTGACTGATAGCAATTAACCAATAAGGTAGCCAGAATCAAGCAATCTGATACCTACCACTGGAACCAATAATTTTTCCGGGAAAAAAAAATACAGAGGCAACTGTAACCACTGGAAAAGTCACTAAATAACTACATGCATATGGGTAATTATATAAAAATACAAACAAGCATAAGGAAGTTAAACTACAAGAAGAATTACTATTCTACACCCTTATCTAACACCGCTACCTTGTCATGTCTTTTGAAGTCACAACTGCATGTGTGAAGGGACCATGATACAATTTACACCACAGGCCGATCCCTGCAGATAATTGTTTTTCTGTGTCTAAACTATGATGAGGTATATAAAAATCTGATTTGTTGATAGAATTTCCATAATAATAATTTTCTTCTTGCCTTCCATTTTCAATCATTTTACCTTCCTTGATCTGTTTCGTTATTACTTCAATTACTTTTAACTTCCACATCTCAGATCCCAGAGAACGAAAGAATACTGTATTTAATGATGAAGAAGACCTACAGAGACAAACCAGGAAAATACAAGTAGTCTCTATGGGTTGATATTATTATAGGTTGCTATTATAGCTGTCAACTATTACTTGCCAGCTTGTACTCCTTCCCTTCATGCCATCTTCTTAACCTGCTTTTGTCACCCTTCCTTTCCAGTCCTGATGAAGGGTCTGAAATGTCATTTCCTCTTCATAGATGCTGCTTGACCTAATGAGTTCCTTCAACATGTTGTGTGGGTTGCCCTGGAATTACAGCATCTGCAGAATCTCTTAGGCTTATAGGTTGGTAAGCCTTGCATCACTAGCAGTGAGATCACTGGAGAAGATTCTTAAGGATAGGATTTATTCACAGCTGGAAAAGCATGAATTTATTGAGGATAGTCAATGTGGTTTTGTACAGAGGAAGTCATGTTTTACATAGTTGATTGAGTTTTTTGAGAAGGCGATGAAGACTGCTCATGAGGATAGGTTTGTGGATGTTGTTATACGTGGACTTGAGTAAAATGTTCAGAATGGTCCCTTATAGCAAGCTGAGCCAGAAGATGAAGGCACATGGGATAACAATGATTTGATAGACTGGTTTGGCCATAGAAGAAGGAATGTAGTGATGGAGGGGTTTTCTTTTCACTGGAGGTCCGTGGTCAGTGGTTTTTCACAGGGGTCAGTTTTGTAACCTAAATGATTTGGACAAAGGTGTAGGTGGGCTGATTAGGAAGATTCATCACTGAACCGTGGCTGAAGGATGGTTGCAGTCGGGAGCTGAATGTCTCAGGTTACTCATTATATCAGTGGGATAGGAAGATAAGCAGAGGGGGTGCTGTGGCTCTACTGGTAAGGAACGGCATCAAATCAGGAGAAAGATGTGACATAGGATCGAAAGATGTTGAACCCTTGTGGGTTGAGTTATGAAACTGCAAGGGTAAAAAGACATTGATGGCTGTTATATACAGGCCTCCTAACAGTGGCTGGGAGGTAGAGCACAGATTACAACAGGATACAGAAAAGGTGAGTCAAAAGGGCAATGTTATGGGAGATTTTAACATGCAGGTCAATTGGGAAAATCAGGTTGGTAATGGATCTCAAGAGTGTGCGTTTGCTGAATGCTTAAGAGATGGCTTTTTAGAGCAGTTTGTCATTGAGCCGATGAGGGGATCAGCAATACTGGATTGGGTGTTATGTAATGAACATAACATAAGAGCGATTAGGGAGCTTAAGGTAAAAGAACCCTTAGGAACCAATGATCACAATATGGTTGAGTTCAGCTTGAAATTTGATAGGGAGGAAGTAAAGTCTGATGTAGCAGTATTTCAGTGGAGTAAGTGAAATTATAGTGGTATGAAAGAGGAGCTGACCAAAGTAAATTGGAAGGAGTTGCTAGCAGGGATGTCAGCAGAGCAGCAATGGCATGTGTTTTTGGGAAAAATGCGGAAGGTGCAGGACATATGCATTTCAAAAATGAAGAAATACTCAAATGGTAAAATAGTACAACCATGACTGACAAGGGAAGTTAAAGCTATTGTAAAAGCAAAAGTAAGGGCACACAACAAAGCAAAAATTAGTGGGAAGATAAAGGATTGGGAAGTTTTTTAAAAACCTACAGAGAGCAACTAAAAAATCATTAGAAGAGAAAAGATGAAATATGAAAGCAAGCTAGCAAATCATCGTCGTCGTGGGTATCCCTCGAGGTCGAGGATGATGGTCTTTGTTCTGTTGATCTACTTATGGGCTCACAAGTGGCTTATGAGTCCAATCTTGGCTTTGAAAGTTCTTCTGCATTCAGGACAGGTAGCTCCAGATGGCAGATCGGACTTTGGTTGTTGCTGCCTCTCTTTCCATTTTCTTCTTTTTTCTTCTAATTCTGCACATCTGTTGGCTTTAAAAGTTGCTGTTCCTTCTCAGATGATGGCTTGCCAGAGTTTTCTGTCCTTGGCATTGGTTTCCCAATTGTTGATGTCGACGTGACATTTCTTCATATTGGCTTTTAAGACATCTTGTCCAACATATAATTCTCCGTAACTTCCGCCACCTCCAACGGGATCCCACCACTAAGCACATCTTTCCCTCCCCACCCCCGATTTCCGCAGGGATCACTCCCTACGCGACTCCCTTGTTCATTCGTACCCCCCCATCCCTCCCCACTGATCTCCCTCCTGGCACTTATCCTTGTAAGTGGAACAAATGCTACACATGCCCTTACACTTCCTCCCTCACTACCAGGTGAGGCGGCACTTCACCTGTGAGTCGGCTGGGGTGATGTACTGCGTCCGGTGCTCCCGATGTGGCCTTCTATATATTGGCGAGACCCGACGCAGACTGGGAGATTGTTTCGCTGAACACCTACGCTCTGTCCGCCAGAGAAAGTAGGATCCCCCAGTGGCCACACATTTTAATTCCATGTCCCATTCCCGTTCTGATATGTCAATCCACGGCCTCCTCTACTGTCAAGATAAAGCCACACTCAGGTTGGAGGAACAACACCTTATATTCCGTCTGGGTAGCCTCCAACCTGATGGCATGAACATTGACTTCTCAAACTTCCGCTAAAGCCCCACCTCCCCCTCGTACCCCATCCGTTATATATTTATATACACACATTCTTTTTCTCTCTCTCCCTTTGCTCCCTCTGTCCCCCTCACTATACTACCCCTTGCCCATCCTCAAATTTTCCCCCTCCCCCTTTTCTTTCTCCCTAGGCCTCCTGTGCCATGATCCTCTCATATCCCTTTTGCCAATCAACTGTCCAGCTCATGGCTCCATCCCTCTCCCTCATGTCTTCTCCTATCATTTTGGATCTCCCCCTCCTCCTCCCACTTTCAAATTTCTTATTAGCTCTTCTTTCAGTA
The DNA here is from genome assembly GCF_963921235.1 of Mobula hypostoma. Lineage (NCBI taxonomy): Eukaryota > Metazoa > Chordata > Chondrichthyes > Myliobatiformes > Myliobatidae > Mobula > Mobula hypostoma. The sequence goes on along the minus strand of NC_086102.1, from coordinate 29,614,645 downwards.
AGTCCTGACGAAGGGTCTCAGCCCGAAACGTCGACTGTACCTCTTCCTAGAGATGCTGCCCGGCCTGCTGCGTTCACCAGCAACTTTTATGTGTGTTGCTTGGAATTCAAGCATCTGCAGATTTCCTCGTCTTTGGGTTTGAATCTTTTCTGTTGTCCGCCTCTTTTATGTTTGTCTTCTTTAAGCTGGGAGTAGAAGATTTGTTTTGGCAGACGTTTATCTTTCATCCAAACAACATGATCACTCCATCTTAGTTGGTTCTTGATGATGAAGGCTTCAATGCTTGTTGTTTTTGCTTCATTTAGCACACTGACGTTGGTTCTTCTATCTTCCCAGCTGATATTTAAGATGTTTCGAAGACAGTGTTGATGGAACTTTTCAAGTGCTTTCAGATATCGTCGGTATGTTGTCCAGGTTTCAGGAGCGTTGGGATCACCACTGCTTTGTACACTAACATTTTGGTGTCTGTTCGGATGTCACAATCATGAAAGATTCTTGTTCGGAGACGTCCAAAAACTGTTCCAGCGCATTTAAGACAATGTTGGATCTCGTCACTAAGGTCGACATTGGAGGAGAGGTGACTTCCAAGATACAGAAAGTGGTCCACATTTTCCAGGGTAGTTTCGCCAAGTTGAATTGATGATTCTATCCAGTTTGGCTCAGTTGGTGATGGTTGGTAGATGATCTGAGTCTTCTTGGAATTGATGGTAAGTCCAAGTTTCGTGTATGCACGGTTGAAGGCAGTCAGAATCTGTTGTAGGTGGTTTTCTGAAAGAGCTGCAATACTGTTGTCATCTGCGTATTGGAACTCGATGAGGGAACTCGTGGATGTCTTTGTTTTGGACTTGAGATGGGCAAGATTGAAAAGTCAGCCATCTGTTCTGTAGACAATTTCGATTCCTAGGGGTAGGTCGTCCTTGATGATGTGGATGATGGGCGCAATAATATCAAAGTGTATAGTAAAAGCTTTTTCAATTATGTTAAAAATAAAAGAGAAACGAGAGTGGACATAGGTCCGCTAGAAAATGAGGCAGGAGAAATAATAACAGGGGACAGCAAGGAGATGGCTGATGAACTAAATGAGTATTTTGCATCAGTCTTCACTATGGAAGAACTACCAGTATGCCTGTTGTTGTTGTGTTTGAAGTATGAGAAGTGGGTGCAGTTACTATTACAAGAGAGAAGGCACTCAAAAAGCTAAAAGCCCTACAGGTACATAAGTTACTTGGACCAGATGAACTGCACCCTGGGTTTCTGAAAGAGGTAGCATTAGAGATTGTGGTGGCATTAGAAATGATCTTTCAAAAATTATTGGACTCTGGCACAGTACCAAAGGACTGGAAAATTACAAATGTCACTCCACTCTTTAAGAAAGGAGGAAGGCAGCAGAAAGGAAATTATAGACCAGTTAGCCTGACCTCAGTGGTTGGGTAGATGTTAGAGTCAATTGTTAAGGATGAGGTGATGGAGTACTTGGTGACACAGGACAAGATAGTGCAAACTCAGCATGTTTTCTTTCAGGGAAAATCCTGCCTGACGAACCTGCCGAAATTCTTTGAGTAGTTTACAAGTAGGATAGATAAAGGGGATGCAGTGGATGTTGTATATTTGGACTTTCATAAGGCCTTTGACAAGGTGCCACACATGAGGTTGCTTACTGAGTAAGAGCCCACAGTATAACAGGAAAGTTACTAATATGGTTAGAGCACTGGCTGATTGGCAGGAGGCAGCGAATGGGAATAAAAGGAAAACACATCAAAGTTGCTGATGAACACAGCAGGCCAGGCAGCATCTCTAGGAAGAGGTACAGTCGACGTTTTGGGCCGAGACCCTTCGTCAGGACTAATTGAAGGAAGAGCTAGTAAGAGATTTGAAGGGGGGAGGGGGAGATCCAAAATCAAAATAGGGTAATAAAAGGATTCTTTTCTGGTTGGCTGCCAGTGGCTCGTGGTGTTCTGCAGGGGTCGGTGCTGGGACCACTTCTTTTTATGCTACATATAAATAATTTAGATGATGGAATAGATGGCTTTGTTGCCAAGTTTGCAGATGATATGAAGATTGGTGGAACGGCAGGTAGTGTTGAGGAAACAGGTAGGAGGCAGAAGGACTTAGACAGATTAGGAGAATGGGCAAGAAAGTGGAAAATGAAAGACAATGTTGGAAAATGCATGGTCATGCACTTTGGTAGTAGAAATAAGTGTGCAGACTATTTTCTAAATGGGGCGAAAATCCAAAAATCTTAGATACAAAGGGACTCTGGAATCCTTGTGCAGAACACCCCAAAAGTTAGCTTGCAGGTTGAGTCGGTGGTGAGGAAGGCAAATGCCATGTTAGCATAAATTTCAAGAGGTTTAGAATACAAGAGCAAGGCTGTGATGCTAAGGCTTTCTAAGGCACTAGTGAGGCCTCACCTTGAGTATTGTGAACAGTTCTGGGCCTCTCATCTTTGAAAAGATGTGCTGGCATTGGAGAGGGTCCGTAGGAGGTTCACAAGGATGATTCCAGGAGCAAAAGGGTTATCATACGAGGAACATTTGATAGCTCTGAGTCTGCACTCGCTGGAGGGGGGATTTCATTGAAACCTTTTGAATGCTGAAAGGCTTAGACAGAGTAGATGTGGAAAGGATGTTTCCCATGGTGGGAGAGTCTAGGACAAGAGGGCACAGCCTCAGGATAGAGGCGCACCCTTTCAAAACAGAGCTGCAGAGAAATTTATTTAGCAAAAGCGTGGTGAATTTTTGGAATTTGCTGTCACATGCAGCTGTGGAGGCCAGTTTGTTGGGTATATCTAAGGCAGAGATTGATCGATTTAGACAGATACATGAAGAGGTAAAGGATAGGGGGATGTGGACAATGTGCCAGCAGATTGGATTTGTTTAAGTTGACATCATGGTTGCTACAGATGTCTTGGGCCTTGAAATCTGTTTCTTTGCTAAATTGAACTGTTCTATATTCTTATCTGTACCTTTAAGTTATTGTTGTTTTCCCTTAACAATATTTAAACAATTTTTTGGTACATAACGCTATCATCACCATTAGATTTTGCGTCCAAGCCATGGAAAGATCTGCTCTGCATTGCTAGAACTAATTTGTGATGATAGAATCAGGCAGTGGTTCTTCATATTTCCAACAGAAGCAGATGTTTAGAGTTTAATACAACCAGTGGTCAATCTTAGCAGTTCTGATCAAAGACAGATTTCCTGCAGATGTGGTACTGTCTGACCTAACAAATATTTCCAGTATTCTCTGTTTTTATTTGAGGATTCCAAGATCTGTAGCTTTTCATGAACTAGGCTGATGCTCTGGAGTATTTTTCGGAGAGTGCTGATGTCCTTCAATGAGAGCACTTGGATGAATGATTAAACCAAAGCTCCGTATCATTAGATCCTAGGGTTTCTTCAAAGAAGGTAAGAATGCTGTCACAGACAACACTCGTTTGGAGGGGTACAGCACAGTAACTGGCCTTTCTAACTCAATAAGCCTGTGAGCCCCATTCCATCCATGTGACAAATTAACCCACTAACCCATACAGTACGACTTTGGAATGCAGGAGGAAACCCACACTGTCATGGGGAGAACGTACAAGTTCTTTACAGACAGTGGAAGGACAGTCTTCTTCTTAAACATCTTCAAAAAACAAATTACCATTACTTAATGTAGGTAGCCTTTTAAACAGAAAGTTATTTTCTGTCTCTAGGTGACTTGACGTGACTTGTTTTTTATTATGTGTTTTATTACAGCAACTTTTTCTAAGCTTTCAAAAAAAGAAAATGGCCCAAGGCACAACACATAAGTACAATTTGACTGAAAAGTCTAGCTAAGAAAAGGTTTTCAGAGGATTAGTCAATGAGATAAGTATAAAGGAGTGTTTTTGTTAAAATCTGTGCTTAGCCCGCTACTTTAATCTCTCTTGCACACATGACTGTGTGGCGAGCACAGCACAAAAGCCATCTTATAAATTTTCCAATGACACAACTGTTGTCAGCATAATCTCAAATGGTGACGAGCAGGCATACAGGAGTGAGGTAAATCAACTGGTTGAGTAGTGTCTCAACAATAATCTTGCACTCAACATTTGTAAGACCAAGGAATTGATCGTGAACTTCAGGAAGGGGAAGTTGAGGGAACAGACACCAGTTTTCATCAAGGGGTCAGCAGTTGAAAGGGTGAGCAGTTTCAATTTCTGGGTGTCGACATCTCTGAACTATCCTGGGCACCACATTTTGATGCAATTATGAAGAAGGCATGCCAATGGTTATTGTTCATTAGGAATCTGAACAGGTTTGGTTTGTCACCAAAGACTCAAACAAGTTTCTACGGATGTACCATGGAGTGTGTGTGGGCATGTGGTCAAGTGGTTAAGGCATGGGACTAGCGACCTGAAGGTTGTGAGTTCGAGCCCCAGCCAAGGCAACGTGTTGTGTCCTTGGGCAAGGCACTTAATCACACATTGCTCTGCGACGACACTGGTGCCAAGCTGTATGGGTCCTAATGCCCTTCCCTTGGACAACATTGGTGTCATGGAGAGGGGAGACTTGCAGCATGGGCAACTGCTGGTCTTCCATACAACCTTGCCCAGGCCTGCGCCAAGACTATCCAGGTGCAGATCCATGGTCTTGCAAGACTAATGGATGCCTTTACCATGGAGTGCATTCTGACTGGTTGCATCACTACCTGGTATGGAGAGGTCACTGCATAGGACTGGAAAAAGCTGCAGAGGGTCAGAAAAAACTGCAGACAGTTGTAAACCCCACCATCTCCATCATGGGCCCCAGCCTCCCCACCATCGAGGACATCTTCAAAAGGCAATGCTTCAAAAAGGAGGCATCCACCATTCAGGACATACCCTCTTCTCATTACTAACATCAGAGAGGAGATACAGGAGCCTGATGACAAACTCTCAGTATTTTAGGAACCAGCTTCTTCCCCTCACCATCAGATTTCTGAACAGACAATTGTCAAACCAATGAACTATTTTTGCTCTCTTTTTGCACTTATTAGTTTTTTTATATATTTCTTATCATAATTTATAATATATTTTATGTATTGCCTTGCACGGTTGCTTCCAAACAAGAAATTTCACAACATACAGCTATGTCAGTGATAATAAACCTGATTTTGATTCTGATTCTGAGGCAATTGGAAGAGACTTGGGGAGAGCGGCTTGACGAGTGAAGTTACCTCAGTCAGTCAAATCGCTGCAAAGTTCACAGACAAGAAGCACAGCAGCGGGGGGCAGTCTCACAGCCTTAGTAGAGAGAAGCCCCCAGACTATCTGGGCTGGTGTTTAAATTATCCAAACCGCTTGACCATGTCTGCATGCTTTTATGCTGCCACATGATTGGCTGATTACACATCTGCATCAACAAGCAGGTGTACTTAAAAGAACGGCCACTGAGTATAAATCCATAAACATCTCTTTTGAAAAAAACACATCAGTCAAGGATTTGAGTCACTGAATCTTCGAGTCACATCGCATATTCAGGCAATATGGTCCCCTTGAGAGGTTTGCTCTATTGTAGTATTGGATCTGCCTTTAGGTGAGCCCTCAGGTAACTGAATAATGCAGATGTTGCAGGAAAACATCAGTGTTACAGAATTGTGATTTTAGGAGAAAAGTACAATCTAGTACACTACTGTGGGCATTAAAATAAAGTACTTCTACTGTAGAAATACTCAGTCAGATTTTATTGATGATCAGGAGGAAATGTAACTAACTTCATGTTCCCTGTAGTGTAGTCAACTGATAAACTAGGCGGAATATACGCTGAACGAATTTAGGAATGAAATCTGCTCTATTGAGTCCTTTCTGAATTACTTGCAGACAATTCACAAATATAATGCAGACTTCAGAGTATCAGTAGAGAAATGGCTTCTTGCTTCTGCAAATATTTGGAGCACAGGTTGGTAATTGTAGGAAATAAAAATATGTTAGCTGTGATTCAATTCATAGAATGCACATGCCAGGGTGAAAGCATTGCAGTTTTATGATCTTCCCTGAAAGTTGAATACAATATTTTTTATATTTTCTTATGACATAGAAGGAGGCTTTTGTTTTATGTAGGTTCAGAATCATAATCAGAATCAGGTTTATTATCACTGACATATATGCTATGAGTTTTCTTTTGTTTTACTGCAGCAGTACAATAAAAAGACATAAAATTACTATAAATTACAAAGTTAAAAACTTGTGCAAAATGGGGAATAAAGGCAAGAGTTCATGGGTTCATGGACCGTTCAGAAATCTAATAGCAGAAGGGAAGAAAATGATTCTGGAATCCCTTTACTGATGGTAGTAACGAGAAGAGGGAATATCCCAGATGGTAAGGGTCCTTAGCGATAGATGCTACCTCCCTGAAGCAGTGATCCTTGAAGATATCTTCACTGGCAGGGAGGGCTGTGCCTGTAATGGAACTGACTGACTTTGCGATCCTGTTCATTGGAACCTCCATGCCAGGCTGCAACATAAGCAAGCACAATGCACCCCACTGTACTTCTATAGAAACCTGCAAAATTCCTTTCTGACATACCAAATCTCCTCAAACTCCTAACAAAGAAGAGCTGCCCGCGTGCATTCTTCATGATTGCATCAATGTGTTGGGTCCAGGATAGATCCTCCAAGATGCTGACAATGTGGCATTTCAGGAATAGCTTCTTCCCTTCTTCCCCTCGCCATCTGATTCCTAAATCGACATTGAACTCCTAATTGGACATTGGACCTCACTTGTTTTAATACAATATTTCTGTTTTTGCACATTTTTAAAATCTATTCAATATACATATACTGTAATTGATGCACTTATTTATTTATTATTAATTTTAAAAATTCTATTTATTATTTTTTTTTCTCTTCTATATTATGGATTGCATTAAACTGCTGCTGCTAAGTAAACAAATTTCACGTCACATGCCGGTAACAATAAACCTGATTCTGATTCTGAAGCGGCTCACCCTTTCCGCTACTGACAATGAGGGCTGATGGGTGTTCTCTTGACTTCCCTTCCTGAAGTCCACAATCACCCCTATGGTTTTGCTGATGTTGAGAGCAAGTCTGTTGTTGCAACACCACTCAGCCAGCTGATTTACCTCACATCTGTTTGTTTGTCAGCAAGAAAGAGATGTTATCACCAATCCACACTGACTGGTGTCTTAATAAGGAAGTCAAGAATCCAGTTTCAGAGGGAGGTACAAAGACCCAAGTTTTGAAGCTTGTTGATTAATACTTATGGGTTGATGGTCCTGAAATGCTCACCTGCAATCAGTAAACAACGGTGTGATGTACACTTTGCACCGAAGTAGAACGAAGAACCAGTGAGACTACACACTGAGTGAAGTTTTGTGGTTTTCTGCTGCTGTAGCACCTCCATCTCAAGGTTCAACGTGTTATGCATTCAGCGATCTTCCTCTACACACACTGTTACAACATGTGGTTATTTGCGTTACTATCACCTTCCTGTTAGCTTGTCTGGTCACTGCCCTTAGACACCTCTCATTAACAAAGTGTTTTTGTCCCAGAACTGCTACTCACCAATTTATTTTTTGGTTGTTACACCATTCTCTGTAATCTCGAGAGAATGTTGTGTGTGAAAATCTCAGGAGAGCAGCAGTTTCTGCGATACTCAAACCACCGCATCTGGCACCGACAGTCATTCCACGGTCAAATTCACATAGGTCACAATTCTCTCCAAATCTGATGTTTGGTCTGAACAACAAATTAACCTCTTGACCATGTCTGCATGCTTTTATGCATTGGGTTACTGCCTTATGATAAGATGATTAGATATTTGCATTAAAAAGCAGGTGTACAGGTGCATCTAACAAAGTGGTCACTTAGTGTAGTATGCTGTAGATATGTTGTGGCGGTAGGCAATATGCAAAATGTTAAGATCTTTGCTCGGGTAGGTGCTCATTCTAACCATAGCCAATCTCTCAAAGATGTTCATCACAGTGGATGTGAGTACTACCGAGCAATAGTTGCTCAGGCGATTCTAATGCCCTTCTTGGGCATTAGTATGATTGCTGCCCTTTTGAAACAATGGGAACCTCAGACCACAGCAGTGAGTGTTGAAGATGTCATTGAACACTCCAGCTAGTTGAGATTTTCAGTACCCTGCCAGGTACACCATCGAGCCTCGCCACCTTGCGAGGGTTCACCTTCTTGAAGAATGGTATGACATCAGCCTTCCAAGACAGAGGTCAAAGGATCACCGGATGATAGAGGGATTTGTATGGATACCATGTTGTTTTCCATTTCAAATTGTGCACAAAGGCTGTGCAGTCACATCATTCCCGCAATCTATTGACAACTCTCGTGCATCCCAACGATATAGGAAAGAAGTTTGAAGAGGTCCGACAAGCCAAATATAGGAAGCAAGGAGATAAATTAAGAAGTAGAACCTCAAAGGTAATAATCTCAGGATTGCTACTTGAACCAGGTGCCAGACAGAACACCAATATCACTATAGTTAGAGTGGATATGTGGCTTGTGTAGGAGGAAGGGTTTCAGACTCCTGGGGTACAGGAACCAGTTCTGCGGGTGGCAAGACCAGCAAAAGTCAGATGGTGTACTGCAGGGCAGGACCAGGATCAATGACCTAGGGGGATTGCTTGATAATGCTGTTTGGGAGGGTTTAAACTAATATGGCAGAGGAATGGGAATCCAGTCAGAAAAATTCCCCATTCTCTGTGGAATTCTCTGCCACAGGAAACAGTTGAGGCCAGTTCATTGATTTACCTCATGAAGGGTCTCGGCCTGAAACGTCGACTGTACCTCTTCCTAGAGATGCTGCCTGGCCTGCTGCGTTCACCAGCAACTTTGATGTGTGTTGCTTGAATTTCCAGCATCTGCAGAATTCCTGTTGTGAGGCCAGTTCATTGGCTATATTTAAGAGGGAGTTAGATATGGCCCTTGTGGCTAAAGGGATCGGGGGTATGGAGAGAAGGCAGGTACGGGGTTCTGAGTTGGATGATCAGCCATGATCATACTGGATGGCGGTGCAGGCTCGAAGGGCCAAATGGCCTACTCCTGCACCTATTTTCTATGTTTCTATGTTAACAGAGGGAAGCAATGCAGAGAACAAAGCAGAAGCTGGAAAAAAAGAAAAGTCAGAGTGGAGTATAGAGAAGCCAAATACAGGAAGCACAAAGTTAAGTAGATTCTTAAAGGACAATATGTGTAACGAGCACTTTAATGAGTATCTAGCAGTACACTGAGAGCAATTTCAAACTCCTGGGAGAGCACGTCTCGCACAATATCTCATAGTCCCAGAACACATTCTAACAATCAGGAACGTTCACCGATGCCTCTACTTTCTGAGAAAGCTGAACAGAGTTGGATTTTGCATATCAACACTCACATCCTTCCACAAATGCACAGCAGAAAGCGTCCTAACATGCTGCATCACTGCATGGCATGGGAACAGTACTGAGGAGGCCAGGAAGATGCTAAAACAGGTAATCAAAACTGCCCAGTACCTCACCAGCACCAGCCTACCGGCCATCAGGGACATATATACAGAAAGGTGCTGGAAGAAGACCAGCAACATCATGAAGGATCCCTCCAACCCTGTTCATGAACTGCTTGCCCCACTTCCATCAGGGAGGAAGCCACATAACAGCCAAACCAGGACTACCAGACTCAAAAACAGTTACTTTCCCAAGCAGTAAGGCTGATCAACACCTCCACCCACGAGCACACCCCTCCACGTGCCCCACTATCATTTCCTGTCAGTGTTACATTATGTATGGACACTCTTGTCCCTAGCGTCGCTTTATGGACATGCAGTCAATCTATGTATATAAGCTTGCGTATGTATTTATACTTACTGTGTTTTTATTATTGTATTTGTTATTGTTGTGTTCTTTACCTTACTGTGCTTTTTCTGTGCTGCATCACATCCCGAGTAAAAGTTATTTCATTCTCCTTTACACTTATGTACCGGAAATGACATTAGGAAATCTTGAACCTTGAATCTTTAATCTACAGTATTCAAAACAAGGTCGGTGTACCTGTGGCACAAATCAGTACAAAGGCAGAAAGGAGTCTATCTAATCATAAAAAAGGTCCTTGCAGTAGTTTTATTTCAGTGAGGTGGAAGTTGTCCTTGATCCTGCTGGAATATGCTTTTGTATCTTCTGCCTGACGGGAGGGATGCCCAGGGTCAGAAGGGTCTTTTATTATGTTTGATGCCTTACGGCGGAACTGAGAAGTGTAAACTGAATACATGGAAGAAAGGCTAATTTTTGTGATGTGCTAAGCTGCATCTACAACTCTTCGCAGTGTCTTGCAGTCTTGGGCAGAGCGGTTGCCATACTAATCTGTGATGCATACGAATAGGATGCTTTCTCTGGTGCATTAATAAAAATTAATGAGGGCCAATGGAGACATGCTAAAGTTCTTTAGCCTCTAGAGGAAGGAGAGGCACTGGTATGCTTCTTGGTCATCATATCTATGTTTCAGGACAAGGACAGACTATTGATGATATGTACTTATAAGAACCTGAAGCTCTCAACCATCTCCACCTCAGCATTATTCATATGAACTGCTTCACATCCTGAAGTCAATGACCAGCTCTTTTGTTTTGTTGACATTGGGGAAAGGTTATTGCCATGATGCCATGTTGCTAGAGTCTCTATCTTCTTCCCGTACACTGACTCATCTGCATACTTGTAGACGGGTTTAAAACAGAATCTGGCCACACAGACATGAGTGTATAGGGTTCAGAGCAGAGGGTTGAGGATGCAGCCTTGTGGGGCACCCCTGTTAAAGATAACCATGGCAGAGGTTTCACTGCCTTTCCATACTGATGTGTATCTTATAGATGAAGAGGCTACAACAGATGTGAGAGAAGGTCAGAGGTGAACTATACAAGATATGTTGATGATATTCTACTGTACCTTGATGAATTGACAAGGGCACCAAATGAAATGTGATTGAATACCAGCGATATGGATGTTGGAGGAAGCACCATAATATACTGAGTATAACTTTGGAAGGTTGATGCTCTTGACTTTTTCCTTTATCCTTTTGTTGTCCACCATCATCTTCAAAACATTAATGCCCATTGGTGATCAGTGTGTAAGTAATAAAGGTCCTTACTTACAAGGATTTAAATATTATATTCTGAAAAGGGCTCTGCCATATCAATAACAAATCAAACAATTTTGATAATGTTTGTATTTTTATACATTATGTTAGGAATAGTTCATGACAGAGAACAATTTTCTGCTTTTCCCTAAATTCTTGGTTGAAGACACAATTGCTGGCAGTCTAACAGGTGAAGGACCCTGTCATAATGCAGGACGCATAGATAGATGATGGCATTAATGATAAATTACAACATATTCATGACTGTACAATCCCACCTGGATCCCAGACCTGCCAGATGTTCTACAGAATGGAACTACTCTAATAATGTCACTTTTCCTATTACTCAGCTTTCTTGCTTGCCTGAGAAAGGTTATTACAGGGGTTGACTTGATAGCAATGATATGGGTATATTTGCATACCTGGCTACCCAAAGTCATGAATTGCCTCTCACTCTTTGAATCAGAACCCCTAAGCTGCTTTAATATTGTACTGCACATAAACAAGCCAATCACCCCAGCTTGTCCATGCTGACTAAATGCCTATCTAAATTAATTCCAGTTTCTATGTTCCACCCATATTCCTCTAAATGTTTGCTATCCATGTACCTATTGTTTACATGTTGCAGTTGTAGCGGCCTCAAACATCTCCTCTGGCAGTTTGTTCCACATACATTACCTATCACCCACTGTGTGAAAAACACACCCTTCAGATCCACTTTAAATCTTTCACATCTTACATCTATGCCCTCTCGTTTTAGACTCCCCTATCCTGTCGGGTAGCAGGGTGGAGATACATCTCTACCAAAGGATGTGCAAGGTGCTCCTTTCCTCTGCCAGCCCGCAGGTCGCCCTTGAGCAAGGTGTAGCACCTGCTTAGACCACCCCCCACCCCCCACCCGCAGCCCCCTGATCAGGGTCACATAAAACCATGGGAGCAGGCAGAGGATGGTCGTATAAGCAGCCACTGCATATCACAAGTCCTGGTTATGCGACCACTGATGCCAGGCAGGCAAACTCTGAAGAGTATAGATAATGGCTGGGGTCACCTGTCTTGTAAAGACACGGCCCAGAAGAAGGCAATGGCAAACCACTTAACCACTTCTGTAGAAACATTTTCCAAGAACAATCATGGTCAAAGATAATAATGATGATGATGACCCTGAGAAAAAGATATTGCTTATCCTCCCTATCCAGATCCAAGATTCAAGTTTGTTTAACATGTGTACATCGAAACAAAGAGTGAAAGGTGCCATTTGCAATAACAACTAACATCTGAGGCTGTGCTGGGAGCAGCAGGAATGTTTTGCCACACGTTCTGGCTCCAACATAGTCTGCCCAAAGTGCTTGGCAGAAGAACGTAGAACACAACAGGCAATAAAGCAAATACAGCGAAACAAACCGCATTCCTCTCTACATCCCCTCCCCCCATGCTCCTACACGGTCCTCTGACCTCTATCATGTTGCGCCTCAGCCTTCTTGATCCTTAATGACATATTCTAGCATTGTGCTGAAAACAAACATCAGATTAATTTACCTGTAATTCAGAATTTTCTCTTCTCTTCTTTTTTGTAGGAGGATTACACTTACTACCTTTCAACTTGCATATATGATTTACAGAATATAGCAATTTCTTAAGCTATCACTGATAGCTCTGTCAATGACAAGATTAAGAGGAGGCATTTTCTGAAGTGAAGTTTAAACTGTAGGAGCATTTTTCTAAGAGATCACAGGAAGATAAAAAGAAGACCCAAAATATGGAATTATAGAGGGTTTTGGGAGGATAGATTATTTCCAATAATTGGTAGATAAGGAAATGTTTGAAAACATTGTCACAGAGAGGTTGATTGGAATAAAGAACAAGAAACAGCATCCAACAGTGAGCTATTTGAGAAGAACTGCTGGTTACAAATGCTTTTTAAAATACAAATGTGAAAGTTTGTGGGCAAACGACAAGAAAGTAAGTTTAGGATAGGTTGTTGAAGTTGAAGAGTTAGCAATCCCAAATCTATAAGATTCTTGAGATAAGAAAGAGTCATATTCATACAACTGGCCTGAATTTACAGACAAGTGGGCCTCTAGTTTCCCTTCTTCTGCCTCTCTCCCTTCTTGAATCATGGAGTGACATTTGCAATTTTCCAGTCTTCCAGAATCATTCCAGAATCTATTGATTTGTGGAACCAAGGGTAAAAAGACCCTGATGGGAGATGTATACAAATACCCAAACATTAGTAAGAATGTGTCCTACAAATTACCATGGATGATAGAAAATGTGTGTCAAAAGGGCAATGTTACAATAGTCATGGGAGACTTCAATATGCAGGTAGATTGTGAAAGTCACGTTGGTGTTGGATTACGAGGGGGGGTGGATTTCTAGATTGCCAACAAGACAGATCTTTAGAGCAGCTCGTGGTTGAAACCACTAGACAGTCAGCAAGTCTGAATTGGGTGTTGTGCCTTGAAACAGAATTGATTAGAGAACTTAAGGTAAATGATCCTTCAGGGGCAAGTGATCATAATATGATCAAATTCACTCTGAAATTTGAGAAGGAGAAGCTAAAGTCAGATCTATTAGCATAACAGTGGAGTAAAGGGAATTACAGAGGCATGAGAGAGGAGATGGCCAAAATTGATTAGAAAAACACACTAGCAGGGATGCAGGCAGAGCAGCAATGGCTGGAATCTCTGGAAAAAATTCAAAAAGCACGGGATATATATATCTATCACAAAGAGGAAGAAGTGTTCTAAAGGAAAGATGACACAATCATGGCTAACAAGAGAAGTCAAAGCCAACATAAAAGCAAAGAGAGGCCATATGAGAGAGCAAAAAATAGTGGGACACTAGAGTATTGGGAAGCTTTTAAAAACAAATGGAGGGCAAATAAAAAGTCATTAAGAAGGTAAAGATGGAATACGAAAGTAAGCTAGCCAATAATATTGAAAAGGATACCAGAAGTTTCTTCAGATACATAGTGTAAGAGAGAAAGGAGAGTGGATAACGGACCACTGAAAAATGATGCTGGAGAGGTAGTAATGGGGGCCAAGAATATGGCGGATAAACTGAATAAGTATTTTGCTTCAGTCTTCACTATGGATGACACTAGCAGTTTGGTGGAAGTTCCAGGTGTCAGGGGCCGTGAAAGTGAATGAAGTTACCATAACCAGAGAGAAGGTTCTTGGGAAACTGGAAGGTTTGAAGGTAGATAAGTTACCTGGACCAGATGATGTACACCTCAGTTTTCTGAGAATGGGGGCTGAAGAGATTGTGGAGCATTAGTAATGATCTTTTAAGAATCACTATATTCAAGAATTATTGTGGGAGACCAGAAAATTACAAATGTCACCCTGTTCTTCAAGAAGGGAGAGAGGCAGAAGAAAGGAAATTATAGACCAGTTAGTCTGACCTCAGTGGTGGGGAAGATGTTGGAGTCAATTATTAAGGATGAAGTCTCAGGGTACTTGGAGCCACATGGTAAAATAGGCCATAGTCAGCATGGTTTCCTCAAGAGAAAATATTGCCAGCCAAACCTGTTGGAATTCTTTGATGAAATAACAAGCAGCATAGACAAAGGAGAATCGGTTGATGTTGTGTACTTTTCAGAAGGCTTTTGACAAGGTGTCACACATGAAGATTCTTAACAAGCTACAAGCTCATAGAAAGATTCAAGCATGGACAAAGCAGTGGCTGATTGGCAGAAGGCAAAGAGTGGGAATAAAGGCAGCCTATTCTGGCTGGCTGCTGGTGAATAGATGTGTTCCACAAGGGTTTCTGCTGGGACTAATTCTTTGTACATTATTTGTCAATGATCTGGATGATGGAGTTGATGACATTGTTGCAAAGTTAGCAGACAATATGAAGATGGGTGGAGGGCAGGTAGCTATCAGGAAATAGAAAAGCTACAGAAGGACTTAGACAGATGAGGAGAATGGGGAAAATGGCAGATGGAATATCATGTTGACAAGTGCATGGTCATGCATTTTGTAGAAGAAATGGAAATGGAGTGAAAATTTTAAAAAATTGAGGTGCAAAGGACTTGGGAATACTTATGAAGGATTCACTAATGGTTAATTTGCAGGTTGAGTCTATGGTGAGGAAGGCAAATTGAATGGTAGCATTCATTTCAAGAAGACTAGAATATAAAAGCAAGGATGTAATGTTGAAACACTGATATGACCTCATTTAGAGTATTGTGAGCAAGTTTGGGCCTCTTATCTTAGAAAGGATGTGCTGAAACTGGAGAGGGTTCAAGAGAGATTTACAAAAATGATTCCAGGATTGAATGGCTTGTCATATGAAGAGCATTTGATGTCTCTGGGCCTGCATTCATGAATTCAAAAGAATGAGGATGACCTTATTGAAAGTGATTGAATGGAGAAAGGCCTTGATAGAGTGGATGTGGAGGTGATGTTTCTTATGGCGAGAGAGTCTAAGACCAGAGGACACAGCCTCAGAATAGAGTTGGTGTCCTTTTAGAACGGAGATGGTGAGGAATTTCTTAGCCAAAGAGTGGTGAATCTGTTGAATTATTTGCCACAGCAGCTGTGGAGGCCAGGTCTTTATGTATATTTTAATCAGGTTAATAGATTCTTGATCAGTCAGAGCACGAGGGGATATGGGGAGAAGGCAGGAGACTGCGGCTGAGAGGAAAATTAAATCAGCCATGATGCAATTGTGGAGCAGACTCGATGGGCCAAATGGCCTAATTCTGCTCCTATAACTTATTGTTGTGTTGTCTCATGTACAAACAGAAACTGCCCAAGACATTTTGAGTTTGAGGCATTAAAAATGCATCTTATATCAGTACTGCACATTTCATGCCTTCACGATCTCCGAGATCACATCACAGTGAATAAAGCACTTCTGAAAAGTAGCCATCAATGTGATACAGCAAACAGTGAAGCTGATTTACTGTATACGTAACTAAAAACAACATGATATTGACATAAAATCTGTTTTATGATGTTGATTAAGGGCTGCAGAATCCTTCACATCATGCTGGAAGAACAGCTTAACGTCCAAGACCTCTTTCAGAGTCAATGCCTCCAGAAGACACGGTACACCATTAAAGCCCCCTCACACCCTCTCCGTGAAATGTTTGTTCTTCTGCCATCAGGCAAACGTTACAGGAGCATCAAAACTAAAACCACGAGGCTACTAAACAGCTTCCTCCCACAGGCAGTCAGACTGCTAAATAGCTGCTCTACCTGACTCTGCTTTGGACACTTTTAACTTGCACTGGACACTTATAACTTGATTTTAACTGACATGTGGCTGTTGTGTTTTACTATTTATTGTTATGTTTATTATTTAGTGTTGAGTTTGTTATATTATGATTGCACTGCTCCTGGGAAATGCTGTCTCATTCTGCCCTGCAGAGCTGATGTATGGTTAGAAAGACAATAAAGTTCTTAAACTGTGCAGCATCGTTGAGCTTAGTGTTTTAGAATCTCAGTCCAGTCAGAAGAGAGAGAGAGTGCTATCAACTGTACACTGACTTGTGATAAGGTCCTGTGTGCATATCGAGCTATGAAATTCTGATATGTTCCCTTAATGTCTCTTGCCATTGCAGACACACTGATAAACACATTACTAACGCTAAAAAGTAGGGAACTTCATTCTGAAAGACCTTATATAAACTTATAAATTTGACAGAAGGTAAAATTTAAGGGAAGTATCTTAATCAGCATTTCTCAGAAATGGTGGTCTTTACATCTGAAAATAACAAGTAAAATGATTGAGTCAACAAGATCTGTTTCAAAAAGAAATATCAAATCCCAAGCGCTTCATCATTTTAATAGAGACACATTCAATTACATGTTAAAAAATCATTAGAGCAGTGAAACAAAATTGAAAGGATATTTGTAAACTAATAAAATCAGTGTAAATGTTTTTCTATACCAATAGAATTCAGCAGAAAATGATGGAGATTGATATATTTTTATTTAGATACAGCATGAAATAGGCTCTGACAGCCCTTTGAGCAACCCAGCAATCCTTCAGGTTAATCCTAGCCTAATCACCAGAAAATATACAATGCCCAATTAACCTCCTGAACAGTATGTTGTTGGACTGTGGGAGGAAACCAGAGCACCTGGAAGAAACACAAGAGGTCACGGCGCGAACTCGCAAACTCCTTACAAGCAGCAGCAGGAATTGAACCCAGGTCACTTGTATTGTAAAATGTCATGCTAACCACTACCGCTGTATTGACACATTGATGCAAAGTCCACCTCATCCATTTCTTGGAAGTCAATTATCTGCATGTAAAGAGCTATCACCTTTGCTCGATGATTTTAGCAAATAAAGTTAAAATAAAGTGATTATACACATCTTCTTTTGTCAATATATGGTAAATGAACATAAACCATATAATGCCCTTTTGTGTCAGAAATTTAGCATTGAATTTTTTTTCTAAATTAATGGCAGAATTTTTGTGAACTGTTCTATTTCTGGCACTTTGAGGAGCTTGGCCCTCACACTTGGCTCACAATTTCATTACTGGAAGTCAGTCTGCAGAACACGATTTGCTGGTCTTGTCATTGCCCTTTCCCACTTCTGGCAGTATTATACATAGCAGGGCCTCCATTGTTCTATACAAAACAGATCGTTCTAGTGATCCTAGCCTACATCAGTATGGAAGCTATTATTTCATCAGGGTACTTATGCCCTTAAATTAAAAAAAATCAAGAGCAGGGCCTTGTATTCTGATCCCCCTCGCAACAAGAGGACTTGCAAAACAAACGTGATTATATATTCTGTAGAATAATAGAGCAGGACGAGTGCAAAATATTTGTGTGAGCTATGCATATGTTTTACATTTATAAACCTAATCCATTGTTATAGAAATATTAGATAGGAATTCAAACCAATAGACACATAACTTAAAGGCCTGAATTCACCATGTCATCTGTGGAATTTAAATTTTGCTATATATCTGAATATTTTTTGAAATAAAGGAACAACTAGTTTTAGTGATGTTGATCATGAAACTACTGAAGCCCATCTGGTATTGGTATTGGTACTGTTTATGGTGTAATTTTGTCGCATGTACCAAGATATGGTGAAAAGCTTATCTTGCATATGGTTTATACAGATCAAATTATTACACAGTGCATTAAGCTAGAAGAAGATAAGCTAATAATACAGAATAAAGTGTACGAGGGGTGATTGATAAGTTCATGGCCTAAGTAGAAGGAGTCAATTTTAGAAAACCTACCACATTTATTTTTCAACATAGTTCCCTCCTACATGTACACACTTAGTCCAGTGGTGGTGGAACGTACGGATCCCTTCTTTGTAGAAGTGGTCTACAGCAGGGGTAATTGATAAATTCATGGCCCAAGGTAGAAGGAGATGAGTTATTAACTTTAAACTTTCTGCATTATCAATCAAAGAATTGAACTGCACGTGTGTGTAACGAGAGCGTCTTGGACCTCCAGGTGGTCCACAGCAAGGTTGATTGATAAGTTTATGGCCTAAGGTAGAAGGAGATGAGTTATACAGCTCTCGTTACATGCACATGCATTTCAACTCTTTGAGTGAAAATGCAGAAAGTTTGAAATTAATAACTCATCTCCTTCTACCCTAGGCCATGAACCTATCAATCACCCCTGCTGTGGACCATTTTCTGGAGGTCCAAGATGTGACTTCGACAAAGAAGGGATCCATATGCTCCATGACTGCTGGACTAAGTGTGTAAGTGGCCTGATCAGAGGGGATGACGAGACGGCCTACAGGGACGAGGTCCGGCACCTGGCTGTGTGGTGTGCCGACAACAACCTGGACTTTAACACCCAGAAGACCAAGGAGATCATTGTGGACTTCAAGCATGCTAGAAGCCACACTCACATTCCCATCTATATTAATGGAGCTGTAGTGGAGCATGGTGAGCAAGAATGCACACCTCTGTCCCAGGATACTGACGGATTTTTACCACTCTACCTTTGAGAGCATACTCACCAACTGCATCTCAGTGTGGTATGGCAATTGTCCCGTATCAGACCGCAAAGCACTCCAGCGTGTGGTGAAAACTGCCCAGCAGATTATCGGCACCCAATTGCCCACCATTGAGAACATCTACCGTAAATGCTATCTGGCCAGGACAAAAAGCATTATCAAGGATGCATCTCACCCTAACCATGGACTTTTTACTCTCCTCCCATCCGGTAGGCGCTACAGGAGCCCCTGCTCCCGCACCAGCAGGCACAAGAAGAGCTTCTTCCCTGAGGCTGTGACCATGCTGAACCTCACATGACAGCGCTAAGCAGTATTGTACCCATATTGTTCTTTCTCAGTACTTTTCTATTTGTGTGCTGTAGCACCTATTTTTCATTCGCAGTTATTTTGTAAATAACGTTATTCTTTACATTTCTGGTCAGATGCTAACTGCATTTCATTGGCTTTGTATTGGTACTCAGCACAATGACAACAAAGTGGAATCTAATCTAATCTAATCTAACCTAAATGTAGGAAATATAAATGTGCTAGGTTTTCTAAAATTGACTCCTTCTACCTTAGGCCGTGAACTTATCAATCACCCCTCGTATAAGCTAAAGTTCATCTTCTTCTTCTTCCTCCTCCTCTTCTTCTTTGTCTTCTTCTTCTTCTTCTTCTTCTTCTTCCTTCTTCTTCTTCTGCCCATTATGTCACTGACACTTACGGCAGCAATGAAGGTCCTCCATCTTTGGTGGTATTCAAGGCTTCCTTCATTGTGTCAGTAGCTTCTTCTCAGTTTACTGTCAGCCAAGCAAGTCCCAGGTGGAGACACAGGAATACTATTGCATTTGGATGTAGAAGGACACCTCATTGCTATTTTCATAACAATTCCATTTTACCAGTCAGGGTTGTTAGCCCCGAGCTGAATCCCTGAACCCAGAGGATTGGTGGCCCACTCATAGTCTGGCCTCTACCCTTTGATCTGTTTGGCATTGATGACCCTGCCAATCATTAAAGCATAGCCAGCATAGCTCTCGGGTCATTGAGGTATGCAAGCCTCCAGACCATGTCAAGATAATGGTCCTCTTGGAGGATGTTAAAGTGTAAGATCATAATTAGGTAGATTGTGAGGCCGTGCCCATCTTATTGTTAAATAGATGTTCAAAACTCTTATAACAGTGGGATAGAAGCTGTCCTTGAGCCTGGTGGTACATGCTTTCAGGCGTCTGTATTTCCTACCCAATGGGAGATTAGAGGAGAGTATGTCCAGAGTGGGTGGGGTCTTTGACTATGCTGATAGTTTAATGAAGCAATGAGAAGCATAGAGGGAGTCCATAGAAGGGAGACTAGATCCTGTGATATAAACTCTCTGCAGTATCTTGCAGTCCCATGAAGAGCAGTTGTGACACTAAGCCATTAGACATCCAGACAGAATACTTTCTATGGCACATCAATAAAAATCAGTAAGACCTGAAGAGGACATGCTGAATTTCTTTAGCCTCCTGAGGAAGTGGAGCATTGGTCAGCTGTCTTGGCCATGACATTAGTGTCTTTCTGGGAAGGAAATATGCCACTCCTTATCTGATCTGGCCTGTAGGCAACTCCAGAACCCTAGTAAACTGATTTTTAAATACCCACGAAAATGAACTATAAATCTATTATCTACAGGACAATTTGGGATGGACAAAAAATTTTGACCTTTCCAGCAGTTCATAGAGCTGGAACAAATATTTTTTACAGAACGTTTATCCCAGCTTGATGAAAGAACTTTTTTGATTGGGTCCCCCATCCTGATCCTTCGCAGTAGTTTTGCAAATCTTTCCTTTACATCCACATATTAAGTTCTTTTTTTGACTGCTATTGTTCAGTCTTCTTCCATCAAACTTCTAAGTAATTGTAACAAGTTTCTCTATAAAAGGAAACAGTTCTCATCATTTCTGTCTCTGCTCCTCTGCTTAATCTGTGGTTTCTGAATTCCTGCCAGTGGAAACAGTTAATCCTTATTTCTCCTGGCGAAGTCCTACATAATGAAGAATTTGTAGAGAGCTGCATTTCCAGTAAAAGTAATTTATTTGAAAAGGTAAGTGTAAATATCAGGGTAAGAATAGGAATGGAGAGAGAAGTAAAGTGAATGGTGTGACAGAGAGCACTCAGTAAACACGCTTCTCACACATACACATACACACAAACACTGCCTTGCAATTCTGCTGCCATTACGCTGAGTGTACGCACTTCAAACTCTCCCTGGTGTACCCTCATAACGAGTCCTAAACCAAACAGATGTGGTCAGGTTGGCATCATGTTGTTTTTCGTGGCATACGTGGAGGAATATTCCATTTCTTCTGTGCAGATACTACTGCTGCCCAGGTTGGGACCCGGCCGGATTCGAATTCAGGATAATCCGCTCGGGAGTCCAGTGCTGATGCTACTACACCACCAGCCAGCCCACCTCGTTGGACTATATGAAGCTATCATTATGTTTTCTAGCAGATAGCTCTATGCAAATATTGGCAGCTTTCTTTTCGCTATTTTCATTAATTTTTATAAGTTTCATTTACGGTGCACCTAATAAACACCTTTGCACTAAAGTGCTAATCAACTCCTGGCATTTCCATTTTGAACAAATGAGTCCATTTTATGTGAGGCCAGCAAGGTTGCCAAAATCTATTAAGTTTCTCCTGTTGATCTCAGTCAGATTTGAAAGTTATGGATTTTTTAATTGGGTTGTATTTTAAGATTTCATTTGGCATTATTATTTGTTGTCCTTTGGGGTTCAAGAGGGATTTTTTTGCAGGAAGCTTCAGTATTTTTTTGCTATTTTTTACTTCTTTATCATGGATGATTTGTCCAGGCCAAATTAAACATCTGCAAAGTGACTGAAGTTTAGTTGCTAAGTGACCCCTTTGTGTTCTGTATTTTATTATGTTCCACCACAGACATGTTTAGCACAATGATTCTACCCACTAAGTTCAAATACAGACAACAGTTTGAAGAACAAAATCCTGTGGTCCTAATTAGATGGAAAATGAACACAGAGAAAGATAACCTTTAAAACAGAACATTTATTGTTGATATTAATGCAGGGCTTGCTTCATGCTTTGTGCCTTTCTGAAGAACTGGGAATATTATCAGCAGGACAGACTTTGCGTCTGCTTTCTTCCTGTGTTCCGGAGTCAGATATGGATTATAAGTTGTCACCATCTAAAGGATAAATAAAGTATGTCACTTGGTTTGATGCCAAGCTAGGTGAACCAGGATTGCTCGTCCCACTTTCACACTGAATCAGAAGACCTCTATCAGAATCCAGCCAGCACCATTCCACTGGGTAACAAGTTATCTCTAGAAGAATTGCAGATCGAATGGGTCCAACATACTTATGCATTCATAAATAAGGCGCACCAGTGGAAGTACTTCATTAGGATTTTGAGGAGAATTGATATGTCACTAAATTTCTATTAATGTAGAATGGAGTGCATTCTAACTGGTTGTATCACCGCCTGGTATGGAGGCTCAATAAAAGCTGCAGAAAATTGACGACTCAGTCAGCTCTAACGTAAGCACATACCATCGAAGATATCTTTAAAAGCTGGTGCCTCAAGAAGGTGGCATCCGTCATTAAGGACATGCCCTCTTTCTCATTGTCACCATCAAGGAGGAGGTACAGGAGCCTAAGGATGCATAGTGAATATTTTAGAAACAGCTTCTCCTCTACCATCAGATTTCTGAACAGTCCGTAGATCCTTGAATACTACCTCACAATTTTGCACTCTTTTTGCACTGTTTTATCTATTTCATATTGCAACTTGTAGTACTTGGGGTGAGTGTGGATATTCAGGAAATGGAAGAGATGCAGGTGAGGACAGCAGCAATGGTGAAGGAATGGAAACCCTGTTCTCTGAAGAAAGCTGACACTTCTGATATATTGGAAAGAAAAGCCTTATTCCTGGGCACATTTGTGGTTGAGACGAAAATGGAAATAGCATCTTTTTACACAAGCAGGGTGGGAAGATGTACAGTATTATTAAGTTAGCAGTGGGAAGCGGTAGGTTTATAAAATATGTTGGTAGACAGTTTGTTTCCCGAGATGGAGACGGAGACATTAAGAGAGGAGAGGGGGGTGTCAGAAATGGACCAAGTGAATTTAAGAGCGGGGTGGACACTTGTTAGCGGTATACAAAATTATGAGGGGTATAGGCTTTTCCACTGATAATTATGACCAGAGGTCATAGGTTAAGTTCAAAGAAAATTTTATTATCAAAGAACATATATGTCACGGTATACAACTCTGAGATTCATGTTCTTGTGGGCATACTTAACAAATCTATACAATAATGACTATGACAGAATCAATAAAAGACTGCCCAACCTGGACGTTCATCAGATTGCAGAAATAAAACAAACTCTGCAAATGCAGAAGAGGAAATAATAATAGAAAATAAATAAGCATTAAATATTAAGAGGCCTTGAAAGTAAGTTCATTGGTTGTGGACATTTTAGTGATTGGCAAGTGAAGTTATCCCCTTTGGTTGAAGAGCCTGATGGTTAAGGGGTAGTAACTGTTCCTGAAGCTGTTGGTGCAAGTCCTGAGACTCTTTAACCTCTTCTTGATGGCAGCAGTAAGAAGAGAGCATGTCCTGGGCGTTTGGTGATCCCTGATGATGGATGCTGCTACCCTGCCACAGCGTTTCATGTAAATGTGCTTAAATGGTTGGGAGGGCTTCACCCATGATGGACAGGACCGTATCCACTAAATTTGGAGGATTTCACATTCAAAGGTATTTGTGCTTCCATACCAGTCTGTGATGCAGCCAGTCAATATACTCTTCACTGCACATCTTGAGGTTTGTCAAAGTTTTTGATGTCACGCCGAATCTCTGTAAACTCCTGACGAAGCAGAGGTGCTACCATGCTTTCTTCGTAATTGCACTTATGTGTTTGGCCCAAGACAGTGTCCTCTGAAATATAAATAACACCAATGATCCTCTCCATCTCTGATCCTCTGATGAGTTTTGACTCATGGACCTCTGGTTTCCCTCTCCTGAAGTCGATAATCAGTTCCTTGGTCTTGCTAACATTGAGTGAGATATTGCTATTGTGACATGGCTCAGCCAGATTTTCAATCTCCTTCCTATGAAAGTAATTTGTGAAAAGTTTAAGGGGAACATGAGGGGAACATGACTCTTTGACTAATATTCAATTGACCTTGGGTAAGATGCATATTCATTTTGTAATATCTATTTCTAGCATCAACTTCAGCTCTGATGCCTACATGTCACGAGCATAAATCACCTCATCTCCTAACTCCAAGGCGACCAAACACTGCTCATAATTGAAATGTTGCATCCTAGGCAATACCTTGTTGAATCTCCTCTCCAATATTTCCCATGCAATCACGTCTGCTGACCTGCCTCAGCCCTTTAAATGCAACCTCTCTGGGTAGTTGTTAGTCATCTTTTATAATAACTCATTATATAGCTCCAAGTTCTAATTCTCCAGTAAAGAGCCTGGAAGTATTTTACAACTGTACTATATAAATATGTTGTTACTTTGGAAACAGCTCACAATAAAAGAATGGAAGCAATAAATATATTTAAATGGTGGGAATGAAGTTCTGTTTTAAATATTATGTTAGCCTGTGCTGAACTGAGTAGTGTTGTATTTCTGCCGAGGAAGTTGGCAGTACAAAGAATGTGAAGATGAATGTGATGTTGTGGTTAGCATGTCACAGCACAGCTCTTGATCACCCTAGTTTAAAACCTCTTGATCCCATCAATTCAAATTTAAAATAAACTACGTTTAATGAACATACCTCGAGTGAGTGTGTCATCGGAAAGATATCATTACACTTGCATAGGTAGTAATATGAGTAACATTCTGGAAATGAGAATTTAATTTGTTTGAAAAGTTTAAGGATTTTTGGAATGTTCACATTCAAGTGAGTTCATGGTAAGTCGGCTGATATCCTTGGTATTATTAGTAGTATGATTACTGCGATGAAGCTGAACTTGACAAATTAACTTACTTACTTACTGACGGTATGCCGATGGCATTTAAGGCAACAATGAAGGTCCTTCACCTCTAGTGGTGTTCAGAGCTTCCTTCATCATGTCTCGGAGCATTGTCAACAGTTTTGGGCCCCGTATCTCAGAAAGGATATATTGTCATTGGAGAGAGTCCAGAGGAGGTTCACAAGGATGATTCCAGGAGCGAAGGGGTTAACATATGAGGAGTGTTTGGCAGCTTTGGGCCTCTACTCTCTTAAATTTAGTAAAATGCATTGGGATCTCATTGAAACCTACCAAACGTTGAAAGGACTAGATAAAGTGAACGTGAAGAGGATGTTCCCTCTGGTGGGGGTATCCAGAACTAGAGGGCACATTCTCAAAATTGAGGAACGACCTTTTAGAACAGAAGTAAGGAGGAACTTTTTTAGTCAAAGAGTGGTGAATCTGTGGCATACTCTGCCACAGACTGTGGTGAAGGCCAAGTCCATGGGTCTAATTAAAGTGGAAGTAGATAGATTTGTGATTGGTCGGGGCTTCAAGGGATATGTTGAGAGGGCTGGTGTATGGGGTTGAATAGGATCCCAGGTCAGCCATGATGAAATAGCAGAGCGAACTTGATGAGCTGAAAGGCCTAATTCTGCTCCTGTGTCTTTTGATCTTATGGTCTCAGTCAATAGCTTCTCTTGGTTCTCACAAATGTCAGTTATTCAAGTCCTGGGTGGAGACTCAGGAATACCATCACACTGAGACGTAGAAGGATTCTTCATTGCTGTTTCTGTAATAATTTTGTTTTACCAGTCAGGGTTGTTAGCTCTGAGATGAACCCACCGAACCTGGAGGACCGCTCTTAGTCTGGCCTCTTGGCACAGGTGACCCAACCAAGAGACAAAGCATAAAGCCCTGACTCCAGTCAGCACAGCTCTGTGGTTCATTGAGGTATGCAAGCCTGCAAACCACAGCAAGACTGTGGTCCTCTTGGAGGCTGACAAACGAAGGACCACAACAAAGAACATAAACAGTAGGGCTTGCAAATACAAGATAATAGATCAGATTAAGAAAAGAAATCAGCGGAGTAAAGGAAAACAAAATAACGAATTCATTTGCAAGGAAGCAGATGAGACAAAGTAGATGAATAGTTGAATAATAATCTGTTGGCATAAGGTAATATTAGGTGAACAGCAGAATGACTGCTGTATGTTAACAAGTTTGAGATGGAAAGTGAAAGCACAAGCTCACTTGATCTGATAACCTCTTCTCTTTATTCTTAAAATTTCTTACAAGCTAAATATTATGCTGCTGTTTAAACATATCTACCAGTCTACCAACTGACAAATGTTGAGGGCATGTAGAGTCCAGAAATGTTAAGTTAACTTTGTGCATTATCAATGAGTTCAGGGTCTCAGCATAATGACAAAAGTAGTGGCATTTTCTTTGCCAGGAGATCTCAACTTTGGTTCGGCTGTTCTCAACTTCCACCAACAGAGATGGTGAATTCAGGAAATGTAATATGTAACTATCAGCTTTGAACAGGAAAATCTGCCCATTGATAGATTTTTGCTACTTATTCAATCTTGTAATACCTGGGACAGAGTAATCAGTCAGAATGTTACAGTAAATGATTTTTTAAAAAGTCATTTGCAGATATTGGAAAGCAACAAAAAGTAAGTAGCTACTGAAAAATCGCACTAAAAGTAGTGGATGTGTCCTAGCCCATCACGGGTAAAGCTCTCCTCACAACTGAGCACATCTACATTGAGCACTGTCACAGAAAAGCAGCATCCATTATCAGGGATCCCCACCACCCAGCACATATCCCTTCTCACTATTGCATTCAGCAAGAAGGTACAGGAGCCTCAGCACCCACACCACCTGGATTAGGAACAGTCACTACCCCTCAGCTATCAGGCTCTTGAACCAAAGGGGATAACTTTTTTTTTTAACTTCCCAGAACATTTTCAAGGACTCTTCATGTTCATGTCCTTTCATGTTCTCAATATTTATTGCTTATTTATTTATTATTATTTTTTCTCTTTTGTATTTGCATAGTTTGTTGCATTTTGCACATTGGTTGTTTGTCCATCCTGTTGGGTGTGGTCTTTCATTGATTCTTCTGGATTTACTATGTATGTCTGCAAGAAAATGAATCTCAGGGCTGTATATAGTGACATATATATATATATACTTAGACCATAGACTCTAAGATATAGGAACAGAATTAGGCCATTTGGTCCATCAAGTCTGCTCCGCCCATTTCATCATGGCTGATACAATTTTCCTCTTAGCTCCAATGTCCTGCCTTCTTCCCGTGTCCCTCCATGCTCTGATCAATCAGGAATATATCAAACTCTGACTTAAATATACATAAAAACTTGGCCTCCACAGTTGCCTGTGGTAAAGAATTCCACAGATTTACCACTCTCTAACAAAAGAAATTCCTCCTCATCTCCATTCTAAAAGGACACCTCTCTATTCTGAGGTGATGTCCTCTGGTCTTAGACTCTCCTGGCATAGGTATCAAGGCCCTTCACCATTCGATAGGTTTCAATGAGGTCACCCCTCATTCATTTGAATTCCAGTGAATACAGGCCCAGAGCCATCAAACGCTCTTCATATGACAAGCCATTCAGTCCTGGAATCATTTTAGTGAACCTGCTTTGAACCCTCTCCAATGTCAGCACATCCTTTCTAAGATAAGGGGACTGAAACAGCTCTCAATACTCCGTGAGGCCTCTTCAGTGCTTTATAAAACCTCAACATTACATCCTGGCTTTTATATTCCAGTCCTCTTGAAAAAAATGTTAATATTGCATTTGCCTTCCTCACCACAGGCTCAACCTGCAAATTA
This sequence comes from Mobula hypostoma, assembly GCF_963921235.1. Classification (NCBI taxonomy): domain Eukaryota; kingdom Metazoa; phylum Chordata; class Chondrichthyes; order Myliobatiformes; family Myliobatidae; genus Mobula; species Mobula hypostoma. The sequence continues at coordinate 29,586,774 of NC_086102.1, read as the reverse complement.
ACCATTAGGGAATCCTGCACAAGGACTCCCAAGTCCCTTTATGCCTCAGTTATTATATGTTCTCTCCATTTAGAAAATAGTTAATCCTTTCGCTTCTACCAAAGTACATGACCATACACTTCCTGACATTGTACTCCATCTGCCATTTCCTTGCCCATTCTCCTAATCTGTCAAAATCCTTTTGCAGCCTCTCTATTTCCTCAGAACTACCATCCCCTCCACCTATCTTCATATCATCTGCAAACTTTGCAACAATTCATCAATTCCACCATCCAAATCATTGACATATAAAGTAAGAAGAATCAGTCCCAACACAGACCACTGTGGACCCCTGTGGAGCACCACTAGTCACCGGCAGCCAAACAGAAAAAGCTCCCTTTATTCCCACTCTTTGCCTTCTGCCAATCAGCCACTGCTTTACCCATCTTTCTATGGGCTAGTAGCTTGTTAAGTAGCCTCATGTGTATCACCTTGTCCAAGGCCTTCTGAAAATCCAAGTACACAACATCAACTGATTCTCCTTTGTCTATCCTGCTTGTTATGTCTTCAAAGAATTCCATCAGATTTGACAGGCAAGATTTTCCCTTGAGGAAATCATGTTGACCATGGCCTATTTTATCAAGGTGCCCTCAAGTACCCTGAGACCTCATCTTTAATGATCGACTCCAACATCTTCCCAACCACTGAGGTCAGACTAACTGGCCTATAGTTTCCCTTCTTCTGCCTCTCTCCCTTCTTGAAGAGTGGAATGACATTTGTAATTTTCCAGTTTCCAGAACCATTCCAGAATCTAGTGATTCGTAAAAGATCATTGCTAATGCCTCCACGATCTTTTTTGAGAATTCTGAGGTGTACACCATCAAGTCCAGGTGACTTATCTATCTTCAGACCTTTCCGTTTCCCAAGAAATTTCTCTCTAATTGTCGTAACTTCACACACTTCATGTCCCCTGACACCTGGAACTTCCACAATACTGCTAGTGGTTTCCACTGTGAATACTGACACAAAATACTTACTCAGTTCGTACACCATTTCCTTGTCCCTTATTACTACCTCTCCAGCATTGTTTTCCAGTCTGATATCCACTCTTCCTTCTCTTTTACATTTCACGTATCCAAAGAATCTTTTGAAATCCTCTTTAATATTATTGGTCAGATTACTTTCGTATTCCATCTTAATGACGTTTTTATTTGCTTACAAGTTGTTTTTTTAAATCTTCCCAATCCTTTAACTCCCACTAGTTTTTGATCTATTATATGCCCTCTCTTTGGCTTTTATATTGGCTTTGACTTTGGTTTTTAGCCACAGTTGTGTCATCTGTCCCTTAGAATACTTTTACTCTTTTGCATGTGTACAGTATATCCTGTGCCTCCTGAACTGCTTCCAGAAACTCTTCCCATTGCTGCTGTGCCGTCATTTTTGCCAGTGTTCATTTCCAATCAATTCTAGCCATCTCCTCTTTCATGCCTCTGTAACTCTCTTTATTCCACTATAACACTGATACACCAACTGTACCATATAGCGTACATTATAATAAGGGACTACTTTATGTTGTAGTAACACATCGTTGAATGCGCTATTAGTCACATATTGAGCTATTAGGCGTGGATTGATCTGTACGTGTGTGTTCAGAGTTCAGTTTCAGTCAGTAAAGAACCCTGTTAACTTAGCTCCCATCTCCAGCATTTTTATTAATAGCATTGTTGTGTAACCCAGCCACACACACAACACCTACTTTAGACCATAAGACCATTAGGAGCAGAATTAGGCTATTTCATGCATTGAGTCGGCTACCATTCAATCATATCTCCTCCTCAGGCCCACTCCCCAGCCTCCTCCCCGTAATCTTTGATGCCATGGCCAATCAGGAACCTGTCAGCCCACCCTCTGGCAAAATAAATTTTTCCATATCACTGCTTTAAATGGACACCCCTCTATCCTGAGGCTGTGCACACTTGTCCCAGACACCTCCACCGTGAGAAACATCCCTTCCACATCTGCTCTGTCTAGGCCTTTCAACCTTCAAATGTTTCAATGAGATCCCCCTCATCCTCCTAAATTCCAGTGAATACAGGCCCACAGACATCATTCTTCATATGATAACCCTTTCATTCCTGGAATCATCCTTGTGACCCTCCTCTGATCCCTCTCCAATGCCAGCACATCTTTTCTTAGATGAGGAGTCCAAAACTGTTCACAATACTCAAAATGAAACCCCACCAGTGCCTTATAAATCCTGAGTATCACATTCCTACTCTTGTATTCTAGACCTCTTCAAGTGAATGCGGACATTCTATTTGCCTTGCTCTCCACCAACTCAACCTGCAAGTTAACCTTCTGCACAAGACTCTCAAGTCCCTTTGCATCTCAGATTTTTGTATTTTCTTCCCATTTAGATAATAGTCTGCACATTTATTTCTTCTACCAAAGTGCACGTCCATGCAATTTCCAGCATTCTTTTTCATTTGCCACTTTCTTGTCCATTCTCCTAATCTGCCCGAATCCTTCTGCAGTCTCCCTGTTTCTTCAACACCACCTGCCCCACCATCAATCTTCATATCATTTGCAAACTTGGTAACAAAGCCATCTATTTCATCATCTAAATCATTGATATACAGCAGAAAAAGAAGTCTACCCAACACCGACCACTGCAGAACACCACTAGTCACTGGCAGCCAGCTAGAAAATGATCCTTTGATTGCCACTCACTGCCTCCTACCAATCAGCCAATGTTCCAACTATGCCAGTAACTTTCTGTAATACCATAGGCTCTTAACCTTATGTGTGGCACCTTGTCAAAGGCCTTTTGAAAATCCAGATATACAACATCCACTGCATCCCTTTTATCTATCCTACTTGTAATCTCCTCAAAGAATTCCTACAGGTTCCTCAGGCAAGATTTTCCCTTAAGGAAACCATGTTGACTTTGTCCTACCTTGTCCTGTGTCACCAAGTACTCCATAACCTCACCCTTAACAATTGACTCCAACATCTTCCCAGCCAGCAAGGTCAGTCTAACCGGTCTATAATTTCCTTTCTGCTCTTTCCCTCTTTTCTTAAAGAGTGGAGTGACATTTGTAATTTTCCAGCCCTCCGGAACCATGCCAGAGTCCAATGATTCTTAAAAGATAACTTCTAATGCCTCCACAATCTCTAACACTACCTCTTTCAGAACCCTAGGGTGCCGTTCAAATGGTCCGTGTGACTTATGTAACTTTAAGTCTTTCAGCTTTTTGAGCACCCTCTCCCTTGTAATAGTAACTGCATTCACTTCTCTTCCCTCACAGCCTTCAACATCTGGCACACTGCTGGTGTCTTCCACAGTGAAAACTGATGTAAAATACTCATTTAGTTCATCTGGCATCTCCTTGTCCCCTATTATTATTTCTTTGGCCTCCCTTGTCAGCCGCAGTTGTACTATTTTGCCACCTGAGTATTTTTTTGTTTTTGGAACACATCTATCCTGCAGCTCCCTCATTTTTCCCAGAAACTCAAGCCATTACTGGTCTGCTGTCATCCCCGTCAGTATCTCCTTCCAATTTACTTTGGCCAATTCATCTTGCATACCACTGTAATTTCCTTTACTCTACTGAGATATTGCTACATCAGACTTTACTTTCTCCCTATCAAATTTCAAGCTGAACTCAATTGTATCATGAATATTGTCTCTAAGAGTTCTTTGACCTTAAGCTCCCTAATCACCAAATCCATTATAGCCGATTCCCTAGTAGGCTCAATGACAAACTGCTCTATAAAGCCATCTTGTAGGCTTTCAACAAATTCACTGTCTTGAGATCCATTTCCAACATGATTTTCCCAATCTACCTGCATGTTAAAATCTCCCATGACTATCATAACATTACCCTTTTCACACACCCTTTCCATTTCCCATTGTAATCTGTAATCCACATCCCAACTATTGCTTGGAAACCTGTATATAACTGCGATCAGGGTCCTTTTACCCTTGCATATCTTGAACTCAACTCACAAGTATTCAACATCTTCTGATCCTATGTCACATGTTTCTAATGATTCGATACTATTCTTTACCAGCAAAGCCACACCACACCCTCTGCCTACCTTCCAATCCCTCCGATACAATGTGTAGCCTTGGACACTCAGCTCCCAACTTCAACCAAACTTCAGACACGAATCAGTGATGGCCACGTCACACTCAACAATCTGTAAAAGTGCAACTAGACCATCCACATTATTTTTTATGCTACGTTCATTGAGAAATAACATTTTGAGTACCGTATTTGCTACCCTTTTTGATTTTGCATCCCTAATGCACTGATCCTCGCCCTGCTGGCTGCAATTTTGTCCTTTCATATGCCTGCTCTTCCTAACAATCTGACTACATGCTATTTTTGCTTTTTTACCATCCATCCTATCCTGAGACCCTTCCCCTGTCAAATGAGTTTAAACACTCCCCAATAATTCTTACAAACCTGCTCATGAGAATATTAGTTCCCCTTTCGCTTCTCCTTCTCAAATTTCAGGGTGAATTCAGTCGTATTATGATCACTTACCAGTAAGGGTTCTTTTACCTGAAGCTCTCTAATCAATGCAGTTTCATTGCAAAATGCCCAATCCAAAATAGCTGATCCCCTAGTGGGCACAACCATGAGCTGCTCTAAAAAGCCATCTCATAGGCACTCTAGAAATTCCCTCTCCTGGAATCCAGCACCAACCTTCTTCCACATTATAAAAGATTCTTCTAAGGTGTCCTGTAGCATCCTTTCTTTTTCGATATTTTTATTAATTACTTGCATAGACGAATGCAAAATACATTATGGTATTATGGAAACAGAAACAAGATTGAATTTCCCCATAACTATGTATAGTAACCTAACCATAATATTGAAAAGGTATATTTTATTCTAATCTAAAGCAAAATCAAAACCCCATAACAAAATAGAAAAAAAAAGAGAGAAAGAAAAACAGAAAAAAAGCTGCTTGGTTAAAAGAAAAGAAAAAAAATCTCTGACATATAGTCATAAATTCAAACATATAATAGCCATCATCATTGCTGACCAAATCGAAAATTGTGAAAGTAGTACCAGAAAGGTCCCTATAATGTGAAAAAATCTTGTCTAGGTATAGAAATAGAACACCTAATCTTCTCTAGATTTAAGCATGACATAACATCAATCAACCAACGGGCATGAGTAGGTGGAGCAGCATCTTTCCATTTAAGCAACAAAACTCTTGTGGCTAAAAGAGAAATAAAAGCCAAAATATGCAAATCATTCAGCTTAAGAGTAAAATCATTGATACAATTTTTGCTTTGAAACCTTTTTATAATGGATCTATATCTAATATTTATAGTATGTTGCTGGCATTGAGAAACATTCCGTTAAACAAAATTAAAAACCTCTGGGAACATGACCTACAGATTTCAGTTGAAGAGGATACTTGGAATGAAATTTTTAAACTTGTTCACACCTCTTCGTTATGTGCACGTCACTCTCTTTTACAATTTAAAGTGGTTCATAGAGCTTATATGATTAAAGATAAGCTCTCTTGTTTTTACTCAGATTCTTCTCCATACTGTAATAGGTGTAATGTCAAAGAGGCCTCTCTAATTCATATGCTTTGGTCCTGTCCGTGGCTTGATAAGTTTTGGAAAGAAGTATTTCAAACTTTCTTGGAGCTTTTGAAAGTAAACTTTAAACCCAACCCTCTGACTGCCTTGTTTGGCATTGTTGGAGGAAATGATTTTACTCTTAAGTCCTGTAGCATTCAATCAATCCTGTTTAGGATTGCTGAACATTCAGTGATAGGAGGCAACCGATGACCATATGACTAAACCAGTTGAAATTCACATTAATTTTAACGTAAAAACCCCCCGAAAATAGCTAACTTGTTTTTGTGGCAGAATGGGTAAATGATGTTCACCGGATTGATTCCTGGGATGGCAGGACTTTCATACGATGAAAGACTGGATCGACTAGGCTTATACTCGTTGGAATTTAGAATATTGAGGGGGGATCTTATTGAAACATATAAAATCCTAAAGGGATTGGACAGGCTAGATGCAAGAAGATTGTTCCCAATGTTGGGGAAGTCCAGAATGAGGGGTCACAGTTTGAGGATAAAGGGGAAGCCTTTTAGGACCGAGATTAGGAAAAAACTTCTTCACACAGAGAGTGGTGAATCTGTGGAATTCTCTGCCACAGGAAACAGTTGAAGCCAGTTCATTGGCTATATTTAAGAGGGAGTTAGATATGGCCCTTGTGGCTAAAGGATCAGGGGGTATGGGGGGAAGGCTGGTACAGGGTTCTGAGTTGGATGATCAGCCATCATCATACTGAATGGCGGTGCAGGCTCGAAGGGCCAAATGGCCTACTCCTGCACCTATTTTCTATGTTTCTATGTTGAATCTACCAATCTTACAGAACACAATCTTTGTGATCATATTATTTTCTCTTAGAAAGAGATTTTTATATATCCATGCACATTTCTATACAATTCTCAGCTGCAATATCCGAAGCTTCTAATGAAATCAATCTGCACAAATAAACAACTTTGATTTTCATCTGGACAACTAAGGGTCGATGATGGTATTTTAATTCACTCTCAATATATGAGTATTATTGCCATGACCCACATCTGTTCCTTGCTCTGCTGTCCCAAGATGCTTCCTTGGCCAATTAAATGTTGGTGTGATTCAAAAGGAAGCATGGTAAGGACATTCCTGAATGGAAATTAAGGAACCAGTTGGATTTTTCCGATATTCTCTGAATTTTACCGTCAGCTGTGAAAGCTTGTGGATTTCTGCATGCTGTTATCCTAGTGAACCATAAGTACATCTATTCCATCAATGGGAAATCTGTAAATATCAGAACAGCTTCATTGCAGCAAATACCTACTTTTAAGGTTTAAAAGTTCAAAGTAAATTAATGATCAAAGTACATATACTACCCCGAGATTCATTTCCTTGCATGCATTCACAGTAGAACAAAGAAATACAATAGAATCAATGAAAAACTACACGCAAAGACGGACAAACAACTAATGTGCAAAAGAAGAGAAATGATGCAAATACAATAAATGAATAAATAAACACACACAGGCATACATAATAAATAACACTGAGAACATTAAGTGAGTCCATAGATGGTGGAAAAATTCAGTGCTGAGTTGAGTGAATTTATCCAGGCTGGTTCAGGAGCTTGATGCTTCAGGGTAATAACTGTTTCTGAACCTGGTGGTGTGGGACTTAAGGCTCCTGTACCTCCTTCCTCATGGCAGCAGTGAGAAGAGAGCATGACTGGATGGTGGGGGTCCTTGATGACGGATGCTGCTTTCTTGTCCGGCACTCCTTGTAGGTGTATTCAATGGTGAGGAGGGCTTTTCCTGTGATGGACAGGGCTGCATCCACTACTTTTTGTAGGTTTTTCCATTCACGGACATACCCGACTGCGATGCAAAGATTCAGGAGGCTGTGCGCTGCGAACTGTGTAAAGTTACAGATACCTTACAGATACTTCAACTCTATATCACATTGAGGACAAGGGTGACAGCAACAATATCACCTGAGAACATGATAACACACTTTAGCTCTGATTCATGATAAATTAAAGTCACCCCATAATAACATAACTTGAAATATATCAATTCTGATTTTCTCTTATACCACCTTTAAATAAAATCAATAAACAGTGCAAACTAGTCTGCCACCCACAAACTAGTGTAGATACTAGTCTAAGCACAAAATAACCTGCAGATGCTGGGGTCAAAGCAACACTCACAACACGCTGGAGGAACTCAGCAGGTCGGGCAGCATCCGTGGAAAAGATCGGTCGATGTTTCGGGCTGGAACCGAAGGGGTTCTGACGAAGGGTCTCGGCCTGAGAGGTCGACTGCACCTCTTCCTAGAGATGCTGCCTGGCCTGCTGCGTTCACCAGCAACTTTGATGTGTGTTGCTTTGTTATAACAGTTGTTTTATTCCTGGAACGAAACTTCAGCTTACTTTGTACGTCTACACCAACCTATCAAATGATTCCGCTTTCTATCTGTGTTCCTTCTACATCTGAACAAATAAAATTTTCCATTTTTTTTCTGCATCTTTCACAACCACAGGATTTTAAAATCAACCCAAAGGAAATGAGGTACTTTGTAATTGCAGACCTAAAAGGAACATGAAAGATGCTGTTCATCAAGAATAAATGCCACAGTCTCTGAGGCTGCCAGCTCTAGTGATCATAAGTCAGCAGTAATTCTGATGCAATATTACTTAGCACTTGTGCTGTTTTCCTTCTGTACAGGCCCACCCTGTTTTGTATTTAATATTTCAATAAAAGTTGAGTAGTCTTGTATACACGTTGTTTGATTATGCTTTCTTTATCGTTTGAATAATTAATTTTGGGTTATATGTCAAATATGTAAAAATACGTTAGCTACATTCATCATCATGCTGCCACGTGATACGTGGCGTACCTCACTTAAAATAAAGCTGAAGCTAGACTCGATTTTCAGACTCCTGAGTCATCCTTTTAATTAGCTTAATGGTTTGAAGCTACAAAATATAATATTGGTGATGAGGTATTTATAAAAAAACCCAAGACAGCTACCAACCTATTAAAGCACAGTGAGATGTTCGAACTAGAAAAAAATGATGAGTAAAAAAATGCAGACTTGCACGTGCAGAGACGTCGAGTTAAAAAAGGCTTTGTAAATGGAAGATCTCAGGGTTCCGAAAGAGTGAGTACCAGGTGATAATAATCATTTAAAAACTCAGAAATGGCTGGCTACGATGAAAAGATTGATGAGTTTGATTACACAATAGGTAATTAGCTCAGGTGTACTGAGCTATTAGAACAATATTTTGAAGCAAATGAAATAGCCATTGAGAAGAGAGTACCCATTTTGCGGAGTTCATTGGGCCTAAAGGCATACAATTTGCTTTGCAGTCTGGCTGCTACAACCAAGCCTTCAGAAATGTGCTCGCCTGAACATTGTCAAAGTAATGCAGGGATATTGAAAAGCAAAGTTTATGTTGATTGCAGAACCCTTTAGGTTTCATATACAGAATCAAAAGGAAGGGGAGTCCATTTCAGCGAACGTGGCTGATTTGGAGAGATTGAACACTGTCAGTTTGGGAATGGTGTTAATGATGTACTAACAGATCATTTAGTTAGTGGAACTTAAAAGAAAGCATTAAAAAATGACTCCTAACTGAAGTTCAACTTACATTCAAAAGAGCTGTTTCAATGGAAACCACAGACAGAGTCACAACTGAGTTGCAGTCAAGAATGAAAGTGGATATGAATAAAATTGCAACATCTAAACAGAAACCTGCTTGGCTGAACATATTGTGTTCCCATTGTGGCAAGGACTCGCATACACCAAATAAATGCAGATTTAAGGGCAAACCTTGCAGAAAATATAACAAAGTAGGTCATATGCCAAGAGCATTGGGTAGACTTCTGATTTACCATATGACCGATTTCTAAGGACAACGAGAAAATTGACGGCGTCAGCTCACCTGAAGACTCAAATCTCTCCCTCTTTCTCTCTCCATCACTACTCAACTCAATACCACGAACTGAACTCAACTCAACTTTACTCATCATCGTAAGACTGTATCTTTTTACCTCTAGACTTGAAGAAGCTTGGTTTTTCATACATATATATTCCACACTTAATTTTAGGACCGAGATGAGGGAAAACTTCTTCACACAGAGAGTGGTGAATCTGTGGAATTCTCTGCCACAGGAAACAGTTGAGGCCAGTTCATTGGCTATATTTAAGAGGGAGTTAGATATGGCCCTTGTGGCTAAAGGGATCGGGGGTATGGAGAGAAGGCAGGTATAGGGTTCTGAGTTGGATGATCATACTGAATGGCGGTGCAGGCTCGAAGGGCCGAATGGCCTACTCCTGCACCTATTTTCTATGTTTCTATCTTTTTAAAACTAACAAGAGAGAAGCAATATGGCTTACACCAGAAGTGAATGGCAAATTAATTAAAATGGAATTAGACACTGGTTCAGCTGTTTCAGTCATTCCACAAAATGAGTTTGAATATGTTTCAATGACACTGAACTGAAGCCTGCAGATACCCAACTAAGAATTCATAGTGGCAAAAGATAACTCCTGTGGGAATGACATTTGTAACAGTGAAATACAACAACCAACATGCCACATTGACCTTGTGTGTGGTAAAAACAGAAGGACCAGCTTTGTGGAGGTGTGATTGGCTGAGACAACTACAACTTGATTGGAGGTCCACCCACAACTTGTATGCCACATTCCCTGAAATGAAGTCATATGAAACTGAATAAAGAAAGGTACTGGATGTTGCCACAACTGTCTCCATGCTGAACACTATGAACAGTTGCCTAAGTGAGGACAAACAGGTGCCAACCTCTGAGCCTCTGGTTGGAAAGCATATTGGACCACGCTGCTCAGAGGAAGTGTGAAACTGATGAAAGCATGGTCCCTCTACAACAGTTTCCGTAGGCGACATAGCTTCTAATATGTTAATCAGGCAGTTATTTGTGAAATGGGACTTGGTTTTAAACTGGAAGAGAGTTCAAGGAGCTTCAGGAAATTTGGTTTTGTGAGTATAAGAAGAAGAAGAAGAAGAAGAAAGCCCTTAACTCCGAGTGGAATCATCGGGACACCGTCATGATGACGTTTTTTTAGCAGGCTTTCTTATTTTTACGAGGCCGAGTTGCTAGCTCGACGCTTAACCCAGCACGGGTGGAAAGCAGGGAGCTGGCTGGATTCGAACTCCGGAGCCTTCGCTCCGAAGTCCAGTGCTGATGCCACTACACCACCAGCTGGCAGTTTTGTGAGTATAAAGAAGTAGAATCTACTCTGTCTATGCTTATTATCAAAGAATGTATAAATTATTCAACCTTGAGATTTGTTTGCTCAGAGGCAGTCACAAAGCAAGAAACCTGAAAGAACCCAATTAAAGAAAAAAATATATAAAAAAATAAAAGACCAACATCTGATGCGCAAAAGAGAAAAAACAAAATGCAAACAATTGAAGAGAACAAATTCCAAACCAAAATTGGGTCCTCAGGCCTGAACTCTGAAAGAGTCCAGAGTAGGTCCAAAGCCTCTACTCATCTGTTTATCATATTAGTGGGGACAGAGCACAGCAGCCAGGGTAGTCTGCATAGCCTCAATGTGGCGAGAGGAGTGACCATTGCAGAGAACGAGTGAAATCGGCTCGCGTTCTCTATTGTGACCGCCTGCCTTTTCAGTCTATCTGGGCTGGCGTTTAAATTGACCAAACAATGAAACAGCAAAAAGCTCCAGCACCCTGTAGAGAGGAGCGAACATCGTGGAGAACGAGCAATATCACTTCCTGCCTCCGATCTGGACTGGCGTTTAAATTGTCTAAACAGTGAATCGTACCTTGCACGAGGGCCTGGCTGCAGTAAAAGGCTCAAGGCCTAGAGCAAGCCACCCAGCGTCTCACTGTGGGTCCAGATTTTGCCACCCAGCCGGAAGCTGCTCTCAAGCTCTTCAGCACCCAGAACAATTCGACCTCGCGTCTGGGCTAGTTGTAAGGGCACCAAATCTGCCCAGGCCTCAGCTTCTCCTCTCTGCACCCAGAATGATCTAACCTCACATCCAGAGCAGCTGTACAGGCTTCGGAACTCCATCTGCAATGATTCTGCAACGGACCATCCCGGCTTATCCCCCAAACTCGCCTTGGTATCGCTCATCCTTTCACTATTTGCAGTAACAGTTTAGCACAATTTACCTCAGGAAAGGTATTTTTAGTGATGTTTTTAGTCTGATTTCTGAACTTTTTCACTACCAGAGAGCTGTTAATTGCGCCGGTATTCAGGCGAGACTTAAAGCGGATCCCTGCAGAAACATGCTCCCAACAATTCTACTCACTAACTTTTGATCACCAGAATATAAATTGTTTACCTGCATCTCCATCTGAGCCAGTAGGAGATGAGGGACTGTTGCATACTTGTCCTGACAGAAACGAGGCTCAGGGGCACCTCTCAGGACTTGGCCATTCAGCTAAAAGACATAATCTTCTTTTGAATGGACGAAAATGCTGCGACCTCTGACAAGACCGGTGTTAATAAGAACTGGTATGTAAAAACCTTGGTAGCAATGGCCTACTGCTCACCCAGATAGAGTTCTTAATGCAGACCCTTCTACTTACTGAATGAGTTCACTGCCGTTCTGATTATTGCTGTTTACATCCTCCCCTTGTGCTAGTGCTGGGAAAATGGTGCAGGAGCTCTGTGGCATCAGTTGTGACCTCGGAGGCACTCACCCCAATGGTTTCTTTATTGTTGCTCGCGACTTCAGTCATGCCAACTTAAAAACAGTCCTGCCAAAGTTCTACCAACATGTCAACTTTGCAAACGGAGGAGAGAATATTGCATTGAACAGCTGCTGCTCAGTTAACAAATTTCATGACATATGCCAGTGATAATAAACCTGATTCTGATTCTGATTAGACCTGGTTTATACCATCATACATGGAGCCTACAAGGCTGTCCCCACCTATAAACAAGTAAAACCAGTTTATAGTGAGATCAGGACCTGACCAAAAGGTGCCACCTCAGTGTTGCAAGACTTCTTCGAAAGCATTGGCTGAAGCATATTCGTATTCAGGAAGGTGGCTAGTTATGATTATCACACCAACATTGATGAATATGTGACATTGGTGACTGTCCACATAGGAAGAGGCATTGACAACGTTACCATGATTAAACACTACACTGCCAGGACAAGCTCAACCTATGGCAGACTGCAGAGGTTCAGTGCTCCTTAGGGATCAGATCGGGGAACAGGATGACTGCAAGGTCAGCAAGAACCGAACTCTCCCGTGCCATCAGGAAGGCAAAGCGTGTGTATGCACGGACACCTTTGTGACACGCATGTGGCAAGGTATGCAAATCATAACAGATTACAAGTCTACCCTGCACATCAACGACAGGCAAAATGCCTTTCATGCGCGATTTGATGCATTGAATGACGTGACATCGAGGAAAGCCACCCCCTTCCCTTGAAGGACAGGCACCCTCTCTGGCCACAGCTGAGTAAACCTATTCAAAGCTGCAGGGCCTGACAACATACCTAGTCAGATGCTAAGGGACGATGCAGCCCAACTAACAGAAGTCTTAATGGACACTGTTAATATCTTTTTGAAACTATTATTCCAGGTGCCCAAGAGAGCAACCGTAACTGGCCCAAATGATTACTGCCCACTGGAACAGACCTCGATGTGAATTGATTTGAGAGACTGGTAATAGATTGCATAAAATCCCTCTTTTATTAGACCTTTCCAGTTCATCCACCACTCAAATCAATTCACTGATAATGCCATAGCCTCAACCGTCCACTCCATTCTGCCCAAACTAGAAGACAATTCCTCATAGAGCAGGATGTTGTTCATCAACACAATCATCCCACAGTGGCTGGTAGGTAACCTGTCCTTGTTGGGACTCAATACTCTTCTCTGTAACTGGATATTTGAATTCTTGATGGACATACCACAATCAGTCAGAGTTGGTACTAATATCTCAAGCACAATTACTCTGAGCATGGTGTCCCCCAAGGCTGTGCTCAGCCTACTGCTGTTTACGCTGCCGACTCACGATTGCACTGCCAGATCCAGCTCAAACTGCATCAGCAGTTTTTCTGACAGTACTGCAGTAGTTGGCCTCATCAGCAACAATGAGCCAGCACGCAGAGAGCAGGTAGAGAGGCATGTCAAATGGTGTGAGAACAACAACATGAGCCTCAACACGGATAAGACAAAATAGATGGCAATGGGCTTCAGGAAGACACAGATCGACCGTTCTCCATTGCATATCAATGGCTCTGCCATGGAGAGAGCACAAAGTTCCTTAAAGTGCATGTAATGGGCAGTCTAACCTAAACCCACAACACCTCCTCATTAGTCAAGAAGGCACAGTAATGTCTGTACCTTCTGAGGAGAGTGAGGTGTGTAAACCTTCCCACCCCCATTCTAACAGGTTTCACCATCGAGTGTGTTCTGTCTGGTTGCATCATTGTGTTGTACAGAAGCTGCAAGGCATTGGACTGAAAGGCCCTACAGAGTAAAAACTGCCAAGGTGATCTTGGGGGTCTCCCTTCCCCCCTATTTGTGACATTTACAGAGAATGCTGCAGATAAAGGGTCGACCTCACAAACTCTTTGACCCATTATCATCAGGAAGGAGGCATCAGGTCTACAGATGCCATACTGGGTAACAGCTTATTCCCTCAGGCTGTGAGACTAATGAATACCCTGCCACGACCAAGGTTTCACCACTAGAACAGTGAGCTGTTTACTGTTTACCGTTTACCTGCATTTTGTTTACATGCATTTTCAATTATATTTTTAACTTAATAATGGTAACATTTTCGTTCATGTGCTTGGTGCACCATGATCCACTGGAATGTTGTTCTGTTTGGTTGTATTTATGTACAATCAAATGAAAGTAAACTTGAACTTGAGCTTGCGTAAGCACACACACACACACACACACACACACACACACACACACTCACACACACACAATCTCAATAGAAGGCCAACGTATTCATAGCAAGTTCTCTTTAACCAAGTCATTGGGCTGGAACTCAGCTGTTCCTATTCAAACACTGGACCCACCTGTGCTACATGTTTCTAGTACTTTTGTACCACATAAAAGTTTTGAAAAATTGCATATGAATGAAATTGGTATGAATTTGTTTAATGCTTGGATGGAAACAAAGTCAATCACTAAATCTGCTGATACAGGGCCTCATCCCAAAACATCCTTTTACCTCCTCAGATACTACTTGACCCACTGAGTTCTTCCAATAGTTTGTTTTTAATTCTGGATTCCAATCCCTTGTAACTCCATGTCACTAATTTATAGGGTTCTATAGCAAGACTGATGATGAGATATCTTATATTTGATTGTTTTGTTTTTTCATGTAAAAACACACAATCCAAAACTTTGCCCCTCAATATAAAACAAGTTTCCTCAATATTTTTCAGACAACCAGTTCTGTTAATGATTCTGTTGTAGCCATTTACAGCTTCTCTCTGACCATTTCTTGTTTACTGTCTCCTTTTTTTCATAGCATTCTGTCAATTAACACCTACGCTCTTTCCGACAGAGAAAGCAGGATCTCCCAGTGGCCACACATTTTAATTCCATGTCCCATTCCCATTTGGGTATGTCTATCCACGGCCTCCTCTACTGCCAAGATGAAGCCACACTCAGGTTGGAAGAACAACACCTTATATTCCATCTGGGTGGCCTCCAACCTGATAGCATGAACATTGACTACTCTAACTTCTGTTAAGTGCCCCATCTCCCCCTCGTATCCCATCCATTATTTATTTATATACATGCTTTTTTTTTTTTCCCTCTGTCCCTCTCATTATACTCCTTGCCCATTCTCTGGGCTTCCCCCCTCCCCCTTTCTTTCTCCCTAGGCCTCCCGTCCCATGATCCTCTCATATCCCTTTTGTCAATCAACTGTCCAGCTCTTGGCTCCATCCCTCCCCCTCCTGTCTTCTCCTATTATTTCGGATCTCCCCCTCCCCATCCCACTTTCAAATCTCTTACTAGCTCTTCTTTCAGTTAGTCCTGATGAAGGGCCTCGGCCCGAAACGTTGACTGTACCTCTTCCTAGAGATGCTGCCTGGCCTGCTGCATTCACCAGCAACTTTTATGTCTGTTGCTTGAAATTCCAGCATCTGCAGATTTCCTCATGCTTGCGTCAATTAACCATTTCAAACTTGCTTTTTGCCATTGTCCCCTAGACCCTGTATTTAAATTTTCCTAAAACCTGTCATATGTGCCTCCAGCATTTCTCGTGTTGACAAAAGACCCTCGATCTGAAATGTTAACTCAGTTTCTCTCTCCACAGAAGCTGCCTGAACTGCTGATTATTTCCCCCATTTTTAGTAATAACCAAGGGGTCATCATTTGCATCCTTAGTATGTCTTCAAAGTACTTTTCAAAGCAGATTTCAGTCAATTTCTCTGCATTTTATTTAGCAATGCTATGTTGATTCAGAATTATTGAGAAAGACAGTTATGATTAAATTGGATCTGCCATGAAGTGGTGGAGCAGACTCAATGGGCCAAATGGTCTAATTCTGCTCCTACATCTTATGGCTTTCTGGTCTTATGATGCTCATTGTCCATACATAGGCCCCCAAAAGATATGCATGTCGGTAAGAAGACGGGTAGTGTTACCCAATAGATATATCTTATACAGATCCCAGCAGCTAGCTGAGGGGTTGAACTGGAGGTCTCAAAGTATGTCCTCACTAGGCCTCTCCTAATTTAGAACTGTTGTGGCCATTACAGGACATGAAAGGGATAAAATTAGACTATCTCTCAAAAAATGGAAGCAAAGCATTAAACTCCTTTCAGTAACATAGACAATGGCAAATAACACTTTCAATACTCAATTTTAAAATTGGAATTGAAGGGAAAAAAATCTGCCCGTGATTGTAATAGAATAACAACTGTTTCTACATATTAAACATGCATTATCAGTAGACTGGAGTTTTGCATTAATGATATTGGTTTGATAATAAGAGAAGAGTAGAAGATACAACAAAAACCTTTGAATCTTAATATTTGGGATGCCTGGTTTACTGTGCTGCATTGTTGACTTTAGTTTTTATTCTGCTCTCTTTCACCTTTACATCTGCTTCACAGAGATGAGAGAAGCACATCTCTGCACATGGTATGACGTGATTTTCTTAACTACCTGACCAACTAATTCAATAAAGACAAATGAGTTCCAATGACAAATGGTCCTTTTAATCAAATTGAATTGATGTTTACATCTGAACTAAAGATCTGAACATTGCTAGGATCCACATTGACTATGCTATTGCATTCCTTTTTAAAGTTTGGGGCTCAATTTATATTCTCACAGACAATAAGATAGATCTTCATTTGCCATGGAAAAGTCACCTCCCCTTTGCTTCTGTATCCTTCCAATATGGTCTCAGTCTTCCTCCATGTCTCAAGCCCCAGTATTTTATTGTAGCTGGGTGTTGCACAGAGGCTATCACAGCACAGTCAACCAACTACACTTACAGAATGGTTCTGACTACCAATAAATCATAGTTCCAATTCATGGCTTTTAGAGATGTCAGTGCAGTTAGGAGATTGAACGTTTGTGGATGTTCAGTAATATTTGGGACCAGTTTAACAATAGAATCATTGCTTAAGGACTGTTTTTACAGCTAAAAGACTAAACCACATTCACAAACTAAACATCAGTTCCAATCATTAAAACTAACTTAAATAAATAATTTTAAACACTGCTATGATTTAAAACTAATGTGATATGAAATGGTTAATAAGAGAAGTTAAAGAGAATATTAATTTAAAGGGAAACTCACACTTATGGAAGAGCTGCCAGAGAACGTATTTAAGGCAGGTACAAAAACAAAATGTATAAGACGTTTGGCTAAGTAAATGAATAGGAAAGGTTTTGAAGGACATGGGCCAAACACAGAAGGCACCTTATTCAGTATGGACTAGTTGGAATGGTTTCTGTGCTGTGTTACTCTATGACTCTATGAAGGTATAAGTGTAGTTGAGAATGGCAAAAAACCTGAGGCCTGAGAAAATGTCAGAATTCAACACTGGAAGGCCAAGTTATCAATAAGGAAAGATAAAACAGGATGCAAGGGTAACCTATCTGGCCAGCTTATCTCTTAACCAAAAAGCCGCTCATTTCATGAGAACTCAAAGACGAGTGTTAAATGCTGACCTCTCCAGCAATGCCCACATCCTGACTAAAAGAAACCGATGCTGCCCGCTTAAACCACAAGCTGTTTCAAATTTGAGATCTTACTGTGGTTTGGCTATCAGAGTACTTCCGTTAGAACGATATCGATATTGTGGTGACTTTGTAATGATATGAGATCATAGCCTTGCAGGCACTGGTGCTCTCATTCCTACTTCTTACCTACTTGCTGACACTTGAAACAATTTGTGCATTCATGGCAGATCTGTGGGTAGATGGCTTCCATTTGCTGTGCAGCAATTGATCTAGAAAATATCTCTAATTTTGACAAAATCACCATCAAAATTGGTCTTTCAGCACTTGTTTGCAATTTTCCACAACTAATCTTTGATATTTTTAGGTTTGATAATTGCATTCAAATTCTTAAGAAGGCATTTACCAGCTTTCTTTAAAAGGACTGAAAGAGCAGTAATTTCCATATTGTAACAAGTATTAAAAATGCACTTCCAAAGAAACTGAGCTCTTCTTGGAATGATAATATTCATTTGTACAGATAAAGTATAAAGAAGACTACATTTTAAGCCTGTTAGTGGACAAAAGCTCAAGATTGATCATGCTAATGGAATTCCAAGCCAGCACATACCCCATAATTTGTGCAATAAAAAACCTGTATATCATGAAAGACACTATAATTTTCCATTGTAATCGGCAGAGACTGTTGATTCAGTGGAATTACAGTTAAAGCAGCCTCTGCAATTTTCGTTACTCATGCAGATAACATGAAGAGAGATTTAGCTGTGAATTTGTTGCTCGTTTAATGTCTCAAGGTGATATGCAAAAAAAAACAACTGTGGAAAGTAGTGTTGGCTGAACTGTCAGATGAAAAAATAGCTGAAGGCTGAGTTTCCAGTGAGCGTCTGTGCTCAGAGAACTGAGTTTTTACTGGATTCCGTACAGTTCCCAGGTCAGCGCAGTAGTGGCACTGCGTGTTGCTTTCGTGGAGTTTACACATTATCCCTAAGAACACTCAGATTTCTGCAGGCTGCTCCAATTTCATCCCAAATACAAGCAGGTATGTTTTTATGGCTCCTTTAAAAATCCCCTGTAGATAAGTGGCAAATGAGCCAAAAGGTAATTGAAGGCTTTGACAAACAAGATATTAAGACCTTAAGACATAAGAGCAGAACCAGACCATGGCTGATTTATTTTCCTTTCAACCCCATTCTCCTGACTTTTCCCTATAACTTTTGCCACCCTGGCTGATCAGGAACCTATCAAACGCTGCTTTAAATATACTGTGCAAAATTACTTGGCCTCCACACCCATCTGTGGCAATGAATTGATTCACTGCTCTTTGGATAAATAAATTCTTCCTTGTCTCCATTGCCTGTGAAAATGACACACACAGCACATGGCAGGGACTGCACACCATTGTGGACCTCAAGAGGAAACTCAGCGGTACAGCCAACATTGCCGCCTTACTCCTGGATGAGCTAAAGGTTTTTTTATGCTCGATTCAAGGGCTGAACCCCCAAGGACAGCCACTGATGAGATCAGCATCTTGGCCATCTCCAAGGCTGAGATACGTAGAACATTCCAACGTGTCAACAGCCGCTAGGCAGCGGGGCTGAACGGCATCCCAGGGCGCGTCCTCAAAGTGTGCGCTGAACAAATGGGTGGTGTGTTCACAGGCATTTTTAATCTCTCCCTCTTCCAGTGAGTAGTGCCCTCCTGTTTTAAATCATCCAGCGCTGTCCTTGTACCTAAGAAAACCAATGTAGCCCTGTCGCACTCACCTCAATTATAAGCAAATGCTTTCAGAGGCTGATTATAGACTACATCTGCAGCATGCTACCACACGCACTGGACCCCCTACAAGTCGCCTACTGATAGAACCGGTCTACCGATGCCACCATAGCCACAGCGTGACACACTGCCCTCACTCACTTGGAGAAGAGAGATGCATATGTTAGAATGCTATTCCTGGACTACAATTCAGCATTCAACACCGTAATTCCCTCCGGACTTGACAGGATGCTCACAGAGCTTGACCTGCACCCCACCTTGTGCAGCTGGATCCTAGAATTCCTATCGGATCACCAACAGATGGTAAGGATGGGCTCCATCACCTCTGCCCCTCTGACCCTCAACACAGGTGCTCCCTAGGGCTGTGTTCTGAGTTCCCTCCTCTACTCCCTTTACACCCATGGCTGTATTGCCACACACAGCTCCAATCTGCTAATCAAATTCGCAGATGACACAACTTTGATCAGCCATATTTCTCACGGTGATGAGACAGCCTACAGGAGAGAGGCGACTCACTGAGAAAGTGGTGCCAAGATAACAACCTGTCCCTCAATGTCCAAAAAATGAAAGAGCTGATTGTGGATTACAGGTGGAATGGAGACAGGCTCACCCCGATCAACATCAACGGGTCCGCAGTTGAGAGGGTGGGTAGTTTCAAGTTCCTCGGTATACACATCACCGATGATCTCACCTGGACTGTACACACCAGCTTTGTGGTGAAAAGAGCACAACAGTGTCTCTTCCACCTCAGGCGACTGAAGAAATTTGGCATAGGCCCCCCAAGTCCTCAAGACCTTCCACAGGGGCACCATTGAGAGCATACTGAATGGCTGTATCACCTACTGAGATGGAAACTGCACAAACCTTGATCGCTGGGCACTGCAGAGGGTGGTACGGATAGCCAAGTGCGTCTGTGGATGTGAGCTTCCCTCCTCTGAGGACATTTACAGCAGCAGGTTCATAACAAAGACCTGAAGGATCATTGGAGACAGCAGTCACCCCAACCAAAAACTGCTTCAGCTGCTTCTATCTGGCAATTGTATCCTCGACTTCCTAACTGGAAGACCACAATCTGTGCTGATATCAGGAGTGAGAACTAGTGGAGTGGTGCCATAGCAACAACCTGGCACTCTACATCAGTAAGACGAAAGAGCTGATTGTGGACTTCAGGAGGGTTAAGACGAAGGAACACATACCAATCCTCGTAGTGGGATCAGAATTAGAGAGAGTGAGCAGTTTCAAGTTCCTGGGTGTCAAGCTCTCTGAGGACCTAATCTGGTCCCAACGTACTGATGCAGCTAAAAAGAAGGCAAGATAGCGACTATACTTCATTCGAAGTTTGAAGAGATTTGGTATATCAACAAAATCAAAAAAACATCTATACATGTACCATGGAGAGCATTCTGACAGGCTGCATCACTGTCTGGTATGGTGGGGGCTACTGCACTGGACTGAGTGAATCTGCAGAGGGTCGTAAATTTAGTCGGCTTCATCTTGAGTACTAGCCTACAAAGTACCCAGGACATCTTCAAGGAGCGGTGTCTCAGAAAGGCAGCATCCATTATTAGGGATCTCCAGCACCCAGGGCATGCCCTTTTCTCACTGTTACCACCAGGTAGGAGGTACAGAAGCCTGCCATCTGATTCCTAAATTGACATTGAACCCATGAACTCTAACTCACTTTTTTACATATATTATTTCTGTTTTTGCATGTTTTTTAATCTATTCAATAGACATATACTGTAATTGATACATTCTTCTTCTATATAATGTATTGCATTGAACTGCTGCTACTAAGTTAACAAATTTCATGACACATGCTGGTGATAATAAACCTGATTCTGACTGTGATTCAAGTGATACCGCGGCATTAAAGCCAGGACCAACAGGCTATGGGACAGCTTCTTTTTACAAACCACTAGACTTTTACATTCACATGTCTGTACATTGCAACAGAGTCATAACGCAAGTATTTGTTCTCCCTCCCGTTGTGGGTTGGAAGTAAGATTAAATAAATTCTAAATTCTAAAGAAATTGCCCTCTATTCTGAGACTGTTCACCCTGGTCCTAGATTCTCCCATTTATGAAAACACCTTCTCCCCGTGCACTCAATTTAAGCCTTTCAATATTTGGTATACTTGGTACATTTCAGTATGATCCCCACTTAATCTTCTAAACTCCAGTGAGAACAGGCCCAGAGCCATCTAATGTACCTCGTATGATAATCCTTTGACTGCCAGGATCATTTCGACCCTCCCCAACACCAGCACATCCTTCCGTAGGTATGGGGGCCCAAGGTTGCTCACAATACTCCAAACGTAATCTAATCAACACCATATAAAGCCTCAGCATTACATCCTTGCTATTATATTCTAGTTCTCTTGAAATGAATGCTAACATTACATTTGTCTTCCTTAACTCTCAAGTCTCTTTGCACTTCCAATTTCTGAATTCACTCCCTGTTTATTTAGCAGTCTGAACCTTTATTCCTTCTACCAAAGTGTATGGCCATAGATTTCTCTCTCCTGTATTCTGTCTGCCACTTGTTTGCCCTTCTCCTAATCTGCCAAGGTCCAATAGCAGACTACCTGCTTCATCAACACTACCTGCCTCTCCACCTATCTTTGTATCATCAACAAAGTTCACCACAAAACCATGGAAGTGTACTCATCAGCAGCCACTGTGCAAGACAACCAGTTACCAGCAGCCGACCAGAAAAGACCACCTTTGCTTTCTGCCAGTCAGCTAATTTTCTATCCTTGTTAGTATCTTTTCTGTAAAACCATGGGCTGACTTTGGCCTATTTTATCATGTGCCTCCAAGTGATGCAAGTACTCAAAAACCTCATCCTTAATAATGGAATCTAACATGTTATCAATCATTATAGCCAGGCTAACAGTCCTATAATTTCCTTTGTTTTGCTTCCCACATTCTTGAAGTGTGTCATGAGATTTGCAATTTTCCAGTCCTCTAGAACCATTCCAGTGTAACACCTTTGGGTTATGACTAGAGATAGCAGGAGCTTTGGAATGTGCGCGATCCAATGAAGAGAGTGTTTTTCTTGTGTGCCTGAGAGCGAGGTATTCCAGGTCTTTTGTTCGGCGAGAGATGAAGAGAGAAGATGCGAGAAAGGAGAGGTCGTGAACTGCAGGATGGAGTGGACTTGGAATGGGGCCAGGAGTCGATGACACCCGGGGGAAATCGATGGAGGACTAATGGACAGGAAACCATAAGCTCCAACATGCACATTAGATTGTTTCTTTTCATTTTTCTTGACTAACTCTCTAGTCAAATTAAGAATTATTAAGCTAAATTGTTTAATTGCATATGGTATACTGTATGTTATTTTGTGGTACAGATTTGTAACTGGGTAACACATCACGCAGCATCCACACAAACAAGAGGTTTTGCACCTCAGATTTCACATGTTTGGTGGGGCTGGAGACTGTCTTCCCTTGACTAATACCACCAGCCAAACCTAAGTGTTACACCAGGAAGTGATTCTTGAAAGATCACTACTAATGTGCCCACAATCTCTTCCACTGCCTCTTCTAGATACTGGGATGTAGTCCATCTGGTCCAAGTGATTAACCTACCTTCAGACCTTTCAGCTTCCTTTAGTAATAACAACTACACTAACTTTTGCTTCCGGACTCTCTCAAATACCAGGCATGTCACTGGTATCTTCCACAGTGAAATTTGATGCAAAATAAGGATGTTCGCCATTTCTTTGTTCTCATTACCAACTCTCCAGCAGTCCGATTTCCACTCTTGCTTCCGTCTTACTTTTCATATGCCTGAAAAAACTTTTGTTATCCTCTTTAATATTATTGGGTAGCTTACCTTCATACATGTTCTTTTCTCGCTTTATTACTTTTTTTAGTTTTCTTCTGCTGGTTTTTAAAAGCATTCCAATCGCCTACCTTCCCACTAATTTTTGCGATATTGTATGCCCTCTCTTTGCTTTATATTTGTCAGCCACAGTTGCTTCATCTTCCCTTTAAAATGCTTCTTCTGAACAGACATATCCTGCATTTTACAAATTACTTCAGCTATGGCTGCTCTAATGTCATTCCTGCTAGTGACCCCTTCCTTGTCTGGCACCTCTCTCATACCTCCGCAGTTGCCTTTGTTCAACTTTGATACCGAAACATCCAATTTTAGCCTCTCCTTCCCAACCTGCTATTACATCATGATCACTGCCACCTCAGCGTACATTTACTTTAAGTTCCTTAATCAAACTTGATTCATTGCACAATACCAAATTCAGAATCACCTTTTCCCGAGTGGGCTCGAACACAAGCTGCACTAAAAAGCTATCTTGTAGGCATGCTACAAATTCCTTCTCTTGGGATCCAGTACCAACCTGATTATCCCTATCAACCAGCATATTGAAACTCCCCCATGACAATTGTAACATCCTGTTGTAATTTGCACCCCATATCCTCGCTGCTATTCAGAGGCATGTATATAACTCCAATTAGCTTCTTTTTACCCTTCCAGTTTCTTAATTCTACCCACAATGATTCTACATCTTCTGATCATATGTTACATCTTCCTAAGATTTAATTGCATTTGAATTGATTTCAAATAGAATAAAAGCTGGAGGAAGAGAAGAAATTGTAGAGAGGGGAATACGATTCATTGTAGTCTTAGGAGGCAGCATGGACGTGGAGAGCTAAAGAGCCTCATTCGTGTCGTAATAAGTAACAACAGAAACACAGAAAAATGATTGTGTTTAGTTTTCCTATGTTTCTAACAATCATTCCAAATTACTAGGAAGAATAAGCAAGAGATTTCCTGAAGGAATCCACTTCCTCATGAGCAGAAAGCTATCATTCTACAGCAGCCGACTAGAAAGTTAGTATAAGGAACTTTTTTTGAAAAAAACAGTGGAAACTTACTCCAATAGTCAATAGAACCATGTCTGATCTTTTACCTCAGCACCACTTTCCTGGCCATTAACTTCATTTCTCCTGATTCCCTTAATATCTAATATTGCTTTCAATGCTGTGGCTGTTAATCTACCTTTCTTTATCAAAGTGCAAAGATCTAAATACATTTATTATCAAAATATGTAGACATTATACAACCTTGAGATTCGTTTCCTTACTGGCAGCCAGAAAGCAAATAAGCCTTAAAAGAGTCCATTACAAAAATGACTGTCAAACACCAATCTGCAGAGAGAGAGAAAAAAAACAAATCATGCAAACAATGAAAGTAAGCGAATCACTTCAGGACTGAAGTTTTTACCAAAGACACGAAGCCAGGCATCACTGCAGCTGGAGCAGGCCACAGCCTCTGTTCAGCAGCAAAGCTGAATAAACGTTGTACGACCATAGAAACGAAGCCAGCATCACGGCAGATGGAGCAGGCCATGCGCCTCCGCCATCACCCTCACTCACCTCTCCATTGTTAGCGTTGATCATTATTAATAAAGTGTCCTTAATAAGGATTTTAGTAGCTTCCTTTGTGTTGTATTTTGCCACAGGTAAGTAATCACTGGGGATCACCAGCACCATCTTGAAACAACTAAGCTTACAGATGGATATGACAAAGGAAAATGATTAGCAAGGAAGATTTGTTTTGCTTCAGCCTGTTTTAACTTTGCCTATATTGATGGAGTGCTAGGATGATGGGATTGGGATTAGATAAGATAGAAAAAGAAGGGATATCAGCAGCTGATCAATATGGAAAGGTACTCAATGAGCTTCTCACCTGAAAGCAGAAGGTTTTCAATGAATATCACATCAGGGATCTCATTCTGAGGGCAGAAGGGCCAGTCGACTCTCTTGATTTGGACAAAAGTCAAAGACAACAGCTGGTGAAATGGTATTGGATGCTAACTTCAGGTGTTTGGCCATTCGCCTGTCTTTTTTTTTATCAAACTTACAGACGAAAATGGCAAATGAAAGAATGGGCTGGAAAGAAGATCGGCCTTTCAAGTCTTCCTTAATAAGGTGTGTATTTGCTTTCACTTATCACAATTTTCTTATGAGATCTCCAGAAGAGGTGGCATAAATGGAGAATAACAAGCATTAAATTGCTTTCCTTAGGCACAGAGTTAATAGTATCGGATGCAGAAAAATGTAGGCAGCATACCAATGCTAAATACTCCCATTGACGTTCACACAAATGTTGAAGCTAATAATACTGGATCAATTAATTTTATACAACCTCATTAAGTTTTTACTTCCCAGCCCTCAAAACTGTAATATGTCTAGATGCTTAATTTAGATGCAATTTCAAGAAATATGCTATTGCTCCACACCGGCAACTCTAGGCCAATGATGTTCACAATGATGAACATCGACTTCTCTAACTTCCGCTAATGATGAACATCGACTTCTCTAACTTCCGCTAATGCCCCACCTCCCCCTCGTACCCCATCTGTTACTTATTTTTATACACACATTCTTTCTCTCACTCTCCTTTTTCTCCCTCTGTCCCTCTGAATATACCCATTGCCCATCCTCTGGGTCCCCCCCCCCGCCCCTTGTCTTTCTTCCCAGACCTCCTGTCCCATGATCCTCTCATATCCCTTTTGCCCATCACCTGTCCAGCTCTTGGCTCCATCCCTCCCCCTCCTTTCTTCTCCTATCATTTTGGATCTCCCCCTCCAACTTTCAAATCCCTTACTCACTCTTCCTTCAGTTAGTCCTGACGAAGGGTCTTGGCCTGAAACGTCGACTGCACCTCTTCCTACAGATGCTGCCTGGCCTGCTGTGTTCACCAGCAACTTTTATGTGTGTTGCTTGAATATCCAGCATCTGCAGAATTCCTGTTGTTTATGTTCACATTTAAATCTCTTTGTATGAAAATCACATTGACCCAAAGCAAAGCTAAACCTTTTTCAATGCAGACTGCATGTGAAATCTTCCATTCTATATCATTTTTACATCATCCAATAGGGCAGAATGGTAATATTTACGGTATGCATTTACCTTATTCTCTTTTTAACTCAAATGCCATTACTATTAGGAATTAGGTGTTGTAAAATAGAAGGCTTTAATGATATATGGCAACTACCTTAACAGTTATTATACCTGACAGATATAGTTTAAAAAAATCAAAAGCAAGTAGTCTTTCGTGTTACATAATGATAATAAACTGTAATTTATTTTATGAAACATATTTACATCTCCTCAGAGTATCATCTCACAATCCTGCACATGAACCCTAATGTCTGCAATACTCTCTGCAACTAATCCTTCCGTGCTGAGGATTTTTTGCACTAGAATTTATTTCTACAAAGTGGTGTCGCGTGATGATAAATGACCTAAATTAGGATGTGGTTCTAGCTATGAGAGTTTGACCTTGCATGTAACAACAAAGATGTGCTAAAGCATCTTCATACTTGTCACTCTCAGAACATACTGAAATTTGTTATCTGCCAAGGCTTTATTGTAAAATGGCTTCATATACCGTGTTTAGTCTTAGGGGGATATTAGTCATTCAGGAAAGACTTATACACACAAAATATCTACTACCTTCCTAATTGTAAACTCAGCACTATTAATGTTTACCTGGGAAAAGCTATTTCTGACACAGTCTGTCCTACTGAGCTGGCAGAAGTTTACTATATTTCTTTACCCTAATGCATTCTTCATTAAATGAATAGCAAAATAAATTGAAAATAAAAATGACTGAATGGGCCTATTCATACTTAATAGTCATTTGAGAGTCCCTAAACTCTTTCCTGTCTCACAGCTTACTTGCCACCTGTATCTTGGAGGGGAGCCAGGAGAAATGACACCAGTACTCCATAATAAGCCATTTACCTGGGATTTCCATCCAAATTAATTAACATAATACCGTATAACTTACTGGGTTTGAACTGGTGTGTGCAAGATAGTTTGCAAAGTTTAGTGTTTCATTGCAATCAATAGTACTGGATACCAATAATACAAAATAAAATATACTGGATACCAATAATACAAAAACTTGACACATGTAGACAAGAAGCAGAGGTCCCATTTATAATGTCATGCAATGTTATGCAATATCATATAACATGGTAGAACTGGAAACTTGTGAGGAAATGTCTCCTAACATTGGCCATACAAGAATTGCTGATATGACAATGATTTTTATTGAACATCTTTAATTTGTTTGTACCGAAAGGGAGCAAATCCAATGGGAAGAAGATACACTCAGTGGCCACTTTATTAACCACCTCCTGTACCTGCATAAGATGCTCATCTGCACACTACGGTAGTAAAAAGTTACTGTCACCTTGCTGTCAGCTTGAACCAGTCTGGCCATTCTCCTCTGACTTCTCTCATTAACAAGGTATTGTCACCCACAGAACTGCCACTTACTGGGTGCATTTTGTGTTTCGCATCATTCTCTGTAAACCCTAAAGACTGCTGTGCATGAAGACCTGCAGTTTCTGAGATATCCAAACCATCCCATCTGGCGCAAACAACCATTCCACAGTCAAACTCACTTAGATCATATTTACACCAGACTGTACACACCAGCTGTGTGGCAAAAAAAGCACAACAGCATCTCTTCCATCTCAGGCGACTGAAGAAGTTCGGCATGAGCCCCCAGATCTTCAAGACCTTCTACAAAGGCACCATTAAGAGCGTCCTGGCTGTCTTTGTCGCCGCCTGGTACGGGAACTGCACCAACCTTGATCATAGGGCACTGCAGAGAGTGATACGGACAGCCCAACATGTCGGTGGATGCAAACTTCCCTCCATTGAGGACACTTACAGCAGCAGATGTGTAAAGAAGGCCTTTAAGATCATCTGAAACAGTGGTCACCCCAACTAGAAGCTGGTTCAGCTGGTTCCATCTGACAAATGGTACTGCAGCATTAAAGCCAGGACCAACAAGGTACCATCAGTTTTTTTTTCCACCAGCCATTTGCCTTATAAATTCACATATCTGTACTTGTAACGTAGTCATAACACAAAGATTTTTACTCCCTCACATTGTGGGACAGATGTGACAAATTCAAATCCTAAAGTAGATCACACTCCTTCCCACTTTCTGATTTTCCGTCTGAGCAACAGCTGAAACTCTTGACCATGTCTGCATTATCTTTATGTACTGAGTTGCTGATTTGCATTAAGGAGCAGTTGTACCTATAAAGTGCCCACTGAGTATTTAGGCTGGGTTAGACATTTTATCGTGAGCGTAGTGATTTAAAATCTGGTTGCTATTCACTGTTGGCCTCTGAGAACTTAAGATAGCGCACTTCCTGAAAAATATGAATGGAGCTACTGGATTTGTTTGACTAGCAACATCTAGGTGTCCAGGAAATGGGAAGACCTTAAGGAAGAAGAACTATCTTGGTGATTCTGTGTCATTCATCAGCATAGAACACGGGACTGATGTCGCATATATAAGGTGATTGAATGGCATGGAACTTGATCAAAGGTACAAGCCTTGCCTTGCTTAACAGGCTGGCACCTAGCTAGGCTACTGACAGGATACGGGATCTACCTTCCGTAGTGTCTTCTCATTTTCTTGGATAGCTAGGTAGTGTTGGATAACAAGGCTGGATAGATTTTTGCATAGTAGGGGAATGAAGGGTTACGGGGAAAAGACAGGTAGGCAAGGATGAGCCTGTGGCCAGATCAACCATGATCTTATTGGATGGTAGAGCTAGCTCAACAGGCCAGATGGCCTAGTCCTGCTCCCATTTCTTATGGTGATCTCCATTATCCCTGCCCTCTTGGTTGGCAGTAAAACACAGTACACCTTCATTCAATTTCAGATATACGCTGAAGTGACCCAAATAGTTCAAAGAGCAGTTCATACTGAGAAATACAGCATTCAGAGCCACCCACTCATCCAAAGGTAGAACGTCACAGAGGCAAAGTTATGGCTGCACTTAACCTTCAGTTTGTTGAGCAGCCTGACGCTCCGCACATTCATCATGTTAGTTACTACCTGAGGCAATGGGCCAAACAGACATCGATCCTCTGTGAATTGCTATTTTCAACGTGATCTGATAGAGGTGTATTAGATTATAAGAGGCATTGAACAAGTAGACTGTTCAACACCCTGTTCCTGGGAGATAAATCGCTATTATGAGAGAGCATAACTTTGAGTTGATTGGTAGAAAGCAGAGGGGGAATGTTTGAGAGGGAAATATTTTCCACTGGTGATGGTAGAGGCAGATACGTCAGGAACATCACTTAAGAGACTCCTGGATAGTCACATGAATGAAAGAAAAATGGAGGGCTATGAGGAAGGAAGTATTAGATTCATCTGGAAGTAGGTTAAAAGACTGGCAAAACATCATGGGCCGATGGACCTGTACTGTGCTATTCTGTTCTATCTTCTGTGTTCTAATATTGGGACAAAAATATCACTGAGTGACTGCCGAACTAGGGAATGGATTTACAGAACATGAGAATAGAAAGAGCAGAAGAGTTAGGAACAAGGTAGGCACTCTAGCCTTTGGCCTTGCTTCAACGTTTGTCGAAATCATGAGTGATCTGCTATCTCAACATCATTGCCTTACAGCAATGATGTATCCAGAGGCCATCAAACTTTATTTCAAATGAACTCAGTGCCTGAGCCTCCACCGCCCTCTCAAGTAGAGGATACCAAAGGTCTGAATGTCCTCCTCCCTATTCTGAGATTATGACACTTGGTTTGAGGGTTCTCAGATAGAGGAAGCATGAGGTCTGCATCCATTCTATCAAAGCAACAAGAAAGGACATCTTCCCCCTTCCTTCTCGGTCCTGAAGAAAGCTTTCACCCTAAAACATTGACTGCTTATTCATTTCCATAGAAGCTGCCTAATCTGCTGAGTTCCTCCAGTATTTTGTGTATGTTGCTGTAGGAACTTTGTAATTTTTCAGTAAGGTTATCTCTTATTCTTCTGAACTCTAGAGAATACAGGTCTACTCAATCTTTCTTCCTATAAAACACCCACCATCACAGGAACCAGTCGAATAAATACCTGTTGTAATCGTTCTGTGCAAGTACATTTCTTTAAAGGTAGGGAGATGAAAATTTTGTAGAATATTACTGGTGTTTTCTCACCAAGTCTCTACATAATTGTATTAAGACATCTTCACTACTGTACTTAGATCCTCTCATGACATTTGCTACTTGTTTTCTATACCTATGATCTTAACAATCAATTACGATCTTACTGAGTGGAGGAGCAGACATTAGGGACTGAATTAATTACTCTGCTTCTCTTGAATGGATGATCAGGTTCATCAGGACCCTCCTTGTATGTAATGTTCCTACGAATTTATGTACATTAATTGTGTTATGTGTTATATCAAGATGGCATGTCCATTGAGGTTGCGGCTCAGCTTAAGTTGTTTTCATTAGTTTTTGGGTTCGTGGAAATGGTTTTGGGAATAGAGAGAGGAGCTAGGGGTCAAGATGGGGCTTAGAAGCAAGGATGAGATGGAATTAGAGAACAGGCTAGAGCCTTAAGTCTCTGCTCCACATTCAAAGACAGCCGATGCAAATGTGGGATATTCGCAAGCAGAGCTGGTATGTTTAAAGTTCTAAGTTCAAGTTACATTTGTTATCAAAGTATGTCTACATTATATAACCTAGCAGGATGTCAAACCAGCAGATCAGTGTGGTGAGGGGGCTGCAGCCTCCCCAGGGTCAGCAAGTTGTTGGCAGGTTTCAGAGTCAGAGTTCTGTGCAGTCAGAGGAACGAGGTTCAATGACCCCCTGGGTTCTCAGATTGGTGACGCCGGAGTTCAAGACCTCGTGTTTGGTGATTGGTGGGCCCTGGGTCAATGCCAAGGATAGAGGTCAAATAAGAAGTCTGGAAGTCAAGGCCCGTTGGCCACACCATCAGGCCTGTGAGTTTTTGTAGAGCTCATGAGCTCTTATTTTAGTTAGAATGAAATATTTGATAATTCCAGTGGAAGTTCAACAGCTGTAACTTTATTACAAACTTCAAAGAGTAAAATTATCTTCCTATATCTACCATAATGAACTACTCATCACAGTTGCAGAGAATGCAATGCATATTATTACTATATAGAATATTATCTATGGAATTCTCTGAAGAACTAGGCAAGGTATTTTCAAGAGAGGTATGGTAGCATAGTAGTTGTTGCTTCAGAAACACTCAGAAACCTGGATGACTGAGTTTGTGCCACACTGTGGCAGAAAAGAGTTTAATTTCAATTACATGCATCCACAAAGTTGCCAGACTGTTGAGGGCAAAGCTATTGATCCACAAACGTCCATCAAGAAGTGCCCCATTGTAGAGGACATTCTCTGCCTTTGCTGTTTTCTGTGCCTTTGCCAAGTGTTGTTCAACAGAGAGTGATGATTCATCAGCCAAAAAATGACACCAGGTGGTAACAAGGAAACTTTCTTACCTACATTTCATCTCGTGCCACAGGGCCTCATGTAGGCTAGAATCGATATTGAAGGATCCCCCCCATCCCCACATCAGATTCCCCTGGCTGTCCCAGTTCCCCCCACCACCACCAACATCAGATTCCCCTGGCTGTCCCAGTTCCCCACCCCCCCACATCAGATTCTCCTGGCTGTCCCAGCTCTCCCCCACATCAGATTCCTCTGTTTGTTCCAGTTCCCCCCCCCCAACAGAAGTACGCGCAGGATAAATGCAGCAGAAGGTCACTTGAGCCTGCCCCACCATTCAGTACAAACACAGCTGACCTACCACAGACCTCAACTCCTCTGTGTGCAATCCCCTACACTCAATTCCTATATACAGTATTTCAAAACCTTATCTATCTCCACTAATGTCCTGGCCTCCACATCCCCTGGAGTAGATAATTCCAAAGACTCACTGCTTCTATAAGTCGAAATTTCTGTTGTTACGTACCCCGTAACTGGGTTGCCAAACCAGCAGAAATGGATCACTTAGTTGGAGTCTGGATTACTAGATCTAAGAAAGTTTTATTAAAGAAACAAGCAACACAGTAATCGAAAGGATAATAAATGCAACAGTTCAGCAATGATAAACACACATGCGCACAGAATTAAGATAACAGCATCAATCAAGCTCTATCGTTGTCTAGGGGTAAATGACCAATTTCAAAGTGACACAAAAGTCCAGTTCGATTTAATAGTTCAGTTCGCAGTAATCGTTGCCATGGCGATGGACAACGTGAGGGGGAGGAGGGAGAGAGAGAACGGGAACGACTGATCATTCAGAAACGGCTTCCACTCACAGACCGGCGATATTGCTCACAAGCAGCTTTGCGGGCAGGTCCATTGTGATGTCACCTGAGGTCACCGACTGTGACCCCTCCTCCAGATGCGGTCGATCCTCTGCAGTGAACCCGGCACCCAAGCGAGGGTGGACACACACCGGGTTCCCGCTGATCGTACCTTTCCACCCTGTGCGTTTAAGGTCCGATACTTCCCACCGACTCGTGAGAGGCGCACCGCTTCCAGGGTCTCGTTACCTCGGGTGTCGTGTGTGTGTTGCCTTAGCGAACCTGTCCCTTTTTATCCCCCTGCTAGGGTATCGCCTGTCCATCACTTCAAACAGTTCAGGGTTCAAAGGGGGAGCCGCTCCAGACAGCTCTCTCTCCCATCCCTTCATTACACATCTCCAGATGCTGCTTCATTGTTCCTTATCTCTCCCTCCCCTGAGGACAGGTGGCAGACCAACTGCTGATGCCACTGATGCTAACCCAGGCCAGCAAACATCTTAATTTTATGTGTATTCTCGTCACACTGTGAACATCAGTTTTAAATGATCTGCCCCTTAACCTTAACCTGTGCCCTCATTCCAGGTTCTCCTACCAGGGAAAATAACCCAATGTTACCTTTGACAGCCTCCCTTAGGATCAGACAACTTTCAATAAATTCACCTCTCTTGCTTTCGAACTCCAAAGAATAGAGCCCCAACCAGTTTAGCCCATCTTGATAGGACAGAATTCTCTTTACAAGAATTAGGCTGGTGAATCTACTTTAGACTATCTCCTACATTACTATATCCTTCCATAGATAAATTGACTTCAGGAGAATTTGCACCATTCACACCCCTTTTTACATCGGTGACAGTAAAACTGCGAGCAGTTTCAAACTCCTGAGACAGCGCATCTCACACAACCCTCCTGGTCCCGGAACACACCCTACACAATCCGGAAAGTTCACCAATGCCTCGGCTCTCTGAGGATGCTGTAGAGAGCTGGATTATGCACATCTATGCTCGTGTATACTCACATCATTCTACAGATGCACAGTAGAGAGCATTCTAACAGGCTGCAACAGTATATGATACAGAAACTGCACTCTGTTGGACAGGAAATCTCTGCAATGGATAGCCAAAACTGGCCAAAGCATCGCCAACACCAGCCTACCCACCATCAAGGGCAGATGTGCAGAGAGTGCTGGAAGAATGCCAGTAACATCATGAAGGATCCCATCCACCCTGCTCGTGGACTGTTTGTCCCACTTCCATCAGGGAGGATGCTACATAGCATCCACGCCAGGACCATCAGACTCAAAAACAGTTACTTTCTGCAAGTATTAAGGCTACCAGCGCCTTAAAACCAGTCGCTTCGGGCAGATGGGACTCGTCAGCCATGGTTGGCAGATCATCTAGGAGAAGGAAGGCTCTTATCTCAAATGTTGTGGCTATACGCTCTCATGGGAAAAGCTTAGGGAATAAACCTTGAGGGAAAAAATCTGAAGTTGGAGTCCCTGAGACAGTCCTAGGTTGAGTTCAACCCTGACTGACACCTTTTGCAATGCTGCTGGTACCAAACTGTACTAAGCGGTCTCTGCTGTTCCTTTGGGTTCATCAGGTGCATGGAGAGGGGGAACTCGCTACATGGGCAACAGCTTGCTCTCCATATTATATTGCCCAGGCTTGCATATCTAGACAGCTAGAGCGTAACACCCATGGTCTCCTCTGACCAATGGAGGCCTCACTAGAGTCTGGAGTAACAATTATTTCATTCACCTTTACACCTGTGCACTGGAAATGACAGTAAACAATCTTGAATTATTGAACTAAAGGGCATCAAAATTGTACATGGTGCCCCTAAATATGGTTGGTTAATTATCTCTTGTATATTGCATGCAGATGAGAGGTAGAATATAGGGAGGCCTGATGGGAATATCAAAATAAGGAAACACAGCAAAAATTAGAAAGGAAAATGATTGTTCTGTGAGACAGCATGGGCCTGAAATGCCACAATGGCCGATGTCCTAAGGAAAGTTAAAATGTCCTTTTGTTATTAGACTCTCTGTGGGACATAGAGTCAGAGAGCACTGCCTCACAGAAACAGACCCTTCAACCCATTTAGTTCATACTGAACTATTATTCTGTCTCATCCCATCAACCCACAGTTAGATCGCAGCCCAATATACCCTTCCCATCCATGTACTTATCCAGATTTCTCTTAAATACTGAAATAGATCTCCCAGTTTAAGCACCAATGTCCAAATTGAGCAGCGTATTATATGATCGATTACAACCAGGAGCAACTTATGCTGTGTCCAATCCCATGTGATATGCTATATTTAATAGAGTGAGGATAAAATGAGTCAGATTTTATCCTTTTTCTATAAGCAACATCTTTTAGTGATATATGTCTACACTATAAGTAAATAGCTTGTTAGCCTATTTCAGAAGGCATTTAACAGTTACACATTGGCCAGATTGTATAAGATTGACAGATTTCCTTCACTGAAGGGGGTGAGAGTATATTTAATTACTTTCATTTATTAATTCGGATTTAAGTATGAGTTTCTGGGCTGCTCATCCAGGCCTCCATATTACAAATCTAATAACATCCATAATGCCACAGAGTACCCTTGAGTATAACAAAGAAAAGCAACAAATGTTATCCTGGTTAGTGATGCCTTTGTGTCAGTAAATACAACTTTAGTGCTCTACCTCTTTTAACTTTCTTTGAAGATTTTAACAAAAAGTACCAGCTTTTGTTGCAGTGTTTGTAACTACACTGTTATTATCATGTAGAAAGTACTTAAATTATTTATGCTTTGCACATGTAATGAAAGTGTTATAAGCAAAAAATAGGTTCAACTTAATTGTTCACAAAGGTGTAAAAATTTCATTAACCTTTCAAAGTACTATCTATAGAGTAATAAAAAGAGCAACAAAAGGTTGTTCTTATCCATTCTAGCTTAGTTGTAATTCTGTAATTATAGTTGACTCCTAACAATCCCCTGAATAGGCTAATAGGACATCAATTTGTACAATAACTGTCATACTTAACCAAAATAAAGATAAAATTAATCCAGTCAAAAAGATCTAACATCTGCCATGTGTTGCATCCCACAATCTCAACACTGATGTTCTGTTCCCCTCTTGCTCTCCTTCCATTTACACATCCTCCAGGTAGATTTTTTTATGATTAATAAAGTTCACGGTCTCAGCTGGCACGGATATCATGCGTGTCATTTAACCTCTCCTGATCCCCACTCTATTACAGACAGTCTCTTTGTTCTCTCCACCTTATCTGTAACTTAAAACATGCCTGATTTCTAACTTATCTGTAAGAATCCAAGGTGAATGTTGCTTCCCTCTCCACGGATGCTGTCTGACCTGCTGAGTATATCCAGTTTCAAAAGAACCTACAAGTAGCTTACTACTTTTATTTAGAGGAAGATTTATTGAAGTTCTATCAAGAATGTCTGGATAATGAAAGAACATAATATGAGAAGTACCCTCACAATGATTTGAAATTATTTTTCACTGTTCATACATAGATTTCCATATTGCAAATGTACATACTTTGTAATTGAAATTGATGAACAACTGAATGATTACAATAGAATAGAATTACATATATCAAAACTGTACAACCAATTGCATTGCAATTGTATAAGCCAAATGTGTTTAAAGGCTCCTTGGCAAAAGGCTAACATTCTATTTTTGTTTAATTGACCAGTGATCCCTGACATTCTTAATCCCGTTCTGACAAGTCAATCAAGCACTTCCACTCCATCTGCCAAAAGCAGAACTTCCTGGTGGCCAAGCATTTTAATTCCAATTCCGATTCCTTTTCTACTATGTCAGTCTACGGGGTCCTCTTTTGCCAAGATGAGGCTACCCTCAGGGTGAAGGAGCAACACTTTATATTCCATCTGTGTAACCTCCAACCAGATGTCATAAGTATCAATCTCTCCTTCTGGTAAAAATATTATTTCTTCCCCCTACTCTATTAGGGGAAACAAGTAGCGAGATCATGGAAACTGTACAGATCGAAAAGGAGGAGGTCCTTGCTGTCTCGAGGAAAATTAAAGTGGATAAATCCCCGGGACCCGGGACCTGACAGGGTGTTCCCTCGGACCTTGAAGGAGACTAGTGTTGAAATTGCAGGGGCCCTGGCTGAAATATTTAAAATGTCACTGTCTACAGGTGAGGTGCCGGAGGATTGGAGAGTGGCTCATGTTGTTCCGTTGTTTAAAAAAGGGTCGAAAAGTAATCCGGGAAATTATAGGCCAGTAAGTTTAACGTCGATAGTAGGTAAGTTATTGGAGGGAGTACTAAGAGACAGAATCTACAAGCATTTGGATAGACTGGGACTTATTAGGGAGAGTCAACATGGCTTTGTACGTGGTAGGTCATGTTTGACCAATCTATTGGAGTTTTTCGAGGAGGTTACCAGGAAAGTGGATGAAGGGAAGGCAGTGGATATTGTCTACATGGACTTCAGTAAGGCCTTTGACAAGGTCCCGCATGGGAGGTTAGTTAGGAAAATTCAGTCGCTAGGTATACATGGAGAGGTGGTAAATTGGATTAGACATTGGCTCGATGGAAGAAGCCAGAGAGTGGTGGTAGAGAATTGCTTCTCTGAGTGGAGGCCTGTGACTAGTGGTGTGCCACAGGGATCAGTGCTGGGTCCATTGTTATTTGTCATCTATATCAATGATCTGGATGATAATGTGGTAAATTGGATCAGCAAGTTTGCTGATGATACAAAGATTGGAGGTGTAGTAGACAGTAAGGAAGGTTTTCAGAGCCTGCAGAGGGACTTGGACCAGCTGGAAAAATGGGCTAAAAAATGGCAGATGGAGTTTAATACTGACAAGTGTGAGGTATTGCACGTTGGAAGGACAAAGCAACGTAGAACATATAGGGTTAATGGTAAGGCACTGAGGAGTGCAGTGGAACAGAGGGATCTGGGAATACAGATACAAAATTCCCTAAAAGTGGCATCACAGGTAGATAGGGTCGTAAAGAGAGCTTTTGGTACATTGGCCTTTATTAATCAAAGTATTGAGTATAAGAGCTGGAATGTTATGATGAGGTTGTATAAGGCATTGGTGAGGCCGAATCTGGAGTATTGGGTTCAGTTTTGGTCACCAAATTACAGGAAGGATATAAATAAGGTTGAAAGAGTGCAGAGAAGGTTTACAAGGATGTTGCCGGGACTTGAGAAACTCAGTTACAGAGAAAGGTTGAACAGGTCCCCCTCCCCCTCCAGCTTTCAAATCCCTTACTCACTCTTCCTTCAGTTAGTCCTGACGAAGGGTCTCGGCCTGAAACGTCAACTGCGCCTCTTCCTATAGATGCTGCTTGGCCTGCTGCGTTCACCAGCAACTTTGATGTATGTTGCTTGAACAGGTTGGGGCTTTATTCCCTGGAGCGTAGAAGAATGAGGGGAGATTTGATAGAGGTATATAAAATTATGATGGGTATAGATAGAGTGAATACAAGCAGGCTTTTTCCACTGAGGCAAGGGGAGAAAAAAAACCAGAGGACATGGGTTTAGGGTGAGGGGGGAAAGGTTTAAAGGGAACATTGGGGGGGCTTCTTCACACAGAGAGTGGTGGAAGTATGGAATGAGCTGCCAGATGAGGTGGTAAATGTGAGTTCTTTTTTAACATTTAAGCATAAATTGGACAGATACATGGATGGGAGGTGTATGGAGGGATATGGTCCGTGTGCAGGTCAGTGGGACTAGGCAGAAAATGGTTCGGCACAGCCAAGAAGGGCCAAAAGGCCTGTTTCTGTGCTGTAGTTTCTATGGTTTCTATGGTTACCCTCTTCTTCTAGTCTCCACTCTGGCCTCTTACCTCTGCTCACCTGCCTATCAACTCCTCTGATGCCTCTTCTCCTTCCCTTTCTGCTATGGTCTATTCTCCTCTCCTATCAGATTCCTTCCTCTCCAGCCCTTTATCTTTCCCACCAACCTGGCTTCAACTATCACCTTCCAGCTATCCTCCTTCCCTTCCACCCACCTTTTTTAATTCTGGCATCTTCTCCCTTCCTTTTCAGTCCTGAAGAAGCATTGACTTTTATTCATTTCCTTGGATGCTGCCTGACCTGCTGAGTTCCTCCAGCAGTTTGTGTGTGTTGCTTTGGATTTCCAGCATCTGCAGACTTTATGATCTGATAAACATATTGAGTGAGACAGTTGCCCGATAGAAGGAAGTTTGAATGTTGAAAGGGAAGGGGCAAGTTCTAACAGAAGATTAACACCGAGAAGTTAACATTGTCTCATTCTTCTTCTGACTCTTGCTTCAATTCCTGGACAATCATTTTATTTTTATTTTGCCTCCTGTGAAAGGACAATGACAAATTATTTCTTATGTCTGTGATTTATGTGGAAGAGCAGTTAAAATATTTTTAGGGACTATTGCTTTAGGCCAGAGTTTATTTTGTTATTTACAGGCAGATCTGTGGCAGCTCAGAATTGATGAGTTTTAAGTGTCATGAAATAATGTTGTTAATACTGCTCAGCCTCAGTGGTTGACTGCCAACTAAACCAATTGTGAATCACACCTCATAACTTGCTCAATGGTTTATCTTAGCCCAGTGTCTGCAGCTTATTGTCTATCTGTCTCATACTTGTATCAGAGAATGACACACAAAGACTTTGATACTGAAGGTGCAAATTCCTGGCTTTTCAATGGCATTGTAAATTATGCCACGGAGGCTGTGGTATCTCCGGCTATAGGAGTCGTGAGATACAGGTTATTAACATGTCGGGGAATCATAATTCCTCTTTCTCAGAATACAGCAAAGATTATTTTTAAATCATTATTGCCATCAATATAAATGCTAAATAAAAACGGGAAATTGGATCTCACCTTGTATAACAATTTCTCCAGCAGGAAATTATACCACTGAGGATGATTCCGCCAAACCTTTCCATTTGATTCTTAGCAAAGGTACACAGAGCTTCATGGAAAATAAATGATAAACACCTCTTAATTGAGCGGCATTTTTCTTCAGCCTAAATGTATGTTCTCCATATGTCCAGCGTATGGCAGACAGCAATTCCCCTAAGGCATTGAGAAAGTCTGAAAGTTAGTGAATGGAAAATTGATAAATCCACCCTCATTATCTTCAGTTTTCAGTACAGCCGAGTTGATGGCAGTGTTGACTTGCAGAGATTATGCCCTGAATTCATTAGCAGTGTGTATTTTAACATTGCAAAGCCAAAGTAATGCAAAATCATATTAACTCGATCATATTACCAGATTCCTGATTCAAGGTTTCGAACTGTAAGGGCAACAGTTTCTTTCCCCTACAGATGCTGCTTCACGTGCTGAGCACCGCCAACAGATTGTTGCTCCAGATTCCAGTCTCTTGAATTTCCATTTTAACTCTCTGATGGAGTTGGGTTTAATATTTATCAGCAACTTGATTTCATGGTCAGATCTGTTTACTCCAACCGATTATCTGTCAGCAGATAACTCCTGAATTTCCTTGGGCCGTCTGTCGCCGGTATGTGCAGGGAAGTGGGGCTCTTAATGTAATCTGACAAAACTACCGTGGTGCTGTAGTGAGCAATCCAAGAAAATCAAATAAGATTCCATAATCTTTGCACCATTCTGCAGTTTTACTCTCGCTATTGTACTTTTTGTTAGTATTTATTATTACTTGCCCTCTGAGCTTAACATAAACAAAGAATTTCATTGCATCCTAGTGTATATGAGAATAAACCTTTTTAATTTAATTTCATCAACAAAGATAATATTCTATATTTTTAATTCCATAGACTGATTTTACAGTAATTAAACTATCAATTAGATTCAGGTTTAGGCCATATTTATCTCTCACCCCCATCTTACACCATCTTTTATTCAAAGGCAATGCTTCTAACTATTTACATCTTAACGTGTGTGCTCATTTTCTTTTCCTATTCAACAGAAAATAACTTTCTTAGTCTATTTAACTTTGGTATTACTTTTGCTATTTCTGTTTAGAAATTAAATCTTAGTGTTGGCAATGTAGTCAAAGATCCCAGTCTTCAGTACTTCACAAGACCCTGTTGGACAGTGGTCGTGTAAGTTGTCCCAGGCCGGTTACCCTTGTCTGGTGGAGGGACTGTTGACATGGGAGCAGTGTAGCCTCAGTTGTAGCTAGGCCTCAAGCCTCAGGCTTGCCTGCTGCTGCAAAGCAGGTGAGAAACATGGAAGTACTTCTATGTGGTTGAACTCGGCTGGGGCCTGGCCTCGCCCATCGGTGATGCCCTCTCATATTTGAGTAGTGGAATGACAGGCTGGATTGCATGTGTACATACACTGTTGGGACTACCATTGATTGCTGGACATTGTCACTTAGAGTCTTGGACTATATAAGTTCTTTTTTCAAGTGAATATGCATCTTTGCTCGAACTTTGAATTATGTTATTCGCTATTTTTGAATGTTTTGCACCTTGGCCCCAGAGGAACATTGTCTCGTTCAGCTGTATCTATGTATAATCTGAATGTTAACTAAACTTGATTTGATTAGAAATGGAATATAAGAATAATGAGATGATAAAAATCTAAATTCAGCCATTCTGTCTTTTCTATTAGCTCCCCTTGCTTAAGTCAATAATAATAGAGTCGTTGACTCACAAAAATAATCAAGTAAATGAGTTCACATCAGAAGCAGTCAAAGGACAAGAGAAAACCTCCAGTGGGAACCTTGTGTCCAAATGAACTTGTTCCTCCCATTTGCTGCCTTCCTTTTAGAAAGATGAAAATTCTTTTGTACACCTCCTTTCAAAACCATGGCACTTTGCAGCCAATAAGAACATCACATAGAAATTCATGAAAGGATGTGTCATTTGGATCTTGTGCCTGCTCAATAAGCTCTTGAGTGATCTTTTATCTCTGTGGCACATTTTTGCAATTTTCCAAATATCTAAAATCTATTTATCTTTCTGAAATATGCTCATGTAATTGTTCTTTCACAGTCCTCCTCTGGTCCCCAAAGCTCTAACCAGTGGAAGCATTATCAATAAGAAAGTTGTATGTTTTGATAGCATTGCCTCTTATTGAGGCAATGACTATATTCATTCATAGAAAATCCATTATCAACCCCATCATTAACTGGCATTACTTACACTGAATTCTCTCCCTATCAATAACCTAGGAATAACCACTTACAAGAAACTAAACTGGAAGACACCTGTGCATATTGTGGCTGTAAGAACAGAAACCAGGAATCCTGTCAGCAACTCACCTCCTAACTTCCCAAAGCTTATCCACTATCTACAAGGCTCAAGAGAAGAGTGTAATAGTTTCTTCTCCACTTACTTGAATGAGTTCAGCTTCTAAGTATGTTTGCACCAGAGACCATTAGCGAATTTCTGTGGGCTGTAGGCCATGTTCAAGCACTCATCTACACATCTGAATGAATACATCGTGGTTGTAACCAACTTTATCAAAACAGCTGTAGATGAGAATATCCACACTAAATCATTCAGCGTCTTCTCCAATCAGAAGCCCTGGATGAACCATGAGATCCAAAAGTTTCTGAGGGACAGATCAGAGGTAATCAAGTCTGGAGACCAGGAATTCTACAAGAGGTGCAGGTATGATCTCCAGGAAGCCATTTCACTCTCAATGTAATTAGTAAACTACTATTTAAATTAGTAATCAAATGGGCAATAATACTAATCCCTTCTACCTACACAATACCCATTTCCTTCCATTTCCCTCACAATCATGTGCCGATTTAAACATCTCTTAAAAGTTCCTAATGTTCAAGTAAATGGAGTCCCTACTGTACTTACTGGAGATTAGATCAATGAAGGGGTTCTCATTGAAACCTATTGAATATTGAAATGCCTAGATAGATGAACATGGAGAGATTTTAGGACCAGAGGGCACAGCCTCAGAATACGAGGACATCCCTTTAGAATAGAGATGAAGAGGAATCTGGTAAGCCAGAGAGTGGCCAATCTGTGGTCAGTCTACATGTAAAACAGAGGTTGATAGGTTCTTGATTAGTCAGGACATCAAAGGCTATGGGAAGAAGGCAAGAAAATGGAGATGAGAAGGACAATAAATGAGCCCTGCTGAAAATGCTGAGCAGACTCAATGCCTAATTCTGCTCCTATGTCGTGTAGTCTTATGGACATAGAGGTAAATTTGAAAGGCACCCCATCAACAGTCATTTACTCACTCCACACTGACACACAGTACCAGCAGATTGTACCATCAGTTTGTACCATCAATAAGATGCAGTAAAATAACCCACAAGGCTCTTTAGAGAGCATCTTTCAAACTCATAACCTCTTCCAGCTAGAAAGACAAGAACAG
Organism: Mobula hypostoma; assembly: GCF_963921235.1. NCBI lineage: Eukaryota > Metazoa > Chordata > Chondrichthyes > Myliobatiformes > Myliobatidae > Mobula > Mobula hypostoma. Next base: position 29,543,803 of record NC_086102.1, on the reverse strand, counting down.
CATAAGCACGGGAACAGTACCACCCGGAAGTTCTCTACCTCCAAAGAATACCATACTGACTCAGAAATTTATCATTAGACTTTCACTGTGGTTGGGTTAAAATCCTGAAACTCCTTTCTTAACAGTACTGTGTGTATATACACATCTCAAGACTGTAGTTGCTTAAGAAGGCAGCTTACCACCAGGTTATCGATAGAAATTTGGATCTGTGATTAAATGCTAGCTCAACTGGCAAAGCCCATATCGTTTGAATGATTAAAGAAGAAGTTCTTCTGAAGTTACAAAAGTACAAGCCCAGGCTGCTTAATCCTTCCTCTGGATATCCCAGGAATTAAACTCATTGAAGCTATTTAAAAGTCTTTACCATAATTTAGAAGATTATCTATATAAATTATCCCAAAATATTATTAACCTTCTCCAGGAAGCTTAATTCACACAGTTCCCAGGAAGCTTAACATTTTATGATACGAAAGTTATAAACTCAGTGGCCACTTTATTAAATATAGGAGATGAACCCAATGTGCTTCTCTGAAGTTGTAGCCCATCCTATTCAAGGTTCAATACGCTATGCATTCAGAGATGCTCTTCTGCACACCACTCTTGTAACACACAGTTGTTTGAGTTACTGTTGCTTTCTTATCAGCTTGAACCAATCTGGCCATTCTTCACTGACCACTCTCACTAACAATACATTTTCGCCAATAGATTTGTCACTCAGCTGAATTTTTTTTTTTGTTTCTTTTTTTGCACCATTCTCTGTAAACTCTAGAGACTGCTGTGCATGAAAATCCCTGGAGATCAGCATTTTCTGAGATATTCAAACCACTCCGTCTGGCACTAATAATCATTCCACGTTCAACGTCACTTAGATCACATTCCTTCACCATTCTGATGTTAGCTCTGAACAACAACTGAATCTCTTGAACATTTCTGCATGTTTTTATGCATTGAATTGCTGCCACGTGATTGTCTGATTAAATATTTGCATTATCAAGCAGGTGTATCTAATAAAGAGGCCTTTGTGTGGTACGCTAAATGTATTTTGGGAATGCAAAATGTAATGTTAAATTTAAGCATTTAACTTTGTCTTAAGATTCCTCCAATTATTTCTTTATCCTTCCTCTCACTGGTCACTTGCAGATAAAGTATCATCTGAAAACAAAGCTGCCACTGACTGCAAACCATCTCCAAAGAGTTGTACATGCTGAATTGTGACTGTTGCATGCATGATATAGTCCAGGAACCCTAAGGTGCTCTGTAAATTACTTATGCACATGGTGAGCTGGTTAATTACATTCAGTATCCTTGGTGGGGGGAAAGCTATGTAAACAATTGGCTATATATTTCTATTTATCACCCTGGGATGACGCTGGTAAATTAGCTCTCAAAGCACATTTTAATTTTACGCTACAGCATCAGCAAAGCACACTGAAGAAACGAGGCAGACCTTATGCCAGCAAGCTGACTTTCTGTTAGACAAGTTTTGAGGAGAATTCAAAAAAAAACTATATCATTCCGTTTATTTTTTTCTAAATTAGCTCATGCTTTGCCCGCAGATATTCTAGTTCTTCCCATTTTGAAAACCATATTATAGTATACATTTAAGTATCACTACTAATGACTAGAAGATAGTGGATTTGTGCTTCACTGCAACATGACACTAATAACCGAATTTCTATTATATCAACTCATTTTCTTGAAAGTGCCTTTTTGGGTTCTATTACTTTGCATGGCATATTATTAGCAGTGTGCAAGAAGTTAATGTAATGCTAATCAGAAGATCTGCACCCAACACCGTAGGTAGGTAACTGGGATCAACAATGACAACTGAGGGTCAAAACAAAGCACGATGGACATATACACCACAAGTCCTACCAGACATCACACTGGTGATGAGTCAGTACTTACACATGCTCAAAATTAGGTTGTTACTCCTTGGGCACCTCTGGACTTGAGTGACCAATAGTATTTTTGATTTCCATGGTCCTTTCTATAGCCTCTCTAAACCTCTCACCCCTAACATATTATGAAAGGTAAAAACAATATTAAAATAATAAAATTTCCTCTACTTGCAGGTTAGATTTCCCCTGGTTACCTGGGACTGCTGGTCTGAATCAGTCCAATCATGTTTACACCCCGACTGTTCCAATGAAAGCCTCTGATCTTATGTGCCTGTGTAAAGGTAATCTAGTGGTTGCATTCAGGTTAAGCCCATAATTGTATTAATGAAGTTGACACTACTCTCAAGCCAGAAAGACAGATTTGAAGCTCTGAGCAACAATGCTAAGTCTGTGAGTCTGAAGTGAGCCCTATGAATATTAGATTCACAACCTACAGCTGGTAGCCAGGAGAAGGGTGTGTCGAATATTAAAAAGTGTCAAAGGCTTGTGGCATCTGAAGATCACTGACCACGGCCATTTATATGAGAACATTGCTTTTGAAACTGACCTGAAGAGAGAACACATGTTCCAAAGTCACTTTAAGTACTGTACATCCTCTTCATCTGAAAGTGACTTTTTGATACTTGCTGCCAAATTATCTGATGAATGCCATTTGCAGCAGTGAGGGTTATAAAGAGGATACCACGTAATTGAAAGTTCTGATGAAGTAGAAGTGTCCTTTCTTTCAAAAGTCCAACCCAAGAGCTGCTACAATAGGCTCAAGCAACACACATCAAAGTTGCTGGTGTCCTAACAAAGGGTCTCGGCCTGAAACGTCGACTGTACATCCTAGAGATGCTGCCTGGCCTGCTGCGTTCACCAGCAACTTTGATGTGTGTTGCTTGAATTTCCAGCATCTGCAGAATTCCTGTTGTTTGCGACAATAGGCTCAAGATGCATTAATATGGGAGGGGATGGAGCAAACTGTGTGAATGCAGATTTAAGAATACCCTAGGTTGGAAAGCCCCAAAACTGGAGGAGGAGATTCTAAAGCCTGGTTAATCCATCCTTGTTGGTTGCTGTGCAGAGATGATCACAATTTCATACTGGCCTCCTCTTTCTAACAATTACCATGGGCCACCAAAACTAACAATGCAGTCGACGTGTTACATCTTTGTGAAAAAGAGCCAGTATTATCATTATCTTCTTCCCCTTCATGTGCCTCGCGTGTTACACGCTTGGGTGATCATGGCTTTCCACATCGAACGATCCCTCGCAGCGTCAATGATATCTCGCACACTTAGATCTGTTAGTTCTTTCACAGTGTCCATATACTTTCTTCTTTGCCTCCCTCTTTCGCGTTTCCCAGGCATACGGGAAAGGCATTATTTCTCCCTTTCTGATGACATGGCCCAGGAATTTAAGTTTCCCCTCGTTTAATGTTCTCATTAAAAATCTTTTTGTATGGGCACATTGGAGTACTGTCTCATTAGTTACCCTATCTCTATGTGATATTTTCAGCATTCTTCTAAGAAACCACATTTCTGTTGCTTCTAAGTTTCTTTGGAGTTCTGGTGTTATAGTCCATGTTTCGAAAGCATACAGCAAGATTGACCAGATGTAACATTTTAGTAGCCTAAACCTTGTTGTCATAGAAATGTGTCTGTTGGTAAAAATGGCTTTCATTTTTTGGAAGTTGGTTTTGGCAATGGCAATTCCTCTTCTTATTTCTACTTTACTTCTAGCATCTTGTGATATAAAGCTACCAAGGTAATTAAAGCTGGTCTTTTGTTCAGTCTCTTGGTTACCAACATACAATTGGCAGTTGGTAAACAGTCTTTCATGATCGTGACATCCAAACAAACATCAAAATGTTAGTGTACAAAGCAGTGGTGATCCCAACGCTCCAGTATGCATCAGAAACCTGGACAACATACTGACGACATCTGAAGGCACTTGAAAAGTTCCATCAACACTGTCTTGGAAACGTCTTAAATATCAGCTGGGAAGATAGAAGAACCAACGTCAGTGTGCTAATTGAAGCAAAAACAACAAGCATTGAAGCCTACGTCATCAAGAACCAACTAAGATGGAGTGGTCATGTTGTTCAGATGAAAGATGAACGTCTGCCAAAACAAATCTTCTACGCCCAGCTTAAAGAAGGCAAACGTAAAAGAGGCGGACAACAGAAGAGATTCAAAGATGTCTTAAAAACCAACATTAAGAAATGTAACATCCACATCAACAATTAGGAAACCAATGCCAAGGACAGGAAACTCTGGCAAGCCATCATCTGAGAAGGAACAGCAACTTTCAAAGCCAACAGATGTGCAGAATTAGAAGAGAAGAAAATGGAAAGAGAGGCAGCAACAACCAAAGCCCGATCTGCCATCTGGAACTACCTGTCCTGAATGCAGAAGTACTTTCAAAGCCGAGATTGGACTCATAAGCCACTTGAGAGCCCATAAGTAGATCAACAGAACAAAGACCATCGTCCTCGACCTCGAGGGATAGCCACGACGATGACGGCAGTTGGGAGTATCCTGCTGTTTTGATATTACCACACATTTGGTTTTTTTACAGTTGACGGTTAGACCAAAATCTGCACTTGTTTGTACTCCTTTGTCTAGGAGGATTTGTAGGTCTTCTGCAGCACTTGCTATTAGGGTGGTATTGTCTGCATATCTTATATTGATGATGTTAACACCTCCAATTTTTATCCCATCTAGGTCTTCTATTTCTCTGAGAATCATTTCACTATAGATATTAAACAATTCCGGTGAGGCAATGCATCCCTATCTAACTCCTTTTTGAATTTTAGTCCAACTGCTTATATTATCATTGATTTTTACCGCCGTCGTTTGGTTCCAATATAAATTTTGAAGCAGTTGTTGGTCCCTTCCTCAATGTTTAGTTTAGCGAGAATTTGAAATAATTTTTCATGTTGCACTTTGTCGAATGCTTTAGTGAAATCAATAAAACATAAAAGACGTCGTTATCTAGCACCACTTTTAAAGCTATCCTGAATGCCTAAAGACTGGGGAGGGATGTCTCCAGGGTTAGTCACCTGTCCTGGGGAGTATGAGGGAGAGAAGTATTTTTGGACACTGTACTGGCGCTCCCAAGATGCCCCAGCTGGGCAAGAACTTCTGAATTCATTCTCTAAAAGCTGTGAAAGCAGACAGCCATGCCATTAATGTGAGGAACCAAGCCATGAGGGCTTGACTGTAGTCCTTGTCATTACACTCAGCCTGTGATGCTAAATGGTGCATGTAGTGTTGGCTGTATTTTCTATTCTACCTCCAAAACCTGGTGTTATTGATCAGGGTCAGTGTCTCAATGATTCTAAAAGAGGCCTTTCATCAGCTTGAAACATTAATTTTTTTAAATCTTTCTTCACAGATGCTGCCAAACTTGTTAAATACTTCTTGCATTCTCTTTGTTTTTAATTTCACACCTCCACCCGCCCCCCCCCCCCACTTTGATCGGGTATTCCAGTTTTGGGGAAGGCTGAAAACTTTAGGAGAAGATTTATTTATTTATTTAGCAATGCAGCACAGTAACTGGACATCTGGCCCAACGAGCCCACAGTGTCTATGTAACCAATCAACCTACTGACTTGTCTGTCTTTGGAATGTGGGAGGAAACCAGAACATTTAGAGGAAACACACGCGGTCATGGGGAGAAGATTGAAACTCTTTATAGACAGTGGCAGAATTGTACAGACCGCTGGTGCTATAATAGCATTATGCTAACTGCCACACTTCGCCTGAAAATGTGTCCTGCCAGAAATTCCAGAGTGCTACCCCAGTCACAGTGAAGCCTCAATTCTTGGGTGGGACGATGCCCTCCCCAGTGAGACCAAGTTTCCCATGCCCCCTGTGTATTCTGCTCAGCTCTAAATGATGGAAGCAATATTTTCCTCATACAAATATATGAAGAATTGATTGACTTCAATGGAAATAAAAATGATGAAGTGTGAAGCAGTCAGCTGACTTGCTTTCATATGTATTTAGGTTAATCCACAGAGGCAAAAAAAAGTCCTGTGTATTGTATAGTTTCTGAGGCCCATTAATCAAAACAAAAGTGCTTGGTTAAAGCGATTCTCCTCACTGCACTTGTTTGTTGAGATTCTTGGTGATTTCTTGGGTCACTGCAGGTACTTGAAATTTGCTCTTCACTCTTCTGTTCAAGAAACGTTCTGTATTACCCCTAGAAAGTACTATATTTCAACACAATTACTAAGCAAGGGTCTGAGGGCTGCACAATCATCTTCCCAATGGAAATGCTGCTTTACATGATCTATATGCTGGAGAAAAAGAAATGGCAGGAGCTTGTAACAGAAGCCAGATAAATCAGGCAGTACCAGAGGAGAGGAAGAAGATCTGAGCACAACCCATCCAGCAGGGTCCTATAACCCCCATAACATTTCTGAAGTCTCTTCCCATCTGTTCTGTCTCAAGAGGTTGCATCCCAGTCACAAAGCCCTTTTTGTTCCTGTAATCCAATTTGTAACTCACTATTTACCACAGCAATTAAGTTTAGACATTTTGACAGAGCTCCGAGAAATATTAGTGAGAAAGCTATTGTCAGTTTTGGTTTTGCTTTTACGTAGGATAGTATTGCATGACCCAAGTGCACCAGACAGCATTTCCCTACCACCTCCTATATGTGTTGGAAGAAATGGCTTCTCTGAGTACCGTCACCCTGTCATTGTGGAGAGGCTTGTGAGATCCTGAAATCCTGAGAGTGATGCCGTCTGGAGCTTAGCTCCTGATTAGGTCACCCATGGTGGTGAGGTCAAGGGGGAGGTTCCAGACAAAGGCCAATCCAACATTAACAGTGGAGCTAGCAGAAGGTGGTGACACATCGCGACGACAGTGAAGATGGAGTGAAGGGTCCCAGTTGTCTGCATTCTACGCCACTGGACCCTGACCCCAATGTATCAAGAACTGGGTGGTGATTTCTCATGCATCAGCCTCTCCACAATAAACAAAGTCATGCATAGGCGTTCTCCATTAATGAATTGACCCCTTAGGAGAACATCATACTCGACGAGTGATCACACTACTACTACAAAATAAAATGTAAACTCTTCTCTTCCTTAAATATCCAGCTCCTCTGCAGTGATGCATCAGGTTTAGGTTTAGATTATGAGAACACTCGGTCCTCTTTTATTGTCATTTAGAAATGCATGCATGCATAAAGAAAAGATACAATGTTTCTCCGGAGTGATATCACAGAAAACAGGACAAATCAAAGACTAACAGAACCACATAATTACAACATATAGTTACGGCAGTGCAAAGCAATGCCATAATTTGATAAAGAACAGACCATAGGCACAGTAAAAAAAATCTCAAAGTCCCGAGTCAATCGACTCCCGAGTCCCCGATAGCAGGCAGCAAAAGGGAGAAACTCCCTGCCATAAACCTCCAGGCACTGTCAACTTGTCGATACCTTGGAAGCAGCCGACCACAGCCGACCCTGAGTCCATCCGTCCGAAAACTCCAAGCTTCCGAAAAGCCTCTCCGATACAGCCTCCCGAGCGCCTTCGACCTCTCCCTGGACGCTGCAACACGCAAAGCCGAGGATTTCGGGGCCTTCAGCTCCAGAGATTCCAGTTACCACACAGTAGCAGCGGTAACAAAGCAGTCATTTCAGAAGTTTTCCAGATGTTCCGCTGTGCTCTCACGTCTGTCTCCATCAAATCAGGGTTGTGCACGGTCCCCTACTTGACAAATAACAGATATTCATCACCGAAGTGGCCGCGCGCGCTGTCATCGTGCCGCCATCTTCTCCCCCCTCCCGGGTCAGGGTCCCTTCATTATATGTTGGGAACTATTGTGGCCTTATTTGCTCAATCCATTGCCTCAGCACTATTTCAACAGCGATACAAAGTTTGTGACTGCTTACTGAGAATCAATGGACATCTGTTTCTTCTATGTCTTGTAAAAACTCTTCATGAGACCAGCAAGGCTGCCAATGAGCAAAACAGAAATGTAACTATGAAAATAGCGATGCATCAGCACTGTCTTACTAATTACAGTAGTATATTCATCAAGAAAGGACTAACAGAGGATACCCCAGTGAAGAGCCTGATGGTTACTCTCCAGATGCTGGGTGCACCTATGATCTGATATTATTAATTCTTCTCATCCATAATGTACCAGCATGCCAGGAATCCACAAATTCATTAGTTGCTCTCCAGATGCTTTAGACCCAGCTTAAGAAGCCAAGGAGGAGGCAGGGAATCAATAGCCGCAGTGAATCTGAGACTGAATGACTTCATACACCACTGCAGATGAAAGGAGCACAGTTGTTTCAAAGTTGCCTATAAAAGATCTGCCAGCTCTCTTCAAATTCCCCTTGACTCACTTAAAATCTATGTTTCTCATATCTTAACAATCTAATCCAAGTCTCTGTATTAATGTACCACCTATTGATGTATTCAAATCAGAACTGCATAGTAAGTGATATCATCAATTTTTATCTTAAACAGCCTTTAAAAAAAAACAATGTGTCACAAAATGTTTAACAAAGATTAAAAGCTTGGTAAATGAGTTTAATTGTAAAAGACACTTAAAAGAAGGAGATCTAAGTAGAACTGGTTTGACAAGAGATTTCCAGGACCCAGAGAATGCAAAGTTAAAAGAATGGCAGCTAATGGTGGAATGTGAAAGAAAACCAATTTGGAATGGAACATGCTCTCCTTGTCAGTTTATTAGGATTTGTAAGCACCGTTTTTCCTTTTCCTTAGCTGTCAGAATTGTTTCACTTTAGTTGTTTCTGAATCGATCTCTGTGTGTAGTGAAATTCGCTGAGATATTGAAGCACCAAAACATATTAATGGAACAAAAGCTAAATAACATTTGCTCTGATTTTACTTTCTGCCACCCTGTCACTCTGCTTTGCAGTCTATATTTCAATATTGACATTTAAAATGTTGCTACATTTATAGTTTCAGTAGTTTCAATCCATGGGAAGTTAGTTCCATGTTACAACTTTCAGGGGAATTTATGTCCTCCAACATATCAGCTTCTTCACAACATTGTCCTCTAATTTATAGCAATGCATGTAAAGAGCAGAACCAGGTGCATCTATTTTGAAAGTTGAATCTACAGAAAATTCCATCTAAAGGCTATTTTGTCTTCTTAACTTGTCATTTAAACTGAAAAAAATAGAGAAATCATCCACTGAATTGTGAGAATTAGCAGAAAAACAAAACAGTAGAATAACTTTCTTGATATTTTTAACTTTTATATTTTCATCTGATTAGCTGGAATGATTTAAATCAAGAGAAGCAGCACCCAGTTATATGGTGTCTTAAATATCCCCAAAACACATTTCTTCATAGGAACATTTTCAAACAATCATTCACACCAAACTACATAAAGGAATCTTATGGCATCTTAATGGGGGAAACTGAGTCTGAGAGACAGGGATGGAAGAAGTCGCAGATCTAGGGCTATTGGCAGCTGAAGGAATGTCCGCCAGTGGTGGACAATTAAATTCATTGCTGGTCAAGAGACCAGAATTGGAGCTGCACTGATATTACAGAGCATTAAAGACAGTAAAGTTCAAATAAACTTATTAAATACACAACACTCCTCCCTGCTTAGCTATAAACTCCAACTCAATGTAGGATGAATCTTAATTAAATATGCAGTATATAGTGTTGGCCGGTTGGTGGTGTAGTGGCATCAGCACCAGACTTCAGAGCGAAGGCTCCCAAGTTCGAATCCAGCTGGCTCCCTTGCATGCTTTCCATCCGTGTTGGGTTGAGCGTCAAGCTAGCAACTCAGCCTCATAAAAATAAGAAAGCCTGCTAAAAAAAAACGCTGTCATGACAGCGTCCCGATGACTCCACTCGGAGTTACGGCCTTCCTTCTTCTTCTTCAGTATATATTGCAATGCCCTGGTTCATATTTTTTACTGTTATGCTGTATGTACTTCATTTTGTGCTGATTTATGAGAGCTGCTTGTTTTCAGCTTATGTCTGTGTTATTGCTGAAGATAAGAAATGAGGAGAAATATGTGCCATGCAATTAGGATGGTCCGATTAAGGGAAGGTTTCTCTGGTGAGGGGCACGAAGGTTGGGCTTGGAGCTTTTGTTCGAGAGGAGATGAAGAGAAAAGATGCTGGGGAGAATGAGTCATAGCATATGATCCAGTGGGAGTCCTGTTTGTTCAAGATGGATTGCGAGCAATGTTCAGAAGGTGATGTGAGCTTTCACGTTGACCGAGCACCCAGCGCGTGAGTGACAGATGAGCTCTAACTTGCACACATTTGGCTATTTAATTAGAATGGGCCCTTTTCTTTTTGTTATTCTTTACTAACTCTTTAGTTAAGATTCACAAATATAATTCTTTTAATCGTATGCCGTATACTGTCCGTTATTTTGTGGCATTAATTTGTAACAGTAGCAAATTACACAGCATCCACACAAACTTGGATTTGGGGTGGGATTGAGCGCACCTCAATCTCACGAGTTGGAGGTTGTCTTTCCTAGACCTACGCAGCCAAGGAAACCAGGGTGTTTCATTATACAATACAACTACTATATACAGACATCCACAGAATACTAAAGTTTTAAACTGACCCATTCACACTTGAAGATTTAATCACTGTGGAGGATTTCTTACCCGTGTGGGATGACATCTTTCCTGAAATGGGGGAATCATTCTGCCTGGCAGGTGAGAGCTGTAGCTGTGAAGCAATCCCAGTTCTTGGGCCTCCTCTGGGGTGGTTGTAAGAGTTGACTCTGAGACTAGAGGAGCTGGTTCTGACAATGCTGGACACATTTCCTCTCCTTTTCTCTCTCTGGACCTATTTCAATCACTTTCTTTTTTTTTCTCATGTTCCTTCTATCCATCTATTCCTTCCTTTTTCTTCTTCTCATTTATGCATCTTGATCGTAGGAAGGTCCATTTAATTCGCTGGAGTATTCTCTTATCAATCCTCTTTTGCTCCATTTTATGATCTGATCTCTCCTCAGAACAGCATGGCCCTTCCTTAGTCAAATACGCTTTCCAATCAGAGGCTCAGAGATTGGCACCAACACCTATTTGTCCTCTGTTGGGCAATGGCATGTGGTGATTGACAGGGAGATAGTTGTGGCATCATCCAGTACTTTTGTATTTCACTTTCAGTTGGCTTCATTGCAGAAGATGTGGCATGCAAATTGCAGATGGAGATCCAATCAAGTTGTGGTTGTCTCAGCTAATCATGTCCCCACAATGCTGATCCTCCTGTTTTTACCACATGAAAGCTCAGTGTAGCTTGTTGGTTGTTGTATTTCAGTTATAGATGTCATTCCCGCAGGAGTTATCTTTTCTCCAGGATAAGTTCTTAGTTGATTATCTGTAGTTTAGTATGTTTGAAATGCCCCTCAACCTCATTTTGTGGTATGACTGAAACAGCTGAGACAGTGTCCTATTCCATTGTAATTAATATGCCATTTACTTCTAGTGTAAGTCATATTGCTTGTCTCTTTAAAAACGCAGACACAAGGAAATCTGCAGATGCTGGACATTCAAGCAACAAACACAAAATGCTGGTGGAACGCAGCAGGCCAGACAGCATCTACAGGAAGAGGTACAGTCGACATTTTGGGCCGGGACCCTTCGCCAGGACTAGTCCTGACCTCTTCCTATAGATGCTCTCTGGCCTGCTGTGTTCCACCAGCATTTTGTGTGTGTTGCTTGTCTATTATTAGTTTTCATATTGAAAATCTCAAGGCTAGTCTCTATTGCGTCACTCTCATCATTATCGGATGTTTCATCAATAGCACGCAGATTAGTGCTCTTTTGGAAACTACAACTTTTTAGCATTCCCTCTTCCCTGTGCAGAACATTTATTTTTGTCTGCCCAAGATGCTCTTTGCATGTGACCTACTTTGTTGCATTTTCTGCAGGTTTTGCCTTTAAATCTGCATTTGTTTGGTGTACCTGAGCCCCTGCCACAATGGTAACACAATTTGTTTGGTCAAGCTGGTTTCTGTCTAGGTGATGCAATTTTGTTCACACTCACTTTCATTCCTGATTACATCTTAATTCCTAATTCTTAATTTCATTCCTAACTGCGTCTCAGTCTGCAGTTTCTATTGGAACAACCATTTCTACTGCTCATTTGAATGTAGTATATGCTCTAGTTAGGAGTCACTTTCTTTTAAGATTCCACAAAGTAAACAGCCTCTTAATGTATCATTAAGCTCTTTACTGAACTGACAATGCTCAGACAATCTCTTGAATTTAGCTACATACACTGAAATGGACTCCACTTCTTTTTTATTCTACTTCTGAAATCAACCGTGGCTTTGGTTCTAAGTTCCCTGTGTCACTTTTACAATAGTAGCAAAGCTAACTTCTGATGGTTTGATTGGAACAGTCAAAGTTCAAAGCAGCTGTATGCCTTTAAACCTAATGAACTTGGTACTCGCTTTTCATTGGCTATTTTGTTTGCTTTAAAATACTGTTCCAATAGCTCAGTATACATCAGCCAATTCCCCAATTGCAATCAAACTCATCAATCTTTCCCATGTAACAAGCTATTTCTGATTTTTTTAATGATTGGTATCACCCAGTACTCTTCCTTTCTGAATCCTGAATTCCTCCACTTTCTGAATTAAAACAAAACTTGGTCGTATCTTCCTTTCCAAAGACTATCTCATCATGTGCCGCGCTGTGTGTAGCTGCTTATTTTATGTTGAACATCTTACTCGCTTTAACAGGTTATGTCGGGTTCATTTAAAAAATATTTTTGTCACCAATGTTATGCTTAACTTCAAAACATTAAGCTAATTCAAAGGAACACATGGAGTACAAAATGTAGCTCCAGCTTTATCTTTACTTTAAGCAAGGCATGCCATATATCAAGTGGTAGTGTGATGCCGTATGCAATTAAAGTGTTTTGCATATAATGCAGAATTAATTATTTAAATAGACAATAATGCTCAATCAAACTACATATATATGTATATATACAAGATTACTCAAATATTATTGAAATATTTAAGACACAACAGAAGGCGTTCACAGTAGATCAAAGAAATACAAAAGAATAAATGAAAAACTACACACAAAGACTGACAAGCAATCAATGTACAGAAGAAGACAAACTGTGCAAATGATTAAAAGAATGTGGCGAGCGTTCAGTCCACGACAGAGGAGAAAATCCCATTTATCTCAACTGCCGGTTTTATTTTGACAAGCACAAAAACAGACCCAGCACTATGACCCGGGGAGAGAACCCACTCAGTCACATATAGACAGGGAAGGTGATTATTACACACCCTGGTTACAATCAGGGTGACCCAAAATCTCACAAGCGAATAACTATATAACTCAGGCTAAAATGAAACAATAGATGAATTTGAACATCCCACCACAATCCCACAAAGGCATTTTAACACAAGGATAATAAACAGTGCAGGTCATCAGGTATCTGGGTAGCCAGGGCATCAAAGGTTATGGTGAGAAGGCGGAGGAGTGGAACTAAATGGGAGAATGGATCTGCTCATGATAAAATGGCGGAGCAGACTCGATGGGCCGAGTGGCCGACTTCTGCTCCTTCGTCTGATGGTCTTATGGAATGCTAGGACTGGCTGTCAACCCCCCCTCCCCCCACTGCAACGCCATACTGCCCCTACCTGAGGGGTCAGCCATCTCCGGCATCCCCAGAGCTCACAACAAATCCAAAAGTCCCAGTGGTGGTCGACATTGCTGCCCGGGGTGGTAGTGGGGTTTCTGGAGCTCCTCCCACAGGAGGCAAGAGGCAGGGCATGCAGAGTCTCACTTACTTCCTTCAGTCTTCCTGGGTCAGTGGCAGCCGGTCCTGGTGCAGAATAACTACCTTCTGCAGCTCACACCCAATATACCATATAGGAGATGCAGCTGAGCTCCATTCCCAGCCTCTTCTGGTGGCTTTCCAGTTTGGGGGATAGTCCCTTCGTCCAGGAGGGACAGCAGACCCATACCCAGTCCCGTCCCCGGTTGCAGACATCATCAGCCTGTTCTCATTGGCCACTGGCTGGACTTTGAAGATCAGAGTGACTCATTCCCTGACCATGACCTTCTCTGGACCCTTTGCTGCTCCTTCTGCACTCACCAAATGCCCCAGGGACTTCGTCTGGCAGTGCAGCAAGCAGGGTTTTGCGGGGTTGAGGTGTAGGTTCACCTGGTGGATGGTGGCAAAGACCTCTTCCAGGTTCCGCAGAGCATCATCAAAAATGGTAGCATGCACCAAAAGATCATCTAAATAGATGACACAGAGACTCCACGGAATGTGAGCCAGCACCTTCTCCATCAATTTGGCCAGGTCTTCACACAGACCAAGTGGCATTATCCAAAAGTACCACAGCCCTCCACCAACGGTGAAGGCTATCTTGGGCCGGGCTCTAGTGCCAGTTTGAACTGCCAATAGCCATCTCGGGGGTTGAGAAAGCTGAACCAGGCCGAACCTATGATATAATCCAGGGCATCATCAATGGGTAGTGGGTAGGAATCCTCTGGGTCACAGCACTGAGATAGCGGTAGTCTACACAGAACCACCACGACCCATCTCCCTTCCTGACCAGCACCACTGGGGTTGCACACGGGCTGTCAGAGGACCTGATACTACCAGCCACTGTCATCTCTTTGATCCGCTGATCCTCTGCCTGGCAGGTGATAGGGCCAAAAGCAGATGGGCTGGGTAGCCCTGATGTTATTGTGGTGTTGGACAAGCCCCAAACAGCTGCAGTCTTCACCCCGGCTGTGAAGTTGTCAAGATGAGATGCTGGTCCAGGAGGTCTTTCAGCCACCGCGAATGGTCCTGATCCAAGCCCTAGATACTCCACGGAAGTGCTGCCGATGTCGTTGCTGTGCACTGATGCAGCTGCTGTCCAGTTCTTCCCTCATTGCTTCCTCTAATGACCTCAGTTCGAAACACTGCTCCAGCACTGCCACCAGGGCCCTGCAGTCACACTGCTCAACCGGCATTACGTTGAGGCGAGTCCACAGGGCATCCTCCAGGGCAAGGTGCACTGCCATCTCTGTGGAGCTCCACCCATTGTACCGCACGGCAAGTTTGACTACGCCAGGTGAGGTTCCAGGCAGCTGGCAAAATAGTATTGGGGGATCTTCAGGGTAGACCTTGTGCCGTTAATTGCTGGAGCCCATTGGTTCTCCTCTTTCTCCAGTGGCATTGGAGGAGCCTGCCGCATTGCCCATTCTCCCATGGCCGTGGCGTCTTTGGGTTCCACGGTGCGGGAGGCAGGTGATGCACTCTGCTGTGTACCCCGGGTTGGGGGACCAGGGTACACTCATCCCATCGGGGTTCCCTGGGAAGGCACAATGCTCGGTTTCCAGTTTCTCCCTCCGGCTTTGCGTCCCGTCTTCAGAAGCCTGCTCCAGAGGTGCGGGGAAGACATCCTGCTCAGTCCCTCGACTTATTCCCCAGGACTTAAGGCGCTCCATCCGATGCTCTAGCTCTTCAATTTCACAGTCAATTTCCGATCCCTCTCCTGACATTAATGTGGCCAGCATTCAGTCCATGATGACAAACCAGAAAAGCTCGTTTATCTGAACTGCCAGTTTTATTGCGACAAGCACAAAAACAGACCAGGTACTATGACCCAGGGAGAGAACCCACTCAGTCACATATAGATGGGGGAGGTGATTATTACACACCCCGGTTACAGTCAGAGTGACCCATAAACACACACGCAAATAACTGTATAACCCACCCAAGCTAAAATGTAACAATAAATGAACTTGAACATCTCACCATAATCCCATGCAAGCGTTTTAACACAAGAACAATAAATAGCATTGGTTGACCCCACTTCCCTTCTCTCTCCCCATGAAGCACCACTATTTATACAAATGAGTCATAGAGACCTTAAAAGTGAGTCCAGAGGTTGTGTTCAGCAATCAGTTCAGTGTTGTGGTGAGTAAAATTTTCCATGCTGGCTCAGGAGCCTGATGAGTGAAGCATAATAAATTCCTAAACTTGCAGATTATAATATTGTACATCCAGGCCATTTATGGATTTGAAAGTAAGGATGAAATTCTTATAATTAAGGTTTCTGCCAATGTTCTCTTCAAATTTCTCATTTTTGCATAAGTTTTTTGCAACTAAATTTTTACCCTTGAAATATCGATAAGGTCAGGTTAAAAGCAAGAACATTCTTGCTCTGACAGAAAGATCAGGTTGAGTCTCGTGAACTGTTACATATTGACCAATAATATTTTATTCCAATAAAGTAGATCAAGACTTTTGTTAATTAAGGCATTAATGAAAACTCCAAATCATACATTTTTCTATTAAGTTGAATTTCTAATATCTGGTTTGTTCTATAAGCACCACAGAATCAAAGTTTATTTTCTTTTATTGAGATACAACTCGGAAAATGTCCTTCTGGCCCTTTGCTCACACCGCCCAGCAAAACCTCAGTTTAATCCAAGTCTAATCATGGACAATTTTCAATGCATAATTAACCTACTAACCGATATGACTTTGGGCTGCAGGAGGAAACGGTCACAGGAAGAAGGTATAAACTTCTTGCAGGCAGGCAGTGGGTTTTCAATCCATGTGCTTGGTACTGTAAAGCATTGCACTAACCATTACACTGCTGTGCTGCCCCACTGTAAACACGCTGGGCATCTTGCATCCATGTTGTTCAATACGTCTTGCTGTTTAAAGGTTACTCAAAATTCAATGGTCAAACTAAATTTATTATCAAAGTGCACTGTTGTAACTATATGTTATAATTATGTGGGTTTTGTCAGTTTTTTTAGTCTTGGTTTGTCTTGTGTTTCTGTGATATCATTCTGGAGGAATAAATTGTATCATTTCTTAATGCATGCATTACTAAATGACATTAAAAGAGAACTGCGCGTCCTCATAATCTAATAATCTAATCTATTTGCCAGCATATTCTACCCTGAGATATATTTTTCTGTGGGCATTCATAGTAAGTGCTAAGAAACACAATAGAATCAATGAAAAACTGCACACAACAAAGAAAAACAACCAATGTGCAAAAGACAAAAGTTGTATGAATACAAAATAAATGACGAATAAATACATAATAAATATTGAGAACATAAGTGGAAGAGTCCTTGAAAGTGAGTCCATAGGTTGTGGAATCAGCTCAGTGTTTTGGCATAAGTAAAGTGATCCACTCTGATTTAGCAGCCTGATGATCGAAGGGTAATAATCCGCAACATAGGCATATAAGGTGTTGAGAGGCATTGATCGTGTGGGTAGTCAGAGGCTTTTTCCCAGGGCTGAAATGGCTAACACGAGAGGGCACAGTTTTAAGGTGCTCGGAAGTAGGTACAGAGGAGATGTCAGGGGTAAGTTTTTTACGCAGAGAGTGGTGAGTGCGTGGAATGAGCTGCCAGTGATGGTGGTGGAGGCGGATACAATAGGATCTTTAAAGAGACTCCTGGATATGTACATGGAGCTTAGATAAATAGAGGGCTATGGGTAACCCTAGGTAATTTCTAAAGTAAGCACATGTTCGGCACAGCATTATGGGCCATAGGACCCGTATTGTGCTGTGGGTTTTCTATGTTTTATGTTAATAACTGTTCCTGAGGGTAGTGATGTGGGATC
Source organism: Mobula hypostoma (assembly GCF_963921235.1). Lineage (NCBI taxonomy): Eukaryota > Metazoa > Chordata > Chondrichthyes > Myliobatiformes > Myliobatidae > Mobula > Mobula hypostoma. Next base: position 29,526,319 of record NC_086102.1, on the reverse strand, counting down.
TAAGGCTCCTGTACTTCCTTCCTGAAGACAGCAGCCTTATAAGCATGGCTTCTATGGTGGGGGTCCCTGACGATAGGTGCTGCTTTCCTGCTACAGCACTCCTTGTAGATATGCTCAATAATGGGGAAAGTTTTACGTGTGAGGGACTGTACTGTATCTACTAGCTTCTGTAGGCTTATCTGTTCAAAGGCATTAATGTTTCCATACCAGACTATGAAGCAACCAATCACTATACACTCCATCATGCATCCATAGAGGTTTGTCAAATTTTTAGATGACGTTGAATCTTTGCGAACCTCTAAGAAAGTAAAGACACGGCCATGCCTTCTTTGTAATTGCACTTAGGTGCTGAACCCGGGTCAGATCCATTGAAAAGATAATGCCAAGGAACTTAAAGTAATTAAACCTCTTCACCTCTGATCCCTGATGAGGATCCTCATGGACCTCCAGTTTCCTCTTCCTGCAGTCACTAATTATCTCTTTGGTTTTACTGACATTGAGTGAGAGGTTGTTATTGTGGTACCATTCAGCCAGATTTTCAATCTCACTCTTATATGCTGATTTGTCGCCATCATTGATTCAGCCAACAACAGTGGTGTCATCAGCAAACTTAAATATGGCACTGAAGTTACACACACCAAAGTTGCTGGTGAACGCAGCAGGCCAGGCAGCATCTCTAGGAAGAGGTACAGTCAACGTTTCATGCTGAGACCCTTCGTCTGGTGGAGTCCTGACTCACCAGGTCTCAGCCTGAAACGTCGACTGTACCTCTTCCTAGAGATGCTGCCTGGCCTGCTGTGTTCACCAGCAACTTTGATGTGTGTTGCTTGAATTTCCAGCATCTGCAGAATTCCTCGTGATGGCATTGAACTTATTGACAATGTGTGTGGGATAAGTTATCTACCCTGCATTTTTCAACAGGTGAATGCTTCTCTTTTAACATGCCAAACAAAAGCTAACACAGCCAGCCTTTTCTGAGGCCAGTAGCAGAACCTCAGTTGCATCAGATTTATCAGGTACTGTGATTGATTACATATCCGGCAGCTAAAGAAACCATTACAATCAGCATTCAAGCTGGAGGCTGGATCAATTACTCATTTCTACAAGATGCAACCAAAGTTGCACTACACAACATTTAATGTTATCAGATTAAGGGGATTGTAAACCTTTGGTATGTGCCAACCGTACAAGGACTATTGATGGCTGAATGCTGTGCTTTGTCATATTTTGCCACCAGAATTTACATTGCATTCAGAAGGATGTGTTTCATCTCATTTGCAGGAATCACATCTGTAACTAAGACAATGCAACATTTTACCTCAGTGAAGATTTTAACCACATATTCACGTAGAGAGATGCAGAGAGAGAGAGGGAGAGAGAGATGGAAGGGGGGAGAGGGGAGAGGGGAGGGGGTGGAGTGGGAGGGGGAGGGAGGGATATATTAGGCAAATAAACATTCAAGATGATCCAGTAAATTGGATTCAACATTGGCTTCACAGGACAAACCAGAGAATGGTAGATCAGAATCAGGTTTAATATCACCAGCACATGTTGTGAAATTTGTTAACTTAGCAGCAACAGCACAATGCAATACAGGATAATATAGAAAAATTAAATAAATAAATTACAGTAGATATATGTATATTCAATTGTTAAATTAAAAATAGTGCAAAAATAGAAATTATATTAAAAAGTGGTTCTATGGCCATTTAGGAAGGATAGCAGAGGGGAAGAAGCTGTTCCTGAATCGCTGAGTGTCTGCCTTCAGGCTTCTGCACCTCATTCCTGCTGGTAACAATGAGAAGAGTGTATGTCCTGGGTGATGGGGGTCCTTAATAATGGACACCGATTTTCTGAGACACTATTCAGTAAGATCACTGCCTTCCTGATTGGAGGACTGTGATTAGCAGTACACCAAAGGGGTTGGTGCTGTGTCCATTGTTGTTTGTCATCTTTATCAATGATCTGATGAAAATGTGGTAAACAGGATCAGCAAATCTACAGAGGATACAAAGACTGGAGTATAGTGGGCAGTGAGGAAGGTTGTCACAGTTTGCAGCAGGACGTGAACCATCTGGAAAAATGCATTGAAAAAGTAGCAGAAGGAACTTAATGCAGACAGGGTGAAATGTTGTACTTTGGGAGGACAAACCAGGATGGGACAATCCCGGTTTGAGGAGTGACTAATCACCAAAAGGCAGTGCATAGAAAGAGCTACCTTTCAGTCAGGTCCATGCCAAAATTGAAAAAGCAGAGCTTCCATCCAGTTTTCTCTGAGTTGGACAATTCACACCTGGGCTGTGTAAAAAGCTACTTTTTAAACAGGGCAGCGATCAAGGTTTTAAAGGCAAATTTTCATGCCAATTTCTCTGAGTTAAAGGAGCAACCAATCAATACGAGGGATTCATTAGAAAGGGGAAATACAAGTAACACAGGTGCAAGTGGTGTGACATTCTTTTGAGCATGTCAGTCTTAAGAGTGGCTTGGCTCAGCAGGCTTAGGTGAGATCAGGCTGGGGTAAGGTATATTGTTTTGTAAGTTACTTTCTCTGTTCCTAATTGTTTATTCCTTACCTATTTGGGCTTTGTAGTTTGTGAGAATGGCTCAACTGCCAGTGGTTTGTACTCTGTGTGGGACGTGGGAAGTCTGGGAGACGTCTAGTCTCCCAGAGAAACACACTTGCACCAGGTGCACTGAGTTGCAGCTCCTGAGAGAATGTAATAAGGAGCTGGAGCTGCAGCTTGATGACCTTTGACACATACAGGAGAATGAGGAGGTGATAGACAGGAGCTACAGGGATGTAGTCACCCCTGTGTTGCAGGAGACAGGTAACTGGCTGACTACCAGGAAAAGGAAGAGTAATGCACTGTCAGTGCAGAGTACAATGGTGGCCATTCCCCTTGATAATAACTATACAACTTCAGATGCTATAGAGGGGGACAACTTACCAGGAGGAGCCACGGTGACCAGGTCTGGGGCACTGACTCTGCTGCTCTGGCTCAGAAGAGCAGAGAGGTGAAGAGGACTCCAGTGTTGATAGAAGATTCCTTAGTAAGAGGAGCAGAGATGAGGTTCTGTGAGCGCAATAGAGACACCCAAATGGTATGCTGCCTCTCTGGTGCCAGGATCAGGAATGTCTCAGATCATGTCCCTGGCATTCTCAAGGGCAAGGGTGAGCAGCCAGAAATCTTGGTACATATTGCCACCGATTGAAATAGGTAGACAATGTGAGGAGGTCCAGAAGAGAGGTTTTAGTGAGCTAGGTAGAAAGCTGAGAAACAGGACCTCCATGGTAATAATCTCTGGAATGTTGGCTGTGCTACATACCAGTGAGGGTAAGAATGGGATGATATGGCAGGTGAATGCATGGCTAAGGAACTGGTGCAGGGGGCAGGGGTTCAGATTTATGTGTCATTGGGATCTCTTCTGGGGAAAATATGACCTGTACGAAAAGGATGGGTTACATCAGAACCCGAGAGGATCCAATATCCTTTTGGGCAGGTTGGCTAGATTTGTTCAGGTGGGTTTAAACAAATTTGGCAGGGATTAGGAACCGGAGTGATAATGCTGAGAATGAAGTAATTGGTTTACAAACAGAGACAATGTGTAGAAAGACTTTTAGCAAGGAGAGGTTGATGACAGGGTAAAATTGCAGTCAACATGATGAGTTGCAACATAAAATGCATTAAAAATTGAAAAGTGTGAATACAGGACTGAAGGTGTTGTATATGAATGTGTGCAGTATATGGAGAAAGGTAGATGAACTTGCAGCACAGTTATAGATTGACATGTATGATATTGTAGGAATCATTGAATCATGGTTGAGAGAAGGATATAGCTGGGAGTTTAATATCCAAGAATATAAATTGAATTGAAAGGACAGGCGGGAAGGCAGAAGGGGTGATGTTGCTCTTCTGGTTAGAAAATGGAATCAAATTATTAGAAAGAGGTGACATACAGTCAGGGCAGAAGGTGTTGAATTATTGTGGATAGACCTAAGGATCTACAAGGGTAAAAAGACCCTGATGGGAGTTATATACAGTCCCCCAAAAACAGTAGTAAGGATGTGGTCTACAAGTTACAATGGGAGATAGAAAATGCATGCCAAAATTGCAATGTTAAAATAGTCATCAAGGATTTCAATATTCAATTGGTAAAAGTAGTTCAGTATTGGATTCCAAAAGGGAGAATTTCTAGAATACCTATGAGATGGATTTTTAGAGCAGGTCGTGGCTGAGCCGACTAGAGGATCAGCCATTCTGGATTTAGTGTTGTGCAATGAACCAGAATTGAATAGGGAGCTTAAAATAAAAGAACCCTGAGGGAAAAATGATCAAATTCACCCTGACATTTGAGAAGGAGAAGCTTAAAGTCACATGTATCAGTATTACAGTGGAGTAAAGGGAGTTACAGAGACATGAGAAAGGGGTTGGCCAAAATTGATTGGAAAAGAACACTGGCACGGATGATGGCAGAGCAGCATTGGCTGGAATTTATGGAAGCAATTTGGAAGCACAGGATATACATCCTAAAGAGGAAAAAAAGTGTTAGAAATGCAATATGACACAACCATGGCAAACAAAGGAAGACAAAACCAATATAAAAGCCAAAGAGGAGGCATGTAATAGAGCAAAAATTAGTGGAATGTTAGAAGGTACCTACGAAGGCAACTAAAAAGTCATTAAAAAGGTAAAGATGGAATACAAAAGTCAGATAGCAAGTGATATTAAAGAGGATAACAAATGTTTCTTCAGATACAAAACAAAGTGGCAAGAGAAGACATCAGACTGCTAGAAAACAATGCAGGAGAGGTAGCAATGGGGAACAAGGAAGTGGTAGATGACCTGAATAAGTATTTTGCATCATTCTTCACTGTGCAAGACACCTGCTATATAGTTGAAGTTCCAGGTGTCACAGGTCATGAAGTGTTTGTAGTTTCTATTACTAGGGAGAAGGTTCTTGAGAAACTGAAAGGTCTGAAGGTAGGTGAGCCACCTGGACCAGATGGTACACACCCCAGTGTTCTGAAAGAGGTGGCTGAAGAACTGGAGATATTCGTAATGATCTTTCAAGAATCACTGGAATGGTTCCAGCGGACTTTAAAATTATAGGCCAGTTAGTCAGACCTCAGTTGTTGGTAAGATGTTGGAGAAGGTTGTTAAGGATGTGGTTTTAGGGTACTTGAGGGCACATGATAAAATAGACTATTCTCAGCATGATTTCCTCAATGGAAAACCTTGCCTGACAAACCTGTTGGAGTTCTTTGGACAAAATAACGAACAGCATAGACAAAGGAGAATTGGTTGATATTGTGTACTTGGATTTTCAGAAAGGCCTTTGACATGATGCCACACATAAGGCTGCTTAATAAGTTATGAGCCTATAGTATTACAGGAAAGCTCCTAGCATGGATAAAGCAGTGGCTGATTGGCAAGAAGCAAAGAGTGGGAATAGAGGGAGCCTTTTTTGTTGGCTGTCGGTGACTATTGATTTTCCACAAGTTTCTGTGTTGGGATCGATTCTTTTAAGCTACATGTCAATGATTTGGATGATGGAATTGATGGTTTTTTTGCAAAGTTTGCAGATGATAAGAAGGTAGGTGGAGAGGCAGGTAGTGATTAGGAAGTACAGAGGGTACAGAAGGACTTAGACAGATTAGCAGAATGGGCAAAGAAATGGCAGACAGAATATAGTGTCAGGAAATGTATGGTCATGAGCTTTGGTGGAAGAAATAAAAGGGTTGACAATTTTTTAAATGGAGAGAAAATACAAAAATCTGAGGTGCAATGAAACTTGGGATTTCTTGTGCAGGGTTTCCTAAAGGTTAATTTGCAGGTTGTGTCTGTGATGAGGAAAGCAAATGTGATGATAGCATCCATTTCAAGAGGACTAGAATATAAAGGACCTAATGTTGAGATGGTATAAAGTACTGGTGAGGCCTCACTTGGAGTTCTAGGCCCCTTATTGCAGAAAGGATGTGTTGAAACTGGAGCGGGTTCAAAGGAAGATCACAATGATTCCAGGATTGAACGGCTTGTCATATGAAGAGCGCTTAATGGTCTGGGTCTGTTTTCACCAGAATTCAAAATGGTAAGGGGTAACCTAATTGAAACCTATTGAATGGTGAAAGGCCTTGATAGAGTGGATGTGGCGAGGTCTTTTCCTTTGGTGTGAGTGTCCTTTTAGAACAGAGATGAGGAGGAATTTGTTTAGCTCAGGAGTGAAGAATCTATTGAACTTGTTGCCACAGGCAGCTGTGGAAGCCAAGTCTTTATGTATATTTAAGGCAGAGGATAATAGATCCTTGATTGGTCAGGGAATGAAGGGATATGGGAGGGAAAGCGGGGGACTGGGGTTGGGAAGAAAATTGGAACAGCCATGATGAATTGGCAGAGCATACTCAATGAGCTAAATGCTCTAATTCTGCTCCAGTGTCTTATGGTCTTATGGGCATGAACAGTGGGCATGGACACTGAAGAGCGCAATTTTTTTTTCCTGTGACAAAAGTATGTGCGCACTGAATGCACACATGGCACAGTTCATGTAGATTTACAAAATATTTGACATAAAACTGCACGGAATAACAACAAAATAACATACATATTTAAGTCACTCAATTATTTTCACTCACTCCTGTCTTTGGCATTTACCCATTCTTTGTAAGCTCTACCTAGACTAATAGAACTTCCATCCCATTGATAGCTTTTGATTCTCATTAACATATCCAAATGACATTCACCTAAACGGTTTCTCAGCTTGTTTTTGAGTTGATTCTTTAGGCTAAAACCTCACTCACAGTCCGCACTAGACACAAGAAAGGTTCCCCCAATGTTCATCAACTGTGCAAGGTCGCAAAACTGTTCATTTTGAAGTACAAATGCCACCATTTGAGCAAAGTTTGAAATCAGTTTGGATTTAATTTTTTCTTGCACGGAAAATTTGAAATCATTAAACTGTCTAACTATTACAGTATTTTCAGCTAGGAAATCATGACATTTTAGACATAAGGCATTAACTTGTTCATCGCTAAATGTGAAGTCACAATCTGCAATTGCGGAGAAATCAAAAGCTGACCATTCTTGTACCTCACCTTCAGGAAACCTTTCTTCTAAATGAGCACAAAGACTATTTATAAAAGTCCTCAACAGCGAACTTGTATCTACTGTGACGTTTTCTTCACATTGTTGGCTTAGCAAAACTTTAACTTTGTCACCCCACAAAACATTGTCTCCCAGATATTGCTTTCTTATCTTGTTAATTTTGCCTCGTGCAAAATGAAGTGAATCAATCGGTGTCAGGCCCCTCTTTTGCAGATTCTTGCACAGAGCAGCCAGTTCATCAATGACATTAGATTAGATTAGATTATGAGGACACTCAGTCATCATTTATTGTCATTTAGAATTGCATGCATTAAAAATGATACAATGTTCCTCCAGAATGATATCACAAGAAACGCAGGACAAACCAACACTAAAACTGACAAAACCACATAATTATAACATATAGTTACAACATTGAAAAGCAATACCGTAATCTGATAAAGAGCAGACCATGGGCACGGTTTAAAAAAAAGTCTCAAAGTCCCGATAGCCTCATCATCTCATGCAGACGGTAGAAGGGAGAAACTCTCCCTGCCATGAACCTCCAAGCGCCGCAAACTTGCTGATGCAGCATCATTGGAAGCACCCGACCGCAGCCGACTCTGTGTCCGTCCGAAAACTTCGAGCCTCCGACCAGCCCTTCGACACCGAGCACCGAGTACCATTCTCTGCCGAGCGCTTTGTCTCAGCCCCGGCCGCCGAGCAACAAGCGAAGCCGAGGACTCAGAGCCTTCCCCTCCAGAGATTTCGGACCACACAGTAGCAGCAGAAGCGAAGCAGGCATTTCAGAAGTTCCTCCGTGATCTCAGGTCTATCTCCATCAAATCAGAATTGTGCATGGCACCCAACTTGACAAATAACAGACATCACCACCAGAGTGGCCACTGCGAGCTGTGTCATGTCGCCATCTTCTCCTCTCCTTAAAACCTGTAAAGCTATTTTGTATGTGATGTTTATCAATCTCTTGTGACGGTATCATTTGACTGATCTTTTTGAATAAAAACTTAGTAAGATATCTACAGGATTTGAAACAGATCTTTGTAAACTTTACGATATGAACACTGTCCGCCAAAGATGGCTGCCGCAGTGACGCAGCTGTACAAACCTGAACAGGATAGGTGAGGTGACGTAAATTAGTGACGTGCATTATGGTATTTGAAAAACTGACTAACTAGTTAACAGAATCATTTAGCTGAAAGATTATTTTCAATAAGTATAATTATTGATTACTACATTATTTTAGGTAACTTAACTTTTTCTGCGCACATTAATTTCCTTTGTGCACTGGTTTAAAAACGTATGTGCACGCACAACTTAGAGGGAACATAGTCTCAGGGGGAACTTTATTATTCAGAGGGTGGTGCAAGTATGAAATGAGCTGCCAGCAGAAGTGGTGGAAGCAGATATGACTTGAACTTTGAAGAAATATTTGGATAAGGGTAAAGTTTCAAAGGTAGATTTAATATCAGAGAAATGTATACAATATACATCTTGAAATTCTTTTCCTACCCCAATGCGAGCAGACTTTAGATGACTCTCCTAATGATTTATACTGCTCTTCTCATCAACACAGTAATATTGCTAACGTAAGCACCCCTAGTCTAAATGTCTTTTTTTTTTTTTGTTTTCTTTTGGAAAATAGAGAATTAACACAAGTAAAGGGAAAGATTTGGGAAAGGGATAAAAAATGAAAAAATTAAGCAAATAAGTACATAGGGATTGGATAATTATGTCTGCAGGCAGGAGCAAGCATGAACAAATTAGGATATAAACACCTACAATGGTTGTTACATAGGTTTATATACAACATTTTGGACCAGTGGAAATGGTCCAGAAGAGTTATATGGAAACTATTATTACTATTTTTCTTAACAACTAATACCATTACTTAGCCTAATAGATTAGAATTACCACAGTACATAATTATCTATTTAAGTGTCTAATTTCCTTTTATATCATCTCAATGTGTACTTAAGAATGTATAAATAATTATAGTTTTATACATATAAAAAAAAGGAAAAGGTTATATGTGTGAAAAAAGTACATGATATTTGTGAATTCCTTATCCAAATAAAAATAAAATTTAAAAAAAAAGAAACATACATCAAAGTTGCTGGTGAACGCAGCAGGCCAAGCAGCATCTATAGGAAGAAGCGCAGTCGACGTTTCAGGCCGAGACCCTTCGTCAAAAAAAAGAAATTCTTTTCCTTCGCAAACATCCAAGAAAACAGAGGAGTAACCCAAAGAATGAATGACAGTTAAGTGTTAGAACCCCAAAGTCCCACACCCCCCAGCTGAACCGTCCCACACACAAGCAGCATCAAGACAACAGCCCAACCCCCCCACCAGCAAAAAAGCATCGACGCCCTGAACCAAGCACTCAAGCATGCAGCAAAGCATCAATAAAAACACAGACTTGCAGTACCCCAAAGATTACTCGTTCACCCGGTACTCGACAAACCATAGGCTCTCTCTCTCCCTAATAAGGGAAAAAGAGATGTCTCCATTTCACAGCTAGTGGGGAGACATAGCAAAACAACTCATTTATTTGTGGTGTTAAAAGTCTGTTGCATTGTTTTTTCCGAGCTCTGTGCCTCTGGACACAGAGCCAGCTGGAAGCCCAATAATTCTGACCTTCCTTGTTCTCCCACAATGCATTAATTGGTGGCACCAGCCTTGAATCAGCCCACCTCCATAGCCATAAAAACCTGGCACCCTGAAGACGCACTAGCCGTGCCCTTCGGATATCGAAAACTAGTCGGTCGTGGAGCCCTGAGAACTGGTCCCATTCCCGCAAAGAACCAAAATCAGAGCGTAACTCCAGGTCAGGGTCTTCAAAAGAACCTTGAAAGGGAAAAAAAGAGATACCAAAGATAGAAACAAATACGTTTTCAAAGATGTAAGCAAAGGAGTCACCGTTTAGCGCCATTTAGTTCAGCGGAATATGTGTGACAAGAAAGCTTGCTGAATAGTTATAGTCATAGTCATACTTTATTGATCCCGAGGGAAATTGGGTTTAGTTACATTTGACCCAACCAAGAATAGAGTATAAATATAACAATATAAAACCATAAAAAAAAATAATAATATGTAAATTATGCCAGGAAATAAGTCTAGGACCAGTCTATTGGCTCGGGTGTCTGACCCTCCAAGGGAGGAGTTGTAAAGTTTGATGCCCACAGGCAGGAATGACTTCCTATAACGCTCTGTGTTGCATCTCGGTGGAATGAGTCTCTGGCTGAATGTACACCTGTGCCCAACCAGTACATTATGTAGTGGATGGCAGACATTGTCCAAGATGGCATGCAACTTGGACAGCATCCTCTTTTCAGACACCACCGTCAGAGAGTCCAGTTCCATCCCTACAACATCACTGGCCTTACGAATGAGTTTGTTGATTCTGTTGGTGTCTGCTTCCCTCAGCCTGCTGCCCCAGCACACAATTGCAAGCATGATAGCACTGGCCACCACAGACTCGTAGAACATCCTCAGCATCGTCCAACAGATGTTAAAGGGCCTCAGTCTCCTCAGGAAATAGAGACAGCTCTGACCCTTCTTGTAGACAGCCTCAGTGTTTTTTGACCAGTCCAGTTTATTGTCAATTCGTATCCCCAGGTATTTGTAATCCTCCACCATGTCCACACTGACCCCTGGATGGAAACAGGGGTCACCGGTGCCTTAGCCCTCCTCAGGTCCGCCACCAGCTCCTTAGTCTTTTTCACATTAAGCTGCAGATAATTCTACTCACACCATGTGACAAAGTTTCCTACCGTAGCCCTGTACTCAGCCTCATCTCCCTTGCTGATGCATCCAACTATGGCAGAGTCATCAGAAAACTTCTGAAGATGGCAAGACTCTGTGCAGTAGTTGAAATCTGAGGTGTAAATGGTGAAGAGAAAGGGAGACAAGACAGTCCCCTGTGGAGCCCCAGTGCTGCTGATCATTCTGTCTGACCCACAGTGCTGCAAGCACACGTACTGTGGTCTGCCAGTCAGATAATCAAGAATCCATGATACCAGGGAAGCATCCACCTGCGTCACTGTCAGCTTCTCCCCCAGCAGAGCAGGGCGGATGGTGTTGAACGCACTGGAGAAGTCAAAAATCATGACCCTCACAGTGCTTGCTGGCTTGTCCAGGTGGGCGTAGACTCGGTTCAGCAGGTAGACGATGACATCCTCAACTCCTAGTCGGGGCTGGTAGGCGAACTGGAGTACCCAATAACGGTCAGTATCCAAATGGCAACGGCACATGGTATGAAACTGGAAAAGGAACTGAGCACAAAACAAAATGCTCGATGATATCTCCAATTGACCTTATGATTGAGCCCTGAGGCTCCATTCAGGTGCTCTTTAAGTACAGAATTTTTGACACCAAAATATAATTGCCAATTAGTCAGATAGCCCTGAACCCTTAAAAGGGGTTTAAAGTTGTTCATACTCCTGGCAGTTAGAGTGTTGTAACACCAGAAGCTGGTACAATTGGGTGCATATTAACTTGCGGGTGTGAATTGGGATGATGTTTTTGCAGGGAAATGTACTATGGACATGTGGTCGATGTTTAGAGATCTCTTGCAGGATGTTAGGGATAAACTTGTCCCGGTGAGGAAGATAAAGAATGGTAGGGTGAAGGAACCATGGGTGACAAGTGAGGTGGAAAATTTAGTCAGGTGGAAGAAGGCAGCATGCATGAGGTTGAGGAAGCAAGAATCAGATGGGTCTACCGAGGAATACAGGGAAGCAAGAAAGAAGCTTAAGAAGGGGCTGAGAAGAGCAAGAAGGGGGCAAGAGAAGGCCTTGGCGAGTAGAGTAAAGGAAAACCCCAAGGCATTCTTCAATCATGTGAAGAAAAAAAGGATGACAGGAGTGAAGGTAGGACCGATCAGAGATAAAGGTGGGAAGATGTGTCTGGAGGCTGTGGAAGTGAGCGAAGTCCTCAATGAATACTTCTCTTCGGTATTCACCAATGAGAGGGAACTTGATGATGGTGAGGACAATATGAGTGAGGTTGATGTTCTGGAGCATGTTGATATTAAGGGAGCAGAGGTGTTGGAGCTCTCAAAATACATTAGGACGGATAAGTCCCCGGGGCCTGACGGAATATTCCCCAGGCTGCTCCACGAGGTGAGAGAAGAGATTGCTGAGCCTCTGGCTAGGATCTTTATGTCCTCGTTGTCCATGGGAATGGTACCGGAGGATTGGAGGGAGGCGAATGTTGTCCCCTTGTTCAAAAAAGGTAGTAGGGATAGTCCGGGTAATTATAGACCAGTGAGCCTTACGTCTGTGGCGGGAAAGCTGTTGGAAAAGATGCTTAGAGATAGGATCTCTGGGCATTTGGAGAATCATGGTCTGATCAGGGACAGTCAGCATGGCTTTGTGAAGGGCAGATCGTGTCTAACAAACCTGATAGAGTTCTTTGAGGAGGTGACCAGGCATATAGATGAGGGTAGTGTAGTGGATGTGATCTATATGGATTTTAGTAAGGCTCCACATGGTAGGCTTATTCAGAAAGTCAGAAGGCATGGGATCCAGGGAAGTTTGGCCAGGTGGATTCAGAATTGGCTTGCCTGCAGAAGGCAGAGGGTCATGGTGGAGGGAGTACATTCAGATTGGAGGATTGTGACTAGTAGTTTCCCACAAGGATCTGTTCTGGGACCTCTACTTTTCATGATTTTTATTAACGACCTGGATGTGGGGGTAGAAGAGTGGGTTGGCAAGTTTGCAGCTGATACAAAGGTTGGTGGTGTTGTAGATAGTGTAGAGGATTGTCAAACATTGCAGAAAGACACTAATAGGATGCAGAAGTGGGCTGAGAAGTGGCAGATGGAGTTCAACCTGGAGAAGTGTGAGGTGATACACTTTGGAAGGACTAACTCCAAGGCAGAATACAAAGTAAATGGCAGGATACTTGGTAGTGTAGAGGAGCAGAGGGATCTGCGGGTACATGTCCACAGATCCTTGAAAGTTGCCTCACAGGTGGATAGGGTAGTTAAGAAAGTTTAAGGGTTGTTAGCTTTCATAAGTCGAGGGATAGAGTTTAAGAGTCGCAATGTGATGATGCAGCTCTATAAAACTCTGGTTAGGCCACACTTGTAGTACTATGTCCAGTTCTGGTCGCCTCACTATGGGAAGGATGTGGAAACATTGGAAAGGGTACAGAGGAGATATACCAGGATGCTGCCTGGTTTAGAGAGTATGGATTATGATCAGCGATTAAGGGAGCTAGGCTTTACTCTTTGGAGAAAAGGAGGATGAGAGGAGACATGATAGAGGTGTACAAGATAACAAAAGGAATAGATAGAGTGGATAGCCAGTGCCTCTTCCCCAGGGTACCACTGCTCAATACAGGAGGACATGGCTTTAAGGTAAGGGGTGGGAAGTTCAAGGGGGATATTAGAGGAAGGTTTTTTACTCAGAGAGTGGTTGGTGCGTGGAATGCACTGCCTGAGTCAGTGGTGGAGGCAGATACACTAGTGAAGTTTAAGAGACTACTAGACAGGTATATGGAGGAATTTAAGGTGGGGGCTTATATGGGAGACAGGGTTTGAGGGTCGGCACAACATTGTGGGCTGAAGGGCCTGTACTGTGCTGTACTATTCTATGTCTTTGTCTATGTCTATACCGTAACAGTATGGAGAGCTATGCTCCTGGTGTGGGTTGATGAAATTAAGCCTACTGAGTGTTTCTTGAAGCTTGTGCTTTTATCTCAGATAGCCGACACCTGCAGCCAGCTTTTTTTTTTGAAATTTCCACTTTGTTTTAATCCACAGTTTTATTTACTTCACCCCAATCATTGGTGGGGCTGCCATCAGTTATCAAGACTCACCAACCCAGTAAACAATTCTGCGTAAATAAGTCTGTTATTTACTCTGAACTGAGCTGGACTGAATATGCCTGGACTGGTTGGGTGATTTTTGGTTTACTGTTTAATATTCTGTATTTTTGCATGTTTTCTTTTCTTTGCCATTTGCTTAATTTGTTCTTTTTCTTTGCATGGTGGGGGTTTGATATTTTTCTTTGAACAGTCTCTTTGTTTCCAAGCTGACTGTGGGGAAGAAGAATCTCAGGGTTGTATGATGCATAAAGACTTTGATAATAAATATACTTTGAATCTTTAAATCTACGTCACAAATGCTGTCTCACTTAATAATTATCTCTGCCATTTTCTGCTTTCATTCACGAAGTCTGGAATTTTTTCTCACAATGTCTGTTATCTTCTACCTCAGCCCTATTTTAAGACACTCTCTAATATCTAACCTTGGTTAAGTCTTAATACCTTCTAATATAAATCAATCAAATTTGGTTTAATAAAACTTTTCTGAAAAATGGTGCAGTGTTTTGCCATATTAAAAATCTTATTTATAGAAGTGAAGGCTAAAATCATTATAGAGAAGTTGTTTTGATTAGTGTGCTGTTTTAACTTCTGCTATTGTTGCTTTGTAACTAAAAGAAATATCATTATTGGGACAAAAATAAATCAAACAATTATTTATTTCTATGTTGGAAAACATTGAACCAAAGTTTTGACTAATTATACATATATTCACATTTTCGTGAGACTGTGAAAGAAAGTATCCCTTGAATTACTCTGTTCTCTACATGGAGAGATTTCTGTTTAAGTGCGAAGTGGAGACAAGCGCAGTGCCTCGAACACCATGTACTGCATTTAGTTTACACAGTGAGCACAGAATTAAATGATAAGCCTACAATTTAAATAGGCTTTGAGCAAGACCAGGATTAGAAGGATTTCATTTTTTTTCCCATGGAGTGGTAGATCTGTAGAATAGACCTCCAGATTAACCAATCGATATTGCATTAACACTTTCATGAAAGAGCTGATGAGGAACGAGAGTGAAGGTCATGGAGATAAATGCAGATAGTGGTTCTTATGTTGTAGAAACATAATGGCAGCAAACTGCTGGAACCATGGAGGTAACACATCAAGAAAGACAATTGCGCCGGGATATATAATGTAGAAATTAATGCAAGGCTAGATTGATAAGGTTTGCTTGACTTACTTTTGTTAGGCAAGGAGATCTGACAAAATCTGCTCCCAGGAGGTTGAACGTGGTAAACAGAATCTAAAATAGAGAAAGTCATGCAGAGCTTGTGGAAAGAATGAACACAATGAACTCATGGCCTGTGTTCTTTCTTCAAATTCCAATCTTCATGTGGTCTCAGCTGTACCCATGATTAATTCTTGCATCACATTAAATATCTTCATATCAAGCACTCGATTCAAATTTGCAGCTTTCATGCAAGAGGATTAATGTTGCTTTTGTACAAAATGTTAGGTGATATTGAGGTCAACTCATTTCATTTCCTTTTTGTCAGTGGAGCTAGTGCTTAGAAACAAGTGACATTTAAGGGAAGGATTTAGAAACGTATATTCCTAACGCAGAGCATAATCAGCAATTTGGGGCAGGAAATATGAATATAAGAGATACTGGAAATCCAGAGCAACACACACAAAATGCTGGAGAAGTTCAGCAGGTCAGGTAGCATCTATGGAGAGGAATAAGCAGTCAAAATTCTGGGCTGAAACCCTGAGATCCTTCATCACGACTAAAAAAAACAGGAAGAAGTAGGTGGAGGAGGGGAAGAGTATAAGCTGGCAGATGATAGATGAAACAAGGGGAGGGGGAAGGTGGGTGGGTGAGGTTGGTGAGATGAACTGAGAAGCTGGGAGGTGATAGGTGGAAGAGGTATAGGGAGCTCAAGAAGAAGGGATCTGATAGGAGAGGAGAGTGGACCACAGGAGAAAAGGAAGGAGGAGGATAGCCAGATGGATAAGATGGGCAGTTGAGGAGAAGAAAAGGGGTAAGAGGGAGAAAGAATATGCAATGGAAAAAAATAGAAGGGAAAAGAGGAAGGTTATCATGGCTTACAGCGGGATCTGGCCCAGTTAGAAAATGGCAGATGGAGTTTAATGCAGACAAGTGTGTGGTAGGGATAGGGCTAACCAAGGTAAGTCTTACACAGTGAACGATAGGGCACTGAGGAGTGCAGTAGAACAAATGTATCTTAGAATACAGTCCACAATTCGTTGAAAGTGGCGTCACAGGTAGATAGAGTCGTTAAGAAAGTTTTTGCCAGATTGGCCTTCATAACTCAAAATATTCAGCACAGAAGATGGGATGTTATATTAACGTAGTATAAGACATTAGTGAGGTCTAATTTGGAATATTGTATGTAGTTTTGGTCACCTACCTACAGGAAAAGATGCAGATAAAGTTGAAAGAGTACAGAGGAAATTTGAGGATATTGCTGGATCTGGAGAACCTGAATTATAAGGAAAGATTGAATAGGTTAGGACTTTATTCCTTGGAATGTGAAAGATAGAGAGATACAAAATTATGAGGGGTATAGATAAGGTAAACATGAACAAGCTTTTTCCACGGAGGTTGGTTGGTTAGAACTAGAGGTGATTGATTAAGGGTGAAAGGTGAAAGGTTTAAGGGGAACATGAGGGGAAAGATCTTCACTCAGAGAGTTGTAAAAGTGTGGATTGAGCTGCCGGCACAAGTGGTGCATGCAAGCTCATTTTCAACGTTTAAGAGAATTTTGGATAGATACATGGATGGTAGGGGTACGGAGAGTTATTGTTCTGGTGCAGGTTGGTAGGAGTAGGCAGTTTAAATGATTTGGCACAGACTTGATAGTCTGAAGGGCCTGTTTCTATGCTGTACTTTTTCTTTCTAAATTGCCAGAAGTTTGAGAAATTGGTATACATGTCAACAGGTGGAGGCTACCCAGATAGAATACGAGATTCAAAGATTCCAAGGTACACGTTATTGTCAAAGTATGCATGTACCATACAACTCTGAAATTCATCTTCCCCAGATAGCCACGAAATACAGAATAACCACAGGAGTTGTTGAAAGAAAAGACATCAACCTCCATCCCAGGGATGAAAAGGAAAAAGAAACAACACTGGCAAATCCCAACCGCCCCCCCCCACCCCATCCCTCGCACAAAAACTAACAGATTGCACATATGGAAAACGACAGCTAGAACATCAAATACCTCAAAATCCAACCCCTGCCCTCGCAAAAATACAGTGACAATAACATCAAACCCCCTACCTGTAAACAAAGCAATGACAATAGCATCAAACCCCCAACCCCCTCTCTCTCACTCCCAAAATTAACAGATCACCCACACAAAAAAAACAACAGGAACATCAGACCCCAAATCCCCAACCCCCCACTCGTACAAAAACTAACTCATCGCTCACCCTGAACCCCAACCCGCCAATCGGCAACAAGAAAGAAAAAACAGAAAGCTGAAGGAGAGCAATATCAACTGCAGCCCAGTAATCACATAAATCTTAGAATTTCAAAAACATCCTCCTGTCAGAATCAAGGAGAGTGGCTGCTCGAACTCAATCCTTCCATGAAAAACAGCTGTGCACCACTGACCTGAGGCCTTTTGAATGCGCCAACCCGATTACCAACCGCCATCGACACATGGCATCCATGGAGAGAGACCGCTGACCACCTCTGAATTCACCTCAATGCATCAATCTTCCTTGATGCTTTGAAATGGAGTTGATCATGACCCCGTGGCCCATCCATGGCCTTCTGCACAATGCACCCTGTATCTGCGTAAATGAATCTTTACTTTCAGTAACTGGTCTGACTCCCTTGTACAGCAATAAGTTTAACCGAACATTTCCAGTAACTGTTGGTCAGTCCTGCACATCAACTTGGAGGAATTTTAAGCCATTCCTCCTTACAAAACTGCTTCAAGTCTGGGATGTTGTTGGGCTTCCTTGCAGAACAGCTTGCTTCAGGTCCTTCCACGACATTTCTATAGAATTAAGGTCAGGACTTTGACTCAACCATTCCAAAACACTTTTCCTCTTTTTAAACTATTCTGTTGTTGATTTACCCTTGTCTTTCGGATCATTGTCTTGGTGCATCATGCAACTTCTATTAAGCTTCAGGTGATGGACCAATACCTAGACATTCTCCCGTAAAATGTCTTGATACAATTTTGAATTCTTTCTTCCCTCAACAATTGCAAGCTGTTCAAGCCTTGAGGCAGCAAGACAGTACCTTCCACCATGTTTCACAGTCGAGATGAGGTTTTGGAGTTGGTGTGTAGTGTCCCTTTTCCTCCAAACATAGCAGCTTGCATTTCTGTCAAGAACTTCAAATTTTGTCTCATCTGTCCACAGAGCATTGTCCCAGAAGTGCCATGGAATATCCAGGTGGTCTTTTGCAAACTTGAGACATGCAGCAATATTTTTCTGGAGAGCAGTAGTTTTCTTCGTAGTGTCCTTCCATAAGCACCATTCTTGTTCAGTGCATTTCTTATAATGGACACACGAACAGAGACTTTACCAAGTTCTAGAGATTTCTGCAGGTCTTTTACTGTTACCCCTGTTTTTTTTTCCACCTCCTTCAGCATTGCACGTTCTACTCTTGGTGTGATCTTTGCCGGATGCTCTCTCCTAGGGAGAGTAGCAACAATACTGAATTCCCTCCATTTGTAGACAATTTCGCTTACTGTGAACTGACGCACACTCAGGTCTTTAGAAATGTTTTTGTAGCCTTTTCCAGCTTCATGCATCTCCATAATTCTTCTTCTAAGGACCTGTGAAAGTTGTTTCGATTGAGATATGGTGCACGTAAAGAGATCTTTCTTGAGAAGAGCTGCCTCTGTCAGTAACTTGACTTCGTGTGTCTTTTTTATAGTGCAGGAAACTTCTACAACCCACACATCCAATCTCATCTCATTGATTGGAACACCAGACTCCAAATAACTTTTGTAGAAGGCATTACCCCAGAGGGTCACATACTTTTTCCAACAAATACATGTAATGTTGCATCATTTTTCTCAATAAATAAATGAACAAGTATAATGTTTTTGTGTTAATTATTTAATTGGGTTCTTTTTGTCTAGTTTTAGGACTTGTGTGAAGGTCTGATCACATTTTAGCTCATATTTATGCAGAAATAGAGAAAATTCTACAAGGTTCACAAACTTTATGGCATACTGTATCTTGCCTTGCCTGGTGTCTCAGGGCAGGGTGTGTCTGCAGTGGTGCCACCCCCATACTCTTAGCACCCTTCTCTGCCACCTGTCTCACACCCCTCACACAGTGCTCTACCTTGCCATTCCCAATATCCTTTGCTCCCGCCAGGTTTACAAACTCGCTTTCTGCTCCATGTTGTCAAATACAGTACTGTGCAAGAGTCTTATCTATGCGCTTAAGACTTTTGTAGAGTACATAAAACCATTAGAAACTGTTCTGCAGAATATCCTTTTCCTGTTAGAGAGGGTTGAAAGGAATCACTTAGCTGGTCCTGTCCATCAATCTGTGTATCAGCATGTCTGTAATAATGTCAGGTAATGGGCAAACAGGATGGCAATCAGGCTTGATATTTTCATAAACATCAGTGGAAGTAATTTTAAACACCGCATTTCTTTTCAGACAATTTAACATTGTTAGGACTGCAAAATGAGTGCACTGGTGGTGTCACTGTCATTTTCCCTTTGGAACCTGGTTCAAATCCGGCCCAGACTGATTGCATTAATGAGTTTTATTATGCGAGCATTAATGGCCCCATGAGAAATGAAAGTGGGCATTCTTAACACATACGGTGCCAATGGCATAATCATTTGCTTTGTTGGCACCGTGTTACCTTGTTGAATGAGTAGACAGCCAAGCAAAGTGTTCTAATGAAAACATCAACAATTCACCTCATGTTATTCACTAAGGTGACTTCTCAACTTTTAATATCCTGAGGTCGGAGTGGCTGAAAAAAAAACTATTTTGAACCATTTCCTCACATCACAAACACTGACATTTGGCAATACATCTTCAATGATATCTTTAGTTTCAGTGAGACTAAAGGCACAGGTATTTGGAATGGTGTATATTTAAATTTAATAAAGCTACATAATAAATATAAGTCGGATAAATATACTTAGAATTTTATTATTTATTTATTTATTGAGGTGCAGCCTGGAATAGTCCTTTCCAGCCCTCCAAGCTGTGTTGCCCAGCAACCAACGATTCAATCATAACCTAATCGTGGGACAATTTTTAATGACTGATCAACCTACCAACCATTACGTCTTTGGACTGTGGGAGCACACTGAAACACCTGGAGGAATCCCACGTGGTCCATAGGGAGAACGTACAAACTCCTTGTAGACAGGGGTGGGAACTGAACCCGGGTTGCCGGTATTGGAACCACTTGTCTATTGAGAACAAATACAGCGAACTGATAGCCTGTCTTTTTCCTCCAGTGTATGAAGCATGTATGAAGGGGAGTTTCCCAAAAGAAGACCTGTGCTGCCATCAACAGCATTACTAAGCAATCAGCTCTCTAAAGCAGTATTTCTGCTGCATTCATTGGTCTGCAATTATTCTGCAAAGAAACTTTTGAGACTTAAGATCTTGTCCTGTATACTATGCTCCCAGCTAAAATATCAAAAGTTGTCGAGGTGGAACAGAAGGAAAGGAGGAAGAGGAGGAAATAGTAGAGACAAGGAAATTTCAAGGGTTGGTATCCATCCTTGACACTGTTAAAAATTGTAAGGGATATTAATAACCAAAACTAATGGATAGGTAGAACTTGATCCTACTGACCAGAGGATATAGATTGAAAATATCTAATTTGATGTGAACGACATACATTTTTAATACACTGCTTAGACACAGTCTTGTCATTTAAATTCTGGGGACAAAGTAGCAGACATATTATTGTATAATATAGATTGCAATTCTAAAGTGATTACAGGAACAAAGAAAGCTGACTGTATCTGGGTCCAGATTTTTGATCATAGCAGGCAGGCTGAGAAATTGATTTAAAATCCACCTATTGTCCTTAGCCTTCTGAATAGAAGCATGGAGTGTACAATCTGGAGGTTATTGTCTACAATACACTGGTAAAACCATAGGTAGGGAACAAGGTTCATTTCTGGTCACCCGACTTCCAGAGATGTGTGAAGAAGTTGGAGATTTGATATAGTAGAGTGCTCCTGGAATAGAGTCACAAAAAGAGATACAGCAGGGATACAGACCCCTCAGACCAACTAGTCCATGCAGACCACATTATCCAAGTAGCTAGTTCCAATTTCTTGAGTTTGTCACATATCCATCCAGACCACTCCCCCCCATGTATCTATCCAAATGCTTCTTAAATGATACTATTGTACCAGTTCCTCAGGCAGCTCGTTCCATATACTCACCACCCTCTCTGTGAAATTGCCCCTCAGGTCTCTCACTCTAAATCTATATTGCCTTGTTTTGGACTCCTCCACCTTGTGGAAAAGACTTGTTTCCATCCATATTATCTATACATCTCATAATTTTAAACCTTTCTCTAAGGTTGACTGACTTTCTGTTACATTCTGAGGAGTAAAGACCAACTTGTATCTAAAACCTCCAATAAATGGGGAACAAGTGGGAGAATTGAACTGGCTAAGTTTCTCCTGCAAAGACCCAGCGCGGGCTTTCTGAGCCAAATGGTCGCATTCCATGCAGGAATGTATCTATCACTTGTGCTTCGATTGTATGTGATCCACAAAGTGTTTAGGAGCAGAGGAAAAAGAAGTACATGGAGATCAAAGAGAAAAGGCAGAGGTTCAGGACAAAATAAAAACTCTTTCAATGAGCCAGAAGTAGTAGAATGGACCAAAGGGAGCCCCTTTGTAATGGACCCTTTATCGTAGGAAGATGTCCATAAATTTGAAAATGTCTGCTGGAGTCTCTCTAGCCAACCCTCTCCCCCTAAAATCTTGCATCCTTTTGTCATTACAATGAATCTGAACTATAAGTATCCCCAGCTGCAATATTCTGTTCATAATGCGTCACATCCGAGGAAAGGTGAAATCAAACGACCTCCTGCATCCAAACTTATCCTGTGATCTCGCAAAATAATGAATTGGGCCTCTGTTATTACAGACAACAAACAAGCAAAATGATCACCTGGTATCTGAAATACACCTGAGCCTAGACAATGCAATAATATATAGGGCAATAAGTCATAATAACTAGAATTAACCTATCAATGCACGATGTTATCCAATATCATTTCAATAAAAAGAGCATACTTTTATCTCCTTCCCTGAAAATACGTCATAAGAGCTTCACAACACTAACATATCTTTTATCTTTCACTGTGACTGCTTGGCAGACAGCCTGTGCCCTCTATTACTTGCTATTTGGCTATTCGCTGGGTGCAACTGACAAGATAGGAGGATGATTGAAAGGAGAGACAGTCAAGCTAGACGATGAATTTTCACAGGGATTTTTCAGCCACCAATCTGGGCCAGGATAATAGATTTTTGTTTTGCACTCATCCGCTATCTATGATAGGAAGATTTACACTGACCTTTGAGCCATTAAATCTTTCAATTTGCCAGGTCTGTGAATTTTGTTTTAAAACCTGAAAAAAAAGTGTAAATGCTCCTAAGTCTCAATGACAGTTTAATTCTTTTCTGATCTCTTTGAAGTCAGACTGCCAATCAGATTTTCTTTTTTGATTTATTAGAATGATAAAAAATGAGAATTTACAACAAGCTGATTGCTATTCTGCACAGCTTTTTGAGATCTGCCTGTTATATTTCACTTTCCCATCTTTACGACTTTATATACCACATAACATTCTGTGTAGAAGTAAAATGAGATTTAAAAACGACAAAATTGTTCCATGAATGGAAGTTGAATGTTTTATTTTAGGAAGATACAATAAATATAAAAAAACAAGTTTATATAATAATGCAAAACCTATATAATTAGCCTGAATTATGATTACAATCATGCAGTGAAATCGGAATGGATATAAATGCATCGAGATCTCCTGGTGTTCAGACCAACATTCCTCCTTAATTGTCTGCCACCATTCAGATAAGGTTGTCAAGTTTCTTGCAATCTGTGGCTAGGCTGATAGCATTATTACCTCTGAATTAAATGACTCAATCATACTCCACAGAGTTCATATTTATGGAAGCATCACCTCTTGAACAAGATGTTAAAATGAGAACATGTGGGTCTTTCTGGGGGATGCAAGAGATTCCTTGGTAATATTTTGCCTAAAAGGAAGACTGTTATCCTTTCTGCCCTATCCAATATTTAATCCTTGGTCATCATTTCTGAAAGAGAAGTTGATCTGGTCAATCTCAAATTGCAGATTATATGAAATTCGTGAGAAGAATGTCAGAAAAAAAATTTCTGTTTTTTGACATAATTGGCAAGTTGTGAATTGCTTGGGAATGTTGACAGCATATTTGTTTAGTGTGCATCTCAAACTGAGCTGTAAATTCATTTAGCTTCCATCTCATTTTCAGATGAGACCAGGATTTTTCAAGTGACCTGGAGGAGAGTGAGAAATTTGGGGTATGTAGGATATGTGATAATACAAATTTTACTGAAGATGTATTTAATTTTGCTGCTCAGTGTTCCAGAGATCTCCTCAGGTACTAAACTAAAATACACGTCAAACCTCGCATAATTTAGACCAATCCAAATTTGACCTGAATAAGAGGACGTAATTCCTTTCGATACCCAAATCAAACACACATAGAGTTGTCTCCCAAAAATCTTGAGATAGTTACTAGAAATCTACTGAGTGATTGGTACTGCTTTCTGTGCTATCGGACCTCTCCCAACCAATTTCAGGAGGTCAGCTCTGCCGTGACCCACAATCCTGAATGCTAAGTATTTATTTACAAAGAGTCAGAATGGACTGATCTAACACAAACCAATGTATAACTTTTACATACTTGACACATATAGGGTTCTAGATGCATAGAAAGTTCTAGTGGAGAAGATGCCCCTCAGCTCATCAAATTCATGCCAGCCATCAAAACTTTATTTAAACTAGAAAGAGGATGTGCTGGAGCTTTTGGAAAGCATCAAGTTGGATAAGTCATCGGGACTAGACGAGATATACCACATGCTACTGTGGAAGGCAAGGGAGGAGATTGCACATTGTGACAGGGTCCTGAATGACCCCTATTAACTGTGCTTTTGAAGAGAGAGAGAGAGAGAGAGTTATTTAACACCAACAACTTGTTTGTAAAAGAGAGAGAGTGACAAAGTCTGCTCATAGGTTGTTGATACTTTTTAAGGACAGTCACCTGCTTGTGCATTTCTTACACAGAGAGAGGAAGGAGGAGTTATTTGAATGACAGCTGGTATCCAGTACGGTGAAATAAATAGAAGGTCAGATGATATAGACCTCGGACACATGTTTTGGACCCTGAATGAGCTTTGTTGTACCCGCAGAAAAAGTGGGTTTTTGGAGGATCGATCAAGAGAATCGATCAGACACTCTTGCAGTGGAAAGGAAAGGGGTTGACTGGTGGGGAGTTGTCCATGTGACCACCCTTGCCTAGGTGATAGCTCCACCACAGAAAACTGGTTCCCTTTGTTGAAATCACAGTGGGAGGACAACGAGAAGATCGACAGCGTCAGCTCACGTGAAGACTCAAATCTCTCCATCTCTCTCTTTCCATCACTACTCAACTCAATACCACGAACTGAACTGAACTGAACTTTACTCATCATCATAAGACTGTATCTTTTTACCCCTAGACTTAAAGAAGCTTGGTTTTACATACATATATATTCAACACTTACTGATATACTTACTTATATATATATAAAATCATTGCTAACCTGTTGGATTTATCTACATTTATATTACTGTATTGCATAGTTACTAATAAATATTATTAGTTAATAGCAATACTGGACTCCAAAGTGTTTTCCATCTCTGCTGGTTCATTATTCCCGTCACCGGGTACATGACAACATACTCAGGCAATGATCTTTGCATCATCAATGGGGACGGGAGAGGTTCCAGAGTATTGGAGGGTTGCAGATGTTGTTCCCTTATTCAAGAAAGGGAGTAGAGATAGCCCTGGAAATTATAGACTAGTGAGTCTTACTTCAGTGGCTGGTATGTTGATGGAGAAGATCCTGAGAGGTGAGATTTATGAACATTTGGAGAGGCATAATATGATTAGGAATAGTCAGCTTAGCTTTGTCAAAGGCAGGTCATGCCTTATGAGCCTGATTGAATTTTCTGAGAATGTGACTAAACACATTGATGAAGGTAGAATAGTAGATGTAGTGTATATGAATTTCAACAAGGCATTTGAAAGTTACCTCATGCAAGGCTTATTGAGAAAATAAGGAGGCATGAGATACAAGAGGACCTTGCATTGTGGATCCAGAATTAGCTTGCCCATAGAAGCAAAGAGTGGTTGTAGATGGGTCAAATTCTGCATGGAAGTCGGTGACCAGTGGTGTGCCTCAGGGATCTGTTCTGGGACCCCTTCTCTTTGTGATTTTTATAAATGACCTGGATGAGGAAGTGGAGGGATGGGTTAGTAAATTTGCTGATGACACAAAGGTTGGGGGTGTTGTGGATAGTGTGGAGGGCTGTCAGAAGTTACAGCGGGACATTGATGGGATGAAAAACTGAGCTGAGAAATGGCAGATGGAGTTCAACCCAGATAAGTGTGAGGTTGTTCATTTTGGTAGGTCAAATATGATGGCAGAATGTAGTATTAATGGTAAGACTCTTGGCAGTGTGGAGGATCAGAGGGATCTTGGGGTCTGAGTTACAGGACACTTAATGCTGCTGCGCAGGTTGACTCTGTGGTTAAGAAGGCGTACGGTGTATTGGCCTTCATCAACTATGGGATTGAGTTTAAGAGCTGAGAGGTAATGCTGCGGCTATATAGGACTTCACTTGGAGTACTGTGCTCATTTCTGGTCATCTCACTACAGGAAGGATGTGGAAACTATAGAAAGGGTGCAGAGGAGATTTGCAAGGATGTTACCTGGATTGGAGAGCATGCCTTATGAGAATAGGTTGCGTGAACTGGGCCTTTTTTCCTCGGAGCGATGGAGGATGAGAGGTGACCTGGTAGAGGTGTATAAGATGATGAGAGGCATTGATCGTGTGGATAGTCAGAGGCTTATTCCCAGGGCTGAAATAGCTAGCATGAGAGGGCACAGTTTTAAGGTGCTGGGGAGTAGGTACAGAGGAGATGTCAGGGGTAAGTTTTTTACACAGAGAGTGGTGAGTGTGTGGAATGGGCTGCCGGCAACGGTGGTGGAGGTGGATACGATAGGGTCTCTTAAGAGACTCCTGGATAGGTTCATGGAGCTTAGAAAAATAGAGGGCTATGAGTAACAGTAGGTAATTTCTAAAGTAAGTACATGTTTGGCACAGCATCGTGGGCTGAAGTGCCTATATTGTGCTGTAGGTTTTCTATTTTTCTATATTTATGTTTAATCCTATGTTATTCGTCCAGTCAGGAGCTGATTAGGCAACAAGTTCTAGTGTCGAATATCTCATGGAAAGACAAACTGAGCATCAAGGTTACTTAATGTCACTTTATTGGCATAGCATTAGAACTTCGTGAAACATACTTCACACCACTTTCACCAGCTTGCACCTGAATTTTACATTTAAAGTTCTGCATTGTATGGAGGGTTTTTAAAACATCTAAGTTAAATTGCAGTCACTTCTGGATAACCAAAACAAATATTATATCCAGCAAACATATGTATAAAATTAAGATCCATATTAAGATGTATTGTCTCCAAAGAAGTGATAGGCTGTGACTTGAATTTTTTGTACCCATCAAAAGAATTAAGTGTGTTTGTCAACACAAAAAATGCTGGAGGAATTCAGCAGGTAGCATCTATGGAGAGGAATAAACAGTTGATGTTTCCGGTCAATATTTTTCATCAGGATTGGAAAGGAAGGGGAAAGAAGCCAGAATACTTTATACTTTATACTTTATCGTCGCCAAACAATTGATATTAGAACACAGCGATATTTGATTCTGCGCTTCCCGCTCCCTGGATTACAAATCGATAGTAAATACTAAAAATTTAAATTATAAATCATAAATAGAAAATAGAAAAATGGGAAGTAAGGTAGTGCAAAAAAACCAAGAGGCAGGTCCGGATATTTGGAGGGTACGTCCCAGATCCGGGTCAGGATCCGTTCAGCAGGCTTATCACAGTTGGAAAGAAGCTGTTCCCAAATCTGGCCGTACAAGTCTTCAAGCTCCTGAGCCTTCTCCCGGAGGGAAGAGGGACGAAAAGTGTGTTGGCTGGAAGGGTCGTGTCCTTGATTATCCTGGCAGCACTGCTCCGACAGCGTGTGGTGTAAAGTGAGTCCAAGGACGGAAGATTGGTTTGTGTGTGAGTCCAAAGAGTGAGTCCAAGAATGAGGTGGCAAGGAGGAGGAGGCGGAGGAGTACAAACTTGCAAGTGATAAGAGGAACCAGGTGAGGGAAAGGTGTGTGAATGGGGGAGGGAAGAGAAGTGAGGAGCTAGGAGGTGATAGGTGGAAATGGTAAAGGACTGAAGAAGAAGAAATCTGATAAGAGAGGACAGTGGACTATGGGAGATAAGGAAGGAGGAGGGGCATAGAGGGTGGTGATGGGCAAATGAGAAGAAGAAAAAGGCTAAGAGAGGAGCCAGAGTAGAGAATGGAAAAACAGAGGAAAAGGAGGAGGGGGAAATCACTGGAAGTTAGAGAAATCACATAGAGTTAATGTTCTATCTGCCCAATGCCTCTTTAAAAGAGGCATTATGAAAAACGATTCATAGACACCCTCTTCAGAATTATTCCCAAGTTGAATGGTAAAAATCTGCTGAAGAATTTATAAATTATCTTGCAACGCAAAGTGAAGGGTGCAGCAGAATGAAAAATTATTTGCCAACTATTACTGAAGATCACAAACAAGAGAAAATCTGCAGGTGCCGGAAACCCAAGCAACACCACACAAAATGCTGGAGGAACTCAGAGGCTAGGCAGCATCTATAAAAAAAGAGTGCAATCGATATTTCATGCCAAGATCCTTCATCAGGACTGGAAAAAATGATGAGGAGGTGAAACCAATGGGGGGGGGTGGAGAGGTGAAGTAAAGAGCTGAGAAGTTGATTGATGAAAGAGATACTGGGCTGGAGAAATGGGGAATCTGATAGGAGAGGACAGAAGGTCATGGAAGAAAGAAAAGGGGAAGGAGCACCAGAGGGAGGTGATGAGCAGGTAAAGAGATAAGGAGAGAGGGAAATGGGAATGGGGAATGGCAAAGTGAGGGGGGGAGGGATGGCATTGCTGGAAGTTCAAGAAACTGATGGTCATGCCATCAGGTTGGAGGTTCTCCAAACGGAATACAGGGTGTTACTCCTCCAACGAGAGTGTGGCCTCATCGCGACAGTGGAGGAGGCCATGGACTGATATGTCGGAATGAGAATGGGAAGTAGCACTAAAACGGGTGGCCACTGGGAGATCCCACTTCTTCTGGCGGAGGGAGTGTAGGAGCTTAGCAAAGCGGTCTCCCAATCTGCATCAGGTCTCACCAATATACAGGAGGCCGGATACAGCAGGTGGCCCTAACAGATTCACAGGTGAAGTGTTGCCTCACCTGCAAGGACTGTTTGAGGCCCTGAATGGTAGTGAGGGAAGAGGTGTAGGGGCAGAGGTCGCACATATTACTGAAGTTGTTGGTCAAAGAAGTATATTCTCGGTTCAAACCAGCAACAGCAATTGTCCATGATGTGGAAAAGGGCCTGCTTTGTAACATAAAATTTGCTGACAAACAGTATGCCCAAATGATTGACTGCACCGTAAGGGATTGCCATCAATTAAGAGTAAGGAATAGCAGATAGATAAGGATGAGGCAATATGCACAATTTGTGATTACAGAATGAATGAGTGTCCATTAGCAAAAGTGGAACAGGAAATGATTTGTGTTTGTTTATTGACTGGAACAGGATCCAGCCTGTCATGAAGAAACTTCAGTATGCCTCTGTAAACATCACAGGAAAGATGACTAAATGTTGAATTATTGGAGAGACTGCATTTAAAATCTTCACAAAACCCTCTCTTTGAAAATGGATTAGGAATATTTCAATGCAGAGCACCAAAAATAATCCCAAAGATTAGCAAAATGGAAGGATATATTTAACAAGAACTTTGTTTCAACTGAGATGAAACTGTTGGAGTATAGTGATATGTATGCAAGTAAACTGTCTCTAAAAGCAATTAATATTGTGATGAAGAATAACCTTTGAAAAAAGTCAAATAGGTGCCTGCAAATAGCTAATGTGCAAACGGTGCTGCTGTAAATTGGTTTCTGGCATGGAACCTCCACCTAATAAAAGATTTTTAGTGAAATTCACCACTACAAGAATTTTTAAAATGACTTCCAATGAATTAAAATCCCTTAGTGCTGAAAGTGAATACTTATTTTTTTCAAACTCCAAGCATTATTCGTAACCAATTTTGATGTCAATGTCATTTTAGTTCAACTGATATACAAAAGGCCATGATCTCAAGTCATACTCCAGGTCCTGAGTATATAAAATGAGCAACAGGTTAGAAGTGTCACTATTACCAGTGACTAAAAGCTTTGTTCGTGTAGATAATTAAAGCAATGATTCTCAGCATTTTTACCATAGTGGACCACACCTGCAGCTCTGAAAGACTTGAAATATATTGGTTTAGGTGGCAGTTCCAAGACCCAGCAGAGGATCCAGAACCACATTAATTTCAATGGGGATTGATCAGCAGCCAAAGGGAAAGGTGTTTTTTTTTAGAAATAATTTGCTTTAATTTAGTTTCTATAATTACTTCAAAAGTATTTTAATGTTTTATTAATGTTTTTCACTTAAAGCTATTTTACTATTATTTATTTAATTAGTTATAAGACCATAAGACCATAGGATATAGGAACAGAATTAGGCCATTTGGCCCATCGAGTCTGCTCCACCATTTCAGCATAGCTGATCCATTTTTCTCTCAGCCCCAATCTCTTGCCTTCTCTCTGTATCCCTTCATGCCCTGACCAATCAAGAATCTATCAACTTCTGCCTTAAATATACATAAAGGCTGGCTCCACAGCTGCCTGTGGCAACGAGTTCCACAGATTCACCACTCTCTGGCTATAGAAATTCCTGCTCATCTCTGCTCTAAAAGGACTCCCCTCTATTTTGAGGGTGTGTCGTCTGGTCTTAGACACACGCACCACAGGAAACATACTCTCTACATCCGCTGTATCATGGCCCAGTTGCCTGTGGCAACTCGATGGGTTTCAATGAGGTCACCCATCATTCTTTTGAATTCCAGTGACTACAGGCCCAGTCCATTAAACACTCTTCATATGATAAGCTGTTCAATACTGGAATTGTTTTCTTGAAACATCTTTGAACCCTCTCCAGTTTCAGCACATCCTTTCTGAGATAAAGGAACCAAAACTGCTCAGAATACTCCAAGTGAGGCCTCACCGATGTTTTATAAAGCCTCAACATTACATCCTTGCTTTTATATTCTAATCCTCTTGAAATGAATGCCAACATCACATTAACCCTCCTCACCACCAACAAAACCTGCAAATTAACCTTTAGGGAATCCTACATGATGACTCCCAAATCCCCTTGCACCTCAGATTTTTGAATTTCTTCTCCATTTTGAAAATAGCCGATCCTTTTATTCCTTCTACCTATGTGCATGACCATGCACTTCCCGACACTGTATTCCATCTGCCACTTCTTTGCTCATTCTCCCATTTGTCTGAGTCCCTCTGTAGCCTCTCCCTTCCTCGAAACTACCTGCCACTTCAACTATATTCATATTGCCTACAAATTTGGCCACAAAGCCATCAATTCTATCAAACAAGTCATTGATATATAATGTAGAAAGAAGCGGTCCCAACATAGACCCTTGTTGAACACCATAAGTCATCAGCATCCACCAAAAAAGACTCCATTTATTCCCGCTCTTTGCCTCCTGCTTATCAGCCAATGTTCTATTCCTGCTAATATCTTTCCCGTAATACCATGGGCTCTTAACTTGTTAAATAAAATTTATCAATCTTAAACTTTATTTAAAATAGGGTTAGCTCAGAAATGCAACAAGTAGACCCACATTCTATCCTGGCCTTGGATACTCTCTGTATAGAGTTTTGCATATTCTTCCTGTGATTGTTTGGGTTTTCTCCTGGTGCTCTGGTTTCTTCACACATCTCAAATGCATGCAGATTTGTGTATATAGTAGTCGCTGTGATTTGCCCCCTTGTGTAGGTGAGTGACAGACTCTGCGGAAAGTTGATGGGAACGTGGGAGAATAAACTGAATTAAATGGGTGGCTGATGGTTGGCATGGTCTCAACTAGCCATAAGACCATAAGGTATAGGAGTAGAGTGGGCTATTTGGCCAAGTAAGTCTGCTCCACCATTCCATCATGGCTGATTTATTATCCATCTCAACCCCATTCTCCTGCCTTCTCTCGATAATTTTTGCTCCCCTTACTAATCAAAAATCCATCATCTTCCACTTCAAATATACCTAATAATTTGGCATCAATAGCCATCTCTGGCAATGAATTCCACAGATTCACCACCCTCTGGCTAAAGAAATTCCTCTTCATCTCTGTTCTAAAAGAATATTCTTCTATTCTGAGGCAGTACTCAGGCTGTATTACTTCCCTACTATTCATACCATGTTAAAGCTGTGACTCTTTATGACTCTCTGACTCTTATATGGCAGTGACATTTCAAAACTATCAGGCTTCACAAATGGCAAAAGGCCAACCCAGCTTTGCTGGCTGAAAAGGCAGATTGAGGCCAGGAATTTAGCTTTATGTCAACTACCATTTGCATCTCAAGTGTGCAGACAACTTCCAGGTCCCTTCTTGGTAAATGTAACCATGCAAGGGTCACAGGAGGCAAATGCAAGCAGTTGGCACTGTCCAGCAAAATCCAAACCAACATATTACATCTGCGTATCCAAATAAATATGCTTTATATTAGTTATCTAACAGTAATGTAATACAAATCAATATTCTGTAATTCAATGATGTCAAATGTCTACCAAGCACATTTTAAATAAGCAAACTATGTACAACTGCTAAAGTATATTTGGGCTGCAGCATGGATTGACTGATTGTGTCAGATGAAGTCTGTGGTATACATATTGTACTTAAACAAAATGAGATCTGCCTTTTTAGATGGTTGTTTAGGATTCCATTGAATACATGAGGTGCACAGATTTCCACTAATGTGATATTCACAACCTACTCTGCACCAACACCAACCAATCAGATAACCATTGTTTTGCAATAAGTCTCCCGAAAAATGTTCTATTCTTCTCATAACAAGACCTGGCCCATTCAATAGCAGTGAATTGCCTTCAAGCATATTCAAGATTCAAGATTGTTTATTCTCATTCTCCAATAAAGGAGTGTAAAGGAAAATAAGATGATTGTTACCCC
Organism: Mobula hypostoma; assembly: GCF_963921235.1. Taxonomy (NCBI): domain Eukaryota; kingdom Metazoa; phylum Chordata; class Chondrichthyes; order Myliobatiformes; family Myliobatidae; genus Mobula; species Mobula hypostoma. The sequence goes on along the minus strand of NC_086102.1, from coordinate 29,493,955 downwards.
AGATCAGATGCAGCATTCAAAAACACAATAAATATAAAATCAATCCTATCAAACAATAATGTACATGTAGCTGACTGTAGCTGCATACACATAAGATTGCATAAAGTGACACAAGCTGCAGAAGTATCTAAACATAAGGTGACTCTGACAGGAAATGATAAAGTGACAAAGTGACTCCAGGCAAAAAGAACTCTTCAAGGTAGTAGCAATGCATATGCAAACACAGTGGGACAGTGAATATATCAGTGTAGCTATGAGGTGTGGAGTGTAAGCATAAAGTGGCAGTGCACAGAACATACAACATAGAAGAGTGCAGCACAGGAAAGGGCCATTCGGCCTGCAATATTGTGCCGAACAAGCTAAAAAGCAAATCAAAAGCACCCTAACGCTAATGGCACCTACCTACACCATATCCAAATCCCTTCCTCTTGTGCCATATCCATGTGCCTCTCCAAACGTCTCTTAAAAGCCTCTAATGTATTTGCCTCCACCACCATACTAGGCAGCGCATTCCAGGTATCCACGACTCTCTGAGTAAAAACTTGACCCTCACATCCCCCTTGAACCTACCCTCTCACTCTTATGGGGATCAGATAATCTCTGTCCACTCTATCTATTCCTCTCATTATCTGTAGACCTCTATCAGGCAAATAAAGGGTGTTGAGCAGCTGTGGAGAGAGACATAGAGATATAGAGATATTTCAGTGGTATTTAAATATATGTACTATCTTTCATTAGGTCTTGACCATTGTATTAAACAAGAACAATAAACTATTTCTTAGTCAAAAGCTGTAAATGCTGGAAATCTGAACAAAAAATAACGGAGGCTAGAAAATGCTGAAAATACTCAGCAGATCAGGCAACATCTAAGCAGAACAAGAAATAGAGATAAGATTTTATGTCCATGCAGAATCATTGGTCTGATAGGAAGCTGGGTGGCCATGTAAAAGGTTAGGAGAATGCATCAAGGATTCAGGGACAGAAGGATCTGTGAAGCAAGCATGCAAGGACATTGTGGGTGGAAAGACATGCCAAATCATCCTCCTTGGCAGAAGGGATCAAGGATTTTCTTAAATTGTAGGAGATTAAAATGTGGTGTTCGGAGGAACCTGGATGTTCTTGTAGATGAATGACCGGATGATAACATACTGGTACATTAGCCAATCCGGAAACCAAATGCTCTGTTGATCTTCATTCAATTATTCAATTCATCCAATTATATAAGGAACTTGCTACAATTTAATGCAGTGATCTGATTTTCCTCTCCATGGAATGATATGTATGCGTTTGAGCAGAGCTTCCCAATCAGGGGTTGATGGACCCCTTGCTTAACGGTATTGGTCCATGGTATAAAAAAAGTTGGGAACCCCAGCATCAGAGAGAGCCCAGCAAAGTCTCATCTAGTTAATTTCTGTGACTGAATGTTTCATACATGAAAAGAAATTAAGCAGGCTGGGTCTCTATTTCCTTGAGTTTGGAAGAATGAGAGTTAAGCTCATTGAAAACTATGACATATTGAAGGAGCTTGATAGAGAAGATACAGAGCAGATGCTTCCTCTGGTCTTAGTCTTAAAATTAGGCTTTGATCATTCAAGATGAAAAAAGAAATTTCTTTACCCAGGGATAGAGAATTCTCTTCCCAGAAGATTTAGGGAGGCTTTCTCCCTAAGTATTCTTTAAGGTATATTTTAAGGTAGTTAAGGGACATGGAGTTGAGCTTTAAAAAAAAAGCATTGTGATCTTATTGAATGTCGAAAGGGGCTAACTGGCCCATTTTTGCTTCTATTTTCATGTGACCTGTTTCTCTCTCTATAGATGCTGTGTGATCTGATGAGCACTTTCAGTATTGTCTGATATAGCTGCTCCTTAATCGTAAGTGGAAGGGAAATGTTGGCATTCATTATTTTGTCTGATTCAGGAATGGTCTACAATACAGATCACTGAAATTGCCAGCTACTTAAGAGATTAGGTAATGATGACTATACACAAGAGAAAATATGCATAAAAGTCAATGATTATGATCTCATGTGTGATATCTACAATGCATTTAATCCATATGGTTTCATTTTCTGGCCAAGATTCCACTAGCTAATAGTAATCACAGCAGGAGGCTTGTTTTCTGCCATGGGAAAGTTAGCCAGCCAGCCGAAGCCCACATTTAATCCTGTATAACGTCTTTGTGCCAAGTAGTCATAAAAGCATAGTGGAAATGTCTGGCAAGTCATTATTTTATCCAGAAGCACTATGTTGAGAATTCATTCTAATAAAACTAACATCAGTCAGGAAAGGCTGGTGCTCTATTACTGCAATTATTGGCCCAGTAATTTGAGTTTGCAAAGAAGGAAATTCCTTTGACAACTTGTACTTTGTTAATTTCAATGTCTTTTTCTTTTAGTATCTGACACTTGTTGCATATTTTGTTTTGCAATGGTGAAGAAAGTAATACTTTCAAAATCATGCTTTAAGACAAATGCTCAGAACTCTGTTCTTCTATTGCTTGAACACATGTACATGCACGCACACACACACACACACACACACACACACTATATGATGAAAGTATCCCTGATATAAATGTACATTGTAAAGTAAACTCTGGTTAGGCTGAACTACACACATATTGGTAGCCTGCAGGACATAATCTTCCATATGTTCACAGGTAACAATAAATGAGCAACCTCACCTAAAGAAATCACCAAGATGCCATCTTTAAAATTCAGGTGATTTAATGGACATTTAATTTGTGCTGAAGCATAACTTTGATCATGTCCTAAAACTTTAACTTCGCCTTCTTTTCTATAGGCACTGCCTAATCCTTCATTAAACTCCTGCTTTTATTTTGTAACTAGGTGTACTCAACACTGTTGCTAGGTTCCATGGGATGATTGGCCATCCTTAGTTAAAATAATGTAAATAAGTTAAAATGAAATATGATGATGAATGAAGGATATTTTCCCTGAAACCTTGCTTTTTGTGGTATATTATGGAATAGACTAATGAAATGTTAATCTCCATACATACCATCAGCAGTATGTGACAACTAATCATTTGTTAAGTTTTCTGAGCCAAATGATCATCTGAATACAACTGACATATAATTCAGGAAGTCGGTTAGACAATTTGACCGGCATATACACTCACTTCCCAGTATCAGATATGTAAATACAGTATATAGCATTTGTATAAGCAGAAAACTGCGTCTATCTTATCCCCTTGACTAACATAAGAATTTTAGAAAATAGGGGCAAGAGTAGGCCAGCTGACCGCTAAAGGCTGCCCACTATTCAATAGGATCATGGCTGATTTGCACTGGCCTTATCTCCTTCTTTGTGCTAGGTTTTCACAGCACTCAATTTCCCTATCTTTCAAAATATTATCTAACTAATTTTTAAATACCTCCAATAATCTAGCCTTCATAACCATCCACGATTAAAAGTTTCAGAGAATTGCCAACCTCTGTGAGAAGTTACGATGTCCCTCAGTTTTAAATAACCAAACCCTTATCTTACAACAACTTGAGATTCTTCCACTAGGCTAAAAATCTTGATATCCATCCTATCATTACACCCCTCCCCCACCCCCAGGATTTTCCAAGCTCCAATAATGTTACCTTTATTTTAATTTCCAAAGAATAAACATCCAATTTCTTTAGCCACTAAATTTTTGAGAACAGATTCACCTCAGGAATTAGACTATCGAGTATCTCCTAGAGTGCCTCATATGCTTGTAAATAATTTCTTAAATAAGTGTTAGAACGATTTTTGGGTTTAATATATCTAGCAAATAACTTCAGCTACCAATCTTCAAATCTGAATATAGATTGTAAACAGCTCTGGGCAATAGGTTCCTAAAAGCCTTGAAACACAGAACAGGCAATGCAGATTAAAATTAATTTAGATGTCTGTGGTGTGGGTGCAAATTAGGCAGTGTGAAGTTTGTGTGTAGTTACAAAGAAAGCATTGTGGATGCATTGTAAATATGGAATTGTCCTTTTCTGTTTAGCACATAAAATATCAAGGCCCAGATTGGGCCAGCCAGAGCTTTTCACTGAAAGCAACTCAATATGATGCCTGCTGTATCTTGTTTGGTCAAATAAAGAGGCTGCTTCACATCTACCAGCACTTTTCTCCATTGACTTCATTCACACAGCAACAAACAGGACTGAAAATGTGCACAGTACTCCAGGTATAACCTCAGCCATATTGCATAAAGTTGTAACAATACTTTCCTATTTCTAAACTCAAGCCTCTTGCAAGAATTTACATTTACAAACTTAAGCAACGTGGTTAATTTCGACTATACAAGTGAGCCCCAGCTTATGGGTCATTGTAGTCCTAGAAAATGGTTCATAATATGATTTTCCACCCAGCAAAACTGTGACATCGGTCTATGAGTTAAGAAATGCAAATTATAAAATATAAATTTTATGTTTATTTACTTACTTTTTGACATAAATTCTGTGATAACATTTAAGAGAAATTTGGATAAGTACATGGATGGGAGGGGTATAGAAGTAGGCAGATTAATAGTTCCACATGGACTAGATGGACTGAAGGGCCTGTTTATCTGCTATGGTGCTTTATGAATTGATGACTCTATGATAATGAATTTTATTCTGTACCCTAAATTTTTGAATAATAGTTTGTGAAATCTTTAAGGTCGAATCTATGTTACCCAAGTGACTATTTGAGGGATCACTTATACTTGGTTACTTGGCAAGTTAAAATTAATCCAGAGAAAGTGAGGTAATCCATTTGGGAATGTTAAAAAAAATCAAAGGCAAAATACAATAAAAGGGTAGGTATTGAGTGGTATTTCAAGAAACTGATCAAAGTTAATGCTTCATCACTTGTTTAATGCTAATTAAAGGAAACATGACTAAAACAATTAAATTTTACAGAGAAAACAACACTGGTTTATACAATATTTCCTCATTGTAACAGTTTTCTGTCCCACACAATGCTTCCGGAGCAGCTTCTTCCCCTCCGCAATCAGATTTCTGAATGGTCCATGAATCCATAAAGACTAAAGTCACTATTTCTCTTTTGCACAGTTTAATTACTTTAATTGAGTACATAAGATATTGGAGCAGAATTAGGCCATTTGGCCCATCGAGCTTGCTCATGGCTGATCCAATTTTCCTCAGCCTCAATCTCATGCCTTCTCTCTGTATCCCTTTATGTCCTGACCAATCAAGAATCTATCAACCCCTGCCTTAAATATACATAAAGACTTGGCCTCCACAGCTGCCTGAGGCAAAGAACTGACAATTTCCACATGAATCGTTGCCATAGAAAAGCAGCATCCATCATCAAAGATCCTCACCACCCAGCCCATGCTCTTTACTCACTATTGACATCAGGTGGAAGGTACAAGTGCCTCAGAACTTGCACCACCAGGTTAAGAACAGTTACTACCCCTCAACCATCAGGCTCTTGAACAAAAGGGGACAGTTACACCTATTTAAGGACTCCGTTATATTGTTCTTTCATGCTCTTTATTTATTGCTATTTATATCTGCATTTTCACAGTTTGTTTACAGTTACTGTTGTATAAATTTGCTAAGTATGCCTGAAGAAAAAGAATCTTAGGGTTGTATGTGATGACATGTATGTATTCTGATAATATATTTTACTTTGAACTTTGAACTTATGATTTTATAACTGATCATAGTTTTTTATGTTTTGCACTGTACTGCTGAGACAAAACATATTTTCAATGTATGTCAGTGAGTAAAAAACAGATCCTGATTCTGACCTTTGTAAATTTCCTTTGCATTCTCTTCAATGCAATTGATTCATTCTTGTCAATGTTGTGAGTAGTACATGTACCATGTAGTTTAACCAGCATTATCTACAGATCCAGCATAATCTCTTGGTGCTTATATTCTTTGTCTTAACTAATAAAGGAAATCTTTCCATGTCTCTTTTGAACCCCCTTATTGACTTGTCCTGCCACCCTTAAACATCTGAGGAAATAAACTTCACGATTCTTCTGTTATTCCAAAAGTTTCAACATTTTTCCATCTTTTATATGTTCCACCTTCCCAAATGCATGACTTCACACTTCTCTGGAATAAGTTCAATTTGCCATTTTTCTACCCAACTTCCCAGATCACCGAGAGCTACCTGCGATTTAAAACATTCTCCCCGACTGTCAACCACATTATCTATTTTCATAAATGGCTGGAGAGTTATGCCTGAATCTGTGTTAATGCAGATGACGTATGTTAGCTCACACAAAGCAACTATCATCTGTAATTGAAGCATGTTTTCAAGCCAAATTGGCCAGCTGTCATCCTGAATTCCTTAAGGTTGACATAGTCGGGGATCTCCCACCGCCTATTAAATGCTCCCTATAGCATGCATCTCAAAAAGCTTCTGACAAACAAGTCCTGTTCCTGGCATTTAGCTACTAAGCCAGACAGATCCATTCCTACTAACAGGAGAAGGGGCAAAGGTGGATTACAGGCTCTCTAAAACCGGTCGCTTCGGGCAGATGGGGCTTGTCAACATTGGCTCATCTAAGAGACGGAAAACTCTGCTGCCTGGCGGGTATAAACACTCATGAGGAAGGATTCAGGAGTAAACCCCAAGGGAAAAATCAGGAGCTGAGGTTCCTAAGACAGTCATATGTTGAGTTCAATGCTGACTGAAAACTCCTGCAGGGCCACTGGTGCCAAGCTGTATCAGCCTCTGGCGTTCCTTTGGATTCATCATCTGCATCAGTCTGCTGTCCTGGCTTGTGTATCACATAGACAACTAGGACACAATATCCATGTTTGACCCCAACCAGTGGAGGGCCACAACCTAGCTTATAAGATAGGTTCATGTCGATGCCCATTTGTATTCATCCATGCTTATGTGTGCTGTTTTGATCTTGTCACGAACCCCGAGATGGATTGAAAAGGACCAGCAGAAATGGAACACACCTGGAATCTGGTTTACTATAAATTAAGACTATATTTATTACTACTACAGATTAATATCATTAAAATGAATAATACAATACAGGTTATAAATTATTTTATATATATCCGTAAATGTGTGTGTGGATACAAAAATAATAGTCCAGGAGGTAGATATCAGTCTTACGGTGTCAGGTAAGTTTAAGCAGTTCAGTTCACTTTGTGTTGCGTTGAGTTGAATTGATGGAGAGAGAGAGAGTTAATTGAGTTGATGTTTAAGTTGGCAGCTTTAGTTGTTCTTGCTTCCGAAGTCTTCCGAGTCACTTCCTGTGACACCCACACAGACACAGATGGACAAAACCCCTTCTAGGGAATGGTCTACCAACCCACGGCACGGGTTCACCACCAGCAGACCCCCACAGGCAAGCTCTTACCCGCACTGATAATCACGGGTCGAAATAATCGGTCCGTGGCCTCCACCCTCGTGGTGGTCTTAAACTCCACCAGTGGTTTCTCGGGTAGCTTCTGCAGTTCTCTCGTGTCGTGTCTCTTCTGCTGTTAACAGACCGAAGGATCAACTTTTTATAATCCATCCAAAATTCCAGCGTCCATTAGCTCAACCGCTCTGAGCTGTTACCATGGTGACTTCCCAGCTCATGTCTCAGCTTGCACCGTACTCTCTCTCTCTTTTAATTGCCTCCTTGTTCATTAGACTGCTGTTTACCCTATTCTACCTGCTTACCCTATTCTACTGCTTCTAGCAGTTTCTCACCTGCGTGACACCTTCCCCCTTTTGGGAAAATTTTGATCTTTGAGCAAATTTTGCTCAATCACAGATTCTACACACCAAGCACTACATTCTACTTCACAGAGTGTACATTAAGCACTTACACAGTTCGTCAGCAATTTTAACAGCGGGATAGGCAATCCGCAGTGACATTGTCCGTACCCCTTAAGTGTCTTATCTCGAAATCAAACTGCTGTAAACACAGGTTCCAGTTTAATAAACGCCGATTTCAATCTTTAATCTTATCTAAAAACGCCAAAGGGTTGTGGTCAGTGTACCCAACTAATGGTTTTTGTGTGGGACTAATGTTAACATTGAAATGTTGTAATGCAAAAATGAGAGACAGCAATTCCTTTTCTATTGCCGAGTAATTTTTCTGGTGCACATTAAACTTTTTGGAAAAGTACGTCACCGGATGTTCAATACCATCATCTCCTCTCTGTAATAGCACCATCCCTGCAGCTTCATCACTAGCCTCCGTCGCTAGGGAGAACGGCCTAGTGAAGTCCAGTGCCTTAAGCACTGGATGGTGACACAGGATGCCCTTTAACCATTCGAACGCCTCTTGGCAACGCTCATCCCATACAAATCGTTCACTCTTTCTCAACGGTCTTGTCAGTGGAAGAGCATTATCCGCAAAATTCTTGTAAGATTTTTGATAATACCCCACCATACCTAAAAACTTTCTCAATACTCTCTTACCTGTTGGAATGGGTACATCAGCTGTAGCCTGAACGTTCCCTTTCACAGGAGCCAGTTGACCCTGGCCCACCACGTAACCAAGATATGTGACCCTGGCGTGACCAAACTCACTCTTGACAAGGTTCACTGTTAGTTTAGCTTTAGAGAGCCGATCAAATAATTTCTCTACTGTTACAATGTGTTCCTCCCACATGTCGTACCATACTACTAAATCGTCAATGTATGCTCCAGTATTCTTCAAGCCTTGAATCACAGAGTTTATCATACGTTGGAATGTCCCAGGGGCACCTTTCATCTCGAAAAGCATCACATTATACTCGTACAACCCTGAGGGGGTGATGAATGCTGATATCTCTCGAGCCCTAACGGTTAAGGGAATGCACCAGTACCCTTTTAGCAGGTCAATTTTTGTCAGGTACTTAGCCTTTCCCACCCTATCGATGCAGTCATCTATTCTGGGAATAGGGTAAGCATCTGTTTTAGTTATTGCGTTGACCTTTCTATAATCTGTGCAAAATCTCATTGTACCATCGGGCTTGGGAACTACCACGCACGGGGAAGCCCATGCAGAGGTGTTTGGCCTGATTATACCATTGGCCAACATATATTCGATTTCCTGTTCCACTACTTTACTACATTCTAAATTCATCTTGTAGGGGTGCTGTTTCACTGGATCAGCCTGCCCCACAGTGACATCATGGGTAGCTATACTACACTGCCTCAGTGTATCTGGGAATAGATAGGAATGTTTGCCAATTAGCTCCTTTATCTGTTGCTGTTGTTTTGATTCCAGGTGGTTAATTTTACTGTCTATGTTCTCCAAAACACCAGCATTCTTGAGTCGAGCTGAAACCACATACTGCTCATTACACTCCCCTGTTATCTCTGGGCTAGTCTTTGCAGCTGGGTCTTATTTGGTTGTGAACCCAACTGATACGGATTTAGAATCAAAATAAGGTTTGATTAGGTTCACATGCACTAATTGAGTGGTCTTCCTTCTACCAGGTGTCCTGAAAACATAGTTCAGTTCATGAATTTTTCTCATTATTTCGTAAGGTCCACTAAATTGAGCCTGGAGAGGGTTATTCTCCAAGGGAAACAAAACCAAGACCTTATCTCCAACCTCATGGCTTCGATCCCTCGCCTGTCTGCCATACCAGCGCTTCATATCAGCCTGGGATCTTGGAGATTGTGCTTCACAAGGTCACAAGCCCTGCTCAACCTGTCTCGAAACTCTAAGACATAATCCAATACACCAATTCGCACTTCCTTATCAGACCATTGCTCTCTCAATAAGGTCAAAGGTGCTCGAGGCCTATGACCGACCACGAGCTCAAACGGATTGAACTCCAACGATTCCTGGATTGAATCTCTTATCGCAAATAAGAGTAAAAGTATACTCTCATCCAACTGTTTTTCGTTTTCCATACAGCATGTTTTAATCATGGTTTTGAGGGTAGAGTGAAACCTGTCTATCGCTCCCTGGGATTGGGGATGGTATGCCATGGACAAAATTTGTTTCGCTCCCAGTTCCGTGACTATCTGTTGGAATACACCCTATGTAAAATTACTGCCCTGATCCGGTTGTATCTCCTTGGGCAGACCCACTAACGTGAAGAACTTATTAAGTGCTTTCACCACTGTTTTAACCTTTAGGTTCCTGAGGGGTGTTGCTTCTGGGAACCTAGAGGCAGCACATATAATGATTAACAATTATTGGTGGCCCCCTGCAGTCTTTGACAGTGGGCCAACACAATCCACAATGACCCTGAAGAAAAGTTCGCCAAAAGCTGGTATGGGGCGAAGTGGCGCTTTGGGGTAGTCCGATTCGGTTTCCCTACCACTTGACATGTGTGACAAGTTTTACAAAAAACCACCACATGCTTTCTTATACCCGGCCAATGAAATTCTTTCATAATCTTGTGCTCTGTCTTTCTAACTCCAAGATGTCCCCCAAAAGGCATTGTATGAGCCATCTTTAAAATTTATGTATGGTAACCCTTTGGAACCACCAACTGGTGCACCATGGCACAATTCTCATTGGCAGGTACTGTCGGTGGCCTCCACTTCCTCATTAATACCCCGTCCTTCAGATAGTAACCCTTTGACTCCCTCTGAATATCGTCCTCAGAAAGAGCTGTCTCTTTTAAAACTGCAATCTCAGGATCTCTATCCTGCTCTTCCACAAGCTTCCGCCTGGACAATGACAAACCCCTCTTATCCACCTCACTACCTGGGTCCTGGTCGAACACAGATGGTAGAAAAGTTTCAGATAGGTCAGTAGGATCCGTACCCCTGTCTTTGCTATCGCGGGCACCTGACCCCTACTGTCCAGATCGCTTCACTTCTGCAGCCTTCCTTGTCATACTTCTTGTGACCGCGCATGCGGGATGAAGTTCACTGTCTGCGCTTGGCTCACTAACAGCAGGCCGGCTTGTTAGCTGTAACCCTGGGTATACATCTTTTCCTGCCAGGTCATTTCCCAACAAGATGTCCACGTTGCCTATCGGTAATTCAGGTCGTATCCCTATCTCACAGGTCCAGACACAAAGTCACATTTCAGAATTAGTTTGTGCAAAGGCACGACCTCTGTTCCCTTGCCAATACCTTCCAGAATATTCGCTTGGTCCGTTTTTATCTTGTCACCAAATTCTAAGACATCACTTAATATCAGTGACTGAAACGCTCCAGTATCGCACCAGATTCTCACTGGAACTAGGGGTGATCCCTCCTTCACAGACACAAAACCCTTGATAATAAACCATTCAATCCCTTCCTGAACTCCGCCAGACCCCATCTTCCTTCGTGTGGTCTCAGCCGCCGGCGCACACACGTCGGGGGTTTTCCCCTTCTCCTTTCCCACTTCTTTCTTCTGAATAAGACAGTTAGATGCCACATGGCCAGGCTTTCTGCAGTAGTAACAGGTAAAACTAGAAAACTTATTTTTGGTCGGTTTCTCCTCCTCTTTACCTCTGTCACTAGCCCTTGCTTTGTTTTCTGTTTTACTCGGCGGATTATCCCGGTAACTCTTCTGATAACCCTTGCTCGGGAAAAGCTTAATCTTGTGAGTCAGGGCAAACTCATCCGTTAACCTAGCGGCCGTGGAAAGAGTCTCAACCTCTTTCTCTTATACATATGTCCATATCTCACTAGGGACACACTCTTTAATTTCCTCGATCAGCATCAGCTGTCTCACTTTGTGGTAGTCTTCATCTACCTCTTTCGAGGCACACCACCGATCGAAGTACCTCTCCTTGTCACAGGCAAACTCTATATATGTCTGGTTCCCAGATTTCCTCAAACCCCGAAATTTCTGTCGGCACGCTTCTGGCACCATTTCATAGACCTTAAGCACAAGCTCCTTCACAGTATCATAATTAGTAGACTCAGTCACAGATAAGGCAGAATATGATTGCTGCGCCTTCCCTTTTAACACATCTTGCAGCAATACTGCCCAGTCCTCCCTCGGCCACTTCCTGTTCTGAGCCACTTTCTCAAAATGTAGGAAGTACCTATCAACGTCTTCTTCAGCAAACAGAGGTACCAACTTAATTTCCTGACTGACATTAGTTGATACACCCCTCTCGCCACCATGGCCTGACACTTGACCCTCTTGACGCCGCATCTCCCTCTCAAACTCCCTCTGTTTCTCAGCCTCTGCAGGCTTGAACTTAAGTCTCTCTATTCTTAATTGTACTAGTCATAACAGCGTCTCCTCATCACCTATCGGAAACTCCTGTAGCAACTCCTCCTCAAATAACACTTTCCCAACACAATATTCAGCTAGTTTCCTCCGAATTCCTGCCTTCATCATACTCTTCCGTATTCCAGAAAGTTTCCATTTCTTAGTAATGTCACATAGAACCTCCTTTCTGGCACTCCTCAAAAACAGAGGAGTAGGGTTCTCTATAAATTCACTAGCCTCCATTTCTGCTGTTTTCCACACATAGATTAATTACAGGGGATTTCCCCAAACAAGACAAGCCCCCACACAATTTCGAAAATTGGCTCCAACCAAATTTGTTCAGATCCCGGACACAGGCCTCAATTTTGTCACAAACCCTGTGACGGGTTGAAAAGGACCAGCAGAAATGGAACACACCTGGAGTCTGGTTTACTGTAAATTAAGACTGTATTTATTACCACTACGAATTAATATCATTAAACCCCGAATAATACAATACAGGTTATAAACTATTCTATATATATATCCGTAAATGTGTGTATGGATACAAAAAATAGTAGTCCAGGAGGTAGATATCAGTCTTACGGTGTCAGGTAAGTTTAAACAGTTCAGTTCACTTTGTGTTGCGTCGAGTTGAATTGATGGAGAGAGAGAGAGTTAATTGAGTTGATGTTCAAGTTGGCAGCTTTAGTTGTTCTTGCTTCCGAAGTCTTCAGAGTCACATCGTGTGACCCCCACACAGACAGAGATGGACAGAACCCCTTCTAGGGAACGGTCTACTAACCCACGGCACGGGTTCACCACCAGCAGACCCCCACAGGCAAGCTCTTACCCGCACTGGTAATCACGGGTCGAAATTAATCGGTCCGTGGCCTCCACCCGGTTTCTCAGGTAGCTTCCGCAGTTCTCTCATGTCGTGTCTCCTCTGCCATTATCAGACCGAAGGATCAACTTTTATAATCCATCCAAAATTCCGGTGTCCGTTAGCTCAACTGCTCTGAGCTGTTACCATGGTGATTTCCCAGTTCGTGTCTCAGCTCGCGCCGTAATCTCTCTCTCTTTTAATTGCCTCTTTGTTCATTGGACTGCTGAACTTTATAGCAGTTTCTCACCTGCATGGCAATCTTTACACTAAAGAAGTATATATTCACATTGCAATTTTAGTTACTGATTCCTGTGATGGTAATGTTAACTTCTTTTCAACTTAGTGAACAACAGATGATCACATTGGTACATAAAATTCTCAGAGGCTTAAGAGACTGGAGTGCAAGGAATTTTTCCCCTGCCTTTGGAGTCCAGCACAAGGAACACCAGCTTGCAATTGACTTTGAATTGAGGAAATACTCAACTCTCTAATGCTGTGATGAGATTGTTGTTTCCACTCAGAGCGATGTGAACCTTCTGAAATCTCTGCCGTGGAAACCACTGAAGCAAAATAATTTGTGAACAAGCTATGCTGAGCAAATGAGGAACTTTCAAGTTTTCAGATAGACCAAGAATATTAATGAAGGAGTTAACTTGTGAAAAAGTATTTCCTTCTCTTGGTGCTGAAAGGGATACATTTCAAAGAGCTGCTGTACTAAGATTCATCACCCAGCCATTTGAATTTGTCTCACCACCAGTCAGATCAAATATTTAAAGTAATGTAAAGTGGAATCAATCCACCATTTTTATTCGAATGACATGGTACTTTATCAAAATGTATCAGGACTGCATCTAACAGACAGGGCCTGATATGACAGACAGTTAAACTCAATAATGAGTGGCAGTAGCTTTTTTTGCCGTATCAGTGCCATACAAGACTGAGTGGCAGCTGCAACAAGCCCATGACAGGTCCAAAGTTACGATGAATCTTCCTTTCATTTTGCTATTTATAGGCTGTAATATGAATTCTGTTCTCTCACTTAAAGGGTGGAGAGGGTGTGGAATGAGCTGCCAGCGAAAGTAGTGGATGCAGGGTCGATTTCAACATTTAAGAAAAGCTTAAATAGGTACATGGATGTGCGGGGGGGGGGCGGGTATGGAGGGCAATGGTCCTTGTTAGGACATATTCTGGAATTAGTGTATATAGTAAACATTAACTTCAGCAACCAATCTTTAGACCTGAATGTGGATTGTAGATTAAATTTAAAATGCAGCCTATTTCCAGGAGCTGTGGACAGCAGTTAATTGAAAACACAGACAATGATGATTAACATTCATTTTGGATGTCTGGAGTTCAATGAAGAAGGAGATGTGAAAATTATATGTAATTCAAAGGAAGCATTGTGGGTTATATTATAAATATAGAATGTTCCTTTGATGTTTAGCATATAAAATGTCATGTAATATTGGGTTGAAGAGGCCTTTTCCTCCAGAGAGTGTCTCATTTTGTGGAATAAACCACTTCCATATCCATTAGCTTCAGTCTCTCTCCAGTGATCTGTTCATATTACAACAGTCCTGGGATGTGAGTAGGCAGATTAATGGTTCAGTACAGACTAGATGGAGCAAAGGGCCTGTTTCTGTGCTGTAGTGTTCTATGATGCTTCAGCTTTACCTCCTCCTGACCTTTTCCTTCAACCACTTCTATATAGTTTTGCCATCTCTCATAATTAGAGAGAGGAATGGCACAGACTGAACTATGGCATATTCCACACCTAACTTCCACCCCATAGCAGGATGACAGGAGTTGTGTATTTGGTGAATGAAATTTATACAATCAACTTTTAAATCTCTCCCACTCTAGTTCTTTGATTTATATCATCATGTCTCCTGATCACAGGGGTTTCCTACTGGTTTTCATTTCAGAAGAATAATCTTTGCTGAGATGAAACAACTTATGCTTACAGACGTCAATCAAAGATAACTTTTGCTTTATTGTGCTACACCATAGAAACTGCAAGTATGAACTTCTCTCTGCTTATGTCAAGAGAAAATTACCCTTTCTCTTTTTTTGTAGGATCTTAAACCTCAGCATAAAATATAGATCGGGTTAGAAAAGGCTGTTTTCAAAGTCTACTCAGTGAAGTAGACAAATGTGAATCAAGTTCAGAACTAAGAATGAACTTCCTCTGCAATTTGAAATTTAATTATTATTTCCCACTGACCTGCTACACTGTTTATCACTAAGTACATTTCAAAAAGAGGAACCTTCCTCCAAGGTAAAAAATATATAGTTTTCCATTAAGCTGGTGATAGTCAAACCTTGCGCCCACCAGTGTTTCAGATGTAACCCCAAGGGACAAGCGAACCAAACTGGGGTAAGGGTCCACAACTTCCATTGAAATTTGGTAACTCTCATACTGTCCAAGATACCTGCCTGTTGTGCCAGTAAAGGCATGTGTGGCCGTATAGATATTAAGCTTGGCATATCAACTATCTTGGGGTAGAAATGCTCATCCTGGAAAGCTCTGGATCATCTCGGGATCCAAGTACATGTAGGTCAGTGAAGAGCTGAAAAGGTGAATTACTACGATGCAGCAAACTCAGATCATTGAAATCATAGTATCTGTAGAGGACAGGAAAAGTTACCCAGCCTATCCCACCTGCCATCAGAGCATAGCAGTTAGCGTGACGCTATTACCACTCAGGGAGCTGCGGAGTTTAAACTTCAATTCCAGTGCTGCTCTGTAAGGAGTCTCTGTATATCTCCCCATAGAATTATTATGTTTTCTCTGGGTCCTCTGGTTCCACTCCCCACCCCGCCACAGTCCAAAGTTGGTAAATTGGTCATTGCAAATTGTCCTGTGATTAGGTTAGGGTTAATCGGGTTTGTCGAGGTTTGCTAGGGTGGTGGGCTCAAAGGGCTGGAAGGGCCTACTTCGCGCTTTATTGCTAAAATTTTAAAAAATTAATTAAATTAACATGTGTTACCTGGACCTATAGTACAAACCCAAATTCTTTTTGAAAGCATTGAGGGTTTCTACCACTGTTCTAGGTCATTTCAAGGAATGAGCTTTGGATTTGTAAAATCTTCCTGGTGAAAATGTTCTTCCTTTTTAATCCTTCTCCAATCTATGACCCCCCACACCAATTCCTTACACCAATCTTGTTTTTTGATCACAAGCTCAGGGAAATAGATTCTTTCGATTTCAACTGAATTATATTCGTTATTGTCCAATCACAAACAAGAGAAATTCTGCAGATGCAGGATATCCCAACAACACACACAAAATGTTGGAGGAACTCAGCAGGCCAGGCAGCCTCTATGGAAAGCATGTAGTCAACGTTTTGGGCCACGACCCTTCATCAGGACTGGAGAAAAAAAGATGAGGAGTTAGAGCAGGATCTCCCTGTGGCCACCCATTCTAATTCCAATTCTCATTTCCATTCTCACAATGTCAACCCACGGCCTCCTCTACTGCCATGATGAGGAGGAACGACACCTTATATTCTGTCTGGTTAGCCTCCAACCTGTTGGCACGAACATCGATTTCTCGAACTTCCAATAATGCCCACACCTTCACCATCCCCTTTCCCTTTTTCCCTGTCTCACCTTATCTCCTTACCTGCCCATTACCTCCCTCTGGTGCTCCTCCCCCTTTTCTTCCTTCCATAGCCTTCTGTCCTCTCCTATTAGATTACCTCTTCTCCAGCCCTGTATCTCTTTCACCAATCAATTTCCCAGCTCGTCACTTCACCCCCTCCCCTCCTCCCAGTTTCACCTATCACTTTGTGTTTCTTCATCCCCTCCTTTCACCTTCTAACTCTGACTCTTCATTGTTCTTTCTCCAGTCCTGATGAGGGGCCTCAGCCTGAAACGTTGACTATAGTCTTTTTCATAGATGCTACCTTGCCTACAGAGTTCCTCCAGTGTTTTTTGTGTGTCCATTTGTTATAATTTGGCCCGAATGACCAGAACATCTAGAGCCTCCTATAAAGGAATTTTTTGCTTCATCTGCAATCTTTTTTTAAATCATGTCCACTACACTTATGATCAAATCATTGAAACATATTGCAAAGAACTAAATATTCTGCTTTGTGAAAATCTAGAGTAAAAGCCTTATAGTTACAAAAAAAAAACACCTGTGCTGATTCTTTCTTTGAATCTATTTGCATCCTCCTTTGAATTGAAGAGGGTTTTACTCTTTTGACCAGTCTGGGGCTTTGTGTACGATCAGCTATTGAAGGAAACCATTCTTGATTCAGGCCAACAGCAACCAGCAGATGAAAAGAGTAACAATTAGAACTGATATTATTCTTCGGTGATGTTTGAGGGAGAAAAACAAACCGGGTTACTCAAGAAGTTCCTTGTGTTTTTTATGTAATACAAGTTGTTATCATTTACTTGGAATATGTTCGCTGGCACTTCAGGCTTCAGCTTAACATTATAAAGAAAAGAAACCTAAATGCCATACTTTCTCCTCCTTGGTCAGCCTGGATTATTTACTCTGATTCAGGCATACTGACTGCAGAGCATATTATTTAAGTTACAAATTATTCCAGTTTCTTCTTCTTCTTCATGTGCCTTGCACGTTACACGCTTGGGCGATCATGGCTCTCCACATCGAACAATCCCTCGCAGCGTCAATGATATCTCGCACACTTAGATCTGTTAGTTCTTTCACAGTGTCCATATACTTTCTTCTTTGCCTTCCTCTACCGCATTTCCCAGGCATACGACGTTGTAATGCAAGGCATTCTATGTCTCCCTTTCTGATGACATGGCCCAGGAAATTAAGTTTCCCCTCATTTAATGTTCTCATTAAAGATCTTTTTATATGGGCACGTTGGAGTACTGTCTCATTAGTTACCCTTTCTCTACATGATATTTGTAGCATTCTTCTAAGAAACCACATTTCTGTTGCTTCTAAGTTTCTTTGGAGTTCTGGTGTTATAGTCCATGTTTCGGAAGCATACAGCAAGATTGACCAGATGTAACATTTTGGTAGCCTAAACCTTGTTGTTGTAGAAATGTGTCTGTTGGTAAAAATGGCTTTCATTTTTTGGAAGTTGGTTTTGGCAATGGCAATTCTTCTTCTTATTTCTACTTTACTTCTAGCATCTTCTGATATAAAGCTACCAAGGTAATTAAAGTTGGTCTTTTGTTCATTCTCTTGGTTACTGACATACAATTGGCAGTTGGGAGTATCCTGCTGTTTTGATATTACCATGCATTTGGTTTTTTTTACAGTTGATGGTTAAACCAAAATCTGCACTTGTTTGTACAACTTTGTCTAGGAGGATTTGTAGGTCGCCTTCTGCAGCACTTGCTATTAGGGTGGTATTGTCTGCATATCTTATATTAGGTCTTCTATTTCTCTGAGAATCATTTCACTATAGATATTAAATAATTCTGGTGAGGCAACACATCCTTGTCTAACTCCTCTTTGAATTTTAGTCCAACTGCATGTATTATCATCAATTTTTACCGCCGTCAATTGATTCCAATATAAATTTTGAAGCAGTTGTCGGTCCCTTCTGTCAATGTTTAGTTTAGCAAGAATTTGAAATAATTTTTCATGTTGCACTTTGTTGAATGTTTTAGTGAAATCAATAAAACATAAAAAGACATCATTTTGATATTCAATTGCCCTTTCTGAAAGCATTCGTAGTATGAAAATTGTGTTCCTGGTTCCTCGATCCTCAATAAACCCATATTGCTGTTTAGGAGTTTCTGGTCTTAACTTATTTTTAATTGGACTCAGAACATTTGACAACAAAATCTTTATCATGTGACTCATAAGACTGATTGTTCTATAATTTTCCCAGTCAATAGTTCCAGGAATTTTTGGCAGCGTTGTAAATACTGATTTCAAGAGATTATCAGGCAATACACTAGACTCATATATTCCATTAAACAGTTCAAAAGAATATCTATGCCCAGATCTTCTAGGGCTTGTATCATTTCCCCTGAAATTTCATCAGGTCCGGTGGCTTTACCATGTTTCATGCTTTTCATTGCTTTAGTTATTTCTTCTCTGGTAATAGGTGGGCCAGAATTAGGGTGTTTAATATCTGGGGGTTCCCCTCTATTATCTTCAAAATCAGCTCTATATACTGAATCCACCTCTCACATACTTTATCTGGATCTGTTAGTATGGATCCGTCTCCTGATCTTATGCATCCTGTAGAGAAGGTTTTCTTAATTCCAGTAATTTCTTTAATTTTCTTGTGCATTTCTTTGCTGTTGTTAATATGGCCTTCTACTTCACTGCATTTTTGATTCAGCCATTCTCCTTTTGCAATATTGCACAATATTCTGGTCTGTCTGTCTGGCTCTTGGTATTGCATTTCATTATTCTTCACTAACCTTCTTTGTTCCATCAGATCTAGAATTTTTTGGGTTATCCTTGTTGGTGTGTTGAATTTCTTGTATAGCCCTCTCTGGCAAGCCTCAGGGTCGCTCAACTCGCTGTCGTCTAGGGAAAAAGCCCTCAGCCCCGCCAAACTGGGTAATTAAGTTTGTGTGGATGCTGTGTGATATACCCCACCCCACCAAATAGCAGAAATACACCATATACGATTAAATGAACTGCAGTTTATAGATATTACTGGAACTATATAATTAATAGACATAAAATATAAAAGGAAAATAAAAGGCACCACACTTATCAAAGTTCAATCTCTTCATGCACAAACAGTTGGAGCTCTAGTAACGATCCTCTCTTCACCATTCAATCCCCTCTGACCACCTCGACCTGCCGCCTGGGACCAACCACAGTGATCAACCAGATGCTCCACACGAGTCTGTCTCTGTCTCCTCTCCTAGCCGAAGACCCTGGTCCTCGGACTCCTGTTTGGGGTCCGACCCCGTTAGCCAGCTCATAGCACCTTGTCCATTTTCTTTCTCTCCATCGCACCTTCTGCCCAAAAACCCGCGTATCACAATAATCTACAGACACACTAGAAAGAATAACATCTATCCCAATTGGTTTGTTTGCTCGCCTATCGATAACATAACCCAAACAGGCTGCTAGCGGGAGAACTTTCTCAGCAGTTAACATAACAAAGAAGCCATTTTAATTATAATATAACAAAGAAGCCATTTTAATTAGTCTACGCAGTAACATAAAAGAAGAAGCCCCTTATACTTGTACTGGGATTATCTCCTCTGCTGATTGCTGTATAACATATTTAAATCTGTCCCAAATAGATGTTGTTTCGTTTTCGTTGAGGTGTTCTTCTACAGCTGTTTTGAATTGTTGCTTAACTACGCCATCATTTTTATGTTCTCCCAACATGTACTTCTTTCTCTTTTTTCCATGTTTCAGTTTCTTTAATTTTGTTTTAATGGTAGCTATTACTGGATGGTGATCTGAACCACAGTCTGCTCCTGGGTAGGCTTTAGAATTTGTGAATTTATTTCTAAAGCGGCCATTGATGGTGATGAAATTTATTTGATTCCTTGTTCTATCTCCAGGGCTAATCCAAGTCCACAATCTACGTGGATGATTTTTATACCAAGTATTGGTGATCATTTGGTTGTTTCTGACACACCAATCAGTAAACCTTTCTCCATTTTCATTTTTCTCCCCTAATCCAAAAGATCCTTTGATGTTATCAACCCTTTCCTGTCCAACTTTGGAGTTAAAATCTCCCATGACTAGTTTTATATCCTGAGATTTACATTGCTCTTAAGCACTGTTGAGACCTTCATAAAACTTATTGCTATCTTCTTCATCTGCATCATTTGTTGGCGCATAGGCTTGGATTATGCTAATGTTAAAATGATTATCCCTTAATTTGACTAAAAGCAGCCGGTCGGATATCGCACAATATCCCATAAGACATTTTGATACTTGTTTGTTTAAAATAATTCCAACTCCATATATATGCTGTTGACATCCAGAATACATTATCAGAGAACTATTCTTAGTGAATTTGCCAATGTCAGTCCATCTAATTTCTGACAGGCCTAAGTTGTCAACTTCCAACCTTTTCATTTCATTTAATGTGTTGTCCAGCTTTCCTTTCTGATAAAGTGTATGGATGTTCCATGTTGCTACCCTTAGCCTTTCCCTATTGCTTACAGTCTCTGGATGACTGTCTGGTGTCACCTGCAGCACATGACTACCCCTACCGAGCGAGGTGTTGTTCTGTTGATTAGAATCAACCCCATTCACGCTGTTGTCTGGTTTCCTTCTTTTGTTTCTTTTCCAGTTTACCAAGCTGAAAAGCCAGCACATTGATTTTCTAGCGTGGAGTAATAAAGTACTGAGTCAACTGGGTGAAAATTAACAAACATCTTACCAATCATTTAATATACATGACCTTCTTCTTTAAATCAACGGTCAAGAGTCTTTATTTTGAACCTTACCAAAATAATCTCAATTACAAATTGAGACAATTAGATTGAAGCAATGCACTGATGAATGATTGGATCTGCATGTTATGACTTTAGTCTGGTATAAAAATAAGGAATGAAACCGGTCTTCAGCTGTGGAAAAGAAAATTGGGCTGTGTGTGAAATAGGCTGCCAATTCATGGTTATCCATATTGTACAGTGGCTGAAGATTAGTTTCATTGTCACAGATTTTAATCTCCATCAATGTCCTGCCAAGGATATGACATTTTTTCCCATAGAACAGATTGATGAAATGCTTGTGTTGATGGGTTCAGTGGAGCCATCTTGTTTCAAATCACAAAAACATTGGGTGGTATCTCTTCTTAAAAATGTTTCGCTGTTTGAGATGTGTGTGTGTGTTTAAAAGTAAAAATCTCTTTCAAATGTACACCACCTCAATCAAATCAGGGCATTCGAATGAGGGATAAATATTGGTCAGTGCAACTCAATTAACTCCTCTGCTCTTTTTAGAAAGAATGAAAAAAATGTAAGAAGTAGGAATAGGAATAGGACCTTCAGTCCTTTGAAACTGCACTATTTATTTACAAATCATGACAGAATTTCTATCTTAATGCTATTTTCCAGCTCTATTCTTATCTCTTTTGATTTCCTTGAGGCCGTCCATTGGTGGGGTATGACCATGGCTGTGGTGTCCTAGCTGTCTACATGATACATAAGCCAGTACACAAACCAGGGCAGTAGATGCCCTTAATGTCCAGAAATATGGAGATTAAAGATCAGCTTTTTTGTCACATGTACATCAAAACAAAATGAAATGCATCAATGATGTCAAATCACACTCATGAACCCTAATCAAACATCCTTGGAATGTGAGAGGAATCTGAAACACCCAGAGGGAACCCTCTTGGCCACAAGGAAAACGTACAGGCTCCTTACAGACAGCAGTGAGAATCAAGCCCCATTTTTACAGATTACACGGTAAAGTGTTGTGCTAACCACTGTGCTACTATGCCACTCCCTCTATCCATTTCTGTTTGATAACTGAGCCTCCACAGGTCACCAGGGTAAAGAATTCCAAGGTTCATGGCTCCCTGAGTGAAAAGCTTTCTGCCTTTGTCAGTTCTAAACAGCCCACCAATCATTCTAAATCTGTGCCCGTGAGTCCTAGACTTGGCTGCCAAGAGGAACACGCATGTCAAGCCTGTTAAGAATTTTGTATGTTTCAATGAAATCTCTTCCCATTCTTTTAAAGAATGCTAACCATATATACTCAATTTTGCCATGGCATCTTTTATATTTTTTTTGTTTTATGAGAGAATGGAGTATCAGTTTAATTCCTTATTCAAAAGACAGTAGCTCCTACAGTCCAACACAGCAAAAGAATGGCAACTTTGACTTCTATGGCTAGATTTCTATAGTGGGACTTGAACCCACAGCTTTGAAAATAGTGCTCAAACTAAGCAACAGTTGTTAGGTGCCAAAGGATGTGAGTGGACAGATAGATGCATTATGATATATCTTTAGAAGAAAGTGATTAATCTAGTAATGAATAACTAGTGAGATGAGAATAATGGCATGTGCTCCATTATCTGCAAGTTATGCAAAGTTGGGCTTTGTAAAACACCTTGGGCTGTGGGACTTCATTAATGGTCCTATCTGCCTGCTACAGTGCAGAGGAAACACCCACTAGCCCTTTCCAAACAGCAGCTGTAGGTCCTTCGGATTATTCTCACCTATTGTATTTCCAGATGGCTGGTGCAAAATGGAACTCCATCCACTAAAGTGAAAAGCATCATGGAATCACAGAACAGGTAATGGTACCGTACATAGAGTGGCAGGGTGGGCATACAAATCCACCAAAGGAGGTGTAAGGTGCTCCTTCCCTCCACTAGCCTACAGGTCGCCCTTCGGCAAATTGTAGCTCTTTCTTAGCCACCCAATTAGGGTCACGTGAAGCAATGGGAGAAGGTGGTGGATGGACATATGAGCAACTGGTGCAAATCACAAGTCCTGGTTCTACGACTATTGATGCCAGGCAGACAATCTTTGAAGAGCATTGATAATGGCTGGAGTCACCCATCTTACAAGAGCAAGTATGTGATGCTGAGGCTTTATAAAGCACTAGAGAGGCCTCATCTTGAGTATTGTGAACAGTTTTGGGCCCCTCAACTTAGAAGAGATGTGCTTGCATTAGAGAGGGTCCAGAGGAGGTTCACAAGGATGATTTCAGGAATGAAAGTGTTATCACACAAGGAACTTTTGATGGCTCTGGGTCTGTACTCATTGGAATTTAGAAGGATGAGGGGGGATCTCATCGAAACCTTTCACCTCGGGGTCAATATCACAAATGACCTGACTTGGTTCAACCAAACAGAGCCCACTGCCAAGAAGGCCCACCAGTGCCTTTACTTCCTGAGGAAGCTAAGGAAATTTGGCCTGTCCCCTGAAACCCTCACTAATTTTTATAGATGCACCATAGAAAGCATTCTTCTGGGGTGCAACACAACCTGGTATGGAAGTTGTCCTGTCCAAGACCGGAAGAAGCTGCAGCAGATCATGAACACACCCCAGCACATCACACAAACCAATCTTCCGTCCTTGGACTCACTTTACACCGCACGCTGTCGGAGCAGTGCTGCCAGGATAATTAAGGACACGACCCACCCAGACAACACACTTTTTGTCCCTCTTCCCTCCAGGAGAAGGCTCAGAAGCTTGAAGACTCGTACGGCCAGATTTGGGAACAGCTTCTTTCCAACTGTGATAAGACTGCTGAATGGATCCTGACCCGGATCTGGGCCGTACCCTCCAAAGATCTGGACCTGCCTCTCGGTTTTTTTGCACTACCTTACTTTCCCTTTTCTATTTTCTATTTGTGATTTATAATTTAAATTTTAAATATTTACTATCGATTTGTACTCCAGGGAGCATGAAGAGCAGAACCAAATATCGTTGTGATGATTGTACGCTCTAGTATCAATTGTTTGGCGACAATAAAGTATAAAGTATAAAGTATAAATGTTGAAAAGACTAGACAGAGTAGATGTGGAATGGATGTTTCCCATAGTTGGAGAGTCTAGGACAAGAGGCACAGCCTCAGGACAGAGGAGCGTCCATTCAAAACAGAGATGTAGAGAAATTTCTCTAGCCAGAGGGTGGTGAATTTCTGAAATTTGTTGCCACTTGCAACTGTGGAAGCGAAGTCATTGGGTGTATTTAAGGCAGGATTGATAGGTTCTTGATTGGACATGGCATCAAATGTTACGGGGAGAAGGCTGGGAACTGGGATTGAGGAGGAGAAAAAAAGGATCAGCCATGATTAAATGACAGGGCAGACTTGATGGGCCAAATGGCCTAATTTTGTTCCTATGTCTTCTGATCTTATGGGATGTCACCCTTCTTAGACTAATGCAGAGTAGCAGTATGTGCTCAAGTGAACGTGGTCTCATAAACCTTCGGCCAAGTGGTCAGTAAAGTGAATGAGCTGCTTTAATACAGCATTAAAGTTTTAACTACACTCACCAATGCTAAGAAGGGAAGTGTTTATTTAAAGTTAAGTAAATTCAATACACCCAATTAGTATGGAGAAGTGTCAATAAAGATACTGTCACTCAGGACACTGGTCTTACAATGAAAGGGTTTCCAGATGTGACGGATGATCGTGATTGCATTTAACCTTTGGAAAGAAATCTTGGGCTCTTCGTATGAAAGCTGCCAACCTATAATGAGATTTATACTTACTACAATCACTAATACTGGACAGTGATATCATCTCTTCACTCCACTAAAATGGAATAGAGGTCTAAAATATGTCTCTGTGTGAAATGTAGGACCTGGACTGTATTGACTATTTGATTTGAGGCCTTTTGTGGAAATAAAAAGCAGGGGAGAAACCAGTTAAATTCACATCTTAAAATTAATTTCTCTTGCCTGCCCTTTTCTCAAATCAGAGGTTTCTGGAAACGGTAAAATATATTATGTCTCCCGAGCCACCACTGGAGAGACAGTGGTGAGCCACCTTCTTGAACCACTGGTGAAGGTTCTTCCACAGTGCAGTTCAGTAAGGAGTTCCAGGAACTGGCCGCAGACACACATATTTCTAAGTCAGGGTGGTGTGTGACATGGAAAGAGACCTGTGTTCTTGTGTTCTTGCTTCCCTTGTCTTTATCAGTGGTAGGGATTGTAACTTTGGAAAGTGCTGTTGCGGTAGGCTGAGTGAGTAATTGCAGTGTATTGTGCAGATAGTGCACACTGCAGTCAAGTACCAGTGGTGGAGGAAAATTATTGTACTGCGACATGGATGAATTAAAGCAGTGATGTTCTGAGTTTGAGATGATTTAAGATATATACTGTACTGTATAAGTAGCTTTATTTGTCACATGTACATTGAAATATATGAAAATCATTAACACTAACCCATCCACCTTTGGAATGTGGGAGGAAACCAAAGCACTCAGAGGAAATCTGCACGGTCACGGAGAGAACATATAAGCACCTTACGGTCAACATCAGGAATTGAACACTGATCCGACAGCTTGTTGCAGTAAAGTGTTGTGCTGAATGCTTACACTCCCTTGCTGCCCCTGTTCTGATTAACTTACAGATACCAGGCCCATCTTCTTTTCCATGAGATATGGTGAAGCCAATTGAATGGCAAAAGGCCTTGATAGAGTAGATGTGCAGAGGATGTTTCCTATGATGGAACAGTCTAAGACTAGAGGACACAGCCTCAGAATAGAGGAGTGTCCTTTTAGAACAGAGATGAGGAGGAACTTCTTCAGCCAGAGGGTGGTGAATCTGTGGAATTCTTTGCCACAGGCACCAATGGAGGCCAAGTCTTTATGTATGTTTAAGGCAGAGGTTGATAGGTTCTTGATTTCTCAGAGCATCAAGGGATATGGGGAGAAGGCAGAAAATTGGGGCTGAGAGAAAAAAAATGGCAAAGCAGACTCGATGAGCCAAATGGCCTAATTTTGCTCCTATATCTTATGGTCTTATATGACTCCACCCAAAGGAATGTTTTTCCCCTGAACCCCATTGACTTCCATTTTATCAAAATTCCTTGATGCGCCTTTGGCCAAATGCCACAATGATATCAAAGTCAGTGAGTTTCACTTCCTCTTTGCAAGTTGACTTTGTTTCATGTTTGGTCCAAAGTTGTAATATGGTCTAGCAAAAGCCAAATTCCTTACTCTTGCATTGGTTATTGGGAAGTGTCAATTCACAGGAGTGTTGACAGTAGCTTCCATCACTTTCTCAGTGATTGAAACTTGATTAAATGAGCAGTAACTTGCCAGATTGGATTTGTCTTCCCTTTTATGAAAAAGACACCTTTTTCACCTCATCATACAGATACCAGAGTTGTAACTGTACTAGAACAAGTTGGCTAAGTGGATGGTTAGGTCAAGAACCTAGTTTACAGCATTCCATGGGGACATTTGCTGCTTTCAGTGTTCTCAGCCTTCTGTTGATATTATGCAGAAAGAACTAAAATGGTAAAAATTGCGTCTGTCATGGTAAGCATCTCTAGAGAAAGACAAAATGAATGATCCACTCAGGATGAATGTGCTTGGGTATCTTTCAACCTTGGCTTTCACGCTCAAGCATTGGTCTCTCACTTCGCTGAGGTAGAAGATGTTCTGGGGTGGTGGGGGGGGGCTGTTCTCCTCCTGCTGGTTGCTTACCTGTCTGCTACTGGTGATGATTAAATGTGGCAGTACTGCAGAGCTTAGATCTGCTCTGTTGCTTGTGAGGTTGCCTATTTCTATCCATTGCATATTGTTTTATGCTGTTCAGCGCATATATCATCCAGTTTTGCAGCTTCACCAGATTAGTATTTCATTTTTAGAAGTGTCTGTTCTCAGCATGTCCTACTACAATCACTGAACAAGTGTGGATTGTCTAGCTTCTAAAAGTAGAGTGAGGAATATGCTAAGCCATGATGTGATGATGTTAAGTATGTTTTTACCACTGCTGACAGTTCACATAGAAGCCTAGTTTTAAGCTGCCAGAGCTGTTCACTGTCCATCCCATTTAGTAAAATTGTGAAGACATGACACACAATACTTGCAACTGTATGCTTGTTTGAATAAAAAGTCATATACATTTGTAGCATACAAACAGGAACCATATTACTGCTGCAAAATATTATTCCCCAAGCTTTTCCCTCTGTTTGTTCCCAAGGCATAATTCTGAAAAAAAAACTGCAGAATTCTTACGTAAAAACATTGGCTTACAGGGTATTTCTGGCATTTTCTGTTTATACTAACTACTCATTTTTTACCTTTTGATCTAGGTGATCTTGTTACATATGAACGATTCTTCTGTTCTTCACAATAACAGTAGTGACTAAGCTAATAAGCATTAATTCTTCAGATGGAAATCATGGAAGACATAAATTTTAGTTTCTTTCATACTTCTAAAGAATAGTAATTAGAAAAACCACTTCTTATCCAACTTCCAAAAATAATCTGTATTGAAATTATCAGGGGAAGCTATGTTTAGCTAGTTCAGCAGGGATTACTTGGTAGCCATGTGATGTTACAGGCCGCAACTTCTCCACCATGATTATCCTCAGCACTGTTCCTCCACAAGGATGTGTCCTCAGCCCCCTACTCTGTTCTCTATAGAGTCATGACTGTGTGGTAGATTCTGCTCTAACTATATCTACAAGTTTGCAGATGATATTATCTTAGTGGGCTGTATCTCACACAGCAATAAATCGAAATACAGGAAGGAGATAGAGAGATTAGTGATGACATGGTGTCATGACCAAAAAAAAAAATTCCCTCTATGCCAGCAAAGCAAAAGAGTTTTTCATTAACTTCAGGAAGCAGGGCAGTGTACATGGTCCTCTTTATATATCAATGGTGCTGAGGTCAAGAGGGTTGAGAGCTTCAAGTTCCTTGGAGTGAGCATCACTAATAACTTGCCTTGGTCCAACCACATAGATGCCATAGCCAAAAAAACTTACTAATGCCTCTGCTTCCTCAGGAGGCTAAAGAAATGTGGCATGCCCTCGCTGACTCTTACAAATATTTATCAGTGCACTATAGAAAGCACCCTATCTGAGTGCATCATAACTTTGTATGGCAACTGCTCTGCCCATGACTACAAGAACTGCATAGAGATGTGAACACAACTCAGCACATCACAGCAAACACCCTCTCCTCCATAGACTCTGTTCCTTTTCACTGCCTCAGACCCTACCACCCCAGACATTCTCTCCTCTCCCTTCTCCCATCAGGCACAAGATACAAAAGCCTGAGAGAATATACTGCCAGACTCAAAGATAGCTTCAACCTTTCTGTTATAAGATTATTAAATAATTTCCTAGCCAATAAGATGAAGACTTGGTCTCACAATCTACCTCGTTATGAACTTGTACCTTATTGACTACCCCCTACACTGCATTTTCATTGTACCTGTTCTACTTTATTCTACATCTGCTCTTGTCCTACCCCATATTTCCTCAATGCATTGTGTACTGAATTGACCTTTATCAGCAGTATGCAAGAAAGCTTTTCATTGTATCTCAGTACACATGACAGCAACAAATTCCAATTCCAATTCCAATGAGGTCAGGATCAAATTCAGATCTGTGGAGCTGCAAGGAGCAATGCCAATGTGGCACTCTACATTAGTAAGTCTTTGCACATGCTTCTGAGAGAGTTAACACCAGTTATTAGCCACAGAGTCAAAGACAGAAACAACATGGAAATAGGTCCTTTGGCTCATAGAGTCCTCGCAGACCATCAACCATCCATGTATTTCTACATCTAATTCTACCCCTTAAGTCATCTTTTATTTTACCCACATACACATCACTTTCCTCCAGAATTTACAACCCACCTGCATACAGAAGTCTACATACAATAGTCAATTATGTTACCAACCTGCATACCTTTCAGATGTAGGAAGAAACAGAACACCTGATGGAAACTGATGTGATCACAAGAAGTACACGTAATCTCTACACAGACAACACCCAAGATCAGAATTGGACCCGTGTCTCCTGCACTATAACTATACAACTCCAAAATATTGTTCTCTGGCAAGATTTTCAACCGCATTGGTTTGAATCACGATGAGGCATTCCACTCCCAGAGGAATCAGCCTGTGATGCTTGAATGATCAGCCACATTCCTGCTGCACTCACAGGGAGAGTGTTGCAAAACCCAGCACCAAACACTCATCAAATAGACTGATCCCACAAATATTTTCAATAAGTTCTTTGAAGAAATCCTGCAGAAAGACAAGTGTCTTCAGAATAGGGAGAACAGTAGACAGCTGGCATAAGAGGAGACACTAAAGTCAGGATAGCGCCAGGGAGGCATCTATAAGACCTGAAGTTCCCTTTGTGAATTCTGAACTGTTGGGAGCCTTGCAACACAGCCAAATGCTCTTCTCAGGTGTGAAAGGGAAAGTTGCATTTAATTAAAAACAGAAGGTTCCCCATATTCCTGCTGGAGCATTTCCTGAGTTCTGTAAAGTAACTTTGCACCTATTTAATGGTGTGAAAACAACTTCACATCCCAATTTTGGGCATTGAAAATTCAAAGATGTTACTATTGCATATAGCAGTGCAATTAAAATGATTAGTTTTATATTGTGTGCATAGCGAGCAATGCAGAAGGTATATCATCACACAGAAGGTACAGAGGTCCAGAGCGCCATAGCACCAGGTTCAAGAATAGGTACTTCCCTTCATCAATTTAGTTCTTGAATCAACCGGCACAACTCTAATCACTACAGCTCAGCAACAGTATGACCACAAAGAAAGCACGGCAGCACCTCTACTTCCTTAAGTGTTTACAAATTTTCGGCATGACAACTAAAACTTTGAAAAACTTCTATAGATGTGTGATTGATAGCATCTTGACTGGCTACATTACAGCTTGGAATGGAAATACCAATGCCCTTTTGGAAAATCCTATAAAAAGTAGTGGATACGGCCAAATCCCTCATGGGTAAAGCCCTCCCCGCCATTGAGCACATCATCACAGAGTGTTGTCGCAGGGAATGCTGGAGGAACTCAGCTGGCCAGGCAGCATCTATGGAAAAAAGCACAGTCGACATTTCAGGCCAAAACTCTTTGGCAGGACTGGAGGTAAAAAACTGAGGAGTAGATTAGGTCCACTCCTCAACTTTTTTTCTCCAGTCCTGCCGAAGGGGTCTGGTCCAAAACATCATCTTGCTTTTTTTTTTCATAGATGCTGCCAGGCCTGCTGAGTTCCTCCAGCATTTTATGTGTGTTGCTCAGATTTCCAGCATCTGCAGATTTTCTCTTGTTTGTTGTAGCAGGGAAGCAGCATCTTTCATCGGGAATCTCACAACAAAGGCAATGCCATCTTCTCACTGCTGTCATCAGGAAGAAGGCACAGGAGCCTCAGAATTCACAGGTTCAGGAACAGTTATTACCCCTCAACCATCAGGCATTTGAACTAAAGGAGATATCTTCAGTCAATATCTCTTACCCATCACTGAAATGTACCTACAACCTATGGACTCATTTTCAAGGACTTCTCATGTTCTCAATATTTATTGCTTATTTATTTATTAGTATAGCTTCTTTCTTTTTGAATTTGCATAGTTTGTTGTCTTTTGCACAATTGTTGGATGCCCAAGTTGGTATGGTCTTTCATTATGTTTATTATTCTATTACCAATTTTTTATTGAGTATGCCCACTAGAAAGTGAATCTCAGGGTTGAATATGGTGATATATATGCACTTTGGTGATAAATATACTTCAAACTTTGAACCTTTAATTTTGAACTTTGAACTTTGAATTTTGAACTTTGATCACTTTGCACTAAAACAGACCTATTTTTGTTCTTTTATGTAAAAATTGTGCCCAGTATATTTTATGTCTCATTTATTGTTTTCTTGTGCTTATATTTTACTATGTGCCTGTGATGTTGCTCCCTTAAGTTTTACATTGTTCCCGTGCATACATGAACTTGTGTGCATGACAATGAACTCAACCTTTAACTTATTGTGGCACCATCTTCAATTCAACGTGACCATTGGAGGAGACCTACAGAGGCTAGGTACCATATTACTGGACTTATTATTAAGGAAGATAATATTTTACACACACTGAAAGCAATGTTAAAGTAGTAGAAGTTACTTAAAAAGCCATTTAACCTCCTGCAATAAACCATGTTAACTTATCAGTGTGCATTGTTACAGACAAGCAAATCTTAATTTGAATGTTCTGATATTTTGATGTTTGAAAACTATGAGCTCCATGTGTCATCAGATGAAAGTAAATTGACCATTTTAATGGGAGCAAGAGAAAATTCATGTCACTTCTTAGCTGGTGCTCTGGCTCGTTATTCAGTATCACAACGAAACAGAAATGAGACTTGCAGGATATGGGAACTGAGTGAGATGGTGTTTGCTCTGGTCCGAGTTCTTCCTTCTTCTATTTCCCTGTAAATATTTAAGTGCACAATAATACACTCGCAAATTTCTACAGATGTACCATGGTGAGTATTCTAACCGTCTGATCTGAGGGGGTGGGGGTGGCGAAGGGACCACTGCACAGATCGAAATAAGCTGCAGAGAGTTGTAAAATTAGTCAGCTCCATCATGGGTACTAGCCACTATAGTATCCAGGATATCTTCAAGGAGCTGTGCCTCAGAAAGCTGGCGTCCATCATTAAGGACCTCCACCACCCAGAGCATGCTCTCTTCTCAATACTACCATCAGGAAGGAGGTACAGAAGCCTGAAGGCACACACTCAACAATTCAAGAATAGCTTAGGAACATAGAAACATAGAAAACCTACAGCACAATACAAGCCCTTCAGCCCACAAAGCTGTGCCGAACATGTCTTGACCTTAGAAATTACCTAGAGTTACCCATAGCCCTCTATTTTTCTGAGCTCCATGTACCTGTACAAGAGTCTCTTCAAAGACCCTATGGTATCCGCCTCCCCCACCGTCGCCGGCAGCCCATTCCACACACTCACTACTCTCTGTGTAAAAAACTTACCCCTGACATCTCCTCTACTTCCAAGCACCTTAAAACTGTGCCCTCACGTGCTAGTCATTTCAGCCCTGGGGAAAAAAAAGCCTCTGACTATCCTCATGATCAACGCCTCTCATCATCTCATACACCTCTATCAGGTCACCTCTCATCCTTCGTCACTCCAAGGTAAAAAGGCCAAGTTCGCTCAACCTATGCTCATAAGGCATGCTCCCCAATCTAGGCAACATCCTCGTAAATCTCCTCTGCACCCTTTCTATGGTTTCCACATCCTTCCTGTAGTGAGGCGAACAGAACTAAACACAGTACTCCAAGTGCGGTCTGACCAGGATCCTATATAGCTGCAACATTACTTCTCGGCTCTTAAAGTCAATCCCATGGTTGATGAAGGCCAATACACCGTATTGAACTCGAGTATACTGAGCTTCTTCCTCTCTGCTATTTGATTTCTGAATGGACATTGAACCCATGAACACTACATCACTACTTTTTTATTTCGTATATTTTTGCACTACATATTCAATTTAATTACTTAATATATATAAAAATACTGTATAATATATTCATATACTTACTGTAATTCACAGTTTTCTTTTTCTCTCTGTTATCATGTATTACATTGTACTGCTGCTGCAAGGTTAACAAATTTCATGACATATGCCAGGGATATTAAACCTGATTCTGATTCTGATACATGAATGACATACTCCTGTTAAATCGGCACCTCAGTAAGGGAGATAGCAACCTCATAAAAGGTAGCAAGAAATTCTGTTAAAAATGAAGTTGCAGTCCGATTAAACTGTGACACCTTTGCAATTTTTTTAAAGTTATGTGGAGCATCTACAGCTTTTAAAAGTGGAAGAATGTAACAGGTCTTGTCTTTGAACCCATTGAGCATCAATGAAAAACATGGTCTCCTTTAATTCATCGAAACTTACATTTTGCTCCAACTTATAAAAGCCCCTTTTGATACCTTAGCATGACTTTTCCACTTACTGTGATCATTGCATGACTGAATAAGAGTTACTAAATTAGTACCAGATTTTAAAATATAAACAAATACAATTATTGTGTAAGTATTAAATCCTGTACCTCTGAGTTTCTTTTCTATCATCTCACAGCTGCACAAATATGAGCAATGTTCTTAAAGGAGCTTTGTTACAGTGTAATAAGGACCTGATGGATTTGCTTTTCTTAAAATAATTCAAATCTTTCTGAAGGTTTTCTACTTGCTTATTATCTACAACCTGATTTTCAGAAAATAAATACAGAATAAATTCTCCTTTTCGGGTTCCATCAGCTTTTGTGCTTGTCTCTTGCTAGATACTAGGTCTACACAACAGTACAGCTTATTCTTCAATCTCCATTCATAAGAACAAGGAGCATATGTATGCAACTAGTCCTTCAAGCGTTGTCCACCATTCATCAAGATCAGAACAGATCTTCAACCATTTGCTGGCACTATTCCATATCATTTGATTCCCTTAAAGTCCAGAGTTCTATTGATTTGTTGTCTGGTGAACGCAATATGAGTGTGACCACAGCCTTCTGGGATAAAAAATTCTAAAATCTGACCCTCTGCTGGGAGAAGAAACTTCTCTTCATCTCAGTGCTACAACCAAGTCAGCTATATAAGAAGCATATGTTGCCATTGGTATTTTTTAATAGTACATTGTTCCCTTAATGCTGGTAAACCCTCTGTAGGGAAGGACTTACTGTGGGCTCCTAGATGTTAAGTTCATAAGGAACTTGAATTTTAAGCTCTTTTAACTATTGAACCAATAAAATATGTTTGAATTATTATTTCAATGTCAGTAAAATGACAATTTGTTCGCAGCAATTTTCACCACTAACATTAATGTGGTAACCCAGTTTTGAAATATAGGCCAATGGCTAAATACAGACTTATAGGCCAGTAGTAGTTTCCTTTCTCTGCTTTCAAATAAAATATCTTTCATTTTAACACTTCATTCAAGAATACAGCATTCTCTCAGTACTGCATTGGATTATTCTCATTAAATGTCGTCTTGAGAGAGTCTCAAACTCACAACCTTGTGAATCAGCACTGGAAATGTTACCTACTGAGCTATAGTACAAGTGGTACCTAGTAAAATGGACACTGAGTGTACTTCTGTATGTTTATCATCTTCTGCTGCTGTAGTCCATCCACTTTAAGGTTCAACATGTTGTACATTCAGAGATATTGTTCTCCACACCATTGTTGTAATGTATAATTATTTGAGGTTACTGTCGCCTTCCTGTCAACTGGAATTTGTCTGGCCATTCTCCTCTGACTTCTCTCATTAACAAGGCATTTTCATCCTCAGAATTGCCCCTGTGGATTTTTTTTTGTTTTTTTTTTGGGGGGGGGGGGTTGTTGCACCGTTCTCTGTAAACTCTAGAGACTGTTGTGGATTAAAATCCCAGGAGATCAGCAATTTCTGAGATAGTCAAACAATCTGGCACCATCAATCATTCCATGGTCAAAGACACTTCGATCACATTTCTTCCTCATTCCGATGTTTGGGCTGAACACCAGTTGAACCTCTTGACCACATCTGCATGTTTTCATGCATTGAGTTTCTGTCACAGGACTGGCTGATTAGACATTTGCGGTAATGAGGTATACAAGTGTACCTAATAAAGTGGCCATTGAGTGTCCATTTTAATTTATTTTTCATTGGTAATTTTCAAAAAAAAATCTGAGTCTAACATTGCGGGAAGACTAACTAATAATTAGTTTTAGTATTATCAGTGCAGACCATGAATCACATCTTGTAATATTTGTACATCTTATTTTTTATGATCACCATTATATATCAGTATTGAACAAAACTTCCACAAGTCAATGTCACCGAAATTCAATTGCTTCTTGTAATTTTATTTTCTGGCTATTGGGCATCCTCTGAGAATGGTAAACAAGGCCAGAGAGAAGGGAATATTGTTCCTAACATGCCTTGGATTTTGGCCTGAAATGAAATGGAAGGTGGTTGGAACTGAATGAGACATAATTTAGATTGGTGTCCCAGCACTAGGGTAGATCACCTCTGCATCTGGGACTTTGAAAGGCAAATCTCGTTTTGTCTTACAAAACTGCTTCAGATGTCAGGGCTGCCACTAGTGAGGAAGCTGAAATACGAACAAACTGAAAACAAGTGATTACCTATTTCTCTCTTGCCAGCTTATCGTGTTCTCTAATTAAAGCAGAAAATGCTGGAGGCACTCAGTAGGTTAGTCAACATCTGTGGAAAGAAGAGATAAGCTGATATTTCAGGTGTGGACACCACATGAGAATGGTTTACGTTCAAATCATTAACTTTTTCATTGTCTCCACAGATGCTGCCTAGCCTGCTGAAATCCTTGCAGCATTTTGCATTGTTTGGGATTCTAGTATCTGGAGGGTATCCTGTTTCTGTTGTCCTTTTGGCTTCTCTCCTCAGTCAGAGGCAGTGTTTATCCAGCATACAATGAGCTAATACTGAGACTTACTTCCACTATAAAGTCTTACACTTTCTGTTCTATCATAGTTGGCTGTTTGCCCTTTACATTCGGTGGCCACTTTATCAGGCACTTTCTGTATCTAATAAAGTGGTCACTGATTATATGTTTATCGTCCTCTGCTGCTGTAGCCCATTCGCTTAAAGATTTGGCATGTTGTGAGTTCAGAGATTCTCTTCTGCTCATCACTGCTGTTACACGTGATTATCTGAGTTATTGTTGCCTTCCTGTCAACTTGAACCAGTCTAGCCATTGACCTCTCTCATTAATACGGAATTTAGGCCCACAGAACTGCCAATCACTGGATGTTTTTTGTTTTTCTGCACCATCCTCTGTAAACTCTGGAGACTATTATGCTTGAAAATCCCAGGAGATCAGCATTTTCTGAGATACACAAACAATAATAATAATTACACAGTCAAAGTCATTTAGGTAATATTGCTTCCCCCATTCTGATATTTGATCTGAACAGCAACTGAACCTCTTGACCAGGTCTGCATGCTTTTATGCTTTGAGCTGCTGCCACATGATTTGCTGATTAAATACTTGCATTAACAAGCAGATGTACAGGTGTATCTAATAAAGAAGCCACTCTGTATATACTTCCTATTTAGATTCAAACAATAATCGATAGAGAATCCTCCAAGATGCAATAGCACAAGAAATAGAAGCAAGTGTAGACCATTCAGTCCCTCATGTCTGCTGTGTTGTTCAGTACAAACCCAGAGTCACTTTACTGCATAAACTCTGTATTCCTTGCTAACCTCCATATCCAGAAATCTCCTCCTTGAACACAATCAGTGACTGAGTTACGATAGCTCCTTTGGGTAGAAAATTCCAAGAAACCACTCTCTTCTGTGTTAAGAAGTTTCTTCCCATTTTGATTCTGAAAGGCCAACCCTTTATATTGAGTTGAAGTAACATTCCTAAACCAGTTCACAGCTGCTTGTGAAATCTTGCCAAGTGCAAGCCTGCTGTAATGAGACTAGACACCCTGGCCAGGGTATAAATCACCTCAGCATCTAACCTGTCAAGCCCCATAAGATTATTGTATTTTTCAATCCAATCATCTTTAATTCTTCTAAACTCTGAGAAGTAGAGACACTGTCTACTTAATCCTCTTCATGGGGTAATTGTTTCATCTCACTCCAAGACTCGACCTGATGAAAAAGATTAGTGGCAGCATATCATTTCCTCTCAAAGGTAAAAAAAATACACTTAGTGGTCACTTTATTACATACAGTTACTCATTAATGCAAACATCTAATCCTGCAGTCATGTGGCAGCAACTCAATGCATGAAAGCATGCAGATGTGGTCAAGAGATTCAGTTGTTTTTCAGACTAAACATCAGAGAAGAAATGTGATCTAAGTAACTGTAACCCTGGAATAATTGTTTGTGCCAGATAGGGTGCTTGAAGTATCTCAGAAATTGCTGATCTGGGATTTTCACACTCAACAGTCTCTAAAGTTTACAGAGAATGGTGCAAAAAAATGAGATTATCCAGTGAGCAACAGTTCTCTGGGTGAAAATGCTTTATTAAAGAGAAAGGTCAGAGGAGAATGGCCAGACTAGTTCAAGGTAACAGGAGGTGACAGTGACCCATATAACCACGTTACAACAGTGGTCGGCAGAAGAGCATCTCTGAATGCACAACATGTCGAGCCTTGAAGTAGCAGCAAAAGACTACAAACGTAGACTCTGTGGTCACTTTAATCGATACAGGAGGTACATGTTAAAATGGTCACTGAGTATATACTTTAGCTCGTAGGGTATAAAATGGTAAATTTCACATGGGTAACATCTCCTTCTATAAAAACAATTTAAAGAAAATGAATGCTCTTTGCAAGTCTGATTAACTGGTTACTGTTTAATCTTATCAATGAGACTGATCTCTGCTATTGCACAGGACTAGACATTATTCACCTTCAAAGTATCATCTTTGATGAAAGCTCATGTGATATTTTTACAAAATCTGTCAACATTTTGCACTCTCTGTATCATTTGTGTCATCATGAATACCTTCATGGAAATATGCTTGAGAAAGAATTTATCATGAACTGCAGCAGGAATTTTTGAATGTGCTCATGTTTTCTAAAGATTAAAGATGAAAGATTTGCTTTATTTGTCACATGCAGATATATCAAAGCATACAGTGAAATATGCTGTTTACACCAATGACTAATACAGTCTGAGGATTACGCTGGGGCAGCCTTCAAGTGTCACAATTCTTCTGGTGCCAACATATCATGTCCACAACCTACTAGCTCTAACCAAATGTCTTTGGAATGGGGAGGGAAACTGGGGAACACGGATTAAGCCCATGTGGTCAACGGGAGAATGCACAAGCTGTTTGCAGACAGGGTTGAGAATTGAACCCTGATCAGTGATCACTGACACAGTAAAGGGTTGCACTAACCACTAAGCTACTGTGGCAGCCTATATATGTCTCAATGTTGAAGTCTTTAACTATTATATTGCAAGCTTTGTAAGCTAGATATTGAATACTGAATAGAATAATAACTTCAATCCAGAAGTAACGGTAGATTTATTCTTCTTTGTAATGTACTTTCCGTGATGTTATCTTGCTTTTAAGTGTAAAATCCATCTGATTGAAGGGTCTTTTTGTGAAGGGTCAGCCTTAGTGGAGACTGCCTGAGAGATCTGTTGCAGTATCCAATCTTTGTGAAGAGCTTCTTAGAGTAAAGAATCAAATGAAAAAAGTAACTTCTGTCAAAGTGAAGAGGTTTTGTTGCAAGCTAACAATTTTATGCAGGCCATCTTAGTGAATGGCAAACTGCTGATGCTTGTCTCTCCACCACCCACACTTAACAGCAGCAAGGGTTTGTTTGCAACCCTTTGAACAAAGGTCAGGTGATGGAACTCAATAGAGCACAGCACTTACCAATGTGCAGCGGGGTTACTGTTTGAAAATTCACAGTTCCAATGCAGATTGTAAATGGAAAGAATCAATGACAGGCCAACACCTCTGTGAACAGGACCTTCTCATCCAGAAACCCAAGAGCTGTCTTAGTAGATGTGCTGACAACTCAGCCGCTACTCCAAACATAAAACATGCAGGTTTAAAAGAAATGACTGTAATATCTACATTCTCTGTAATTAATATCAGCACATATTTATACATGATAAAATTAATCTTATAATTCTTTCTCTCTTCATGTACCTTGCGCGTTACACACTTGGGCGATCATGGCTCTCCACATCGAACGATCCCTCACAGTGTCAATGATATCTCGCTCACTTAGATCTGTTAGTTCTTTCTCAGTGTCCATGTATTTTCTTCTTTGCCTTCCTCTACCGCGTTTCCCAGGCATAAGACATTATAGTGTAAGCCACTCTATTTCTCCCTTTCTGATGACATGGCCCAGGAATTTAAGTTTCCTCTCATTTAATGTTCTCATTAAAGATCTTTTTATATGGGCACGTTGGAGTACTGTCTCATTAGTTACCCTATCTCTATGTGATATTTTCAGCAATTTTCTAAGAAACCACATTTCTGTTGCTTCTAAGTTTCTTTGGAGTTCTGGTGTTGTAGTCCATGTTTCAGAAGCATACAGCAAGATTGACCAGATGTAACATTTTAGTAGCCTAAGCCTTGTTGTCATAGAAATGTGTCTGTTGGTAAAAATGGTTTTCATCTTTTGGAAGTTGGTTTTGGCAATGGCAATTATCCTTTTGATTTCTTCTTTACTTCTAGTATCATGTGATATAAAGCTACCAAGGTAATTAAAGCTGGTCTTTTGATCAATCTCTTGGTTACTGATGTACAATTGGCAGTTTGGAGTATCCTGCTGTTTTGATATTACCATACATTTAAAGTCTGCATTTGTTTGTACTACTTTGTCAAGGAGGATTCGTAGGTCTTCTGCATCACTTGCTATTAGGCTGGTATCGAATGCCTATCTTATATTGTTGATGTTAACGCCTCCAATTTTTATCCCATCCAGGTCTTCTATTTCTCTGAAAATCATTTCACTATAGATAATAAATAATTCGGGTGAGGCAATGCATCCCTGTCTAACTGCTTATATTATCATCAATTTTTACCACCGCCATTTGATTCCAATATAAATTTTGAAGCAGTTATTGGTCCCTTCCATCAATGTTTAGTTTAGCGAGAATTTGAAATAATTTTTCATGTTGCACTTTGTTGAATGCTTTAGTGAAATCAATAAAACATAAAAAAGACATCATTTTGATATTCAATTGCCCTTCCTGAAAGCATTCATAGTATGAAAATTGCATTCCTAGTTCCTCTACCCTCAATAAACCCATATTGCAGTTTAGAAGTTTCTGGTCTTGACTTGTTTTTAATTCGACTCAGAACAATTCTCAACAAAATTTTTATTATGTGACTCATAAGACTGATTGTTCTATAATTTTCATAGTTAATAGTTCGAGGAATTTTTGGCAGAGTTATAAATACTGATTGTTAGGCAATACACCAGATTCATATATGCCATTAAACAGTTCAAAAAGAATGTCTATGCCCAGATATTCTAGGGCTTGTATCATTTCCACTGAAATTCCATTAGGTCCAGTGGCTTTACCATGTTTCATGCTTTTCATTGCTTTAGTTATTTCTTCTTTGGTAATAGGTGGGCCAGAATTAGGGCATTTAATATCTGGGGGTTCCCCACTATTATCTTCAAAAAGCTGCACTATATACTGAATTCACCTCTCACATACTTTATCTGGGTCTGTTAGTATGGGTCTGTCTGTTGATCTTATGCATCCTGTAGAGGAGGTTTTCTTAATTCCAGTAATTTCCTTAATTTTCTTGTGTATTTCTTTGCTGTTGTTAATGTGGGCGTCTACTTCATTGCATTTTTGATTCAGCCATTCTTCCTTTGCAATATTGCACAATTGTCTGGTCTTTTTATATATATTAATCATATATATTTTTATATATAAATCATATAATTAATGCCTCACAGGTGGATAGGGTAGTTAAGACAGCTTATGGGGTATTAGCTTTCATAAGTCGAGGGATAGAGTTTAAGAGTCGCGATGTAATGATGCAGCTCTATAAAACTCTGGTTAGGCCACAATTGGAGTACTATGTCCAGTTCTGGTCGCCTCACCAAGGAAGGATGTGGAAGCATTGGAAAGGGTAGAGAGGAGATCTACCAGGATGCTGCCTGGTTTAGAGAGTATGCATTATGATCAGAGATTAAGGGAGCTAGTGTTTTACCCTCCAGAGAGAAGGAGGATGAGAGGAGACATGAAAGAGGTTTACAAGATATTAAGAGGAATAGATAGAGTAAACAGCCATCGCCTCTTCCCCAGGGCACCACTGCTCAATACAAGAGGACATGGCTTTAAGGTAAGGGGTGGGGAGTTCAAGGGGGATATTAGAGGAAGGGTTTTTACTCAGAGAGTGGTTGGTGCATAGAATGCACTGCCTGAGTCAGTGGTGGAGGCAGATACACTAGTGAAGTTTAAGAGACTACTAGACAGGTATATGGAGGAATTTAAGGTGGGGGCTTATATGTGAGGCAGGGTTTGAGGGTCACTACAACATTGTGGGCCGAAGGGCCTGTACTGTGCTGTACTATTCTATGTTCTATGTTAATAAATAATAATTCAGAAATATAAACAATTTAAAAATAATTAGCACACTTAAAACACTAGAAAATGTTGCAATCAAGATACTTAAAACTATTAAGTTAATATTTGAAATCTTTCATATTTACTCAGTTGATTCAAACAAACAAATTGCCTGGAACTTACCTCCGTTCCCTGAAAAGAACTGAGTTGCTGAAGCCCTGCCAGTTTTAATTGAGAGCTCAGATTTCCCACTGTAATTACTGGTGATCTCCTTCATCAGAATTCCAACATAATGTGGCCAGCTCGAGTCACTTGTGTTCATGTCGTGATCCGTAGAAGTTATTCCGATTGTCAGTCCAGCCCAGCGCAGAGCACACAATAACCATGCAGGGATCCTCTGCTTTGGCTTCAAAGGAAGCAATGACAATGAAGGGCCAGAGTGGAATAATAAAACATAATTTGGTTCATGAAGCATGATTACACTATTATAAAACACAAGCTGGCCATTCAAATTCACATAAGCAGAAAAGATTCAACAGATCCTGGAAATCTTGAACAATACACTCAAAATGCTGGAGAAATCTCTCACTGCTATGGTTGGAAGTTCCCACCTGCTTCAAAAGGGCAACAATTATACCAGTGCTCAAGAAGAGCAGTGTGGGTTGCCTTAACGACTATCGTCCAGTAGCACTCGCACCCACGGTGATTAAATGCTTTGAGAGGTTGTTCATGGCTAGAATCAACACCTGTCTCAGTAAGGAGCTGAACCCACTGCAGTTTGCCTATCGCCACAATATGTCTGCGGCAAACACAATCTCGAAGGCTCTCCACTCAGCATTGGATTATATGCACAATACAAATACTTTGTCAGGATGCTAATTATTGACTATCACTCAGCGTTAACACCATCATTCCTGCAGTCTGGATCAAAGTGCTACGTCCTTGACTTCCTAATGAGAAGACCACCATCTGTGTGGACCGGAAATAACACCTCCACCTTGTTCACAACCAACAATGGTGCGCCACAGGGATGTGTGCTTGGCCCACTACACCCATGACTGCATGGCTTGGCACAGTTAAAGTGCCATCTATAAATTTGCTAATGACACAGCTATTGTTGGTGGAATCTCAGATGGCGACGAGAGGGCATATAGGAGTGAGATATACCAGCTAGTTGAGTGGTGTCGTAGCAACAAGCTTGCACTCATCATTAGCAAAACCGAAGAGCTGATTGTGGATTTCAGAAAAGGTAAGAGGAGGAAACACAAACCAACCCTCATCGAGGAATCAGAAGTGGAGAGAGTGAGCGAGTTCGAGTTCCTGGGTGTCAATATCTCTGAGGACCTGACATGGACGCATCAAAAGAAGACAAGACAGACACTATACTTCATGAGGAGTTTGAGGAGATTTGGTTTGTTATTTGAAATACTCGAAAACTTCTACAGATATACCATGGAGAGCATTTTGACTGGCTGCATCATGGTCTGGTATGGGAGGGCAACTGTATATGATTGAAGTAAGTTGCAGAAAGTTGTAAAATTAGTCAGCTCCATCATGGGTACTAGACTGTAGTATCCAAGACACCATCAAGGAGCAGTGCCTCATGGAGGCAGCATCCAGTTTTAAGGACCCCATCACCCAGGACATGCCCTCTTCTTATTATTGTCATCAGGAAGGAGGTAGAGGAACCTGAAGGCACAATTTCAGCAATTCAACAATAGCTCCTTTCCCTCTACCATCTGATTTCTAAATGGACGCTGAACCCGTGAACGTTACCTCACTATTTTTTATTTCTGTTTTTGCATTACATATTTAATTT
This sequence comes from Mobula hypostoma, assembly GCF_963921235.1. Taxonomy (NCBI): domain Eukaryota; kingdom Metazoa; phylum Chordata; class Chondrichthyes; order Myliobatiformes; family Myliobatidae; genus Mobula; species Mobula hypostoma. The sequence goes on along the minus strand of NC_086102.1, from coordinate 29,450,763 downwards.
AACTATATATATACCTCCTGTAATTCATGTTTTTCTTCTATATCTGTCATGTATTGGCATTGTACAGCTGCTGCAAAGTTAACAAATTTCACAACATATACCAGTGATATTAAACCTGATTCTGATTCTGAAACTCAGTGTGTCAGGCAGCATCAGAGGAGAATAAACTGTCGACGTTTCCGGCTGAGACTTGCTGAAGTGTCTCCGCCTGAAACAGCAACTGTTTATTCAAGCTCACACAGTCTGCAAAGAGAGCTTTTGAAAATATTTTCTCAAAGGTAAATTACATAAAACTCCAGAATACATACTGTATCTTTTATAGTCCTTACAATGACTTGCCCATGCCAATTGACTCAGCATGGCTTCAGAAACTCTTATTGCATAATTCTCCTTCCAGCAGTCGGGGCTCCCTTTATCGGCACTTATGTTTATGATCCACAATAACATTATCAAATACCTGTTCAGTGAGCTGTTATTCAACTGTATTAGAAAGTTTATTCTACAAATCTGTGAGAGAGAAGTCCTTTCAATTTCACATAAACACAAGGCAGTAAACTGAGTTCTCACTCTGCTGTTAGATTCACCACAGAGTCCAGTCCTGGAACAGTAATGCCATGGAGAGTGTATCTGGATATATTGTTACAGATGGCCCTTAGATTTCGTACAAGGGGCAGTGCTCAAAGGAATGATGCCCCACGATGTGGAAGGGATTGCTGACTGTATAGAGAAAGTACAGAGTTCAGAATTACCTGCTTTAAATTAAATTAATTCACTTTTTAACTAGAACCCATAGAACCATAGAACATTACAACACAGAAAACAGGCCATTTGGCCCTTCTAGTCTGTGCCAAAACTTTATTCCGCTAGTCCCAATGACATGCAGCCAGCCAGTCAATAACCCTCCAGACCTTTCCTATCCATGTATCTATCCAATTTATTCTTAAAGCTTAAGAGTGAGCCTGCATTTACCATGTCAGATGGCAGCAAGTTCCACACTCACACTACTCTCTGAGTGAAGAAGTTCTCCCAAAACCTTTCCCCTTTCACCACAAAGCCATGTCCTCTCGTATTTATCCCTCCTAATCTGTGGAAAGAGCCTACTTACATTTACTCTGTCTATACCCCTCATTATTTTGTAAACCTCTATCAAATCCCCTCTCATTCTTCTATTCGCCAAGCATTAAAGTCCTAACCTGTTCAGTCTTTCCCTGTAACTCAACTCCTGAAGACCCAGCAAATTCCTAGTGAATCTTCTCTTCACTCTTTCAATCTTACTGATATCCTTCCTATAGTTAGGTGACCAGAACTGCACACAGTACTCCAAATTTGGCCTCATCAATGTATTGTACAACCTCACCATAACATCCCAACTCCTATACTCAATCCTTTGATTTATGAATGCCAGGATGCCAAAAGCCTTCTTTACAACCCTGTCTACCTGTGATGCCACTTTCAGAGAATTATGTATCTGAACTCCCAGATCCCTTTGTTCCTCCACACTCCTCAGTGCCCTACCATTTACTGTGTATGTCCTACCTTGACTTGTTCTTCCAAAATGCAACACCTCACACTTGTCTGCATTAAATTCCATCTGCCATTTTCTGGCCCATTTTTCCAGTTGGTCCAGATTCCTCTGCAAGCTTTGAAAGCCTTCCTCGCTGTCCACAACGCCTCCAATATTAGCATCATCAGCAAACTTGCTGATCCAATTTACCACATTATCATCTAGATCGTTGATATAGACAACAAACAACAATGGTCCGAGCACAGATCCCTGAGGCATACCACTAGTCACAGGCCTCCAGTCTGAGAAGTAATCATCCACTACCACTCTCTGTCTTCTCCCACACAGCCAATTTTCAATCCAGTTTATAACCTCTCCATGGATACGTAGTGTCTGAACCTTCTGAACTAACCTCCCATGTGGGACCTTGTCAAAGGCCTTACTAAAGTCCATGTAGACAACATCCACAGCCTTTCCTTCATCTGCTTTCTTGGTAATCTCCTCGAAAAACTCTACAAGATTCATTAAACATGATCTACCACGCACAAAGCCATGCTGACTATCCTTAATCAGCCCTTGACTGTCCAAATACTTGTATATCCGATCTCTCAGAACACCTTCCAATAATTTACCTACTACTGATGTCAGGCTCATTGGCCTGTAATTACCTGGTTTACTTTTGGAGCCTTTTTTAAACAACGGAACAACATGAGCTACCCTCCAATCCTCCAGCGCTGCATCCGTGGCTAAGGACATTTTAAATATTTCTGCCAGGGCCCCTGCAATTTCTACACTAGTCCCTCTCAAGGTCCAAGGAAATAGGTCAGGCCCAGGGGATTCATCTACCTTTTTTTCACTGTAAGGCAGCAAACATCTCCACCTCTTTAATCTCTATATGTTCCATGACACTACTGCTTGTTTCCCTTCCTTCCATATACGCTACGCCAGTTTCCTGAGTAAATACTGATGCAAAAACTGTTTAAGATCTGCCCCCATCTCGTGAGGCTCCACACATAGACGACCACTTTGATCTTCAAGGGGACCAACTTTGTCCCTTACTATCCTTTTACTTTTAATATACTTGTAGAAAACCTTCGGATTTACCTTCACATTATCTGCCAAAGCAACCTCATGTCTCCTTTTTGCTTTCCTGACTTCCTTCTTTAGTATTTTCTTACATTTTCTATACTCTTCAAGTACCTGATTTGTTCCTTGTTGCCTATACCTGCTATACACCTCTCTCTTTTTCTTAACCAGATCGCCAATATCTCTTGAAAACCAAGGTTCCCTATACCTGTTAGCTTTGCCTTTAATCCTGGCAGGAATATGCGAACGCTGCACTCTCAAAATTTTGCCTTTGAAGGCCTTCCACTTACTGAACACGTCCTTGCTAGGAAACAACTTATCCCAATCCACTCTTCCTAGATTCTTTCTCATTTCCACAAAATTGGCCCTTCTCCAATTTAGAACCTCAACTCAAGGACCAGACCTATCCTTAGCCATAATTAACTTGAAAATAATGACATTATGGTCACTGGACCCAAAATGTTCGCCTACAAACACTTCTGTCACCTGACCTGTCTGGTTCCCTAATAGGAGATCATATTTGCATCCTCTTTAGGAAACTTTCCTGAACACATTTGACAAACTCCAAGCCACAGTGTGAGAGTCCTAGTCAATATGTGGAAAGTTAAAACCCCTACTATTACAACTGTCTGTTTCTTACATAGGTCTGCTATCTCTCTACAGATTTGCTCCTCCAATTCTCTCTGACTATTGGGCGGTCTATAATACAACCCTATTGGTGTGGTCACACCTTTCCCGTTCCTCAGCTCCACCCATATGGCCTCTGTAGACAAGCCCTCTGGGCTGTTCTGTCTACACACAGCTGTGATATTTTCTCTGACTAGTAATGCCGCTCCTCCCCCTTTCATCCCTCCCCCTCTATCACGTCTGAATCAACGGAACCCTGGAACATTAAGCTGCCAGTCCTGCCCCTCCTGCAACCAAGTGTCACTAATAGCAATATTGTTGTAATCCCACGTGCCAATCCATGCCCTAAGCTCATCTGCCTTACCTACAATACTCCTTGCATTGAAATAGATGCACCTGAGAACGTTTCTATCATGTACAAGCCTTTGATTTCTGTCTATACATGCAGTCCTCGCATGACCTTTATCCTCCTTCACCTCACTATCTGCTCTAACACTCTGGATCCCCTCCCCTTACAAATCTAGTTTAAACCCCCCCCCCCACCGGAGCAACACTAGCAAATCTACCTGCAAGGATGTTAGTCCCCCTCCAGTTCCGGTGCAAACTGTCCTGTCAGAACAGGTCCCACCTTCCCTGGAACAAAGCCCAATTGTCCAGAAACATGAAGCCCTCCCTCCTGCACCATCTCCTTAGCCACGTATTTAGCTGCATTATCTTCCTATTTCTAGCCTCACTAGCACGTAGCACGGGTAACAATCCTGAGATTGCAACTCTGGAGGTCCTGTCCTTCAACTTTGCACCTAACTCCCTAAACTCTCTTTGCAGGACCTCCTCCTCCTTCCTATCCATGTCATTGGTCCCTACATGGACCACGACATCCGGCTGCTCACCCTCCCTCTTGAGAATACAGAGAACTCGATCCAAGATATCGCGGACCCTGGCACCAGGGAGGCAACAGACCATCCAGGATTCTCGATCTCTCCCACAGAACCCCTAACTATCCCCCTAACTGTCCCCCTAACTATCGAATCCCTTATCACTACTTCTCCTCTTTTCCCTCCTTCCCTTCTGAGCTGAGGGTCCAGTCTCGATGCCAGAGACACGACCACTACAATCTGCCCCTGGTAGATCATCCCCACCAACAGCATCCAAAATGGTATACTTATTGTTGATGGGAACGACCACAGAGGTGCTCTGCTCTTTCTGTCTATTCCCCTTCCCTCTCCTGACAGCCACCCAGCTACCTGCTTCCTGACTTTTAGGGGTGACTGTCTCCCTGAAACTCCTGTCTATTTCTGCTTCTGTCTCACGAATGATTCGAATATTATTTGTTAATATTTTTAAATTAATGACATTTAAATACTTCAAATCTATTTCAGTGTTTTTTTTCAAATATCTCTTGAAAACATATTTGGGGGAAGTCAGTGTATAGAGGGCAGGGGTGGCACGCTGAGAGTCTTGTCGACGGGCTGGGTTTGGGTAATCCAGTCTGTTAATGCAGCGAGTTGATCATCTCTTTCTGCCAAAAGTATTGCTTTTGTCCTCGAAATAATAGCTGGAAAGATTATTTAATAAAGATCCAATTTAATAAAAGCATGGTATGATTTGCTATTTCTGAATGTCTCTGGCTAATGGGATGAGATTCTCCTCTGTTACAAGACATGCAGTATGATAAGTAAGGTAACTTTAAATAGTCTCAATCCAATTGTTAATATAATAGGCAACACACAATTGATCTTATTTCACTATTTGGTGACTTCTTTGTTGGGGAAAATGTGAAAATGATCCACACTCGTGTACCAAGTGACCCTGTGCAGAAGCTAAGAATTATCTTGTATCTACGTGTTCTACTTTGTCAAGAGATTGTGCAGATGCTGGAAATCCAGAGCAGCACACTCAAAATGCTGGAGGATCTCAGCAAGTCAGGCAGCATCTGTGAAGAGGAATAAATTGTCAAAGTTTCAGACCGAGACCCTTCATCAGGACTGGAGAGGAAGGGGGAAGAAACCAGAACAGGAAGGTTGATTGAGTTTTATTCCAGCTTCTTCCCCCTTCTTTTCCAGTCCTGATGAAAGGTCTTGGCCCAAACCTTCAACAGCTTATTCCTCTCCATAGATACTGCTGGAATAAGAAGGTGGGGCAGCTTTATTCTGGCTTCTTCCCTTTTCCTTTCCAGACCAGATGAAGAGTCTCGGCCAGAAATGCCAACTGCTGATTCTCCCTAGACACTGCCTGATCTGCTGTGTTCATCAGCAACTTTGATGTGTGTTGCTTGAATTTCCAGCATCTGCAGAATTCCTGTTGTTTGACAACAGCATGTCTACTATTTTAGATGCTTGTATAGATTTGGCACTTCACGCAAAAACTTTGTCAAACCTTTATAGATGCATAGTGAAGTATATCCTAACTAGTGCCATCATGGCCAGCATACCGACTGGAAAAGTGTTATGAAATTAACAAATGTAGACCAATTGATTCAATTACTGTTAAACCTATCCAGCAGGGCATGAACGAAGCAATTCTGTATGTTCAGTCCCAAAGAAGGGTCTCAGCCCGAAACATCAGCTGTTTATTCAGTTCCACAGAACTCAGCCTGACCTGCTGAGTTCCTCCAGCATTTTGTGTGTGTTACTTGGGATTTCCAGCAACTGCAGAATTTCTCATGTTAATGAAGTTCTGTATGTTTCGTCTCTGCACTTTTCCTCTAATGAATAGAAATAAATATTTGATTCTAATTTTGGGCTCCTAAAAAAAAAAATTGAAACTGTTATATGAGATGGATTAAAATCAACTTAATGGGATGTAGCCAAGTATAATGGTAGATAGTTACAGTGGATAGGGGGCAGTGGAGGTGGGGTGACGTGCTGCTGTTGGGAGAGGTCACGTAAAATGTCAGGGCCATGATTATGAATTTTGTCAAAGATGCAAAATCCAGCTGTATAGTTGATAAGAAAGAAGAAAGTTTCATCCGGGAGGACAATACCAAAGCATTAGTTGGATGGATAGAAAAATGACAAATAGAATTCACTGAGGAGATGATGCGTTTGAGGGGAAACATCAAGTGACAGAATATACAATAGATGGAAGGTTAAGGTACAGTTAGCCTTTGGAAAACATGTCCTTCAACACCTGGTGATAGTAGGACGGGCAGTTGAGAAGACATGAGATTTACTTGCCCTCATTGACTGAGACATGAAATATAAGGGCAAGGAGATGATCGAGAACCACATAAAACAGGGGTCCCCAACCTATTTTGCACTGCGGACCGGTTTAATATTGACAATATTCTTGCGGACCGGCCGAGCTGGTGGGGGGTGGGGTGTGGTAGAGTTGCCAACAGACAATAGTTGCAGTCAAATACGTTGTGTTTACCCCGAGAAAGACTACAATGACCATGAATCCTTGCGCGGGCACGAGTGCGCATGCGTGTACGTCCCCATATTTCTTTCTACAAATCGTTTTTGGCGATTCTGTTCCGGGGGGGTGGGTGTTAATCACGACCGGAATATAGATGATAATTAGCTAATACACTCAATTTCATTTCTAAAAGGGTTTATCTAATGGATTTAATATTAAGCACAGGGTGCATATTTTCCTCGCATGAATATAGTGATAGGTGAATTATCAGGGGAGCTTGAAGTTAGTGTTGAACGAACTTCCAGTAGAAGTGATAGAGGCAGGTTCGATATAAGAATAATTGGATAGGTATATGGACAGGAAAGGAATGCAGGGTTATGGGCTGAGTGCAGGTCGGTGGGACTAGGTGAGAGTAACATTCGGCACAGACTAGAAGGGCAGAGATGGCCTGTTTCCGTGCTGTAATTGTTATATGGTTATATAATTAAATCAATAGCATCATAACATTTTAAGTAACGTTTGGATATTAAACACACAGCACATATTTTCCCCATATGAACATATAAAATCATTGCAATGCACCAATATCGCTGAATCAGTGGGAGCCCTGGGCTTGTTTTCCTGCAATAAGATGATCCCATCGAGGGGTGAAGGGAGACAGCGATACTCGAAGGGGGTTCCTTATGTCCAGTCTACTCTGCAGTTCAGTTTTCGTTGCATTCATTGCAGAGATATGTTGGAAATGGAAGCAACGTTTTCAGTGCTTTTGTGGCTACCTCAGGATATTTAGCCTTGACTTTGATCCAGAATGCCAGCAGAGATGTTATGTCAAACATACTTTTCAGCCCGCCGTCATCTGCAAGCTCCAGGAGTTGATCTCCTTCCCGCGCTGACGTGGATGACGTGTGGGTAATGACCTCGCGTGCGTTCAAGCTCAACAGAGGGCGTGACAGGGAATGAGGAATGTTGCAGCTGACTCTCATATTGTTTCCTCGCGGCCCGGTAATACATGTTTTGTGGCCCGGTACCAGTCCGCGGCCTGGTTGTTGGGGACCGCTGACATAAAACATTTAGTTTGTCGTGGTCCGGTCCATGAAGTCCAGATTCTGGTTCACAGTCCGGTCCATCGTTCCTTATTCTAGGTTTTCTGGTTTTCACTTTTTTCTGTTGGGTGCCCTAATTGAGGCTGCTGATTCACATTTTGGGCTGGCTACATAAATAACTCCTTAGTACAGCTTCAGTTGCTGGATTGTTCCTGTCAAAATCCCCTGTATGTATTCCTTCTCTGCCCCTTCCTCCTGAAGTCTTGCTCTGCAACCAGTGTCTGGAGCCTTGCCAAGCCTTGCCTTGCCTTGCCTGTAACCCTTGCCTGCACTACTGTCAAGTTCAATTGCTGGAGCAAGACAAGGAACTGTCTATTGTTGTTTTGAACTGTCTCTGAGTCCATGCCTTTGTTAGGTAGGTCTGGCTATTTGCCGTACCTAGTGTTGGGAACTGTCTCAGGGTCCATGCCTTTGCTAGGTAGGTCTGGCTGTTTGCTGCTACCCAGAGTTGGGAACTGTCTCATTGTGTTCAGCATTCTGTTTATGAGTCCTGGCCCTACGTCCTGTTCCCAAGGAGGGGTGCTGGCTCTGTGTTCCATGTCCCTCCGTTCCTGTCTCTCCCTCGACCAAGGCTCGTCTTTGCCCAGTTCTGGAGTCCAAGCCCGAGTCAAGACTCAGGTCTGGGTCCTTGTCCAGTCTCTGGCTCGGAGTCCGAATCCAAGCCTCATCATGACCTCGCCTCGAGGAACCCAAGCCATGTCCTGTCTTGTAGCCACGTCATGTCCTCGCCTGGATCCGGGGTCCGAGCTCGAGTTGAGTCCCAGGTTTCGGGTCCTTGTCTAGTCTCTGGCTTGGAGTCCTTGTCCAGATTCCAAGTTCCCAGTTCCTCGTCCTGGTCCCACTTGCCTAGCCAATGTCCTAGCCCAAGTCTGTGTTCTTGTCCCAGCTCTCTATTCAAGCCTTGTTCCTAGTACTTCAGTGTCTGTGTCTTGCACTTGAGTCTGCCATCAGCGCCCCCCTTTGTGACAGAGTTGGTCTCAGCTAGACTCTCGTGCACATTTCTGATCATCACACTATAGGAAGGTACCTAGTGGGGTGCCAAGAAGATTTACAAGAATACTACAAAGACTGGAGAATTACTGTTATAAGGAGAGCCTGGCCAAGTTTGGGTTATTTTCTTTAGATCCAAACAGACAGCAAGAAGATCTAATTGTGGGGAATAACATGAGAGGCCAAACCAGAACAAGTTATTTCCCGTTGTACAAGGGGACATAAATTTAAAAGAAAGGAAGACTGGAGGAGAATTATGGGAATATTTTTTACCTGAGTACTGGAAGTCTGAAAGGATTTTGGAGGCAGAAACCTTCATGAGTACCTGGATAATCATCTGTAGAGACAAAGTTACAGACCAAGAGCTGGAAAATGAAAGTAACTAGAATGGTTGGGGGGTGGGAATCAAATTAAAGAGGCTAGGCGTGAGAAGGTTAGTTCACAACAGAGGGATGGGAACCAGTGCAGAGAGACAGAGGGGTGTAAAGTGAGCGTAGAAGCAAAAAGTACAAAGGAGAAAAGTAAAAGTGGCAGGCCGACAAATACAGGGCAAGCATTAAAAAGAGCCACTTTTCAACATAATTGTACAAGGGCTAAGAGAGTTGTAAGAGAGCGCCTGAAGGCTTTATGTGTCAATGCAAGGAGCATTCGTAATAAGGTGGATGAATTGAAAGTGCAGATTGTTATTAATGATTATGATATAGTTGGGATCACAGAGACATGGCTCCAGGGTGACCAGGGATGGGAGCTCAACGTTCAGGGATATTCAATATTCAGGAGGGATAGACATGAAGGAAGGGGAGGTGGGGTGGCGTTGCTGGTTAAAGAAGAGATTAACGCAATAGAAAGGAAGGACATAAGCCGGGAAGATGTGGAATCGATATGGGTAGAGCTGCGTAACACTAAGGGGCAGAAGACGCTGGTGGGAGTTGTGTACAGGCCACCTAACAGTAGTAGTGAGGTCAAAGATGGTATTAAACAGGAAATTAGAAATGTGTGCAATAAAGGAACAGCAGTTATAATGGGTGACTTCAATCTACATGTAGACTGGGTGAACCAAATTGGTAAAGGTGCTGAGGAAGAGGATTTCTTGGAATGTATGCGGGATGGCTTTTTGAACCAACATGTCGAGGAACCACTAGAGAGCAGGCTATTCTGGACTGGGTTTTGAGCAATGAGGAAGGGTTAATTAGCGATCTTGTCGTGAGAGGCCCCTTGGGTAAGAGTGACCATAATATGGTGGAATTCTTCATTAAGATGGAGAGTGACATAGTTAATTCAGAAACAAAGGTTCTGAACTTAAAGAGGGGTAACTTTGAAGGTATGAGACGTGAATTAGCTAAGATAGACTGGCAAATGACACTTAAAGGATTGATGGTGGATATGCAATGGCAAGCATTTAAAGGTTGCATGGATGAACTACAACAATTGTTCATCCCAGTTTGGCAAAAGAATAAATCAAGGAAGGTAGTGCACCCGTGGCTGACAAGAGAAATTAGGGATAGTATCAATTCCAAAGAAGTAGCATACAAATTAGCCAGAGAAAGTGGCTCACCTGAGGACTGGGAGAAATTCAGAGTTCAGCAGAGGAGGACAAAGGGCTTAATTAGGAAGGGGAAAAAAGATGATGAGAGAAAACTGGCGGGGAACATAAAAACGGACTGTAAAAGCTTTTATAGATATGTAAAAAGGAAAAGACTGGTAAAGACAAATGTAGGTCCCCTGCAGACAGAAACAGGTGAATTGATTATGGGGAGCAAGGACATGGCAGACCAATTGAATAATTACTTTGGTTCTGTCTTCACTAAGGAGGACATAAATAATCTTCCAGAAATAGTAAGGGACAGAGGGTCCAGTGAGATGGAGGAACTGAGTGAAATACATGTTAGTAGGGAAGTGGTGTTAGGTAAATTGAAGGGATTGAAGGCAGATAAATCCCCAGGGCCAGATGGTCTGCATCCTAGAGTGCTTAAGGAAGTAGCCCAAGAAATAGTGGATGCATTAGTGATAATTTTTCAAAACTCGTTAGATTCTGGACTAGTTCCTGAGGATTGGAGGGTGGTTAATGTAACCCCACTTTTTAAAAAAGGAGGGAGAGAGAAACCGGGGAATTATAGACCAGTTAGCCTAACGTCGGTGGTGGGGAAACCGCTGGAGTCAGTTATCAAGGATGTGATAACAGCACATTTGGAAAGCGGTGAAACGATCGGACAAAGTCAGCATGGATTTGTGAAAGGAAAATCATGTCTGACGAATCTCATAGAATTTTTTGAGGATGTAACTAGTAGAGTGGATAGGGGAGAACCAGTGGATGTGGTATATTTGGATTTTCAAAAGGCTTTTGACAAGGTCCCACACAGGAGATTAGTGTGGAAACTTAAAGCACACGGTATTGGGGGTAAGGTATTGGTGTGGGTGGAGAATTGGTTAGCAGACAGGAAGCAAAGAGTGGGAATAAACGGGACCTTTTCAGAATGGCAGGCGGTGACTAGTGGGGTACCGCAAGGTTCAGTGCTGGGACCCCAGTTGCTTACAATATATATTAATGACTTGGATGAGGGAATTAAATGCAGCATCTCCAAGTTTGCGGATGACACGAAGCTGGGTGGCAGTGTTAGCAGTGAGGAGGATGCTAAGAGGATGCAGGGTGACTTGGATAGGTTGGGTGAGTGGGCAAACTCATGGCAGATGCAATTTAATGTGGATAAATGTGAAGTTATCCACTTTGGTGGCAAAAATAGGAAAACAGATTATTATCTGAATGGTGGCCGATTAGGAAAAGGGGAGGTGCAACGAGACCTGGGTGTCATTATACACCAGTCATTGAAAGTGGGCATGCAGGTACAGCAGGCGGTGAAAAAGGCGAATGGTATGCTGGCATTTATAGCGAGAGGATTCGAGTACAGGAGCAGGGAGGTACTACTGCAGTTGTACAAGGCCTTGGTGAGTCCACACCTGGAGTATTGTGTGCAGTTTTGGTCCCCTAATCTGAGGAAAGACATCTTTGCCATAGAGGGAGTACAAAGAAGGTTCACCAGATTGATTCCTGGGATGGCAGGACTTTCATATGAAGAAAGACTGGATGAACTGGGCTTGTACTCGTTGGAATTTAGAAGATTGAGGGGGGATCTGATTGAAACGTATAAGATCCTAAAGGGATTGGACAGGCTAGATGCAGGAAGATTGTTCCTGACGTTGGGGAAGTCCAGAACGAGGGGTCACAGTTTGAGGATAGAGGGGAAGCCTTTTAGGACCGAGATTAGGAAAAACTTCTTCACACAGAGAGTGGTGAATCTGTGGAATTCTCTGCCAGAGCAAACCGTTGAGGCCAGTTCATTGGCTATGTTTAAGAGGGAGTTAGATATGGCCCTTGTGGCTACAGGGGTCAGGGGGTATGGAGGGAAGGCTGGGGCGGGGTTCTGAGTTGGATGATCAGTCATGATCATAATAAATGGCGGTGCAGGCTCGAAGGGCCGAATGGCCTACTCCTGCACCTATTTTCTATGTTTCTATGTTTAACTTGGTCTGTTTTAGAAACATAGAACATAGAAAACCTATAGCACAATACAGGCCCTTCGGCCCACAAAGCTGTACCGAACATGTCCTTACCTTAGAAATTACCTAGGGTTACCCATAGCCCTCTATTTTTCTGAGCTCCATGTACCTGTCCAGGAGTCTCTTAAAAGACCCTATTGTATCCGCCTCCACCACCATCATTGGCAGCCCATTCCACACACTCACCACTCTGCGTTTAATTTAAAAAAAAACAACATACCCCTGACATCTCCTCTGTACCCACTTCCAAGCACCTTAAAACTGTGCCATCTCGTGCTAGCCATTTCAGCCCTGGGAAAAACCCTCTGACTATCCACATGATCAATGCCTCTCATCATCTTATAGTTTTGGGCTGTTGTTGACAAGATGGGCTGTAAGGCCTTGTTTTGTGCCATTATTTTTGTTAGATTCTATAAAAAGCTACATCATTGTTGTCCACTTCAGTTTATTTATGTTGAACAAATGCATCTGCCCCACGGTAGCAGATAGGAGTGATAAATATTTCTTAAACTGCCAGTAAACTCTACAATAGACTGTTGATTTGCTCAACCTCTGTAACAGTGTTTTCCCTCAAGGAGTTGCCCAGTAGCTTCCCTTAAGGAACCACCCAGTCGGCACTAAATGTCGGGTGAAAGAATGCCATCCATCCAGTGAAGTCATGTCAATCTCAGATGACCTGGACCAGCAAACTGTGCTCTCAGCTCTTGTATATTATAAGATTAATACATAATCCTGAAAACACTGCATTGTACACGCGCCAATGAATACTCCAATTGTTTCATACCACATCTGGGTCAAAATCGATTACACTCCTCAGTAGTCTTCATTCTACTTCTGATGAAGTGCCTCAGCCCAAAACATCAACTGTTTATTCATTTCCACAGATTCTGTCTGACCTGCTGAGTTCCTGCAGCATTTTATGTGTGTTGCTCTGGATTTCCAACATCTGCAGAACCTGTTGTGTTTATGTTTCTCATAAGTGGAAACTGTTTTTGTGAAGTTTTCTTTTGGATGGTTTTGAATTAAGCTTTATTGTCATTCAGGTGCATGAATCTATTGTTGTTTGGCATAGATAAGACCCTTTTGGTGGTAGGCTTGGTAGAAAATAGAAATAGCCCCAGGGCCATTAATTGGGCCTACATCAGTCCAATACTTTTCCTTTGTATTCTGCACCACTGCAGATCATATGAAAGAGGAAAGCTTTTGGCAGGACATTACCCAGGGAGTCCACAGGTAGGACAGATAGACAGGGGGTAGGAATAGTGAGTTAAATGTTCATCATGGACTTTGAGGGAACCTGCCTGGGCTAAGACAGGCAGTAATCAGCACCACTTCGACTAAATTCTCATGGCAATTAAATAAAGGAGCATCCCACACACAGAAGACATCAAAGTAATAGAGCTTTGACCAGTGAGGAATCCAGACATCAGAAATTTGAGAGGAGGTGATTTCACTCAGGTCAACTGCCCAATTAGAAAAGGGCAGCAGTGGCTTTGATAGGCGAACAATCCACATTTGAGATTGATCAGCAAGGGCAAATTAAAGGAAAACAGCGACAAGTGCCGTGGCCATCGTCACAGTGCCTGTCATGTGAGTGGACACAATCAGACTGCTGATCTTGCGACTAACTCTTTGAGGCTTCAATCAGAGAAAACAAAGAAAAGAAAAGCTCTAGGTTTTTTTTTCCTTCCCTTCTTTATATCTGCTTAGCTAGGACATTAGAGATGCCTGGCAGGATAGTTGAAAGCTGGGAAAGCAGGGAGATGTCTAGTGTTGCTGACGACTGCAACTGTGAGAAGTGCATCCAGCTGCAGCTTCTAACAATCGGCGTTAAGGAGTTGGAGCTGGAACTGGATGAACTCTGGATCATTCCCAGGGCAGAAGGGACAATAAGACGTAGAGTGGTAGTTACACCCAGAGTGCAGGACACAGGGAGCTGGGTGACAGTCAGGAAGAGGAAAGAGGTTAAGGATTCAGTGCAGAATATCCCTGTGGCTATCCCCCTCAACAACAGGCACATCACTTTGTATACTGTCGGGGGAGATGACCTAGTAGAAGGAAGTCATAGCAGTCAGGTCTCTGGCTCTGAGTCTGACTCTGTGACTCTGAAGGGAAGAGGGGAGAAGAGGCACACTGTGGTGATAGGGGATTCATTAGTTAGGGGAATGGACAGGAAGTTCTGTGGGCAAGAATGAGATTCCCAGATGGTATATTGCCTCTCAGGTGCCAGGACACAGGACATCTAGGATTGAGTCCGCAGCATTCTTAAGTGGGAGGTTGAACAGCTGGAGGTTGTGGTCCATGTAGATACCAATGACATGGGTAGGACAAGTGATGAGGTTCAATGCCAACACTAATGAGGCCAGAACTAGGAAGATTATACAATCTAACACATGGCTAAGGAGCTGGTATAGGAGAGAAAGCATAAGATTTTTAGAAGGTGGGACTTGTACAGAAGCGATGGTTTGCATCTGAACTGGAGGGGGACTAATATCCTAGTGGGAAGGTTTGTAATTGCTGCACGGTGGGGTTTAAACTAGACTGGCAGGGCGATGGGAACCAGAGGGCCAGAACAGTTAGTGGAGAGGTTGTGGAGGCAGATGTTGGTAAGACCTCAGAAAAGTCAGGAATCAAAAAGTTGAGCACAATGCGATTAGTGTCCTGAGCTGCATATACTTTAATACAAGAGATGTCATAGGAAAGGCGCATGAGATCATCACCTGGAATTATGACATTGTAGACATTAGTGGGACTTAGTTGCAGGAGGGGCAGGACTGCCAGCTCAATATTCCCAGGTTCCATTGTTTTAGACATGACAGAGTGGGAAGGATTAAAGGAGGAGGGGTGGCGTTAATAGTCTAAAAAAATGTTGTGGCGGTGCTCTGTCAGGACAGACTGGAGAACTCGCTTAGTTATGGGGGGATCTGAGAAATAAGGAAGATACGACCATGTTAATGCGACTATATTGCAGACCACCTGTGTTAAGTCCTAGGGATTTAGAGGAACACATTTGTAGAGAGATCACATAAAGTTGTTACAGTTGGTGATTTTAGCTTCCTCATACTGACTGGGAATTCCATACTTTCAAAGGACCAGATGCGATAGAGTATGTCAAATGTGTTCAGGGAAGTTTCCCTCATCAGTATGTGGAAGTCCCAGAGAGAGAGCCTGCAATATTTGATCTGCTATTAGGGGATGAGACAGGGCAGGTGATAGAAGTAGGTGCAGGGCAACTCTTTGCATCCAGTGACCACAATACAACTAGTTTCAAAGTAAAAGTCCAAAAAGATGGGTCTGGTCTATGAGTTGAGATTCTGAAATGGAGAAAGGTCAATTTTGATGACATCAGAAATGATCTGACGGGTGTGGATTGGGACAGGCTGTTCTCTGGCAAAGGAATACCTGGAAAGTGGGAGGCTTCAAAACTGAAATTTTGAGAGTATAAAGTTTGGATATGCCTGTCAGAATAAAAGGTAAAGATAACAAGCATAGGGAACCTTGCTTTTCAAGAGATATTGAGGCCCTGGTTAAGAGAAAAAAAGAAGGTGCATAGCAGGAAGAGAGTCGGAACAGATGAGGTGCTTATGGAGTACAAGAAATGAAAGAGAACACTTAAGAAATAGATCAAGAAGGCTAAAAGGAGGCACGAAGTTGCTCTAGCCGACAAGGTGAAGGAGAATCCTAAAGGATCCTACAGATATGATAAGAGCAAAAGGATTGCAAGAGGCAATCAGAATGGTAATCCATGTGTGGAGCCAAAGCAGATGAGATAGATCTTAAATGAATTCTTCGCATATGTATTTACTCGGGAGATGGATGCAGATTCTATAGAAGTGAGGCAAAGTGGCATCACCTACATGGACCCTGTACGGATTACAGAGGATGAGGAGGTGTTTGCTATCCTGAGGCATTTCAGGGTGGATAAATCCCCAAAAACCCACACTAGATGACTCCCAATGCCTTTCCCCAACAATCCAGTGGTAATGTGGTCACCACTGCCAATAGTTAATGACAAATTTATGAAGGGACTATTTAATCATAATTTTCCAAAAAATCATATATTATGGATAGGATTTTCATTAGGGATGCTAATTAAGTGAACAATAACAAATCAGCAAATTAATATTAGACTATTTCACTTCTAATATCTATAATCACTAAAATGCTCATCTTTCTGTTTTTAAATCCTGAACACACTTTATATGGAGTACTTCTAATCAATTTTGGATTAGCAACCTAGACATGTAAACTTGATCAAAACAAGCTGTAGTCTATTTATTCAGTTCCCCAAGGCACTCTGCCCCTGGAGTATATCATTTCTTATTCAGCATGTCTGTCAAAGAAAGAGCTACTGCTAATCTGGTATCTCCACTGTCATTTTATTGAGCTGTGTGCCATGATACCATATGGCAATCAGGATATCTGAGCAGTATAATCATCTTCAAAAGACAATTCAATGATTGTTGCAATTAAAATAAACATGCAGCAATTAAATTACACTGATGATAATTTTTCTAATTAGAAAATTATTCTGAAGTTTTCCATTGAAATTAGTGTGTTCAAAGATTAGCCACTGTCCTAATAGAGGACAAGGGATTGCATAGCTGCTTAGCTATGTCTGTTGTAGCTGCAGAAATTAGCTTTATAATGCTTCTGCACTGTATTACTGAATTTGCATTATGGAATTGAAGATGGATATGTTTCAAAAAAACTAGGGAAACATGAACTTACAAATTTGTAATTGTGCCCAGTTTGGAATTACATGGCAAGTATAACAATTCAGATTAAATAGTTGTATTTATGTCTCTTTTTTAAAAAACATGAGCCAGTATTTAAGTGCCTTTGTTTTATAACATAATCTTCAGTTGTTCGTCCATCACTGACGTCGATGAGGACCTCGACACCATAATGATGGTGTCGAGACTAGCGCGTGATTTGGATTTAAGTGAGGGAGAGTTGCGCAGCGTCAGCCTCTCTCTCTCTTCCCAATTCCCATTCGGGTCCAGTGGCAAGACAGAGTCGAGACGGCTGGAGATGGGACTAGGTGCAGTGGATGACCAGGACATCTTCTGTGTCTTGTCCTGCTCTACACGTTCCACGACGCTTGCAGAGACCGCCTTCTTGACCGTTGGACCTTCCATTGGTCTCGTCCGCTCAATCCGCCAGAGTCTGTCTTCACATGCTGGGATAGACAACTCCTTATCTCACCGAGTGTTTGAGACCCGCTGGCTACTCTCAGCTGGTTTAGCTGGCTTGTCGAAACCGTTGCCCAGGGTGTGGCCGCTGTTGCATGCAAACAGCTACGGGGAGCCACAGGTGAGAGCTGAGTGCCAGGTGGGGACCAAAGGTGGACTAACATAATCTAATGCCCAACTGGAAACATGTGGCTGTGTTTTAGACGTACTAAAATTTATACAGGGCTGAGAGCAGAGGGGCTTTAAGGTGAGTCTGGAGATAACAGAGGAACATATAAAGGGTTCAGCCATGAAGCGTTTGTTATAAGGTAAGGATGGGTAATGTTGAGGTGGAGGAAGTCAATGGAACTTGAGGACTGCAACTCAAATTCACGTTATAAATTAGCAAGGCTGTAGAAGTTTGATTCATCCTGGAGAAGCAGGAGATGATGGCCAGAGGGTAGAGCTTGATACAAGAAACATAGCTTGAATCTATTGTTCTCACACAGTTTTGGTCCACATTTAATGCTGAATAAGTAGTCTTTATGGTAGCACTTGTGGAGCATGGGGATCTATAGCCAAGTCGGGTGGAGACATCTGGCTGAAGCAAAGGATGTCGGAATGGTGAGGGTGGATTGCCATGGGAAGAGTGTGGGACAGGTAGCAGAGGAGTGCCAGGCGTGGGGAAGGGGCATGTTTGCAGACACAACCAGCCTTGAGACACCAGGCAAGGTCATTTGATTCCAAACAATTGGTTTATTGATCATTACAGAACATTGCTCATGCTTCCCACTCCCTTACCTCTCCCTTCCCCTCTTCCCAACCATGATTCCCCTGTCTGTTTGTGTTCTCCTCTGCCTGCCCCTTTCCCACTCTCAGTCTATAATAGAGACCCATATTAGAATCAAATTTTTCTACAGCAGTACAGTGCAACACATAAAATAATGAAGGTACCATGCAAACGTTTTAGACACCCTAGCTATATATGTATATGTGCCTAAGGCTTTTACATGGTACTGTATATGTGTGAAAGCAATGATAGGTACAGTTGACACTGCTGAAGGTGATCATGAAGATAAGGAAAAAGAAAATACCGTGCTACTGATGAATATTATCATTCTACTTATTTTTTGTTAATTTCCACACAGGAAAAAAAGGTTTCTTAGGCATTTCATGGTCAATAAATAAATTAGCTTATAATCTTTGTTGTTTTATATGCAAATGTTAAAAGGCCTGAACAGATTAGCTATGGCAAAGTTTTTTCCCATAGTAGGGGAGTCTAGGACAAGAGGGCACGACTTCAGGATTGAAGGTCGTCCATTTAGAACAGAGATGCGAAGAAATTACTTTAGCCAGAGGATAGTAAATCTGTGGAATTTCTTGCCATGCGTGGCTGTGGAGCCCAATTCACTGGATGCATTTAAGGCAGAAATAGATAGATTCATGATTAGCCAGGGCATCAAAGGGTATGGAGAGAAGGCAGGGGAGTGGGGATGACTGGAAGAATTAGATCAGCCCATGATTGAATGGCGGAGCAGACTCGATGGGTAAAATGGCCTATTTCTGTTCCTATATCTTATGGTCTTTTGGTCTTAAATACAGCAGTTAATCAGAATATAGTAAGATCCAGTATTCTTCAATTAGTGACCGATAGTGCATTGAAGATTCAGTCCAGATAATAAGTACAAAATTTGAAATAAGCTCTTAATGCAAAGATCACTGAGCTTGGTCAGTGCCTTTCACTAATAGGGTCAGCATAGTCCCTGGATCTGTGGATTGCTAAGTGTTATAAAGCTGGCCAAACAGCGTGAAGTTCATCCATCTTTAATATGATGGTGGCGTTCCTTCCACCACAGAACACCAATTAACTGCCCAGAAAACTTAGTGTGCTTGATGAGCTCAGCCATGTTAGCTTCCTATCCTCCTATTTCCCCATTTCTTTTGCTGATTTTTCTGCTAAAGCAGTACAGTTATTCCATGATTAGATAGTATATTTCTTGAATTTTATTTCCATTATAAATTTGAGCCTTCAGAATCCGATCAACACAAATGTGTAACATTATTCAACTGGTATAGATTGTGCATTTAATTTCTGAGTTAAGTTCTCCTAAAGCCAGAAGGATAGCATTGAGAAATGTTTGCATAACCTTTAGATCATGAAAGGATTACTTGCAATGACACGCATTCAAATTTATGGATGTAAAATGCATGATACTGAACAAATGCAGAAAACATTAATTCCACATTAGCACAGGTCTTCCTCATTGTGTATATATGCAGATTAGATCTTCTGTCACGTTTCAAATTTCCTATCCAATCACCTAGATATCACTTCCACTCAGGAACGCCTGCAAGGTACTACAGAAGCTACAGGTTGCCTTCTGTGTTAGATCAGCCCTGATCTTATTGAATGGTGAAGCAGCTTCAATCTGCCAGATGGCCTACTCCTGCTCCAATTCCTTATGTTCTTATGTGCGCTTACCCCAAACAACTTTAAAGATCTTTAACTGTGACAGGACACTTCTAACTAAAATTGGCTTCAATCTTGAGTTAATTTGCAAGTACACCAAAAAGATTATTTCATTGAAGTAGAGCAACGTGAACATCAAAAACTAAGAACATAAGCAGGTAGTCAATCATCAATTCCTACCTATTAATGATTATGAGAATACTAATTTTGAGTAGTTAAGAATTCACTCTGCTGGTATTGTGATATTTATTGCTGGTTTTTTTGCCTTGCTACCTTTTGATAGAATTCGGAATCTAGAAATTCCACCTCAGAGAAAAAGTTGAGATTTAAGTGAAATTTACACAAGTAAATTCACTTTTGAAAATGATAATAACTTGTATTTGCTATAAATCTGAAATAGAAACAGAAAATGCTTCAAACATTCAACAGGTCAGGCAGCATCTGTGGAAGAGTGGTGAATCCATGGAACTATTAGCCACAGGTAGCTGTGGAGGCCAAGTAATTGGGTATATTTAAGGCAGATGTTGATGGATTCTTGTTTAGTCAGGGCATGAAGGAATATACAGAGATGACAGGAAATTGGGGCTGAGATGATTTTATCAGCCATGATGAAATGGTGGAGCAGACTCGATGGGCCAAATGGCCTAATTTTTCTGCTATATCTTATGGCCTTGTGATCTTATGGAAAGAGAAACAAGGAAAACAATTCTGGTCAAAGGCCAGCATTTTCTGTTTGTATTATTAGTTCACTTTGTTGTAGTATTTCCTCAATTATACCAAATACAACATTTTTTTCTGAGTCTTGTTTAGAACTCAATTTTTTTTTACAAAAATGATAAAGGCCCAATATTCCCAAAGGGTGCAAAATACATGTGTCAAATGATGCATATCACTGAACTCAGTGCGACAGTTTCAATTGCATAGAGAGTGGGATTGATTTGTAGTACAAATTAATTGTGAAATAGAATCAGAAGCTAACTCAGTTATATCAGATAGTGAAAACTCTGTTCGCGTGATGGCCTACACGCAGTAAAGAGAGCAAGCATTGGTGTTGTCAATTTCTATACAATGTTTATTTAGGGGAACTCATCAAACTGAATATGGAAATGTAATTAACATATATTGTTGCCTATCCTTAGAGAGAAATCAACCATGTATGAGGTCATTAATCTATCTCAGTCACAGTGACCAGGTCATTAGAGGTTGATTCCAGGGAGAATCTTCTCTAGCTGCTGCTTCCTATTTTATCTTAATTTCGACTTGACACTAAAGGCTGGCTGCAAAACTGTGCACAGTTCTCCTCAGTAGCTGATAACATCTTGGCAACTACTCATGTCTCTGTGCCACAATGAGTTATTCCAATCCTCTGTGCTCTGGTTCACAAACTGTCCATTGACTTCCATAGTCTTTGGATTCAGTGGCCCTCTCCCCTCGAAGAGACAGAGACACGAGTCATTTATTGCTGGTTGATTTCAACAGTCCTTAAATGCCAAAGAAATCACTCTTGCTGAACACCGATCATGGCAAAATGAACACAATTAGCACTCCAAAGTGCACCGACTCTTACATGAGCTTTGGGAGAAACAGATGCATTGTCCTGGCACAGAGCCATGATAGTGCTTGCTTTTAAACAGGCAGTTAAATTCTTAGTCTCTTGACTATTTAAATGGAATTCTAAGGCAAAACGTACTATAAGAAGCACATGCACTGTATCAGGTGAATTTTCCCATAGTGCTACAATGATGGTCCTAGAAATCACTGAAAGTTTAGAGCAATAGATGAAAGAGCTAAAGTGTAAATTAAACCCATAAATAAACTACATATTTTAATATTCTTAGAAAACCTACATAAAACATTAAGGTTTGAATTTTTCATTTTTTATCTTCGGTTCAATTTTGGGTATTTTCATTTTCATTCATACCAAAATCATGTATTTTCAGTTATTAAATTGACTTTTTAGTCAAGAGATGGAGCAACTTTCAATTGAAGGAGATGTGAGGGGTAAGTTTTTTACAGAGTAGCAGACGCCTGGAATGATTTGCCTAGGGTGGTGATAGAGGCAGATACTTTAGAGATTTTTAAGAGACGTTTTGATAGGCACATTAATGTGAAAGGAATCGAAGGATATGGATATTGAATAGGTAGAAGAGATTAGCTTAGTTGACCATTTGATTAATAATTGGTTCAGCACAACTTAGATGGGCCTGTTCCTGTATTGTACTGTTCTATACTTTATAATCATAACAAAGTGCTGCTATATTGAAATCCTTAACAATAAAAACACTGTTCATTCATAGTATTACATATTACAATTTACTACTGTCTTCCAAATTGCACTGACCAGCAAAGCACCATATAAATATGATTTGACAATGGTCCAGATATTCACTTTGAAGAAAGATGATTGAAAGTATACAATCTGCATGGTTGATATTTATTGTTCATACAGCTTTTCTTAGTGAGGAAAAAAAATTAGAAATCTATTCTTCCAAGTTCGTTGTTTGGATTTATATCCAAAAACATTACAATACCTAACAATATTATAGAGCATTGCCTAACACTGAACCCCGACAATATGAAATGTGATTTTGGTTTAAGGTAGGAAAGATCAAATTAAAGGCAAGTTTAGGAATGACTTCAAGACACTTTCCTTTACCATAACAATGATTAGTGCTTCCTAGTTGAGTGGCCAAAGTTAGGCCCTGGACTTGCCCAAGAAACAGGTGGGTCCTTAATGAATCCATTGTATAGGTGTCTGTGGATATATGACTTCATGAGATCTGAACGAAACTGCTTAATTAGCATTTCCCTTGTGAATCCTTTTGTGTCGTATCTTACTGACCTGTTCTAGACTTTTATTTCCCCCTTTAGGGTTTCATCCAGCAGTCACTGTATGGCAGCGATCCTGATAAGCTTCAAATGTTTTCAAGCTGTTCCAAACTACTGGTTAACAGCTGCATAGCTGTAATGCACAATGAAAACAGGAATTTGTACAGATGGATGCATTTGGAAATAGTTTCTAAATGATTTGTTGCAAGCTTCCAAAAGTCCTTTCATTTCTACATGTCTTAATGGAAGCAGAAAAATACATGCGAATGAATTTCTGATTCAGAATCAGGTTTAATATCACTGGCATATGTCATGAAATTTGTTGTTTTGCAGCAACAGTACATTGCAATATATAATAAAATCTGTAAATTACAATAAGTACAGTACTGTGTAAATATATATACCTAGAGTGCCCAAGATTTTTGCAACAGTAGTGTAGCAATTTTATGTATTGCACTGAACCGCTGCCGCAATAAAAGACAAATTTCATGACATATGTGACTGATTCTGATATGGGCTCTGTTGTAGACAGAGTTGGAAGGGGAAGGGAAAGGAGAATCATGGTTGAGAAAAGGGGAAGGGAGATGAGAGGGAACTGGAAGCACCAGAGAGATATTCTGTAATGATCAATAATCCAATTGGTTGGAATCAAGTGACCTTGCCTGGTGTCTCAGAGCTTGGTGTGTCTGTACCCGTGCTATCCCCAGTCGCTGGCACTTCTCTGCCACCTGTCCCACACCCCACCTGCGGTGCTCCATCAACATCCTTTGCTCCTGCCAGATGTACAAACTCAATCTCAACTCCACGTTGACACATACAGTGCTGTGCAAAAGCTCTAGGCAGCCTAGTTATATTTACCTGCCTATGACTTTTGCACAGCACAGAGACACACAGAAACACACACTCAGGTACTGTTCATGGATTTACTTTCCATTCAGAAATCTGATGATGGAGGGGAAGAAGCTGTTTCTGAAAGGTTGAGTGTGTATCTTCATGCTCCTGTACCTCCTCCTTGATGGTAGCAATAAGAGGGCCTTTCCTGGGTGATGAGGGTCCTTCAAGAAAGCGGCATTTATTTTCTCGAGGCATCGCCTTTTGAATGCTGGGGAGGTCAGTGCTCATGACGCATCTGGCTGTGTTTATAACGTTCCGCAGCTTTTTCCAATCCTGTGATGTAGTCCTTCCATACCAGATGGTGATGCAACCAGTTAGAATGCTCCCCACAGTACATCTGTGGAAATTTGTCAGTGACTTTGATGAATTCTCTTCAAACTCCTAATGAAATATAGCTGCTGTCATGCCTACTTTGTAATTGCATCAATATTTGGGGAGCAAGATAGATCCTCAGAGCTGTTGACTTCCAGGAACTTGAACTGCTTACTCTTTCCACTTCTAATCGCTCGATAAGAATGGTGTGGATTTCCTCACAATATTGTCCTGTTTTCAACAGGATAAACCTAAGGTTGAAGAGGACAGTAAATCAACGTTAAGCAAGTACAAATGAGACTCTTCTATAGGAGTGAAAAATAAGGTGATCTTTTCTTTTTGTGTGTGCCATACTCTGCCAGAGCCTCGGCGGCCACTTTTCAAGATTCTGTGAGTGGTCTCCCACGTCCTTCTCACAGCAGTTTTTTTTCACGAGGCTGAGTTGCGAGCTCGACACTCAACCCGGCACGGATGGAAAGCGTGCCCGGAAGCGGCCCGACTGGATTCGAACTCGAGAACCTTCGCTCGATGTCACTGCACCACCAGCCAGACAATAAGGTGATCAGTTAAGTATAAAACATACGCTACCTCTGTAATACCAATATTTTAACAAAGAATATGAGAAGGTTAAGAAATTTTGGCATGTCACCGAACGCCCTAACGAACTTCTGCATATGTATGTATTTATACATTGATTGTTTGATTGATTGAGATACAGCACAGAATAGGCCCTTTATCAAGACTAATTAATGGAATTGCACAATTTGTTTCCTCCTGCTACTGCAAAGAGGGTGACGCACAATTTCTTCTTCATCCGTTAGCTGAGAATGGCAAGAGATGATCTTGGTCTGCTGCCTTGAAACTTTATGAAGTCAAGAGTAAAAGTTGAGGGCTCCCAAGGTTAAAGTATCCATTCATTTCACGTGGTTGATCTATCCTGCCTTTCCCCCAACTGCGGAACGGGATGTAACCGAGGATTATGTTTATTTATTGAAATACAGGCCCTTCTGCCCCTTCATGCTGTGCCATCTAGCAACCCCCATTATAACTCTAGCCTAATCAAGGGGCAATTTACAATGACAAATTAACCTTCCAATCAGTAGTTCTTTGGACTGTGTGAGGAAACCAGAGCTCCCGGAGGAAAGGTGCATACATCAGGGTGCTCTTTACGATTACAGCTCAGCATTTAATACCATCATCCCCTCAAAACTAATCAGTAAAATTCAAGACCTGGGTCTCAATACCCCCTTGTGCAATTGGATCCTGGATTCCTCACGAGCAGACCCCAGTCAGTTCGGGTTGGCAAAAACATCCCATAGAACCATAGAACCATAGAACCATAGAAACTACAGCACAGAAACAGGCCTTTTGGCCCTTCTTGGCTGTGCCGAACCATTTTCTGCCTAGTCCCACTGACCTGCACACGGACCATATCCCTCCATACACCTCCCATCCATGTATCTGTCCAATTTATTCTTAAATGTTAAAAAAGAACCCGCATTTACCACCTCATCTGGCAGCTCATTCCATACTCCCACCACTCTCTGTGTGAAGAAGCCTCCCCTAATGTTCCCTTTAAACCTTGAGATTTGTTTGCTTACAGGCAGACACAAAGCAAGGAATCCAAAAGAATCCAATTTAAAATGAAGACCAACCCACAATGCACATAGAGAATGAAAGGAAGTAAACAAATCACTTAAGCAATAGAAGCGAGCAACAACAATAGCATTCCAAACCAAATTAAATCCAGATGCCCCTTCCTCTACTGTCTCCATCAGCACAGGTTTACCACAGGGCTGTGTGTTTAGTCCCCTGCTCTACTCGCTTTACACCTATGACAGTGTGGCTAATTACAGCTCCAACACCTTATTCAGGTTTGCTGATGACACCACTGCTGTGGGCCATCTCAAAAGTGGTGATGAATCAGTAAACAGAAGAGAAATTGAAAATCTGGCTGAGTAGTACTATAACAATCTCTAACTCAACATCAACAAGACCAAGGAGCTGATTGTGGACTTCAGGAGAGGGAAACTAGAGGACCATGAGCCAGTCCACATCGGAGTATCAGAGGTGGAGAGAGTCAGTAACTTTAAATTCACTATCTGAGAGGACCTGTCCTGGGCCGATCATATAAATGTAATTGCAAAGGAGTCATAACAGCACCTTTACTTCCTGAGGAGCCTGTGGAGATTCAGCATGACATCAAAAACTTTAACAAACTTCCATGGATGCATAGTGGGAAGTGTATTGACTGCCTATATCACAGCTTGGTAATGAACACCAATGCCATTGAACTGAAAATCTTATAAAAGGTGGTGGATTCAGCCTAGCACATCATGGGTAAAGCCTCCCAACCATTAAGCACATCTACATGAAATGTTGTCACAGGAAAGCAGCATTCATCATCAAAGATCGTCACCAGGCCATGCTCTTTTCCCACTGCTGCCACCAGGCAGAAGGTACAAGAGTCTTGGTGCTTGCACCACTAGGTTCAAAAACGGTCACTACCCCTCAATCATCAGGCTCTTCAACAATAGTCACAGTCAGAGTCATACTTTATTGATCCTGAGGGAAATTGGTTTTCATTACAGTTGCACCATAAATAATTAAATAGTAATATGTAAATTATGCCAGGAAATAAGTCCAGGACTAGCTATTGGCTCAGGGTGTCTGACCCTCCAAGGGAGGAGTTGTAAAGTTTGATGGCCACGGGCAGGAATGACTTCCTATGACACTCTGTTCTGCATCTCGGTGGAATGAGTCTCTGGCTGAATGTACTCCTGTGCCCACCCAGTACATTGTGTAGTGGATGGGAGACATTGTCCAAGATGGCATGCAACTTGGACAGCATTTTTCAGACACCACCATCAGAGAGTCCATTTCCATCCCCACAACATCACTGGCCTTACGAATGAGTTTGTTGATTCTGTTGGTGTCTGCTACCCTCAGCCTGTTGCCCCAGCACACAACAGCAAACATGATCGCACTGGCCACCACAGACTCGTAGAACATCCTCAGCATCGTCCAACAGATGTTAAAGGACCTCAGTCTCCTCAGGAAATAGAGACGGCTCTGACCCTTCTTGTAGACAGCCTCAGTGTTCTTTGACCAGTCCAGTTTATTGTCAATTCGTATCCCCAGGTATCTGTAATCCTCCACCATGTCCACACTGACCTCCTGGATGAAAACAGGGGTCACCGGTGTCTTAGCCCTCCTCAGGTCCACCACCAGCTCCTCAGTCTTTTTCACGTTAAGCTGCAGATAATTCTGTTCATACCATGTGACAAAGTTTCCTACCGTAGCCCTGTACTCAACCTCATCTCCCTTTCTGATGCATCCAACTATGGCAGAGTCATCAGAAAACTTCTGAAGATGACAAGACTCTGTGCAGTAGTTGAAGTCCGATGTGTAAATGGTGAAGAGAAAGGGAGACAAGACAGTCCCCTGTGGAGCCCCAGTGCTGCTGATCACTCTGTCAGACACACAGTGTTGCAAGCACACGTACTGTGGTCTGCCAGTCAGGTAGTCAAGAATCCATGATACCAGGAAAACATCCACCTGCATCGCCGTCAGCTTCGGTGTTGAACGCACTGGAGAAGTCAAAAAATATGACCCTCACAGTGCTCGCTGGCTTGTCCAGGTGGTTGTAGACATAGTTCAGCAGGTAGACGATGGCATCCTCAACTCCTAGTCAGGGCTGGTAGGCGAACTGGAGGAGATCTAAGTGTGGCCTAACCATAGGCCGGAGCAGCTCCAGAACAAGTCTCTCCAGGGTCTTCATGATGTGGGAGGTCAATGCCACCGGTCTGTAGACATTGAGGCTGCTGGGGCGCGGCGTCTTCGGCACAGGGATGAGGCAGGACGTCTTCCACAGCACAGGAACCCTCCAGAGCCTCAGGCTCAGGCTGAAGACATGGCGAAGTACTCCACATAGCTGAGGGGCACAGGCTTTGAGCACCCTGGTACTGACACCATCCAGTCCTGCAGCCTTGCTTGGGTTGAGACGTTTCAGCTGTCTTCTCACCTGTTCAGCTATGAAGCCCACCGTGGTGGTTTCATGTGGGAAGGGGTATAGTCATGAGAGCAGGGTGGGAGACTGTGAGGAGGGGTAGGAGGGGAGAGTGGAATACGTGTTGGTTAGGGGCCGACACAGATGACTCATGTGGGGGATGGGCAGGGACCACAATGTTAAAAGACGATAACTACATTAATCTATTGAGATGTTCCCATAGCCAATGATCTCACTTTAAGGGCTCTTTGTCTTGTTATTCATGTTCTCATTAAGATACTGTACTATTTATTTATATTAGCAATTGCACAATTTGTTGTCTCCTAAGCTCTACTTGACCTTTCATTGATCCTATTATAGTAACTATTCTATAGCTTTGGTGAGTATGCCCGCAGGAAAACGAATCCCTGGGTTGTATGTGGTGATATACATGTATTCTGATAATAAAATTTACTTTGTACTTTGAAACCCACACAGTCAGGGGAGAATGTACAAACTCCTTACAGATAGCAGTCGAAATCGAAGCAAAGTCACACAGGTACTGTAAAGCGTGGGGCAAACCACTACGCTACTGTGCTGCCCATGTCGCTTCCGTGGATTGTTGAAAGTACACTGAAGTTTAAGAAGGTTTGCTGTGTCACTGAACACTCTAATAAACTTCTACCAAAGTACTGGTGAAAGTATCTTCAATGGTTGCACCATGGCAATTCAAATACACGGGAACATAAGAAGCTGCAAGGAATAGAAGTGTTAGCCAAACCATCACTGGCACATTCCTCCCCAACATCAGCAGTAGCTATATGAAATGGTGGCTCAAGAAGGTAGCATCTACCATCTAAGATTCCTACCATCTGGACTATAACATCTTGCAGCAACTTGCTCCAAGTGCCATGTTACCAGCTTCAAAACAACCACTTCCTTTCTTCTGGCTCTTGAATAAGTTAGCTCTTGAGCCACAACTCAGTATACTAACATTATGATCACATTGTGTTAGAAGAGGCTTTGTTGTTTGCGTTCTAATTATATTTTATTTGTTTTTTTTTATTGTACTTAAGCTCATATGACAATAAACCACTTGAGTAGACCTGGCCTGACTTGGAAATATGTAAATTGTTCCGAGAGTATTAAATGATAGAACCTGGGTAGAGTTGATGGGAATGTGGGCTTTATAGGATTAGTGTAAGTGGGTGCTTAATGGACTTGTGGACAAAAAAAACTGTTTCTGTGCTGTAGGATTTCATAAGAAATAAAACCTAACTCTATCTTATAGAATTCTTTGAAAACAATGAACTATTTTAATCAGATTTTGTTCATCATGCAATTATTTTCTTCAAAATAACATTCTATAATGCCACACTGTTCTGCAACATTATTAGCTCTAACAGTTTACATTGGAACATCACACTCTGTATGAATCTGATTATAAGGATTTAGAAAACTATCATATCCAAGGGAGTGAAAATAATAGTTTTCTTCACACTAATATTATAAATGTAACAAATTATAAGGCTCTTTAAAATAAACTATAGTATAAGTTGAGAAAGAGCATAATTTCTACTCTGATGAGAGATTTGTCAGCCAGTAAAATATGGCCAAATTTCCAAGCATGTATTCATAATAAAAGGCCTCTCTAACCTGTCATTAAAAGCAGAACCCTTAGACAACAGCTCATGATTTCCTATTCATTGACATTCTAATACGCACTGCATGGAGTGGTAAAAATCAGCAAAGGGTACTTGTGTTATCTGATTTGAAACCCAGTAGTTCTTTTAACTCCACTAGCCTTCCTTGCCAAACAATATGATTCATTTCGGCAATTCAACTCAGAATACAAACTAATGAACAGTATCTCCCAGTGATTGGTATCCTGTCAGAAGGACTTCCGGTAAGAAAGACACCTGCTACCTCTAATGGTTCACGATGCTTTGAAATCAATTTTGATCAACACTTTTGATTTATTCTGCAGGGTATTTTTCAAATCTTTTTCTTTGAATGGGTCTGGACATCAAAAGGAATGAGACAACAGTTAATCTGACCAACGCTTCATCTTCCTATTTTGTATGTCACTAAACTGAATGCAGCTAAAAGAACTCAATAAGATTCCTGTTTCATAGAGAACCATTCTGTTTCAGAATCTTCCCTTGGATAAACAGTGGCAAACCAGTCAGGTCAAAAATAATATCTGCAAAGTTCACTTTCTGAAACTGTTTTCTGATTAGTAACTTTATTGTTACATTGGAACAATTTGAAACTCTTTAGCCCAAGTTATGATGTCTAAAAAAATATGGATTTTATCTATTGGCTCAGCAAGTACCTGAACTAAGTGCCAGTGTAGCCTGTTTGCAGCCGCTGAGGACAGAGGTGTTGGGGTCAGTGTGCTGGACTGCACTGGAGAGCTGGGGCAGTCTGGCACTAAGTCCAAGCTGGAGCCGGTGCTGCCCCCCAATGTTCACTCAGCAGAAGACAAGCCATGTTCTGTGTGACTGCAGACTGCTGCATTCATAGATTCAGGGTGTCGGACCATATATTTTTGTATCTATGTATCTTACTGATATCTGATATGCGCTTGCTACCTTATATGTGCTATTGGTTAGCAGACAGGAAGCAAAGAGTGGGAATAAACGGGACCTTTTCAGAATGGCAGGCGGTGACTAGTGGGGTACCGCAAGGCTCAGTCTGGGACCCCAGTTGTTTACAATATATATTAATGACTTGGATGAGGGAATTAAATGCAGCATCTCCAAGTTTGACGGTGGATATGCAATGGCAAACATTTAAAGGTTGCATGGATGAACTACAACAATTGTTCATCCCAGTTTGGCAAAAGAATAAATCAAGGAAGGTAGTGCACCCGTGGCTGACAAGAGAAATTAGGGATAGTATCAATTCCAAAGAAGTAGCATACAAATTAGCCAGAGAAAGTGGCTCACCTGAGGACTGGGAGAAATTCAGAGTTCAGCAGAGGAGGACAAAGGGCTTAATTAGGAAGGGGAAAAAAGATTATGAGAGAAAACTGGCGGGGAACATAAAAACGGACTGTAAAAGCTTTTATAGATATGTAAAAAGGAAAAGACTGGTAAAGACAAATGTAGGTCCCCTGCAGACAGAAACAGGTGAATTGATTATGGGGAGAAAGGACATGGCAGACCAATTGAATAATTACTTTGGTTCTGTCTTCACTAAGGAGGACATAAATAATCTTCCAGAAATAGTAAGGGACAGAGGGTCCAGTGAGATGGAGGAACTGAGTGAAATACATGTTAGTAGGGAAGTGGTGTTAGGTAAATTGAAGGGATTGAAGGCAAATAAATCCCCAGGGCCAGATGGTCTGCATCCTAGAGTGCTTAAGGAAGTAGCCCAAGAAATAGTGGATGCATTAGTGATAATTTTTCAAAACTCGTTAGATTCTGGACTAGTTC
Source organism: Mobula hypostoma (assembly GCF_963921235.1). Lineage (NCBI taxonomy): Eukaryota > Metazoa > Chordata > Chondrichthyes > Myliobatiformes > Myliobatidae > Mobula > Mobula hypostoma. Next base: position 29,419,434 of record NC_086102.1, on the reverse strand, counting down.
CAGAGGATTGGAGGGTGGCTAATGTAACCCCAGTTTTTAAAAAAGGAGGGAGAGAGAAACCGGGGAATTATAGACCGGTTAGCCTAACGTCGGTGGTGGGGAAACTGCTGGAGTCAGTTATCAAGGATGTGATAACAGCACATTTGGAAAGCGGTGAAATGATCGGACAAAGTCAGCATGGATTTGTGAAAGGAAAATCATGTCTGACGAATCTCATAGAATTTTTTGAGGATGTAACTAGTAGAGTGGATAGGGGAGAACCAGTGGATGTGGTATATTTGGATTTTCAAAAGGCTTTTGACAAGGTCCCACACAGGAGATTAGTGTGCAAACTTAAAGCACACGGTATAGGGGGTAAGGTATTGGTGTGGGTGGAGAATTGGTTAGCAGACAGGAAGCAAAGAGTGGGAATAAACGGGACCTTTTCCGAATGGCAGGCGGTGACTAGTGGGGTACCTCAAGGCTCAGTGCTGGGACCCCAGTTGTTTACAATATATATTAATGACTTGGATGAGGGAATTAAATGCAGCATCTCCAAGTTTGCGGATGACACGAAGCTGGGTGGCAGTGTTAGCAGTGAGGAGGATGCTAAGAGGATGCAGGGTGACTTGGATAGGTTGGGTGAGTGGGCAAACTCATGGCAGATGCAATTTAATGTGGATAAATGTGAAGTTATCCACTTTGGTGGCAAAAATAGGAAAACAGATTATTATCTGAATGGTGGCCGATTAGGAAAAGGGGAGGTGCAACGAGACCTGGGTGTCATTATACACCAGTCATTGAAAGTGGGCATGCAGGTACAGCAGGCGGTGAAAAAGGCGAATGGTATGCTGGCATTTATAGCGAGAGGATTCGAGTACAGGAGCAGGGAGGTACTACTGCAGTTGTACAAGGCCTTGGTGAGACCACACCTGGAGTATCGTGTGCAGTTTTGGTCCCCTAATCTGAGGAAAGACATCTTTGCCATAGAGGGAGTACGAAGAAGGTTCACCAGATTGATTCCTGGGATGGCAGGACTTTCATATGAAGAAAGACTGGATGAACTGGGCTTGTACTCGTTGGAATTTAGAAGATTGAGGGGGGATCTGATTGAAACGTATAAAATCCTAAAGGGATTGGACAGGCTAGATGCAGGAAGATTGTTCCCGATGTTGGGGAAGTCCAGAACAAGGGGTCACAGTTTGAGGATAGAGGGGAAGCCTTTTAGGACCGAGATTAGGAAAAACTTCTTCACACAGAGAGTGGTGAATCTGTGGAATTCTCTGCCACAGGAAACTGTTGAGGCCAGTTCATTGGCTATGTTTAAGAGGGAGTTAGATATGGCCCTTGTGGCTACAGGGGTCAGGGGGTATGGAGGGAAGGCTGGGGCGGGGTTCTGAGTTGGATGATCAGCCATGATCATAATAAATGGCGGTGCAGGCTCGAAGGGCCGAATGGCCTACTCCTGCACCTATTTTCTATGTTTCTATATGTGCCTTGCACTGCGTGTGACTGTTGGTACTGTGTTTTGCACCTTGGCTTTGTTTCATTCGGCTGTATTCATGGGCATTCATGTATGGTTGAATGACAATTAAACAAACTTGAACTTGAAGTGGTTTGGCATACAGTTCAATAGTTCCATTTAATATCTGAGAAGGTATACAATATACAATCTGAAATTTTTACTCTCTGCAGACATCATCAAAGCAGAAAAAAACCCCGAAGAATGAATAACAGAAAAAAGACATAAGAATCACCACCCCCTCCCACACACAAGAAGCATCAAGCAGCATTAACCCTACTCCCTCCCCTCCTCCCACTTATTCAAGCATAAAGCATCAGCATTACCACCACCAAGCATGCCAGCAACAGCAAAGCCCCCAAAGAGAGACCATGGTCTGCAGTACATCAAAAACTAACAGTTCACTCCAACATTTTCGACACCCCTCAGGGAGAGATAGATATTGCTCCTTCCACAGTGACAGGGCAGATTAACAGTCGCTACTTCAATGTTAGTCAGTCTGAAGTTTAGGTTTCTCCTTTGAGTTCTCCAACTCGAGAATCGGCAAACTGATTACCGAATGCAGAGCCCTCAGACAGCCACACTTGCTGTCTTCAATGTTCCAGCTCCCACTATGCTTCAGTATGTAACACCAGTGAGAATTCATGTCCACAGAGCCACGCAGGCCCCAAACCTGCACAAGCCAAAACGTGGCTGATTGGCAAGCTCCAAGATTATAATAGGTTGTCATGATAAATGAGTTACTGTATATCATGTTACCACAACACCACAAAACATAGGAGCAGAATTAGGCCATTTGGCCCATCAAGTCTTCTCCACCATTTCATCATAGCTGATTCACTATCCCTCTCAACACCATTCTCCTGCCTTTCGCCCATAATCTTTGATGCTCTTAATAATCAAGAACGTATCAACCTCCACTTTAAATGTACCCAATGACCTGGCCTCCACAGCTAAATAAAATAGGAAATACGATTTCCACAGATTCACTACCCTCTATCTGAAGAAAATCTTCCTGATCTCTGTTCTAAAGAGATAACCTTCTATCCTGAGGGTATGCAATCTGATCCTAGACTCTCCCACTGTTGAAAAACTGCTCTCTAATTCTACTTTATCAGGCCTTTTAATGTTTGGTAGGTTTTAATGAGATCCCTCTCATTGTTCTAAACTCCAGGGTGCACAGGACAGAGCCGTCAAGTTCTCCACATACATTAACCCTTACAGTCTTGAATCATTCTCGTAAGCCTCCTCTAGATTCTCCAATGCCAGCACATCCTTTCTTAGAAAACTGCTATGTTTTCCACAAGACATAAAAAGTTAATTCAATTGTTTGACCTTGGAAGCTGGTGCATAAAAATTAAATAAATGAAGAGGATTGGGATGTAATATGTACTGGCGAGGAGAAGTGATATGCCTTTTCTTGTAGGTGTGTGAGTGAAGCGCTTGCTCCTACACTCAGTGGCCGCTTTATCAGGTACAGGAATGTATGTAATAAAGTGGCCACAGGAGTGGAATCTGGTGCAGTCTCTTGCTGCTGCTGTAGCCTATCCACTTCAAGGTTCTATGTGTTGTGCATTCAGAGATGCTCTTCTGCACACCCCTGTTGTAATGAGTGATTATTTGAGTTACTGTTGCCTTCCTATCAGCTTGAATCAGTCTGGCCATTATCCTCTGATCTATTTCATTAACAAGGCATTTTCACCCACAGAACTACTGCTCACTAGTTTTTTTTTTTGTTTTTTGCACCATTCTTTTAAAACAATACACTGCTGTGCACAAAAATCCCAGGAGATTAATTCTGAAATATTCAAACCACCCCATCTGGCATCAAAATCATTCCTTGGTCAAAGTCACCCAGATGATATTTCTTCCCCATTCTACTGTTTGTTCTGACACTGAACCTCTTGACCAGGTCTTCATGCGATGAGTTGCTGCCGCATGATTTGCTGGTTAGATATTTGCATTAACAAGCAAGTGCAGAGGTGTACCTAATAAAGTGGCCACTGAGCGTTTACTACCGCTATCAATTTTGATTGACAGTTCTGCAGTTAAATACTGATTAATTCTATGGATAAATACCGACTACTTTCCTTTATCCTTTATTTCATGAGTTTCCACTGCACTTAGAATAGAAATACCGTAGGGAAGCAGCACAAAGGTTTGAATAGCTGCAAGCAATTTATATGATTTTATTTATCTCATAACATTCAAAATTTGGCTTTAGAATATCTAGGAAATTTATACTTTATGCTCTAATACAGTAATTTGTTCTTCCTTTTTCATAATCATGATTTTTCATAATCACTGTATTAAATGTTCACATCTACTTACATGGAGGTATTTGGAGTGGGTAATACATTGCTTTTATACAAAGTTTGTAATTTCTGTTCGTGGTCTAACACAGAAAATTTCACAGTTAGCTATGTACTTATGCTACCCAGATAGAGAAGGCCAGCCTTCAGTTGTTCGGACACTGACTTTCCAATGAGTCCAAGTAAAAAGTGTTACACAGAGTAAGTCCGCAGACTTACCCATCCAAAAGTAAGGCACGATTCATTAAAATAAAGGAGTAATAATGACATTCATGATTATAATAGTTGAGTTTTCTTGAAAAGAAAGTAAGGCATGAAAATGCCTGACGCAGGCCTCTCATGGTCTGAGTCGACGTTCCCTCCCCTCCTCTCTTGAAAAGCTTACCTCACAGTTTGGGCAGCACATCTAAAGGACACTGAATAAGAGGAGTTAGAAAACCAGCCATGATATTTGTAGTTTAAAGAGCTTTGCTTCAACAAGAGTTGTTGCTATAGAGATTTTAATGAACTACGGTCGAGGTAGGGCAAAATCTATGGGAAACTTAATTCCCGTTCATATCCTGCTTTTGTTCACCTGCTATGAAAACAATATAATTGAACCTCTCTGGCCTATAGAATTCAAGATTCAAGATTCAATGTTTGATTTCATTTCATAAAGGAGAACAAGATAATTGTTACTCCGGATCTGGTGCAGCACAAAAAAAAACAAAAGATAAAAATACAATAATAATAATAATAAACACAATAAATATAAATATGTAAGATAGCTTACAAACAGATTGTATGTCTATAAATGCACAGAAATGTACATGAGGTGTTTGCCAAGAGATGATAAAATAGTGGTGGTTGGGGTGTGGAGAGGTGTGATAGTGTGTGGAGGCATTGATCAACTTTACTGTCTGAGGATAGCAACTGCTTTTGAATCTGGTGGTCCTGGCAAGGATGTTATGTAGCCGCCTTCCAATGGGAGTGGGTCAAGCAGTCCATGAGCAGGGTAGGTTGGATCCTTCATGATGTTATTGGCCCCTTTCCCCTTACCTTGCTGTATATACTATATGGCCATGATGGTGGGGAAGCTGGCATGCTGGTGATGCATTGGGCAGATTAGACTACCCATTGTAGAGCCTTCCCATCCACCACAGTGCAGTTCCTGTAACTTGCAGTAATGCATCTTGTTAGGATGCACTGTACTGTACATCTGTAGAATAACATGACTGTAGATGTCCACAGTCCAGCTCTCTTCAGCCTTCTCAGAAAGTAGAGGCATTGGTGAGCTTTTCTGATTGTGGTTCACGTGTTCTGGGACCATGAGAAGTTGTGTGAGATGCGCATTCCCTGGAGTTTGAAACTGCTTGCAGTTTCCACTGCTGTGCTGCCAAACTGAAGAGTGGTGTGAGCACTGTGAGTTCTCCTGAAGTCGATAACCATCTCCTTGGTCTTGTAAGGGACTTGTCAATCTGTCATAGAAGTTCAGCTGTTCCTTACAAAGCTTAATGGTTTTGCAAGTGAGGGCAACCTTTTCATGCAGGGGATACATGGAACGAGCTGGCAGAGCAAATCATTGAATCAGGTACAATAATTTGATTTAGGAAACACCTGGATATGGGCGGAATGCAGGAAGTTGGGACTAGCTGGGTGGCCAATGTGGTCAGCGTGGACTCCTTGGGCCCAGAGGCTTGTATCCATGCTGTATTGCTCCTGCTGTCTATGACTCTAACTGCCTTCACAGCTGGAAATCTCTTTGGCATGATCTTATTAAATTCTACATTATGTTGCATTTATTGTCTTCCAAAGGGTATATTATTAAATAGATCATCATTCAATAGAAATGTTCAAGGGTATAGGTATAAATAATGACCATACTGAGGTGAAAAATCCGACAGTTTCTTTACTTTGGCATAAGCACTGTGGAATTCCTGAAATTGGGTCAAGCATTAGACCAAGTCTGTGGTTTCCTGTACCATCACAGTGAGATCCAATGCAAACTTCAGTTACAATTTGTTGCTCATGTTGTGACCAAGCCCAATGCAACCTTCTGGATTCAGTACTGAAATGTACAACTTCAGGTAATTTCTCAGATGTATCAGGACCTGCCCATCCTGACCTGGTGGGTTTGTCCTCCTGCCCTGCATTTTTCAACTCTCACATTCTCTTGTCTAGGATCTTTTGTCTACGTTCTTAAAACTCAAAGCAAGTGGTCATGGTAGAACTGACAGTGCCTTAGGAAGACCAGTTTGAAGACGCGTCCAAGCATAAGAAAACCAAACACCAGGAGCTATTCGGAGACAAGGTTGGCGGGCATGATGCAAGCCTATGGAGATGAGCTGTAGGGATATGGCTGAGTGCTCACTCTGCAGAACCTACTCTTTCTTTAGCATGATAGGGGATGCAAAGAAGAGAGCCATCAAAATCGTCACAGAATCTGCTGAGCGAGCCTCAGATGGCTATGGGTATAGGGATGTAACCCATGGGTCAATGCTGCCAGGACACAAGCTGGAGCCTTATCAGCTCTGGCTGGGTCGCCTGGGCCAGGGTGTCTGATGTTGAAAGACCCAAATCACTTGAAGACTACAGATTACATTACCGATGATGTTTTCCAGCACAGCCTTGGTCATGTCTCAGCATCAATCATCAACTACTCCTATTCATTCATTAACTAGATAACCTGTTTAAAAGCTTATCCCTATGTCACCCTTTTTTCATCCCATCAGAGGCTCACACTCACATTCCCATACAGATTAATAAAATTTTTTTATCTACATTTCAGTTCTGACAAAGGGTTTACAATACTGAAATGTTAACTCTCTCTCCTCACAGATGTGTCCATAGTTGCTATTTTCAGTGTTTTTTTAGATTTAGATTTAGTTTTTTTAGATTTCAGTATTCTGTTTTCACTTTCTAGATTAAACAGAAGGTCTAATTGCTAGTTCTCACTATTCTTCTTGATATTGATGATAAAAAAGAACTAATCAAAACATTAAGTTTTTCTGTCAATATTCTGGAATGCCCTGCTTAAGATTTTTACTGCTATACCATAGGTATTTCATTTTAGCAGTTCTATAAGAGCAGTCTGGTCTGCTTTTAGCATGTTTAGCTTTGAGTTAAAGATGAGGGGCTATGTTGTTCAATTTAGGAATATTGTGTCAGCCAATCAGGGTGATGGAACTGGGAAACGCTTCTAGAGAACACTGGGCAGAGAGGTTTTTGTGACGGACACTGGTGCGAGTCAAGGTCATTTTGGCGGAAGCTGGGACAAAACAGGAGGGAAGGTGGCTGAGGGTGACGTCCCTATTGCACAAGGTGCTTTGTGCAGATGAATGCCTTCAAGGAGGAAGGACCAATACTTCTGTGGAGGAGCCTGTTCATTTGAGATGGATTTCAAGCGACATTCGGAAGGTGGTGTGTGCTTTCGTGCAGACTATGGGTCCAGCACATGAGTTAAAGACAATTCAAGATGAGCTCTAACTTGTGTGCACATTTGGACTGGGTTAACTGTCATTGGCCCTTTTTGTTTATTTTTCTTTTCCTTTACCTGCTAACTGTTTGATAAAGCTAAAAATTGTAAATTTATTTCCTTTATAATTTTTTGTATACAGTGTAAAATCCGTTATTACCCGCCGATGGTTAATTTCAAATGGGCAGCATTTACACAGTATTCATTCAGATTAGGGTGTGGGTAGTCAAAACACCCCAGCTCTCCCGATCTGGCTGGACCCAGTCATATCGACCCTAGACGTATGGAGTTCGAGAAAGGTGCTTTCTTCCCCGCTGAGACTATTGGCTTGTTAGCTAGGGGCTAACCAGCCGGATTTCTAAAGCTGTCCGGTATAAAGGAGTTTCAATTCTTTTAGAGATCTGAGCACACCGCTTTATTTGGTATTGTTGGAGGAAAGGATATTATTTCGGAGTCATCTGACTTGCACATTTTGGGCTTTTATTTCTCTTCTGGCCAGAAGGACGCTCTTGCTTAAATGGAAAGATGCGGCCCGTCCTTTTCACGCCCAATGGTTACGTGATGTGATGTCGTGTTTAAATTTAGAGAAGATTCAATGCTCAATCTCTGAATCCAGTCAAGACTTTCAAACACTGTGGGGACCTTTTCCGAATTATTTTCAAAACTTTTGATTTGTTGTTAAAGCACAGATGATGACTAATTTTTTTTTCTTTTTTCCTTTACTAATCTGCTTCGGTCTTGGTAGTAGGTTAGATTTTTTTATATAATAAAATCACTATATTTCAATGTTACAAATGAATTAACCTGTATTAATATAGGGTAAGGAGTCTTTATATGCGATTCAGTATAATGTATTGATATATATTTTTTCCTGTACTCTGTATTCTTATATGAAAATTAATAAAAATATTGGAAAAGGAAAGAAAGAGATCTAAGCACTACTGGAAATTTCTATTATTACTGAATCAACAATTATGTTGTTATAATTCATCATTTTAAAAATAAATAAAGTAACTACCATTCTACTTTCCTGTTGTGGAAGAATCATAAATAGTTAGGAAACCTCTCTAAAAGCGTCATTTTGCTTTATGAAACATTATTGACAAAATGACAAGTGACCTGTTGGTTTGTGGCTATTCTCAAAATACACCAAATGTGTCTGAAAAAGTCACAGAACTGAAGTATATTTACAGTTTCAGAGCTGGTCTTACTAGCTGCTTAATTAAGACTCAAGCCAGCTCCAATTTGAAGTAAAGCAGACAAGGCAACCTTGTAACTTCACATTACCTCCTGGTATCTTGAATTCAAGAAATCTTCATCTTATTTCATTTTGTTGCCTCTTTTCACTCCTGTTTCAGAAGCTATTGAAGCTGAAAGGTGTGTGGTCTGAGAGGCTAAACTGAATTTGCATTTACCAGTCAATCTGAAGGTGTTTCCTGGAGCTGAGGGGAGCAGGTGGCTCTTACCCCAGCTGAAAATGAGCTGCTGAGCTAGTTATAATAGGAACCTGAGCAATTAATTTTAATTCATGGACCACCACTCTGCTCTAATCTGCCAAACCACACATGGGTCATTGAAAAGATAGCTTCCTGCAGACTAAGCATCCTTTGTTAGACATTCCACTGAGACTATTGCTCCATTTACACTCCACAAGAAGTATTAAAAATTATATAAACAGGAGCATGGAGAAACCTTAGTTTGCTTTTACAGATTGCAGCAGAATAAATGGGTGATTGCAGACACACAGAGACCTCAATCAATTGATTTACTGCATTGTACGATTGAGACTTTGCTTGTTGTTGCTGATATTTGTGAAAACTAAGACTTCTGGACCTTCCTCATGGTGTCTTGGCATGAATCAGAACCAGTTTGTCCATTTAATATCAGTGATATATACTCAGTGGCCATTTTATTAGTTATCTATGGTACCTAATAAAGAGGCTATTGTGTGTATGCTTAAGGTCTTCTTCTGCTGCTGTAGCCCATCCACTTTAAGGTTTGCAATGTTTCACATTCAGAGATGCTGTTCTGCACACCATTATTGTAATGCATGATAATTTGAGTTACTGTCACCTTCCATTCACCTTAATACAGTCTGGCCTTTCTACTGTATCTCTCTGATTAACACCTTCAGGGCTGCCACTCGTGGGGCGCTTTTTGTTTCTCAAACCATTCTCTGTAAACTCTAGAGACTGTTGTGTGTGAAAATCCCAGGAGATCAGCAGTTTCTGAGATAACAACAATCATTCCACGGTCAAAGTCATTTGGATCATGTTTCAAAGTATTCAAAGTACATTTATTATCAAAGAAAGTTTAAATTATATAACCTTGAGATTTGTTTGCTTACAGGCAGTCACAAAGCAAGGAATCCAGAAGAATCCAATTTAAAATGAAGACTAACCCACAATGCACATAGAGAAGGAAAGGAAGTAAACAAAACACTTAAACAATAGAAGCGAGCAACAACAATAGCATTCCGAACCAAATTGAATCCTTAAATCCAGATGCCCCTTCTAATGTTTAGCCTGAACAACAACAAAACCTCATGAGCATGTCCGTAGCGTTGAGCTGCTGCCGCATGATTGGTTGATTAGACACTTGGGTTAACGAGCAGGTGTACAGGTGAACCTAACAAAGTAGCCACTGTGTCTGGTGTGAAATGTGTTATCTGTGGCAGCAATACATAAAAATTCCTGTAAGTTATTCTTAACTTAAAATAATAAATACTGCAAAAAAGCAGGTGGTAAAATAGTGAGGAGGTGTTTATGGTTTCATGGACCATTTAGAAATCTGACGGCAGAAGGGAAGAAGTTGATCCTATAACACTGCGTGTCGGTCTTCGGGTTCTGAACCTCCTCCCAGTGATTACTAAAGAGGAAGTCTCAGACCAGAGTTTTGATCAAAAGTACAATAGTGGGAGGCTGTTGTACAGATCTAATGACAAATACATTTGCAGTATTTGCAGGAGCTAATTAATTATACTTTTCTGTTGCCTTCCAGATGTATAATATTTAAGACATTTCTACACTTTTATTTAATGGCTTGGTGATGGATCTTTGGAAGAAATTTCCTCCAGTTTTGCTCATAGATTATTTATAAGGCCATTGAGCTATGGTAGGGCAATCAGTTATGTTTTCCTCCCTTTCTGGGCTAGTTCCAGATGAGATATTTTCTAGATAAAGAATATCACTGGGTAAGTCTGCTGTTGATGAAACTTGCCCAAGTGGATGAGCAGAACTTCTGGTAAAGACTCCAGCGTGGGAGTGACAGGTGAAATGGAACTTTACCCATGCATCCGGAACATTTTCCCACTGCTCACCAAAGCTGTCACTGTGCATGGCCCTACCCTTGTGATTTGGAGCAAGTCCCCATCCTGTGGCCAGCAATATTTTTTTTTAAATCAAAGTTGAGAGAGGAAGGGAAAGAGGACAGCAGATGGGAAGTGGCAAAGGACAGGGGATACATCAGAGTTGGAATGAGAATAGGGGATCAATCAGGCAACGGGATAGGAAAGAACAAAGTAAGGGCAAATAAAGCACAAGCAGGCATTAACACAAGAGAACACAAGAGATTCTGCAGATGCTAGAAATCCTAAGCAACACACACAAAATGCTGGTGGAACTCAGCAAATAAGGTAGCTTCTAGGGAGGGGAATAAACAGTTGACAATTTTGGGCCAAGACCCTTCAGCAACACTGACTAGTGAAACTGGTCCTTACCCTCAACAACTTCTCTTTCAGCTCCTCCCATTTTCTCAAAACTAAAAGTGTAGCCATGGTCACTTGCATGGGCCCTAACTTTGCCTCTTTTTTTTGTTGGCCACGTGGAACCGTTTATGTTCCAAGCTTACTTTGCTCTTGTTTTGCTCCTCTTTTTTTTTAACCTCGTCCTGATGAAGTATCTGGGTGCCAGTCAGATAGGCCTGTCTGCCATAATGATGTTGAGCTTCTTGAAAGCTCATCCAACAATAGATGCTAAGATGAAGTCATTTCTTTCCTCCAAGTTGGTTCACTTGCTTTCTGCTGAAAACCTAATCTGACTGCGCTGTTCTTCAAGAATTGGCCAGCCCTGAGCATAATGGTGCTAGCAAGCCATGTTTGGTCTTCTGACCGGAATATATTCAGCACCCTTGGTACTTTCAGGTGCTTTTCAACATGGTGGGGCTCTGATTCAACAGTCACAGGTGGTTCATGCCATAGAACTTTCTGAGGTCTGGAGTCAGAAATGGGTCTCTATTGACTTTTGATTCCTGCCTGTAAAGAATTCTACCATTATCTCTGGTGGATCCGCCTGGCCTGCAAGGTAGGTTTGAACCGAGGGTCTGCGATGCACAAGTCTGAGAAATTAAATAAGCCCCCCGCTCCCCTGAATGTCATCTGTTCTCCAAGCAGACCTTCCACAATGTGGAGTTAACAGCCCCTCTATGCATTTTCATGTCTCTGTCAACTGAACAAAGTAACCTCAGTCTAGAGTTTTCCAGTCACATGAAATTTGGGTTAACCACATTATTATTGGAGTTTCTGGGAGTACTTTGTTTTGTACAACTTTACTGTTTTGACTATGTGTGCCAAAATGTGGGGACTCATTCAAACATAGCCCCTCTGAACAGGATTAATCAAATCAGCTTGCAATTCCTCTTTTGTGCTATTTATTCATTTAATGTAACTTTATGTCTTTCACTGTTTCACTGCCATAAAACAACAAACTTGCAGTCTTATGTCAGTGATAAACCAGATTCTGATTCTGATTCAGTTACAAGTGAAGCAATACTGGTAACGTAAAGGTAGCTGCTTACGCAGCAAATCACTGTAGAATTTGAAATTGCTGAATATGGAATAACAGATTTATGCACTGAAAACTGCAAGAAAGATGTCAAAAGTGAAAGAATAGATGTTTACCAAATCACTTCTGCTCCCCATCAGTGAGAGCATAAGGCTATAAGACCATAAGACATACAGTAGGAGCAAAATTAGGCCATTCAGCCCAACAAGTCTGTTCTGCCATTCCATCATGGCTGATTCCAGAACCCACTCAACCCCGTACACCTGCCTTCTCACCATATCGTTTGATGCCCTGATCAATCAGGAAATGTCATCTTCTGCCTTAAATATACCCATGGACCTGGCCTCCATCATAGTCTGTGGCAGGGCATTCCATAGATTTGCCACTTCCGGGCTAAAATATTCCTCCTTAACTCCATTCTAAAAGGTTGCCCCTTGATTTTGAGACTGTGCCCTCTAGTTTTGGATACCCCCACCACAGGAAACATCCTCTCCACATCTACTCTATCTAGTCCTTTCAATATTAGGTAAGTTTCAATGAGATCCCCCCTCGACAGTCTTCAAATCCCAGTGAGTACAGTCCCAAAGTTGCCAAACACTCCTCATATGTTATCCCCTTCATTCCCGGAATTATCCTCGTGAACCTCCTCTGGACATTCTCCAATGACAACATGTCTTTCTGAGATATGGGGCCCTAAACTGTTGACAATACTACAAGTGCGGCCTGACTAATGTCTTATAAAGCCTCAGTATTACCTACTTGCTTTTATATTCTGTTCCCCTTGAAATAAGTGTCAACATTGTACTTACAAACAAGGGAAAATCTGCAGATGCTGGAAATCCAAGCAACACACACAAAATGCTGGAGGAACTCAACAGACTATTCAGGTTTCAATCTGAAACATCGACTGTACTCTTTTCCATAGATTCTGTCTGGCCTGCTGAGCTCCCCCAGTATTTTGTGTGTGTTGCCAACATCGCATTTGCCGTCTTTACCACAGATTCAACTGTAAATTAAATTTCTGGGAGTCATGCACAAGGATTCCCAAGTCCCTCTGTACCTCTAATGTTTGAACCTTCTCCCCATTTAGATAGTAGCCTGCACTATTGTTCCTTTTATAAAAATGCATTATCATACATTTCCCAACACTGTATTCCATCTGCCTCTTTTTTGCCCATTCTTCCAATCTGTCTAAATCCTTCCGCAATTGCATTGCTTCCTCAGCACTACCTACCCTTCTGCCTATCTTCATATCATCCTCAAATTTCACCACAAAGCCAGCAATTCCATTATCCAAATCATTGACAAACAATGTGAAAAGTAACAGTCCCATACTGACCCCTGAGGAAAACCACTAGTCACTGGCAGCCAACCAGAAAAGGCCCCTGTTATTCCCATTCACTGCCGCCTGCCTGGCAGCCATTCCTATATCCATGCCAGTATATTTCCTGTAATGCTGTAGGATTTTATCTTGTTAAGCAGCCTTGTTGGCACCTTATCAAATTCCTCCTGAAAATGTAAGTAAATGACAGTCACAGCCTCTTTTTTGTCCATCCTGCTTGTTACTTCCTCAAAGAACTCTAACAGATTTGTCAGGCAAGATTTCCCTTTACAGAAACTATGCTGACTTTGACTTATTTTATCATTAGTTTCCAAGTAGCCCAAAACTTTATCCTTAACAATGGACTCCAACACATTCCCAACCACTGAGGTTATCATTTCCTTTCTTTTGCATTCCTCCCTTCTTAAAGGGTGGAGTGTCATTTGCAATCTTCCAGTCCTTCGAGACCATGCCAGAATCAAGTGATTCTTGAAAGATCATGATCAATGCATCCATTATCTCTTCAGCAACCTCTCTCAGGTATCTGGGATGTAGTCCATCTGGCCCAGGTGACTTACCCACCTGAAGACTTTTGAGTTTGCTTAACACTCTTCCCTTTGTAATAGCAATGTCACTCACTCCTGCTCCCTGACACCCACAGACCTCTGGCACACTGTTAGTGTCTTCCACAATGAAGAGTGATGCAAAGAACCCATTAAGTTCATTTGCCATTTTATTGCCCCCCATTACTACCCCACCAGCATCATTTTCCACCTCCCTTTTACTCTTCATATAACTGGAAAAACATTTAGTATCCTGCTTTATATTATTGGTTAGTTTGCCCTCATATTTCAACTTTTCCCTTCTTATAGCGTTTTTGGTGCCTTTTGTTTGGTTTTCAAGGCTTCCCAATCATCCAACTTCCCACTCACTTTTGCTACCTTACATGCCCTTAGCTTTTATGCAATCCTTAACTTCTCTTCTCAGCCACAGTTGCTTACCCCTGCCATTTGAGAACTTTTTCTTCCATGGGATATATCTATTCTTCACCTTGTGAACTATTTCCAGAAACTTCAGCCATCTCTGGTCTGCCATCATCCCCGCCAGTATCCTCCTCCATTCCACCTGGACAAGCTCCTCTCCATGCCTCTGTAATTCCCTTTATTCCATTGCAATACTCATACATGTGACTTATGCTTCTCCTGCTCAAACTGCAGTATGATTTCAATCATATTATGATCACTGCCTCCTGAGGGTTCTTTTACATTAATCTCCCTAATAAGATCTGGGTTATTACTCAGTACACAATCCAATACAGTCTTTCCCCGAGTAGGCTCAAGCACAAACTACTCTAAAAAGCCATCTCATAAGCATTCAACGAATTCCCATCATCTACTTGTAAACCTGTTGTCTCATCCTCAGCTCTAGTAAATCTGCCCACAAAAATATTAGTCACCCTCCAATTCAAGTGCAACTCATCCCTTTTGTACAGCTCACACCTGCCCCAGAAGAGGTCCAGTTATCCAGAAATCTGAATCCCTGCCCCCTTCTCCATTTCTTCAGCCACGCATTTATCTGCCATCTCACTTCTATTCCTGTCCTCACTGTTGCGTGGCACAGGCAGCAATCATGAGATTACTATCCTTGAGGTCCTGCTTTGCAGCTTCCTTCCTAACTCCTTGTATTCTCTTTTCAGGACCTCCTCCCTTTTTCTACCTTTGTCATTGGTACCTATATGTACCATGACATCTGTCTGCTCACCCTCCCTTTTCAGGATATTGTGGATGCATTCAGAGACATTGCTCACCCCGGCACCCGGGAGGCAAACCACCATCTCATGTCCACAGAATCACCTACCTATCCCCCTGACTATAAAGAACCCTATTATTGCTGCCATCTTGTTCAGTTCCCTACCCTTCTGAGCCACAGGGCCAGACTCAGTGCCAGAGGGATGGCCAATGTTGCTTCCCCCAGCAAGTCTCTGCCCCCCTAACAGTGCTCAAAATGGAGTACTTATTGTTGAGGGGGACAGCCACAGTAGCGCTCTCCAATATCATATGTACTCCCTTCCAGGGTGGAGAGGGCGGAGCTTAGTTATGACAGCGCTAAACGGCGACTCCTTTGCTTAAATCTTTGGAAACAGCTCTATTTCTATCTTTGATATCTCTTTTTTTTCCCTTTCAAGGTTCTTTTGAAGACCCCGACCTGGAGTTACACTCTGACTTCGGTTCTTTGTGGGAATGGGACCTGCCCTCAGGGCTTGACGACTGGCTGTTTTTCGATATCCCAAGGACGCAGCTTGGAAAGCAAGCGTGCGTTCAGGGTTCCAGATGTTCACGGCTCTGGAGACGAGCTGATTCAAGGCTGCTGTCGCCGCCTGATGCGTCTCGGGAGAACGTGGAAGATTGGAAGCAGTGGGTAAGTTGCTGGCTGTGTGTCCAGAGACCCGGGCCTTTCTAGGACCGACTCTCTGGGCACAGAGCTGGAAAAAGCGACACAACAGACTTTTAATACCATAAATTAGTGAGTTGTTTGTTATGTCTCCCCTCTTGCTGTGAAATGGGGACACCTCTTTTTCCCTTATTAGGGAGGGAGAGAGCCTGTGGTATGTCTAATTACTGCTTTTGGGGTACTGCAAGTCTGGGTCTTTATTGATGCTTTGCTGCACGCTTGCGTGCTCGGTGAGGGGCACCGATGCTGTTTTTTACTGGTAGAGGAGGGGGAGGGTTGTTGTCTTGTTGCTGTTTTGCGTAGGGGGGGTGCTGGGGGTGCTTTGGGCTTCTAACATTTAACTGTCATTCATTCTTTGGGGTACTCCTCTGTTTTCGTGGATGTTTGTGAAGAAAAAGGATTTCAGGATGTATATTGTATACATTTTTCTGGCATAAATGTGCCTATTGACAATTATTGAAACCTTTCCTCTCCTGACAGTTTATCTGTCTCCTGTAGCCATGGGGTGACTACCTCCCTGTAGCTCCTGTCTATCACCTCTTCACTTTCCTTAACAAGCCAAAGGTCATCGAGCGGCAGCTCCAGTTCCTTAACGTGGTCTCTAAGAAGCTGCTTCTCAATGCATCTGGTGCAGATGTGGCCACTGGGGAGGCTGGTAATCTCCCAAAATTCCCACATGTGACACCCAGAACAGAACACTGGCATTGTAGGCATACCCCCTATTCTCTCAAGAGTGAAATAAAAAAATAAGGAATGAGCTTACGTTTCCTCTACCTGCTCTTGCCAAAGCCTTACTACTCTGACTCAGACCACTACAACAACAACCGCTCCACTAGATGCTACCCTTTTTTTATGGAGACTGGATATTTATAGGTCTTCGCCGGACGTGCGGGAACACTTCAACTGCGTCTGTGCAGTACTCCAGTCAAAGCCTCTCGTTGAAAAGACTTTCTGCTTTTTAAAGTTCTTCACCAACACTTGTGTGGGAATGCTTGAAAATATCCTTAAAGCTAAACAGTCAACAAAATTATTCTTTTCTTCTGAGGCACTCAAATTTAAATCTGATCAGTCAATGGGTCAAAAGCTAGGGGATAACAAGTTGCGTGAGACTGGGTGAAGCTCAGTGTATTTTTCCACCACAACCGAGAGTGAGTGTATTCCATTGCATAAACCAACAGGGCTATCCATAGACCCACTTAACCATTAAAGTTGGATAAGTGACTTTCGGTTGGTGGGGTGGAGGTACGCCTTTACCAAAGGAGGAGCAAGGTGTTCCTTCCCGCCGGTAGCCTACAGTTCACCCTTGGGCAATGTGCAGCACCTGCTTGCTCTCCGAATCCGGTTCACGTGAAGCCATGGGAGCAGGTAGTGGATGGGCATGTGAGCAGCTGGTGCATATCACAAGTCCTGGTTGTGCGACCACTGATGCTAGGCAGACAATCTCTGAAGAGCATTGATAATGGCTGGGGTCACTTGTCTTGTAAAGACACTGTCCTGAAGAAGGCAATAGCAAACTTCTGTAGAAAAAATTGCCAAAAACAATCATAGTCATGGAAAGACCATGATCACCCACATCATACAACACCGCACATAATGATGACGATGAACTAACTTTATTTCATTAGTTGCCTTCACCGCTCATTAGTTTTCTTCATTTCCTGCAAAACTCTCTATCTTATGAAAGCTTTTCAGTCTGATTATGAGCACAGGAGAAATGTGCCTAAATTTGCTTCAAGGCTTCAGCAGTTTTAATCGCTGATATTCCTGGGAGTGAATAGTCTCAGTTGCTGTTACACTATGATGGTGCAAAATTTCACCAGAAACTAATTTTAAATGTAAAAGTACAATTCATAACATTCAGGCAAGTCAGGCACTAACAAAACAACCAGGGGTGCATGAAATCTTCCAGCCAATGTTCTTACATTCATTAATAACTGGTATTAACTCTACCAGAATTTGATTTTCATTTATGTAATGCCAACTTTCTGGCATCAAGTGGACAAGTTTCCAAAACAACCTGTCAAAAATGGCAGACCTTCATTTCAAATCTACTACAGCTTCTGAATGCAACATTTTAATGCAGTTATATAATTATCCTTGTTACCATCATTAGTCCTACAACCTTCTGTGAACTTTATACTCTGTCAGTCAGAGACCTGGAAATTTCTCTTCATAGTTTGATAAAAAGAACACTACGGTGCTGTTGAATCTGAATCTAGCCTGGAGCAGAGTGACACCTTGTTCATATCCAGATTTCTCAGCATCCATCCCGAAACTTCATCTGTGATTTTTCACAGGCATTTTTAAGAAAGCTCCCCGAAATTATGTCAACAATATTGCAATACTCAAAAATGACTCCACAGTGAGATTTGTGAACACATTGAACACAACAACAGTTCCTGTTTATTCACAGAACAATTAACTGTAACTAACATTTTTCACTAAAACTGTGACTGCGTGGTCAGATATTGGTCTAACTTCATTTACAAGCTTGCAGAAGGCACTGCCCATGTGGTCCAAATCTCAAATTAGGATGAGTCAAAGTATGGAAAGGAGATAGAGAGCCCAATGACATGGCGTCATGACAACAGCCTTTTCTTCAATGTCAGCAAAACAAAAGAGCTGGCCATAAACTTCAGGAAGGGGGTGATGCATACACTGCAACTTATATCAAACACCATAGCCAGATGCATCATGGTTTGGTACAGCAATTGCACTGCCTGAGACCACAAGAAACTCCAGCGAATAGTGGACGTAAGTCAGCATATCAGGAAAACCAACCTCTCCTCAATGGACTCTGTCTAGACCTTTTCACTTCCTTGGAAAAGCAGCCACCATAATCAAAGAGCCCACCCACCCTGGAAATTCCCGCTTCTCCCCTCTCCTCTCAGGCAGAATATAGAAGGCCAGAAAACACATACCACCAGGTTCAGGACAGCTTTTACCCTGCTGTTATAAGACTATTGAACAGTCCCCCTAGTACAAAGACTCTTCACCTGAAAATCTTCCTTTTTATTGTCCTGCACATTATTATCTGCCTGTACTGCACTTCACCTATAACTGTAACACTTTATTCTGCACTCTGTTATTGGTTGCCCTTGTGCTACTTCAATATACTGTTGTAATGAAATGATCTGTATGGGTGGCATGCAAAACAAAGTTTATCACTCTACCTCAGTACATGTGACAATAATAAATCAACTCCAATGAACAAATTCCAACTGTGCTACTTAAAACAACATTCAAGATGCTGGAGGAGCTCATCAGGTCAGTAGCATCTATGGAGGGAAATGGGTAGTTAATGTTTCAGGTAACTCTTCATGACGAATCTTGACCCTTAATGTTGACTGTCGATTTCCTCCCCTTAGATGCTGCCTGGCCAGTTGAGTTCCTGCGCCTTGTGTGATGCTCCAGATTCCCGCAACTGCTGTCTCTTGTGTCTCAATTAAAGCGATTTTTTTTTTATCCTCACAAAGATCAAATACGTTTCATGTAAGTCTTGATGCTTTCAGCTGATGGAGATTAAGGTCATGATTGCACATCTTCTAGACCTTCAAGTGTATTCCAGTCTGCTACCATGACTCCACCACATTTTCTGGTGTGCTGCTGCATTAAGCAGACCAATTACTCAGAAGAAGCAACTTTCATCTACCTTTCATGTGCTCACATGCCTCATAGATAGATGACTAAAGAAATAAGGCAAAAATTGAAATTTGCAGGAGGTGCATCATTTACTCACATTTTAATTAAATTTTTGATTAAGTGAAATAAAAAAGAACTCATCTAGGAATGATGGATCAAACACCAGTAATAACATGTAAGATTTTGCCATTAGGAGAACTATATTTTAAACAGGGTCTTTTCAAAGGCAAGCTAAAGCTGTGATTACTTTTTCCTAATCTATATGTGATTTTTAAATCATTAGAGCCCAGCAATTGGATTTTTACCCTTTATTAGTGCAGTAACCCAATGATGCATGTGATTCCAACACCCACTCAGTTTCCCTGCATAACAAAATTGCTCACTTTGGTCATAAAGGTGTTTGAAAAAATATTAGGATGAGTTTTACCCAGCATCATGTGCTAAAATAACACCCAAAAAGTTCCTGACAGGACCAGGCTTAGCTGAACATAGATTCTGACAATTGTTTGAGCAGTGATACAAGAATTATTGCAAACCATAAAGAGATACTGTGTTCCTCTGGATACTCAATCATACAACCGGTTCCTCAACTTCTTCACTCACAGACCAGTCAGTTCAGATTGGCAATAACATCTCTTCCACAATCACCATCTGAAATGGTGCACCACAAAGCACCTACACCCCCTGCTCTACTTGCTTTATACTTATAAATGTGCAGCTAAGCACAATTCCAATGGCATGTTTAAGTCTGCTGTCAACAACAGTACCATTGGCCGAGTCAAAGGCGGTGCTGAATCAGCATATAGGAGGGAAATTGAAATCTGACTGAGTGGTGCTGCAACAACAACCTCTCACTCGATGTCAGCCAGACCAAAGAGCTGATTATTGACTACAGGAGGAGGAAATTGAAGATCCATGAGTCAGTCCTCAATGGGGAATCAGAGGTGGAGAGGGTCAGTAACTCGAAATTCCTCAGCATAATCATTTCAGAGAATTTGTCCTCAGTCCAGCACATAAGTGGCATGACAGAGAAAGCATGATAGCTCCTTTATTTTCTTGGAAGTTTCTGTAGATTCAGAATGTCATCTGAAACTTTGGTAAAATTCCATAGATGTACAGTAGAGAGCATACTAACTGATTGCATCATGGCCTAGTGTGGAAATGCCCTTGAATGGAAAAGGTTACAAAAAGTAACGGATACAGCCCAGTACATCATAGGTAGAGCCCTCCCCACCATTGAACACGTCTACAAGGAGTAGTGTTGCAGAAAAGAAGTATCCATCATCAAGGACCCCCATCATCCAGGCCATGCTCTCTTCTTGCTGCTGCCATCAGGAAGAAGGTACAGGAGCTTCAGGACTCACAAACCAGGTTCAGAAACAATTATTACTCCTCAACCATCAGGCTCTTGAACCAGAGGAGATAACTTCACTTGCCCCCTCACTGAACTGTTCCCACAGCCAATGGACTCACTTTCAAGGACTCTTCATCTGATTTTCTTGATACTTATTGCTTTTTATTTTTTTATCATTTTTGTGTTTTTTTTATTTGCACAGTTTGCTGTCTTTTGCACATTGGTTGTTTGTCCATCTTTTGTGCGCAGTTTTTCATTTAACCTATGGTGTTTCTTTGTAATTACTGTGAATGCCCTCAAAAAATGAATCTCAGGGTCATATATTGTAACGTATATGTATTTCGATAATAAATTTACTTTGAATTTTGAACTTTGAATGCCTGCTGGGGAAGAAGCAGTAGAGAGAATAGAGTGAACACAAAGATTTAGAGAAAGAGTTAGACTGCCACTGAGTGAGACAGGAGGGAGATCCAAGCCATTGAAGTACTTGGAGACCTGGCAGAATCACTAAGGAAGGGCCAGCTGGCTGGCCCAGCTGTTGTAATCCCCACTCATTTCAGCAATACAAAAATAAGTCTTGTGTCTACACAAGAAATGTCAGGAAAAGTGGCACTCCACTGAAAACAGCTGGAGCAAACCATTTCAGTAATTGGATCAGGGATTCATTCATTGATGTGCTATGATCAATGCAGATGGGCCCACTAACAAGGATGTGAGGGATTACTATGAGTTATCTGGGATCCCTCAATTAGTGAAAATGTGAATTCTGCTGGTGTTAATTGGAATGTTGCTTTTTCTGGATTTGGGACTTTAGTCTTGATTTTTTTTTACAACTAGTGCCTCTCTGGTTCTCTGACCGTCTGCATCACAGCGTCTGTATGGAGGCTCCAGTGCACTGGGTCGAAGAGGCTGCAGAGGGTCATATACCCAGTCATCTCCATCTTGGGCAAAATCATAGAAACATAGAAAACCTACAGCACGATACAGGCCCTTCGGCCCACAAAGCTGTGCCGAACATGCACTTACTTAGAAATTACATAGGGTTACGCATAGCCCTCTATTTTTCTAAGCTCCACGTACCTATCCAGGAGTCTCTTAAAAGACCCTACTGTATCTGCCTCCACCACCATTGCTGGCAGCCTATTCCACGCACTCACCACTCTCTGCATAAAAGCTTACCCCGATATCTCCTCTGTACCTGCTTCCAAGCACCTTAAAACTGTGCCGTCTCGTGTTAGCCTTTTTAGCCCTTGGAAAATTTTCTGACTATCCACACGATCAATGCCTCTCATCATCTTGCCATTATGCTAAATCATGCTACCATTGTGGACATCTTTGAGAGGCAGTGCCTCAGGAAAGCAGCATCCATCACTAAGGACCTTCACTATCCCAGACATGATCTCTTCTTGTCACCACCATTGGTGATGAGGTACAGAGGCCTGAAGACCCAGACTCAATGATTTAGGAACAGCTTCTTCCCCTTCTCCATCAGTTTTCTGAATGGAGCATGAACCAATAAACACTACCCTTATTCCCTTATATATTTATTCTCCAACTTACAGTAAACTTTACATCTTTCCACTAAACAACAATATAATGTCATTTAAGTTAGTGAATCTCGTTCTGATTCTTTCAGAGAAACTTATTGCCTGAATAGTCACTGATTGCCTCATTTGCTGGAGATGGGGTCTGAAGATATCATGCTGGCTGTCCCTTCTGTTAGTCTTCCTTATCCTCTGGTACATTTGAGCTGCAACTCTCTCGAGCTCCTGGTCCACATGCTGCTTTTGAGCCAATGTTGGCAATGCGCTTGAGATTATACACAACAACAACGGAGTCTCTGCTCTTTTTGGGCAGATACTGCAGGCATCCTGTACTGATGTGAGCAATGCAATATTACTTTCTGAAAGGTCTCCACAGTTATCATTTTAGAGAGCTACTGAGGCAAGACTGTAAGTTAGTGATGGGAGCTGTCCATATCCCTAAGGTCCACCCCTCTGGGTTGTGCTGGCTCAGGATATACGTGCTGCATATTTCCCAGGAACATGGCATTTGCAATCAGAAAAAAAACCTTCTGATGATCTGTAACCAAGTAAAAATATAGAAGATGGAACTTCTTAAACTTGAGGGAATTGTTGGGTTATTAAGGAATGCCCTGTAGGAACATAAGCAAAATCATGGGGAGTGGCTTGAGTGTCCAAAATACTACCACATCTTCACTGAAATCAAAGTAGGCAAAATCCTGTCTATGCGAATACAGAACCTGGGCGATCTTTATGATGCAGAGGCAGCCAGAAAACTGGGAGACTCAGAAGAAAATTGCTCTGTCCAGCTGGAAGAACCCTGTGAAGAGGAAACTGAGAGTTTACATCATGTTGACTCCACTGAGAGACTGTTCACACATGAATGCTCCAAGAAAGGTCACATCTCAGTGATTGTAGCCTGCAAGTACATTGATCGTCAGAAAGGTTTAGATAGTTTGTGATGTCTATGAAGACCTTGTCTGAGTAATTTCTCTGCAGATATTTGTGCTTTGACCTCCTGTCTCAAGGTCTTTGTCCCATACTGAGTGGGCAGCCCTGGTCATAACATTACCTGCAGTAATAGATTGCTGCAGATAAAGTTTGGGAAAAGCACTCCCTGTTAGATGTAACATGCTCTGTAGACCTTGGAAGGAGTTTGAACTGCTTGCAATTAGTTCTCAAGCTGTCCTGTCATGTCTTTTGATATCAGCTGTCTGTCCTTAAAAAAAAATGACTAAAGCAACAGATTGTCTCAATTTGTCCTGAGTGCTCTCTGACTGTTCAATGGCTGTCATTGGTTGCATGAAAGGTTCCAATTTATGCTGGTGAGGGGAGAAGTTATGTAAGAAAATGGAAGATTATGGGCTGTGTAGGAGGGAAGGGGTAGATTGATCATCGAGTAGGTTTATATAGGTTACCACAACATCGTTGGCTGACTATGTTGTCCCTTTCTATGTTGGATGTTGTGCGCATTGCACTATCACTAGATGTATGTCTGACATCAGAAAAAACATCCTTGAATTTTGTGGAACTGTCTGATTAATTTCCTTCAGGGCACTTTCAACCAGGAAATAATTGTCAGGATGATATTGCTGCAGATTAACTAGTTTATGCTCAATTCTCTATAATAACCAATCCAATGCCTTAGCAAAAGTGATAAAATTGCTTAAAGCATTTAGAAGTATTAACCAATATTAGTTAATATTAGTATTAACTAATTAGTATTAGTATTAACCAATCCAATGCCTTGGCAAAAGTGATAAAATTGTTTAAAGCATTTAGAAGTAATCTCATGACTCTCTCATTCAGAATGGATTTTGTGACATCATACTAATGTCTCAATGCCCGAACCTCCTTTAGATTACTCATCTATTTCCAATCCACAAGACATAGTGAATTCCACAGACTCACCATCCTCTGGTTAAAGTAATACCTCCTCATCTCTGTTCTAAAGAGACACCCTTGCATTCTGAGGCTGTGCGCTCTGATCTCAGACTACCCCTTACTAGGAAACATCCTCTCCACGTACGCTCTGTCTAGGGCTTTCATTATTTGATACGCTTCAATGAGATCCCCCCAACCATTCTTCTAAATCCAGTGAGTGCAGGTCCAGAACCATTTAACGCTCCTCATATCTAGACTGAAATGTCACTGCACATTGCACACAGCAGAAATTGTGAGAAGTCCCAATCATTTTCTGTGCGCAGTACTGCATCAATGGTAAAAATAGGTGATTAAATTATGCCAGGCATGTTGAGAAGCACAACAAAATCAAATGTGAACACAGTAAAAGTTTAATTTGGGGCCTGATCGTAATCAGCGTGCAGCTGCCTTAATTTGGAGTTTCTCATTTGCCTTTAATGGAATATATGCCAATTTAAGACAGCTGTGTGTTGATTAGAACTGGGCCGCTGGGCAACAAAGGTATTAATTTAAACAGAGATTTACAGCAGTTAATGAGAGTTTATACAAACATAGTTGGTAGAAAATGATATTTAAATTTGTGTTCCTTTAAAGGTTAAGTTCACTGAGTGAATATCCTCAGATAAATTAAGTCCATTGACTACCACCTGTCAATCCATCGTTCAACCTTTCAAATAGGGATCCCTCCCCAAGGATGGGCATTTAAGTCCTGTCTTGTGATTGATTAATTTTTAACAATCCCTTGGCACTGAGTCAAATAAGCAGGTGTAGCTCCAGTGTTGGTCCAATATCTGCTTTCTGAAACTCGGCAAACTCTCACAAATAACAAACCCCTAGGCAACACATACAAAATGCTGGCGGAACTCAGCAGGTCAGGCAGCATCCATGCAAGAGAACAAACAGTCGACGTTTCGGGCCAAAACAACGCCCTAAACCTCTATTGCTATAGCCATTCAACAGTGTTTTATCATAGGAGTTAGGATTATCAAGTTGTGGGCATGCTATACGGGCACTGGAAGTACGGCAATACTTGCAGGCTGGCTCCAGCATATCCTCAGATGGTATTGGTCATTAATGCAAACATTTCAATGTATATTTCAATGTTCCTGTGACAAATAAAGCTCATCTTTATCTTTATCTTTACAAGCCTCTCCTATATGGACTCTTTCTATACCACTGCCTCAGTAAAACAGCCAGCATGATGAAAGATCCCACCCACCCAGACCTTCTCTTTTCTCCCCTTTTCCCATCGAGCATAAGGTACAAAAGGACATACCACCAGGCTCAAGAACAGATTCTAATGTGCTGTCATCAGTCTTATAGTGGACCTATCGTATGATAAGATGGACCTTACACTTTACGTTGTTCTGATCTTACAATTTATTGTTTACCTGCACAGCAATTTCTCTGCAGCTTTTACACTTTCTTCTGCAGTGTTATTGTTTTATCTTGTTCTACCTCAATGCATTGTGCAATGATTTTTCCTGTGTGAATAGTATGCAAGGCAAGCTCTCCCTTTGTATCAGGAAGAAATGATGGAACGTCCAACTTAACTATTTCTACTAGATGTCATAAAACATGAGTCAGTGGCCATTTATTGAACGCGAACAGGAATTCTGCAGATGCTGGAAATTCAAGCAACACACATCAAAGTTGCTGGTGAACGCAGCAGGCCAGGCAGCATCTGTAGGAAGAGGTACAGTTGACGTTTCAGGCCGAGACCCTTCGTCAGGACTAACTGAAGGAAGAGTGAGTAAGGGATTTGAAAGTTGGAGGGGGAGGGGGAGATCCAAAATGATAGGAGAAGACAGGAGGGGGAGGGATAGAGCCAAGAGCTGGACAGGTGATAGGCAAAAGGGGATACGAGAGGATCATGGGACAGGAGGTCCGGGAAGAAAGACAAGGGGGGAGACCCAGAGGATGGGCAAGAGGTATATTCAGAGGGACAAAAAGGAGAGTGAGAGAAAGAATGTCTGCATAAAAATAAGTAACAAATGGGGTACGAGGGGGAGGTGGGGCCTTAGCGGAAGTTAGAGAAGTCAATGTTCATACCATCAGGTTGGAGGCTACCCAGACGGAATATAAGGTGTTGTTCCTCCAACCTGAGTGTGGCTTCATCTTTACAGTAGAGGAGGCCGTGGATAGACATGTCAGAATGGGAATGGGATGTGGAATTAAAATGTGTGGCCACTGGGAGATCCTGCTTTCTCTGGCGGACAGAGCGTAGATGTTCAGCAAAGCGGTCTCCCAGTCTGCGTCGGGTCTCACCAATATATAAAAGGCCACATCGGGAGCACCGGACGCAGTATATCACCCCAGTCGACTCACAGGTGAAGTGTTGCCTCACCTGGAAGGACTGTTTGGGGCCCTGAATGGTGGTAAGGGAGGAAGTGTAAGGGCATGTGTAGCACTTGTTCCGCTTACACGGATAAGTGCCAGGAGGGAGATCAGTGGGGAGGGATGGGGGGGACGAATGGACAAGGGAGTTGTGTAGGGAGCGATCCCTGCGGAATGCAGAGAGGGGGGAGGGAAAGATGTGCTTAGTGGTGGGATCCCGTTGGAGGTGGCGGAAGTTACGGAGAATAATATGTTGGACCCGGAGGCTGGTGGGGTGGTAGGTGAGGACCAGGGGAACCCTATTCCTAGTGGGGTGGTGGGAGGATGGAGTGAGAGCAGATGTACGTGAAATGGGGGAGATGCGTTTAAGAGCAGAGTTGATAGTGGAGGAAGGGAAGCCCCTTTCTTTAAAAAAGGACCTCCTGTCCCATGATCCTCTCGTATCCCCTTTTGCCTATCACCTGTCCAGCTCTTGGCTCTATCCCTCCCCCTCCTGTCTTCTCCTATCATTTTCGATCTCCCCCTCCAACTTTCAAATCCCTTACTCACTCTTCCTTCAGTTAGTCCTGACGAAGGGTCTCAGCCTGAAACGTCGACCGCACCTCTTCCTACAGATGCTGCCTGGCCTGCTGCGTTCACCAGCAACTTTGATGTGTGTTGCCATTTATTGAAAATAGTTTTCCATTTGAAGGAATTGGTTCGTGTATGATCCAGTACAAATTAAGATCACTCTCATGGTGTGCATATCCAACAGCAGTATACATTTACATATACCTAGAAATTGCAATGTTTGATGTCAAAAGAACAGTATTGATTGATTCAAAATTAATTTACTGTGAGAAAATCACATTAGTGATCCTTTCCAAGTGAACTCTTCTGGCAGAAAGCCTCTATGCCTGCCTGATGTTCTCCCAGCTTGGCAATGACATCAGTTCTTGTGCAACCCATGTTTAAGCCTTTTCTGACATAAATTGGAGCTTAAAGCTCCAGACAGCAACAGTTGCGGAATAGTTTCAGAAAGACCACCGCAACATTCTTGCATTACACTTGATTGAAAGGTACATTCTGCCAACATTGTTACAGGGCAGATTCAGAACTGCTGAAATAGCTCCCAAAGTCTGCAAGATATGTTTAAACTGCCAGTGAGTGTTAGTTTCAGCATTTAGCTGCTCAGCTGCTCATTCAATAGGTCTCTTGGTGGTAGTATCATTTGCTGCATGTGACATTGGAAGTTTCACAAAAATCATTGTAGATGCTGCAGTGTCAGTTTGCGGGCAGTACTGCACCTCTCTGGGTGAACTGTGCAGGAAACTTCTCTGGGTGGACCTCCTTGTATTAATCACTGGAATATATCACTACTCAAATCCTGCAAAAATGAGAATGCATTATTTACCTTTCCTTATACTAACTTTTCCGTAGCTATCAGGCTTTATGTCCTTTCACACCATCTATCATGTGTAGAGTTTATTCAAACACTTTCTATAGTCAGTGTCTACACAGGCCATTTTGTTCCTTCTCATCTAAAAGTACGACAAATCAAGTTAACCATAACTTACCCTTTAGAAATCCATATTAACTGTTGTTCATTAATCCATGCCTTTTTGATTGTTTTCTAATCTAATCCATATAATGAACTGTAGTTTTCCCACAAATGGGATAAAGAAGTAATAATTGTTTTATTATCTACGTTATCCCATCCTCCTTTCCAAATCCAATGATTTGTGTGTCCTCTGTTCTTCATTGAATTCTATAAGGTGCACTTTTAATAAATCTGTAAAGTAGATATGATCAATAATTGTGCCTTTGCTTTAGGAGCAGGTGCTTTCCTGTATGTACTGTATAAATAGACCCATTACTTTCCAAATCTGAAGCTGGTATCCAGAAGAGCAATCAAAAAGCATCTGGGGAAGCAAAAGATGTAAGTGGATGGGTATACCTAAAGGATGAGGAAATTGGAAGCGTTGCCAGCTATAACAGTATTAGGAGAGGTGGAACAGAACCTGGTAGATGATAGGTGGAATCATTGGATCTGGTAAGAGTGATGGGTGGGAGGAACCAGCTGGGAGTTGGGGGGTGGGGTGCTACGTGGTGTGGAAAGAATAAAGAAAAGACTGGTAGATGACAGGTAGAGGCAGATGAGGTTGGGTATTGAATTAATCTTTATGCTCAACTCTTTCTTTTGCTATCTATTTTCAAGAGCATCTAATTAGGTTTCATTTATTATTCTATCCTGAAGTTCTTTTCTTGCAAATGTTTGCTTGTCCCAGTTCATCATATAAAATCAGATCTAGCATTGCAATTGGAATAAAGAAGTAATAATTGTTTAATTATCAGATCTATCCCACTTGCCCTTGCAAATCCAATGTTTTGTGTTTCCTCCGTTTCTTTCCCAACCCTCTTCGCATCCTTCTGTGATGGTGCCTTTTCAATACTTCCAAATAATTGATGTGATCCTGAATGTTGAATTCCTGAATTTAAACTTTCTTTCCATCCCCATCATCTACATGTCTATTCCCCTAGCCAGGAATCTTCATCCTTTTTGCCTTCTGCAAAATTCCACGCCCACATCAACCTCCCCTTCTGGCCTCTTACCCTCTCAAATCTTATTCATTACTAACTGCCAAAACCGCCTATCTCAATTTTTTTCATACACACTTGTCCACTCTTACCTCCTGAACTTGCAGCATGCCTATAAGTTTGAACCAGCTCCAATATCATCACCAGATCTGCCAGGGAGGGTAGTGCACTCGTGATCTGATGAACTTGATCTCTATGTCACAGAGTTTAGATGTTAGCTCTCAGACACCTCCATATGTCTCCTGCTGAACAGGAACCCACTACTGAGCATTGTCTCCTGCACTGTCACTAACCTTATTTTCTCAGAAAATCTTCCTTTGCAACCTGCAACCCCATGTATCCCCAAACCCATACAGTCTGCTTCTACTTCCTGCTTCTTCTGCCTACCTTCTCCAGATATTTTTGCCATGTGAAAACTGTATAAATGTATAAACTGTATTCAAAACTTGTATATTTTCTTTTCAGAAATGAATAAAGATACACAAAATGTGAGTTCAAAGCTTAAAACAAGGAAATACTGAAAATATTGAGTAGATGAGGGAGCATCTGCAGAGAGAAAAACAGAGAAACAGAGATAGGGTTCCAGGTTGATAACAATTAACCATCAACCAGTTTTTGTTTTTCAGATTTCCATCATCGTAATGTTTGTTTGTCAATGTGAGTTCCTGGAATGAGTTTAGTACAGATCCCAGTCTGGTATCACGGTTAAAATGAGGGTAGGTTCCCTGATTTAGACTGGCATAGGTTCTCTGTGCGTATGACTACTATGAAACCCGCTTGAAAAAGTCAACCAGCATTCCTACTACTGATCATTGTTCAATGAACCCTGACAGTCTATCTGTAAGCTTACATGTCACTCAAAAGAAATGGATATCTCTCTATAACTTAATAGCTTGTAGTCTCTCAGCACCTGAAAGTAGCCATGAAGAACAGTAATTTTAATTGGGTACTGGAGGTTGAGTATTAACATGGGATGTTATTCCAGTCTTTAGGACATTGAGAGTAAAATCAGCATGGAAGTGGCATTGAGGATGTGGAACTCTGAACATCAGTTAAATAGATCTAATGTTCATAAAAATGTCAGCTTGACTTGACCTAAAACAACTACTGCTTTTTGTCTTTGTGAAAACTTGGCTTCCTTTGGGCTTGAGTTGGCTCCAACATAGCATACCAGGTAATGAGAGATTTTAATTGAACAAATTCTCGGAGGCAAACTTCATAATCCCACACTAGAGCCAGGCATCTGCAGCACTCTGGTTAACAAGTGAATAACCACTTTCATATTGATGACACTCAAAGGGTTAGACCTTAGCCTGGGATTTATCACAACTCAGTTTCTCAAAGCCTTGCAAGCTTAATGGATGTGGTCATCTCATAGAACAAACAACAGGAAGCTCATTTTTCTCCTGTGTGGATTAAGGAATTCAACCACACAACAGCCATTCTTTCAGTATTCCTGAACACCCATATGGTGGATTAAAATATACATAGTAACCAATTCTGAATGTCCCATTAAATAGAGAGGTCCTACTTTCCCCAGGACACGTGCAATTAAGCACAATTGAAAGATGGTGTTAATTGGAACGCTAAGCCAAAGTGGTGCTGGCAATGTGCGTTGCTACCCCAAGAGAGAGCATGGCGGAAAATTGATGCTGCGAAAATGGGTTGAATATTTGGTGACTTGGTATCTAATATTAAAATTGTATTCAAGGAATTACAGGTCAGTGTAATCAAAGTCACTTAATACGTTGAGGTACGTGTTCACCTATGTTCTGTAAGCAGTCTGTGTTTGTATGTTTGTGAATGTGTTACAATATTTATATCCTTACATCTACACAAGCAATTATGTCTATGTCTGCAGGGGCATCCTATTGCACATATATTTCATATTTAACATTCATTCTAACACAACCATCTTCACAATTTATAGATTTAAACAGGGCAAGAGGTGACATCAGCCTGAAAGAACTATATTAACAATAGCAATTCTCTAACAGCAAATTTCAGTCTCATAATAATAAATTATGATATATTTAAATAAAGAAGAAAGGTTTTGCTTGGTAATTAAGAGGGAGGGAGAAAGACTGAAACAATTTCATATCTATTCAGGTGTCACATGTAACAGATTTATTTGAATAATACTCTATGTCTGACCAACTTGAAAGGAATGACAAAATGTCAAATAGATTGGCAGCTATAGTGAACTTTGGAAAATAAGTCCGTGAGAAAAGCAGGAGATTTAGCATACTGAATGTTATAAAGCATGCTAGGCTTGTAACTGCAACTGTGCTTTTAGGGATCAGCTCCTGTTTTCACCAATTTACCCAATATTCCACTCTTAACAACCAATACTCCGTAAGGTCTAGGGCAATCATTTAAATTTGAGGAAAATGTTCAAAGGGGAAGAGTTTTCAATCCTATGGCTCAACCTATCAGCCTTTAATGTGAGAATTCATCTTCCAAGGTTTGCATAAAATTACCAAGAGTCTCTCAAGTAAAAGTAAGCTTTTGGGCTTTCTTTCTTTACTAAGTATTTCAGAAAAGGCTGTTTATATGGAAATACCAATTCCAAACAAATTACTTGCACATCAGGCTGTATTTAAGACCTGAATATCATAATAGTTGCATATTTCATCCCTACTGTTTGGTGATGGATAGGTGGCAATAAATATTAAACATTATTTCTCTCAGTTCCTGACTTTATTGGAACGATTAGAGTTCAAATGCACACAATTTACTTCAAAAGAGCAATATATTACAGGGTAATGACTGGCAGGGTGGCTGGAATACATTTAAGATAGAGCACTAAATGTCCTGTAAATAAACTTACTGCTTAAGATGCTGCCAGTTTTATTGTCTATCCTTTATAATTCATACGCATTTGTCTGCAAGATAACAGTAGGCAAATACCATCACTGGCTTACAGGGTCTCTTGAGACACTGTAGACTTCTGGCCACAAAATGTTCTTAAGCCACCAAGTTAATTTCCACCTTAGATTCAGAGTAAGCATGGTTGAAAGTTACCCTTTATCTTTATTACCATAAGACATAGGAGCAGAATTAAGCCATTCGGCCATTGAGTCTGCTCCACCATTCAATCATGGCTGAATTTATTTTCAATCCAATTTCTTGCCTCTTTCCCATAAAACTAAGCAACACACATAAAATGCTGGAAGAATCCAGCAGGCCAAGCAGCATCTATGGAGAAGAGTAAACAGTCGGTGTCTCAGGCCAAGACACTTTATCAAGATTGATGAAGAGTCTCAGCCTGAAATGTTAACTGTTTACTCATCTCCATAGATGCTGCTTGGTCTGATGAGTTCTTCTAGAATTTTGTGCATGTTGCTTTGGATTTCCAGCTTCTGCAGATTTTTTTTGTCCCGTAAACCACAAATCTGTTATGAACGAAGAACCCATCAATCTCTCCTTTAAATAACACAATATCTTTGGTAAAATCCACTGGGGCAACAATTTCACCCTCTAGCTAAAGAAATTTCTCCTCATCACAGTTTTAAAGGGAACTCCATTTGTACTGAGGCTGTGCAGTCTAAACTGATCCTCCTACTAACGGAGGCTCTTCTGGTCCACTATTCAGGCCTTTCAGTATCCAGCAGGTTTTAATGAGATCGCACCTCATCCTTCTAAATTTCATCAAGTACAGGCCCAGTGACATCCAATATTCCTCCTAGGTGTAGCCTTTCATTCCTGGATTTATTCTTGTGAACCTCCTCTGGACTCTCTCCAGAGCCAGCACCTCTTTCCTCAGAAACAGGGCCAAAAATTGCTCATAGTATTCAAAATGTGCTCTAACCAATGCCTTATATAAGCCTGGCTTTTATGTTCTAATCCTCACAAAATGAGTGCTGGCATTGTATTTGCCATCTGTACAACTGACTCAATTGAAAGTTAATCTGAAGGGAATCTAGAACGAAGACTCCCAATTCCTTTAGCCACTCCAGTTTTGAATTCTCTCCCCATTGAGAAAATAGTCTATACCTTTACTCTTCTTGCCAAACTGCACAATCCCAATGCTTTCCTACACTGTATTCCATTTGCCACTTCTTTACCTACTCTTCCAACCTGTCCAGGCCCTTCAGCAGACTATGTGCCTCTGTGACCTGCTCCTCCTCGTATCTCAACATCATTTGCAAACTTGGCCACAACGCCATCAGTTCCTTCATACAGATCATTAATGTACGAAGTGAAATAATGTGATCCCAAAACAGCCCCCTGTGAAACTCTACTAGCCAGGGGCAGCCATCCCCCCCCCCCACCTCCTTTATCCCCACTCTCTGACTTCTGCCAGGCAGCCTATAGATGAAAAGAAGTGTAATAAAATCAATCAATTAGTGATGCATGGAAGCAGCGAGAGAGAAGAGCACAGTGGACACTTAGTAAATCTCTTTTTCAGTGGCTGCTGCTCCAGGTAGCCAGATGGAGACTGGGGCACCCTTTGCTTCCAGTTCACTTGTAGAACCTTGCTCTTTAGTGGCTTTCCATGGTGACTACACCAGCCTTGACTGGACTTCTCCAGCCTTGGTAATTGAGTACGTGGCATTTGTAAGAGGAACAGTTACTGAGCTTGAATTCATCTTGTCCTCTCTGATAGTTCTAAAGATGTTAAACAAAAAAAAACAGATGCTGAAACTACCGTATTGCCAATAAGAGCCATCTGTTTCACTAATAACCCTTAGACCATTTCTTTGACATCTAGCCTACTTTGCAACTGAAATTCCTCACCAGTATGGTCAACTTATTCTTAGGTATCCTCAGAATGGGCCTTGCAAGCCACTCCTTAGAATCAAAAACATTACAAGGAAACTGGTCCACCCACCGTCAGAGTCTCAGGACCAGCTAGGTTTTTGCAAGACGTACTTGCAGCCTCCTGCCTTAAAGGGTACTGAGCATGCTCAGAAATACAAATATAAAAAGACAGGAGCAATTAATTAGAGCTTACACTGATCATATGATATCTGTGGCCACATTGTTGTTTTGACTTCGTTGACAGAAACAATACTTATATGTTTGTGGTTAAAAATTCAAGGATTAAAGTAATTTTATTATCTCCATATACAAACCTAAGTTTCATTTTCTTGTAGGCAATCACAGTAAGTACAAGAAAGACAATAGAATGAATGAAAGACTGCACCCAAAAAGATGGACAAACAACCGATGTGCAAATACAACTGAGAGCAAACACAGTACAAATAGAAAGAAAGTGTAATAATAATAATAAGAAATAAATATTGAGAACATGAGATGAAGAGTCCTTAAAAGTGAGACCATAGGTTGTGGGATCATTACAATGATGGGGCAAATGAAGTTGAGCGAATTTGTCCCCTCTGCTTCAAGAGCCATATGTCTGAGGGGTAATAATTGTTCCTGTACCTGGTGGAGTAAACTCTGAGGCTTCTGTACGTTCTTCTTGATGGTAGCAATGAGAAGAGAAGATGGTGAAGGTCTTTGGTGATGGATGCTGCTTTCCTGTGATTCTGCTCCGTGTAGATGTGCTCAGTGGTGGGGAGGGCTTTACCTGTGATAGACTGGGCTGTACCCACAATTTTTTCATATAAGGGCATTGGTGTTTCCATACCAGGCCATGATGCAACCTGCTACCAAATGCATCTATAATCTAATCTATAACTCCACTACACTTAGAGCAGCCTGCTGTCAGAAGCATTATCCTTTGAAGAAGATGTTAAACTAAGAACCCTTCTGCCTAGTTAAAAAGATGTATAAAAAGACAAGTGATCAATCTGAAGAATAAAAAATGCTCCTGATAGTTTTGCTGGCTTTCTTTATACTTTATTTGAAAAGCTGGACATTTTATACATCTGTGTAGCTGACTGCATTGGAAACCATTATTTGAATGATATTGCAGTGTACCAATAATTAAGTATTTGGTTCCAGATGAATGTTTTCTCACTAATGAGGTGCAAGCAACCTCAGAATGCAAATTATTGCAAATTGCGATAATTTGGAGTAGTTCAAATTTCTTTATGGATCTTCAAATTTCCAATCAAATCCTCTTCCAGATGTGTGGCAACAGCTATTACAACAGGAAGCACCTGTAGCAGTTTATGAAATTGAATGCACCATTAAGAAATCCAAATTAGTTCAGGAGATTCAAAAGATGGTGTCCAAATGTGGATTCTAATTAAAGCTCAGACACGTTTATTTCCCCAACATCTCTCGAAGGCTGATGCAATTAAAGAAAGTTGCAGTTGAAAGCTAAAAGAGTAAAAAAAACCATTATGGACACAATGTTCCGTCTAATTTATAATGACCACAGTGCACAAAAATCTTGTGCTGTGCAAATTTTTGCCCAGTGACAACAACAGGTGGCCACTGAATTTTATATATAAAGGTATTAATTTTAACAGTTAGCAAAACAACATCAGTAAGAACTTTGATCTTCTCTAGTTTTCACACTCATTTATCTGCACTCTCACAAAACGTATGTAGCAGGCTTATAGTGGGTAATGAAGAATTTTCTTGCCAGAGCTTTTGCACGCCATCCATATGCGTTTTGCTTACTAAATGAAACTTTAAGAAGTCAAATTTCCAAATATCACTCCTCTTCTTCCTACTTTCAAATTCTCCAGCAACCTTTGCATCAGGACAATACACGCAGGTAACACCAGTACATAAATCATTCTCATAGCTGCACATTCCTGACCTCATGAGTTTTCAGTGTAGCAGTTTCTACTGTTTCATTAAGCCATTCTGCTTTAAATGAACTAGAAGTTCTTTTGCGCTTCTCACCTTTGGCTTCTTTGGAATTTGACATAGTGAATCAATAATCTCTGTTCTAAAATCTGCAGACAAATCATCACAAACTGCACGTTGTCAACACTGTCCACATCAGAAGCCAGAAAAGAAAATGTGATTATGTACGACTGTAAAATATATTTTGCATGCTAATGAGGTAGAGGGTGACCACATTTTGTGTGCAGTTTAAATTCCTTTGTGCGCTAGTAGCAAAAGATGTGTGTGCACGCAGATGCACACACCTTAGAAGGAACTTTGGATGGAGGAAAATCACTGCAGATGTTTTGTAAATAAAACAGTTATGATGCAGTGATGGAGTAGCACGGAAAGTTGTTTGGAAAATTTAAATCTTACCATTGAGCTGTAGGCTCCTTTTGTTTGCTCTGCTGTGCAATAAATTTGTTCTTTTGCGTCCTTTCACAAACTTCTTCTCTTTCTACTATTCCAACAATTTCTTCTCATCAGCAATCTTACCAATCAGTTTATATTCCTTTTCACGTCATTTATATATATGACAGACTCCAATCCTGCAAGGCACCATTGACTGGATATAGACCTCCAGTCAGGAAAAGCACCCCTCAAACATTAACTCTGCTATCTAAAACCAAGCCAAGTTTGGATCTTGTCTGCCAAAACACCTTGGATTCTATACACAATCTTCTGAGTATTTCTTCAAAATACTGGAGTTCTTAAAAGAATGAGGATTGACACATCAAACCATACAGCTCCTTGAAACTTCTTTGCTATTCGGTAAATTCAAAGATGACCCTATATCTCAAGATCAAAATCAATGTAAAATTTATTATTAAAGTATGTATAGGTCACCATGTGATACTTTGAGATTTGGTATTTTTAGCAGGCATTTACAGGAAATAAAGAAATACATTAGAATTTATTTTAAAAATACATAAACAAGGCTGACAAACAACTATGTACAAAAGAAAACTAATTGTGCAAGTAAGAAAATAGTAATACTGAGAACATGAGTTGTAGTGAGTGAAGTTACTCACCCTGGTTCAGGAACCTAATAGTTGCAGGGTAATGACTGTTCCTGATCCTGGGGGTATGAAGCATTAAGTCTTCTGCATCTTCTGCCTTTTGGTAATAGTGAGGTATCTAAAGTTCAGTTTCTTGTCTGATCCTTATCTGCCTTCATTCCTTCAATGTCCAAAAGTCTATCGAGTTCAGACATGAATGTATTCACCATCCATGGTTCCCCCAGGTAGAAAATTACTAAGACTGACAGCTGTCCATGCAAAGAAATAAACCCAAGAAAAATGAGTGCTTCAGACTGATGTTGAAGGCTCCCAGTTTCAGATTTATAGTAGTTAAAATCTTGTTACTAAGTGACAGTCCTTGCCACATAGTTTGATGCCTGCAATCTGTGAATTACTGCCACTCAGAAATAAGATTTTATTAATAACACAGAATTTTCCAATCAATCAAACTGTCAGCTTTAAATGATTTTGTTTGTATTGGAAGCACACAGAAGTCCTGCAAAAGCCCCCAAAGGATTTGCAAACCTGCTACCCCACAAGCCATCACATGCGCCATCTATGGGTTCTCACAGTAGCCTCATTGGCCACCTCTCAACACACAAAATCAGAGTAGAAAAAAGTCATCCTTTATCCCATGGAACTGTCTAAGATGAACTGTCTAGAAAAGAAGGCTCTATATAATAATAGCATTACCCTTGTATGCCTTCCAATAGGATTCCCTCAGTAAAAAGTCATCTGCTGTAAATATGCAACGATACATACAAAATGCTGGAGGAACTCAGAAAGCCAGTCAACATCAATGAAACAAAATAATCAGTCGACACTTCAGGCCAAAGGCACTTCATCAGGACAGGAAAGAAAAGGGGCAAAGGCTAGAAGCAGAAGTTGGGGGGAAGAGGACGAAGTCCAGACTGGCAAGGGAAAGGTGAGACCAAGTGAGGGGGAAGGTTGGTGAGTGGTGGAGTTGAAGAAGAGATGTATTGTTCCTCCAACCTGAGTGTGGTGCCATTGTGGCAGTAGAGGTGGTATGGAAATAGGAAGTCGAATTGAAATGGGTGGTTATCAGGAAATCACGACTTTAGTGGCAGACAGAGTGAAGGTGCTCAACAAAGCAGCTCCCCAAATCTGAAAAGTGTACTCATTTGTAGTGTTTCTGTTGCATGGACTTAAGCATAGGTACAAAGTCATGTGTCCAAATATCGTAATCACAGTTAAAGAATTTAAATTCAAATCCTGAATTAAAAATTTAATTTCAGCAATGTTGACCATAAAATTATTGGATTTATATTAAAATTCAATTTGTTCCTCTATGACTTACTGAGAACAACATTTATCTAGCTTCTAAGTGACTCAAAATCCACTAATGTGGATGACTTTAAAGGTAGGGCAGTGCTGGTGACATCCTTCCACAGCTCTTAAAGTGGATAAATTGCTTGCAAGAAAATGAATCGCAACATATTATTTGGTGACATATATGTACTTTGATAATGAACTTACATTGAACTTTGAAATTAAAACACCGGCTCAGCAAAAAGGAAAAATTCCTCATGTGGTTGTCTGGCCAAAATGACCTCACTAGTGAGCAGTGATAGGCTTCCTTCCTGCATAACAAATTAGTTTTTTCTCTATCTTCTAAGCTCATGAACTAAGATCATCCAATCGTTTGTTCCAACCTCTTCCTAAAATAAGCCATCAGGTCAAATTTCTAAGGGTCCTTCGTTGATGCTGCCCTCACCTGATCTCCTCCATTTCACAAACGTCCGGGCTCATCCCCTCATCCCACTGCCCTCACAGTAATAGAATTCCTCTTGTCCTTACCTACCACCAAGCACATTTATTTTTCAACATAGTCCCCTCCTACATTTACACACTTAGTCCAGTGGTCATGGTTCAACTCTTTGAGTGATTATGCAGAAAGTTTGAAGTTAATAGCTCATCTCCTTCTACCTTAGGCCACAAACTTATCAATCACCCCTGATGAGTTACTAACCTCAACCTTTTGTGTTAGGCATGTGGCCAAGTGGTTAAGGCACTTGTCTAGTGATTTGAAGGTCACTAGTTCGAACCTCAGCTGTGGCAGCATGTTTGTTTCCTTGAGCAAGGCACTTAATCACACATTGCTCTAGTCTGTGCGAGGAGTGGTGCCCCACACAGACTTCCAAT
Source organism: Mobula hypostoma (assembly GCF_963921235.1). Classification (NCBI taxonomy): domain Eukaryota; kingdom Metazoa; phylum Chordata; class Chondrichthyes; order Myliobatiformes; family Myliobatidae; genus Mobula; species Mobula hypostoma. Next base: position 29,380,326 of record NC_086102.1, on the reverse strand, counting down.
CTGCGCCTTGTAAGGCATGGAAATGCCCGACGCAGGCCCCTCATGGTCTGATTGGATGTTCCCTCCCTCCTAATAAGCTCAAACTTTCTGCATAATCACTCAAAGAATTGACCTGTATGTGCATGTAACGACAGCTGTATAACTCATCTCCTTCTACCTTAGACCACAAACTTATCAAATCACCCCTGTTGTGGACACTTTCTAGAGATCCAAGATCCGTATGCTCCATGACCGCTGGACTAAGTGTGTAAATGTAGGAGGGGACTACGTTGAAAAAATAAATGTGCTAGGTTTTCTAAAATTGACTCCTTCTACCTTAGGCCACAAACTTATCAATCACCCCTCGTATCTTTACTCCCCCCCCCACTCCACTTCCCGTGGGGATCACTCCCTCCTGTTCGTCCCTCTCCACTAATCCCTCCCAGTACTTATCCCTGTAAGCAGTCAAAGTGTGATAGCTGCCTGGTCACCTCCTCCCCCACCTCCATTCAGGGCCCCCAAACAGTCCTTCCAGGCGAGGCAACACTTCACCTGGGAATCTGCGGGGTCACCTGTTGTGTTTGGTGCTCCCAAAGGGGCCTCCTCTACTTTGGTGAAACTCTCCGCTCCATACAGCAAAAACATACTTTCCTGGTGGCCAAACATTTTAATTGCAATTGCCATTCCCATTCTGACATGTCGATCTATGTTCCTCTTGTTCCAAGATGAGACCACCGTCAGGGTGGAGGAGAAATACCTTATACTCCACCTGGGTAGCCTCCACCTGATGGGATGAACACCAATTTCTCCTTTCAGTAATTAAAATTCCCTCCCCCTCCCCTCTTTTTCTATTCCCCATTCTAGCCTCTTACCTCTCTTCATCTGCCTATCACCTCCCCCTGCATCACCTGATCCTTCCCTTTCTCCTATGATCCAATCTCCTCTTCTATCAGATTGCTTCCTCTCCAGCCCTTTACCTTTCCTACTCACCTGGCTTCACCAATCACCTTCTTGTATTCTCCTTCCTCTCCCCGCACCTTTTCACTCTGACACCTTTCCCCTTCCTTTCCAGTCCTGAGGAAGGGTCTTGCCCTGTGACGTCGACTCTTCATTAATTTCTATGGAGGCTGCCTGACCTGCTGAGTTCCTCGGGCATTTTGTATGTGTTGCTTTTGACTTCCAGCATCTTCAGAATTTCTCATGTTTAAAATTGCTTTCATTTATTTATTCCTTTATTGAGATACATCATGGACGAGGCCCTTCTGGCCCTTCGAGCCACGCCTCCCAGCAACCATCTGATTTAATCCTAGCCTAACCTCAGGACAATTTACAATGACCAATTAATCTACCAACCAGTAAGGTCTTTGGTCTGAGGGAGGAAACTGAATCGCCCAGGCGGTCACGGGGGAGAACATACAAACTCCTTACAGGCAGTGGTGGGAATTGAACGCCAGTCGCCGGAACTATAAAGTTTTGTGCTAACAACTACACTGCTGTGCCACCCATGGTTTCCCCTCTGTCATATTCCTAAGATCCTTGGTTTTATTCCCACATCCACTGTATGAGTGCCTCCTCTGGGTTCACATTGTTCAGAACTCTTTTCAAGTTCCCTCAGCCAAACACTTACTATCCTACTGATCAGCTAGAATCCTTTCCTAGGACCTATGTTAGCCAACAACAGAGCATCTTAATGATTTTCTCTCCTCAGGCACTGTCCCTTGATCCATCAAATCTGCCTCTACTCAAATAAACATGCCTCCTCCATTCTTGCAAATCACCACTCTTTCTCCCTCTTCCTTTTCCTTCTCCAAGTCTTTGCACCTGTTGGTTGGCTACCAAGTTCACCCCTTCTTTCCTGGAGCTCTTTGTTAGAGTCCTTCCAGTCAGGGTTCAATGCTTGTCATTGTGCTGAAGCTAGTCTTATTGAAACACACACAAAATGCTGCAGGAACGCAGCAGGCCAGGCAGCATCTAGGAAAAGAATACAGTCAACATTTCGGTGCTGCCTGGCCTGCTGAGTTTCTCCAGCATTTTGTGCGTGTGTGTGTTGCTCGGATTTCCGGCATCTGCAGATTTTCTCTTGTTTGTGCCTGGTCTTATCAATGTCACTGATGACATTCTTTATAATTATGAGAAAAGATAATCTACCTTTCCTGTCCTTCTCAGTGTGTTTGCAGCTTTGACATAGCCCATTGCGTCATCCTTTTCAGCATATTCCAATTATCCAATATTTATGCTTCAGACCTTTAGGCACTGACGCTGTGCAATAAGTAGTGATACCACAGTGTAGAATCTTTAATTAGCGTCTCATTACAGATCCCTGCTCTTGTGTTCTTTTAAAATGAAAATTCAACAAAGGTCATAGGTTGCATCCAGTAGCTGCAACTAATGCTAGCCTTGGTTGAAATGCGTGCTCTATAACCTTGAGTTGTCATTACTGGCAATACTATTACAGGGAACACCTCAGCCTTACAAAGATGAATTGTGTAGAGAATGAATTGTCTCTTTGTAAGGCTGAGGTGTTCCCAGTAACAGTTGTGCCAGTTCCCAAAGGATGCAATTTCTTCCAGAAGTTATTATTAGCTCAATCCAGTCCAGGTAAAATCATTCTTATGAGTGATTTACACAAGTAAAATAGATCCTGTGGTTAAATGAATATTTGTCTTTTTTTCCTACATCTTATGGTGCGACAAGTAAGTCAGTGTACATTCTTACTGAGTAGCCACTTTATTAGATACCCCCTGTACATAATGAAGAGGCTAGTGAGTGGATGTTCAAGGTCTTCTGCTGCTGTAGCCCATCCGCTTCAAAGTTTGCCATTTTGTAAGATCAGAAATGCTCCTCCGCACACCACTGCTGTAACGTGTGGTTATCTGAGTGACAGTCACCTTCTTGTCAGCTTGAATCAGTCTGGCTATTCTCAATTTTTTTTTGTTTCTCATACCATTCCCTGCAAATCCCTAGAGACTGTTGTGCATGAAAATCCCAGGAGATCAGCAGTTTCTGAGATACTCAAAGCGCTCTATCTGGCACCAACAATCCTTCCAATGTCATAGTCACTTAGATCACATTTCTTCTCCGTTCTGATCTTTGGTCTGAACAGCAACTGAACCTCCCAACTGCATATGCATAATTTTATGCATTGACTTGCTGCTACGTGATTGGCTGATTAAATATTTGCATTAACGAGCAGGTGTACAGGTGTACCTAATCAAGTGGCCACTGAGTTTATACTGTATATTCACATTCAACAATCCAGAGTGTAAACTTTGGATTCCATCATACCCAACCATTTGCTGATATGTGGCATGATGGCACAGCAGTTAATGCTGTTGGCTCGCAAATCCAGTGGCCCAATTTCAAACCTGGACTTGGGGACTGTTATGTGGAGTTTGCATATTCTTCCTGCAGCATATGGGTTTTCCCATATCCTGGTTTCCTCCGAAGATAGGCTGATATTAACCGGCTACTGTAAAAGCAGATGGTAGACGAATTAGGGGTGGGTGATGGGCCAGAGAGTTATAGGGTAATTTGATAAGAGCACTGTTAAACTGGAGGAACTGCCCAACTAAACCCTCATCAGTGCGATTTGACACATTGAGACCATTTGTTTGAATGGAACAGGCCTGCTGCAAGGGAGAGTGTAAAAATTCAACACTTTGAACTTCACACTTCAATGTAAATTTATTAACAGAGTACATATACAACCCTGAGATCCATTTTTACAAAATTTATTTATCGAGATATAGCACGTAATTGGCCCCTCTGGCCCTTCAAGCCACGCCTCCTAGCAATCCCTCAATTTAATCCTAGCTCAATCACAGGACAATTTACAAAGACCAAATAACCTATCAACCCACTCATCTCTGGACTGTGTGAGGAAACCAGAGCACCTGGAAGAAACCCCCACAGTCACGGGGAGAACATACAAATTCCTTACAGGGAACAGCGGGAATTGAACCTGGGTCACTTGTACTGTAAAATGTGTGCTAATCACTACACTACCATGCCACCCACACACGTGTAGTGTAGTGGTTATTTTCTCATGGACATACTAAATAAGTTCAACAACTGTAACAGAATCAATGTAAGAGCATACCATCAGGGTGGACAGCCAATGTATAATAAGGCAACAAACTGTGCAAATACAAAAAGAAAGAAAGAAAGAAAGAAAGAGTAATGATAAATAAGCAATAAATATACAGAACATGAGATGAAGAGTCCTTGAAAGTGAGACCATAGATTGTGGAAACAGTTTAGGGGCAATTTTATAGATGGTTCAAGAGCCTGATAGTTTAGGGATAATTAACTGTTCCTGAACCTGGTGGTGTGAATCCTGAGACTCCTGTACCTTCTTCCTAATGGCAGCTGCGAGAAGAACTTGATCTGGGTAGGAGGAGCCCCTGATGATGGATATGGCTTTCCTGAGACAGCACTCCATATAGATGTGCTTAATGGTGGGGAGATGTACAATATTTGGGATAATTAAGTTTGCTTTGAAGTGTTTGATTTTTTGAATGTGTTTTAATAACATATTAACATATTTAAAAACAGCATATTTTTTCTTTTTTTTAATGTCTCTGTCAGAGATTTTCAGAGTCCTTCTTTTTCCTTGACAGTTTTGACAGCAGGCAAAGCATGGGGTTTGTCAATGTGAGCTTACTGTGCCTTCCCCTTCAATGTGATAGCAGTATGTTATTTAAGGTTCAGCTACTGTACAGGACATCACTATTTTAAATTACTTACACATGACAGCATTAACATTGATATTGGCTAATCCATAAAAGGTACATCTATTACATATGTCAGCAGTGAGTTCTGATGTCCATCTTTGGCAAAACGCTTTGGGCCATTACCTATTCTTGGGTTTCTAGCTCAGTTTTCCTTTAATCAATAATCTGGAATTCATTTACCTTGATTTTTTACTTGTACCTTGGTTTCACCACTTGACTTTCTTTCTGGATGATAGAAATGGGGATTCTATCATCTTCTGTCCATTTTTTTTTTTGAAGATTGCACAAACAAAAGTAATTGGCATTGTTATATTATACAAGAGATGAATGGAAAATGTCTACCAGTTAATACAAGTTCAAAGAAGTGTAGGCAGTGTTTACTGTAAGAATTATTAGTGGGTGTTGCTGTTGTAGCAGATACCAACAATGATGTGTAGATGCATGATGAGCAAATTAATAATAAAAAACAGAAAATTATGGATTTTTTTTTCCATAGATGTTGCCTGGCCTGCTGAGTTCCTCCAGCATTTTGTGTGTGTTGCTCAGATTTTTAGCTTCAGCAGACTTGCTCTTGTTTGTGAAATTATGGAACTACTCAGCAGGTCTGGCTATATCTGTGGAAAGAGAGAAAAAAAAGCAACTTAAGAGGAATCAAGTTGAAACTAATATAGTTCAATGTGTTGATGAAATGATCAAGAGAATTACAATTTTGTTCAGAGATGTAACATTAACATTCCACACAATCTGAAATAAACATAGTATCAATGTAGTTGTACAGTCTGGTGTGTAGCTATACTTCACAATGATAAATTGTGTGCTATATAATAATTTTATAACTGAGCACGTGATGCTTATTGTACTGAAGTGTGGTGACATATTGATTCAACATACCAGACTGGGAATAAGACTGAGAAAGGAAGAAATGAGTTACAGTATATCATCGAGAATAATCAAACTGCTTTAGGTAATCTGACTGGAGCTCTTCTGAAGGTTATTGCAAATCCATAGACCCCACAGGCAAACATTACATTCAATCACTGGTGATTGAACCACAGAGTTGCTGCTCTCTCATTTTACAGTTATGGTTGTGAACTTAAAGCAATAAAGCATTAAACACCACCAGAAAAGCATTACAAGAGTCCGTAATGGTATGACATACACCAACAACTCTAGGTGTTACCTTGTTAAATGACAATTATTCATATCAATGTCAGTGAGCATGTTAGAGGCAAATCCTTACCAATCACATCTGGTAATTCCTGCAGTGATGAAATGCAGGTAGAGTGTTTCAGTCAGAGAACTCTGTTGATGAAGATTATTCTTGGTGTTATTATGTTTTAAAGTCTGAATAAAGTTGATTTTTTATTAGATTACATGGAATAAAAAGAAATAAATATTCACAATTGTACATTGCTCCTAGAAGGGGGAAACACATCCCATGTTTTTTTTTTCAATTAGATTTTCTTATTATTGTAAATCTCAGAAACTATACATAATGGTACCATTAGTTAAATAAGCACAGAACTAAACCAGGTTTTAGAAATTGCGATTATAGGCTTAAATTTTATACAGTGATTTAAGATTCACTGCCTAGAGCAGTAGAAAGCAACCCAAATATAAGTTACTATATCATTTCATTATGAATTTATATCAGATAAACAACAGGTGTACTATTCTTTCATCACAAAAACTTACTTTGATTAAAAAAAAGTAATTCCCTCACAGCAGTGTTAAAAGTTGTGATCCATTGAGATCTTACTAAATGGGGATCAATGTTTTTGCTTGGGAACTCTGCTTGTTTCTCTTTCCAAGAATCAGACATAATTTGTCACCCTATTGCACAATGAAACACTAAATTGATTTGGTATCTTAAAATTACAGACTTCAAAAACTATTCCATTGAGTAAAATGATTGGAAAAGATTTTAAAAAAGACTCACCAACATTAATGAAATTATCCAAAGGTAGAGGAGTGCAGCGAAACTCAAACATCAATACAGAATCAACAACCACTAATAGAAGGATTTAACAAAGGCTTGTTCAAAACTGATGGTTTTAGAGATATGTTTGAGGAAGGTGTGGAAATTAAATGATATTGGAAGGGAATTCCAGTGTGGGATGCTGGATCCTGAAGCCATGAATTATATTATTACTTATATTGCTCAGAGAAGCAAAGTCTATGCATACTACACTTTAGCCAATATATATGCTATAATATCCACCTATCCCACATACTGATTTTCAACATTCAGGACAGTGGCAGATTCATTCAGTCACTACACTATCATGGGAATAGACTAATCAGTGTAATGCAATCAATCACTTACAGTTTTACAATGCAGCCATTCTGCAACTAGTAATATTTTCAAAGACATTAAAAATTGCCTCAGACTTTCTCTTTTATGAACAGCAGGCTGAAGCTATGTGACAGTGAATTCACTTCACTAGCTCATCAAACATTGCAACAAGATGTTGATTAGAACTAATAACTTAATTGAATAAGTCCATTTGGGATATTGATGGTGGATCAGAATCAGATTTACTGGAGCATGAGGTCACAAGCTCAACATTTTAGGAATACCTTCTACCAATCCACCATCAGATTTCTGAACCCGTGAACACTAGCTCACTATTCTTCTCCTACATTATATTTTTATTTTATTTCTTATTATAACTTATAGCAATTTTGTCTGTCTTGCCCTGTACAGCTGCCACAAAATAGCACATTTAATGACATATGTCAGGGATACTAAACTAAACGTGATTCTTCTGCTTTCTATTGTTCTTTACTCAGTTATTCAGATATTTTTTGCTGGACTATTTCAGATTGCACTACAATCTCTGCACCCTTTTGCAACTTTTGCACCTTTCATTCTATTTATCATTGTATTTATTATTCCCTTTTCTTATTTATTCTGTGAGCTTCAAGTAAGCAAGGAATTTCATTGCACTCAGTGTCCACTTTATTAGGTACGCATGTATGACCGCATAGAAGTATGCTGACAGGATCAACATCAGAATGGGGACGAAATATGATCTTTGAGCGCGGTTTTGAGTGTGGAAAGTGACCTTGAGCATGGAATGATTTTTAGTGCCAGACCGAGTAGTTTGAGTAGCTCAGAAATTGCTGCGCTCCTGGGATTTTTACCCACAACAGTCTCCGGAATTTCCAGAGAATAGTGCAAAAAGAACAAAAACAAAATTCCCAGCAGCAGTCCTATGAGTGAAAGCAATTTCGATAATGAGAGTGATCAGAGGAGAATGGTCAGATGGAATCAAACTGACAGGAAGGTGACAGTAACTTAGGTAACCACATGTTATAACAGTGGGTTACAGAACAGCAACTCCGAATGCACAACATGTTGAACCATGAAGTGGATGAGCTGCAGCAGCAGAAGACCACGAAGGTACACTCAATGGTCAATTTACAAGGTACAGGAGGTATCAAATAATGTGGCCACTGAGTGTAATTAGAACATAGAAATCTACAGCATATTACAGGCCCTTTGGCCCACAATGTTGTGCCAACCATGTAACCTACTCCAGAAACTGCCTAGGATTTCCCTACGGCATAGCCCTCTATTTTTCAAAGCTCAATGTACTTATCTAAGAGTCTCTTAAAAGACCCTATCATATCCACTTCTACCACCATCACTGGCAGTGCATTTCATGCACTACCACTCTCTGTGTGAAAATCTTACCTCCAACATCCCCCTTGAACCTACTTCCAAGCACCTTAAAATTATGCCCCCTCGTGTTAGCCATTTCAACCCTGGGAAAAAGCCTCTGGCTATCCACACGATCAATGCCTCTCTATCAGGCCACCTCTCATCCTCCATCGCTCCAAGGAGAAAAGGCCAAGTTCACCCAACCTATTCTCATAATGCAACATCCGTGTAAATCTTCTCTGAACTCTCTCTATAGTATCTACATCCTTCCTGTAGTGAGGTGACCAGAAATTAACACAGTTATCCAAGTGGGGTCTAACTAAGGTTTTATATATCTATAATATTACCTCACGGCTCTTGAACTGAATCCCACATTTAATGAATGCCAACACACCATACACCTTCTTAACAACACTGTCAACCTGCGCAGCAGCTTTGAGTGTCCTGTGCACATGGACCCCAAGATCTCTCTGATCCTCCACACCGCCAAGAGTCTTACAATTAATATTATATTCTGTCTTCACATTTGACCTACCAAAATGAATTACTTCACACTTATCTGGGTTGAACTTCATCTGCCTCTTCTCAGCCAAGTTCTACATCTTATTGATGTCCCGCTGTAACCTCTGACAACCACCCAGACTATCCACAACACCCCAAACTTTTGTGTCATCAGCAAACTTAATAACCCACCCTTCTACTTCCTCATCCAGGTCATTTATAAAAATTACAAAGAGGAGTGGTCCAAGAACAGATCCCTGCAGAACACCACTGGTCACTGACCTCCATGCAGAATACGAACCATCTACAACAACCTTTGCCTTCTTTGCCTTCTGTGTGCAAGCCATTTCTGGATCCACAAAGAAAGGCCTCCATGGATCCCATGCCTCCTTACTTTCAGAATGAGCCTTGCATGGGAAACATTATCAAATGCCTTACTGACGTCCATATACTGTACACTATACCCACTGCTCTATCTTCATCAATGTGTTTTGTTACATCCTCAAAGAATTTAATCAGGCTCATAAGGCATGAACCTGCCCTTGACAAAGCCATGCTGACTATCTTTAATCAGATTATGTCTTTCCAAATGCTTATAAATCCTGTCCCTCAGGATCTTTTTCAACAACTTACCACCGCTGAAGTAGGACTCACTGGTCTACAATTTCCTGGGTTACCTCTACTCCCTTTCTTAAACAAGGGAACAACATTTGCAATCCCCCAATCCTCCAGTACTTCTTCTGTCCCCAACAATGATGCAAAGATCATTGCCAGAGGCGCAACAATCTCCTCCCTCGCTTCCCACAGTAGCCTGGGTGTATCTCATATGATCCCAGTGACTTATCTAACTCAATGCTTTTCAAAGCATCCAGCACATCCTCTTTCTTATTGTCTATATGCTCAAGTGTTTCAGTCCACTGTAAGTCATCCCCACAATTGCCAAGGTCCTTTTCCCTGGTGTCTACTGAAGCAAAGTATTCATTAAGTACCTCTGCTACCTCCTCCATCTCCATTCACACATTTCCAATAACACAGCTGATTGTTCCTGTGCTCACATGACTTATCCTCTTGCTCTTCACATACTTGTAGAATGCCTTGGTGTTTTCCTTAATCCTGCTCGCCAAGGCCTTCTCATGGCCCCTCCCAGCTCTCCTAATTTCATTCTTAAACTCCTTCCTGGCAACCTTGTAATTTTCTAGAATTCTATCAGTACCTAGTTTCTTGAACCTTTTGTAATATTTTCTTTTCTTCTTAACTAAATTTTCCACATCATTTGTACACCATGGCTCCTTTACCCTACCATCCTTTCCCTGCCTCAATGGAACATACCTATGCAGAACACCATGCGAATGTTCCCTGAACATTTGCAACATTTCTGCTGTGCATTTCCCTGAGAAAATCTGCTCCCTATTTAAGTTCCCAAGTTGTTGCCTAATAGCTTCATATCTCCCCCTACCTCAATTAAATGTTTTCCCAAATTATCTGCTCCTATCCCTCTCCAGCGCTATGGTAAAGGAGATAAAGTTGAGATCACTACCTCCAAAATGCTCTTCCACCAAGAGATCTAACACCACACCAGGTTATTTTCCCAATACCAGATCAAATACAGCCTCTCCTCCAGTTGACTTATCTACATATTGCATCAGAAAACCTTCCTGAACACACCTAACAAACTTCACCTCATCTAAACCCCTTGCTCTAAGGAGATGCCAGCCAATATTAGGAAAGTAACAATCACCCATCACAACAACACTATTATTATTGCACCTTTCTAGAATCTGCCTCCCTATCTCATCTTTGATGTCTCTATTACTATTGGGGGGGGGGGCTATAAAAAACACCCAGTAGAGTTATTGCACACTTCTGGTGTCTGGCTTTCACCACACTGCCTCAGTACACAATCCCTCCATGATTTCCTCCTTTTCTGCAGCCATGATACTATCCCTGATTGGCAATGACATGCCCCAGTCTCTTTTGTCTCCCTCCCTGTCCTTTTTGAAACATCTATAGCCCGGGACACTCAGCAGCCATTTCTGCCCCTGAGACATCCAAGTTTCTATAATAGCCACAACGTCATAGTACCACATATTGATCCACGCTCTAACTTCATCTGCCTCGGCCTCAGCCCCTTCTCGTCAAAGCCTCTGTGTTCCCATTCTGACTCTAGTCCCCACTCCGATGACGGCCGTTCCAATGACGGTCGCTCCACTGGACCCTATCTCTCTTTTATGGTTTGAAAAATAAGAAGAACCCCCATGCAAGGAAAAAGAACTCACTGTGTTTGGTGGTGCTCCACCTGCCTTCCACTACTGCTGATGCATCTAATGTAATTCACTGTGGTCAAATAACTGATGCATGGTGGACCAAACCATGTACTGTGCAGTGGTTCACTCCAGCAAAGTTTCACTGTGTAGATGGAAGAAGCAGAAGAACAGTCTGGGACAAAAGCCTCACATCTGCAAGACTATGAGACCGCTGGAGGCTGTAGGCCCAGAAATGTCCTGTCATTGAGTTAGAGCACTGTCCGTGATTGTGCGTGGGTGGGAGAGAGATAGGAACTTTGTTTTGGTGTTGTTGCTGCTGCTTGCGTGTTCTGTGAACATGGTGGGCGTGCTATGTTGGCGTCCAAATGTGTGGCAACACTTGTGGGCTGCCACCGTCCTTAGGTTGTGTTGGATGTTAATGAAAACAGTGTATGTTGCAAATGTACAGGTGATAAATACATCTGAATATGAATTAGAATGGATCTTGCTTTTTGACAATCCTAAATCTCCAGGGAGTCTCAAAGGCATGAAAAGCATAAGGCCTTAACTTCAGCATTCATCCATCCACCTGAGTGTGTTTTTGAAGAGATTCTTCCTGAAGGCCATTTTGCAACTATTTTTCTTTACTGAGATGAAACATGGAATAGGCCCTTCTGGCCCTTCGAGCTGTGCTGCCCAGCAATCTCCCCATTTAATCCTAGCCTCATCAGGGGACAATTTACAATGACCAATTAGCAACCAACTGGTAGGTCTTTGAACTGTGGGAGGAAACCGGAGCACCCGGAGGAAACTCATGCGATCATAGGGAGAATGTACAAACTCCTTATGGGCAGTGGCGGGAATCACCTGTACTGTAAAGCGTCGTGCTAACCAATATGCGACTGTACCATCCTAGCTTAATTAGGGATAAATAGGAACTCTTAATTTTCTCATAACATCCTGTCGTGTAGCACAGGGCTCCCCAACCTTTTAGCACTGCGGACCGGCCGACCGGGGTGGGTGTTCAAGTAGGGTTAAACTCACCTCAACATGTCTTCTACAGTTAGGGTTGCCAACTTTCTCACTCCCAAATAAGGGACAAAAGTAGCCGTCAAATCCCGGGCCACTTTACCCCAGGAAAGACTACCAAGACCATGATGCCTTGCGTGGGCATCTGTGTGCGCATGCGTGACGTGCGCATGCGCGTACGTGCCGATTTTTTTCCTCCCCACAAATCGGTTTTGGCTTAATCTTCCCGACTACACGGTACATACATTATTTCTACTTTATATAGGCTGTGTATTTATCATATCATTCCTGCTTTTACTCTATGTTAGTGTTACTTCAGGTTTTATGTGTTATTTGGTATAATTTGGTAGGTTATTTTTTGGGTCTGGGAATGCTCAAAAGTTTTTCCCGTATAAGATAATGGTAATTGCTTCTTCGCTTTACGCCATTTCGGCACGAAAGGTTTCATAGGAATGCTCTACCTTAGCGGGGGCAATACGGGACAAGGGCGGTCCCGTATGGGACAAACCAAGTTAGCCCAATATACGGGATGTCGCGGCAAATACGGGACAGTTGGCAACCCTATGTTCAAGTTCAACAGTGTGTGACAGGGAATGAGGAAAGGTGCAGCTGACTCATATTGTTCCCTCACGGCCCGGTAGCACATGCTTTGCGGCCCGGTGGTTGGGGACCGCTGATGTAGCACAATTAAATGCTATAAAGTATATGAAGACCAAGCATTCAGAGGACAAACTACAATCAACAGTGCACTGACAATGTCTCCTTGCTTGGGGATGAAACATAGCAAGTAAGTTGCCAAGATCAGAGAACAACTCGACCCAGCCATTGACCACCTGAGCTATGCATCTTCTGAATTATTTCCTAAATGCTATACCATATGGGACCTTTTCAGAATGGCAGGCGGTGACTAGTGGGGTACCGCAAGGCTCAGTGCTGGGACCCCAGTTGTTTACAATGTATATTAATGACTTGGATGAGGGAATTAAATGCAGCATCTCCAAGTTTGCGGATGACACGAAGCTGGGTGGCAGTGTTAGCACTGAGGAGGATGCTAAGAGGATGCAGGCTGACTTGGATAGGTTGGGTGAGTGGGCAAATTCATGGCAGATGCAATTTAATGTGGATAAATGTGAAGTTATCCACTTTGGTGGCAAAAATAGGAAAACAGATTATTATCTGAATGGTGGCCGATTAGGAAAAAGGGAGGTGCAACGAGACCTGGGTGTCATTATACACCAGTCATTGAAAGTGGGCATGCAGGTACAGCAGGCGGTGAAAAAGGCGAATGGTATGCTGGCATCTATAGCGAGAGGATTCGAGTACAGGAGCAGGGAGGTACTACTGCAGTTGTACAAGGCCTTGGTGAGACCACACCTGGAGTATTGTGTGCAGTTTTGGTCCCCTAATCTGAGGAAAGACATCTTTGCCATAGAGGGAGTACAAAGAAAGTTCACCAGATTGATTCCTGGGATGGCAGGACTTTCATATGAAGAAAGATTGGATGAACTGGGCTTGTACTCGTTGGAATTTAGAAGATTGAGGGGGGATCTGATTGAAACGTATAAAATCCTAAAGGGATTGGACAGGCTAGATGCAGTAAGATTGTTCCCGATGTTGGGGAAGTCCAGAACGAGGGGTCACAGTTTGAGGATAGAGGGGAAGCCTTTTAGGACCGAGATTAGGAAAAACTTCTTCACACAGAGAGTGGTGAATCTGTGGAATTCTCTGCCACAGGAAACTGTTGAGGCCAGTTCATTGGCTATATTTAAGAGGGAGTTAGATATGGCACTTGTGGCTACAGGGGTCAGGAGGTATGGAGGGAAGGCTGGGGCGGGGTTCTGAGTTGGATGATCAGCCATGATCATAATAAATGGCGGTGCAGGCTCGAAGGGCCGAATGGCCAACTCCTGCACCTATTTTCTATGTTTCTATGTTTCTATAATATAACTTCTAGACTACAGTTTTAACTAAGTTAGGGTTCAGCAATAATGATAATTATTGTTTAAGCTCATGTGTGAAGAATAGCTTCTTGGATTAAGTATTAAGAGATTTAGATGCAATAGAAAGCATGAGGGAATTCTAGGTGAAATAAAAAGTACTGAAAGAATGACTGACTAATTCAGGGTCTAGAAGCTGTACATAATGAGCCTATCTTGTAGAAGAATACCAGCCGCAGAAAATAAATCATAATTAACGCTGTAACCTGGCATAGGAAATATTACCACCAATGTGCATAAACGATGATCAGTGATTGACAGGTGCTGGATCAGCTTTGACATGGCATCAATAACTGCAACCTTGGTTTTATTCAAGCATTTAATCTCACAATAATTTCATGTCACCTGCTTCCAGCAGCAAATTCTCAGACTTCATGGCACAGACTCTAATCAACTACGACATCCCACTTCAGGCAAAGAAAATAAACATCTGAAAGTAACTGAGAACAGAAAATAAACCAAGGTTTATTTGAATACTAAAATGGCAAATGTGAAAGTGTTGAAATTTTGCAAGAGGGCTATTTTACCTGAAAAGAAAATATTTAGCACTTGACTTGATTTCTCGAAGGAACAGCTGTATTTCCCATTCACAAAATAAAGTTCTAATTATAGACTGCTCTACAACAAGTAGAGCATTCTCACATGGAAAGGTAAAGTCAAAATTGACATCTATTGTCAAACGCACAAGTTCATGCACACACAGATGCAATGCAAAGCTTACCCACAGCAGCATCACAGGCACGTAGCATCAGAGACACAACATTCACAAGAAAACATAAATTACACAAAATTATACAAGAAAGGGCACAATTAGGACAAAAAAAATGAAGTCCGTTGTAGTGCTAAGTGGCCATAGTGTTGTTGTACTAAGGTAATGATTATGATTGTGAACGTTGATTCAAGAACTGATTGGTTGAAGGGAAACAGATGGTCTTGAACCTGATGATGTGGATCTTCAGAGTTTTGTACCTATGAGAAGATGGCATGGCCCAAATAATGGGGATCTTTAGTGACAAATGTTGCCTTCTTGAGGCAGCACTTCATGTAGACACCACAAGTTGTGGGGAGGGATGTGCAAGTGATACATTGGGCTGGTCTACATTCTTACAGTCAGAGTGCTGTGCTATACCATGGTGCCAACAACCTGGATGGTATTTTAAACAGTTTGTCTGTAGACATTTATTCGAGTGTAGAGTGACATGTTGAATCTCCTTAACCTTCGAAAAAAACAATGCCTTCCTTGTCATTGCAACTATGTGCTGGGCCCAGAACATTAACTATGTTAATGCCCAAGAATTTGAAGTTGGTAAATTGATTTATGGTTGTTACATTTATCAAGGTACAATGAAAGATTCTCCATGCAGATCAATTCATTACAACACTACAAACCTGTAGATAAAGTGAGCAGAATCTGACCACACAGTTGTGAGTCTTTAAGGAGTAGAGGGCTGAGGAGCCGAGGATGTGCCCTTGTAGTCTACCAGTGTTGAGAATAACCATAGCGGAGGTGTTACTGCTAACCTTCACTGTTTCTGACCTGTTGTCAACTCAGAGATCCAGTTACAAAGGGAAGTGTTGATTTCCAGGTCTGAAGGTCTGAAGGTGAGTTTTCTTGGAGTTATAGTATTGAAGGCATAGTTGTAGTCAATATACAATAGTCTAAATCGGTGTCCTTACTGTTCAGATGTTCAGGAGATGAGTCTAGGCTCAGGGAAATAGCATAAACCTATTTTGGTGGTAGCCAAATTGCAATGGCTTGAGGATGCCCCGGAGACTAGGATTAATGCAGACCACTGTTCCCTCTAAACTGCACGGGTGTGCAGCCTCATAGTAACTGAAATGCTCCTAAGCACATAGCCTTCATTGCCACGCAGCTGGAATTTTCTTTTACATGTTTTATTAAAGTGCCAGGTAGTTTTCAGGCCATGCAAGAATTTTCTACACAGAGCAATGGTTGGTCTGTACAGTAGTAAAAAAAAATTAAGAGGGAACTTTGATGCTGACGCTCTCCCCTGCTGATCTACCATTGTAGGCTGGAACATGTTTGCCCTCTTTCCCATCCTTCAATCAGAAATCACTTCTTTAATTTTACTGAGGTTTTTTTTGTAGTGTCAGTCAATGGGATGTTCTATTTTGCTCCTGGATGCTGACTCATCACGACCTGTGATTCATCTAACCTTGGCACCAT
This sequence comes from Mobula hypostoma, assembly GCF_963921235.1. Taxonomy (NCBI): domain Eukaryota; kingdom Metazoa; phylum Chordata; class Chondrichthyes; order Myliobatiformes; family Myliobatidae; genus Mobula; species Mobula hypostoma. The sequence goes on along the minus strand of NC_086102.1, from coordinate 29,363,989 downwards.
TGATTTCAATCAAAATGTAAATACAGAGAAAACAGGCAGCTAATCCAAGGTTATCCTTTTTTAAAATAGCCCACTGTATGGCTTGAGATGCCAGAGTGGGAGGGGGCTGAGAGGTCTGCATGCATGTGTGCGTGTGTGTGTGTGTGTGTGTGTGTGTGTGTGTGTGTGTGTGTGTATGTGTGCGTGTGTGCGTGTGTGTGTGTGTGTGTGTGTGTGTGTGTGTGTCCGTGCGTGCTCATTCTCTCTTTATACACAAGTCTCCAGAAATTCACTCCAGTCAGAGGTGTGATTACTTCAGTGCAAAATAATTTCAGAACGTGTGACTACCATTTTGTGTACAGGTAGCATGGTAATGTAGGAATTAGTGCAAAGCTTTGCCATTCAAATGATCACCAATTAGGTTCAATCCCCACTGCTGTCTGTAAGGAGTTTGTACATTCTCCCCATGACCGTGTGAGGTTCCTCCGGGTGTTCCAGTTTCTTCCCACATTCCAAAGCTTCAGTAAGTAGGTGAGTAAACTGTGAGCATGCTATGTTGGCGCCTGAAACAAGGTGACACTTGTGGACCACTCCCAGCACATCTTTTTAGACTCTGTTAGTCATTGATGCATTTCACTCTATGTTTCGATGTATGCATGACAAATAAAGCTAATCTTTTATTTCCATTTAACATTTCAGAATGGGGCTGAATGTTGTTGGCAGTAATATTCATGTCTAACTATTCTCTGTATCTCTACATAGGCTTTATAACTTTTGCTCTTTTGTTTCACTGATGAAAGACTGGATTAAAAAGGAAAGTTAAACTGACATATTTCATTGTGGTCAATTAACTTCCTGTTTTCCTCCTGCTCCAATGTTATTGACTCTCTCCCAGGACAATTGTTAAAAATAGTCCATTTTGTATTTCTTGATCAAAAAAAGGAAAAAAATGGCACCTAGTGGTCAGAGAGGATAATTCCACTTCCAATAAGCTGACAGCACATAAAACAACAGATTTCACAATAATCAGTTTCCAATATCATGCGAATACGGCAGTGTTTCCTGCAGTGTTAAGTGTTTTTAATTGGATGTGGGACTTAAAAAGTTAGTTCATTAAGATGGACTCATCTTATAAAAGCTGATGGATAAAAATGCAAATGTATGATTAGGGATCTCTTCCCTTACATATCTGCTCAACTCACAGATTAATAAGTGCATAGATATCAGCATATTCCTGTTCAAGATATGAAACATTAGGGATGGAAGGGATTTTTTTTTTGGAATTGTGTTTGTTTTGTTATTCTGGCTTTGATAACGCCCAAATCATATTAAATGGAATTGTGTCACTGCAAACACTTTTGCATTAATAGAAAAGATGTTCTTAATAATTTCCGTATTAGCTATGATTTCCATATTACTATGATTTGACACAGATACATTTTAATTTCAAACGTTATTATTGTCCTTTTGTTGTCTCCCAAGGGGATCAGGGCTAATTATCAGATCAAGTGTATTACCATCCATTGAGAATGCCAAAGGGTCAAGATCATTTTCAAAGCCCAGCCTCATGTGCACTTGCACTAAGCTACAACGTGCAGCTGATCCACTGCAGGCTCAGAAAACCCAAAGCTTCCTTCACAAAACCAAGCCAGAAGTTAATGTGTGAGAGGCCGATTGAAGGGAGCAAGTGAACAAAGTGTGCTTGTGGGGACAGTCTGCTGTTCCTGCCTCCAAAAGGATCATTGGAGCCAGGGATATTATTGTTCAGGCCTATTCTTTCTGCTGTACCACATCACACACTCTGCACTTTGACACCTAGGAATTGCTAGCATGGAGAATAATTTAACAAAATGTCAACATTTAAATATCATTCTTGCCTATTTTATTTGAGAGCATGTGATCTCTGAAATCGTAATAGACTCAGTGTATCGTTGTATACAACAGCAGCAAGGATGACAAACTATTATAGGAACATCAAGTTTACTCCCAAAACAAAAAAAAACAAATCTTTAAAATTAGGGAAAGGTGTTCTTGAATGGACAGAAAATATTCCTAGTGGTTGTGGGGTAATTATTCTAATTTAAAATTATTAGCAGATTGGAGAGAGACTTTAGGAGAAATTGATTTTTATGCAGAGCTTTTGGAGCATGGACTGGTTTACAATAGATGAGGCAGCTCTTAAGGGAAAGCAGATAAATGTTTAAAGAGCAGAATGATGCAGAGTTATTTGGCAATCATAGGCCAATAGATTAACTTTGAATTGATTTGTAATGTGTTAGTATAGACATAATTGAATGAATACCCTCCTTCTGGGGCATATACATGTGCGGTGTTCTGTATTTCAGTGTTCACTTTAAGCAACTGTACAGAACATTCATGAAAGTAAGGGTAGAGAGAAATCTTTCTTCATGACTTGTAAGCTCTCAGCAGTTTTTTATTACTGTATCCAAACACACAGACTTAAGGGTAATATGGAAGGATAATTTTTAATTAATATCTCACCAAGAGAGTTCAATCTACTATCTTCCCATTCATAACATGGTCTACCACGTCCTTAGATATCACTTTGAAACAAATGTTTCAGAGTATATTTTCAAATTAATACTAAGTTGAAATCAGAATAAAATAAATAAAATTATTCGATGAATCTGTTAAAAATGTGGTCAGTTTTTGGAACCACTTTCTCATCCATGCTGTGTGAAATAACCATTAATGCAGACGACATTATTCTTTCAGTCTACCTTTCATGGCATGATCTCCAGTTTGAAGGAGAACCCAGAAAACATCACAAACCAGCCTCCTCCCTACATCGCCAGCTTGTGGGAGTCACATCATCAGCATGGTTAGATTATGAGAACACTTTTGTTGTCATTTAGAAATGCATACATGCTTTAAGAAATGACACAATGTTTCTCCGGAGTGATATCACAGAAAACAGGACAGACCAAAGATTAATACTGACAGAACCACATAATTATAACATATAGTTACAGCAGTGCAAAGCAATACCATAATTTGATAAAGAACAGACCATGGGCACAGAAAAAAAAAGTCTGAAAGTCCTGAGACAATCGACTCCCGAGTCCTCGATAGCAGGCGGCAAAAGGGAGAAACTCCCTGCCATAAACCTCCAGGCACCGTCAACTTGCCGATACCTTGGAAGCACCTGACCACAGCCAACACTGAGTCCGTCCGTCCGAAAACTCCGAGCTTCCGATCAGCCTCTCCGATACAGCCTCCCGAGCGCCATCCTCTCCACGGCCGCTGAAACACGCAAAACCAAGGATTTCGGGGCCTTTAGCTCCGGAGATTAATCACAGGACTTGAGGTTGGACTTAAACAAAAGCTGATAGGTCTTAGGCAAGGTTTACTTAGCTTGTGGATTGGACTCTAGTTCATGTTATGATGTGTTTCTGCTTTCCGATTGCTACTTTATTGTTGCTATTTTGTACTATTTTGATCAGAGCGGTACATAAAATCAAGTCCCATGCTCTCATTTCTTGACTATTTCAAGAGCTTTGTATTGATAATGATGAACACTTGGTGCTGCACACAGATGTCAGATGGCTCTCAAAAGGAAACTGCCTGAGACACCTCTATGTGTTTTTTGAAACTTGATAAAATCCCTTGAAGACTCGACTGATTCATTCAATAATCACCTCAAGAGTGTTAAGCATAATACTGCTTATTTGTCAGAACTATTTGCAAAGTTTAATAAAATCAATCTTCAATTGCATGAAATTTTGTGAATCTTACCTAAATCAAATCAGTTTTCTCCACATTTTTGTCCAAGTTAACCCTATTTGAGCACAATATTGGCCGTTGTGCCCTTTTCCAATTTCCAAGCCTCTCCGAGTTGGAAGAGAAAGAAAGAATACCGGATGATGAACTTGGTGTATACTGTGCCCTCCTGGCTGAGCTGCATAAAGACACATCAGAGAGATTTCAGGATCTTCTCTTGATCAAAATTCCAGATTAGGTAAAAAATCCGTTCACGAAAACTTGCAATGAGGAATCCACAGGAAGTATGGAGGAAGAACTGATCTTGCTACAAAATAACTTGAGCTGAAAGCAAGCTTCAAAAAATCATATCAAGACTATTGGTCTCTGAAGACTATCTTGCACTGCAGAAAAAGGTTAAATTGTTCTTTATTGCCTTTCCAACATCTTAATCAGTGACGTGTGACTTTGGTGTGAAATCTGTACCGAGAGCAAGAATAGATGGAGGGAGTGAGTCATTTTACGAAAATCAAGAGAGGCGTTAGACAAGGGTGTGTTTTCTCCCCTGATTTGTTTAATGTGTACAGTGAAACAATATTTCAAAAAATAAGAGGCATCTTGGAAATCAAAGTTGGCGGTGAAAAAATGAATAATTTCAGATATGCGGATGACACTGTGTTAATTGCAAGTACGGAGGAAGAACTACAAAACTTAATTGATATAGTTGTTGAAGAAAGTGCAGAAGTGGGTCTATCTATCAACTGCAAGAAGACAGAGTGTATGGTGATATCCAAAAAGAAGGCGAATCCTATCTGCAGGTTGAGAGTAAACGGGGAAGACATAAAACAAGTAAAGAACTTTTGCTACTTAGGAAGCTGGGTGACATCAGATGGCAGGTGCGACATAAACATCAAAAGAAGAATAGGGATGGCAAAAGACACCTTTACGAGAATGAAGAGTATACTGATTAACACTAAACTAGGCATGACAACCCGCCTCAGAACACTGAAATGTTATGTTTATTCAGTTATGTTTATCCAGTTATGTTATGTGGCTCAGAATGTTAAACAATATTTAGTAACATGAGGAAACGAATTGAAGTAGCAGAGATGAGAAAATCTGCTGACGCTGGAAATTCAAGCAATACACATAAAAAATGCTGGTGAACGCAGCAGGCCAGGCAGCATCTATAGGAAGAAGTACAGTCGACGTTTTGGGCTGGGACCCTTTGTCAGGACTAACTGAAAGAGAAGATAGTAAGCGATTTGAAAGTGGGAGGGGGAGGGGGGATCCAAAAAGACAGGAGAAGACAGGAGAGGGATGGATGGAGCTAAGAACTGAAAAGTCTATCTCTTCTTTCAGTTAGTCCTGACGAAGGATCCTGGCCCGAAACATCGAATGTACTTCTTCCTATAGATGCTGCCTGGCCTGCTGCGTTCACCAGCATTTTTGTGTGTGTGTTGCTTGAAGCAGCAGAGACGTGGTTTTTGAGGAGGATGTAAAGAATATCGTGGATGAAACAAATATCTAATGAGGATGTTATGAACAGAGCAAGCACGAAAAGAGAAATAATGTAATCATGAAAAGGCAACATGACTTCATTGGACATGTGATTAGGAAAGAGGAGTTAGAATGCACGGTAATTATGGGAAAGATTGAAGGGAAGAAAGCAAGAGGAAGACAAAGACAAATGATGATGGAGACAGCAGCCAGAGAACTGGAAATGAATACCAATGAACTGATCCACTTGACCCGAAACAGGAGTATGTGGGCCATGACAGTCAAAGATCAAACTAGGCATGGCACCTGATGATGATGATAAAAATTTTGGTGTAGTTGCCCAACTTCTTTCAAAGCAATGAAACAGATTGCAAATTACAGAACATGGCTCCTCCTGAGTAATATTGAGCCTGATGTTGAGAAGCTGATAACACTGCACAAAGCCCAACTATCCCATTAAAAGGTGATAAAGCAATGAAGTAGTGAATAGCTGGATTACTAACGTAAGCTTTAAAATTGTTTATATTGCAATTAAATAAATCAATTTATTTGGAGTTTTAAATAGATTTGAATAACTTTTACATTATTTGTCACTGCTTTGAATTTTCTATTCCTATTTACTTACACTGTGCATCATAAATCAACATTCTTTATAGCTTTTTATGTAATAGCTGGAAAGCAAAAGGGGGTCATTGGGGATGTGGTATGGAGGCAAGGGGACAGTAACCCAAAAAAGTTTGGAAACCACCTATCAAGTTGATATACTCCATCTGCCACTGCTCTGCCCAGCTCTGCTGCCCGTCTCTATCTTGGTGTAACCTATGACAACCGTCTACACTATCCACAACACCTCCAACCTTTACGTCATCTGAAAAATTACAGACACACCCTTCCAGTTCCTCATCCAAGTCATTTATAACAAATAACACAGACTAGGAGGTCCCAAAAGAGGTTCCTGAAGAATTCCACTGGTCACCGACCTCGAGCCTGAATACACTCCTTCTATCATCACCCTCTGCCTCCTGTGGGCAAGCCAATTCTGAATCCAAGCAGCCAAGTTTCCATGGATCCCATGCCTCATGACATTCTCAATGAGCCTTCTATGGGAAACCTTATTAAAATCCATATACATCACTGCTAAGTGAAAATAAGTGCAACTTTTGATAATGATATAAATACACAGTGTGCAACTGGGTATTGGACTTCCTAATCAACAGGTAGTCAGGATACACAACCACTCCTCCCTCCCTATCTTCCTCAACGCAAGTGCTTCTCCCCCCCCCACCACTGCCCCCCAGGGCTGTATGCTGAGCCCATTGCAGTACAGTCTGCTTACACATGACTGCACGGCCAAAGGCTTGAGCAATCACACCGTTAAGTTCGATGACACAGCAGTGGTGGGGCTCATCACCAACACCGATGAGATGGCCTTCAGAGAGGAGTTGGAAGAGCTCAAGCCCTGGTCTCAAGCAAATAGTGTCTTTCCTAATGTAAACAAGATAAAGGAGATGGTTATCAACTACAGAGGAACTCATACCACTCACAGTCTCCTTTATATTGGCAGCACAGCAGTGGAAAATGCAAGCAGTTTCACACTCCTGAAAGTACACACAATCTCTCATGGTGTCAGAACACATCCTACACAGTCAGAAAAACTCACCAATATCTCTACTTCTGAGGAGGCTGAAGAGAGCTGGACTTTACACATCCATACTCACATCATTCTACAGATGCACAGTAGTGCATCATGACAGGCTGTATCACTGCTTGGTGCAGAAACTGCACTGCAGCAGACAGAAAGGCTCTACAGTGGGTAGTCAAAGCTGTGCAACACATCACCAGCATCAGCCTACCTACCATTAAGGACATACTGTATAGCTGCAAGAAAAATTTTGTGAACCCTTTGCAATTACATTGTTTTCTGCAATAACTACTCATAAAATGTGGTCTTGAGTTTCATCTGAGTCACAATAAGAAACAAATACGATCTTCCTTAACTAATAACACATAAACAATTGTAATTTTTCTTGTCAATGCTGAATACATCATTTAAGCAATCACAGTCTGGGCTCAAAAAAGCATGTGACCCTCTGGGGTAATGCTTTCTACAAAAGTTATTTGGAGTCAGGTGTTCCAATCAATGAGGTGAGATTGGTGTTGTGGGTTGTAGAGGTGCCCTGCCCTATAGAAGAGAAACACATGTCAGGATACTGACAGAGTCTGGTCTTCTACAGAAAGATCTGTTTATATGAGCCATGCTCGATCAAAACAACTTTCAGAAGACCTCAGAAGAAGATTGGTAAAGATGTGTGAAGCTTTCTAAAGACCTGAGTGTTCATCAGTCCACAGTAAGAGAAATTATCTACAAATGGAAGAAATTCAGTACTGTTTCTACTCTCCTGAGCAATGAGCATCCAGCAAACATCACACCAAGAGCACAGAGTGCAATGTTGACGTAAGTGAAAAAGAACCCAAGATAATAACAAAAGGCCTGCAGAAACCTCTAATACTTGCTAAAGTCTCTCTTCCTGTATCCACTGTAAGAAAAAAACTGAACAAGAATGGTGTTCATGGAAGGATACCATGGAGGAAACCACTGCTCTCCAAAAAGAAACATTGCCGCACGTCTCAAGTTTGCAAAAGACCACCTGGATGTTCCACAGCGCTTCTGGGACAATGTTCTGCGGACAGATGACACAAAATCGAACTTCTTGCAGATGTGCACACTGCAATATTTGGAGGAAAAAGGGGCATTACTCACCAATACCGAAACCTCACCCCAACTGTGAAGTATAGTGTAAGTAGCATTACGGTTTGGGGCTGCTTTGTTGCCTCAGGGCCTGGACAGCTTGCAATCATTGGAACAATGAATTCAAAATTGTATCAAAATATTTTACAGGAGAATGTCATGGTAGCAGTCTGTCACCTGAAGCTTCGTAGAAGAACTGGGGGGATCTCATTGAAACCTATCGAATGTTGAAAGGCCTCAGTAGGGTGGATGTGGAGAAGATGGTTCCTATGGTTGGGGGAGTCTTAGACCAGAGGACGCAGCCTCAGGGTAAAAGGATGTCCATTTAGAACAGAGAGGATGAGTAATTTTTTTACCCAGAGAGTGGTTAATCTGTGAAATTCATTTCCACAGGCGGCTGTGGGGGCCAAGTCTTTAAGGCAGAGGTTGATAGATTCTTGATTAGGGTGGGCATGAAGGCATACGAGGAGAATGTAAGAAACTGCAGCTGAGCGGGAAATAGATCAGCCATGATGAAATGGTGGAGCAGATTTGATGGGCCAAATGGCCTAATTCTGCTCCAATATCTTATGATCTTATGGTCTTAAAAACTAGACATGCTAAGTAGTCTTTCCATCCTCATTTCTCAACAAATTAATGTTCAACTGAGTTGCTCTTTTATTTTTTCTCTGACATAATATACACAATTTTCTGTTCTTCTCATGTCACAGGTGAGGTGTCAGGTAACTACAGTAAGGTTCTTGCAGCTGTTTTATTCAAGAAGGAACATCAGTGGAAACCAGTTACTCATAGGCCGATTAATTTACTCCCAGTCAAGGGGAAGTTATTAGAAAAATTCTGATGGACAATATTAATCTGCACACTGCAGATGGAGTAAAGATTGGTCAGGATTAGTTGATGTTGCTTTGTTAGGGAGATATCCTGGCTGATCAAGTTGACGGAATCTGCCAAAGCAGCAATAGAAGTGTATTGATGAGGCCAATTGATGTAACCTACACAGGTTTGCTAAGGCCTTTGACTAAGATGCATGTGAGAGGTAAGTACCCAAGGGATGCAAAGCAATATGACAAATTGGATCTGAAATTAGTTTGTTGGCAAGAAGCAGAAGAGTGTCAAATCGTAAACATGTCAAAGCATAAACACAGATGCCAAACACAAAAATTGCTGGAGGAACTCTGCAGGTCAGACAGCATCGATGGCAATGAATAAACAGTCGACATTTCATGTTGTGACGCTTATTCACAGAAACACAGAAACATAGAAAACCTACAGCAAAATACAGGTCCTTTAGCCCACAAAGCTATGCCAAACATGTACTTACTTTAGAAATTACCCAGGGTTACACATAGCCCTCTATTTTTCTAAGTTCCATGTGCCTATCCAGGAGTCTCTTAAAAGACCCTATTATAACCGCCTCCACCACCGTCGCCGGCAGCTCATTCCATGCACTCACCACTGTCTATGTAAAAATTTTATCCCTGACATCTCCTCTATACCTACTTCCAAGCACCTTAAAACTGTGCCGTCTCATGTTAGCCATTTCAGTCCTGAGAAAAAAGCCTCTGACGATCCACACGATCGATGCCTCTCATCATCTTATACACCTCTATCAGGTCACCTCTCATCCTCCGCCGCTCCAAGGAGAAAAGCTGAATTCACTCAACCTATTCTCAGAAGGCATGCTCCCCAATCCAGGCAACATCTTCCTGTAATGAAGTGACCAGATCTGAGCACAGTATTCCAAATGGGGTCTGACCAGGGTCCTATATAGCTGTAACATTACCTCTCAGCTCTTAAACTCAATCCCATGGTTGATGAAGGCCAATGTACCGTATGTCTTCGTAACCACAGAGTCAACCTGCACAGCAGCTTTAAGTGTCCAATGCACTTGGACCCCAAGATCCCTCTGATCCTCCACACTGCCAAGAGTCTTACCATTAATATTATATTCTGCCATCGCATTTGACCACCAAAATGAACCACCTCACACTCATCTGGGTTGAATTCCATCTGCCACTTCTCAGCCCAGTTTTTCATCCTATTGATGTCCCGCTGTAACCCCAACCTTTGTGTCATCAGCAAATTTATTAACACATCCCTCCACTTCCTCATCCAAGTCATTTATAAAAATCACAAAGAGAAAGAGTCCCAGAACAGATCCCTGAGGCACATCACTTGTCACCGACCTCCATGCGGAATATGACCCATGTACAACCATTCCTTGCCTTCTGTGGGCAAGGCAGTTCTGGACCCACAAAGCAATGTCCCCTTGAATCCCATGCCTCCTTACTTTCTCAATTAGCCTTTCATGGGATACCTTATCAAATGCCTTGCTGAAATCCATATACACTACATCTACTGCTCTACCTTCATCAATGTGTTTAGACACATCCTCAAAAACTTCAATCAGGCTTGTAAGGCATGGCCTGCCTTTGAGAAAGTCATGCTGACTATTCCTAATCATAGTATGCCTCTCCAAATGTTCATAAATCCTGCCTCTCAGGATCTTTTCCATTAAATTACCAACAACTGAAGTAAAATTCACTGACCTGTAATTTCCTGGGCTGTCTCTACTCCCTTTCTTGAATAAGGGAGCAACATCTGCAATCCTCCAATCCTCTGGAACCTCTCCCATCCCCATTGATGATGGAAAGATCATTGCCAGAGGCTCAGCAATCTCCTCCCTTGCTTCCCACAGTAGCCTGGGGTACATATTGTCTGGTCCCAGAAACTTATCAAACTTGATGCTTTCCAAAAGCTCCAGCACATCCTCTTTCTTAATGACTATATGCTCAAGCTTTTCAATCAGCTGTAAATCATCCCTACAATCGCCAAGATCCTTTTCCGTAGTGAATACTGAAGCAAAGTATTCATTAAATACCTCTGCTGTGTCCTCCAGCTCCATACACACTTTTTCACTGTCACACTTGATTCTCTCATGTCTTATCCTCTTGCTCTTCACATTCTTGTAGAATGTGTTGGGGTTTTCTTTAATCCTACTCGCCAAAGCCTTCTCGTGGCCCTTTCTAGCTCTCCTAATTTCATTCTTAAGCTCCTTCCTGCTAGCCTGATAATCTTCTAGATCTCTAGTTTTTTGAACCTTTCGTTATCTTTTCTTTTCTTCTTGACTTGATTTTCAACAGCCTTTGTACACCACGGTTCCTGTACCATACCATCCTTTCCCTGTCTCATTGGAACTATGCAGAACGCCACGCAAATATCCCCTGAACATTTGCCACATTTCTTCCATACATTTCTCTGAGAACATCTGTTCCTAATTTATGCTTCCATGTTCCTGCCTGATAGCTTCATATTTCCCCTTACTCCAATTAAATGCTTTCCTAATTGTCTGTTCTTATCCCTCTCCAATGCTAAGGTAAAGGAGATAGTATTGTGATCACTATCTCCAAAAAACTCTCCCACTGTGAGATCTGACACCTGACCAGGTTCATTTCCCAATACCAGATCAAGTACAGCCTTTCCTCTTCTTCAGTACTGAAAAGGAAGGGGGGAGATACCAGAATAAAAAGGAGTGGGGAGGGGAGGGAGGCCTAACTAGAAAGTGATAGATGAAGCCAGGTGAGTAGGAAAAGTAAATGACTGGATAAAGAGGAATCAGATAGAAGAGCAGAGAGTATTATAGGAGAAAGAGAAGGAGGAGGTGACCAAGGGGAAGGTGATAGGCAGGTAAGAAGAGATACGAGGCCAGACTGGGCAATAGAAGAGGGGAGAGGGAGGGAAATATTTTTAAGCTGAAAGAGAGATTGATATTCATGCCATTAGGTTGGTGCCTACCCAAACAAAAAAGCAAAGGGTGTGATGATTGAGGGTTGTTTTTATGATTGAAAGTCTGTGACCAGCAGTTTACAAGAAGATTTGTAAACTTCTTGTAAAGAAGGTCCCTGGATAATTGTTCTTTGGGCTACATATGTTATATAATGTATGGGTCTATAGCTTTATTTTCCACAAATTTAAATACTTCAAGAAATACAAAAACAGCACCTCTGCATTTTAGTTCCCCTTGAAACTTTCCAGGTTATTGTCATTTCGCACAGTCTGACAGAATACAAAGTTAATAGCAATAAATGAAGTTTCCTCTGGACTGAAGACATTATTGAGGAATGCAAATCATTCAAAATAACAAATTACTTTTTTTCCAGTTTGCTATGTAATCAGAATCACGTTTAATATCTCTGGCATATTTCGTGAAATTTGTTTATGCAACTAATTGGAAACTAATCAATGACTTAAATCAAAATATTTAAAACAACCTTTCAATCACTAAAACTTCTTATCCCTGATTCTGTATTCTACTGATAATAGAACATAGAATAGTACAACACATTACAGGCCCTTCGGCCCACAATGTTGTGCCGACCCTCAAACCCTGCCTCCCATATAACCCCCCACCTTAAATTCCTCCATATACCTGTCTAGTGGCCTCTGAAACTTCACTAGTGTATCTGCCTCCACCACTGACTCAGGCAGTGCATTCCACGCACCAACCACTCTCTGAGTAAAAAACCTTCCTCTAATATCCCCCTTGAACTTCCCACCCCTTACCTTAAAGCCATGTCCTCTTGTATTGAGCAGTGGTGCCCTGGGGAAGAGGCGCTGGCTATCCACTCTATCTATTCCTCTTATTATCTTGTACACCTCTATCATGTCTCCTCTCATCCTCCTTCTCTCCAAAGAGTAAAGCCCTAGCTCCCTTAATCTCTGATCATAATGCATGCACTCTAAACCAGGCAGCATTCTGGTAAATCTCCTCTGCACCCTTTCCAATGCTTCCATATCCTTCCTATAGTGAGGTGACCAGAAATGGACACAGTACTCCAATCGTGGCCTAACCTGAGTTTTATAGTGCTGCATCACTACATCACGACTCTTAAACTCTATCCCTCGACTTATGAAAACTAACATCCCATAAGCTTTCTTAACTACCCTATCTCCCTGTGAGGCAACTTTCAGGGATCTGTGGACATGTACCCCCAGATCCCTCTGCTCCTCCACACTACCAAGTATCCTGCCATTTACTTTGTACCCTGCCTTGGAGTTTGTCCTTCCAAAGTGTACCACCTCACACTTCTTCAGGTTGAACTCCATCTGCCACTTCTCAGCCCACTTCTGCATCCTATCAATGTCTCTCTGCAATCTTTGACAATCCTCTACACTATCTACAACACCACCAATCTTTGTGTCATCTGCAAACTTGCCAACCCACGCCTCTACCCCCACATCCAGGTCGTTAATAAAAATCACGAAAAGTAGAGGTCCCAGAACAGATCCTTGTGGGACACCACTAGTCACAATCTGAATGTACTCCCTCCACCACGACCCTCTGCTTTCTGCAGGCAAGCCAATTCTGAATCCACTTGGCCAAACTTCCCTGGATCCCATGCCTTCTGACTTCCTGAATAAGCCTACCGTGTGGAACCTTACCCACCCTTTCTGTAGCTGTAATAGTATCCCTGACCAGTAATGCCACCCCTCCTCCCTTTTTTCCACCCTCTCTATCCCTTTTAAAGCACTGAAATTCAGGAATATTGAGAATCCATTCCTGCCCTGGTGCCAGCCAAGTCTCTGTAATGGTCACTACATCATAATTCCATGTATGTATAAACACTCTCAGTTCATCACCTTTGTTCCTGATGCTTCTTGCATTGAGGTACACACATTTCAGCCCTTCTACCTTACTGTCTTTACACCATTTATTCTGCTTCTCTTTCCTCAAAGCCTCTCTATGTGTTAAATCTGGCTTTACTCCATGCACTTCTTTCACTGCTCTATCGCTCCGGGTCCCATACCCCTTGCAAATTAGTTTAAACCCTCCCGAACCATGCTAGCAAACCTACCTGCAAGGATATTGCTCCCCCTCGAGTTCAGGTGCAACCCATCCAATCTGTACAGGTCCCACCTTCCCCAGAAGAGATCCCAATGATCTAAAAATCTAAAACCCTGCTCCCTGCACCAACTCCTCAGCCACGCATTCAACTGCCATCTCCTCCAATTCTTACCATCACTGTCACGTAGCACTGGCAGCAATCCTGAGAACGTCACCCTTGAGGTCCTGTTCTTCAGCCTTCTGCCTAGGTCCTGAAACTCACACTTCAGGACCTCATCCCTCTTCCTGCCTATGTCGTTGGTACCGACATATATCACGCTTCTGGTTGCTTTCCCTCTCGTACCAGGATGTCGTGCGCCCGGTCAGAGACATCCCGGACCCTGGCACCTGGGAGGCAACAAACCATGCGGCTGTCCTTCTCATGTCCACAAAATCTCCTGTCTGCTCCCCTGACTATAGAGTCTCCAATGACGACAGCTCTCCTCTTCTCGGTCCTACCCTTCTGCACCACAGGGTCAGACTGAGTGCGAGAGGCCCTGCCACCGTGGCTCATACCTGGTCGGTCGTCCCCGCCAACAGTATCCAGGACAGTAAACTTATTATTCAGGGGAATAGCTACAGGGGTGCTCTGCACTACCTGTCTGCTCACCTTCGCTTTCCCCCCTCTGACTGTCACGCAAAAACCTGCTTCCGACAACCTAGGTGTGACTACCTCCCTGTAGCTCTCATCTATGACTGCCTCATTCTCCCTTATGAGTCGAAGGTCATCCAGTTGCTGCTCCAGATTCCTTAAATGGTCTTCCAGATCGCCTAGCCATATGAACTTCCGGCAGATGTGACTCTGCGGGAGAGGGGCGTTCCCCCAAGACTGCCACATCTCACATGAGAGGCACATCACCGTCTCAGGAGGCATTGTAAAGACTAACTGCGAGCAAACTTGTCCTCTGCCTCTTCTCATCGAAGCCTCTTGAATCGAGGCTTCAAAGCTCTACTCCTTCACTTCCTAAGGAGGCTGAGGTCCTTTGGAGTATACATGCCTCTCTTTCACATGTTCTACCAGTCTGTGGTCAGTTGTCGCCAGTGCAGTCTTCTATGTAGTGATGTGCTGGGGCATTGGCATCAACATGGGTGATGCCAACAGGCTCAATAAACTGATGGGAAAGAATGACTCTGTTATAGGAGTCAAACTGGACACACTGGAGGCTGTGGTAGAACAAAGGACCCTATTGAAAATTGTGGCAATTCTGGAGAATGTTTCTCACCCTCTGCATGCCACCTTGGCTGAACAGGGGAGCACTTTTAGTAATAGACTAAGACAACTGTGCTGCTCCAAAGAGCGCTATATGAAGTCATTCTTACCCTTGGCCATTAGGCTCTATAATGAGTCAACCTGTAGCCAGGGAAGTGATGACCCCTCCTGTTAGACTGTTTATTCTTTCTACCTCTCTTCTAATATTTATATCTGTGCATTTTTAATGCTACTGTGTCACTGTAATTTCCTTTGGGATCAATAAATTATCTATCTAGTCATCTATCTACCTATTATGCACTTACACAGACAATTATTAAAGTTTATGCTAAGCATAAGTATTTACAGACAATTAACATTGGTGGGAAATAGATTTAGCTTCATGCCTCCATCAAATGTGTGATGTAAATTGAGTGTCAATGGACTCATGAGCAAAGAAAGGCAAGAATGTGTTTTCATGACATGAATGCCTTTTCATTTTATGTTTGGGCCCAATTTCAGATTCATGCTATGTTTATGAAAATGAGCATATAATTGAATTGGACAAAAGCCTAAAGGAGTGGTATACAAGTTTACTATTGTTCAAAGAGAACAAAATTCATGGTCAGCATGGTGGCTGCTTGTGCATTGCTTTACAGCGCTAGCTGTAAATTCTGTAAGGAGTTTGTTCATTCTCCCCATGACCACATGAGATTTCCTCTGGGTGCTCTAGTTTTAACGATGTACAGTTAGGGCTAGTAGTTTGTGGGAATGTTATGTTGGTACTGGAAGCATAGTAATACTTCTGGGCTGCACAACAAACACAAACTGACTGATTTGATTTCACGCAAATCAACATATTTCATAGAACATAGAACATAGGAATCTGCTGCACATTACAGGCCCTTCAGCCCACAATGTTGTGCCGACCATGTAACCTACTCTAGAGACTGCCTAGAATCTTCCTACCGCATAGCCTTCAATTTTTCTAAGCTCTGTGTTCCTACTTAAAAGTCTTTTTAAAGACCCTATTGTGTCCACCTCTGCCACTGTAGCTAGCAGTGAATTCCATGCCTCCACTACTCTCTGTGTAAAAAAACTTGCCTCTGATATCTCCCTTATACCTATTTCCAAGCACCTTAAAACTATGCCTCGCATGTTAGCCATTTCAACCCTGGGAAGAAGCCTCTGGCTGTCCAGATGATCAATGCCTCTCATTATCTTACACACCTCTATCAGGTCACCTCTCATCCTCCATCACTCCAAGGAGAAAAGGCCAAGTTTACTCAACCTGTTCTCATAATGCACGCTGTCCAATCCAGGCAACATCCTTGTAAATCTCCTCTGCACTCTCTCTAAAGTATCCACATCCTTCCTATAGTGAGGAGACCAGAACTGAACACAGTTACCCAAGTGGAGTCTAACTAAGGTCTCATATAGCTGTACCATTATCTCACGGCTCTTGAACTCAGTCACATGGTTGTTGAAGGCCAACAAACCATATGCCTTCTTAACAACACTGTCAACCTGTGCATCAGCTTTGAGTGTCCAGTGGACATGGCCCCCAAGATCTCACTGATTCTCTAAACTGTCAAGTGTCTTATCAGTAGTATTATATCCTGTCTTCAAATTTGACCTACCGAAATAAACTGCTTCACACTTACATGGGTTGAGCTCCATATGTTTTGATGTACACATGATAAATAAAGGTAATCTTTATCTTTTTAAGAAGATTTTGTTGGGATAATGTGAAAATAGAAGTTTGGAATGAAACGTTATATTCCTATAGTTCACTTTTTGACTTTAGGACATTCCTGAAGCACTTTACACCCAGGGAGTGACTTCTGAAGTAAATTTACTGTTACAGCAGCAGCCAATTTGTACTTATCAGTTCACTTTATTGAAATTCAATAATGACCAGCCAATTTATTTTAGTGAGGTTGATTGAGGAATAAATATTGAACAGAACCATCATCATCATCAGGTGCCATGCCTAGTTTGAGCTTTGACTGCCATGGCCCACACACTCCTGTTTCGGGTCAAGTGGATCAATTCATTGGTATTCATTTCCAGTTCTCTGACTGCTGTCTCCATCATCATTTGTCTTTGTCTTCCTCTTGCTTTCTTCCCTTCAATCTTTCCCATAATTACCGTGCATTCTAACTCCTCTTTCCTAATCACTCGTCCAATGAAGTTACGTTGCCTTTTCATGATCTCATACATTATTTCTCTTTTTGTGCTTGCTCTGTTCATGACATCATCGTTAGATATTTGTTTCTTCCATGATATTCTTTGCATCCTCCTCAAAAACCACATCTTTGTTGCTTCAATTCGATTCCTCATGTTACTAGATATTGTCCAACATTCTGAGCCATATAACATAACTGGATAAACATAACATTTCAGTACTCTGAGGCGGGTTGTCATGCCTAGGTTAGTATTGGTCAGTATACTCTTCATTCTCGTAAAGATGTCTTTTGCTATCCCTATTCTTCTTTTGATGTCCATGTCGCACCTGCCATCTGATGTCACCCAGCTTACTAAGTAGAAAAAGTTCTGTACTTGTTTTATGTCTTCCCCATTTATTCTCAGCCTGCAGATAGGATTCTCCCTCTTTTTGGATATCACGATACATTCTGTCTTTTTGCAACTGATAGATAGACTCATTTTTTCACTTTCTTCAACAATTATATCAATTAAGTTTTGTAGTTCTTTCTCTGTACTTGCAATTAACAGTGACACCTGCATATCTGAAATTATTGATGTTTTCACCACCAACTTTGATTCCCAAGATGTCTCTTATTTTTTGTAATATTGTTTCACTGTACACATTAAATAAATCAGGGGAGAAAACACACCCTTGTCTAAGGCCTCTCTTGATTTTCATAAACTGACTCACTTCTCCATCTATTCTTACTTCTGATGAAATCTGTTTCCAGTACAGATTTCATCAGATTTCAATCTGTACAGATTGAACAGAATATATGGTATAAATACACTGCTTTACTTTAAAATAGTGCCGGAATATATTCCACAGCCCTCTGAGAGAGGAAAGGATTCACAGATTAAAGTCCAAAAGGCTGATTCACAGATTAAAGTAGTACTTTGACAGTGAAGTTTTACAATGAGCTGACACTCATTCTGATACACTGCCTTTGAAAGATTGATAGCTGCATCATGACCAGAGCAAATTAAGAATAAATGGACCCTTTAGGACTATGCTTGTATATGAGTTGATATTGCTGTACTCCATTCTCTAAGGTTGAACTGAAGGTCTAAACTTTTAACTCACATACCGGTGCTGTCAGCTAAGCCACAAAGGATAGATGGAGGATCAATACCAGTAAAAGTGGCACTTCCCTGATTTGAAAACATACTATTTTGTGAATATGCTGCCTGGTAAAGATTAACAGAAAAATAGCAAGATCCATTACTTATAAAAGTCAGTCAATTATTTTGAAGTAATACAAGGTAAGCTTGATGTACTAAATCATCATATTAAAGGGGGTATTTTGACATTATGGAGAGGGTTTGAGCATTGATTGAATAGGATGAAGTCTAAAACAAAGAATTAAAATTAAAGCAAAGAAAAAGCAGTAAAACTGTCAATGATTGTGTTGGAACAGTAGGCATTACTAAATGTTATGATAGAAACACTTAAAACTATAAAGACATGGATTTAAATGGATAGAAACGTGGTATTCATTTTCAGTAAATAGGGTACAAGAAAGTGACATTAAAAAAACATTTTGGATGGTAGTACACTATCGTCCACTATCCATTATCTCAATGATTGAAAGAGAAACGAAGTCAACATATAATAGGTTGGATTTGAATCAGAAGGAAAAAGGGAAGAAAGATTACGTAAACAGAATAAACAGAACTGTTCAGAAAGAATTCACGAATAAACACCTCACAGCTTGATAAGGTCTATATCTGAACTGCATTCCCCTTTGAATGTATGCCTCTCCGTTTGTGTGCAAATATAGCCCAACAATTTGGAAACTATTTTGTCACATTCACCATATTTTGTAACATCATCTATAAGTGAATACATTTGTACATAGCTTAGAGAATAGAAATCGGTTATTAATGGACAATTTCATCAGTGCCTGTGGAAACACCACTGAAGTTTTAGTCACTAATGATGTAGTAAATATTCACATCTGCTCATTTGTGAAAAGTATGTTTTATGATCCAGATCTAAAGGTTTTGCAATCAGTTGTTAGTCATCACTCAAGTACTGCATTACAATACAGCAGATTCCAGTTAATTGGAACACATCAGGACCAGTATATTTTGGCCCAGTTATGCAACTGCCCCACTAAATTGGAGTCTTAAAAAAGTTAAAAAAATAAATAAAAATGACAAACAGAGATAACAAATTATGCATGTAAATAAAATACAGAAAAGATCTATACTATAAAATTGGACATTAGTTCCTAATAGTTATCGACAGAGGAATTCATCCAACGTTCTTTTAACTGTAAATGAACAAAATCAGTACAGACATCCAGTGCAGATAATGGGCTACCTCATACAATGCTTTCAATGATTGCATCCTCCAAATCTTTATTTTCATTGTAACACTCAAGATGATTGTCGATACCTTCAAACTCTTCATAATTCTGAATTTGTTAAAGTAGTGAAGTCATTTCTTTTTCACTTCTGACCGACGCTGGCATCTCCGAGCCTGAATGCTTGAAGCTGCTGTGAGCAAAATGGTTCTGAATTGTCTTACTGCTTATTTCTCACCATCTATTAGTGACAATAATCACTAAATGCAACTGACGCTATTTAAAACTGTTTGCTCTAAGCATGGTGTAGTTTCTAATAGCCACTTAGTGCATGCAACTGATGCTAATTAGAAACTGCTCAGCAACAGTCTGCTCTCCCAGTTAAGCAGCATTGTGTCCCAAAATAAACAAAGGGAATCCTGGATATTTTCTCGACTACTTGTTGTTCTTTAAGAGTTGCCCTAAATAAGCGCTGCCCCGATTAACGAATTAACCAGAATCCTATATTCTACTCTCCCATCAATGCCTGCACTTCTCAATGCATTTTTCATTATGATGCAAATAGAAGAGTTCTATGTTTAAAGAAGAATTGCAAACTAGATAATGGAGAATCCAAAGTAGCAATGCATGTATACTGCCAATTTTGTAGGTACTTACACTACTGGCAGAGAATTGGAGAGTCAGATTTGAACTAAAGTTAACAGTTGCTTTCCCCTGGAATCTTTACTTTTCTGTTGGATTAATTTCAGGTTTAAGTAGCATGGCACAGTAGTGCAAAACTATCAGAGCACCAGCAACCAATATGGGTTCGATTCCTGCCACTGTATATCAGGCTTTGGTTTCCTCTGGGTACTCCGGTTTCCTCTCACAGTCCAGAGACTAGTATGCCCACAAGTTACAAAACTAAGTGATTAGTGGGCATATTACGGTGGTACTGGAAGCAAGGCGACACTTGTGAGCTGCCCAAACACAATCCTCGATGATTTGATTTGACGCAAATGATGTATTTCACTGTATGTTTTCATGTACATCTGACAATTAAAGCTAATCTTTATCTTTATCTTTTTAGATAAGCCATATAATAGGGGCATATAATGGAGCAGAAATTTCTGGAAGGTTAGAGGATGGGCAAGTTTTTAAATACCAACTAAAAAAGTCATTAAGTAGGAAAGATGGAATACGAAAGTAAGCTAGCAAAGAGGACACCTAGACTCTTTTCAGATACATAAGTGCAAAGGAGAGGCAAGAGTGGATATCAGACTGCTGGAAAACGATGTTGTGGAGGTAGTGATGGGGACAAGGAAATGGCAGATGAACTGAATAACTATTTTGTTTCACTCTTCACTGTGGAAGACAATAGCAGTATGGTGGATGTCCCAAGTGTCACGGGTCAGAAGTGCCTGAAGTTGCCATTAGTAGGGGGAAGTTTCTTGGGAAACTGAGAGGACTGAAAGTAGATAAGTCACCTGGACCAGATGGTGTACACCTTAGGGTTCTGAAAGAGGTGGCTGAAGATATTGTCAGAATGAGAATCAGAATCAGGCGAATTATCGTCGGCATGTGTCGTGAAATTTGTTAAATTAGTAGCAGCAGTTCAATGCAATACATGATAATATAGAAAGAAAAAAGAATCAATAACTGTAAGTATATATTTATACGTATATATATATGTATATTGAATACATTAAAAACGTGCAAAAATAGAAATAATATATATTTAAAAAGTTAGTTAGTGTTCACGGGTTCTATGCTCATTTAGGAATTGTATGGCAGAGGGGAAGGAGCTGCTCCTGAGTTGCTGAGTGTGGCCTTCAAGCTTCTGTACCTCCTTCCTGATGACAACAATGAGGAGAGGGCATACCCTGGGTGACAGGTGTCCTTAATACATATATAGAAGTTTTTGGCTGTTTTAGTTGACAAACCAAATCTCTTCAAATTCCTAATGAAATATAGCTGCTGTCTTGCCTTCTTTATAGTTCTATCGCTATGTTGGGACCAGTACAGGTCCTCAGAGATTTTGACACCCAGGAACATAAACTTGCTCACTCTCTCCACTTCGGACCCCTCTATGAGGATTGATTTATGTTCCCTCATATTACCCTTCCTGAAGTCCACAGTCAGCTCTTTCATCTCACAGACATTGAATGCAAGGTTGTTGCTGTGGCACCACTCAACTAGTTGGTCTATTCTGCTCCTGTACGCCTTCTTATCTCCTTCTGATGCATTAGTAATGATCTTTCAAGAGTTACTAGATTAGGGAATGGATCCAGAAGACTGGAAAATTGCAAAAGTCATTCCACTCTTCAAGGAGGGAGAGAGGCAGAAGAAAGGAAATTATAAGCCAGTTAGTCTGACCTCAGTGGCTGGGAAAATGTTGGAGTCGATTGTTAAGGATGTGGTTTCGGGCTACTTGGAGGCACACGATAAAGTAGGCCGTGCCCAGCATAGTTTCCTCAAGGGAAAAGCTTGCCTGACAAATCTGCTGGAATTCTTTGAAGAAATGACGAATCAGTTGATGTTGTGTACTTGGATTTTCAGAAGGCCTTTGACAAGGTGTCACACCTGAGGCTACTTATCAAGTTAAAAGCCCATGATATTACAGGAAAGATATTAGTATGGCTAAAGCAGTGGCTGATTGACAGGAGGCAAAGAGTGGGAATAAAGGGAGTCTTTTCTGGTTGGCTGTCAGTTACTAGTGGTGTTCCCCAGGGGTCTGTGTTGGGACTGCTTCTTTTTACTTTATATGTCAATGATTTGGATGATAGAATTGATGGCTTTAATGCAGTTTGCAGACGATACGTAGATAGGTGGAAGAACAAGTAGTTTTGAGGAAGTAGAGAAGCTACAGAAGGACTTAGACAAGTTTGAAGAATGAGCAAAAAAGCAGCAGATGAAATATAGTGTCAGGAAGTGTATGGTCATGCATTTTGGTAGAAGAAATAAAAGGGTGGACTGTTTTCTAAATAGAGAGGAAATTCAAAATTCTTAGGTGCAAAGGGACTTGAGAAACATTATGCGGGATTCCCTAGAGGAAAATTTACAGGTGAGTCTGTGGGGAGGGCAACAAATGTGATGTTAGTATTCATTTCAAGAGGACTAGAACATAATAGCAAGGATGTAATGTTGAGGCTTTTTAAAACACTGGTGAGGCCTCACTTGGAGTATTGTGAGCAGTTTTAGGCCCTTTATCTTAGAAAGGAGGTGCTGACACTGCAGAAGGTTTATGAAAACGATTCCAGAATTGAATGGCTTGTCCTATGAAGAGCATTTGATGGTCCTCAGCCTGTATCCACTAAGATTCAGGAGAATGAGGGGTGACCTCATTGAAGCCTATTGAATGATGATTGGGAGAGGATGTTTCTTATGGAGAGAGTGTCTAGGACCAGACTGTTGCAGTTATGGTCACAAATAAAGTACAAAGCAGGTAGACAATAAGGTGCACAGGCCACAATGAGGCAGATTGTGAGAACAAGAGTCTATCTTTATCACAGATGAGGTCTCTTCAAGGGTCCTACAACAGCAAGTAGAGCTGTCCTTGAGTCTGGTGGTCTATATTTTCAAGTTTTTGTGTCGATTGCCCAGTGGAAGGGGTGAGAGGAGGGAGAATGTAGAGGGCAGGAAGCATCTTTGATGATGCTGGTTGCTTTTCAGAATCAAAATCAGCTTTCATATCACCGGCATATGTCATGAAATTTATTAAATTTACAGCAGCAGTACAATGCAATACATAAGAAATATTTTTAAGAACTGTAAGGATATATGTATATCAAATAGTTAAATTAAAATAAGCAGTACAAAAACAGAAATTTTAAAAAGTCTATCAAAGGGCAGCTGGTTTCCGTGATGGTCTCAGCTGTGTCCACAACTCTGCAATTTTTTGCCGACTCGTGCAAAGCTGTTGCCATAGAAAACTGTCATGCAACCAGATAGAATGCTTTATATGATGCATCTGTAAAAGTTAGTGAGGGCCAATGGGGACATGCGGAATTTCTTTAACCCTCTGTGCATGTGCTTCCTTGGCTAGAGCATCTCAATAGATGGGCCAGGAGAAGCTGTTTGTGGTCTTTACATCTAGCAGTCATGACACAGGTAATGGAGGTGCCATTGCAGTCCTCTTCTCTATTGCCGATGCTTGATCCAAATATTGTCATCACTTGCTTTACTCACCTCTGTGTTTGCTTTGACAAGGCCACGCTTCAAACATTTTAGGGACGGATCCCATTGGAGTTAGCCTTCCCTATTCATTGGCAATAAAGCCTCAGCAGAGGAGTGGGTCCTGTCCCAAAAGATCAGTGGTCAGCACAGAAAAGCTCATGGAACCCTAAGAGTTCTTTTGTTCTTTTCATGGCCCTACAGAAATTTTTAAGCAAAATTTAGCTTTTGTAAGATGCTTCCTCTGAAACTTGCATTTTATCAAAAAATGGAGTTGGTTCTAGAACTATTGGTACTATCAACTAATTTAACTACCAGTCGAAGAGTAAACACGATTATATATGATATGTTTAATCAAGTTTTGTCCCCGCTTTCATTTTAAATGAGCTCGTGAAAACACTGACAAATCTCCAGCCAGCAATATGGAATCTGCTTAGATTGCTCCAAATCTATAGCAGTGGCTCATATGAATTAGTAAAACCTCAGCTTCAATTCTGATTTACTCAGTGTTAA
Organism: Mobula hypostoma; assembly: GCF_963921235.1. Lineage (NCBI taxonomy): Eukaryota > Metazoa > Chordata > Chondrichthyes > Myliobatiformes > Myliobatidae > Mobula > Mobula hypostoma. The sequence goes on along the minus strand of NC_086102.1, from coordinate 29,339,786 downwards.
TTGATCTCTGACCAGTCAGTAAAGGTACAATTGGCCACATTGCCTGCCTGGTTGCAAAGGAACGAAGCAGCCAGAGTTGTCCATTGATCCATACAGGGTCAGTGCTGCACACTCATTAGTATGTGCAATAAGAAATGCTTGTCATTTTGTGCAGTATCCTTATTGTCAGAGAGAACACTGTTTTTGATATTATTCCTGGAATGGTAAGGTAAAAATCAGAAAAGTCTTCTTCCTCTTAACATTATGTATGAACACAGCCACTTCTAAAAGAATTCCCAAAGTGAATGTCATTTAAATTTATGGCGCAACTCCAGTGTTTTCCATGATTGAACAATGTGATGACGCTTACTCTCCAGAGCAGCTAATTGAATGAGAGAGAGCCAGATGACTGAGTATTGTCCATTTGTCCAGCGGGTATCATTACTTTCAAGGATGGAATAATAAATAGTGTGAAGAATACAGAAAAAGTTTTGGCCTGAGTGCTGCAAAATTACTGCATCTGTTTAAAATGAATATATCTATGCAATTGGACAGGCACAACATATAAAATATTGGTAGTACATAAACAATGATATGAAGTATGATTTGCAGCTGGCACTTATTTTGGGAATTGAACATACCTACATACGCATACACACATGCAGACATTTTATGCGTAAGTACATGTGTGCACAGGTGCAATGAAAAGCTTATTTATAGGCACATTGTATCAGATAAGCAGCATTCACAAGAAAAAATATAAATTAAACATAGAATATACTCAATTTTTAAACGAAACAACACATTTGGGACAAAGTGCAAAGTAATCTAAGGTAGTTATCAAGGATTGGTTCAAGAACCAAACGATTGTAGGTGCTCATGACCATATCAGAATCAGATTTAATATCACTGGCATATGTTGTGAAATTTGTTAACTTTACGACAGCAGAACAATGAAATAAATATAGAGAAAAAACTGACACATCAAGTACATATACTGTATGTCTATTAAATAGATAAATTAAGTAGTGCAAAAAAATGGAAATAAAAAAGTAATGAGGTAGTGTTCATGGGTTCAATATCCATTTGGAAATCAAATATCAAAGGGGAAGAAGCTGCTCCTGAATCACTGAGTGTGTGCCTTCCAACTTCTGTACCCCCTTCCTGATGGTAACAATGAGAAGAGGGCATGTCCTGGGTGGTGGGGATCCTTAATGATCGACCCCACCTTCCTAAGGCACCACTCCTTGAAGCTGTCTTGGAAACTCTGGAGGCTAGTGCCCATAATGGAGATGACTAATTTTACAACTTTCTGCAGCTTCTTTCAGTCCTGTGCAGTAGCCTCCACACCCATGTATCAGATGGTGATGCAGCCAGTCAAGGTTTCAAGTCTCCTCGAACTCCTAATGAGATATAGCCACTGTCTTGCCTTCTTTATGGCTGTATCAATATGTTGCATGCAGGTTATGTCCTCAGAGATATTGACACTCAGAAACTTGAAATTGCTCACTATTTCCACTTCTGATCCCTCTATGAGGATTGGGTTGTGTTTCCTCGTCATACCATTCCCGAAGTCCGCAACCAGCTCTTTAGGCCTGCTGATGCTGAGAGCAAGGTTGTTGCTGCGACACCACTCAAATAACTGGTATATCTTGCTCCTGTGCACTCTTCCGTCACCATCTGAAATTCTTCTATTTTCAATGACCATTTTTCTACATGGTCATCAATAATGTCAGTAATAATTGATCCTAATAATTTTCTGATGACAGATATTTCACCTATCACTGCCAGATTGAACTCCTTCCCCTCCCCCCACCTTTTTATTCCGGCTTCTTCCCCCTTCCTTTCCAGTTCCGATGAAGCATGTCAACACAAAAAGTCAACTGTTTATTCCTCTCCATAGATGCTGCCTGAACTGCTGAATTCCTTCAACAATTTGTGTTTGCTCCTCTGGATCTCCAGCATCTGCAGACTCTCTTATGCTTATGACCAGTACTTTTCCACTTGCTGTTTGTCACCAATTTTAAATAAAGGGCTGAAATTTGCCATGTTCCAATGCATTCCACTAGAATCTAGGGAATTTTGGAAAAATAACACCGCACATAAACCACCACATGAGCCAGATCTTTTAAAATCCAACCATAAAGTCCTTTAGGACCCAGAAAGTTATCAGCCCATGATTCCAACAATTTGTTCAGTATCACTTCCCTGGTGATTGTAATTTTTTGGGTTTCTTCCCTCCTTCCATTTCCCAATTCACAGCTATTTCTGGGATGTTACTCTTAAACTTGAATGAATGAAATTTATTTCGGTCAGTACAAACATAACAAAAAGCATAATTTTCAACGATGATTTCATAGCATAAAATTACAACAAAAAAAAACATAGATATTCTTTAAAAACAGACCGAAAGGGTGTAGGCTGAAGCTACAGCTTATTACGCCGACCCCTCTTACTTATACAACAACATATTTGGCGTCAATCATCACATCTAAACAAAACATTTCATAATCTTTTAACACAAAATCCAATTCCAAGTATCATTTATTTACATCACTCCCATTCACTTTAAATCATGAATTTTATATTTGTTCATTAAATTATTTTCAAATAATTTTTTAAACTTGTTAAGTGTGGTGCACGATTTTAAATTCTCACTACATCTGTTCCATAGATTCACCCCTCTGACTGAAATACAATGATTTTTTTACATTTGTTCTTATCCTTTGTTTTTGAAATATTTGTTCCTCTCAAATCATGTTGACTTTCTCTCATCTTAATCTTCTATAGTGAAGACCAATCAAAAATACCTGCTTAATTCATCTCGAGTCTCCTTGAATGCCAATGTTAATTCCCCCGATCCACTTTCTACAGGAAAGGTGTTCGTATTGTTCATTTTATTTTAAATATTTATAAAGTCAGAGTTTATTAAAAAGCTGCAAAGCGATAACTTGATGCCAGAGCCTGAAACATGGAATCAAGGAATACATGGCATGTATGTTACCTAAATCTTTTAATATTTGCTTTTGAAATGTATGAGTATTATTTCTTCATTCCTGCATTTCAATGATGTGATTTCATCGATGTACGTAAATATACTAAAATCAATGGCTGCTACTGTTACGACCTACATTTTAAACTGCTTAACAATGCAACAATTTGAGGAACTATTTACGAAAATGTCTCAGAAACTACTGCAAGTTTTCTCAGAAGAAGTGACTCCTTCACATAGTAGCTATGCCTCAGAACTGGTTTTGGTTCAATGTTGATTACCGGTGGAAGTTAACCCTCACTGCTCTTTGCCCAAATGGAAATTTTAAAAGATAATCCTACAAGCCTTTCTGATTTTCCTTTTTCTTATCTTTAACTGTCTAATTGATATTGCCCCATTTGTCTGGCCATAAACCTGTGTCCATTGGCAATAGATTTCAGATCATCGTGGCTCACGTGGTTCAGAATCTCAACAGATTTCGGAGAGAAGAAACCTGTACTCTCAAAAGGCTTAATTCAAACAAGACTCAAAAAGCCACCCACAAGGTTCTAACATAACTGTAAAGTGTGGGAGAATTTAAATGGAAATAATGAAATCATCGCTCTTCTTATATGTCTCTCTTATATATATCCTCTACACCTTATGATTGTATCCCTATTAGATGAATGTAAGCTCATTGATTAATTTTGAACCACCTAAGTTATTCAAATGTCGATCTCTTTGACTGAGATTGAGGGCAAACACAATCCATGCAAAAAAATAGATTGAGGGCAAACACAATCCATGCTGTGAAATCTGTTGCCACTTTTTATCACAGCCTGCAAATACTTTAAATCCCACTGAAGGCATTGGCTTCCCCCATTCCCCACCACCCTTTATTTGCAGGTCATTAAGAATCAGCGCAAAAGCTCGACCTATAAATCATATTTTACAGTAGTTCCTGTATAAAACTCACACATGACATTAGTTTTATTACTTCAATGAGATAAGTAGGCCAGAGAGAGGGGCCTTACTCCTACTAGTCGAAAAAAAATATTTATCTGAAGGGAGAAGAAGTATCTCACAGAAGACTTTTATTCAGGAAGTGGGTGACAGGAGTCACTGGTAATTCATGGCAGGAAAAAAATTATATTGCCAACCCAGATGGCCTCACAAAGTAAATCACCAATTGTTCTGATGCGGAGAATAAGAAGCAGCTGAAAAATGTTCACTGTAATTAAACAGACAAGTGAGAAGTACAATGAGGAGAACGACTCACCCACCGGGGGGGTTCAGCTCCACGTTATGATTAATGACTACATTTTGGGGCTTTAAAGTTTGTGACGCAACATAGATCCATTTGCCTTTCAGTGGAGCTGTGCAATGGCCAGCTGGTGCTCTGCTGAACTGTTCCTGATGCTGTGTCAAACACATGAGCACCCAGTGCAATTAAACATGACTGTCAGACACATGCCATTGGAATGAATGAGTTACCTAAACTAATGTGACTGCACAGGTCATTCATCTGCTTTACCTTGAAAGCATAATATTTGTTATGATTCGAAAACACGGTCCACTTAACCATGTGGAGATTGTGCCCAGTTAACCATTTACGTGTTGTTGTTTGCCGTTGGAAACGGTGGCAATCGGTTTCACTCAGGATGCCCAGAAAGAATTAATATCTGCAACATAAGTATTTATCGCTGTAGAATGAAGGAATATTACTGCAATTCTAAGTCAAAAGCCATGGCACTTAATCAGGACTGCGTGAATACAAATTCCCTTTTAAAGGTGAATCAGAATCAGCTTTATTATCACTGACATATGTCATGAAATTTGTTTTGTGGCAGCGCAAGACACAAAAAACTATTATAAGTTACAGAAATAAATAAATGGCACAGATGGGAGACATGATCTTCAGTGCTGTTGTGTTGTCCTGTCCGAGGAGGCACTTTCAGATCATACATTCAACCAAGTTCCCATCTTTCATCCCATGGCATGTGGAAGATCCAACGGCAGCCACCTGAAAAGAAGTTTTCCCCATGTCCTGGTGAGTGTGAGGTCCTTAATAAATACTTGACTATGGATTATCTGGCCGTTAATCTTGTTATGGTTCAAGGGCCTTTGCTGTTCACAAAACAGTTGCAGAGTTCCTTTACTGTAATCCGTACCTTTCAAAGGAACTTAGCTGGTTGTAAAACACTGTGAGATCATGAAAAGTGCCGTATAAATAAAACGTGCAACATCTCCATTTTTAACATCTTTAAATGTGAGTGAAGAAACAAGAAGAAAACGTAAGTAGAAAGGCGATTTTATAATTAGATAAATCTGTCTCAAAGTCTCCTACTAAGAAATTGCCAGCACCTAAATGATCACTTAAATGTCAGTTCTAATACTTCAGTGATGATTCAACCTCGTTGTGGCATCGCCACCCACAATCAGTCCTAGACTGCTTTTTATCAGTTAGTTTATTCCTCTATAATTTACAATTCAGTAATGAAAATACTCATTGAAAAAATAAGTAAGATATGTTTTCTTTGCATATTTTATTGTAATTGTCTGTCCTTTTTTTCCTTACCATTAAACGCTGTAATAATTTATTTAACTTATAGGAATTTTTAAAATATGTCTTGTGCTGCATCACTGCCGCAAAACAAATTTCACAACATATGGCAGTGTTAATGAATGTGATTCTGATTCACCTTTAAAAAGGAATTCGTATTCATGCAGTCCTGATTTAAGAAAAACGCTAAAGTGGGGAGCAAGAGGTGCCATGTTTATCCGTTATTTGCTTCTAACTGCAAATGTCTTTCATTATTTTTCCTCAAACACGAGGAAATCTGCAGATGTTGGAAATTCAAGCAACACACACAAAATGCTGGTGGAACGCAGCAGGCCAGGCAGCATCCATGGGAAGAAGCACACGAGGTCTCGGCCCGAAACGTCGACTGTGCTTCTTCATATGGATGCTGCCTGGCCTGCTGCGTTCCACCAGCATTTTGTGTGCGTTGCTTCATTATTTTTCTCCCAGTTCTCTTCCCACTCTTGCATGTTGTTATTGATGCTGAAGTGGCACTCTTTAGGTTTGGAGTGTTTACATTGGCAAGTGTTCTCAGCTTACTCTCCTAACAAGTTAAGAGTGCAGCCTTATTCTTTATATGGATGTTAACATACTTTCCCAATAGGCTTATTCCAGGGCTAGTCTGAGGAAACCATTTGTTGGTGATTTTTAAATACCTCTGCTTGTGTCACTTGATACTGCTTCAGACTGATGGTATGACTGAATGACTAAGAATACACTAGTCTCAAGTTTGTTACTTTTATCACCAAAGCTATTCTGTGTAGTTTGCCTTGGGAGATTTAAATGCAGATGACTTATTTTCTAATTTTAAAAAGTTTGAATCTTTAAGATGCTAGAATGGATATGTTATATGCTCATAAACAAATTATTTGTTCTTTGCTTGTGGAAAATATTCCTTATTTTTTCAATATTGTTATTAGTTTGCAGTTACTTAATAAATATTAATGCATCATGGCCTGGTATGGAAACATTTAATACCGAGGAATGGTAAAGCCTACAAAAAAGTGATGAGTACAGCCCAGTGCATCACAGGCAAAACCCTCCCCATTACTGAGCTCATTTCCGAGGAGCACAACCACAAGGAAGCATCATGTATCATCAAGGGCCCCCATCATCCAAGCACCCATATCACCAGGTTCAGGGACAGTTATAACCCTACAGAATGGGAAAGATTAGATTGCGGTCATGGTTAGCGTGGACCAGTTGGGCCGAATAGCCTATTTCTTTACGGTATGACTCTATAACCATCAGGCTCCTGAACCAATGTGGATGATTTCGTTTAGCAGACATGACTGAACCAGACTCCACAAGCTAAAGACACACTTTCAAGGACTCTACAACTCTTGTTCTCAGTATTATTTATGACCTCATGTTTTTTTATTTACAGTTTGTCTTCTTTTGCACATTGGTTGTTTGTCATTCTTTGTCTGTATATAAGTTTCATTGATTCCATTTTATTGTACATGCCTGCAAGAAAATGAATCTCAAGGTACATTAAGATTCTACCTTGATATTCATAGGTGACATATACATACTTCGATAATAAATTTACTTTGACTTTATTGGTTTTGGGAATTCCTCAACAAATATTATCACAGGGTTAAGGAAAGATCTATTCTTTATTTGGATATTCCCGTTAATAGTAACCTTAATACATTTATCAAGGTCATTCATTAAGTGAGTAGTTTAGAAGTATGGTTGGGATTAAGTCTGTTTGCTTACTTTTACTGCAAATGTTAATCATCCATTGATGTGAACATTCCAACATTAGCCTGCTCCAAACCTTAGTTTAAGCAGTACTCTGAGTAAGGGAATTGATTCATACTAGAAACAGGAGAAACATTTCTTTTGAGGAAGCAAAGACCACAAATGCACAACTTCAAAGATTAGGAAGAAAGTATTCTTTGCCTATTGATGAGGGCTGTTCAGTTCCAGGGCACTTTGTACAGTTGTAGTGTTCCAGCTTCCTTTGTATGCATGAAATTTGTTGTTTTACGGCAGCAGTACAGTGCAAAGGCATAAAATGACAATAAATTACAACATAAATAAACAGTGCAATAAAAGAATAATGAGGTAGTTTTCGTGGGTTTGTGGATGTTCAGAAATCTGATGACAAAAGGAGGAGATGTTTCTAAATCATTGAGTGTGGATCTTCAGCCTCCTGTCCCTCCTTTAAGTTCAAGTTTATTGCCATGTGATTGTACATATATACAACCAAATGAATCAACGTTCCTCTGGACCATGGTGCACCCACAATACATATATCACACACAGAAAACAGCTCAGTGTCCTAGTGATGAGGCCTCTGTGGTGGCGGGGTATGATCTAGTCCTCAGAAGACAACCATAGCAGTGCCCAAGAGAAGAAGGGTGAGCTACCTCAAAGTCTATTGACTAGTTGCACTCAGATCTACTATGAAGAAGTGCTTTGAGAAGTTGGTCATGGCCAGAATCAACTCCTCCCCAGGCAATTTTGCTATCACCACAATCGGTCTACAGCATATGCAATCTCACTGGCTCTCCACTCGGCCTGGGATCACCTGGACATTACCAAAACATAGATCAGGCTGCTGTTTATTGATTACAGATGGCGATGAGGAGGCATGCAGGAGTGAGATAGATCAGCTGGTTGAGTGTTAGTGCAACAATAACGTTGCCTCGACGTCAGTAAGAACAAGGAATTGATAGAGGATTTCAGGAAGGGACAGTGGAGGGAACACCCACCAGTCTTCATCAAAGGATCAGCACTGGAAAGTGTAAGCAGTTGCAAATCCCTGGGTGTCAACATCTCTGAGATTTATCCTGGATCCAGCGTATTGATACAATTACAAAGAAGGCACAACAGTAGCTATATTTCATTGTGTTTGAGGAGAATTGTTATGTCATCAAAACTTTCAGATCTGCAGATGTACCATGGAGGGCGTTCTCATTGGTCGCATCACCATCTGGTTTGGAAAGGGGACCGCACAGGGTCAGAATAAGCTGCAGAAAGTTACAAACTCAGTCAGCTCTATCTTGGGCACTAGCCTCCTCAACATCCAGGACATCTTCAAAGGCCGATGCCTCACGAAGTCAGCATCTATCATTAGGGACCCCCAACACCTAGGACGTGCCCTCTTCTCATTGCTGCCATTAAGGAAGAAGGACAGGAGTCTGAAAACACACACTAAATGTTTCAGGAAGATCTTCTTCCCATCCAGCGTCCCCTCCTAGGCTATAGCATCATCAGGGGACTGGGTTGAGTGGGAAATAAATTGGAAAGGGTCCAACACCATAGGAAGATGTGATTTTATTCGATCCATTAGCAGTCACTCAAAGTACTTCGTAAATGTTGAGGTCAGAGCCACTAGGCAGTAATCATTTAGGTCAGTTATCATCACTTTCTTGGGCACTGTAATGATGGTGACTACCTTGAAGCCTGCAGAGACAGTGGACCGTTGAAAAGAAATATTAAAGATGTCCATTAAATCCTCTGTTAGTTGGGCCACATAATCCCTCAGCATCTGACCAGGTATGCTGTCCGGTTCCCCAGCTTTCTGTGGGTTTACCCTGACTAGGGTCCTCCTCATCTCAGCTGCAGCCAGATAGGGTGCCTGTTCCCCGATATCACATCACTCACTGCCTCAAGTCGTGCATTCAGCTTATCGGCAAGGGAGGCAACACTGTTGCTGACGTGCAGGATGCATGTAGTCTGTTATGCTTTGTGCACCTTGCCACGTGAACCACAGGGATCTGATGTTGCGCGCTGTGGTAGTATCAAGAAAAGGTCATGTACCAGAGAGTCAGCATCCTTAATGATGCTTGCTGCCTTCCAGAGGCACTGCCTCTTGAAAGTAACCTCGATAGTGGGGGGGCTTGTGCTCGTGATGAAAGTGCTGACACTTTACAATCCTGTCCACTGAAGCCTTCACACCAGTTTCCGATGCAACCAGTCAGGGTGTTCTCCGCCATGCATCTATAGAAATTTGCAAGAACTTTTAGTGACATACCTAATCTCTTCAAACTCCTAATGAAGTGCCTTCTTCACGATTATATCAATATGTTGGGCCCAGGACAGCAGATCTTCAGGAACTTAAAGCTCCTCACCTTTTCCAACGTTGATCCTTAAACAAGGACTGGTGTGTGTTCTTCTCGTTCCTAAAGTCCACAATTAATTTCTTGGTCTTGCTTTAGTTCAGCGCACAGTTGTTGCAACAGCACTCAACTGGGTGATTTATCTCATTCGCATACGCCTCCTCATCACCATCTGAGATTTTACCTACAGTGGTGCTATTTTCCATGAATTTATGTTTGAGCTGTGCTTTGCCACACAGTAGAGAGAGTAGAGCAAAGGGCTAAGCACACACCCTGGAGGTGTGACTGTGCGATGCCAAGGAGGTCAAGAGTCCAGTTCCGATGGGACACCCAGTGGCCTAGAGTTAGAAGCTTGATGATTAACACTAAAGGCTGATTTATACTTGTGCATACGGGCTACGCCGTAGACCCGATTTATACTTTTGCGTAGCCCTACGCCGTAGCGAGCATGCATAGTTGTGTCTGCGTCGCTCTGCAATTCACCACCAAAATGCTAGTTGGCGGTGTGGTTTCTATGCCACTGTGTTGAGTTCCTTCATGAGGACATGGACGAGGAAATGCATTTCAAATATTTTCCGATGTCAGCAGGTAGATTTGACGATTTGGTTCATCATCTCCTACCATTTATTTCGCATCAGTGTACAGAAGTGGTGGAGAAAAGCAACCGGAAATGCGATGCTACCAAGCAGACCAATCACAGTTGCTGTGGTCTGCGTTGCCGCGACGCATGAGTTACATTTTTGGGGAGGTGCACCTCACCCTATGGCGTACATTTGACGCAGAAGTATAAATTGGGCTTAAGAGGGTGATTAATGCTGAAGGCTGAGTTTGAATCGCTAAACAGTAGCCTGACTTTCAGTATGTTACTAGATTCGCCAAGGCAGAGTGGGGAGTGTGTTTGCTGTAGACCTGTTGTGATGGTAGTCAATTTGCAGTGGGTGAAGGTGCTTTCCCACACAGTGTAAATTCTAGCCAAAACCAACCTCTCAAAACACTTCAGTACAGTAGGTGTAAGTGCTATCAGTCTTTAGTCATTGTGGCAAGTCATTCTGATCTTTTTGGGCACTGTAGCATTGTCACGTTTTTGAAGCAAGGGGGAACTTCAGACCGCAGCAGTGAGAGGCTGAAAATGTCCTTGAACACTCCAGCTATTAACTAGCACTTGTCAAGTCTGGCACCTAACAAAACTTTACTTTGTTTAAATTCATTTGACCAAATTGAAAATGTCCTCAGTGGAACCAGTTTAATTGATGCTATTCTTTTCAAAGCTGTGACATTTAGTACACTGCCATTTACTTAAACCTAATAGTAAAATTCAATCAAGACTACTTCTCATTCATTTTAGATTGCCCATAATGTAAGGGCTAGACAAGTTCTATAATGTCAGATCTTATTAAAATCTAATAATCCCATTCTTTTGCTGCTGTTCTGAGATGTTTCTATTAGGGATTTGATTTCTTTACTGTACCTACTTTGAAATGTAAGGCATCCATTGAGAATTATCACTGATCACTAACAGGAGTTGAATTTTCATTACCTGCTAATAGCTCAGCTATACTGTTATTGCTCAGCATAACTGCTTTCCAATTAACACTCTGTTTCACCCTTTCTTTCCACCATTTTCAGTCTAAGGAAACACTGACAGCAACTATGGCAAAACATCCAGTAAAATAGTAAAGTGATCAGTTCTGTTGTATTAACATTGCCTGCAACTTTTTAAAAGCTTTAGCTGCAAGTTATATAAAAATCAAGATAACTAGGTAGAGTTACACAATCACTATCCTCCTGATTATTCAAGATTTAATTCACTGCACCCTCTTCCTCTTCTTCCTCTTCTCCTTCTTCTTCTTCTTGGGTTCTTAGCTCCACATGGAGCATAGGACATTGATGATATCCAGTTTCCATCGTCCACTGTTCTGAGCCAGTTTCTCAAGGGTGAACCAGGAGTGACCCTGACCTCTCTCCCCCACGTGTTCTTTGGACGTCCCTTCTTCCTCTTTCCTTGGGGATTCCATTTTAACGCCTACCCTCTTCAACAAGAAATTATTCCCTATTCTGTGGTGTTCTGCCCATCATTGTGGGCATGCTCTGTTGGTGCTGCAATATGCTGCAACACTTGCGGGCTGCCTCCAGCAAATCCTTGGGTGTGTTGGTTGTTAATGCAAATGATATATTTCACTGTATATTGCAATGTACATGTGATAAATAAATCTGAGTCTGAATCTGAAATTAAACTTCCATCCCATATTCCATCAGAAAAGTATCTAAGGTGCAACAGAACGGTAACACAATTGGGGGTTAATGGTGGGGACGAAATCAGGTGCTATTTCATTCTTTTGCATGTCATTTTGTATTAAATAAACAGTTCATCTTCTTGGTCATTTTTATTAAATAATAGTATTTGTCTCTGATAAAGGGAAGAAATAGAATCAGCATAGAGAAACAGCAAGGTGAGGGAAGAGCTGGAGAAGAATATCCTCTTCATCATATAACTGGAGAACAGCAGTGGAACAGCCTAGTTACCTGATTCATTCCTCCAAGAGGACCACAACCTTGTTGTAGGGTTTGGGGGCTTGTGTGCGTCAATGACGCAGAAAAATAGGTTGGCTGAAGTCAGGGCCTTGTGCTTTGGCTCTTGATAGGGTCACCTATGCCAAACAGGTCAAAGGGTAGAGGCCAGACTAAGAGTGGTCCACCAGTCTTCCAGGTTCAGGGATTCAGCTCAGGGCTAACAATTCTCATTGGTAAAGTGATACTGTTGTGGAAACAGCAATGAAGAATCCTTCATTCCAAACAGTGATGTAGGACTTTCATTGCTGCCCTAAATGTAAGTACTGTAAGTATCTGATTCATTCCCGCACAAGTTTGTATTTCCCCACAGCTGTATTGAAGTATTTTTAGAATGTAATTTTATGTAAGCCAAAATTTGTGATCCAATAATATTGAATGAGGCCATACATCATGACTTATGCAAAGGACTTTTTGTTTCCTATGTTGTTCAGAGTATACACTTCTGTAACAATGCATGTACGTAGATATGAGAGTAAAAGTTTCATTCAGAAATCCACTTGTTTCAATTGTTAATAACAAAAGCCAAATATTGTTCTGTCAGTACAAGTAACTTGCCACTTCAAATCGTAAATAGTTGAAATATAACTCCAGCGAGATTGTAAAAGTTGCATGGAACCCTTCAGGTAGTAATGAAGTTAATCTTCACATCTTAGGAGACGTATCACTTCCACCTTGTAAGCGAATGCGTAAGGAGACAGAAGTGTCTATATACAAGATTTTCTCCAAGATTTTCTGTGTCCAGTATTTGTCAGTACAGCCCATATTGAGTTAAAATTAGCAGTATGACTTGAAGCAGTTGAATAAATTTCAAATTACACATACAGTATATCAATATTAAAGAGTACAACTGCAATATAAATATATCCTTTCAGGAAATTAGAACAATATAATAATAACCTGAGTTATAAACTTTAAGGGGCTCTGCAGCAAAAAGCAATGGAAGAGGTTTGTCAGTTCAACTTGGAGTAAATGTACGTTATGCAAATAATTCAGGGAAGGTTTTATTTAGAAATGGACTATACAGGTAACATGCTGTAAGGTTTCACTGCTAGTGTAATGGTTTCTCTGCAGCAGCAATGTTTGGGTTATGACCAGAGATAACGGGGTTTGGAATGCTGGGGCTATCCAATGAGAGAAATGTCCTTCTTTCTTGTGAGTCTGGAAGAGAGATTTTCACTTTTGCTGGGGAGAGATGAGGAGAGAAGACGCGAATAGAGAGAGTTGGTAGACTTCGGACAGAGTGGACTTTGAGTGAGGGTCTGAAGGTCAGTGACAATCGGAGGAGGTCGATGGTGGACGAACGGCCTTATCAGTGAGCTCCAACATTGCGCATTAGGCTGTTTCATGACAATGGGCCCTTTTTCTTTTTTTTTTGTTTACTAACCATATAGTCAAAGTAAGAATTATAAAGCTCAATCGTTTAATCGCATATTGTGTACTGTTTGTTATTTCAGGGTACTGATTTGTAACAGGGGACACATTATGTAGCATCCACCTAAATGAGATTTCTTAAGTTTGTCCGGGCCGGGGGTTATCACCCCCTATATTAAGCGGCTAGCCGAAGCAAGAGTTACATATGCTTGATTGCAATATAATAAGAAAATATTCTTTTTCCTTCCAAGGCTAATACAAAAGACTATAATCACATTTTAAATATGCATATTTATCAAAAAAAATTATTGAACACTGAAACCAAAATTACAACTACAAATGTAGGAAATCAGAAGTAGAAAGTTACAGTAGCATGAGAAATTTTACAGAACATAATTTATAAAATATTATATGATATGGGAAGCACAGAAGATTCTGCAGATGCTGAAAATCCAGAGTAACATGTACAAAATGCTGGAGGAACTCAGCAGGTCAGGCAGCACTTTATGGAATCTTGGAGTTGCTGTTCCATCCAGTTCAATTCTGGCCTTCATGCCTTTCAGTTTACCAATCCTCTTCTCAAATACCTTCTCATTAGCATTATGTAGCTGTGTCAGTTTCTGGTTAGTGCTACCATTTGGGCTGATGCTGCCTGTTGATATCACACTGAAAGCATTGATTGAGTGCCAGTCTAGTTGGATTTTTCTCAACCATTTAAGGCTGAAAAGTGCTGGCCCTCCATTTTTCAATATATAAAGCTCCAACTGTTGTGTTTGGCCTCCATATGTCCTATTTACTTTCACTTTGCCTTTGGGAGACACTTTTTGGCCTATGTAAGTCTTAAGCACCACTGAGATCTTCTCTTAATGGTATCTTAGAAAACAGGCTGTGAAATTTTGGACAAAGCTGACACTGTATCGAGCTCCATTTTCAGTTTTACACCAGACACATAAATTGTGATCCAGATGGTTTTGTGATCTGCTTCAGATCTGCTTCACTCTATGTTGTGTGAATCTGTTTTACATTCAGTAATTTTGTGCATTTGCTTAGTTTTGTGTTTGAGACTTTTCGCACAGTTGTGCTTTTTGTCTGTCTTGCACATTCCCTTTATGTGACCTTGTCTCTGATACTTTCTGCAAACTTTTTCTTTGAACCAACAGGCATTTGCATCATGGGAGGCTTTGCCACATTGATAACATCTTCGGCTTTTTGAACCATCAGGGACACTTTGTGCATTTCACATTCTAATCTCCTTTTCTGTAGTTCTGCTGCATCCATTGCTGCAGTCCCCAATGATATTTCAATGGGTAATGCCCATTCTAAGGTTAGGTCTCTCTCGGACAATAGCCTCTTTTGAGTGCTTTGACTATGAATGTCACATACAAGCGTGTCCCTTAATGCGTTAGAAAGTCCATGTCTAAGTCATAGTATAAGGGAAGGTTTGATCAGTTCTGCAATGTATTCAGAAAGGCTTTCATCTTTTGACTAGTTCCTTTTGTAAAAACTAAATCTCTCAGCTATTACCAGCGGTTTAGGGCTCAAGTGATTTTGTAACAATTGCTGGCTTTGCAGGGCTTACTAAGTTTCGTTAGAGACTGTAGGTTTTTGGCCCATTAAGCTAAGAAGTGTAGATGTCTCCTTTTGTTTCTCTGTGTTGTTCATGTTTCAATACAGTTCAACCCTCTTGATTTACAACTCCCAGCCTTCATTAGCGCTATCAAATTCATCAACTTTCTTGACTGAAGCTATCGCCATGTTACTTTCACTTTAAATTCAGTATGTCTTTCACCATTACTCGCACGTTCCTTTGTTAGCATCCAGGACGGCGTTCTCTTACTATTCAACTCTTGCTGTTTGGTCCTGTAATCATATTGTAACTTTCAGTGCAGATTGTGATATTTTCTGACATTCAGGTTCGTGCTCATCGCCAATTGATTGTGTCTGTGCACAGTTACGTAGGTAATAAATAAAGCATGCACACGGGTGATGGCTTTAACTGGCGTATTCACATTGCAGTGAGAGAGAGAGAGACATATGCAGACAACAGATCAATACGTAGTGCTCAGGAGGTGTCATTGCTCTAAAAGAAATAAATCCATGCATTTCAGGAACATTTAGAACCAAAAGCACTGTTGATTGCAAAATGATTTAGATTTCATAAGGAAAGGGAGTCATTTCGGCTGATGTGGCTAAATTGAAGAGACTGTCTAAGTATTGTGAATTTAGTAATGGGCTAAATTGTGCACTAAAAGTTTGTTTATTTTGTGGAGTCCTACAAGAAAGCACTGAAAATGGCTGCTGACCAAAGCACTACTTCACTTAGCAGAGGAGGATAGGCAGCAACTTTAAATTCCTGTTGTTATTATTCTGGAGGACCTATACTGAGCCCAGCATATAAGTGTGAAGAAAGCACGGTAGCACCTCTACTTCATTAGGTGTTTGCGAAGATTCAGCATGACATCTAAAACTTTGACAGACTTCTATGGATGTGCAGTGGAGAGTATTGTCTGGCTGCATCACAGCTGCATTGCTGTTGCGGATACACCAATGCCCTTGAATGGAAAATCCTACCAAAAGTAGTGGATACGGCCCAGTCCATCACGGGTAATGCCGTTGAGCACATCTACACAAAATGTTGTCGCAGGAAAGCAGCATCAATTGTCAGGGACCTCTCCCACCCAGGACATGCTCTCTTCTCTTTGCTGCCATGAGAAAGAAGGTGCAGGAGCCTCAGGACTTACACCACCAGGTTCAGGACTGTTATTACACCTACACCATCAGGCTCTTGAACCAAAGGGCATAACTTCACTCAGCTTCACTTGCCCCAGCATTGAAATATTCCCACAACCTATGGGCTCACTTTCAAGAACTCTCATCTCATGTTCTCAATATTTATTGATTATTTGTTTATTTATTATTATTAGTTCTTTCTTTTTGTACTTACACAGTTTGTTGTCAATTGCAGACTGGCTGATCACCCAAGTTGGTGCAGTCTTTCATTGACTCTATTATGATTATTATTCTATTATGGATTTATTGAGTATTTTCACAAGAAAATGAATCTCAGAGTTGTATATGGTGACATATATATTCTTTGATAATGAACTTACTTCAAACTTTGAACTTACAGTTCAAAGAGCACTTGAATTCATTGTATCAATGGAGACAGCAGACAGAGGTGCAATTGAGGTGTAGCCAGGAATGAAAGTGAGTGTGAATAAAATTGCAACATCTAAACAAAAACTGGCCAGGCCAAATAAATTGTGTTACCATTGCGGCAAGGGCTCATACACACCAGACCGAATCGGATTTAAAGGCAAAGCTTACAGAACAATGCAACAAAGAAGGACAGGTACCAAGAGTAGGTCAGGCAGACCAACATAAATGGACTCCACAGGGAAGAGAAAAAAGTTTTAAAAAATCAAGTTGCAGTTTCAAAAAGAGCACTAATCTACATGTTGTCGATGAAAAATCAGATAGTGATGAGAATTACAGAGGACTGCGTAGCATAGAGGTTTACAGTGTGAAAATTAACAATAGACAAGCTATATGGCTAACACCATTACCCGGCTGGTGGTGTAATGGCATCAGCACCAGACTTCGAGGTCAATGGTCCTGAGTTCAAATCCAGCCAGCCCTTTGCACACTTTCCATCTGTGCTGGGTTGAGCATCAAGACAGCAACTCAGCCTAATAAAAAAATGGTCAAATACTAAGGAAACGGAAAAAAAATGCCACCCGATGTGCCACAAGACGTGAAAGGGAACAACAACAATGGCTTACTTCAGAAGTGAATGGCAAATTACTTAAAATGGAATTGACAGGCTCAGCTCTTTCAGACATTCCAAAAAAATGAGTTTGAATGGCATTTCAATTATACTGAACTGAAGCATGCAGATATCCAACTAAGAACCTATACTTGAGAAAAAAAACTCCTGCAAGAATGACATTTATAATAGAGAAATACAACAATCAACAACTCACATTGGGCTTGTATGTAAGGACCAGCATTGTGGGGTCGTGAGTGACTGAGAAACTAAAACTTGGCTGGTGATCGACCCACCATTTGCATGCTACATCTCCTGCAGTAGAATCAACTGAAAGTGAATTAAGGAAGACACTGGATGATGCTGCAGTAATGTTTAAGGATGGCTTTGGAAAACTCAAGCATACCAAGGGTAAAATATTGTTAAATGAAAATGCCACATCCATATATTACAAAGCCCATCCAGTTCCTTATCAGTGATGAAGTAGTAAGTGAGCTCGATCACATCGAGGCTGAAGGAATTCTTTCCAAGGATGAATGGAGCCCATGTGCAATATCAGTGGTCCCAGTTGCCCAGGAGAATGGATCTGTCAGGACCTGTGGTGATTTTAAGCACACCATCAGCCCAGTACTGAAATACCATCTGGCCAGCATAGAGGATATCTTTGCAAACCTTTCTGGAGGGAAACATTATTCAGCAAATCGTCCCTGTGATGTCTCACCTTACGGTATAGGTGCAGTCTTGTCACACGTTATAGTGGTGGAAGTGAATGCCCCATAGCCTTTGCATTATGTTTCCTTACTGCTGCAGAGAAAAATTACACACATGTTGACAGCGGAGTCTTGGGTCTGGTTCAGGATGTGAAACGTTTCAACCAGTATTTGCATGGCTGAGTGTTTACCCCCTTTACTGATCTTCAGCTACTAGTGTCCACGTTCAATCCATAGAAAGCTGTTTCACTAACAGCAGCAGCACAAATGCAGAGAAAGGTTCTGTTTCTAGGAGGACACAATTATAAGCTGTTTATGGAAATACTGATAGATTACCCCGTTTACCCTTGAAAAATGAAATATCTGAAAAGATTTACAAAAGAAGACACATTGCTTGACATATTCTCCCTAACACAAATTGAAAGTCTCCCTATTACAGCATAGATGATACAAAGGGGAACCAAAAAAGACACAATGCTATCCCAGGTCTACATGGCAACCCAATGGCAAGAGTGTGCAGCAAAAATTGCAGTTCCCCATTTTTATCAGAGTTGGAATGAATTTATCCTTGACAGGGGTTGCCTTATGTGGAGATCCTTCAATAGCTCTCAGCTTGGATGGCATCTAGGATGGTCAGAATGAAAGCATTGGATTAAAGCATTGTCTGGTAGCCTGGGTTAAATCAGCAGATCAACATGCGTTGTTCAGCATGCCAACACATCCAGAAAATGACAGGATCTTACTATCTCTGGTAATCACCGGCATTGTTCCTGGTAGAGGATTTACGTGGATTTTGCCGGACCATTCATGAGGACAAGTTTCTTGGCAGTAGTGGATACAGCATCAAAGAGACCAGAAGTGTTCCCAATAACCTCCACTGCAGCCTTGTGTTGATGTGTTGAGAGACTCTTCTCAAGGACTGGTGTTCCAGAACATTTAATCACTTACAATGGACCACAGTTTGTCACAGAACAGTTTCAGTCATCCCTGAAAATGAATGGAATAAGACATAATGCATCTGCACTGTACTACTCAGCCGGAAATGGCTTGATGGAAAGTTTTGTTCAGAGTCAAAGAACACACTGCGACCAATGTCAGCAGAACACACTACACTGACGCAGAATCAGAAGAGCACCAATTTCTTCCTTGCATATCACAATACAGCACACTCCACAATTAACAACTCAGCACCTGCGCTGTTCTTGGGTCATTCCTTATGCTCAGACTTGGATTTGCTGCAATCCAATCTCAGAAGGAGTATGCAGAACAGCACTGAGACAAATTGCAGACTCTTCAAATTGAGGTCTGATCTTTCACTTCTACACAACCAGTCTTAGCACAGGTCTACAGAGGTGATCAAAAATAGGTACATGGAAAAATTAAGGACAGAACTACACCATTCTCCTACATAGTGGAGATTGCGCCTGATGCCATTTGGAGCCAACACATTGATTAGTTCAAGAAAGTGGAGTCAATTGTTCGAGAAGAAAGGAGTTCAGAGCTGTCAGAAACACTTCCTATAATCCCAGAGTCAAATCCTACAAGCAGCACAGAGGAGGCCCCAGAACCTGAGATTGTCTCACAGCCACAAGTTTCAACTGCCAAGAAGAGTGACGCCCTTTATCAGGAAATATGTTACCCCATAAGAGTAAGATATCCTCCACAGTAATTATATCTTTAGCACAAAATACTCTGCAGATACTGGGGTCAAAGCATTTTTATATCTTTAGACCTGAATGGGATAACTTAAAATTTACTGTGCCGTGGATGTCTATACAGTAGTTGTATTTAATATACTGTATAATGTGTGTATAGTTCAGATGCTTTCTCTATTGAGTTGGTGTTTGTAGGGAAGCAGCAAGGAGTGCTAAACATTTAACATTTGAGTAATATTGTAAATATATTGTTTGATTAAGCATCTTTTGTTGTTTACATAATTCATTATGGGTTATATATAAAAGTACATTAATGGCATACGTCATTTCGTCATCATGTCATATGTGAATGCCTCACAAAAGTGACAACAAAGTAGACACATTATTCCATGTTTTTCTTTCAATTAGTTTCATGTTCTGGAGTTACAAAACATTATAAAACTGACCTAGTTGTCTTTACTATCACTCAGCAAAGTTTCAACGCTTTAACTCAGAATGGCTGCTCAGTGTTTTATTTTACCAGAAGTACTTTGTTAACAGGAGTCAGTAATGAAAGGGTAAACACATTCTTAATTTTTTTTCAACCTGACTGAAAAGGGTCTCGTTTCAATTAGTGGCAAAATGTAGTAAAATGGAAGCATATGGAATCTATTTGAGATGTTTATGAATCTCTGCATTCTATCACACGACACCAATTTAAGTCTGATTTATCTATGTCAACCAGATCATTTTTATAACTCTTTCATTCTTTTCATTGTTTTATATTTCAGTATCTGTGTAGTATGATTATCAATGTTCTAATTTTGTTTCTACAAATTTGAGTGACTTTTTATAAAGTAAGTATGGGTCAACCGCAGCTAACTGCGTCTGAGGATCGGGTGGATAATTGAAGGATGTACTGTTAGTTGAGTTGTTCAGTCAGCCTTTGTGTTACCCGCAGTAACAACTTCATATTCATAAATGCAGTTTGATGATATACATTCTCCTCATATTTTGACTGAAGAATTCTCATTCCTGTTATTTTTCCAATAAACATGAACAAGAGCAACATTAGTTTCTGTAGTAAAAATTCATTCACATAACTCTTAAAGCAAAGCATGCTTAAAAATAGCTTCACCAGGACAACGCATTTGTGTATATTTCTGAGCATCTTCATGTCTGCTGAAAAATTGTCCCCACACTTGTTCTGGAAATTCTATTTTTCCAAGCAGGTTCATTGTCATCTAAACCCCACTGTCCAAAAATATCAAGCACTGTACAATATGAAAATCCTCATTTTTATTTATTCATTTCA
Organism: Mobula hypostoma; assembly: GCF_963921235.1. Taxonomy (NCBI): domain Eukaryota; kingdom Metazoa; phylum Chordata; class Chondrichthyes; order Myliobatiformes; family Myliobatidae; genus Mobula; species Mobula hypostoma. Next base: position 29,318,815 of record NC_086102.1, on the reverse strand, counting down.
GGATCCAGAGCAGTAAATGGCCTTTCTGGCCCTATGAGTTCATGCTGTCTAATTAGGTCCACGCAACCAATTAACCTACTGAACTGTATATCTTTTAAATGTAGGAGAAACCAGAACACCTAGAGGAAACTCATGCAATCTGACACTGTAATGGTGTCACACTAACTGCTATGCCATCTCACTGCTTTGAATACAGCTCTTATTCACACACATAGCAAGTGTGTTTTACTAAAACCATTTCCCACAAATTGTGTTAGTTAAAGTGCCAACAGAAAAATGCATTCACTGTCCTTGTGATCATTGTCCTCCTACAACATCAAATGCAGCCACAAATTTGTGCATTGGCGTTAGTTCTATGGAGTTCAGGATTATGGTCTAAGGATCTTCCTGGCCATTCATTGCCACTGATCTCTGGCACATCTCACAGTTTGCTTCCCAGTGCAGCCTTGGGTAAGTGGTATAACTTCAAGGAGATGAGACTTCAGTTGCAGTGCCTTTTCTTCAGCTTAATGTAGCAGGCAGAATAGGCACAGCCTGTAAAGACTCAAGTCCTGCATGGCATTACTACTGCAAGTTCTCCGTGGCAAGTCATGTCTTCTGGCCTTCACCAGTCTGCTTCAGCTCCTCCAGCCAACTGGGGGTGTTCTCCCACAACCCTCCCACCACGTTCCCTGCGGCTGTTGCTTACAATACGGTGTGTCCTTTTAAGAAGTGCACTCAATGATTGCACCTGCTGGACTATATGGATAAATGTGAAGTTATCCACTTTGGTGGCAAGAACAGGAGAACAGGTTATTATCTGAATGGTGGCCGATTAGGAAAAGGGGAGGTGCAACGAGACCTGGGTGTCATTATACACCAGTCATTGAAAGTGGGCATGCAGGTACAGCAGGCGGTGAAAAAGGCGAATGGTGTGCTGGCATTTATAGCGAGAGGATTCGAGTACAGGAGCAGGGAGGTACTACTGCAGTTGTACAAGGCCTTGGTGAGACCACACCTGGAGTATTGTGTGAAGTTTTGGTCCCCTAATCTGAGGAAAGACATCCTTGCCATAGAGGGAGTACAAAGAAGGTTCACCAGATTGATTCCTGGGATGGCAGGACTTTCATATGAAGAAAGACTGGATGAACTGGGCTTGTACTTGTTGGAATCTAGAAGATTGAGGGGGGATCTGATTGAAACGTATAAGATCCTAAAGGGATTGGACAGGCTAGATGCAGGAAGATTGTTCCCGATGTTGGGGAAGTCCAGAACGAGGGGCCACAGTTTGAGGATAGAGGGGAAGCCTTTTAGGACCGAGATTAGGAAAAACTTCTTCACACAGAGAGTGGTGAATCTGTGGAATTCTCTGCCACAGGAAACAGTTGAGGCCAGTTCATTGGCTATATTTAAGAGGGAGTTAGATATGGCCCTTGTGGCTACGGGGATCAGGGGGTATGGAGGGAAGGCTGGGGCGGGGTTCTGAGTTGGAGGATCAGCCATGATCATAATAAATGGCGGTGCAGGCTCAAAGGGCCGAATGGCCTACTCCTGCACCTATTTTCTATGTTTCTATGCTGGAAGCCGCAAGATGGTGCAACACATTGACAGGAAACCACATGCTTCCACCAAAAAAAAACATCACTTTCCACCTGACATTACATATGGAACCCAACAAAACTGTTCTTTGAATCTCACATTTGAAGTTCTTGCTCATGAAGACTTTTGTATTTAGCTTATAACCCAGCAGCAGGGTGACACATTGGGAGTGTGCTGGGTCCATAACACAGATGTCAATGGATCTGAACCATTTTCAACTACTGGGCAGCACGATAGCGTAACACTATTACAGAGGCAGTGACCCGGGTTCACTTCTGCCACTGTCTTTCAGGGTGTGTACATTCTCCACGTGACCATGTGGGCTTCTTTCAGGTGCTCCAGCTTCCTCCAGCATCCCAAATACAAACGGGTTGATAGGTTAATTGGTCGCATGTATGTCATTGAGTGGCATTGGGCTGGAAGAGCCTGTTACCATGCTGTATCTTTAAATAAAATAAAATTAAATTAAAATAACATTAGGCTGACCTGCCCTACTCTCCTAAAGACAAAAACACAAGTGTCTGGAGTTCATTTTTCATTTGGTTTTCTGGGCCACGTGCATTGAGTCACATTGAACTGCAGTAGGGTGACACAGTATTTCAGCCGTCAGAGCTGCTGCTGCTGGGTGCCAGTGACCTGGTTTTGAGGCTGTGTGTGTGGAGTTTGCACGATCTCCCTTGATATCCCACTGGTACTCCAGTTTCTTCTCAAATGTCAAAGAAATGGTAAAAATTGGAGAGTAATTGTCCCTGTGTAGGTGAATGGTGGGGAGAACTGGGAGGGAAGAAGTGTGATATGAGGGAGAATAGGTAGGGGAATGGGACTGAAAGGAATGGCCTGAGAGCTGGCTTAGACTTGATGAGCCCAATGGTAAAAATATCATATAATCAGAATCCTACTTTTGTTTCCATCAAAGCACAGTCTCAAGGGTTACTTGAGGAGACAAACCTCAGTCTCAAGGGTTACTTTTGGTTTTGGTCATGTAAACCATATGAATAAGACAGTGCAAGATTGGCGCAAGATAAGTTCATTGACAGAAGCACAAAGTTACTTAAGATAGAATTGATTCTGTTCAGAGGAAAACATAATTTTCCATGACTAACATCATAAATTGCTATTCATAAACATGACAGGTTTGTATCACTCTGTCCATCAGACAGGGTGGAATTATGCTATTCAACAAATCTAGGATGTTTCATTCTCCCCATAGATATAGGCTGTTCAACCCATCTAGGATGCTCTGCCATTACTACATGGATGTTTTATTTTTCTCTTTTAACCCCTTTCTCCTGCCTTCCCCCCTTGCTTATCAAGAATCTATCAACCTCAGTTTTAAATATACCCATTGAATTCCGTGGCAATGAACTCGACAGATTCAACACACTCTGGCTAAAGAAATTCTTCCTCTTCTCTCAGGTTGTTTCCTCTGGTCCTAGGCTTTCCCATACTGGAAACATACTGTTCATGTTCTCTCTATCCATGCCTTTCAATACTCGATCGGTTTCAATGAGATTCACCCTCATCCTTCTAAACTCCAGCGTGTACTGGTCCAGAGCCATTAAATGCTTCTCACATGTTAACATTTTCATTCCTGGGATCACTTCTCATGAATGTCTGGACCCTCTCCAATACCAGCACATCTTTTCTTAGATATGGTACCCAACACTGTTGACAATACTCCAAATTATAGTCTGACCAATGCTTCATAAAATCTCAGCATTACATAGTTGCTTTTATATTCAAGTCCTCTTGAAATGGATGCTAACATTGCATTTGCCTTCCTAGATCTACATATATCTGGGGTAAAGCCACCCTTGGCTCAATGGGATGTCTCTTGATTATCAGAAGCTTGTAGGTTCATGCTCACTCAAAGTTTTGAACACACTAACTCAGGTGATGCTTCAGTGTTACACTGAGCAAATCTTTCAGATGACACGTTAAATTAAGTCCCTATCTTCTCGGAATGACACACAAATGAAAGAAAAATGGAGGGCCATATGGAAGGGAATGGTTTGATTGATTTTGATTAAAGGGTCGGCACAATATCAAACATCATGGCTGAAGGCTGTTCTACATACTGTGTCCTAAATGCTCCTTGCATGTTAACCCGTTCGTCCCGTGATCATCCTCATAAATCTTACTCATTTCTGGTGAGATTAAAATTCAATGTTCGAGCTTCTAATCATTTGCACTTTTCTTGATGGTATAGGAGGAACAATACTTCTCTATTCTCCTCTTTAGCATCCAGGAGCATAAACAGCTATCCAGTTGAGGTAATGATTCATTGCCTCAAACCTGGTCCATTGCATTTGGTTCTCTTGATGTAACCTCCTCTATCTCTGCGAGACCTAAGATAGATGGGGTGAACATATTGCAGAGTACCTTTGCTCTCTCCACAGCAGCCACCTTGAGCCCTCAACTGTTATAGCCCCATTTCCTATTCCCAAAAGGACCTATCTGTCCTAGGCCTTCTCTAATGCCATGGTGATGCTAAGTGCTAACTAAGAGAACAACACCTCATATTCCATTTGGGTAGTCTACAACCCAGTGCTATGGATATTTAATTTTTCAATTTCAGGGAACCCATTACCTCTCTGTACCTTTCTCACCCTCACTCACTCAACCCACTCACTTCTGTGTATTGGCTCTCTTCCCTCTCTACACTCAGTTTGAATGCAGAGTCTCAGTACAAGAAAATGACCATTCTTTGCTTCCACAGATGCTGCTTAACCCTCTGAATTCTTTCAGTATTTTGGTTTGGTTTTGCTCCGGATTCCAGTATCTGAAGTCTCTTGTGTCTTGTGGCTCTCCAAATAATTACTCTCTTGGCAAAATAAGAATTCAATTCTTCTCAAATTTAAAAGAAATTAGAGTGTGTGGTAATTATCACAATGAAAATTTTGACCTCTTCAGTTCTTTATTTTGCCCCAGCACAACTAAGCTCCATCATTATATTCACCACAGGAAATGCTTCCTATTTTACTTGTCAAAAACAAGTACTTGGTAGCGTTAGAAGAATATAATTCTTCCCTTCCACACACATTCTACTTCTCCTCCAATGTTTAAGTTTGCAAGCTGGGTGGTTTTTCGTGGTGTTAACCAGTCACCTGAGAACTGACTTCCTTTCTTGACACAGAACATGTTAAGACATTCTACTCTCCAGTTAAGAAATTTACAACCTTGTGCAAGACTTTTTCTCCCCTTCTTCCATCCTTCCCTTCTGCTTTCCCTTATCCAAAACACGGCACATTGTGTTTTAATTGGAGCACTTAGCACCTAATTAAAACCCATAAACTTTGTACTTCTTAGAAAAATCGGGTGGCCAATGCAAGTGACTAGAATTTGAAGTGGGTACTTTACTCACTTAAAAACAAAATGCCAAAATAACAATAATTAACCCCTAGGATTTTCCCCTTCTATGCTCACAGTTATGGACTATTTATTTCAATGATACTGAAAGGTCTCGGCCCAAAACGTCGACTGTCCTCTTTTCACTAGATGCTGCCTGGCCTGCTGAGTCCCACCAGCATGCTGTGTGTGTTGCTTGGATTTCCAGCATCTGCAGATTTTCCCTTGTTTCCAATTCTACATTTTAATGATTTTTGGAAGAGTTTTACATCTAAAATACACTCTGTGACTTCTACCTCAAACACGAGGAAATCTGCAGATGCTGGAATTTCAAACAACACACACAAAAGTTGCTGGTGAACGCAGCAAGCCAGGCAGCATCTCTATTTCAAATCCCTCCCACTTTCAAATCTCTTACTAGCTCTTCTTTCAGTCAGTCCTGATGAAGGGTCTCAGCCCGAAACGTCGACTGTACCCCTTCCTAGAGATGCTGCCTGGCCTGCTGCGTTCACCAGCAACTTTTATGTGTGTTGCTTTTACCTGTAGCCTTGTGTAATAAAAGATACAAAGTCTAAAGCAGCATTCTTATTATTTGGAGCCTACACAAAACTCACAGACCTCCAAAATGGCACCCAGGGGCTACATACATGTGGAGGATTGCCCTGGACAGCAACATTGGCAAGTACAATAGTGTATACACAGCTCACTCCTGCCAGATTTTCCAAAACAGTTTGAATGTGACTTAATTAGGACACAAAAATGAACTTGATGCCTGTGCAGCCTTTTGCAGGTCGTCTACCCTGAACTTCACACAACAGAGCAATGTAAAGTAGCAGAAAATATTCCCCACCAAGAATATCTAAAGAGTTCCACACACAAAAATGCAAAGGACCTCCGCAGATCAGGCAGCATCAATGAAGAGGAATAAACAGTCAACATTTTGGGCCAAGGACCTTCAACAGGACTGGAAAGGAAGGGAGAAGAAGACAGAATATTGCTCAGATGCTACCTCACCTGCAGAGTTCCTCTAGTATTTTTATTTATGTATTTACTTACTTGGAAATGAAACAGGCCCCTCCAGCCTTTCAAGCCACACCACCAGCAACTCACCGATTTAACCCTTACCTAATCACAGGACAACTTACAATGATCAATGTCTCTGGACTGTGGGAGAAAACTGGAGCATTCAGAAGAAACCCATACATTCCGTGGGGAGGACATACAATCTCCTTACAGAGGCTGCCAGAATTGAACTCCAATCCCTGATGCCCCGAGCCGTAATGCTAATCGTGGGACCCATGGTATGTTACTCCAGATTTCCAGCAAATGTAGAAGCTTTCCTATTTAAAGATATCACTACTTACAAGTTTGTTGCTGATAGATTTAGTCTGACTATTGCAATGGTAGTACAAGTTTTTCTTAATGCTTTCTATAGTTGTTGCAATTTGCCATCAACAAATATTTCACTCTGTTAGTTTGTGTAAACTTGAATCAAATCCCTTCATGAACTTCTAAGTTTCTGGAATAAAACCTCAGTGGTGAAACCACTTGAAATGTAACCCTTAATATCAATTCTAATAGGTCCATGCTATACTCACTTCTGACCAGTATCTCCTTCTTAAGGAGAAGAGTCCAGAAACAGACATTACATTTCAAGGGTGGTTAGCAAAGGTTTGACATAACTGCAGTATATCTTCTATCCCTTGAAACAAGGCAAATTCTAACATTCCTCTACATATAAAGGTTAGATTTTAATTAGATAGCCTGATGATTGTCTACATGCTACCACATGTCACTTTAATTAACACAAAGACTCCAAAGTTTTCCTATGTCTCCACTGTTTAAGACATGTCAATGTTCGTTTGAATGAGCCCACATTTTGTCACTGTTTTGTTCGTTCAAAGTTTCAAAGGTTCCATTATCATCTAAGTATACAACTCTGAGATTCTTATTCTCTAGATAGCCATGAAATCAAGAAATCAAGAACTCCTCCCCAAACCCCCTTCCCCCCACAAAACACCACAGGACCTCCACCCCCAAACCTCCCTCCCTGCTCAAAAAAGCAAGAAAGAACAGGCAAAAACACAGATTATAAAAAAAACCAATACATAAATCTGTCCTATATATAAATGAGTCCTGACGAAGGGTCTCGGCCTGAAACGTCGACTGTACCTCTTCCTAGAGATGCTGCCTGGCCTGCTGCATTCACCAGCAACTTTGATGTGTGTTACATAAATCTAGACTGTTTTCAATGCCAATCATCTGAGTCATCAGTATTGTAATTTTCTATCCCATGATCTAAAATATTTATAACTACGGTAAAATGCTTGTGCTCCAGAACTGATCTTTGTACCAGTGACACCCTGTGAATGTGAATCAACCCTGCTATCACTAACCAGTGGCTTCTGGCGCACAGTCTATTTCCTAGCATTTCAATACTTTGCCTTCAATTCCATGAGTGTGGCTATAAATTTGGTGTACAGTGTCGTTTATGTGGGAGCAAAGAGAAAAGGAGGGAGGGAGGGAGAGACAGGGGAGCGGCGTTGCAGAGAGAGGGGGAAGAGGGACCCCTATCTCTCTGAGAGAGTACAAACTTCCAATCTGGAGAAATCTGTTCAGAATCAAGACTGGCTCAAAAGATTATAGTTAAGACATCAAGAATGTTTGAATCAGGCCTTTAAAATCTTGGGATAGAAAAGGTACAATGTATTTCACTCCATGTTTTGATATTTCAATGTACGCATGACAAATAAAGCTAATCTTTAAGTCTTTACTAAGCTTCCAGAGCTCTTCTCTTCCACAAAGATATTGCACACTTCACATCTTTGCTGAGATTAATTTTGTTGATTCCTCAATTAATTACAATGTTCTTTCAGAAAGTAATTTCCTTATTCTTACTTGCTGTATCACCATAATGGACTCAGATGGGGCTCACATAATTTATAGGGTCATATTTTTGTGGGTCGATTCTGATCAAACACGTAGATTATTTTTCACACTGAGTTTTTGTATGGAAATTAGTATCATTTTTGTGGCTTCAACAACGAATGTTAGGCAGTGGAACATATTATTAAAATTATCCACTTCAATCACCTACTTGACAATATGGTCAACGGTCATATGGTCACATCAAACAGCACAGCCTGGCTCCAAAAGCAGTTTATAAATTGTTACTATCACAATACATTAAAGAGGAAATTAATATGAGACAATCGATTCCAAGGCTTCATGTGTCCTTGCAATCTTAAATCTCTATCTTATGCACCATGAAAAGTCTAAAACAATGATATATAAAATCACGCATTTTAACAAAAAAGGAATTACAATCCACATTGACCTAGAAGCTAACATGTAGAACACTATTTCTGTGTGCTACACAACGATGTTTTTAGCAAAAACCCAGTTGCATATCTAGCATTTCCAAATACTTATTTAGATCCAGAATTCCTGTGACGCACAGAAACTGCAAACCAGTACAATGATGTCAAGTGGTATGCACTATACATTTTGACTTCACTTGTACAAGACTTTTCAGAATCAAAATCAGTTTTAATATCACTGGCATATGTCATGAAATTGCGCTGTTTTGCAGCAGTACAGTGTAATTCATAATAATAAAAGATACTACAAATCACAATAAGAAATATATTTTTGCATATTATAATAAGTAGTCCAAAAAGGGAGCAAGAAATATTGAGGTAGTGTACATTGTCCATTCAGAAATCTGGAGGCTGAGGGGAAGATGCAGTTCCTAAAACATTTGTGGGTATTCAGGCTCTTGTGCCTCCTTCTTGATGGTCACTGAGAAGTATATCCTGGGTGATGGGGGCCCTTAATGATGGATGCCACCTTTCTGAGGCATCACGTTTGAAGATTTCCTCATCGCTGGGAAGGCTAATGCCCATGGCAAAGCTGACTGAGTTCGCTCAGCCACACATGAAGGCCTCATGCCTTAAGTGGGAAGGTTAAGTCTGTTTTAGAAGCTGATAAGGGATCATACTTGACCTGATTGATTGTTGTTCAGTTATTTTATGGAAGTGCAAGCACTGCAAATTTACTGAATTGGTCCGAATTCATAGACCTAGAAATTCCTTCACACAGCTGCTTAAGCAATAGTGCCTGTGGTGTTGAAAGTAGGCTTTATCCAGATGCAGCAGCATTGGGAATATCTTCAGGCCTCTTGATCCCATGGGAAATTTTAACTTTCCTTTGGAATTTCTGCTAACAGTAGAAATATTTTCGCAATATAAAACTCTCCTAAATAATATCAACAAAAGTGTAACACCCAAAAATTTTTCTAACTTCACTGACCTCAAGAATAACAGTTGCTATTGACTCGCAGAACAGCCAACTTTAACTAACCTTTTCTCCCCAAAACCTTGTTTTTAAAAACACTGCAAATCATTTTATGTTCTCATTGAGATTTGTGAATTCTTGTGACCTCAAATAAAAATACCCAGAGTCTTCTACCTCAAAGACTAACTATTTCCCTTTCCATTGATGCTGCATTAACCTCTGAGGGTTTCCAGCATTTTAGGTCATAAGAATATAAGATATAAGACAAAATTAGGCCATTCAGCCCATTGAATATGCTCCACCATTTCATTATATCTGATCTTTTATTCCTCTCAACCCCATTCTCCTGCTTTCTCCCCCTAACCTTTGACACCCTTGCTAATCAAGAAGCTGAGAAATTCCCCCAGTGACTTTGCCTTCACAGCAGTCTGCAGCAATGAATTCCACAGATTCACCAGCCTCTGGCTAAAGAAATTACTCCTCACCTCTGTTCTAAAGGCACGTCCCTCATTTCTGAGGCTGTGCTCTCTACCCCTAGACTCCTTACCATAGGAAACATCTTCTTCATGCCCACTTTATCCAGGCCTTTCAATATTCAATACATTTCAATGAGATTTCCTCCTCATCCTTCTAAACTCCAGCGAGTGAAGGCCAAGAGACATCAAATGCTCCTCATACTTTAATCCCCTCATTCCCGGAATTATTCTCATGAACTTCCTCTGGACCCTTTTCAACACATCTTTTCTTAGTTAAAGGGTCAAAGCTGTTCACAATAGTACAAGTCAGGTCAGACCAATTCCTTATAAAGCTTCAGCATTATATCCTTGCTTTTATATTCTAGTTCTCCTGAAATGAATACTAACGTGACATTTGCACCAATTCAACCTGCAAATTAACATTTAGGGCTCCTGCATGAGGACTCCCAAGTCCATTTGCACCTCTGATTTCCAATTTTTTTTACAATTTAGTCTACACCTTTATTCCTTCTATCAAGTGCATGACTATACACTTCCTTACACTACATTCCATCTGCCATTTCTTCACCCATTCTCCTAACCTGTCTAAGTCTTTCTGCAGACTCCCTGCCCTTCCACCATTCTTCGTCTATCATTCAAATCATTAACCTATAACATGAAGAGAAGCAGTCCCAACACAGACCCCTAGAGAACACCACTAGTCACAGGCAGCCAACCAGAAGAGACCTCCTTTATTCCCACTCTTTGCCTCCTGCCAGTTAACCAATTTTCTATCTATGCTAGTTTCTGCCCTGTAGTACCATGAGCTCTCTAGTTTTTTTTCACAAATGTCCTTTAAAATATCCTAAGTTTGCAAATGATTCCTCAGAGTTGCCCACCTGACTCTTCCTGTCTCTGTCTGTCTCTGCCTCTATGGCTCTCTCTCTGCCTCTTTCCCCTTCTCTTTTCTCTCTCTTTCCCTCTCCTTCCTTCTCCTTATATCTCCCTTTTCTGAGGTGGCTCTTCTCTTTGGTTTTTGGCCACAAGCTTGCGATTCTGTTTTGAGGAAAGCTGTCCTCCTCCCCCTTGGGTTTTGACGAGGTTGTACTACCAGGTATGAAGCCATTGTGACCTTGCTCGATGTTGCTAAGGTATCAACTGCTGCCATTCTGTAAATACTGATCTACCAGACACATTCTGTTCCTAGTTGCCCCTGTTAGTCTCTACTAGAGTCCGGCTTACATCTCTGCGTGAGCAATTTGATTACCCCTCAATCTGCCCTGAATCTGCCCCCTTGTTCTTTGACTGTCAAAATGAATGTATCAGCATCACTTATCTAGTTACTGGAACATGAGAAATTTATTTGACCAATGTATTACATACCATTTAGCAGACAGATTATAACCTACAAAAGCCAGATCTCCTGAGAGTGAGATACATGAGAGTCAAGACCAGCACGAGATTCGGAGAAGGCTGTGGTATCCAGCAATGTGGTGCTCAGGGTCAGGAAGATGGAGCTTCCCAGCACCCAGGTGGAAAGTCATGTCTCATTGCTTGCACAGCAGTTGGTGGACAACAAGGAAGATGGCAGCCCACTACTGGCCAAGTCACGGGCACTTCCACTGAGTGCTGCATTACTAATGGAGACCCAGAGGCAGTCCAGAAGAGAAGTGGTTTGATATAGATCCTGAGCCCCACTCAGACACAGAAGGTGAGGGCATTTCTGTCACCACTCCCTGCCAGGCTGAGAATACATACCAAAGAGCAGCTACCACCTTACGCAGGAGACTGATTTTGATTAACTCCCTTCCCCAACACCCCTTTGTGATCAGTTATCAAGATTTCCCATCAATCGAAGAAGGGAGCAGCATCCAAGACAGATCCCCAGCCATGGGGGCTTTCTCTCAATGCACCTCCAAGCACTTTAAATCCTGGAAGGCAGATATCTGAAACCCACTGTAGTGACAGCTGGGAAAGGACCCAGAGCTTTCCGACTCTTCAAGCTCAGTAGAGGTATCTTACAGTAAATAATTTTGTTGGAAATAATTGTTTATTAAAGTATCACTACACAAAATAATTTCAATATAAAACATCGGTAAAGTAACTGTCTTTTTGGTGAAGGGATGAACTAATAGGTATTTGTTACTGCTGCTTTGTCATTGTCGTGGAATGCTATCCAGACAGATCGTTCCATGCATAAGTACATCAAGGCAGAGAAAGCAGGTCGAGGCAGATTGGAGGATCAAAGTTCATCTTTTAGCGTATGAAAGGTTTATTCAAGAATCTGGTAACTGAGAATTAAAAGTGGGCCTTGAATCAGAATCAGAATCTCTATTGCCAGTATGTGAAACATACAAGAATTGATTGTGGTTCAGTGCCAAGCACAAAACACAGGACAATACCATAAAAGACAACACAAGAGCAACCAACAATTTACCAGACAATAGTGCAAACAGCTGCGAGCCATCAACAATTAGCAGAATGGTAACATGCACACATTTTAATAATTAAACTTAAATAAATGTGAGCATATGAACAGACAACCATTATCAACAGAACAATAACAGCAGGAAAGACCATTTAACAGATCAATTTGCAGTCCCACTGTCCTTAAATGTTAAACACTTGGTTTGGAGATTGACACGGCTCTGGAGAGAGACCAGGTGAGTGGGTCTACTTTGGGGACTGACACAGGGCTATGGGGAGAATACATGTGTTAAATTACTTTAGAGAGTGATACAATGCTGTGGAGTGAGAGTGGGACCCTGGGAGTAGTTGTATAGATTTGGAAATAGAGTGGGTTACTGTCACTATTTAGGGACTGAGAGAGGGCTGTGTCGACAGAACTGGACAGCATGATTATTCCGGTGACAGACATCGGCTCTAGGGAGAGTACGGGGAAGTCGGATTAACTTGGGGACCGACGGGTCTGTAGGGAGGGGATTAGTTCTGGGTCCAATGCAGGGTTGTGGGAAGAGAGAATAGGGGAGTGGTTATTGTCTGAATACAATCACAGAATTGTGGGAAGAGAGTTAGTGGTGGTGAAATTAGTTTGGGGACTGACAGAGTCATTTGGAAATACAGCTGGTTACTGTCATTACTTGCACATTGACAGAGTGCTGTAGGGAGAGAGCTGGGCACTGAGATGTGTTTGGATTCTGAAATATTGTTACCTAGAGAGGAAAGCTCTGTGGCATTGGTCTGGGGGCCAACATGGGGCAATTGTGAGGGAATGGGGCAGTGGGATTAATTTGGGAACCAACACAGGACTGTATGTAGTGAATCAAGCAGTGGATTTAGTTTGCCATTGTCAAAGGGCGGTGGGAATTACTGTATTTGAGACTTTATGATTAGTTTGTGGACTGGCATGGCTTTTGGGATGGAGTGGAACAATGGTAATAGTTTAGGCAACACACATCAAAGTTGCTGGTGAACGCAGCAGGCCAGGCAGCATCTCTAGGAAGAGGTACAGTTGACGTTTCAGGCCGAGACCCTTCGTCAAGCCTGTGTTGCTTGAATTTCCAGCATCTGCAGAATTCCTGTTGTTTGCGTACTAGTTTAGGGACAGATGCAGTGCTGTGAGTGTGGGAGAGGTCAGTGGGATTATCCTATAGATGAATGCAGGACTGCAGGGAAAGAGCATAGCAGGGAGTTCAATCTGGAGATTGATGCAGGGCTGAGGAGACAACATGGGGCAGTGGTATTTGTTTGTAGGGCTGTAGGGAGAGACAACAGGTTAGTGGTTGGTTTGGGGACTGATACTGAGAGAAAGCGTGCCTGTGGGATTAGTTTGAGCTGGAGGGAGAGTTTGGGTATGTGGGTCCGACACAAGGCTGTTAGGAGATACTGAGTCTGTGAGATTAATCTGCAGAGTGACACAGGGCTTTGGGGAGAGAGCAGGCTAGTGCGATTAGTTTGAGGACTGATACAAGGATGGTGGGAGAGTGAGGGGATGTGTCGTAGGCTTTGCGACCAATACATGGCTGCTGGGGGAGAGCAATCCTGTGGTATTTGTTTGAGGACTAACACAGGGATGTGTGTTAGAATAAGGCAAGGAGATTAGTTTGAGGACTGACACAGAGTGAGTTCCTGGGTCTGATTTCAGGTGGAGTTCAGAATTCTGAGTGAGTTCCGAGTGCTGATTTCTGAGTAAGTAGATAGAAGGCAGGAGAATGGGGTTAAGAGGGATAAAATATTAGTTCAATAGTTCCATTTAATATCAGAGAATGTATACAATATACATCCTCCTGTTTTTGCAGACACCCACAAAAACAGAAGAGTTCCTCAAAGAATGAGTAAAAGTGTTAGAACCCCAAAGCCCCCCTACTCCCCCCACTAACAAGAGGCAGCAAAATAACGACCTTCCCCTCCCCATTTACTTCAGCAAAAAAGACATCAGCACCCTCCACCTGCCAAACAAACAATAGCAAAGCCCCCAACAAAGGCCATGATCTACAGTACAACAAAAACTAATGATTCACCCGACAGTTCAACATACCACAGGTTCTCTCTTTCTCCCTGATAAAGGGACAGAGATGTCACCCTTTCACAGCAAGAGGGGAGACCAACAAAGACAAGCGTTAAAGTCTGCAGCATTACTTTTTTTTCTGACTCAAGAATTGTCAACAAACTCTCCCACTCCAACAAGAGAAAGAGAGGGGAGAGGCAGTGATTCGCCGAGTTCAGCACCCCCGACAGCTGATCTGCTGTTCCTAATATTTCGTTTTCTCCTCCAATGGTTCAGTCGGCGGCACTGGCAGAGAATCGCCTCGTCCTCCAGGTCGCAAAGCCTTGGAACCCCAAAGGCACACTTGTCTTCTACGCCACATCCTTGGGATATTGAAAAACAGCCCATCGATGAGCCCTGGGAGCGGGTCCCATCGCTGCAAAGAACTGAAGTTTGAGTGTAGCTCTTCAAAAGAACCCCATCCAGATTGAAGAGAAAAAAAAGAGACATTAAAGGTAGAAATTGACCTGTTTCCGCAGATGAGCTCGAAGGAGTCGCTGTCGAGTGCTATTGTAGCTCCGCCCACATATTAACCATGGTGGAATGGTGCAGCAGACTTGATAGGCCTAATTCTATTCCAATGTCTTGTGGTCCAAGTTAAATTCTCACCCCTTTCTAAACTTTTTGTCTTATTATTTATTCTGGAGACTCTCATAACCTCCCCTAATCTCTCCTTCCCTTTTACTTTATCCTCACTTTTCCAAACTGTTGAAGTGTTAAACCTACTACTTAGTTCAAAGGCACACTTCAACCCATCCCACAGACAGCAATTTTGCTCTATCAACTTCCTACCCTTTCTCAGTTTCACTACACATTGCATCTATTTGCATATCAACTGGCCCATGCTCTACCCAATCACTCCAGTTCCCACTCCACTACAAGTTTAAACTGTCCCCAACAGCTCTAACAACCTTTTAGATTATGAGAACACTCAGTCCTCTTTTATTGTCATTTAGAAATGTATACATGCATTAAGAAATGATCCAAAGCTTCTCCGGAGTGATACCACAGAAAACAGGACAAACCAAAGACTAACACTGACAGAACCACATAAATATAACATATAGTTACAGCAGTGCAAAACAATACCATAATTTGATGAAGAACAAACCATGGGCACGGTAAAAAAAAGTCTCAAATTCCCCAAGTCAATCGACTCCCGAGTCCCCGATAGAAGGCGGCAAAAGGCAGAAACTCCCTGCCATAAACCTCCAGGCACCGACAACTTGCCGATACCTTGGAAGCAGCCGACCCAGCCGACACTGAGTCCGTCCTTCTGAAAACTTCGAGCTTCCGACCAACCCCTCCGATGCAGCCTCTCGAGGACCATCCTCTGCGAGCACCTTCGACCTAGCCCCGGCCGCCGAAACAAGCAAAGCCGAGGATTCGGGACCGTCTGCTCCGGAGATTCCGATTACCACACAGTAGCAGCGGCAGTGAAGCAGGAATTTCAGAAATTTTCCAGGTGTTCCTCCGTACTCTCACATCCGTCTCCATCAAATCAGAATTGTGCACGGTCCCCTACTTGACAGGTTACAGATATTCATCACTGAAGAGGCCGCGCGCGCTGCCGTCGCGCCACCATCTTCTCCTCCTCAATAACTTGACTGCAAGGTTATCGGTCTCCCTTAAGTTCAGGTGTAGCCCATCATTTTTGTACAGCTCATACCTTCCCCAGACGAGATCCCAGTGATCTAGAAGTATGAAACATTGCCCTCTGCACCAATTTTTCAGCTATAAATTGATCTGCCAAATCATCCTATTTTTACCCTCGCTAGCACATGGCACAGGCAGCAATCCAGCGATTACCACCCTTGAGGTCCTGCTTTTCAGCTTTCTACCTAGCTCCCTGTATTCCCTCTTCAGGACTTCATCCCTTTTCCTACATCTGTCACTGGTACCAATATGTACCACAAATTCTGGCTTCTCATCCTCCTCCTTTGGAATGCTGTGGGCCCAGTTACAGGCATCCCTGACTCTAGCACCTGGGAGGCAACATACCTGTCTTTTACATCCACAGAATCGCCTCTCTGTTCCGCCTTAACCATTGAATCCATTGAATCTCTATTTCACCCCCTTCCCTTCTGAGCCAAGGAGCCAAATTCAGTGCTAGAGATGTGGTTGCTGTGGCTTACCCCTGGTAGGTCATTCCCACAACAGTATCCGAAGCAGTAATATTTATTATCGAGGGTAATGGCCACAGGGGTCCTCAGCACTGTATGCCTATTGCCTTTCCCTCTCCTGACAGTCACCCAAATATCTACCTCTTGCATTTTAGGAGGATTACCTTGCTGTAGCTCCAATCACCTCCTGTACAAGTCAAAAGTCAGCCAGCCGCAGCTCCAGTTCCCTAACATGGTTTGTAAGGATCTGCACTACAATAAAAAGCTTGTCTTGCATGATTCCCGGAATGAAGGGGTGAACGTACGAGAAGCATTTGGCACTTTTGGGCCTGTACTCACTGAAACTTAGAAGAATGCAGGGGGGATCTCAATGAAACCTACCTGCTGTTGAAAGAACCAGTTAAGGTGGATGAGGAAAGGATGTCTCCTCTGGTGGGGGTATCCAGAACTAGAGGGCACAGCTTCAAAACTGAGGGGCGACCCTTTAGAACAGAGGTAAGGAGGAATTTTTTTTTAGCAAGGTCCAATAGCAGCAGATTCATGTTTGAGAGCAGAAGAAGATGTAAAAAGAAGTCGTTTTGTGAGACGCCTGAAAGCCGTTGCCTTTGGTTGCGATGTTCTCTGCCACCATCAAATAGAAATGCAATGCAGCAACAGTGAATTTTGCCCTGATGCTAACCGATCAAATATTGAAAAGCCTAGACAAAGTGAATGTGGAGAGGATGTTTTCTATAGTGAGGGAGGTCACAGCCTCAACATAGAAGGATGTCCCTCTAGAACAAAGATGAGGAGGAATTTCTTTAGCCAGAGGCTGGTGGATCTGTGGAATTCATTGCCACATACAGCTGTGGAGGCCAAATCATTGGGTATATTTAAAGCATAAGTTGTTAAGTTCTTGATTAGTAAGTGTGTCAATGATTATGGGGAGAAGGCAGGAGGGATAATAAATCAGTCATGATGTATAGCAGAGCAGACTTGATGGACCAAATGGCCTAATTCTGCCTCTATGTCTTATGATCTTATGGTCTAAATACAAAAATAAACTCAGTTCATTTAACTTTCTTCCCTCATGTGCCTGGATGCGATTCAATAGTGCAACCTGAATGGATTGAAGTGGATGGGAAGGAGAGAGGAATGGAATACAAGCTGTCATGGTATAAGGGCATGACATAATAAAGAACATAATAAAGAAATATGAGATCTAAGAAAATGCTCTGGGAAACGATGGAATTGTTTTTGCAGCGAATACTTACAAAACAATACAGCTCCACTCAGATGACTGTCATATTGAGATCATCCATTTTATTACAGAGTAAACATAAGATGGGAGGCCAGGGGAGTACATAGCAAAGGCCATGGGAATAAACAAAATTACTGACTCCTTGAAAACAATAATAGAACAAGCTCATGAAAACCAAGTTGAAAAGATTAGCAAGCCAAACACACACACAAACAATACAAAACCAACTGCCTGGGGCAGTAAATCCAAAATGTAAAAACGGATTGGCTCCCTTCTGTTTTTCCTGCATGACCCACAATAGAAATGGAAGCAGAACAACAAGGGGATACCCTTTCTTTGGACAGGCACTTGCAATGGAAGGGATTGCAATCGTCTCCACTGACAGAAAAATCCATATTAGATATAAAGGGGTTCCAGTGCTCTTTCCATTTCCTCTTGGTAGAGTAATGCAGCTCCAGCAACTAGCTGTCCCACAGGGAGCTTATATTACAGGAAGACACCTGACCATCCAATGGTTCGCCCAGTGAGGACTCTAGTGCTTCTGATTATGACGCTGGTCAGCCGTCAGAGTGTGGGCTGTGGAGAGGAGTTATAAGCCAGACACAGTTCCTCCTCCAAAGGAGATTTCATCACATTTGACATGTAAGGGTAAAGGACTGCGTACTGTAAATTACTGCAGCGGTCTCAAGGAACATGGGCACGAACCTGCACAATATCCGTTGACACACCAGATGCACGCTAATGAGTGGGAAGCTTGTGCAATTCATGCAAGCAGTGTCCTAGGCCCAAAGTCCAAAGTAAATTTATTATCAAGGTATGCATATGTCACCATATACTATTCCAGGTTTCATTCTCTTGCAGGCATTCACAGTAAAATGGAAAAATACAATAGAATCAATGAAAAATACACACAAAGACTGATAAACAGACAATGTGCAAAAGAATAGAAACTGTGTAAATACAAAAACAACTAATAATAAACAAACAAACTTAAATAGATACTACTGAGAACATAAGTTGTAAGGTCCTTGAAAGTGAGTCCATAGGTGGTGGAATCAGTTCACTGCTGAGTATGGCTATCTGAGGGATGAATGTTAATGCAGCCTACCATACTGCAGGTTGGAGTTTGTATTTAACCAATACACACCTCAAGATCCTACCCTGCTGTTTTTGGATGCCTTTTGAGGAAAGTGAGGTTGTGTTTTATGTGCTAAACGTGGACATGGGTTGCAAGTTTCAATACAGGATATCACAGACAATATGTTGGAAGGAGGCAGCATCTATGGAGAGGAATGAACAGTTGATGTTTCAGGCCAAGACCCTTCATCGGGACTGATGAGTTCCTGTCGAGTTCCTCTAGCATTTTGTGTTTGTTACTCTTGATTTCCACCTAGAATTTGCAGAGTTATTTGTGATTGCAACACAGGGGCGAGATTTTCTACCTCGGAACAGCCTTCTTCTGCAGAGTTCCATGCAAGGATTTACCAGTACAGTGGTCATTTGTTAACCCTCCAGCACCACTGGCATCTTTCCCCCCCTCAAGAACCTTTCTTCTCTCACTGAAGAAATCCAGGACTTGCAGTAAGAAACAAGCAGGCGAGCCAAAGCCACTTAAAAGTTCTAAATATTGTCCAGCTGCTACAAGCAGGGCAGATGAAGGAAACATGGGTACTCTCATAAAAACACGCCATTACACTACAAAGTGGCTCCATTTTCATTTAAGCAAAGTTTATTATGACACTCTTTACAGCAGTGACTAAACATTGAAAGTGCTTAATTGGCTGTAAAATAGGATGGGAGACCTGAGATCGTGAAATACAAATCTTACTTTATAATGTATGTTGTGGTGGGCTAATCTATTTTTCATGCATTTGAATGCACACTGGTACTTTAAATGAATCGGAAGGAGACTGAAGGTTCTACGTGTCTCAAGGCTCTTGTCGAAAATATCCTAATCCAACTATAAGCATTTTGAATTCCATAAAATCATAAGAAGCCGTAACAGAAGTAGACAATTCATTCGATACAGTCACAAGTACACTGGCATTCATCACGTCCACTCCACCACCTTTTCCTCACAACCTTCTTTCGAGATTATTCTGGAGTAATAGAGTTGTGTGGATAACAGGCATTAATCTTTAAAAATATTTCACAATTTAGTTTCTACTAATATTTTTTAGCCACAAAAATAATCACAGAGTATGGAACATTCTGATTCTGTACCATAGTAACTAGACGGGAAGACGATAAATAAACGTTCATGTTAATTGACATTAATTGAAACTCTCATGATGGAACGCATTAAATGGCCAGTTCCTGTATTAACACATTGTTTAAAAAAAATGCCCTAGCCTCTCGTACACAATACAAGACATGTCTGTATTTTTATTAGGATTCTGGGTATTTAATATTGAAAGTGACATCCCTCAACACTGTAACAAAAGAAGCATATTTTGAGTGTCAGAACTCTTGGACCAGCTAATAGTATTCAAATACTCAAACGGATTCTGCCAGTTGAGAAGTGTTCCCATTTTACAGTAAATAAGTAATTCTGCAGTTACCTGTCCACATTCAAAATGCTGAAGTAGGTAATTATAGGCATCAAAACTATAGTCAATCATTTATTGTTGTCCCTGTGTTGAAGAACTATAACACACTACTGTACTATCAAGCATCAGAAGTGGAAAAACTGTTCTGCAGAATATCTTATGATCAATAAAAATCTTTTATATCCACCGACTTCCAGTTCACAGTAACCTAGTGACAGTCATAATGCTCTCACTGGTCAGAAAACTATCTACTTCGGCTTTAAATATACACAAGTATCTGTCTCCAGAGCTTTCTAGAGCAAACAGTTCTGAAGACTCACAACTCTCCAAGCAGAAAATAAAGTCCTCTTTACTGAATCAAAATCAGGTTTATTATCTTTGATATTTGTGTTCTGGGGCAGCAGTAAAGTCCAAGACAGAAGAAATTGCTAAAAGTTACTGTCAAATCTAAAATAATAAGTCGTGCAAAAGAGAAATGTTCATGACTTCATGGACTATTCAAAAATCTGATAGTGGAGAGGAAGAAGCTGTTCCTAAAACATTGAGTCTGTGTCTTCAGGCTCCTGTAGCTCCTTCTGATGGTAGTAATGAGAAGAAGTCATCCCTTGAATGTGCCTTGCTCTCCATAGTGCGTCTATAGAAATTTGATGGAGTCTTTGGCAACATACTAATCTTCTCAAAATCCTAATGAAGTATAACCACTGGTGCACCTTCTTCAAGATTTCATCAATGTCCTGGGCCCAGGATAGATCCTTTGAGACATTGACACCCAGGAACTTGAAGCTCTTTACTCTTTCTGATGGTGTGAAGGGGTAGGTAAATAGGGGTATAGATTAAGAACAATGATTGATTAATGATCAATCACCTTGTGGGCACCTTAGCTTACTGTTTTGGACAGTCAAACAGAAGCTTTACCCAGCGACCGGTGACGTACTGGTCATTGTTCTCTAAAGACAGGCAAAGGCTCAAATAAGGAACTATCTGACCTTGCAGAAGCAGCTCAAGGTATAGCTAAATATGGGAAGTATAATGTAGGGGCTAGAATGTTCTGGAGCCAAGGGGAAGGGTCCGAATGAGGAACTGGTGGGCTAGCTTTGGCTTAAGATAATTATAACTAACTGACCAATGATTATTTTACATCTAATTGTATCTTAGAATGTGATTGAAATGATTCTAATATTATCTATACTTGTAATCGTAAGATTTCCTGCTTCCTGATCAATGTTATAAATTGTGGAGAACTGTGTAATTCGGGGGCAGTGTCTGGACTGGCTCTTTTGGGAGATCAGTCTGTAACTTCCCCCATAGCATGCTATGAGTAAAGAATAAAGGTTTGAAAAGAATTACGTGTGTTAGTGTTTTTGTGGTACTTTGTCTTTGCATCGGTCGGTCCAGTACGACATTGCCACTGATGACCCCTAATGTGTGTTCTCCTGACTGCCCCTTTCTGAAATCCACAATAAATTCCTTGGTCTTACTGACATTAAATGCAAGGTTATTGTTGCAATACCTCTCAAACATCTGATCTATCTCACTCCTGTACGTCTGCTCATCACCATCTGAGATTCTGCCAACAATAGTGATGTCAACAGTGAACTTATAGATGGCACTTGATCCTTGCCTACTCACAGTCATAAGTGTAGCAAGAATACAGCAGTAGGCTATGCATGCATCTTAAATCTCTATCTTAAATGGGTACCCCCCTGTTCTGAGACAATGCCCTCTGGTTTGAGACTCTCCATTGAGAGGAAATATTCTCCGAACTTCACCCTGTGTTGTTCACTGAGAATTTTATGTTTCAATAAAATTGTATCTTATTCTTTCAAATTTCCATGACTCCTAATCTGTTAAAGTGTTCCTTGTAGAACAATTCCTCTATTATCAGTTTATTATGGTGAACTTTCTATGAACCATTTACAATGAATTAATATCTTGCCCTAATTGGGAGGAGCAAATTATTGACAGTACTCAAAATGTTGTCTCTCTAACGCTTTACATGGTTACAGTAAGATTTCCCAACATTTATATTCCAAAACCCCTTCCAATAAGAGCTAACTTTCTATTAGCCTTTCTAGATTAGGTTAGGTTAGGTTTGAGGTGTATGGGGTGTCAGGGAGGGGTAGCACCTCTGGTGGGGGAATATGTCACATCATTTTCAGGGCGGTTAGTCCACATTTGGTCCCCACCTGGCACTCAGCTCTCACCTGTGTCTCCTCATAGCCGTTTGCATGCGACAGCGGCCACACCCCGGGCAACAGCTTCGACAAGCCAGCTAAACCAGGTGAGAGTAGCTGATGGGTCTCAGACTCTCAGTGAGACAGGGAGTTGTCTATCCCAGCATGTGAAGACAGACTCCAGCGGATTGAGCGGACGAGACCAATGGAAGGTCCAACGGTCAAGAAGGTGGTCTCTGCAAGTGTCGTGGAACGTGTAGAGCAGGACAAGACACAGAAGACGTCCTGGTCATCCATTGCGCCTAGTCCCATCTCCAGCTATCTTGGCTCTGTCTTGCCGCTGGATCCAGATGGGAATTGGGAAGAGAGAGTGAGGCTGACGCTGAGCAACTCTCCCCCACTTAAATCCAAATCAGATGCTAGTCTCGACATCATCATAATGGTGTCGAGGTCTTCATCGACATCAACGATGGACGAACACAGATTAGATCAGGTTCAACTTTATTGACATTATGCCGAGTACAGATACAAAGCCAATGAAATGCAGTTAGCATCTAACCAGAAATGCAAAGAATAACAAACATGAGGAAATCTGCAGATGCTGGAATTTCAAGCAACACACTTAAAAGTTGCTGGTGAATGCAGCAGGCCAGGCAGCATCTATTGGAAGAGGTACAGTCGACGTTTTGGGCTTAGACCCTTCGTCAGGACTGACTGAAAGAAGAGCTAGTAAGAGATTTGAAAGTGGGGGGGGAGGGAGATCCGAAATGATAGGAGAAGACAGGAGGGGGAGGGATGGAGCCAAGAGCTGGACAGGTGATTGGCAAAAGGGATATGAGAGGATCATGGGACAGGAGGCCTAGGGAGAAAGAAAAGGGGGAGGGGGGAAGAAAGCCCAGAGGATGGGCAAGGGGTATAGTGAGGGGGACAGAGGGAGTAAAAGGAGAGAGAGAAAAAGAATGTGTGTATATAAATAAATAATGGATGGGGTATGAGGGGGAGGTGAGGCATTAGCGCACCTACGCTCTGTCTGCCAGAGATAGCAGGATCTCCCAGTGGCCACACATTTTAATTCTACGTCCCATTCCCTTTCTGATATGTCTGTCCACGGCCTCCTCTACTGTGAAGATGAAGCCACACTCAGGTTGGAGGAACACCACTTTATATTCCGTCTGGGTAGCCTCCAACCTGATGGCATGAACATTGACTTCCCAAACTTCCGCTGATGCCCCACCTCCCCCTCGTACCCCATCCGTTATTTATTTATATACACACATTCTTTCTCCCTCTCTCTTTTTTCTCCCTCTGTCCTTCTCACTATACCCCTTGCCTGACCTCTGGGCTTTTCTCCCCCTCCCCCTTTTCTTTCTCCCTAGGCCTCCTGTCCCATGATCCTCTCATATCCCTTTTGCCAATCACCTGTCCAGCTCTTGGCTCCATCCCTCCCCCTCCTGTCTTCTCCTATCATTTTGGATCTCCCCCTCCCTCTCCCACTTTCAAATCTCTTACTAGCTCTTCTTTCATTTAGTCCTGACGAAGGGTCTTGGCCCGAAACGTCGACTGTACCTCTTCCAATAGATGCTGCCTGGCCTGCTGCGTTCACCAGCAACTTTTATGTGTGTTGCATGCAAAGAATAGTGTTATTTACAAAATAACTATGAGTAAAAAGTAAGTGCTACAGCACACAAATGTAGACGTACTGAGACAGTAAAATATGAGTTCAATACTGCTTAGCGCTGTGATGTGAGGTTCAGCAGGGTCACAGCCTCAGGGAAGAAGCTCTTCCTGTGCCTGCAGGTGCGGGAGCAGAGGCTCCTGTAGCGCCTACCGGATGGGAGGAGAGTAAAAAGTCCACGGTTAGGGTGAGATGCATCCTTGATAATGCTTTTCGCCCTGCCCAGGCAGCGTTTATGGTAGATGCTCTCAATAATGGTTCTCATAATTTACAAGCTCTCTGTGTTCTGTGCACATGGATCCCTCAAGGCCTTTGTGATGTAACGTTCTGCAATTTCTTAACACTTTTCTCATTGTTATTTCTTCAAAACTGAACAACCTTAAATTTTCCCACATTATAGTCCATTTGCCAATTTTTTTCCCATTTGCTTCAGCAGTCACTCAGTAAAATATAGAATATCATTGTATTCATATTTACTTGAAGCATGAGGGCATCACTGGGAAGCCCAGCAGTTATTGTCCATCTCTACTGGAAACACATTTCAGAGTTGATTGGTTTGGGTCTGGATTCCTGGTTTTGTCAGATGGCAGAAGAATGGCAGCTTTCAAATTCTAAAGAGCATTAGTCTACCAATTAAAGGTTGAACAACTATCCCAGAGTTTCATAGTTACCATTACCACAGATTCTTTGGATTTAACTTTTTAGCTGCCTTTTACAGTTGTTTTTGCAAGCCTCTGGAATTTATTTGCTAATTTAATTGCTAATGTTCATACATACACTATATCAGCCAAAACTTTCTGGTCTTTGAATTGCAAATAGTTAAAATGTTCTTTAAATAGGGTTGAACAATCACTTCTTCATGATGTGTAGGGCCTGTCGTGTAGACAGAATCAAGACCTCTTTAGTTGCAATTGTAGGCAGAGAGAAAAAATGTTATTTGTTCTGACTGGATCATCTGACCCCAATTGGTCTTATACTGATGAAACTCCCACCTGTTTCTTGCAGTTTTTCTGGCCACTTAAATAGATGCCCACCCAAATGAAATGAGCCAACATTCAATTGTAAGAAAGCAGTCCCATTTGTCTTGTGGTGCTGGTTCTTGTGCCAGGCAGTCTTTAGGTTCAAACAGGGCAAGGAAAAAAACTATCTCCTGCTGAGTTACTAAGAGAAATCTCAGGGGCTTTGTTAATGAGCCTCTTGAAAAAGAGCATGCCAACAATAATAATCACTTGTGACAACCATACTGTACTTCGTGAACGGTGATCCAATGGGACTCAAACACAAAGTGAAGTAGATAATTAGATTGTTGAGTAATATTTAAACTTTAAACTCACCAGGGGCTTTCCAGCAATATTTTGATGTGCAATTCTGATGCAATTTTTCCCATATTTTGCTTCAAACAATTGTTCTCTCATTTATAATGCTGAAAATAAATAGAATTTGTTTCTAATAAGCTACTGCCATACCTCTATTTGTTGAAATATCTTATTTTAACTACAGCAATCAGTGTCAACAATATTTCATAATGTTAAAAAAAATCATTGCTAACAGAACTTTCTTTAACACATAGTGTGCTCTCTGAACTGTCTATTTACTGGTCTTCTTCCATACAAGTTTTTTTTTGGCAAGCAGATGTTATGAAGCTGAGGTATTTATTTCTCTTACATCTTTAACCTAACATTATAATGAAACCTATTCCAAACAGAGCAATTACTTTTATCATTCAAGTGTACAGAGGAAGAAAGCAACGAGGTTGAAGCTGGAAGAGGAGTGGTAACCAAA
Source organism: Mobula hypostoma (assembly GCF_963921235.1). Taxonomy (NCBI): domain Eukaryota; kingdom Metazoa; phylum Chordata; class Chondrichthyes; order Myliobatiformes; family Myliobatidae; genus Mobula; species Mobula hypostoma. The sequence continues at coordinate 29,293,088 of NC_086102.1, read as the reverse complement.
CTGCCCTGAGGTCATCTGCAGGTATACTGCTGTTGCTTTCCCTTTCTATTCCAGCAATTTTAACCTTTGGCCTGTTTCTGTTAAATAGCAAATTTAGATGATGTGACTATTACACTGTTTAATTGAAACAGATCTTAAAGCTATGTTTAATCAGCCAGTAAACCTAATTACATTGCTTGCTAATGTACAACAGTTTGTATATTTAAAGGAACCTTGAGTTCAGTGGAATGCATTTGGAGGTCTGAATGCAATGAACAATCATAAGCACAAGAGATTCTGCAGATGCTGGAAATCTAAAGCAGCACACACAAAATGCTGGAGGAGCTCAGCAAGTCGCTGATGCTGCCTAACTTGCTGAGTTCCTCCAGCATTTTGTGTGTGATGCAATGTATAACGTTTTCCAGGATTTCCATGCAACAAACTACACACAAATTTCTCTGCGCACAAATATTAAAGATGACTAATAGAGTGACTAACAGGCTTGAGTGGTGGTGTGTTATTGCCAACTGATAAAGCGTAAGTGATATTGATGTTCACTTTGGAACTCTAGACTGGAAAATAAAGGAACAGAGAATCCCAGCCCACTTGTCTAAGATTGATTCATACTGTAATAGGGCCCTAGCCAATAATAGAACTGAATTTCATCACTGTAGAAGAATGGGGATGTGGGGTAGTGGGGTTTAAGAGAAAAAAAACTAAAGTCTACAAGTTAAACAGCCATCTGCATGATGGGCACTTTTGAGTAGCTTTAAAGGTGAATGCATTGCTTTCAGTTAAGTTTTCCTAAGCATTATTTCCCCATCAAAGAGACAGCATGTTCAGTGAAAATTATTCTTTTTCATCAGAAATAATCAGATTATTAATATTATGCAACTTGTTGTGTATTTATTATTCCAATAATATTGTAAACTTATTGTTTTCTTAAACATTCTTTGCTCTTTCAATAATTCATTACGGGTTAGATGTAAAGGTACACGAAAGGCATTAAGCCACCACAGTATAAATGCGCCTGACTAAAAGTAAAAACGAAGTTTATATGCATCTCTCGGGCTTCCGTGATTTTCTTTCAATTAGTTTTATGTGTTGGAGTTACAAAACTTAACACAAACTATCATAGTCACCTCACAGAAGTGAATTTCAATGTTTTATTCTCCCGTTGTCTTACCATAGAAAAGCATGGAGAGGAAACACTTTATTTTACCCCCTGGTAAAATCATGGTAATTTATCACCAAGGAAAGAAAATCGCAAAAGTGATGCATTGCTAGCCAGTTTTTAACAGTGATCAATGACCAAAAGAGGTTTATTTTTAAGATCTTGTATAAATAAGTCCCGTAACTCAGGAAATCCTGGACAATTTCTTTTGCCTCTCTACTGAAATAAGATCCAGTTCGTTACTGTTATTTTAAAATCAGTTATCTCACAAACCCACGTATGAACAAATTCTTCTACATGTAATTGTCCAAAAATTTGTAACATTACTTATGTAGAATCCTTCTGCACAGATTTATTTAATTAGCTTTTATTAAACAAAGAAGCACTCAAACAGGCTGAGTCGGCAACTGAAAAGAATTGTATAGGCTTCCTGAAAGTTGCAGTTGCAATTGCATGGGAAACATTTACTTATAGATAGATAGATAGATAGATAGATAGTGTTACGAGAATACACATAAAATTAAGATGTTTGCTGGCCTGGGCTAGCATCAGTGGCATCAGCAGTTGGTCTGCCACCTGCCCTCAGGGGAAGGAGAGATAAGGAACAATGGAGCAGCGTCTGGAGATGTGTAATGAAGGGATGTGGGAGGAAGAGCTGTCTGGAGCGGCTCCCCCCTTTGAACCCTGAACTGTTTGAAGTGATGGACAGGCGATACCCCAGCAGGGGGATAAAAAGGGACAGGTTCGCTAAGACAGACACACGCCACCCGAGGTAACGAGACCCTGGAAGCGGTGCGCCTCTCACGAGTGGTGAGAAGTACCGGACAACGCCCAGGGTGGAAAGGTACGATCAGCGGGAACCCGGTGTGTGTCCGCCCTTGCCTGGGTGCCGGGTTCACTGCAGAGGATCGACCGCATCTGGAGGAGGGGTCACAGTCGGTGACCTCAGGTGACATCACCAAGGACCCGCCCAAAAGCTGTTTGTGAGCCATCTCGCCGGTCTGTGAGTGAAGCCGTTCTGAATGATGAGTTGTTCCTATTCTATCTCTCTCTTCCCCCGCGTTGTCCACCGCCATGGCAACGATTACTGCGAACTGAACTACTAAACTGGACTGAACTTTGAGTCATTTTGAAATTGGTCATTTACCCCTAGACAACGATAGAGCGTGATTGATGCTGTTATCTTAATTCTGTGCACATGTGTGTTTATCGTCACTGAACTGTTGCATTTATTATCCTTTCGATTACTGTGTTGCTTGTTTCTGTAATAAAACTTTCTTAGTTCTAGTACTCCAGACTCCAACTGAGTGATCCATTTCTGCTGGTTTGGCAACCCAGTTACGGGGTACGTAACATAAGTGGGGTTCTCGTCCGCGATTTTGAACGCTAAATTTGGGACGGAGTAAATTGATTGGGTTAAAATTCCCGAAAGAAAGAAAAGACAAACAGCAGAAATGGAGGTTGAGGAATTTATAAAGGCGCCGACCTTGGAGGCATTAGAGGATGCCAGGAAATCGGAATTGATAGCTGTGGCAAAACGGGTGAATCTTGCTAAGGTGAAGTCGACAATGAGGAGAGAGGAGATACACAGAGCTATTGTAGAGCACTATGTATCTAAAGGTGTGTTTCCCCAAGGTGAGCTGGGGGTGGTGTCTATTGAAAAACCTGCTGGAGACGCGGTACAGGTACAGCTTGAAAAACTGAGACTCGAGCACGAGTTCCGGGTACGGCAGTTAGAAAGGCAGGAGAAAGAGAGAGAGTTAGAAAGGCAGGAGAAAGAGAGAGAGTTAGAAAGGCGGGAGAGAGAGAAAGAGGTAGAAAGGCAAGAGAGAGAAAGACAGTTGGAGAGAGAAGAGAGAGAGAGGGACAGACAGTTGGAGAGAGAAGAGAGACAGAGGGAAAGGGAATTTGAGCTGGAGAAGTTAAAGATAAGGGCCGAGCAGGGGCTCGTGCCGAACCAAGGTGGAGGGTTCCGGGCGACCCAGGAGGTTAGGCTGGTTCCCCCATTTGACGATACCGATGTGGATCGGTACTTTCTCCACTTCGAAAAAGTAGCTATAAGTCAGGACTGGCCGAGGGATAAGTGGGTTGTTTTACTTCAGAGTGTACTGAAAGGGAAAGCCCAACAAGCTTACTCCGCTTTATCCCCGGAAGATGCCCAGAAGTATGAGGTGGTGAAGGAGGCCATCCTCAGGACTTATGAGTTGGTCCCGGAGGCATACCGGCAGAGGTTCCGGAATGCGAGGAAGCGGTGGGACCGCACGTATTTGGAGTTTGCTCGCGAGATGCAAACATATTGTGAGCGTTGGTGCGCCTCGAAAGGGGTAGAGGGGGATTATGACAGACTGCTGCAACTGGTTCTGATTGAGCAGTTTAAAGGTTGTGTCCCTGAGGGTATGAGACCCTACCTCGATGAGAAAGAGGCAGCCACGTTAGCCGCAACTGCTAAGTTAGCGGATGAGTATGCGTTGACGCATAAAATGAAGGTTGCCCCGAGTAAAGGCTACCAGAAGGGTAGTCAGGACGGCGGGGAGAGTCCACCGGAAAAATCAGAAAGTAAGCCGGGGACTAGTGAAAAGGATAAGGTAGACCGGGAGCAGTCTGGTAGGAAGTCTCCTGGAGTCGTCTGTTATAATTGTGGGAAAGTCGGACACTTTGCGTCCAGGTGCTTTGCCCCAAGGAAGGAGACGGGGAAAGGAAAAGCGGAAATTTTGAATGGCTGTATTGAGCTGTTAAGCGAACCGCTAGGGAAGGACAGGTCTGAAAAAGTCCAGGAAGGGCGCGAGAGGTTTATCTCGGCCGGACTGGTGTCAGTGAAGGAGAGGTTAAAACCAGTTCCAGTGCGGATCTGGAGAGACACGGGAGCGTGTCAGTCACTAATACTGAAGAGTGTATTAGAGTTTAGCTCAGAGACCCAGATTGGGGAGGTAGAGGTCAAAGGTGTTGGGGAAGGGACAGAGTCAGTCCCTTTGCACCAGATACATTTACAGAGCAGCCTGGTCTCTGGACTAGTCACGATCGGGGTGAGGTCCGAATTACCGATGAAAGACGTGGAAGTCTTGCTCGGTAATGACATCGCCGGAGGAATCGTGTTCCCAGTCGTGAGATTGACGGGTCAGCCTGCCAGCATGGAGGCCCCGCCCGCGATGGTGAATTTGGCTGAAACATTTCTGCCAACCTTGTATGAGACAGGGTGTAGTGAGATAAGAGGTAGTGAGGGAGCTGGGACGGACGTAGCAGTAGCCAGGAAAGAACTTGTGCAGACGCAGGAGCGAGACGAGGGGCTGATGGTTTTGGCCGAGACAGCTCTCTCTGACACAGCCTTGACAAGGGAACTAGTAGGCTATTGTGCGGATGAGGAAGTGCTAAGGAAAAAAGGGAAATCAAGTACAGCATCCGCAGATGAGGAGTGGGGGGTGGTGCAAAAGAGTTATGGGGATGAGGTTTTTAACATGGCCCACGAGGTACCCCCCGGTGGACATTTTGCGGTGCTGGAGGAAACAGTTGGTGGAATCATGAAAGAGATTTACCGGCTGCCCAGGGGGAAAAATGTTATTGATCATGACCGACGCGAACTGAGACGGTCACCGGCTTTTGATATGCTAACAAACCTAGTCGGTGTTAGCGTGGAAATCAATGAAGCTAGGGGCCCCTTGATAAGAGGAAAAAACCATTTTGAAAAGATTAGGATGGGATCGGTCAGATGGGAGAAGGCTATTGTTTTGGCCAGGTCTACTGATAAGGTCTCTCCCTTAATCCCCGAAGGAGTAATTAAACGACTCGCACCCATGTGTTTGATTGTCCCGAGGAAATGCAAAGAACTGGGACGTTGGGTTATGTCGGTTACAATAGGGCGGCCAAGTAAACAACACCCATATTTTTTGAGTAATTCAGTGACTAAAGGGCTGATGAACACAGAGGTGTGTATTGGCAATTTAACACGGCTGTCTGAAGCCAGCTTGATAGTGAACCTTGGAAAAAATGAATTCGGCCACGCGAATGTCACTTACCTGGGAATTGTGGTGACACAGGGGCAGCTGGCAGTGATGCAAGCTACAGTGCAGGCTATCGCTGACCTCCCAACCCCGACAGACAAGAGGGCCCTCAGAAGGCTTTTGGAGATGGTGGGGTACTGCAGGAAGTTTTGCAATAACTCTGCGGTCAATACCCGTCCCCCTCCTACTAAGCCCTTGCGAGGGAAAATTGAGTCGGAATGGGACGACCCTTGTTGTTGTGGTCCGGGACAAAACCAAATGAGAGGTTACATTGGTCGCAATTCATCAGTGTTTTTGGCCACTATGAAGTTTGCTGAGTTGGAGCCTGGTCTAAGGGATTATTAATAACACGTGTAAAAGGAACAGAAAATGTGATGACTGTCTGTCAAGGTGTTGACAATTTCAAATTCTCTGTATTAGCTAAATAACTGTTAAAGATGTATATTGTGTATGTATCAGATAATGTAGTCATGTTTGTAATTTTTACCTCCCGGTAAAAATCCTTAAAGGGGGGAAGTGTTACGAGAATACACATAAAATTAAGATGTTTGCTGGCCTGGGCTAGCATCAGTGGCATCAGCAGTTGGTCTGCCACCTGCCCTCAGGGGAAGGAGAGATAAGGAACAATGGAGCAGCGTCTGGAGATGTGTAATGAAGGGATGTGGGAGGAAGAGCTGTCTGGAGCGGCTCCCCCCTTTGAACCCTGAACTGTTTGAAGTGATGGACAGGCGATACCCCAGCAGGGGGATAAAAAGGGGACAGGTTCGCTAAGACAGACACACACGCCACCCGAGGTAACGAGACCCTGGAAGCGGTGCGCCTCTCACGAGTGGTGAGAAGTATCGGACAACGCACAGGGTGGAAAGGTACGATCAGCGGGAACCCGGTGTGTGTCCGCCCTTGCCTGGGTGCCGGGTTCACTACAGAGGATCGACCGCATCTGGAGGAGGGGTCACAGTCGGTGACCTCAGGTGACATCACCAAGGACCCGCCCAAAAGCTGTTTGTGAGCCATCTCGCTGGTCTGTGAGTGAAGCCGTTCTGAATGATGAGTTGTTCCTATTCTATCTCTCTCTTCCCCCACGTTGTCCACCGCCATGGCAACGATTACTGCGAACTGAACTACTAAACTGGACTGAACTTTGAGTCATTTTGAAATTGGTCATTTACCCCTAGACAACGATAGAGCTTGATTGATGCTGTTATCTTAATTCTGTGCACATGTGTGTTTATCATCACTGAACTGTTGCATTTATTATCCTTTCGATTACTGTGTTGCTTGTTTCTTTAATAAAACTTTCTTAGTTCTAGTACTCCAGACTCCAACTGAGTGATCCATTTCTGCTGGTTTGGCAACCCAGTTACGGGGTACGTAACAATAGCTAGATAGTTTATTGATCCCAAAGGAAATTACAGTATCACAAGTACCCAGATATACAAATATTAAAAGAAAAGTAAGAAAGAATAAAAAATAAGTTACCTGAAGAACAAGGTGTACAAAATTTTCAGGTCAAAGATTACAAGATTCACAAGTTCACACTAATAAAATCTAGTGCAAAAATTACCATAATATTATACAGTAATGGATGCACATTCACACCATCCAGATAAGAAAAGTGATGGTAGTATTGCACAGTATTGCACAAGGTGACTACAATAGCATGATGTGGTAAACAGAGCTTAAACAGAGGTTATATATGTGACCAGAATTTTTTATAGTCACGTGCCACTCAAAACAAGGTTCTGCAGGGTCGCCTAGCATTTTTATAGTTTATAAATATAAGCAGTCTCCATAATAAATAAATGACAATTAGTTGCGAATGGTCAGGGTATTGACCAGCTAGCAACATAATGCGGAGAGAAAAGGATAGAGGACCAGCTAACAGAAATGTTATTACTTCTCATACTCGATATGTACCTGATTAGTCAGGGTGTCAGAGGCTGCAGAGAGAAGGCAAAATAATGGAGTTGAGAGGGATAATAAGTCAGCCATGATGGATTGGCAGAGCAGGCTCAAAGAGAAAAAAGGCCCAGGTCTGCTCCTATGTCTTATGATGTTATTGTCTTTGCCTAACATTGAAGAAAGCCATTCAGCTCATCAATTCTATCCCTCAGAGGATTGCCATCAGTCCCAAGTTACTACATGGCCATCAGCATCCCTGATTCTCATACCACTGATCTACCTTAAAGGGTAACTTATGGTTGAAAATTAACTTTTCATAGCATCTCTGGGATGTGAGAGGAAAATTGCATCATCCAGAGGAATCCAGTGTAGTCGGAAAGGAAACATCCAAATTTCACAGAGACAGAACATAAGATGTAGGAACAGGACTAGGCTATTTGGTCCATTACGTCTGGTCCATCATTCCATCATGGCTGATTTAGTATCCTTCTCTATCCCATTCTTTTGCCTTCTCCCCATAACCTTTGACAGCCTGAATGTATCATCTTCCACTTTAAATATACCCAACGTCTTGGCCTCCACAGCTCCTGGCCATGAATTTCACAGATCCACTACCCTCAGGCTAAAGAAATTCCTTCACATCTCCATTCTAAATGGACATCGTCCTACTCTGAGGCTGTGCCCTCTGGTCCCAGAGGTCAGCGCCTAAGTCAGGACAGAACCAGACTGTTGGAGCTGTATGGCAGCAGCACTAACTACTGACCTGTAGATGATTTTGCATTGTTTCTTTATTTTATTTTTCATTGTAAATTACAGTATCCTTTAAAAACAAGAAATTCTGCAGGTGCTGGAAATCCAGAGTAAAACTCACAAAAAAATGCCAGAGGAAGTCAGCTGGTTGGGAACCATCTACGGAGAACAATAAACAATCATCATTTTGGCCCAAGATCCTGATGACTGTTTATGTTCCCTGACCCGCTGAGTCTGTGTGTGTTACAGTAACATTTTATATCTTACACTGTTTTGCTTTCATAAAACAACAAATTTTACAACGTATGTCAGTGATAATAAGCCTGATTCTGTTTCTGAATCTAATTCTGATAATATTATTCTTCTGCTTCCCTCAGCTAACCAAAGGTTCAAAGGTTCATTTTAATATCAAAGTATGTATGCAGAATACAACTCTGAGATTCATCTTCTCCAGATAGCCATAGAATACAGAAGATCAAAGTAGTTGAAAGAAAGACATCAATTCATCCCCCTCAGAAAAAGAAAATTAAGCAAAAACTTGTTAACTCCAAATTCCCCCCAACCCCACCCTCGCACAAAAACTAACAGATCACACAACCCCCAGCCTGCCAATCAGCAACATGAAAAAATGGGAGAGAACACGTAAAATAACATAGAACTGAAAACTTAAAGAGACTAGTATTCACTACAGTCCAATCCATAAATCTCAGAATTTTGTAAATATCTCCAAGAGCGTTGGGACCCAGCGGCCTCTTCGAGGGCAGCGACATGAACCACTGGCCTCACCGAAAGCAGTGACATGAAACGGCAGCCTCTCCAAGAACCACTCAACCTCCTCTGCATTCGTCTCAATGTTCTAATCTTGCTCGGTGCTTTAATCTACGAGAAACGTAGTTGATCATGGCCCCACGTCTCATCTCTGAGCTTCATCTCGTGGTAGCTTGCGCTTGCGTTTCTCTTCTGGAGGTTTTCTCGGGGACCACAGAGTGCTAGCTCACTTAATTGAACTAGAGACTGTACGTCACAGGCTCCAACAGTTTCAAAAAGAAAATTGAGATAAAAGGAATAAATAGAAGATGTAGTAAAACAGAAACGATTGACTATTCGGAAGTTGCTGCTTGAGGAATCATTGTTCACAGGCAATATCTTGACCAGAGTCTTCCTCCTGTCCTCAAGAACAAGGTACTTTTGTGCAACTATAGCTTCTGGACAAGGTTTTTATCATTACATTGATCCAAACTCTCTGCAATAAAAAAGTTAATGCAATGGTTAAAATATCATAATAAATTCATAACAATATGTCAGTGGAAATAACCTTAATGAGCTTAATCTTAAGTTAACAGCACAGTAACATGTAAAGTACACAATTCTTAATTACAAGTGTTTATTAAAATATGATCTTTAAAAGATTACTTCAGTCAATGTCAATGGAGACACAAGAGGCTGCAGATGCTAATTGTGTAGATTCTGATCGTTTTCTTTCTTATTGAATGTAAAAATTCAACAACATCCATTATTAGTGATCGTCACCTCCCAGGCCATGCTTTTTTCTTGCTGCTGCCAGTGAGTAGAAGGTACAAGCGCCTTAGGACTCAAACCACCAGGTTCAAGAACAGATACTACCTCTCAACCATCAGGCTGTTGAAGAAAAGGTGATAATTACACTCACTTGCCCATAAATTGAGATGTTCCCACAACCAATGATCTCTCCTCTTCTTCTTCTTCATTTCATTACCTCATGTTCTTGTTATTTATTGCTATTTCTTTGTATTTGCATTTGCACAGTTAGTTGCCTTTTGCACGCTGGTTGATCTTTCATTGATCCTGTTATAGTTACTATTCTATAGATGTGCTGAGTGTGCCTGCAGGAAAGTGAATTTCATGGTCGTTTATGTATGTATATATATGTACTTTGATAATAAGTTTATTTTGAACTTTGAAAATTGGGTATAATGTATCTTTAATCTATGGATTTCTTGTGAATGTTGCTTAGATGAAGTTATGTGCCTGTGATGCTGCTACAGGTAAGTTTTGTCATTGTGCATACAGTACTGTGCAAAAGTCTTTGACACCCTGAATATATTATATAGTTTCAGATGGTCTGGAATTAGCTGAAGAGACAGAAGGAGGCGATGCAGCCAAAGTCTATGGAAGAACTGGGGCAAGTTCTCCAGGATGCTTGGAACAACCTACCAGCCGATTTTCTTATAAAATTGCATAACAGTGTACCTAAGAGAATTGACACAGTTTTAAAGGCAAAGGTGGTCACCCCAAATATTGAATTGATTTAATTTTTTTACTGCTCTTTTTAGCAATTTTTTTGATATTTAGAAACTTGGCATTTCATTATTTTTGAAAGCAGCGCCACTTTACACAATTTTTTTGTGTGCTTAAGACTTTTGCACAGTACTGTGTGAGACATTCACTATACAGCTGATGTGATGGTGCCAATCTTATTGGAAATGATAAACCTCAATCTATTTACCTTGCCAATGAAGTAAGGTTTCCCAGCAACCACTGGTGATTTGTAGAAATTGTGTAAAGACATGGTTTAATTGATTATTCAATCCTTGCACTCAATCTAGTTACTGTTTTTTCAATATATTTCCACAAATCATTGCAGTTCTTTGTAATAGAGCCAAGAAACTAATCATGATTACCATGCCATTCAGTCCATTGAGCTAATCATTATGAGAGGAAAGAGGAGCCAATGAAGACTTTCGTGTGGAAAAACTTTGCCCAAATTACCCAAAGTATATTAACTGCACATATAAAAATAACTGTATAAATTATGTTCTATTTTCATTTCTAGATTTGGTATGAGCAGATATATGCAAATATATTTTGGATTATTGACCTACACAATGTAATGATTCTTGATAGATATAAATCTTGTAATTTTGTTATATTAGACTGGGAGACCGAAGGGAAAATACTTAAGCATATTTTAATTCTATTCATTTTTCTAGGTTGTATTTGCCATCATAATTCCAAGCAAGCTCAGAACTTTCACAGTATGTGCTCTATCCTCATTGTTATAAACCCACAGAGAATTGCAAATAAGTTCTCATTGGAAGTCCTTCTTAATATTAGCTATAGTGGAGCCTTCCTCTGAGGGAAAACAACCATACACCAATCTGTCTTTGTACTAATGAGGTTTTAATATATGGCTGTCAAGACTTGATCATGAGTATATTTTTCTGACATATTATTTCATAGAACTCCAAAATTTCCATTCTTTTTGTATTTATCATTCCTCACAAGGGTCTTGCCCCGAAACATCTACTGCTTATTCCTCTCCATAGATGTTGTCTGACCTGCTGAGTTGCACCAGCATTTTGTGTGTGTTATTGCTGGCAAGACAAGTGCTTAATATTTGTTTCAAATAGCCCTTGAGCAAGTGGTGGTGACCTTCCTCCTTGAACTGCTGCAATTGCTCTGCTTAAAATAATCCCACAAAATATTTCTGGGCCTTCATTTTGCACTCAGCAGAAATGAAGGCCCAGCAATATACATATTTCTGAGCAAGAATGGCATGTAAGCCCAGAGATGGTGATGGTCCCAAATGCCTGCTCCCTTTGCCCATCTCAGTGTAGACGTCGCAGGTTAGGAAGGAGCTTAGGTAAGTATTTACAGTGCATTTATGTATGGCACACAGTGTCATCATACGATTCTGGTGTTGGAGGCAATGGCTTGGCAGATATATGCAAAAATATTTTAGATTATTGGACCACAGTATGTAATGATTTTAACAGATACAAATCTTACAATTTTGTTATTTCAAATTGAGAGCTTGAAGGAATAATGCTAAAGCACATTTTAATTTTTCAAACAAACTGCTTTGTTCTATTTGGTGTAACATTTCTCGTGAGTTGTTGGTGATGCACTTATACAGAAACGTAAAGAGTCCTGATTTCTGTCTTGTAGTCAGTGAGAAAGCCTTGGAATTTCGTAGCAATTAGCATAACATTTTACATTGAAAACAATCAGAAGATTAAGGCTCAGTTCCTGCCATGGCTAAGTGGGTTTCCTCCAGGTGCTCTGGTTTCCACCCACTTTCCAAAAAGATGTACAAGTTAGGGTTAGTAATTGGTGGGCATGCTGTATTGACGCTGGCCATGTGGCGACCCTTGTGGGCTGACACATTTCATTGTATGTTTTAATGTTTCGATGTACATGTGGCAAATGAATATAATCTTTATTCATCAAAAGACACTCAGCCTCTGTCCTGCTCGACATTAATGCAATTGATCATTTGATTTTTGGTCTTTTATGACTTTGATGATATTTATGGTGGGGTCGCAGAGATGGTAATACCATTACCTCTTCCAATATTTTTATTAATCTTATATAAATTGTATGAATACAAATACAAAATTCATAAGGATACAAGTAAGTAATACGAATTACATTACATTTAAAGCACAGTAATATGATCACAGTATCCCCTATTCCAAATCAATCATGTAGAAAAAAAGATTGAACTATGAAATGAATTAAAATAAAATAATTATATTTTATTAAAAAAATCTACCCCCACTACCAAAATGAGCTGCTTGGTTAAAAAAAAAGAAGAAAAAAATACCTTACCGTGTAATATAATAATAATAATGGCTCAGATCCATACTTCAATAACAGTTCAAAGATTATGAAAATAACTCAGAAAGGGTCCCCATAGCATTAGAAAATCATGTTTTGAATCAGAAATGGAACAATGAATCATCTCTAGATCAAGGCACATAACATAACATCAGATAGCAATTTAGCATGAGTGGGCGGGGCAGCCTCCTTCCACTTGAGCAAGGTCGCCCTCCTGGGCCATAAGAGACATAACGGCCAACACCCACAAATTAGATGGCTTCAGTTTTGTAGCACTGTCCTCAACAATACCAAACATGGCAGTCAAGGGATTGGGCTTAAAACTGACATTGAAAAGTACAGAAAAAGTTTGAAATACATCTTTCCAAAATTTTTCAAGGCTCGGACACGTCCAAAACATATGAATTAGTGCCATTATCAAAAGTGGTTGGTTAGAATCTCTCTGGTTGAAAGTGGTCAATGCTTGTTTGGTGCAAATGTTGTTTGTCATTTATCAACCCATATTGCAACTTCATTTGTTAACGTTACCACTATTTTATTGTCCTCGCATTCCCACTAATTCTCACGTGCCCCCTCCCCCGCCCATTTTCCACCTCTCACCTACATATTTGATCTGAGCCGTTGGGCCGGCGGATTCAAGCTGGGCCTTCAGGCCTGGACATTTGAGCCAGGCCATTGGGCAGGGGGATTCAAGTCTGGGCCGATGGGCCACAGGAGAACTAGACTGGGTTCGGAAGAGCTGACCAGGGTGGAGGCATTGTTGCTGCCGGCTACTCAGAGGCACCAGAATTGGTGCCTTCAAGTTGGCGTGAAGGCGGCATGCAGTGAAACTGTGAAAGATTGTCTTGGACGTTTCTTTTGTGATCACAAAACCCCGTTGGACATCAATTGCTGCAGGCCTGCTTTCCTTGTTTGTTGGGAGGAGACAGGTGGCAAGGTAACAGTGTCACTTCGTTTGTAGCTAGGACTAGGCCTCAGTCCTCAGCCTTGAATTGTCACAGGACATCCGGGCTCAGTTGGAAGTGCCCTCTCCCGTCAGTGCTGTCCTCCAGTGGTGGATCAGTGGAATTACAGGCCGGACTACTGGGAAACATCAATTTACAGGACTTGGTGCTCAGGAACTTGGATTAGAAGTTTCTTTTAGTCTTTTTTATCCTTTCTTGTTATTTTGAATGCACATATATGTTTTTGCACCTTGGCCCAGAGGAAAGTTGATTTGATTTCATGTCAGGGATGAGTAATTTTGACCAATTAACCCATAAACATGCAAATCTGTGGGATGTAGGTAGAAATCAGAACACCCAAAGCAAACCCACACAGTAACAGTGAGAACATGCAAATTCTACACAGACAGCACCCAAGGTTCGATTGAACCCAGACCATTGAAGTTATGAGGCAGCAGCTTTTCCATTTGAGCCAGGTTTCTTTCTTTTTACATTTGCGGTCTCATCTAGTAAGTGTTTCCAACATTTTCTTTTTTCATCACAAGTTAGGTATGTAGATGGGCTCCAATGAGTCTGAAGATGTTCAATATCTTTCAGAACAAAGCAACACCATCGGCTGGCAGCTGTAGATGGTAACTGGAGTATGTGAGACAACAAGTCGAAATACAATCATGGAAAGTAGATTTTGCACAGCCCAAAGCTCAAACTGAAATTCTGGATTATTTACTCAACAGTGATAATTTAATATTTTGTAATGTGTTACAGTCAGATCCCATCGAATAAATGGCAGAATTTTATATCTGAATTGGGGTGTCTTTCAAATTTGATTGAGTGTTTTAAGGAGGAGACAGATGACTATTGAGGGTAAGGTATTGGATGTTATCTATATGGACTTTATTTATTTTATTTTTAATTTTACTTTTATAAAGAGATACGGCTCAGTAACTAGTCCTTCTGGCCCATCGAGCCTGCACCAACCAATTACACTCATGTGACCTATTTACCGACTAAGCCATATATTAGCGGTGCTAAGATTACAACTTCTCCCTCAATGTCCAAAAAAAAAACAAAAGAGCTGATTGTGGCTTACAGGAGGAATGGAGACAGGTTTGCCCCAGTCAACATCAATGGGACTGCAGTCGAGAGTGTGAGTCGTTTCAAGTTCCTCGGTATACACATCACTGAAGATCTCACCTGGGCTGTACACACTGGCTGCATAGCAAAAAAAGCACAACAGCGTCTCTTCCACCTCAGGCAACTGAAGAAGTTCGGCATGAGTCCTCAAAACCTCAAGACCTTCTACAGGGGCACCATTGATAGCATCCTGGCTAGCTATATCACCACCTGGTACGGGAATTGCACCAACCTTGATTACTGGGCACTGTAGAGACTGGTACGGACAGCCCAGCACATCTGTGGATATGAACTTCCCTTAATTGAGCATATTTATAGCAGCAGGTGCATAAAGAAGGCCTGGAAGATCATCAGGGACACCAGTCACCCCAAACATAAACTGTTTCAGCTGCTTCCATCTGGCAAATGGTACCACAGCACTTAAAGCCAGGACTAACAAGTTATGGGACAGCTTCTTTCCACAAGCCACTAGACTTAAAGTTCACATTTCTGGACATTACAACAGAATCATAACGCAAAGATTTTTACTCCCTCATGTTGTGGAATGGATGTAAGATTTAAGTAAATTCAAATTCAAATCTTTGGAATGAGGAAGAAAACCAGAGCACATTAGGAAACCCACACAGTCACGGGCAGAACATACATAGTCCTCACAGACAGTGGCAGAATTGAACGGGGATCGCAGGCACTGTAATAGCATTACGCTATCATGCTGTCCTTGTAATGGATTTAACAAGATTCGCATGATAGACTGATCCAGGTGAGTTAAATCACATAGGATCAAGAGCGTTGGCAAATTGGACACAAAATTGGCTTGGCCGTAGAAAATAGAGCTTCCAGGGGTCCTATCATGGCAACAAACATGCAAGCCTACAGTTCCAGTTCCAATATTGAGTATGGCATGTTGGAGCATCGGAAACAACATAATTTCAGTCAGAGTGTGTTGTTCACTTGGATTTGCAGAAGGCCTTTGACAAGGTGCTGCACATGAGGTTGTTAAACAAGATAAAATCCCATGATTACAGAAATGATACCAGCATGGATCGAAGATTGGCTGACTGGTAGGAGGCAAATTGTGTGAATAAAGGGAGCCTTTTCTCGTTGGCTGCCAGTGACTAATGGTGTGCCACAGAGGTCAATGTTGGGACCACTTCTTTTTATGTTCAATGCCAATGATTTGGATGACAGAGTTGATGGCTTTGTGGCCATGTTTTCAGACAATACGAAGAAGGTGGAGGGGCAGGTGGTGTTGAGGAAGCAGGGAATGTGCAAAAGGACAAATTAGGAAAATGGGTAAAGTAGTGGCAGATAGAATATAGTGTCGGGAAGTGTATGACCATGGACTTTGGTACAAGGAATAAAGGTGTAGACTATTGTCTAAACAGGAAGAAAATACAGAAATCAGAAGTGTGAAAGGACTTGGGAGTCCTAGTGCAGGATTCCCTAAAGGTTAACTTGCAAGTTGAGTTGGTAGTAAGGAAAGTAAATGCAATGTTGGCATTTATTTCAAGAGGACAACAATATAAAAGTAAGGATATAATGCTGAGGCTTTATAAGGCGTTATTCAGACCATACTTGGAGCACTGTGGGCAGATTTGGACCCTTTATCTAAGAAAAGATGTGCTGGTATTGGAGAGAGCCCAGGAGAGTTTCACAATAATAATTCCAGGAATGATGGGGTTAATGTATGAAGCACATTTAATGGCTCTGGGTCTGTATTCGCAGGAGTTTAGAAGAATGAGGGAGATCTCATTTTAACCTATCAGATATTGAAAGGCCTAGACCAAGTGAATGTGGAGAGGATGTTTGCTATCGTGAGGGAGTCTGGGACCAGAGGGCACAGCCTCAGCATACAAGAATTTCTCTTTAGAACAGAGATAAGGGGAATTTCTTTAGCAAAAAGGTGCTGAATCTGTGGAATTCATTGCCACACATGGCTGTGGAGGACAAGTTATTGAGTGTATTTAAAGTGGAGGTTGATAGGTTCTTAATTAGTAAGGACATCAAAGGTTATGTGGAGAAGGCAGCAGACTGTGGTTGAGGGAGAGAGTAAATCAGCCATGACTGAATGGCAGAACAGACTCAATGGCTTGAGTGGCCTAATTCTGCTCGTATGTCTTATGGTTTTATTTCCATGCAGGACTTTGAGCACCCTAAGTGTGAGAGGACAACAGTCTTCCCTAGCCTGTAAGAAGAATGCACTGTGCATTTCACCAGCTTGACAGGAGTTGATAAAGAGTCGCCTCCAAATGTTATCAAGTCATAAATCAGTCAGATTTGGATATGCAAACATGTGAAATATGGGAAGAGTTTGTAATTGCCTTCAGGAAGTAGGGCAGAGCACATGCACCTTTTAACATCATGATGCTGAGGTTTAGAGGATTGAGAGCTCAAGTTCCCAGGAGTTAGGAATAGCTTGTCCTGGTCCAACCATGTTCATGCCACAGCCATGTAGTCTCACCAACATCTCTACTTCCACAGGAGGTAAAATAAATTTGAGATGTTCTCTTTGATCCTCACCAATTTTTATTGATGCAAAATATGGAGCATCTTATCCAGATGGTATGGAAAATGCTCTACCCATGACTTTAAGAAATGGCAGAGAGTTGTGGGCACAGCTCAGCACATCGCAGAAACCAGCCTCTCCTCCATGAACTCTGTCTACACTTCTTGCTGCCTCAGTAAGGCAGCCAGCATAATCAAAGCTCCCAACCACCCAGGGCACTTTCCCTTCTCCCTCCTCCCATTGGGCAAAGATACAAAAACCTGAAAGCATGTATCACTGGGCTCAACAACAGCTTCTATCCAACTGTTATAAGACTATTGAATAGTCCCCTAGCACATTTAGATAGACTCTTGACCTTACAATCTACAAACGTTTGTATCTCGTTGGGAACTTGCATCTCAACGTTTACCTGCACTGCACTTTCTCAGTAACTAATGCTTTATTCTGCATTCTGTAAGCACACACAAAATGCAGGGGGATCTCAGCAGGCCAGACAGCATCTATAGAAAAAAGTACAGTGGACGTTTTGGGCCGTGACCCTTCAACAGGACTGTCACTGTTCTGCATTCTGTTATTGTTTTACTTTTTATCACTTCAATGCACTGTTGTAACAAATTGATCTGTATGAACAATTTGCAAGACAAGATATTCACTCAGTACATGTGATAATGATGAGCTGATTTACCAATTTACCATAGCAGAATCACAAGACAATATAAATATTCCACATCTTGGGAGAGAGAAACAGTGTTAGTGATTTTAATCAGGGGACTATCACCTAAAAAGTTAATGTTATTCCTTTTGTTTTCAAGAGATGTTTTCACCATATTCTGTTTCTATTTCAGAATTTCAGCAGACACAGTGTTATGCTTTTTTTAATTGTCAGGAAGGAGGATTTTGGGGAGATTAACAGGTGAACAGAATTTCAGCAATTTTGGGGTTTTGAATTGAATTGAATTGACTTTATTTCTAACATCCTTCACGTACATGAGGAGTAAAAATCTTTACGCTACATCTCCGTCTAAATGTGCAATGTGCAATTTATAGTAATTTGTAATAAATAGTATGTACAACAGGACAGTCAATATAGCATAAAAATACAATTGTATCAGCGTGAATTTATGGCCTGGTGAAAGAAGCTGTCCCTGTTGGTCCTGGCTTTTATACTGCGGTATCGGTTCCCAGATGGTAGCAGCTGGAACACTTTGTGGTTAGGGTGACTCAGATCCCCAGTGATCCTTTGGGCCCTTTTCACGCACCTGTCTGTAAATATCCTGAACAGTGGGAAGTTCACATCTACAGGTGTTTGATATGGAAACCCTTAAAGATGTTTTATTTTCTTATAATTCCTCAATTGATGGATCATAAGGTGGGGAGGAAAAAAACAAATCAAGTTATTGTGGACTGCCACTGTGTGGATAATGGAATCTATATTATGTTTTGTTTCAGAAATTTAATACACACGAAAATGCTACTATACAATCTGAACATAATTCATATTAACTTACAAACCATTTTCCATTTCATAAAACCAGATACTATGCATGTAAATATTTGTACATAAATTAAATGCAGTGTACAGGGTGAAATATTTTTTCTCATTTGTACTTTCATAGCTCTGCAGGAATCGGAGAAGTTCAGATTTTTTATCCCAATTTATAATCACAAATATACGTATTGAGCAGACCTCCATGAAAGGTTAATCCTATCTCAGAAGCACTGTATGATTTAGTACATAATCAAGATAAAAACAAGCAACAATTCAGTGGGGAGGTCAGAAAAGAAACTGGATAGAGCTTTACAGCAAGAAAATATTACAACCAATGCCTTCCGAATAAATACATTTTGCAAAGGCGCATTAAATTCCATAAAACAGTGATGGGGAAAAATCCAGATATTTATTGAGTCTCTAGGACTATTAGGGGATTTGAGCATGATTGCAAGTAATTTAGGCTGACATACATTTCTGTTTCAAATAAGGAAATCATTATTTGCTTCCTGTTGTTTCACTGCAATCCTGGCATAAATTGAACTTCTAAGAAACTTCAGAATTTACATCTTCATGTATATGATACAGCTGTGGTTAAAATATGTACGGCTAAATAGAAAGATGTTTCATGTGAATGAACCTCAGAAGTAACTGTGATTGTCAATCGGTGATTCCACTGGCCACCACTAATCTGCACTTGAGCAGATCTTCACCGAATCACAAAGGCCTGTGTTTGTAGTCTTGGTGTATATGAACACCTCACTCTTCAGCAGTAATCAAAGGTGTGTTGCACACTGATTGATGTCACTACTGGATATCCAATAGTCTCAGTGTATCACACTAATGGAAACCTGAAGTTCAATTTTGTGGTGCGTTCCAGATAACTAATTTCCTTAACAGAGGTACTCATTCATCCATTTTAAACACAGGTGCTTGTATAAGAGGAGATACATTTTGCACTTCACTGAAGTAATTTTTAACAAAATATCTAACTATGCATTTGTCATATCCCTAAGATAAAACACATCATTTGTAGCTGTTCCTTGATAACTTTTGTAAATGTAAAAACATCAGGTAAATCATAATTTACTTAAAATTCAAATTTCAAAATATTTAAGAATATATCATCAGCTATTTTAAATGCCTACTTGTTAAAGAGCATGCTGTGTAAACAATGTTTATGAAAAATATTTTCAATATTGAATTATTTCAATTTCAAGTTCAAGCTAATTATCATTCAAGCATACATGAATACAGCCGAATGAAAGTGCATTCTTCCAGGGCCAAGGTGAAAAACATACACAGCACAACATATCGCAAAGCACACACAGCACATACAAGACAGCAAGCAAACATACAGCTACACAATATCGATATACCCAGTACTGTGCAAAAAGTCTTAGGCACATATAAAAAAAGTGAGATGCTTTCTAAAATAATTACATGAAAAGTTTCTTAAATATCAGTAAATTTACCCTAAAGAACAGTAAACAGTAAAAAGGCTAAATCAAATAGATAGTTGGTGTGACCACTCTTTGCCTTTGAAACTGCTTCAATTCTCTTAGGTAGAATGTTGAGCAGTTTTATAAGAAAACTGGCTGTTCCAAGTATCTTGGGGAACTTGCCACAGTTCTTCTGCTGACTTTGGTTGTTTCACTTCCTGCTGCCTGGTAATCCCAGGCAGCTTCTGTGATGTTGAGATCAGGGGTCTGTGGAGGCCCTACCATGTGTTGCAGAACTCCTTTTTCTTCATTTTACTGAAGATAGTTCTTTATGACCTTGGCCATATGTGGGGTCACTGTCCTGCTGCAGAGTGATGTTGGGACCGATCAGATCCCTCCCTGATGTTATTGTGTGATGGATGAGAATCTGCCTGTACTTCTCAGCATTGAGGATCCCATTCACTATGACCAGATCACCAACTTCATTTGCAGAAATGAAGTCTCAAACCTTCAGCGAACCTCTACCATGCTTCACTTTTGCTTGCAGACCCTCATCTATGTAGCACTCTCCAGCTCTTGTACAGACAAACTGTCTCCAGTCTGAGCCAAAAATTTCAAAATTTGACTCACCAGTACAGAGTACAGAGTAGGCGAGTCTCTTGACTTTGTTTCTACTTCAGAGGAATGGCTTTTTGGCAACATCTCTTCCATGAAGACCATTTCTGACAAGACTTCTCCGGACTGTAGAGGGGTGTACTTCAGTTCCAGTGCTTTCTGTGAGTTCAAAGTTGATAGCAGTGCTGGGCTTATTCTGATTTAGAAGGGCCATCAGTTTGATGTATCTCTCGTCTACAGCACTCAGTTCCCACGGCCGTCCACTGTGTTTCTGGTCCTCAATCTTGCCCATTGCCTTGTGCTTCTTCAGAAGAGCTTGGACAGCATATCTTGAAATTCCTATCTGCCGCAAAATTTCTGCTTGGGAGAGACCTTGCTGATGCAGGGTGACAACGATGTGTCTTGTTGCCTTGCTAGCTTTTGCAATGCTGTAAAAATTGATGATTTGAAGGTTAAACTGTCACATCTGCCACATCCCCTCCTTCTAGTTTGGTTCCTCACTCATTTTGGTTCCTTCTACATGCATTTCTGTTTCAGTTAATCAGTTTAGTTCATTCAACTCATTACATCATTGATCATTAGCATCCTGTTTGTTACCTTTGTTTATTCATGCACTGGGCTAGATACCTACAAAGTCATCAAATTTGTATTTGAAAGTGGTCTTTTATTTAATATGTTACGTGCTTTAATGCAATACTCTGTACACTTAAATTTTTGGAAAATGAATATTTGGAAACCTATAATTTGCTGTTTTCTACTGACACACTAAAGCAGAAATCAAAAAATAAACATCTGAAACAAAATTTATATTAAAAAACCCTAGGGTGCCAAGGCTTTTGCACAGTACTGCATATAGCCCAAGTCTCTGAGTGATATGTCCCACAAATAGATGGTACGTGGG
Organism: Mobula hypostoma; assembly: GCF_963921235.1. Lineage (NCBI taxonomy): Eukaryota > Metazoa > Chordata > Chondrichthyes > Myliobatiformes > Myliobatidae > Mobula > Mobula hypostoma. The sequence goes on along the minus strand of NC_086102.1, from coordinate 29,271,658 downwards.
CATGGTAAGAAAAAACAATTCCTGGCAGTCCACTGATGAACGCATGCACTTATGCATGCATGCATTTCTGCTTGTCATTCCACCGATCAATCACTGGAGGGCGGCGTGGACAGGAGAGGCCGGCCCCCAACCCAGCATGGAGGCCGTGCTACACCACTTCCGCCACCTCCTCTCCTGGACTGTAGCAACAGGCAAACCCATGGCTCGAGGTCTAGTCCTCGCTGCAACTGAGACCACACAGCTCTCCTGCCATCTATCGCACCAACAGACAATGGAAGCGGCCTTGTCTCATCTTACATTATCAATGCCCAACAGGGTCTTGTGATTGCAAGAGAAATGTCCAAGACGTTCAGCCACTGTTACACTGCATGCCGCCTTCATGAACCAAGTCCGATGCCTTAAATGCCTTTCTACAGCAGGCAGCAGCATGGCCCGCCCCGAGTCCAGCTCCTCCAGCTCCTCTGCCAGTGAGCAGTTCACAAATGAAGTAGACCTTCTGCACCCAAAGTTTTTAAAGTCCAGCATTCCCTTTCAATCATAAAAAAAATACGTTTAAAAAGACAAAAACACCTTTGGCTGGCTGCTTCTGAGCACACTGCCATCTTGAATGACATAAAAAGCCTGCATTCGGTAAACTGATATCTGAACCATATAGGAAAATTATTTAAGCAATTGAAGTCTTTCTTTTCCAAAAGCATAACATTATTGATTTCAATATAACTGTCACAACCGTGTATTGTGAAAAGTTGTCATTCGACTGACAGTCATTTCAATTGAGTATAAAACTTCTATAAAAACTAGCCTCATTCTTAATATCTGTTTCTGCTGTATTCACACCTTTCAGTATCTGTGTTGTATCTGAAGCTTATTGTGGCTACGTTCAGGATTTCACAATTGACAAACTGAACCATTAATGAAAACCTAGAAAATTGACTTATTTGAACTTTGCATTTCCAATTGCATTAATCTCTAAATTAATATTATGTGACTGTGCTTCATACAGGATAGAATAATTTATGTTAGCATGAATAAGTAATAATGTGTGCTATAAATATTCAAATTTGATATACAGTATCATACCCTGGGATTTTTTTTAACACCATTTAATGATTAATAGTCACATTTCTTCCTGTATGCCAAGTCAATATTAAATCATTTAGAATCATTAGAAATTAGATGAAGTTTAAGACAAATATATTGAAATTTAAGACAAATATATTGAAATTCTTTCCAATGGTCTATTTTTCAATGGCCTGCACTATTTTATTACCTACACACAATTTGGAAGGTTCATTATATTTGCATTCTTCATATGAGAAAGTCTGTTTTGCCTTGTATTTTCCTAATACATTACAATTTTACTTTGAAAAACTTGATTCAAGTGATTGTTTTTGAATGATTCAAATGGATGAGCCACCAATGACAATATGACGCTTGTCAATAAAAAGTCCATTAGCTGAAAAGCATAAGCAAGATTTTAATTTCTGTCAAAATACAGATTACAAAGTAAAATTAAAGAGGTAGTCAGTCACAATTAATGTTGTTGCGTGAATGAAGTCACCGGAGAGAATTCCTGGCAGATACAAAACAGCTACTTTATTCAACAAAACATGGCACAGCAGGCATCATATTGAGATGCTTTCAGTCAAAAGGTCTGTTGGCCCAACATGGGGCTCGATAATTTATGTGCCAAACATCAAAGGACAGTTCCATATTTACAAAATATGGTTAACACTTTCTTTGAAACTACATACAACCTCCTGATTCGCATCCACACCACAAACATCAAAATTAATTTTAATCAGCATTGTCTGGTTTGGGATCCACTGCTTTTAGGAACCTATTGCTCAGCAGTGCACTCCAAATTAAATCCACAATACATATTCAGATGTGAAGAGTAGTAACGAAAGCCAATTGCTAAACATAAATGTCCTAAACCCAAAAATCGCTCTAAGAATTATTATGTTTATTTTTGAATTGTTTCTACTCCTGATAATCAAATCCTTCAGTCTTCTTCTATATTTTTCTTCCTTATAACTTCAAAATTCTGAATTAATGCCATCTTTCTGTTAGGAAAGAAACAACATTCTTTTTTTTTTGCAATTGTTAGGTATCACTGCTGCTTCTCTTTTGTTTAAAATCTCCATTGCCTAATCTCATAATTCAAGTTCTTGATGACCAAAACCATTCTCGTTGCTTACCTCACTACTGTCTCAAGAGTAACATTACCTGAACTATGATTAACCCAGTAGAATTAGTCAGATAGTGCCAACAGACAATACAAGAATTAATTAGTTTAGGTTGCAGTCACTGGCAAGGAAGTTCCTAGTGATGTATGCTTGTTAGCACTTGTGGTAATTGAAATTAAGTAAACATGTCAAAGAGATTTACTATGGGAACATTGCCCACTTTTCAGTGCACACTACATGTCAGCAGAATCACAAAAGTTTAAAACAATTTTTAAATATCAGAGTTATCTTGTGGATCAAGGACGTTTAAGTGTTGAATGTATTTTCTTAATACATGACAATTTTACTTGAAGAACTTGAGTCATGCAATTATTTTCGAATGATTCAAATGCATTGAGCTATCAACGACAACATGATGCACGCCGATGAAGCACTTTAGTTGAAAAGTATAAGCAAGATATTCATTTCTGTCAAAATTGAGATTATAAAGTAAAATAAAAGACAATCAGCCATCATGGCTACTTATGCAGGAGCAATGGAAATACCCCACCAGCTCCTTGGACTTGTAGCAACCAACAAAATGCACAGTAAACCTCAAAAATATTAAAGTAAGTAAGATGTCTGACAATCTTACACCACAGAGCTAGTTTCCCTTCCACACCCAAGGGAACTTCCTGGCTTTGATATGCATCTTATCTTATCACCTACCACAATTCAGACAAGCTCCAGAATGCAGGTAAATATATCAGCAAACCACCAAGACATTTTGTTTTCCTTCTACATGCTGCATGTATGGTCAATCTCACACCCACAGTGAAAGAAATAGCAGTACTGCATCTTTTTACCATGAGAAACTAGTTGCAATCATGATGTTACTAACGTCAGTGTTTCAATTCGTACTTGCGAAAAAAAAACTTCCTTATGAAATGCAAAAAAAAGCAAAATAAGTCTGCAACAAACTGAACAGCTTGGAAATCAAAGGCATCATCACCATTCAAAAGAATAGTTAAGAATGGTTAATATTTTAGTTTTATTTTGGTAAGACAAAGCAGACCAAAACATACACAAAAAATGTTGTCCCTAGGGAGTGTTATAAAACAGAAAAACCTTGGATACAAATATGTATTTCCTTGAAAGAGACAGCACATGTAAACAGGGTGATGAAGACTATATTTGGTCTGCTTCCCTTCAATTGTTGGCCCACCGTTGATCAGGGTTGACAATGGATGCTGTGTCCTAGCTGTCTATGCAAGCCAGGGCAGTACAATATAAAGCAGGCTTCCCCTCTCCAGAAGCTGATGAATCTGAAGGAATGTCAGAGACCGATACAGTTTCACAGGGGATGCCAGTCAGCCTTGAACTCAATGTAAGACTGCCTTTTTCTCTGGCTTACTCCCAAAGTCTTCCGTGTGAGTGAGTGGGTACAGGCACAAGGCAGCGGAGGTTTGAGGTCTGAGTTTTCCTTCTCCTAGCAGAGCTGTCAACCTCAGCTACTGAGACCTATCTGCTCCATCTTGCCTTCATCAGTCAGAACATTGAGTACAATAGTTCAGACGTCTAACTGCAGTTGTACAAGATATTGATAAGGCCACATTTGGAGTACAATTCTGGTTGCCCTACTGTAGAAAGGGTGTCAGTAAACTGGGAAGGCTGAAAATAGAAGATTTACAAAGCAAGTGGGACAAGTGCTGCACCTGCCCCTTCACCTCTTCCCTCACCACCTTTCAGGGCCCTGAAAAGTCCTTCTAGGTGAGGCAACAGTTCACCTGCAAGTCTATTAGGTGCACCTGGTGCAGCCTCATCTACATTGGTGAGATCCATTGTAGATTGGGGGACCAATTTATCGAGCACCTTTGCTCCACCAGCCACAACAGGCAGAATTTCCCACTGGCCATATATTTTAATTTAACTTCCCATTTCCATTCTAACATGTTGGACTATGGCCTCCTCTACTGCCATGATGAGTCCTTTCTCAGGTGGAGGAGCAACACCTCATCCTCCATGTGGTCGTGTCCAACCTGACAGCATGAACTTCGATTTCTCTATCTTCTAATAATTTCTCCCTGTCCCCTTTTTTTCTTTTTCCACTGCCCATTCTAGCTCTCCTCTTAGACCTTCCCATCTCCTCACTTGCCCATCACTGCCTTCTGGCGTCCCTTCTCCTTCCTTTTCTCCAATAGTTCGCACTACTCTCCTTTCAAATTCCTTCTTCTTTAGCACTTTTCCGCCTATCGCCCTCTAGCTTCTCACTTCACATCCCCTCCCCCACCCAGACATATTCCTCCTCACCTGGTCTCACCTATCACCTGCTAGCTTGGACTCTTCACCCTCCCACCCTCCTTCCCCAACTTCTTACTCTGTCTTCTCTTCCCCACCTTCCTTTCCAGTCCTGATGAAGGATCTCAGCTTGAAACCTCAACTGTTTATTCCCCTCCATAGGGACTGTCTGATCTGTTGAGCTCCTCCAGCATTGTGTGTGTGTGTTCATCTGGATTTGCAGCATCTGTGGAATCGCTTGAGTTTACAATTCACGAAGACATTACCAGGATTGGAGAGGCTGGAAAGAATAGGACTTATTCACCTGAAGAATTGGGAGCTAGGGAGTAACCTTAAATACACTTATAAAATCATAAGCAGCATACATAAGCTAAATTGCCAGTCATTTTCCTGGAGTAGAGAGTCCAAAACTAGAGGGCATAAGTTTAAAATGAAAGGAAAAAATCTTAAAAGAAATTGAAGAACAACTTTTTCACATAGAGGGTGATGTGTATTTGGAAGGAGCTGCCTGAGGAAAGAAGAGGTTAGCTTCATTTGTCACATGTACATCAAAACATTAAAACAAACAATGAAATGCATCATTATATGGATCAGAAGAAAGGAAATTATAGGCCAGTGGTTGGAAAAAGGTTGGCATCTGTGACTAAAGATGGGTGTGACGAGAATACACATAAAATTAAGATGTTTGCTGGCCTGGGTTAGCATCAGTGACATCAGCAAGTGGTCTGCCACCTGCCCTCAGGGGAAGGAGAGATAAGGAACAATGGAGCAGCGTCTGGAGATGTGTAATGAAGGAACGGGGGAGAGAGAGCTGTCTGGAGCTGCTCCCCCTTTGAACCCTGAACTGTTTGAAGTGGTGGACAGGCGATGCCCCAGCAGGGGAATAAAATGGGACAGGTTCGCTAAGGCAGGACACACGCCACCCGAGGTAACGAGACCCTGGAAGCGGTACGCTTCTCACGAGTCGGTGGGAAGTACCAGACAACGGCCAGAGTGGAAAGGTACGATCAGCGGGAACCCGGTGTGTGTCCGCCCTTGCCTGGGTGCCGGGTTCACTGCAGAGGATCGACCGCATCTGGAGGAGGGGTCACAGTCGGTGACCTCAGGTGACATCACCAAGGACCCGCCCAAAAGCTGCTTGTGAGCCATCTCGCCGGTCTGTGAGTGAAGCCGTGTCTGAATGATCAGTTGTTCCTGTTCCCTCCCTCTCTCCCCCCAACGTTGTCCATCGCCATGGCAACGATTAGCTACTAAACTGGACTGAACTTTGAGTCACTTTGAAATTTGGTCATTTACCCCTAGACAACGATAGAGTTTGATTGATGCTGTTATCTTAATTCTGTGCACATGTGTGTTTATCATCGCTGAACTGTTGCATTTATTATCCTTTCGATTACTATGTTGCTTGTTTCTTTAATAAAACTTTCTTAGTTCTAGTACTCCAGACTCCAACTGAGTGATCCATTTCTGCTGGTTTGGCAACCCAGTTACGGGGTACGTAACATGGGGTTTCAGGGTACTTGGAGGCACATGACAAAATGGGCCAAAGTCAGCACTGTTTCCTTAAGGGAAATTCTTGCCTGCCAAATCTGTTGGAATTCTTTGAGGGGAGGCAAAAAAACAGGCAGGATAGACAGAGGAGAATCAGTGGATGTTGTTTACTTGGATTTTCAGAAGGCCTTTAACAAGATGCCACACATAAGGCTGCTTAACATGATAAGAGCCCATGGTATTGTATAAAAGATGTTAGCATGGATAAAGGATTGACTGACTGTCCGAAACAAAGAGTGAATAAAGGGGGCCTTTTCTGATTGGCTGCCGGTGACTGGTGGTGTTCAATAAGGGTCGATATTGGGACTCCTTCTTTTCACGTTATATGTCAATGATTTGGATGAAGGAACTGATGGTGTTGTGGCCAGCTTTGTGGATGGAGGCAGGTGGTGGAGCAGGTAGTTTTATGAAAGTAGCTGTCCGCAGAAGGTCTTAGATAGATTGGGAGAATGGGCAAAAAAGTGGCAAATGGAATATAGTACAGGGAAGTGCATGATCATGCACTTTTGGAGAAGGAATAAAGACATAGACTATTTTCCATATGGGGAGAAAATTCAAAAGTCAGTGGTGTGAAGGGACTTAGAAGGCCTTGTGCAGTATTCCCTAAAGGCTAACTTGCTGGTTGAGTCGGTGGTAAGGAAGGCAATTACAATGTTAGAATTCATTTTGAGAGGACTAGAAAACAAAAATAAGGATGTAATGCTTTGCTTATAAAGATAAGGCATTGGTCAGACTGCACTTGGATTATTGAGAGCTTTACCTGAAAACAGACATCCCACCTCTCCCGGAAGTTCCGGGAGTCTCCCGCATATGAATAGTGGCTCCCTGATGCCTGCAAATTATATACAATATCATGGAAATCAATTTTTTTGAGAGCGAGCGAGCGAGAGAAAGCAAGCGAGACAGAACGCGAGCGAAAGAGAGAGAGTGCGAGAGCAAGCGAGAGCGTGAGAGAGCAAGCAAGCGAGAGAGCGGGCGAGCAAGCAAGCGAGAACGCGAGAGAGAGAGCGCGAGAGCAAGCAAGCGAGAGAGCGGGAGAGAAAGCAAGCGAGAGCGCGAGAGAGAGAGTGTGCGAGCGACTACGAGATAGAGAGCACGAGCTAGAGATAGAACGAGAGCGCACCATGGCAGAGTGTTCCAAAAAAAAAAGAAAACATAAAACGTACTTCACCCCAGACTACACTAAAGTGTACCCTTGCCTAGTAGGGGTCAAAATAATGACAGTGTTACTCGCTGCACTGTCTGCAACAGTGACTTTTCTATTGCCCATGGTGGGTTAAGACTGTAAAAGACATGTTGAGGTGAGTTTAACAGGTGTCATTCGTTCATTAGCATAGCTAACGTTATTTGAACTAGCTGGCTGGCTGCTAAGGAGCTACTCTATTGCAGACATCCCACCTCTCCCGGAAGTCTCCCGCAAATTGATGGTGCTACCTCCCTGAAATCAGTTTTTGCAGAGTGGGATGTCTGTGAGAAAAGATGTGCTGGGATTGGAGAGCATCCGGAGAGGATGAGGAAGAATGAAAAGGTTAACATACGAGAAGAGTTTGATGGCTCTAGGTCTGTAATCACTGAAGTTTAGAAGAATGGAGGGCTGATCTCTTTCAAACCTATCAAAAACTGAAAGGCCTAGATAGAGTGGATCTGGAGAGAATGCTTCCCATGGTGACGGATACTAGGACCAGAGGGGCAGAGCTTCAGAACAGAGAAACATCCACTTCGAAAAGAGGTGAGGAAAAATTTCTTTAGCCAGATGTTGGTGAATCTGTGGAATTCATTGCCATGGATGGCTGTGTAGGCCAAGTCATTGGATATATTTAAATTGGAGGTTGATAGATCTCTGATTAGTCAGGGTATCATAGTTTACAGGGAAAAGGCAGAAGAGTGGGCTTGAGAGGGATAATAAATTCTTACAAACCACAGAGGGAATTGAGCCCCTATCAGCGGCACTGTAAAGTGTTACGCTGCCATTATGCAACAGTGACCAAGTGGCATTGATATATACATTAAAACATTTAAAACATTTATTGTATCATTTCTTAATGCATGCATTACTAAATGGCAATGAAAGAGGACTGTGTGTCTTCATAATCTAAAAAGACCTTTGGACAGGCATAGGGATAGAAAAGTTCTAGCAGGATATGTTCTAACTGTAGGCAGATGAGACTAACTCAGTTCGGCAACTTGCTCAGCAGGGATAAGTTGGACTATAAGTCCAGTTTCCATGCTGTCGAGCTCTATGGCTCTATAACATTCAAGATTGAAAATTCCTAAGCTTTAATACAGTACATAATTATAAAGACATTGAACTTCTTTCCTTCAAATATCAATTCTTCATTTTTCCCTTTCCTATTCCAAAAGATGAAATAAACTGGAAACCAATAAAAAACCACAAGATGTAAAGATTGAAATTTTAATATTTGTGGCCAAGTTTTAAAATGCAAGGTAATCTCCATTCAGTATGTTCATGCTGTCAGTGATAGAGAGATTTAGAAACAATTCCCTGTAAGTACAGGTGGATATTGTGCATTCTCATTGAACACAGAGTAGTGTTGATTATTGAGGGGCTTTAGAAAAAAATGTAAGTTGTAAAATCGAGTGGAATGAAGGGGAATGATATTGATAATATAGTATTTCTGCAACAAAATGGAAGCTTCAGGCTAAAATCTGTTAATAAAATTGTTAATGCCTTTCATTTTTATTTTTATTTTCCAAAATTAAAATCATCTTTTCCTTCCCCTAAATATTTAGTTCTTTGATGAATTTCATTAAGGAGACAGAACTGATAATGCAAGGCAAGTATGTCCCAACACCAGTTTCGTCCTTTTAACTGGAAAGAAAATACCTCGTCCTACAAATTGAACAGAGTAGTCTGCTTAATTGAAGTGTACAATCAGTTGAAAACTATGATTGTTATTTCATTGGTGAGAGGTGTGTAATGCTTAACCTCGCACTTCAGAGTACATTTATTACCAAAGTATGCATACTATCTACAACCTTGAGATTTGTCTTCTTGCGGGCAGCCACAAAATTCCAAAACACAATTGAACCCATTAAAAAACCCTCTCAAAGACTGTCAAACACCCAATATGTGATAAAAAAAGAATAAATTGGCAAACAATAAAAAAGTAACAAATAACACACAGAACATGAACCGCAGAGTCCCCAAAAGTGAGTTCACAGCCACAGAGCCAGTTCAACACTGCAGTTGGTCCAGGAGCCTGATGACTACAGGCCAGAGCCACAGATCCAGTTCAGCACTGAGGCAAGTGCCGATGACTGCAGAGTTAATTCAGCACTGAGACAAGTAAAGCCTCATGGAACACTGCTTCGTCATTTGCCTTTGGCCTAGACACCTCCTCAATCTTTTAATCTGGCTCAATGATTAAATCGGCTAAACCATGGATCATTTTTCACTCTTGGATCCAGGCTCCATGGCCTTGATCTGACCCCAGGTCCACTCCAGCAATGTCCGTGTGTCCATACCTATATTCTCAGGAGTCCTGTTTTCCAAATCCTTCAGGATCCTGCAAAAATACCAGGTCGTACAGACAGTTCAAAAGCACAATTCCCAAAGGGAAATTGCAAGCTGTTGATCATAATCCAGAAAAAGTGTAATTAATAGAATAGTTAGCAGTTGTGCTTACTTCCTGCAAAGCATCGCTGTGCCTTGCCAGCGCCATTTTTAACAGGGGCTGACCTACCACGTGATCACAACTAACTTCTACAACACATGAAATCTGATCAGAATTGAGGCCTCATCATTGGGGTCAGCATGCAACGCTAACTGGTTCTCCGTCAGCACCCAGGTAACAAACCCTGCCACCTACATTGTGTTTATTTCCTTGTTCGATCCAGTTCAGTTACTAAATTCAAAAGAATGTCCACCTGCCAGATATTGTTTATGTGGAACTAAGAGGCCATGTGTGGTGTGCCCAAATCTTGGTTTAGTGTCATCTGGTCCCTGGACTAGATGCTGAGTTTCATTTGACTATCAGTTAATTTGGTACTTATACAGGACCAGTGCATGTATATGCAAATTGAAGGTGCACAAAAGAGCAAACGGTAGATGAGCAACATCTCTTGGACATTGAATTCTGGATTTCTTTACCTGTAACACACATGCACACATATCAGGGACAACCATCTCATGGGAGCTTCAACACCATAGGACATGTGTGGGTCTTGACTAGGAAAGCTGGCCCTGAATCTTGTTTATAAGCCTGCTCGAGCTTTAGTTAAAGAGGAATTTGTCACTCTTTTTTCAGCAGGTGAGACCTTCTCCTTTCTATGTGCACCACCAGGCCTCAGTTCCAATCCCAACCAGTCTGATCCTTGACCTCAATGGCCAAGTCTTCTGCCACAAAATTTGACTTTGTGACAGCTCCTGCTCATGTGCTCAGAATCCACTCTATGGGACTTTTGTTGCGAATCAAGGCTTTGAGCTCTCTCTATGGTAGTTGATTGCACAGGTAAGCAAGATTTTAGACCATAAGACCATAAGATATTTGAGCAGAATTAGTCCATTCAGTCATCAAGTCTGAGCTACCATTTGATCATGGCTGATTTATTATCCCTCTCAACCTCATTCTCTTGCCTTCTCCCCATAATCGTTGTTGTCTTTACTAATCAGGAAACTATCAACTTCCACTGTAAATATACCCATTAATGTTGCCTTCACAGCTGTCTGCAGCAATGAATTCCACAGATTCACTACCTTCTGGCTAAAGAAATTCCTATTCAACTCTGTTCTAAATTGATATACTCGTGTTCTCAGGTTGTGCCCTCTGGTCCTCAACTCCTTCACTATATTCTCAGTGGCCACTTTATTAGGTACACTTGTACATCTACTTATTAATGTAAATATCTTATCATCCAATCATGCGGCAGCAACTCAATGCATAAAAGCACACAGACATGGTGAAGAGATTGAGTTGTTGTTCAGACCAAACATCAGAATGGGGAAGAAATGTGATCTAAGTGACTTTGACTGTGAAATGATCATTGGTGCCAGGCGGGGTGCTTTGAGTATCTCAGAATCCGCAGGTCTCCTGGGATTTACACACACAGCAATCTCTAGAGATTTAGAAAATGGTACAAGAACCAAAAAAAAACCCAGTGAGCAGCAGTTCTGTGAGTGAAATGTTTTGTTAATGAGAGAAATCAGAGGAGAATGGCCAGACTAGTTCAAGCTGACAGGAAGGTGGCAGTAACTGAAATAACCACACGTTACAACGGTGGTGTGCAGAAGAGCACTTCTGAACACACAACACATTGAATCTTGAAGTGGGTGGACTAGAGCAGCAGAGGACCACAAACATAAGGAAGAACCAAATAAAGGGCCGCAGGATTGTAGAAAACATCGTCTCCATGTCCAATCTATCTCAGCCTTTCAATATTCAGTCAATTTCAATGAGATCCCTATCTCCTTTTTCAAAACTCCATCGCGTACCCGCAATCATTCTTCTAAACCTCCTCTGGACCCTCTCCAATGTCAACACATCCTTTCTTATATTAGGGACCCAAATCTGCTCACAAAACTCCAGGTGTCGTCTGACCAACTTCTTATAAAGCTTCAGCATTACAACCTTGCTTTTATGTTCTGGTCCTCTTGATTTTTGAACTTGGTCCCCATTTAGAAAACAGTCTCCACCTTTATTCCTTTTACCAAAGTGTATGATCGTACACTCCCCTACAGTGTACACTATTTTAGATGCAACCTCTGAAGTAGTGTGGGTGGTTATGGAGTATGACAACACCAAAGACTAAAGGTATGCACTGCTTGTGTGGAAGAGAAACCATCCCTTCAGCCCCACGTTGAAACTGCTACCATCCCTATGTAGTGCTATTCCAGCACAAGCTCCTGCGTGCCACACAATTTCCAGCCCAAGGATCTTGCTGCAAAAATCTCACTGTCGACACATAGAGAGAGAAACCTGCTTCTAATTAACACAGCAGGTAATTTATAAACGCAAGTCAAAAAACACAAATCCTGGAGTCACATATCATCAAAAGGTAGCATTTGATTTGATTTACATGTCTAAGATGTGCCATTCAAGTAGCTGTGTTTTTGATGTGTATAATTTTAATATTCTATTTAAATGGTTGGAAAATGAATTGTAATTCAGTTAGTCACATTTTCTCACCATAGACACATGTTATCTTGAATAATGAGACTGATAGCCTGTGGGATGTGTCACCATACAGTTAGTGATCTGGCAAATTGGGTCAGGCTGCCTGTTTGCCACTTCACTTGAAATTCATTTTTAAAGTTAATTTTTACATTATTCTACTTCTATATTTTAATACACCAGACTGTCAGTAAAGGAATAAAGTGCAATCCCTTTAAATGGCTAATTAACTTGTCAGATGTCGACACGCTCTGAACAGCACAGTGTCTTCTTTTTCATAATTAGAGGGGAGAATATGAAATTAACTTTTCAAAATACTGCCCTGCATATCAGATTGTTCATGCAGAAGTTCTTATTTGCACCTCCTTTAGAAGGTGTTGATTTTTGATAGGGTGCAATTCTGTAGCTACAGAGTCTTAATGTACCATCCTTGCATTTGTTCTTACCTTGTGACTCTGGAAAATACTCAGTGCTAATGAAATATTTGACGTTAGTGGGCATCACCTGAAAATAAGGTATGAGCATCTGTGTGGGCACATGCTCGTGCATGTATATATTCATAGAGAATCAACCCAAGATGCAATGAAGAAGCGACAAAGAATAATTGTGATTGCTAGCTGATCTATTTCCTCCCCAGTCCAACTGCATAGGGGTCAATTATAGTCAGGTTGTTTATTTTCATTTAACCGTCAAACGTGTCAAAATTTCTCCGCACCAGGGTGAAAAGCATTGTAGTATACATAACACACATAGCATATAATAACTTATGAAAGAAAGGATGAAATCTACAGATGGATTACACGTAAATAAACAAACTGAAGAGCATAAACTAGATATTTTAAGGAGCAGAACAGATTAACCAGTGACACTTTGAATGCGATGCTGCAGGGAGTTCAGAAGCATAACGACAACCAAACTCTGAATTTAAGAATGGTGGACAGAAAGAATGAAACCTAAGATATCTGGCCCATGTGACTAAATATTGTACCAAATAGTATTTTAATGGCTGGAATAATCCTTCTAACTGCGAGGATGCTTTTTATCTATCTTCCATTACCTTACAAAGTTTTAGTGACTGCAGTACCCCATGAAAATGTTTTTGCCCAGATGTGCAAATCTATGAAGCATAAAACAGCTGCTAACATTATTTATCCAAAATGTACCATTATTGTAAACAGTGACATTGAATTGAATTTGAGGGTAATGATCCATGCACATTAAATATAATTTCTGGTTATGAATTATTTGGGAAATGGACTCATTAGTTCTAAGGTTGTGTTCAGCTGTATCATTTATTTCACCACTACAACTAATTGTGCTATTAGATCAACCTATTAGAAAAATTATGTACTTGTGACATCTGTAGCATCGCATGGATTTAGAAGTAAAGTTGATAATTGTTGTGTGTGCATGATTTTTTATGTTTATTGGTAAGTTGGCACTTTTTATTCATAGCTACCCAAAAATAGTAGTGGTAATCTATTAAATTCAATACAAAGACGTCCCTTTAGAATAGAGATGAGGAGGAATTTCTTTAGGGAGAGGCTGGTGAATCTGTGGAAGTCATTGCCACAGATGGCTCTGGAGGTCTGTTATTGGGTATATTTTAAAGTTGATGGGTTTTTGACTAAGGTCAGAGGGAAAAGGCAGGAGAATGGAATTGGGGGTTGGGGGGTATAATAAATCAGCCATGATGGGATGACAGAGCTGAATCGATGGGCAGAATGGCCTGATTCTACTCCTATCTTATGGTCTAAATTCCCATACAGACTGACAACGTTTCCTACAGAAAAAGGTAAGAATAAATGTTTTAATGCACATATAAAAACTGAAGTGCAATGGCAGTGCATGCCTTACTTAGAACTAATTACACATGACTTCTCATCTGGTTTTTCAAAATAGTCTAATTAGATCATAAATTTTTGTCTAGAGTAAATTGCAAAACAAGCCAGCATCTTGTTCTCCATCAAGAGTCTTGGCCCAAAACATCAACTATTTGCTCTCTTCCATAGATGCTGCCTGACCTGCTGAGTTCCTCCAACATTTTGTGTGTGTGTGTGTGTGTGTGTGTGTGTGTGTTGTACTTCACTTGCTACTTTCCAGCCCAAGACCTACAGTGGAAGATTCATTTGCACGGCACCAGAAATCAAAAGGCAATGCAATTTCAAAATTCACATCAACACTAACTAAATGGCCAGTTTTGCATATTGACAACTCGTGAGATGGGGCAGATGCTGGACGTCTTCAACAACATGCCCAAAATGCTGGAGCAACTCAGCAGGCCGGGCAGCACTGATAGAGGAAAATAAACAGCCTGCATTGCATTGGCACTCATGAAGGGTTTCAGCCTGAAACGTTGACTGTTTATTCCTCTCCATAGATGCTATCTATCCTGCTGAGTTTCTTCAGCATTTTTTGTGTGTTACTCTGAAGAAATGACAAGGAAACCTTCTACATCTGAGTGTGATGGTATCCCTGAGTTTTCACTCAGAAGTTGCATGACTGACAGTAGTGAAAACTGAGCTACTGATATGATGAAGGAAGCCCTGAACACTGCCTGAAATGGAGGACCTTCATTACTGCTCTAAACACCAACTGGGAGTAGGTAGGTATCCTGGATTTCCTGCATCCCCAGAATCTCTTGTGCCATGAATGCTTGAGAGCTTACATGGCCTGCAACTGCTACAATTTCTTAAGTTTTTAACCACAATTACACATGTAATTGATTTTGTGTGCTTCTTGAGAATAAGTGAATAGCTTAGGGAAAAAAAGATGTAGCATGAAACCAAACACATTTGAATGCATTTCTCCAGACATAAAATAGAGGAATAGTTTATTAACCATTTTTTATCATTTGAAATAATAATGTGGTAAAAACATGAGCATGTAAAAAATGCCGTCATATTAATAACATAAGATGCTAATAGGAATGTTGGTTTATGTAAAAGAAAACATACACCGACGGCTTGAGATGTGCATTTAATAAAAGTAAGCTACAAATTAAAAGGCAAAAAAAAAACCCATTTCATGCAGCATTTATTGCTAAGTTTTGCATGTATTTTACATTCTGCCTACACATTTACAAGTATGAAAAGGTGAGGAGCCAGATTTAGGTTAGCTCCCAGGTAGATGAAAGATAATTCTTCCTGATATGGCATTGCTCATCAGCATTATAATGAGATGAAATGAAAATTCCTGGTTCTGTTGATAAAGGGGATTCTACAGAATGATAGCAATTAGCTGGTATGTTGGATAGGACAACAGTACTTGGAGTTTAATCGTAATAAGTGTGAAGTGATGCAGTATGGTGGTCTAATAAGGGCAGGACATATACTGTGAATATATAGACTCTGAAGGGCAGGGGGTGTTGGGAGCTGTTTGAGGATCAATGGAATTTTGCAGAACGAATGCAAAGATCCTTGAAGAGTGGTGAAGAAGGCCTGCCTTCATTAGCTAAGGATAGAATAAAAGAGCAAGAGACCTTGGTATAACCTTGGGCCACAGATGGAAAATTATGTTTGTATTTCTGGTTGTCACAATTTAGGAAGGACAAGATTGCACTGGAGACAGTGCAAAGCAAATTCATTAGAGACTGGAACATTTCAATTATGAGGAGAGACTGGAGAGGTTGATCTTGTCTTCTTTGGGCCAGAGGACGTTGAGGGGAGATGTGATGGAGATATATAAAATAACAAAAGGCATAGAGAGGGCAGATAGTCAGAAACTTGTTCCTGTGACAGAGGTATCTTAAGGACATGGGTTTATGGTGAGGAATAAAACATTTACAGGGAGATTTCTTTTCACCAGTTTGGAAGTTTGGAAGCCTGAGAAGGAGTTGAAAGCAGGTGTTCTTATGATATTTTAAGAAATGTTTGGACAAGTATTTGAACTGCGAAAATATAGGAGGGTGCAGACCAATTGCTGGTAAATAGCACTACATAGATAGGTAGTTGACGGTTAGCACAGACATGGTGGGCTGAGGACCTGTCTCTATGTCTCCATGATTCTAAATACTTATGACTATGAAAGCCTGATGCTTACTGATCTTCACTTTAGATTTTATTGCAACCACTCTTTTCCTGACCTTATTACAACCAGACATGGGCAGAGGAGCTGCATTCCAAGGTTGAAGTTTATTTGACATCACCCAGTGATTGTGACGTATCTCTGCAATGGACAGTCCCAGGTCTGGCTGAGAAAGGAGCAGGTTTGGGCATGGGGCTAGCAACCCACCTCGTAAATGCCCAGAGCTACAGAAACACCGACAGAAGCACCAAACACCGCTTCCCTGCGGGATGAAGGATCTTCAAAGATAGGCTACACCTGGGGACAATTTGAAAGACTAGTTGAGGATAGAGGGCTTTACTTTCCTCCAACTATCCTAAAATTGTGCCTTCTCATCTTAGCTATTTCCACCCTGGGGGTAAAAAAAGTATCTGACTATCTACTTGATCTATGCTTCGTCACCTTGTACATGTCTGTCAAGTCAGCTCTCATCCTTTTTCGCTCCAAGATCCCAGAGAGAACAAGATGTTTTTTAAAAAAAACAATGTTGAGTGATTGTGGACCAGGAGTTAATGAAAGTCAGTGGGCACAGGGATGCGATGTGAGTGCTCCTAATACAAGCCATGAAATGAACAACAAATAGATGGAGGACAATATTTGTACGTAGGTGGGAGGTTGGCGAGGAAGGCACTGGACCAGCCAAATCTGGATGTAATAAAATCAAGGATGAGAATTCCAGTGACAGATGCATTCAAGCAGGTTCATATGCTGCACATAGGTATATTCCACCAAATCCAAATTTCCTGTCCTGATTAATTTAAATCAATTTCCTGAATTCATTTGGCTGCATTTCATTCCGCTTGTCTTCTAATGAGTTGATTGCTTCTTATTTGTACAATCTACCTAAATCTTTTCAAAACAATTCTACCAGCCTTCACACACTTAACCTGTCTGCTCTCACAAATTGAGGCCTGTTTTGTCTCTGAGCCCCAAACCTTTGCTTAATCCAAACTGATTTGTTTACCTTCCCCTAACAAGAACCGACTCTGTCAGCCTTGCACAGCACAAGAACCGAGCACAGCTCCCATTCCTTAATATTACTGGCATTTCAGAGAGATGAGCAAGTAAAATATTAAATCTGTGCTTGCTGTGTGAGAAATAGCTTTGGGGAAATCACTAGGCTAAAATTACAACAGAACTGAGCAGAAATCAAGATGAATGGCAGCTGACATGTAATCTGTAATTCTATTACTGTACCATCTTTGACTATTTACAAGAAGTAAAGTTCAATTCCATTTCATTTGCACAGTTAACCATCAGTATAGTCTCAAGCTTATATTCACGGCTCATGTATTCAAAAAAAAATGAGTAGCCTAAAGTGAGCAATCCAAGTGGATGAGATGTGAAGCAGGTTTGATGTTGCAACAGCTGAAAAATATATCTCGAAGGCCTTTGCAACAGGTATTTATCTTGATACATCACCTACCGCTTAGAACAAACCTGAATTCTTGCCTTGATTGATGCTTCAGAATCCAGAGACCATGTTAACTATTTCCTCTGATGAGCATTCCCATCAGTACGTGATATTGACTGATTTCTCTGATAGACTGCTGGAGTCCTGAATATATTGACTGCTCTTCATAATAGACACTTCAAATCTTAGACAAAGCCAATTCCTCTAAATGGATTACAATTAATGTCGGCGCCCTGGGGGAGTCTTTCACTCCCAGATGCCAGTGATTGCTTTCTCTGGATGTCCATTGTTTCTCCCAATAAAACCTCTTGCAGTCCTGAGGAAATGCTGTATTGTCTGACATGCCGACTATCAGGCGAGATAAATTGAGTTCCTACCTGCCAGAGCATTAAAGTGTCCTGAAAGTAGAGCTGCTAAGTTCCCAGGTTTCCAGACTAGCACAGTAATCATTGATAAAGGTGAAAGGTGAGATGTTAAGGAGAATATAAAGGGGAAATTCTTGACTCATGGTGAAAAGCAACACTCACAGCAAGCTGGAGGGCAGCATCAGTGGAAACGATGAGTCGACGTTTCGGGCCAGAACCCTTCGTCAGGACTGAACAAAGAAGGAGGGGGAAGGATTTGAAGAATGCTTGTAGGTTATTTTGTGTTCATGGTGAAAATGTGGAACAAGCTGCCAGCGCAAGTGGAGGATGCGGGTTCGATTTCAACATTTAAATTAAATTTGTCTGGGTACATGGGTGGGCGGTGTACCAAGGGCTATGGTCCAGGTGCAGGTCGATGGTAATAGGAAAATTAATAGTTCAGCACAGACTAGGTGGGCTGAAGAACCTGATTCTGTGCTGTAATCTCCTATGGCTATGACTATCTATTTATTGACACACTTGCCTGTAAATCTTTGCTTCAAAATGAAGCGATTATGGAATATGCTGAGGACATAATAAAGCATCATAAAATACCACTATAACCATGCTCAGAAAGTGAGCTGAACATGAAGTAGATTGAAATGTCCTAGACTCGAACAAAACCACAGAACATTGTGAAACTTACCACATTCTAAACAGAGCCTCCAGTGAATTTCTGTCATTCGCAAAGACAGAGGATGATGCACAGCCTGTGTCTCTGATACTGTAGAGCTGACCACATTGACTTCAACATGCATTGACATGTCCTGAGATCATCATTGGCACCACATAAATGCAAATTTTTCTTTTGTTTTCTCCTCTGCATGGAAGAGACTAGATCTGATTTCAAACAAAAAAAAAGAGGATGAAGAAAACCTTTCTCTCATCCTTTGTGTTCATCATGACATGATAGAATAGGGCGGTGTGGTAGTGTAGCGGTTAACAGAACACTGTACAGTGCCAGCAATCAGAGTTCAATTCCCACCACTGTCTGTAAAGGATTTCGACATTCTCTGCGTGACCTTGTTGGTTTCATCTGCGTGTTCTAGAGGAACAGCCCAAAGGCACATGGATTATGGTTAGTAAATTGTGGGTGTGCTACGATAGTGACAAAAGCATGGTGACATTTGCGTTTGGCCCCAGCACATCTTCAGACTGTGCTGGTCATTGACACAAACAACACAATTCACTATGTGTTTCAGTGTACACATGACAAACAAAGCTATTTTTCTTTCCTTTTCTTAGAGAAAGTGCAGTATCCTGCCTCCTCAGTGTCAGGAGTTTTCTAACATGCAAGGCACCCCAAATCAAAGACGCAGCAACGTACAAAACAATGAAGGAACTCAGTGGGTCAGGCAGCTTCTATGTTTCAAAGGTTTCCAAGGTTTCAAAGGTATTTTGTACATTTCATGTCAGAGAAACGCTTTTTCTTCTTAGCCATCCACAAAAGCAGAGGAGTGCCCCCAAAGTACAGAAACATAGAAACATAGAAAACCTACAGCACAATACAAGTCCTTCGGCCCACAAAGCTGTGCTGAACATGCCCTTACCTTAGAAATTACCTAGGGTTACCCATAGCCCTCTATTTTTCTGAGGTCCACGTACCTGTCCAGGAGTCTCTTAAAAGACCCTATCGTATCTGCCTCCACCACCGTCGCTGGCAGCCCACTCCACACACTCACCACACTCTGTGTAAAAAGCTTACCCCTGACATCTCCTCTGTAACTACTTCCAAGCAACTTAATACTGAGTCCTCTCGTGATAGCCATTTCAGCCCTGGGAAAAAAGCCTCTGACTATCCGCACGATCAATGCCTCTCATCATCTTATACACCTCTATCAGTTCACATCAAAGAATGAATGACAGTTGAATGTTAGAACCCCAAAGTCCCCCCCAGCTCCCTCCCTCCCATACGTAAGCAGCAGCGAGCACCAATCCCCACTCTCCCCACCGACAAAAAAAAGCATCGGCACCCGCTTCTGAGCACTCAAGTGTGAGCAAAGCAACAGAAAAGACACAGTCTTGCAGTTACTACAAAGACAACTTGTTCACCCAGTATTTGACATACCACAGGCTCTCTCTCTTACCCTAATAAGGGAGAAAGGGGTGTCTCCCTTTCACAGCGAGAGGGGAGACATAACAAACGGTAAAAGTCCGTTGTATCGCTTTTTCCGAGCTCTGTGCCCAAGGATCTCGGGTCTCTGGGCACACAGCCGTAGATCTTCCGACTCACCCGACGACCCACCAGTCTCCTGCCATGACACCAACCTTCAATCCACCCATCTCCAGAGCCACAAGATCTCGGCCCTCCGAAGGCGAGTGAAGGTCTTAGGCCAAGCCCTCGGCTTACCGAACAAGGGCATTCATGAAATCCTGAGAGTGGGTCCCATTCCTGCAAAGAACCGTGGGTCTTCAAAACAACCCTGAAAGAGAAAAACAGAGATATTAAAGATGGAAACAGAGCTGTATCCAAAGATGCAAGCAAAAGAGTCACCATTAGGCGCCATTGATCCTCCTAAGCTCCTCTGTTAGATGCTGGCTGGCCCAATGAATTCCAAGCTCAATGTTCAAAGTACAGTTATTATCAAATTACATATACTACATGCAAACTTGATTTTGTCTCCTTACAGGCAGCCACAAAACAGAGAAACTCAGTAGAATCTATGCCCCAGATTCCAGCATCTACATCGCTGGTGTCTTCAAATAAGTGGCAGCCATTTTGTCAGAAATGGTATAACTGGTTCATTAATACCTTGGGCACTTACTTTCAAGTGCCTGCTTCTATCAAGTTGTGGGGTAAGGTTTATATAATAGTTAAGCTTATGAACTAGTATCCAAGAGGCTGAACCATTAATCCTGAAACATGAGTTTGAGTCCCACTTTAACATCTGGGGAAGTGAAAGTTAATTAGTGGATTAATTAAATCTGTAATTCCCTTTCAAGCAAAGGTGAGCACTAAACTTCAACATTGTTTTAAAGGCACATTTCATAGAAGTTTAGAACCGCTGTGCACAGAAAGCAGTTCTTCAGCCCATTGTGTCTATTTTGGTTCCTGGTGGGACAGCCCCCAGCCCTGTTCCTCATCTCTTTACCCTTGGTCCTGCAGATTATTCTCTCCCACACAAAGACTGTTGAACAGCCAACTGGTCACTTAAAAGAACAAGGACGTCATTCAGATTAGAGATTAGCTGTATTTGTCATATGTGTATGAAAACATCAAAGCATGCAGTGAAATGTGTTGAACCAGCACCGTCCGAGGTTGTGCGGGGCAGCCCGCAAGCGTCAACACGTTTCTGATGCCAACGAGGTATGCCCATATCTTACTAATGCTAACCCGTACACCTTTGGAATGTGGAAGGAAACCGGTGCACCTGGAGGAAACTGATTCAAGCATGGGGAGAACGTACAAACTCCTTATAGACAGCGCCGGGAATTGAACCCCGATCACGATCACTGGCTGTGTAAAGCGTTACATTAACTGCCATGCTACTGTGCCGCCTCTTTGATTCCCACTTGATTAATGATTAACTAGTGGCAGAGTCCAGCTCGATTCGTGACGTGGAAGAAGAACTGCGTGAGGTGCGTCCTGTGGCCCTTCGTCTATTTTGCTGAGACGCAGCTGTTAACTGTGCAGCTTAGGACCCTCAATGGATGGATAAAATACTGGAAAACAGGCAGGCTCGGATACTTGCCATTACCTTATAGGAGGTCCTCATTGCTTGAACCTTCAAGTTCAAGTCTATCATTGCATAAAGAATCTTAAATGCTGACCACAGCCTGCCCCCACCTAGTGCAACGTAACACATTGAACCTTAGGTTACAAAGTAGGTCAAGTATTGTGGCCAAGAAAGCTTCTCACCGCAACATATACGGTGAAAAGCTGATGGAATTCAGTGGGTCTGACAACATCAATCACAGATGCTAAGTGCCTCCTTTGCTTTGTTGCTATGCACCAGTATTTGTTCTGGTACAAATAGTGGAAATAACCTTAATTCTTTTATTACTGTTTATTATTGCTGCTATTTGTCGTGAACAAAAAAGGTTAGAGAAATCTTGAAACCAGTTCCCGAGAGAAATCAATTTTTTTCCCCTTAGAGCATGATGCCACACTGATTTTCTCACTTATATGAGGAACAAGCATAAATATTAGGATTATCTGTCAGTCAAAATAGCACCCCACAATGAATTGCAAACAACTTGACATGCCCCAGTATGAATGGCAAGGTCTAATAAATGAGATTTCTTATAAATGGACTGAAATATCCCTGAAGTTCTGAATTTTTTTTCCAGATTAAGATATTAGCCCATCAAGAATTTAATCTTCTTTACTAGCCTTTCAAAACAAGAGGGGTGGCCAGGAGAAATTCAGATTACACAACTTGCTACAGCTGACAACATCAATGCCAGATGAACTGATGACCACCGGAATGTGGAGCTTGGACAAAATGGGCCACAACAGCCCAATGAATAAAGCTTGCAGAAGTGGAAGGATGGGGCCATGCGGCAAACTACAGCTGAAGCCTTTGCAACAACCACCCAGGTATGTTACCCTAAAGCACGCCTATTTAGCTGTCAGGTGTCAAATTTTACATGAGCCAGCTGCATAACGTGGGTGGCCCCTCAGCCAGTCTTGTGAAGTTTAGTGACGGACCTTATTGACAGAAACAGCTCGTTTAAATGTGAATTCAGCTCGCCTGTAGTGCAGTTCGCCTCTTTTCTCAAAAAAGAAACAACTTATTATAAACTGTTGGACTCAACTTTATGATCTGTGAACATCAGAAATCACCAGCAGGTCCTTATAAAATCAGGACTCCAAGGTGCAGTAAACACACAACAGCTCCAGCATAAACATGGGAGAGCATGTTGTGGCCTGGGCATTTGGAAATGCTGGAATTACAGAGCTTCTGTAAACGTAATGATGATAGGACCTCGTTATCTTTTCTTCCTCAAAGTTTCCCTCCTGGCAGCTGAGCAAACGGAAAAGCTGGGGGAGAAAATCAAATAGCTACAACTGATGGAAATCTGAAAGAAAAACGGAGAGTGCTTGAAATATCTTGCAGGTCAGACAGCATCCGTTGAAGGAGAAACAGAATTAATGTTTCAGTTCTCCAACCTGGTGTGCTACCTCTATTCTCCATTGCGTAGATTGAGTAGATGGAGGAATCTTAACCATGGAAGCCTGTGAAGGACAACGCCTATAATTGCTCAGAGATCAAGCTGAGGCAACTATGCTGGGAACATGCCAGTAAGTAGGGCAGTAAACCATGGAAAACGTTACAGCTGGAATTGGCTTGAGTAGCCAATGTTAAAACCCTATCAGATTTGACCCAGAAACAGCTGTGTTCTCTCCTAATCAGAATCAAAATCAGAATCAGAAGCAGATTTGTTATCACTGACGTAGGTTGTGAAATGTGTTGTTTTGTGACAGCATCACAGAAATCTGATAGCTGAGGGGAAGAAGCTGTTCCAAAGGCATTGAGTGTGAGTCTTCAGGCTCCTATACCTCCTCCTCAATGGTAATGAGACGGGGACATATCCTGGATGGTGAGCGATGGATGCCACCTTCTTGAAGAACCACCTTTTGAAGATATCCTCAATTGTAGGGGAAGGTTGTGCCCATTATCCAGCTGTCTGAGACTACAACTCTCTTGAAATTCTGCATATTGGAACCGCCATCTCCTTGATATTAATCAATAATCCAATCAGGCGGAATACTGTCCACCATATATCTGCAGAATTTTTTTAGCGTCTTTGGTGACATACCAAATCTCCTCAAACACCCAATGAAGTTTCAAAGGGTCCTGGGGCACTCAGCAATCAGGAGTAAATTTCAAGTGGCTACTGAAATCTGAGAAGAAGAACTTTCTTATATACCAGTAGGCTCCTCGAGAACACAGGGCGCTCCCAGCCTCCTATCAGTCTGGGAGTAGGTGAATTGGGCGTGCAGGTAAAAAGTAGGGTGACTGATAGGAGTAACTGAAGTTGGAGATGTGACTGTGGTTCCATCTGTATGTGTATCCTTAGCATGTTGGGCAGAGTTTATTCAACAATGGTCCCAACATCCTCACAACTGGGACAAGAGCCCTCTTGATAGCTGATATACAGTGACCACCCAGTGTTATAAGCACTCACCCACAAGGATCTTAAGGTCTTCAGAAATGGAGCAAATGCAAACCATCCACCATCTAAAGGATGTCCTAAAGAAGCGACACCTGCAAGGAGGTGTTCAGTATTCGCATATTTACCTGTTTAAACACACCTCCTTCTTCATCACACTCACTCACCTAATCATCGACAACCATCATGAGGAGGTTAAAGCTCCCCCTTGAGCAGTATAAGGGAAACAATACAATCAAATAATATAGTCCCTGCGAAGAGTAGCAAAATCAGCCCACCACAACAGTTTGTCTGGGCAACCTGAACTAATCCCCAATCTAGTAAATTCCACAAGTGCAATGATTCCTGGATTTAGGTATGCCATTTGTCTGAACTCAGAATATCTCAAAGTCTTATAATTCAATCAAAAACTGTGACAATGTTGCTGTGGGATTAGTACAACTCACATTGTCACTGCTCATCGTGTTCCTGAGATTCACTTGCTGAATAACCACTAACTCCATTTTTCAATACTGCCTCCATGCAAAATTTACCTGCTAACTTTTCCTTGGCCATTGCTTCCCATGTCTCTTTATAAATAACCTCATCACCTCTCCTCATATGTGACATTCTTCAACCCTTTGTGTTTATAAGCCACAACTTCCTTCGATCGAAAACAACAACTATTTCTCTGCAAAGATACTGCCTGACCTGTTGAGTTCCTCCAGTACCTTGTGTTCATTGCTCAACGTCCTCTCCATTTTGTATCTTATCCTGGAACATGTTGCCACCTCCCAGATCAATGTCCTTCTTTCCTTCTGTTCCTCATGTGTGGACAGATTTCTTCTCATGTCACTAAAGTAAAAACATTCAAACCAAAACCATTCACTGTGACTAGGTAGATCTTTCTCTTCATGGTATGACCAGCTACAGTGCCTGTTGGATGCTGAATTCCAATGAGATACTCCCACCTCTATGAAAGCTGGCAGACAATTTTGTCAAATGGCTTCTTCACTCATTACACAGACTGTTTACTTTGTCAGCTATATGCTGAGGATCACTGATATCAACTGTAGAAAAGGCATCAGTTCCTCACAAGCTGCATCAATGGCATGCAGTCCTTCCTTAAACTTCCTCTTTATCTCCTTTACGGTCTTACATCAGGGACTGCTAATCTGGGCTCCACGGACCTCTCAGTTAATGGTAGGGATCCATGGCATAAAAAGAATGCTTGGGAACATATAATTCACTTTGTTAACTCAGCTTTTTCTCACACCTCCTGGTTTCTTCATTGTTCCAGTGCCATTCCTTTATCCAAATGCATTTTGCGTTCTGTTCCAAAGAAGTAGGCTGCTGCATCAATGCAGGTTAATGTAGATTTTGAAAAGTTCAGACATCAGTCTTCTGCCAATGTCAATAATGGGGACAAGGAGATGGCAGATGAACTAAATGGGTATTTTGCATCAGAATTCACTGTGGAAGACAACAGCAGTGTGCCAGATGTTGAAGGGTGTGAGGGAAGAGAAGTGAGTGCAGTTACCATTACAAGGGAGAAAGTGCTCAAAAAACTGAAAGACCTAAGGGTATATAAGTCACCCAGACCAGATGAACTGCACCCTAGAGTTCTGAAAGAGGTAGCAGTAGAGATTGTGGAGGCATTAGTAATGATCTTTCAAAAATCATTGGACTCTGGCATGGTGCCATTGGGCTGGAAAATTGCAAATGTCACTTCACACTTCAAGAAAGGAGGAAAGCAGCAGAAAGAAAGTTATAGACCAGTTAGTCTGACCTCAGTAGTTGGGAAGATGTTGGAGTCAATTTTTAAGGATGAGGTGATGGACTACTTGGTGACACAGGACAAGATAGGACAAAATCAGCATGGTTTCCTTAAGCGAAAATCTTGCCTGATGAACCTGTTGGAATTCTTTGAGGATAGATAAAGGGGATGCAGTGGATGTTGAATATTTGGACTTTCAGAAGGCCTTTGACAAGGTGCCAAACATGAGGCTGCTTATCAAGTTAAAAGCCCATGTTATTACAGGAAAGTTACTGGCATGGTTAGAGCATTGGCTATTTGGTAGGAGGCATCAAGTGGGAATAAAAGTATCCTTTTCTGGTTGGCTGCTAGTAACTGGTGATGTTCCATGGGGGCCAGTGTAGGGACCACTTTTTTTTCTGCTGTATATCTATGATTTAGATAATGGAATAGATAGTTTTGTTGCCAAGTTTGCAGATGATATGAAGATTGGTGGAGGGGCAGGTTGTGTTGAGGAAACAGGTAGGCTGCAGAAGGATTTAGATAGGTTAGGAGAATGGGCAAGAAAGTGGCAAATGAAAGACAATGTTGGAAAGTGCATGGTCATGCACTTAGGTGATAGAAATAAATGTGCAGACTATTTTCTAAATGGGGAGAAAATCCAAAGTTCTGAGATGCAAACGGACTTCGGAGTCTTTGAGCAGAACACCTTTAAGGTTAACTTGCAGGTTGAGTCGGTGGTGAGGAAGGCAAATGCAATGTTAAGCATTCATTTCAAGAGGTCTAGAATACAAGAGATCAGATGTGATACCAAGGCTTTATAAGGCACAGATGAGGCCTCTCCTTGAGTATTGTGAACAGTTTTGGACTCCTCATCTAATAAAAGTTGTGCTCGCATTGGAGAGGGTTCAGAGGAGGTTCACAAAGATGATTCCAGGAATGAAACGTTTGATAGCTCTGGGTTTGTACTCACTGGAATTTAGAAGGATGGTGGGGGTTCGGGGGAAGAACTCATTGAAACCTTTCAAATATTGAAAAGCCTAGACAGAGTAGATGTGCAAAGGATGTAAGACATAGTGGTGGAGTCCAGGACAAGAAGGCACAGCCTCAGGAGAGAGGGGCATCCATTTAAAACAGAGATTCAGAGAAATCTTGATTGGACATGGCATCAAAAGTTATGGGGAGAAGGCTGGGGAGTGGGGTTGAGGAGACGGAAAAGGGATCAGCCATGATTGAATGACAGAGCAGACTCGATGGGCCAAATGACCTAATTCTTGCGGTCTTGTGGTTATCGGCCATTCTTTATTCAGGAGAAATAAATGCGATCCCATTTTCTCTTGAGATGTCTGGACCTCATGTAAAGATATCATATTTATCATTCTGGACAGGATGCAGTGCCCACAGAGATTTTTAAATGTATGTATGATTCTTTTTTAGTGTCCAGTTAAACATCAAGCAAATTTGGCAAAGCGTGCTACAGTTGTTTGTGAAAGCAAGCAAAAAATAGCCCTTTTATATAGCCCAGCTGATGCTCATATATCACAATGAGCTTCATATATTACAAATAAAGCAGCTTTTGGTGACTGGTGCCTGGTTCTGCTTTCACTGAGTGCCACCTTGTGGTTCCATGTACTAGTTCACAGTAAATTACAGGTACATGGGATTCTGCAGATGTTGGAAATATTGAGCAAAATGCTGGAGGAACTCAGCACGTTAGGCAACATCAATGGAGGGGAATATTCTGTAGACTGAGTCCTGAGGAAAGGTCTCAGCCCAAAATGTCAGCTGCCTATTTCACACCAGAGATGTTGCCTGATTTAAAAGTTGCTGGTGAACGCAGCAGGCCAGGCAGCATCTCTAGGAAGAGGTACAGTCGACGTTTCGTGCCGAGACCCTTCGTCAGGACTAACTGAAAGAAGAGCTAGTAAGAGATTTGAAAGGGGGAGGGGGAGGGGGAGATCCGAAATGATAGGAGAAGACAGGAGAGGGAGGGATGGAGCCATGAGCTGGAAAGTTGATTGGCTAAAGGGATATGAGCGGATTCCCCTTGATCCCCTCCCCCCTCCCCCTCCCACTTTCAAATCTCTTACTAGCTCTTCTTTCAGTTAGTCCTGACGAAGGGTCTCAGCCTGAAACGTTGACTGTACCTCTTCCTAGAGATGCTGCGTGGCCTGCTGCGTTCACCAGCAACTTTTAAGTGTGTTGCTTGAAATTCCAGCATCTGCAGATTTCCTCGTGTTTCATGTTGCCTGATTTGCTGAGTTCCTCTTCTCATAGATCCTAGTAAGTTCATTTTGCGGAACTTGTCCCGAGCCATTGACTGGGCTTGCTTTTACTGGTGTTCTGTGGAGACAATTTCCTCAGTACTGGTCAGCCCATCTCCTACTTTCCTGACTGCACAGCAACACAGATATCAGAGATGAGCTAGATTCGTACCTGTCGCGATGAGCTTAAAACTCTCCCCCTGCGCCATTAAGTCCAGCAGCAGAAGATAGGTATGCGAATGTGCAAAGCTTCTTTGCCCAGTGCCTCAGTTTTACAGCAAGCCTGGGAAAACTTGGTGATGTTCATATGTGCATGTAAATATGCACACGTGTACATCCTAAAATGCACACCACACATATTCACACATGCCTATTTGCATAGAAACCTAAAAATAGATATATGTGTGCACACATTAATACATATCTACACATACACATATACCCAGGCATTCATGCCTGTGCCCACAGATTTATGTACCATTGTATGAGTCTAGTTAAAAATGCTTATACACATACAGCTGCAAATGGATATGTTCACAGGCGCGCGCGCACACACACACACACACACACACACACACACCCCCACACACACAAACATTTCTAAAAGGAGCCATTGAATATTGGGCAGGAGCAAGCCAATTTTTACCTTCCTAATTCCCTCTGCAGAAACCCATTAAACCATTCTGCCATCAAGTCAGCAGTGAGTTGTTGACTGATGTTTGCACACTCAAATCATGTGCCAATGAAGTAGTCCAGAAGCCAGACAACATTCAAGCGTCGTCTGGTAAATGACAAATCACAATCACACCACTAAAAAGTGCCATGATCATCTCAGGGAAAGGGACACTTAATGGTATTACTATGGTCGAAACTTCAACAATGAGTATCTTGGAAGTGAGGAGAAATTCATTTAAACTTGCTGCATAAATAAAATGAGCATAAGGGCACATCAGAGACGATATATCTCTCAATCAGTGACTTACCTCTTGATACAATTCCACAGTTTGGAAGACACAAGTCAGGAGTGTGATGAAACCTGTCGAAGTGAGTGCAGTTCCAACGATACTCACTCCATTCTGACTTGGAAATATATCATTGTTCATTCATAGTTACTGGGTCTAAATCCTGGAATTCCCTACACATAGCATGGGAGAAACACCTTGTGGTCTGACCTGCTAAGTATTTCCTGCACTTACCAGTTTTTAGAAAAATCACTGAATTTGTTTCACCAGATGGGAAGAAGACTTAATGTGCTCTGAGCTCATCTATCATCCATGTACAGGTGAAGATTGTCATTGCTTGAATGAAGTCACTGGAGTGAAGTAGCATCTTTATACTACAGAACAAAATACAGCCGGCATTATATGGAGACCCTTCTGGTTTGAAAACGGTCTGCCTGGCCCAACACTGCCCAACATTTTATATGCTAAAGATCAAAGAAAATTCAGGACAATTCAAACAAAACAATGCCTTCTTGAACTACACATACAACAGCTCAAAATGTCTGGATCTTCCCACCACCACACTCAAGGTAACTGATAATTACTGTTGCATCCATGCAATCGGATGTTGATTGGATTCATGCATATGTAGACAATCAGTTCAGTGCCTATTTCCTGGTCTGCATGGTCTGCACTTTAAATTTTATCTTCAAAGCTTATTCGGATCTGACGGCTAGTGACCAAAGTCAGTTAATTGCTACATGAGCTAATCCCAAGTATTGCTCTAACAGTCACTCCACTCGGCACTCCTGCACAAAAACAAATGTGTACCAAGAAAGGCCAACCTTAAGGATGATCTACTCAAATAGGGCAGCAAAAATGTCCTGCCTCAGAATTTCCCCCCTCCCCCAATTACTTTATGTGCATCTATATCTATCCTATTGTCTCTAATCGCTACTTACAAAATGCTAATTCCCCTGCTGGTTGATTGCAGCTTAATCACATTCCTCATCTTCATCCCTTCATTCTCTGGGTGCTAACTCTCTCTTTCCAGGTATACCAGCAAGGTATGTGCACCAGGATCACAGGGCCTCTCATCAATGTACAGGAAGGGTTTGGTGTGGTCCACATTTAAATGACTGCAAGGACCCCTCCCTGGTGGCACCCCTTTTCAAACTGTCCAGTCGTTCGCTGGCCCAACTTCTGAAGGGGTCCAACTTCCCATTCAGGCTTGAGGTGTCTGCCTGCAGATGATGTGTGCAATTTTCCTCAGTCTGTCATGCCATCAAAGTTGTGGAACCTGATATCTCAGTTCTAACTTAAAGCCCTCCCCATCTATTTAACCCAATACCTTTTCTATTCTATGCTGTTTGACTAATCATCTACCTTCAGCAACCAGCCTTCATTACAGAGTACCTTCGCCATTACACTTCAGCATGCATTCACAGGTTTCTGTCATGCTCTCAGTGTCTTCTGCCTTTGCGTTTGCTGTGGGTGTGTTTCCTGTTGATGTACGTCTGAGACCCAACGGTAAAAATTTCCCTTGCTTCCCCTTCCAGAGGGGTTTCCTTCACACCAATATCTTCCTCCTGCTCTATTTCCATGTGGCACTCGTGTGGCTTCGCTTCCGTTAGGATGGTGCTTGTGGGATTCACTCCAGTATTCCCTAACTATCATTACAGACTTGTCTTTGGGGATGAGAGCTGCCTCCCGAGCTGCCCTTCTG
The DNA here is from genome assembly GCF_963921235.1 of Mobula hypostoma. Classification (NCBI taxonomy): domain Eukaryota; kingdom Metazoa; phylum Chordata; class Chondrichthyes; order Myliobatiformes; family Myliobatidae; genus Mobula; species Mobula hypostoma. Next base: position 29,240,844 of record NC_086102.1, on the reverse strand, counting down.
CTGTCGGTGACTGTTCTCAGCCTCCCTGTATTGAGGAGCTCTGTAACGGTATGGTGTGTGTGTGTGTAGTATGAGTTATCTCACCACTACCGCTTGTTCGCTTACTCGCACTGCCCATGCAGCACAGTCTAAAACTGCCATGCACCGGGGGGAGTCCTGCTGCAACGGGTGTCTGTTTCATTGAATAATGAAATACTGGCCTTCTTGTGGCCCCATGGTCCTACACCACGACTGTATTGTAATAGTATAGTATAGTATAGTAATACTTCATTGATCCCAGGGGAAATTGGTTTTCGTTACAGTTGCACCATAAATAATAAATAGTAGTAGAACCATAAATAGTTAAATAGTAATATGTAAATTATGCCAGTAAATTATGAAATAAGTCCAGGTCCAGCCTATTGGCTCAGGGTGTCTGACCCTCCAAGGGAGGAGTTGTAAAGTTTGATGGCCACAGGCAGGAATGACTCCCTATGACGCTCTGTGTTGCATCTCAGTGGAATGAGTCTCTGGCTGAATGTACTCCTGTGCCCACCCAGTACATTATGTAGTGGATGGGAGACATTGACCAAGATAGCATGCAACTTAGACAGCATCCTCTTTTCAGACACCACCGTCAGAGAGTCCAGTTCCATCCTCACAACGTCAGTGGCCTTACAAATGAGTTTGTTGATTCTGTTGGTGTCTGCTACCCTCAGCCTGCTGCCCCAGCACACAACAGCAAACATGATAGCACTGGCCACCACAGACTCGTAGAACATCCTCAGTATCGTCCGGCAGATGTTAAAGGACCTCATTCTCCTCAGGAAATAGAGACGGCTCTGACCCTTCATGTAGACAGCCTCAGTGTTCTTTGACCAGTCCAGTTTATTGTCAATTCATATCCCCAGGTATTTGTAATCCTCCACCATGTCCACACTGACCCCCTGGATGGAAACAGGGGTCACCAGTACCTTAGCTCTCTTTAGGTCTACCACCAGCTCCTTAGTCTTTTTCACATTAAGCTGCAGATAATTCTGCTCACACCATGTGACAAAGTTTCCTACCGTAGCCCTGTACTCAACCTCATCTCCCTCGCTGATGCATCCAACTATGGCAGAGTAATCCGAAAACTTCTGAAGAGGACAAGACTCTGTGCAGTAGTTGAAGTCCGAGGTGTAAATGGTGAAGAGAAAGGGAGACAAGACAGTCCCCTGTGGAGCCCCAGTGCTGCTGATCACTCTGTCGGACACACAGTTTTGCAAGCACACGTACTGTGGTCTGCCAGTCAGGTAATCAAGAATCCATGACACCAGGGAAGCATCCACCTGCATCGCTGTCAGCTCCTCCCCCAGCAGAGCAGGGCAGATGGTGTTGAACGTACTGGAGAAGTCAAAAAATATGACTCTCATAGTGCTCGCTGGCTTGTCCAGGTGGGCGTAGACACGGTTCAGCAGGTAGACGATGGCATCCTCAACTCCTAGTCGGAGCTGGTAGGCTAACCGGAGGGGATCTAAGTGTGGCCTGACCATAGGCCGGAGCAGCTCCAGAACAAGTCTCTCCAGCGTCTTCATGATGTGGGAGGTCAATGCCACCGGTCTGTAGTCATTGAGGCTGCTTGGGCGCGGCATCTTCAGCACAGGGACGAGGCAGGACATCTTCCACAGTACAGGAACCCTCCAGAGCCTCAGGCTCAGGTTGAATACATGGCGAAGTACTCCACATAGCTGAGGGGCACAGGCTTTGAGCACCCTGGTACTGACACCATCCAGTCCTGCAGCCTTGCTTAGGTTGAGACATTTCACCTGTCTTCTCACCTGTTCAGCCATGAAGCCCACCGTAGTGGTTTTGTGTGGAGGAGGGGTATAGTCATGAGAGCAGGGTGGGGGACTGTGAGGAGGGGTAGGAGGGGAGAGTGGAATATGTGTTGGTTGGGGGCCGACAACAGATGGCTCATGTGGGGGATGGACAGGGGTCACAATGTCAAATCTGTTAAAGAACAGGTTAAGTTCGTTGGCCCTGTCCACACTGCCTTCAGCTCCTCTGTTGCTAGTTTGCCGGAACCCAGTGATGGTCCTCATCCCCCTCCAGACCTCTCTCATGTTGTTCTGCTGGAGTTTCCACTCAAGCTTCCTCCTGTACCTGTCTTTAGCCTCCCTGATCCTGGCTTCCAGGTCCCTCTGTATTGCCCTCAGCTCCTCCCTGTTTCCATCTCTAAATGCCCTCTTTTTAGCATTCAGGATGTCCTTAATCCCTCCCTCATTGCTGCAGTATAGGCAAACAGGGTGAACCGCATCCAGAAATCCTAGTACGGGTTGAGAGACCAGGGATTTTTTTTGATATCTGTAAAAGCCTCAGCTGGCCTCCAGCTTACTTCCTCCAGAGGGAACTTCCCTCGTTTAATCAAGGCCTGCATCGGGGCCAATAGTGCTGAGAACCCTGGGGATTGTATGGTTTGCTTTCCTACCTGAGCCTTGTGTGGATTGATTTTAAATCTCTCGTCTCGCAGTATCTCTAAAACACTGGCTCTCACCCCTAAGTGAACTGCATCATCTTCCAAAGCAATTAGTAGATCATCTGCATATTGTAAGATGGTGAACCAGTAGAGCATTAGATTGAGCTTTTCCAAAGTCTGCGCCATGACCTTATGAATAATGGCTATGGTGGATCCCTGGGGGTGTCTGCTACCCATTTAGAGCGAAGGGAATTCAGACTTCGGACTCAGGTGCCAAGTGGAGCCCTCAAAATCCATTAGTGAACTCCAGGACTGAAAAAACTTCACGTTATGGAGACAGGCCATTCATGATTGTTGTAGGGTTTGCCACAATGGGATACAATTTTCGGTGTGGTCTTATTAAGGGTAGTATAGACTATAGTTAACCAATATGATCCATTGGGCTTCTGTACTGGCCATATAGGCAAGTTAGTAGTGGGTGCAGTCTCTAAGAGTATCCCCTTGTGTTTTAGTTCCTTCACTATGCCCTGAACAGCTGTCAGTGCATCAGTTTTTATAGGATACTGCTTACGGGGTGTATGCAGGCTCTCCTCTGCTATAACTGGGTTTATCTTTATTCATCCTCAGTCTTGCTTGTCTCTAGCCCACACGTCTGGGAAATGCTGACGAAGTAACCCACAAGCACCATCCTAGCTCTAGTCCTTGATGATCGGGGCAGCTGCAGCTATGCTGGCTAGGTTGTGTATACAATTGATTGTACATGTCCGCTGCCCCTTACTTGTCCATATTATTACTCCTTTCCCTGAATCTATAACAGCTCCTGCTTCTGTTAGGATGTCTTTTCCAAGGATAGTACCCTCATTATTTGACAGACCCAGAAATACACTGGAAGCTGCACTCCGCTGATTTCAAATGTTTGTGACTCACTCCTCTCTGCTTTCACTGTTTTCCCTCCTACACCCATAATATAAATAGCCTGTCTGGTTGTTGGCAAGTGTAGGTCAGTTATTGATACCGATGCTCCTGTGTCCACTAACATATCGTATTGCCAGCCCCCTGTTGTGTACATCCACGGAGCACCAATGCTGGTAGTGGGGGGCTGTCACCAGCTATTTTTCTGAGCTAGAAGCTGTCTTCACCAGCTCTATGATAGGGAGTCAGACTGGACAGACCGGGCACTGATGGGGTGAGAGATGCAGTGACTTTTGCCTTTTTTTTTTCCCTTTTTTGGTCACTGCCTCCACCCACATCCAAATAAGCCATAGCTATGGCATATTAACTCCTTTACTGTTTTACACGTGGTCTGGCAGTCCGTTGCTAGGTGACCTGGTTGCTGGCACACAAAACAAGCCCTCTGTGATGTCACAGCAGCTACATCCACTGTAGCCACTTTACGACTTCTCTTGCACTCTCTTTATTCTATCGCACTGGCCCACGAAACTATCGCAGAATAGGTCAACTCCACCACTATCCCTCGATCTAAAACTTCCTGATGGGCTGAGCTCAGGCCTTCATTTATCATTTTCATCCCTCCCTGGAATATCCAACCCTCAATACTCCTCAAATGCTCAATAATTATGTTCTGCATTATCCATGGCTGGCTCGTCAGCTCCTAGAATAACGGCCATTATTATTCCCCAGTTACTCTCAGCTTCCCCAATCACTGCCTCATTTTCCCTTTAAAACAGCAATATCTTTGTTCTCGTTGGCATTCCTGGAAGTTTCCCATGTACCATCCCACACACCGTGGGCCATCTTGTCCCACATATTCCTCGGCCACTTTGCTTTTACCAACACGTGTATATGTTTAAGGTGCATCTGGTGAATTTCAACCATTTCCTTGAGCTTGTGCCAGAATTCCGAATTCCCACATACGAATCTGCAGAATTTCTTGTGTCCGTGTACAGATGTAGCCTTCAGTGTTATAAGTTAATAAATGCAGAAAGCACTTAGTACACCATGTTTTTATACACATGTCAAAGTGTTCATATTATATCATCAAAGCTTACATTAGAGCACAGGAATGTGTGTTAAGTTCTTAGGGAATATACAGTATTTTGTCCAAATACGACTAACATTTTCTTCATTTTCCTTATTGTAAACAGGATCAGATTAGATGTCGTCATTTGCAGGGCAAAACACATTTACAAATTTCTAATAAAATAGTCTTGTTTCAAGGTCAAGTTCAAGTTTCGTTGTCAATTAACCATGCACATGTATACAGCTAAATGAAGTCGTGTTCCTCTGGGGACAAGATGCAAAATACAGTCACACAGCACACAGCAGAGGTAGTAATGATAGCATATACAGTCATAAAAATAATATTAGCACAAGTCTTTAAGTGGCACGGTTGTGCATGGGATGTTGTCCTGGAGCCACATTTCTGCAAGAACAAGTTCCTCATCTTGTGCTGTCGGCTGCAGACAAAAGTAATCCAGCTTGTCTTCCAGGGTGTGAATGCTAGAGTAGCACTGACAGGAGAGCCAGCCCGTAGAGGCCAGCCCCAAACCACCCAAGGCTTCAGTGCCCCTGCCGCACCTCTGTTCTCTCCCACACCACCTCCAGTGCCTCCTCCCCTGGGTGGCTGTTATGGGCAATTCCGCAGCAGGAGGGCCTGGTCTGTAGAACTGAGGCCAGTCGTTTCCCCCGCCATTGGTCTCGCCAATGAACCATTGAACACATCTTGCAGTATTTTAGATTACCAATGTTCAGTATGGTCTTTCAATAACAAGAAAATTGTTTAAGGCACACACTTACACAATTTGTTGGACCCATAGAGGCTGTTGCAACCAAGTGTGCCTGCAACTGGAACGTATTTAGCTTCTTAAGCCTAGCTAAAAGATACCTCATATCATAAGCTCAGCTGAAAGCTTTAGAATGAAGAACAGACCAGAACTTGAAGGCCTGAAGTTATCTGACCTCACTGTTGACCTGTGAGTTGAATTTGACTCTTTTTTCAGATCTGTTTCTGTGGCGTGTTGACCAATATTTCCTGTCCAAAATGGCAAACCTCTAGGTGGTAATGCTTTCTCTGATATACGTGCTGACATCTGTCTGGGGAAGTTAAAGGTGGGCCATAACCAGCCTTGCCCGTGCAGCAACTGAATAAATGTTGCCAGCTCAGTCATGTACCAGGCCGAGCCAGTTGTTCAACCTGTCAAGAACTTTGAAAGCACCTAAATATCCCCAACCAGAAGCAAGTGAAAACATTCAAAATTTCCTAAATATCAGAGAAAAATTAGAACTAATTAAAACATTTTTAAATTTTTAAAGTTGTTCTGAACAACAAAAACATTTAAACAAACTCTATTGATTCAACTATTTCATGCGAAGCTGTTCCGGTGTCCTCCAGTGCAAGTCCAACCGGCAGGTTCCTACGTATAGTATTGAGAAACTCAAGAAACTTTGAGCTCCACAACTAAATTCAATGAGGACTCCAGTATCAGCAAGGATAGGAAATCACCAGATTACCCATCTGTAGGAACCCTGAGCTTGATAGAACTTGAATGGAAATATGTTGGCACTTCCCAGCAAACTCCAACACTTTGGTTGACTGCATTGCGTGGAAAGAAACCGCTGACTTCTTCATATGCTGTTTGAGGGATCTTGCAGCACCCAAATTACCAATAGATGCTATTACATTTCAATGACCAAGAATTGCTCTTGGCATTATGAAGACATACGGGTTGTTAGTTAGATGGAAATTCAAGGGCAGAATGGTGGCACTGTAGTTAGTCCTTCTGACTCCGTTCCCCATTTCCCCCCAACATCCTCAAATCACGCTGGCAAGTTAAGTAGCTACTGCAAATTATTAAAACGGGAACGGGAACGTGGGAGAGAATAAATTGCAAGACCATGAGGGAATAAAATGAGCGGGAATGGGATTGTTGGGTTTGCACTGTTGAGAATCAGCAAAGACTTGAAGAATCTAATGCCCTCCTTTTGAGTCATAATGTTACAGAGACAAAAAACACATTAAAGTAAAAGTGATTGATAACCTGAAACTCTTGGTTGAGAATAACAGAAAACCATAGTAACAAAAAAAACTTTCCTTTTAGCAAGATTGAGAGTAAATTATATTCCTTCCTTCTCTTTCTTTAACTCTGCCATGGACAGTCCCAAGCCAGGCTGCGAAAAGAAGGCACTGGTAACCCCATTCCATATAAACCTAGTGTTACAGAAACACCAAAGAAGTTCCAAAGATCTTATTCCTGGGAGACCAAGAAGATGGACTACACCTGGGGACAACTTGAAAGATTTGCTCAAGACAGAGGACACTGGTGAGGGTTGCTGCAGCCTATGCCATAGTTGGGGTGATGGTCCAGTAAGTAAGTTCCCTTTCTTTTGATATTTGACTGTTCAAGACCTGTTCTCAGTTTCAACCATTCTTAAGCCAAGTATTTCAAGGTAAAACCTCATCTATTCCCCTACAAGGTAAAGTTCTATCTACTGTATTCTCTCACAACAGCATACAGATAAGAATGCAGCAATACATCAGCATAACAGTATCCATATTCCCCACATTAATCATTTAATAACAAATCAGAATCATATAAAATTGGAGGAAATGCAAGCAGCTGGAGGTCAGGCAGAATTTGTGGAGGCAAAAGGATAGGCAGTGTTTTGGAACAAGACCCTGAATCAGGTCTGAATCAGACATCATACAAAGCACCACACCTACATCATACAATCATGGATTCTACTTATTTATTTACTTGTTTGTTTGTTTATGTATTTATTTATTGGGATACAGTGTGGAATAGGTCCTAAACACAAAATAATCTGCAGGTGCTGTTGTCAAAGGAACATTCACAATGTGCTGGACGAACTCAGCAGGTCAGTCAGCATCAGTTGAAAAGATTAGTCGACGTTTCGGGCCGAAACCCTTCGTCAGGACTGAAGGTAGAACTTTGGGGAGGGTTTGAAGAATGCTGGTAGTTGAAAAAAACAATAATTTTAAAAACAAAGGGGTGGGGGAGGGGAAACAGGGAGGTGATTGGCAGGAGAACAATGCGAAGTAGTAGAAGGAGGCGGAACTATGAGGGAGGTGATGTGAAATAGGGATAGAGGAAGGTGGGGAAGGGAATTATCGGAAGTTGGAGAATTCTAAGTTCATACCAAGGGACTGGAGACTACCTAGACGGTATATGAGGTGTTGCTCCTCCAACCTGAGTTTAGCCTCATCATGGCAGTAGAGGAGGCCATGTATGGACATACCTGAATGAGAATGGGAAGCAGAGTTGAAGTGGGTGGCTACCGGGAGATCCTGTCTGTTGTGGTGGATGGAGTCGTGGTGCTCGACGAAGCGGTCCCCCAATCTGCGTCGGGTTTCACCGATGTAGAGGAGGCCGGGAGCACCGGATGCAATAGATGACCCCAACAGATTCGCAAGTGAAGTGTTGCCTCACCTGGAAGGACTGCTTGGGGCCCTGAATGGTGGCAAGAGAGGAGGTATAGGGACAGGTGTAGCACTTACGCTTACAGGGATAAGTGCCGGGTGGGAGATCCGTGGGAATGGACGTGCGGATAAGTGAGTCGCGGAGGGATCGATCCCTGCGGAAAGCGGAGAGGGGTGGAGAGAGAAAGATGTGCTTAGTGGTGGGGTCCTGTTGAAGGTGGCGGAAGTTGCGGAGGATAATGTGCTGGATCCGGAGGCTGGCGGGGTGGTAGGTGAGGACAAGGGGAACTCTGTCCCTGTTGTGGTGGCGGGAGGATGGGGTGAGGGCCGAAGTGCGGGAAATGGAGGAGAAGCAGGTGAGGGCATCATTGATCACCGTAGAAGGGAAAACATGATCCTTAAAGAAAGAGGACATTTGAGATGTCCTGGAACAGAAAGCCTCATGCTGGGAGCAGATGCGGCGGAGACGGAGGAACTGGGAATAGGGAATGGCATTTTTGCATGTGGCGGGGTGGGAAGAGGTATAGTCGAGGTAGTTATGAGAGTCAGTGGGCTTGTAGAAGATGTCAGTGGACAGTCTGTCTCCAGAGATGGAGACCGAGAGATCGAGAAAGGGGAGAGAAGTGTCAGAGATAGACCAAGTGAATTTGAGGGCTGGGTGGAAGTTTGAAGTAAAGTCGATGAAATTGACAAGCTCAGAATGGGTGCAGGAAGCAACACCAATGTAGTTGTTGATGTATCGAAGGAAAAGTTGGGGAGCAGTATCAGAATAGGTTTGGAGCACAAACTGTTCCACATAACCAACGAAGAGGCAGGCGTAGCTGGGTCCCATGCGAGGTCCCATAGCTACACCCTTAGTCTAAAGAAAGTGGGAAGAGCCAAAAGAGAAGTTATTAAGTGTGAGAACCAGTTCCGCCAACCGGAGGAGGGTAGTGGTGGTGGGGAACTGGTGAGGTCTATTATTCAGGAAGTAGCAGAGGGCTTTGAGGCCTTCTTGAGGGGGAATGGAGGTGTATAAGGATTGGACATCCAAATAGGTCATTGGACATCCATCAATAGGTCCTGCCAGCCCTTTAAGCTGCACCACACAGCAATCCCCCAATTTAATCCTAGCCTCATCACAGAACAATTTACAATGACCAATTGACCTACCAACTGGTACTGGAACTTATTTCACATAGGATCTTTCCAGCTAGCCAATGTTCCTCCTTTCAGTCACAAGAAAAGCTGCAAATCTGCACCAAAAGTTTATCTAAAGATTTCTCCCAAGTGTGTATATGTACTGTAAGCCTGCTCTAATCATTCCTTCCCGTAGATCAGAGTTCACTTACTCATTTTCTCCAAAGTCTTCCATCACTTCCTTGGTTGAATATTGATATTCTCTATTGCATAATTTCAGTAAAAGGGGAAAACATTCTGGAGTGGCTTATTCTACCTTTTTTTAATCCCTCGTTATAAGGAACCTCAACTTTGTCAGACTAATACCAGTCAGAATTTGGATCAAGCAACAGGTGGAAGTAGCATTTCCAATGCAAAATCAACCTCCTGGTCAGATATAAAATGTAGTAAGAGAACTTGCCTTAATTTATATTAGAATTGCCAGTGGTATTCTATGGTTAACATGGACATACTGGAGCAAAGGGCTTGTGTCTGTGGTACAAAATAAACTGCTGGAGGAACTCAACTGGTCAAGCTGTACCTACGGAGGGAAAGGGAGATGTGCCAAGACCTTTCATCTGGACTGAAAGGTAGAAAGAATATTTATAAAGATAAATAGGTGAAGGGAAGGACTGGAATAATAACTGGCAAGCAATGCAAGGACCCCCATCATCCAAGTTATGCTCTCTTCTCACGACTATCATCGGTCAGGAGCTCCTACACCATCAGGTCAGGAACAATTATTACTCTACAGCCATCAGGCTCCTGAACCAACGTGGACAACTTCACTCACTTCAATACTGAACTGAGTCCACAACCTACAGACCCACTTTCAAGAACTCCACAACTCATGGACTCATAATTAGTTATTTACTTGTTTATAACTTGCATAATTTGTTTTTTTTTTGACACATTGGCTTCTTGTCAGTCTTTGTTTATGTATAGCTTTTCATAATTCAGTGTATTTATTTACTTTCCTGTAAATACCTGCAAGAAAAATTAATCTCAAGATAGTACGTATATGTACTTCGATAATAAACTTTGCACCTGTGACTTCAAACTTTGAATAGGTAGATCCAGGTTAGAAAGAGTGATAGGCAGATGAAGGAGGGAAGAGAGGGGAGAGTGGAAATAGCGAGAGAGACTGGGAGGTGATAGGTGGAAGCAACAAAGGGAATCTGATAAGAAAGGAAGGTGGAGCATAGAATAGATTAAGAAAGGTGAGAACAGTAAGGATAGAGGTCCTAGTGGGAGGATTGTATGGGTGATGGGCAGATGGAATGGGTTGACGAGGGGAAGGAAACAGGGTGATAGGGTGCAGGGGATGGGTTAGATGTAAGAGGAACTGGATAGATCAGATTGAAAAAGACAAAAGAGTCAGAGTAAAAGCAGGTTACCTAAAAGCAGGCCTATTTCTGTGCATATTACTCTACAAGCCTATGACTCCTTATCCCCACCCCCATCTAGGTAAAATAAGTAGAAGATTATTATTTCTTGTACATTTGGGGTAGGTAGATAATCTTGCAAATGTTATGAAGCAAATGCAATTTTATTTAATGAAGTTAATATCAATTTGCTATTATTTCTGTCTTGACTCTATTGAAGACAATTGTGTTTAATGAGGTTGTCTTTTAGAAATTGCTGAAAAAAACATTTTTTTCCCTGTCTAGCTAATCAGTGTAACAAGATTGGCAGCTTAGGCTCATTTAGAGAATAGAATTATAAACAGATACACCGCTTAATTTCCTTCTTCTGAGAATTGCGAGATTAAATGAAGGTTCTGTTTGAAGATATTTCTCAGAATTGGTGAATTGAGAAGGAAGAACTTTGTAATGACTTAGTGATAATTTTAGTGTTCCAATGATTTTATTTTTTGAACATTCATGATTAGATTTTTCATACATATGTGATCGATCAATAAACACTCTAAAACATTCTTCAACCAGTAGAAAACATTGGTTGAATGGGAAGATAAATCAGCCATGATTGAATGATAGAGAAGATTCAATAGACCAAATGGCCTAATCCTGCCTCTATGTTGTATGGTCTTATATCCTAAAATACTGTATGTTCTATCATCCAATTTAGTTTCCTTTTACAGCTTGTAAACCAAATATACACTTAAGGAATTATACTGTAAAATCACCTGTGAAAAGCGGAGTTTGACTAACAAATCATTTATATCTTGAATTCATCTCTGAACCTAACTTTCTTCCACTGGTCAACAGTCATTGAGAAGTATTGTGTTGACCCATATTAAATGTAGCTCTGCTCATAGTATGAGGTACCATATTGAGATATAATTTGTACCTTCTGAAATTACACCTTTAATAAACAGGTTGATGGTACTATCATTGATATTTAGATTTAGATTATGATTTAGATTAGATTATGAGGACACGCAGTCCTCTTTTATTGTCATTTAGTAATGCATGCATTAAGAAATGATGTATATTCCTCCGGTGTGATATCACAAAAACACAGGACAGACCAAGACTGAAAAACTGACAAAAACCACATAATTATAACACATAGTTACAACAGTGCAACAACACCATAACTTGATGAAGAACAGACCATGGCACAGTAAAAAAGTTCAAAGTCTCTCTAATGTCCCACATCTCACACGTTGCAGGAAAGGTTACCTCTTCCTTTTCCCTCATAGGTACAGTATGTAGAGGTTCCACCTCCTCAAAAGCTCTGAGTTGTATTCTGACCTTGGGTGTGTCTATGTCAGCTTGCAAGTTCTGGTACATTGCTTGATAAGTTAATTACCGAAGGAAGTTGCCTCTTGATAGAGGTGATTTGAGTGGGGATGCAGGATTTGTATGGATGTCCCTGCTAAAGGACTCCACGATTCTAACCCAGAAGGACAATAGCTGCCTGCAGTCTTAAGAGAAAGCAATGAAAAATATCCTAACATCCAAACAGTTGGAGGCTGAGCTTCACCCTTCAGGAAATTTTTTTTTCTCCAAGCCTGCTGAATACATATACTGTATCTGCAACAACTTTTCTAGAGATCAACCAAAGATGAAAACAGTAACATAGAATATGTTTATGACTGTCTTAGATTGTCCCCCTGTTAAACTACCTGGGAGAGACACAAAACAAAGTCAAGAAACAACACTTCATATTCTGCCTAGGTGTCTACAAGCCAATGGTATGAACACTGACATTTACAATTTCAGGTAAATCTCACCCTCTACTCCCTGTTTCTGATCAAACTCCAGTCCTCCTAACTTTGGTCCTTTTTCTATGATCACATCTCCAGCTCCTCCATCACCTATTTTTGTCTGCCACCCCCTCCTGGTTCTATCCACCTGCTACCCACACGTTTCACCCACCAGAAACCCTCCTCCATATTGTATCATCTGCCCGTCATTTCTTCCCTAAATGGATCCCAATATCACCTTCCTTACTTGTTGCACTAGCAGTCTTTTTGTTCCTGTTTATCATCACTCCCCCTTCACCCTTCCCTCCCTTTCCACCTTTCTCTATCTGCTGTTCTACATGCCTCTGTCACCAAACTCCACTTCTCCCATTCTCCCACCTGGCTCCATCAGCCCATCGCCCTTCCCCTTCCCTCAACCACCAATCACCCTCTGACTCGACCCCCTCGAACTAATGGTTATCTTCCGTCTCCACGCTCAGTCCTGATGCAGGGTCTCAACCCAAAGCACCAACATTTCATTTCCCCTCACAGCCCCTCAGATACTTATTGTCTCACTGAGTTTCTCCAGGAGATGTTTTGTTGCCTCAGATTCCAGCATCAGCATTCCCTTGTGTTCTCTTGTGTTTATGTCTCTCCTGTTAAACTATCTGCTAATATTCTTGAATTTTTTGCTGCCAGGCGTGACTCAACTTAATGACGTCCTGCCCTCCAAATAAAAAGTTGCAAGTAAGTCACAAACAAGAGAAAATCTGTAATGCTGGAAATCCGAGCAACACACACAAAATACTGGAGGAACCTCAGCAGGCCAGCCAGCATCGAGGAAAAGAGTACGTCGATGTTTTGGGCCGAAACCCTTCAGCAGGACTGGGAAAAAAAGAAGCTGTGGAGTAGATTTTAAAGATGGGGGGAGGGGAGAGAGACGCGCCAGGTGAAAGGTGAAACCTGGAGGGGGAGAGATGAAGTAAAGAGTTGGGAAGTTGATTGGTGAAAGAGACAGAAGGCCGTGGAAGAAAGAAAGGGGGGGGAGGAGCACCAGAGAGAGGTAATGGAAGGGAAAGGTGAGAAAGGGAAAAGGGAATGGCAAGTGGTGAAGAAGGGGGGATCGGGGGGCATTACCAAAATTAAAGAAATCGATGTTCATGCCATCATGTTGGAGGCTACTCAAACCGAATATAAGGTGTTGTTCCTCCAACCTAAGTGTGGCCTCATCACGGCAGTGGAGGACACCATAGATAGACAAATCGGAATGGGAATGGGAAGTGGAATTAAAATGGGTGGTCACTGGGAGATCCTGCTTTTTCTGGCAGACAGAGCGTAGGTGCTTGGCGAAGCAGTCTCACAACCTACGTTGGGTCTCAATGATATATAGGAGGCCACACTGGGAGAACCGAACACAGTATATGACCCCCAAAAGACTCACAGGTGAAGTGTCACCTCACCTGGAAGGACTGTTTAGTGCCCTGAATGGTAGTGAGGGAGGAGGTGTATCTTTCCTTTCCCCCCCCCCCCACTTTCTGCTTTCTGCAGGGTTCACTCCCTACACAACTCCATTGTCAATTCATCTCTCCCTACTGATCTCCCTCCTGGAACTTATCCTCGCAAATGGAACAAGTACTAAACACCTCCACCTCTACACCTCCTCCCTCACTACCATTCAGGGCCCTAAACAGTCCTTCCAGGTGAGGCGACCCTTCACCTGTGAGTCTGTTGGGGTCATATACTGTGTTCGGTGCTCCCGGTGTGGCCTCCTGTAAATCAGAGACCTGACGTAGATTGGGAGACCGCTTCACTAAGCATCTACGCTCCGTCCACCAGAACAAGCTGGATCTCCCAGTGGCCACCCATTTTAATTCCACTTCCCATTCGCATTCCGATATGTCCATCCATGGCCTCCTCCACCATCGGGATGAGGCCACACTTTGGGTGGAGGAACAACACCTTATATTCCATTTGGGTAGCCTCCAAACTGATGGCATGAACATCAATTTCTCAAACTTCCAGTAATGCCCCCCACCACCCCTCCTTCACCATTTCTAATCCTCTTTTCCCTCTCTCACTTTATCTCCTTACCTGCCCATCGCCTCCCTCTGGTGCTTCTCACCTCCCTTTTTTTTCTTCCATGGCCTTCTGTCTCTCTCACCAATCAACTTCCCAAATCTTTACTTCATCCCTCCCCCTCCAGGTTTCACCTTTCACCTTGTGTTTCTCTCTCCCCCTACCCCCACCTTTTAAATCTACTCCTCAGCTTTTTTCTCCAGCTCTGCCAAAGGGTTTTGGATGGGAACATCCTAGATGCTGTGTGGCCTGCCAAGTTCCTCCAGCACTTTGTATGTGTTGCTGCAAGTAAGTCAGTTCTTCAAGGAATGGAATTCTTTTGCAGAATTGAATGATTGAATTGAATTGAATTGAATTGAACTGAATGATCTTTATTGTCGTTATACATAGGTACAATGGCTTCCTCTCAGGCAATTCAATAAAGATAAAAACAAGACAGTAATAGAAAAACAGTATTAAATAGATAAGTAGCCGAAAATAAGTTGCAGCAGCACCAGAATATCACAGTAATGCACGAAGTGCCATTAGTGCCAGTATTTGAGTCCATGTGTGTCCATGTGTGTGCTCACAGTTTCAGCCATTGTTCTGTGGGAGTGGTGTGATGGAAGCCACAGCTCTGGGACAGAAGCTGTTCCTCAGTCTATTTGTTCTGGCTTTTAGTGTCCTGAACTTTTTGCTGGATGGCAGCGGGTCAAACAGAGAGTGGCCCGGGTGTGTGTCTCTGGTTATGCTGATTGCTTTCCTCCTGAGTCTGCTGGAATAGATGGTGTCCAGTCCTGGGAGCTCCATCCTGACAATTCGCTGGGCCGCCTTCACCACACAATGCAGGTCTTGAATTGACATGTGATTAACAGTCGATTTGTGATCTACATAAATCCAAATGGATTCATTATACTTTCTCAGTGCCTAATCAAAGTACAAGATTCAATTATTTTTTCTCTCTCTGACAAGTCTGATAAATTCTGCCTTTCAATGCATAAGGCTTGCAGAATCATGACAGACCATAGGGATCAATACAAATGTTGGTTTGGACACTTTCCAATTTATTGTCTATCTCTCCACATTTTCTCTGTAACCATAGCTGTAACATTATATTCTGTATTCTGATATTGCTTTTCCCTCTATACTACCTAGATGTGCTTATGTTTTGAAATTATCTATATGGATGGCATGACAAACAAAGTTTTTCACTTTATCTTGGTACCTTTGACAATAATAAACGAATTACCATCTCAAAGTCTCTGACTCAGCTTTGAATAGCATCATTTGAAATGTTCAAGCCTCACACATTCCTACATGTGAATGTTCTGCCAATCCAGGGGAACTTCTTTCACACAGCCAATTCCCAATGCATTCAGTCCAGAGCCAGCAATGTCTACTGGTAATTCTTAAATCTTTCTTTGGTATTTTCCTGTCACTTCAGTGACCGCAAACACTACAATGTTTCCATCTGTGTGAACTATCACTTTTAACTATGCTTTCTTTTTAAATTCAAGTGTAATGCTTTCTGGCCATCCAATGGCATATTTAACCTAATTCATCAATAGTTCTCTGCTATTTGCTTTCACGAAACAATTATTAGTTCTACTTTGGTTATGTCAGCTTTATTCTCATTAAACTTTGCCTTACCTTATACTGATAAGGACTCAGTAGAAGGCCATTCAGCCTTTCATATCCATACTAGATCACAAGGGAGCAACCCCCTCATTTCCTTGTTTCTTCCCCCAGCAATTTCTTCTCACACATTATGCATTGTGGTCTTCACTTGCTTCCATTATGTGGTGCGAATAGTGGAAACTTCAGAAACTTTGAATGCCTTCTTTTAATTTCTTGCTTTTATTTTTTGTTTTGCTTTACTTGATGCCTCTTGATTACCCACAAACTTTGGTGATGTGGTTTTATAAACCACATACATAACACTCTTTTGCCTGAATCAGCATTCAGATGGCATACGTTTCCCTCCACGGTGCTAAAAGCCTCTGTTTAACATTTGAAAATGATGTGTTGTTTGCTTTGGAGCAGTTTGTTTTGCCGCTTGCCCCACATGCCATATGGAACAGCCGGTGTCACTTGGAAGCTCTGTATATTTCTACTTGCTCGTTCAACAGTTTAGGCAACTTTTAGTGCCATTTCTGAATAACAACTCCTTATTATCCAAATTCATTGACTGCTAACACTAACCTGTTTCTTAGCATCTGAGAGAGTGTGTTGCCAAAATTAAATTCTGTAGTAATTTCCTCAGTTTGGATAAATATTCAGCCTCTGATTTGTTAGATATTCTAGACTCTGAATAAGATTTAAACCTTTGAACACCCTTGCTTGGCTTTGGTTTAAAGATATCCAGTGACAAATCGACCATTTTCAGTGGTTCAGCTACATGGGGCCTTAGGTGAGACCATCTGTGCAATATTGCTGTCCTTAATAAAGAAAGATGTTATTGCAATAGAATCAATTCAGAGAAGGTTTACTAAACCTATACATAGAATGGGCAGGTTGTCTTAGGAAGACTGAGAGGTGGATTGAAACCTATGGTATTCTGAATGATCGTGTCAGAGTGGATGTGGAGAAGTGTTTCCTTGTGTAGGAAATTGTGCATTGGTCAGACTATACTAGGACTATTGTGAGAAGTTTTAGGCCTCTTATCTACAAAAAGATGTGCTAGCATTGGAGAGAATCCAGAGGAGGTTCACAAGACTGCTCCTGGGAATGAAAGGGTAATGTATGAGGAGTGTTTGGTGGCTCTGGGCCTGTACTTACTGAAGTTCAGAAGAATGAGGGTGAGTCTCATTGAGACTTAATGAATATTGTAAGTCCTAGAGAGAGTGGATGTGCAGAAGATGTTTGCTGTTGTGGAGGAATCTAATTAGAACAGTGATAAGGAGGAGATTCTTTAGTCAGAGGGTGGTGAATCTCTGGAACGCATTGCCATTGACAGCTGTGAAGGCAAAGTCATTGGGTATATTTAAAGAAGAGGTTGACAGGTTCTTGATTAATCCGGCATCAAAGATTACAGGGGTAAGGCACGAGAATAGCTTTGAGCAGGGGCGGCACTAAGGTGGTGCTAGCTGGTGCTATAGCACCAGCAGAAATTACAATAGCACCACCAAGAAATTAACTGAAGTTTGTCCACTCTACACTTCTGCTTACTCGTTCGTTGTCAATGTCTTGCCGTTGCTGTCCTCAGATCAGTTAAGCTGATCTAAGATCACTTAAGGTAGTGATGTCACTCACTGTCACTCACGCAAGAGATTGATAGTATACATCCAGGAGCAGATCCGTGGTCTCACGAGACTAACGGATGCCACACACACACAGACATTGTGTTTTTACAAGCTAGAATGGGCATGGCATGTGCATTATTTTGGCCAGCGTGAAAAATGGATTAATTTTTAGTGAGAAAACGACCTCATTCAGAAGAATCAGTAATGTCTCGGCCTGAGCCTGTCTTAATTGAAAGTGACATGAAATGAAATACAATGTTGCAAATGAAATACAGTGTTGGAAAGTGTATGGTTATGCACTTTGGTAGAAGAAATAAACGGGCAGATTATTATTTAAATGGGGAGCGAATTCAAAGTTCTGAGATGAACTGGGACTTGGGAGTCCTCGGGCAGGATACCCTTAAGGTTAACCTCCAGTTAGAGTCGGTGGTGAACAAGGCGCATTCACACTCATATTGGTACTCATTTCCAGAGGAATAGAGTATAGGAGCAGGGATATGATGTAGAGGTTCTTTAAGGCGCTGCTAAGACCTCACGTGGAGTACTGTGGGCAATTTTGGGCTCCTTATTTAAGAAAGGATGTACTGAAGTTGGAAAGGGTACAGAGAAGATTCACTAGAATGATTCTGGGAATGAGAGGGTTAAAATTTGAGGAACGTTTCTCCACTCTTGGACTGTATTCCTTGGAGTTTAGAAGAATGAGGGAGTCCTCATAGAAACATTCCGAATGTTGAAAGGCATGGACAGAGTGGATGTGACAAAGTTGTTTCCCATGATGGGGGGAGTCTAGTATGAGAGGGCATGACTTAAGGATTGAAGAGCATCCATTCAGAACAGAGATGCGAAGAAATTTTTTTAGCCAGAGGGTGGTGTACTTATGGAATTTGTTGCCACGGGCAGCAGTGGAGGCCAAGTCAATGGGTGTATTTAAGGCAGAGATTGATAGGTATCTGAGTAGCCAGGGCATCAAAGGTTATGTTGAGAAGGCAGGGAGTGGGACTAAACGGGAGAATGGATCAGCTCATGATAAAATGGCAGAGTAGACTCGATGGGCCGAATGGCCGACTTCTGCTCCTTTGTCTTATGTTCTTATGGTTATGCAGAAAGAAGTAAGTGGGGATGAGGACGACAGCAGTTCATCGAAGGAGTGTGAGGACAAAGTAGAGGAACAAGAAATGGAGCGCTATTCGGAAGAGAATGTGGATGAAGCTGCTCTTAGTGCTAGTGGGAATACTGTTAGCGATGTTAGCCAGCAGCCTGAGGACGGACCCCATCAGCCAGCATTGAAAAAGTACCTTTCGCTGCTTGCAACAGTTTGGCAATCAGCAAAGGAGTTTTATTTGTGGCTGATTTGACCTGTACTCCTGGCTGGAATATTCAATCACAAAAGATGCTACATTCTGCTTCGCATGCAGGCATTTCCTGTGTGGAGGACATGGGTTCCATTCTGAGTCTACCTTCACTGTCACCGGTTACCACAACTGGTAGAAAACTACAACAGCTTTCATAATCCACCACGTAGGTGCAGCTCATAAGTTTGCTATGGAGGCACGGGCCGAATTCAGATTGAAAAGACAAGACAGTTCAAGATTGGGAAATATGCTTGACAAAGGACATGCAAAGATTGTCCAAGAAAATCGTGAGTATATGAGAGCTGTGGTTGAGTCTCTATGCTATACTGCGTGCCAAGGCATTGCCCAGCGAGGACACCGGGAGAATGATCAATCTGGCAATAGGAGAAACTTTGTTGAGTTGCTCAGTGTAATTGGGAAGTTTGATAAGACTGTAGCTAAAAAATGGAGGACAATCCTGGAAATGCAAAAAACACCCACTACGATATCCAAAATGAAATTATGGGTATTATGGCAGATATGGTCAAATGTCAAATAAGTGCAGAAATCAAGGAGGCTGGACATTTTGCCATCATGGTGGATAAAAGTAAAGACTTGAGTAAAAAGGAGAAAATATCAGTGGTGGTGCGGTACTTGAATAACGAAACAGTGCTTAAAGAATTTTTACACTTCACTCCTGCAGAACGGTTGGACGCAGGGTCGCTTCTTAAAAGCATTGAACAGCCACTCGCCCAGTGTCTTATTGATAAGAACGCGTGTATAGGTCAGTGTTATAACAGGGCGGCAGTGATGTTTGGGTGCAATACCGGGGTACAAGAGCGGTTCAGGAAAGAGATCCCGCAGGCGTTATATATGCACTGCCATGCTCACAGACTTAACCTTGTTTTAGTGGATGTTGTGAGCAATGTACAACAAGTGGCCGGGTGAGTTTTTTGAAACTGTGCAGCTGCTTTACAACTTCTTTTCAAACTCTGTTGCCCACGATCTTTTCATGAAGAAACCAAGAGAACTGGAATCAACTGCATAGCCCGAGGAGTTGAAGAAATTTTCAGACACACACTGGGCATGGCAGTATACAGCTTTGTGGGCTATAAGCAAATCACTCCCTGCCATTCTAGCTACACTGCAAGATATTATGGGTAAACCAAATGCACGGAGGAAAACGGAGGCCAGGGCTGTAAATGGACTGATTGACAAGCAGTTTGCTTTACTCCTCACTCTGTTTGAGGATTTATTCCGAGTCACCAAGTTCATGTCAGACCAGCTACAATCTCCCAGTTTGGAGCTTTCATCTGCTGTGGACTTGGCTCAGTCTATTATCGATGCACTCTCAGCAAAACGGGGAGAGGAATCATGGAGTGAAATTCAGGCAAGAGCTGGGGACCTGTGCGTCAAGGCTGGTATACAGAGCAGAACACATGAAAGGAGACAGGCCCAGCCACCCCGCCGCCTACATGATTTTGTTGTTGAGGCCCAAACTGAACGCACACCTGTCACATCCTCTGATGACCTTCACAAGCACTGTTTCTATGCAGTTGTAGACAGACTTCTGACTGAATTGAAAAGATGGTTCTTAGTTGAGACTGGGGGTGTTCTGACTGGAGTCTCAGCATTGAGTTCCAAACACAAGTTCTTCCTAGACAAGAATTGCCTTTGGCCAATGGCCCAATACTATAGAGTGACTGAAGTGAACCTGACTGCAGAGCTACATCGGGTTCGGAGTCTGCTGGAGACAAAACAAAAGCAAGGACAGGCAGTGAATGACACAGTGGTATTTCTAGCTCTAATGAGACCCTATTGTGATGCATTTATAGATTTATACAAACTAATCTGCATTATCACTGACTACCTGTGACATCTGCCTCATGCAAAAAGAGTTTCTCTTGCCTCAGACGTCTCAAAAACTACCTAAGGAATAGCAACGGCGATGCTCAGAACAGCAACTTGACCCTGTTGGGCATAAACAGCCGGAGGACCAAAGCACTTGACATCCAGAAAATCATTGATGCTTTCACCACCAATCACAACAACAGAAGGATTGTGCTTCTCTGGAAACAGCAATTGTGAGTGCAGTTGATTTTTATAAAAATTTGGCCAAGACTAACACATTATTATTATTATTATTATTATTTTGTGGTGGATACCC
Source organism: Mobula hypostoma (assembly GCF_963921235.1). Classification (NCBI taxonomy): domain Eukaryota; kingdom Metazoa; phylum Chordata; class Chondrichthyes; order Myliobatiformes; family Myliobatidae; genus Mobula; species Mobula hypostoma. The sequence goes on along the minus strand of NC_086102.1, from coordinate 29,219,908 downwards.
CATAGTCCTTATGTTTCCTGCAAATCCTAAACTATTACATTTACTGCTATTGAGCCTATTGGTTTTGCTTAGACTTCCAAGTGGTGATTCTGTTGATTTTTGTTTTAAAACAATAGTCGAATTAATTGAGGTATTGCATGGTCAGAGTATGATTTGCCCAACTCCTGGTAAAGCCTTGCATCTGTTGTTTGCCTTATTTGATTTTAGTAACAGTGTATCTTTTGGCATTGTCTGTCTATGTAATGCAAATAGCAGTGGACATTGTGGGATAGTGTTGTGCTTTTCAGTTGAAAAGCACGCTTTTGACGCTGATTGTGGGATTGGTGCGTGATTCACGTTGTGCGCTGTGGGTCGGATGCTCTGTTGGTTTGTTTGTTTATGTTCCGTGTAGCTCAGGTTGTCTCCGATGCTGTTGACACTGTCACAGTTCACTTCTATATCATATCTATCAATTGCTGTTGCTTGTGAATCAACAGAGGCATTTATAGAAGGCACATAATGTTTGAAACTGACTTTTGAATGCCACACGTCTGGCCTTGCGAATACATATTACCATACAGTACATCCCTCAGCACCATCACTGAATAATTCAACCCCACTGTAGCACCAGCAAGAAAAAATCTCTAGCACCGCCGCTGGCTTTGAGAGTTTAAAGTTGGAAGAACCTGAGATGTGGTGCCAGGAAAATAAACTCTTCCTTAATGTCAACAAGCAACAGAGATGGTTATTGACATCAGGAGAACTTGCACCACTCAGACACCCCTTTCCATCGGCAGCATAGCAATGGAAACTGCGAGCAGTTGCAAATTCCTGGGAATGCACATCGCACACAACCTCTCACGGTCCCAGAGCACATCCTACACAGTCAAGATAGCTCATCAATGCTTCTGCTTTCTGAGAGGGCTGAAGGGAGCTGGACTTCACATATCCATAATCATTTCATTCTACAGATGCACAGTAGAGGAGATCTCAGCAAACTGCATCACTGTTTGTTACAGAAACAGCACTGCAGCAGACAGGAGGCCTCAGCAGTGGGTAGTTAAACCTGCACAATGCATCTCCAGCACCAGTCTACCCATCATCAAGGACATTTATGCAGAAAGGTGCCAGTATCATCATAAATAATCCCACACACCCTGCTCATGGACTGTTTGTCCCACTCCCATCAGCGAGGAGGCTACGTAGCGTCCATGCCAGGACAACCAGATTCAAAAACAGTTACTTACCCCAAGCAGTGAGGCTGATCAATGCCTCCACCCACTAATTTCATCACTATTTTATTATTTCCTGATAATCACCTAATATAGAGCTTAATGTCACTTTACCGACATACAATCAATCTATGTATATAAGTTAACACAAGAAGCTCTGTAGGTACTGGGGACACACAATGCTGGAGGAACTCAACGAGTCAGGTAGCATCTATGGAAATCAATAAACAGTCCACCTTTCAGGCCAAGACCCTTCTCCAGGACTGGAAAAGAAGGAGGAGGCACCAGAGTAAAAAGGGTGGGGGTGGGGGAGAAGAAGAAGGATAGCTAGAAAGTAACACACATCAAAGTTGCTGGTGAACACAGCAGGCCAGGCAGCATCTATAGGAAGAGGTACAGTTGACGTTTCAGGCCGAGACCCTTCGTCAGGACTCACATTCCAACATTTTGAAATGGGAATGGGAATCAGAATTGAATTGGTTGTACACCGGAAAGCTCCATTTTTGGGAAATGGAGTTTTTATCTTATGTATTTATATTTATTGTTTTTGTGATCATCAACTTTTGTGTTTTTTTGTGCTGCATCGGATCTGGAGTAACAATTATTTTGTTCTCCTTTACAATTGTGTACAGGAAATGTCATTAAACAATCCTAAATCTTGAATCTTGAATCTCATCCTGCACTGGTCAATTTTCACCTTTTATTGCTGCTGTTTCACATATTTGTGCAACAGCTTGTTTTATTATAATAATGCCAGTAGTATTATACAGTAACATGCACCTCACAATTTATGTCAACCTGTCAATCTTCAGGCCATTCCACACAGGGACGTGGTAATATTTTTCTGCTACTGTAGTTGCTGGATCATAACTATATGTGCTGTGTATGATTATACAGGTAGGTTTTTTTTTTGCAACTTTACTGCAGAGGAATGATGTTTTGTTTTGTCTGTTTACATATATAGTTAAATGACAAATTTGAACTTGAAAGACAGAGATAAGATGAAATTTTAATTGTCTGAATCTTGTAAGTCTTCAGAATTGTCTTTAAAAGTCTATAAGAATGGCTACTGATGAGACTTAATGCTGTCAGGACACAGACTGGAAAACAAACAATAAGGATAGGTGATTAAGATGGATATATTTGATTGAATAATTTGGTTTTTCTTATCCACACTTTTTTTTTTGTTCATTCAGGGAATATGGTTTTGCTAGCTGAGAAGGCTGTGCTGAGCTGCCTTCTTGAACTGCTGCAAAGTCAAGGTCAAGTTTATTGGCATACGAGCAAGTACATGTGTGCACAGGTGCAATGAAAACCTCGCTCGCAGCAGCATCACAGACACATAACATCATATAAGTAGCATTCACAAAATTATATACAGTTTTTCAAGAGAGAAGGTATTTAAAACAAAAATAGCAAGTCCACTTTAGTGCAAAGTGATCAAAGTGGTTATAGTGTTGTTAAACTGTAGTGATTAGGGCTTTGCTGGCTGGATCAAGAACCTAATGTTGAAGGAAAATAGCTGTTATTTATTTGCTTATTGAGAAACAGTACAGAGTAGGTCCTTTGAGCACACTGCGCAATTTAACCCCAATTTAAACCTAGCCTAATCACAGGACAATTTACAACGAGCAATTATCTTCTCAGCCAGCACATTTGTGGACTGGGGAGGAAACTGGAGCACCTGGAGGAAACCCTTGAGGTCACGGGGAGAACGTACAAACTCCTTCGAGACAGCAAAGGGAATTCAGCCTGGGTTGTTGGTAGTGAAAGCATTGTGCTGATCACTACACTACAGTGCCACTTCTTGTACCTAGTGGTGTGGGACTTCAGGCTTCTGTACCTCCTGCCTGATGGTAGCAGTGAAAATTTGGCATAGCCCACGTGGTTAGGATCTTTGATGATAGATGTTGCCCTCTGGAGGCAGCACCTCCTGTAGATACCACCACTGGTGGGGAGGGACGTGCCCATGCGCATGGGGACACTGCTCTCTGTATTTACTTTCAATCCTGCACATTCGAATTGCCATACCAGACCATGATGTAACCTGTCAAGATAATTTCTACAGCACACTTGTAGAAGTTTGCTAGAGTGCTTCGTGTTCAGGCTGAAGCTCCTTAACCTCCCAAGAAAGTAAAGATGCTGCTTAGGCAAGGTCCTAGACCTGCTACAATATGCCTATGACCACAATATGTCCCCAGTGGATACATTCTCACTGGCTCCCTACTTGGATCACGGGGCCAATAGCAATACCTACATCAGTTTATTCATTACAACTCAGCACCATCATACCATCAGTACTAACCAAGAAGCTGCAAAACCAGCACTTGTGTAGCTCTTCTGTAACTGGATCCGTGACTTCCACACAGTCAGTGCGGATTGGAAATACCATGGGGTGCTTGGGAGTGTAGCAGTTAGCATGATGCTATTACAGTTCAGGACATTCCGGAGTTTGGAGTTCAATTCCAGCACTGTTCTGTAAGGAGTCCCTGTACACCCTCCCCATGGGCTTTCTGCAGGCCCACCAGTTTCCTTTCACTGTCTAACAATGTGCTGGGTAGGTTAATTGCCATTGTGACTAGGCTGGGGTTAAATTGCCGTTGTGATTAGGCTAGGGTTAAATTGGGGGCTGGAGAATGGTGCAGCTCAATGGGCCAAAGGGTCTACTCTGTGCGGTATCGCTAAATTGTTAACATCTCCTTGCTGACAATCAACACTGGTTCACCTCAGCTATGTGTGCTTAGCTCACTCCTGTAATATATCTACACCGATGACTGTGTGGCTAAGCATAGTTCAAATGCCATCTGTAAATTTGTCAATGACACAACTTTTGGTGGCTGAATTTCAGATTTGGACAAGGAGGCATTCAGGAGCGAAAGAGATCAGCTGGTAGAGTGGTGTCGCAACAACAATCTCACAATCAATGTCCGTAAGACCAAGGAATTGATCGTGGGCTTCAGGAAGGGGAAGTTGAGGAAAAATATGCCAGTTCTCATCAAGGGATCAGCAATGGAAGGGGTGAGCAGCTTCAAGTTCCTGGGTGTCATTGACTCTGAAGATCCATCCAACATCTCGAAGGAATGAGAGCAGCAATATTTCATTAGGATTTTGAGACTTGGTATATCACTAAAGACTCTTGCAAATTTCTACAGTTGTAACATGGAGAGCATTCGAACTTGTTGCATTACCATCGTGTGGAGGGGTCACTGCACAGGACCGGAAAAAGCTGCAGAAAGTTACAAACCCAGCCAACTCCATCATGGGCTCTAGCTTCCGCAGCTTCAAGCACATCTTCAAAAGACAATGCTTCAAAAAGGCAGCATTGATCATTAAGGACCCCTAACAGCCAGGGTATACCCTCTTCTCATTGCTATCATCAGGGAAGATGTACTGGAGCATAAAGATGCACACTTAACATTTTGGGAACAGCTTCTTCCCCACCACCATCTGATTTCTGTAGGGACAATGAGCCCATGTACACTACTTCAGTTTTTTTTCGCTTTCCTTGCTCTATTGTGAACTACATATTTAATTTATTATATATACTGTGGAGAGCATACATTTCTTATTGTAATTTTATAGTTTTATTAGTATTATGCATTGCATTGTGGTGGTTGTCCACCACGTCCAACGATGACAGGAAATGTATGCAGGAGAGGTTTTAAAGTGGAAAAACCATTACACTGGGGCAATTTCAGTCTCTTGACCACAGAGTCTGGGCCCAGTGGTATGAATAAGTGTCACAAACTGGCATCTTCCTTAGTTGCAGTGGATGACCATGTTGTCTACTGTGCCTTGCCGTGCCCCTGGCTCTCCGTGGATTGTTGCAGTACAGCCTTCCCACCCATTAGACCTCGCTGTAGCTCTCATCCGCCCAGTCCACTGGAGCAGACTTTGCATGCTAGGACAGACATGTGGTCACCGAGCTACGAAGCTGCCAGCTACTCTCACCTAGTTTTGCCTTCCTGTCAGAGTGGTGTATCGGGCTGTGGCTGTTGTCACATGCAAACAGCATGTTTAGAGCCCCAGGTGAGAGCTGAGCGTCTTGTGGGGACCAAGTGTCACTGAGCTGCCCTGGAATAGACTTGACTAGCCCCTCCACCAGAGGTGCTACCCCTCCCTGGATGCCCCATTTGCAATGTACTGCTGCCACAAAGCAACAAATTTCACAAAGTATGCCCATGACATTAAACCTAATTCTGATTCTGATGCTGGTGTGCTCTCTTTATGATTGCATCCATGGACGGGGCCAGGGACAAGTCATCTGGTATGTTAAAGCTGCTGACTCTCTCCACCAGCGACTCGCCAATGTAGACTGGAGCATATTTGCCCTCGTTCTGCTTCCTCTATTTATCAATTAGCTCTTTAGTTTTGCCAACATTAAGCAAAAAGTTGTTGTTCACCACTTAAAATCATGTCCTATTCACTCCAGTCAGGTGACTCACTCTCACCTGTGATTTGTCCAACAACAGTGGTGTCCTCAGCAGAGTTGAAGGTGGCATTAGAGTTGTGCTTAGCCACACAGTCATGAGTGTTCAGAGAGTAAAGCAGAGGTTTAAGCATGTAGCCTTGAGGTGCAGCTATGTTGTTGGTCAGTGCGGAGGAGATGATGTTACCAGTCTTCACTAACAAGAGGTCTGCCGATGAGAAAACCAGATCTCCAGTTACTGAAGAAGATCCCGAGGCCTGTACCCTGAAGCTTGATGATGAGCTTGGAAGGGATAATTGTGTTGACCACTGAGCTCTGACCAATGGACAATGAGTTCCTGTTGTCCAGATAGTGCAGAGCAGAGTGAAGATCCAGAGAAATCACATCAGCTGTTGACCTATTGTGGTGACAGGCAAATTGGAGCAAATCCAGGTCTTCTTAAAGACAGCAGTTGATTCATGCTATAACCAACCTCTCGAAGCTCATCTTTACAGTTGATATAAATGCTACTGGACAGAAATCATTGATGCAAGTTGAAATTCTCTTCTTGGGCACTGGTATCTTTTTAAAGCAGATGGGAAACTTAGACTGCAGAAGCAAGAAGTTGGATATGTCTGTAAATACTCCAACCAGTTGGTCCACATGGACGTTTTATACTCAGCCATCTGAATCACACACATTTCATGAATTCACCCCCTAGAGGATGCCCAGATATCAGCCTCAGACACTGAAATTACAGGGTCATCTGGAGATGTGGGGTTTATGTGTGGGTGTCACACTTCTCCCTATCAAAGTGTACAGAAAAGGCATTCGTCTCAACCGAAGCACTAGATCATTGTCGCTTACGCTATCACATCTCACCCTATATGAAGTTCCTCTGTGCAACCCCTGCCAGACCTGCTGAGTGTCCATCTGTGAATCTAGTTTAGTCTGAAGTTACCTCCTTGCACACATAATGGCCTTCTGGGGGTTGTAACTGGACTTCTTAAATGATTCTGGGTCGCCAGTCCTAAACACAACAGATCCAGCCCTCAGCAGATTATGAATCTCCCGGTTCATCTAGAAACATAGAAACATAGAAAATAGGTGCGGGAGTAGGCTATTCGGCCCTTCGAGCCTGCACCGCCATTCAGTACGATCATGGCTGATCATCCAACTCAGAACCCTGCATCGGCCTTCCCTCCCATACCCCCTGATCCCTTTAGCCACAAGGGCCATATCTAACTCCCTCTTAAATATAGCCAATGAACTGGCCTCAACTGCTTCCTGTGTCAGAGAATCTAAGGATTCTGGTTGGGGAAAATGCAGAATGTTTTTGTAGGTACACACTCATCCACGCATCTCCTTATAAAATAAATGGCAACTGTGGCATATTCATGTAGATCCTTGAACATGGTCCAGTCCACCAACTCAAAGCATCCCAGATTTGCTCATCTGCTTCTGCACCTAACTTGTTATGAAACAACCTGCATGGTATTCAGCTTCTTGAATGCTGTTGAAGCTGCACTAACTCAGGGAAGTTGAAAATATTCCATTGTGGCCCGACTGGTGGCACAATGACATCTGCGCTGGACCCAGGAGCGGAGGTTCCCGGGTTCGAATCCAGTCGGGGCCGCTCCCGAGTATGTTTTCCATCCATGCCGGGTTGAGTGTCAAGATCGCAACTCAACCTCGTAAAAGAAAAAGGGAAAAATATTGCAAAAATGTCTGTGTGAGGAGTGGAGCGCCACACAGTCTCTCTCTCTCTCGCTCCGCGCCTTGTATAAAGCCATGAAAAAGACATCATCACGGATGCACGCACGCACACACAGACTCGCATGCATGCAAAAAAAAAGAAAATATTCCATTGCACACCTGATGAGTTTTTAAGATGGCATACAGGCTTTGGGGAGTTAGGAAGTGAGTTACTTGCTACAGGATTCCTAGCCTCTAATCTGCTATTGATTTTACAGCAACTTCTGTTCTTAATCTATGGTAACCCTCAGGGATATTGATACTGGGGGATTTAGTGATGGTAATATTTCCACTGTACTGTCACCAACCTGCCATTAAGAGATTCCGTTCAAGGGAACAGAGGGGATAACAAAGCATTATGAACTCCAGGGATATCAGGGCACTGACTGTGTCTGTAATGACTCAATGTAAGAGATTCCAGACTCTTGTTCTTTACCCAGATCCCAACAAATTATTGCAACACACACAAAATGCTAAAGGAACTCGCAAGCCAGGTAGCATCTATGGAAAAAAGTAAACAGTCAATGTTTCAGTCCGAGGCCCTTCATCAGAACTGGAGAAGAAAAGATGAGAAATCAGCCCACAAATTATTGATCAATTTGCTATTACTCAGGCAAAACACCACACTAGCAAACGATGAACGAGCAGGAAAAGCTGTGAATGCCATAGACAGCTGTGGCAGTCAAGTCACTGGGTATATTTAACGCAGAGGTTGATAGGTTTTTGATTGGCAAGGATGTCAAAGGTTACGAGGAGAAGGCTGGAGAATGGGGTTGAGAGGGGGGTAGCAACTACCTGAAAGCAAACTAAATGTCGCTGAAAATGCTAAGTGAGGGAGTACTGCAGTGTATGATGCACTGAATTTCAAGCCAAAAAGTACGTTTAATCCTTTAGATTAGATTATGAGGACATGCAGTGCTCTTTTATTGTCATTTAGTAATGTATGCATTAAGAAATGATACAATGTTTTTCCAGAATGTTATCACAGAAACACATGACAAACCGACTTAAAAACTGACAAAAACCACATAATTATAACATACAGTTACAACAGTGCAAAGCAATACCATAATTTGATAAGAACAGACCATGGGCACAGTAAAAGTCTCAAAGTCTCTCGGAAGTCCCATCATCTCACGCAGACGGTGAACCTCCAGCGCCGCAAACTTGCCGATGCAGCATCCTGAAAGAATCCAACCACAGTCCAACTCCGAGTCCGTCCGAAAACTTCGAGACTCTGACCAGCTCTCTGATACCGAGCACCGAGCACCATCTCTGCCGAGCGCTTCGACCCCGGCCCCGGCAACAGGCAATAGGCAAAGCTGAGGATTTGGGGCCTTCCCCTCAGGAGGTTCTCGATCGCACAGTAGCAGCGGCAGCAAAGCGGGTATTTCAGAAGTTTCTCCAGGTATTCCTCCGTGCTTCTCACGGCTGCCTCCATCAAATCAGGATTATGCATGGCCCCCTAGTTAATACATATCGATATCATTCGGAACGGCCGCATGCGCTGCGTTGCGCTGGCATCTTCTCCTCCCTCCTCAATAAAATCCTTTATTACAAACCAACAATAAAAATCTTTTGACTTTTCTGTGATTCATGCCAAACAAAAACGAGCATAATTGGATCAAACTCAAACAAAGACGAGTGGTCAAAAAAAAATATACACTCCCTACTGACCTCCTCTCCTTGCCGCCATGCAGGTGAACAGGTGGCTATATTCACTTATTTCTAATGCCACCCAATCCGGTGTGCCATCCCTTAACCATTACCCAAACCCGTGTGACATATTACCTTAACCCAGAGTGAGGACGTGCAACACAAATACTATACAGACAATAAGTAGGCACATGTCTATTACAAGGGATAATAAATCTGCCTTGGTTAAATGGCAGCGAAGACTCGATGAGCTGAATGGCCTAATTCTGCTTATGGTCTTAAATGCTGGAAATAGGAAACATAAGGGCTGAAAGATCTTGAAAAAGTAGATGCGGAGAGGATGTTTCCTATGGTGGGAAAGTCTAAAACCAGAGAACACAGCCTCAGAATAGAGGGGTGTCATTTTAGAACAGAGATGAGGAAGAATTTCTTTAGCCAGAGGTTGGTGAATTTATGGAATTTGTTGCCACAGGCAGCTGCAGAGCCAAGTCCTTATCTATATTTAAGGCAGAGGCTGATAGATTTTTGTTTGGTCAGGGCATGAAGGGATACGGGGAGAAGGCAGGAGATTGGTGCTGAGAGGAAAGTTGCATCAGCCATGATGAATTGGCAGAGCAGACTTGATGGGCCAAATGGCCTAATTGTGCTCCTATATCTTATGGTTTTATGGTCTAAAATGCAGACTGGTGAGGGGACTAGATAGTAATCATTTCAGGTGTTGTTTTGCTAGGAGATGCTGATCACCCCCAGCATGTATATCTGGCATTTTCCATTTCTGCATAAAGCGTTGAGAGTCCAGCAACAGACACTTTGTTCAAGGGAAAGGAGAATTGTTCTTATCAATAGTTGGTAGAAATACATAGATCCAGAGATGTTTAAAATAGACCCATATGTGATTGAAGCTACTTCCTTCACAAATAAAATGGTATTTATTAAAATGTCCTCTACTATTATTAACATATGCATTAAGCTTAGAATTTGTTTTTGAGGTCAGCAAAGAAGTGCTAATGTTTCTGCAAACATTTTCACAAACATTTCCATTTGTGTCATAAATGTTACAATTACAATAACCACCCAATGCTATAAATTATTTATTCCTATATGAGTTTGTTACCTGGCAATTGTTTTAAGCCAACTTTTAACTCTAGATTTTGCTGTTTTTGAAAAATGCCACACCCAAAGCATCTCACAGTTTTGCAGCATACATTTTCAGCAGAGGAATGATGTCAAAAAATTTGCATTTTCATCAGGAAACAAGACAAAAAGTAGCATCAATTGGCACCTTGTTGAGCACTCCCGGTTTGTTTTACATGGCATGAGCTGTGTCTCAGAACTGATTGTAGTGCATCTGAGTTATAAAAGTAGTAATGAACTTAAATTCCATGGAGACATAAGAGACTGCAATCTGGAGCACACACAGAAAGCTGGAGAAACTCAATGGACCAGACAGCATCTATAGAGAGGAATAGTCAACTTTTTGGATTCACTGAATTCCAGGAAAAAGACCAAGTACTCTGAACTGGCAACTGAAGCTGCCCAGAATGGCTGGAAGACCAAGATTTTCCCTGTAGACGTGGGATGCAAGGGATTCGTTGCTACATCTACGACCAGTCTATGGAAGAAGATGGGGGTGAGGGGTCACTCCCTCCAACAAGCAATCAAGTCCTTCTCAAATGCAGCAGAAGAAAGCAGCAATTGGATTTGGATTAAAAGGAAAGACAACAACTAGGCTGCAAGATGAAGACAGGAGGGTATAGAACTGAGGGGGGTGTATCTGGGATGCCAAGTAGCACTATTGAGCCCTCTGGAGATGTCGTAGGCTTATCAACGAAATGTCTAAGAAAGAGGGTGCCCACCTGATGACCCCGATGACATACCTACCTTCCTTGTCACCACTCCAAACCCACTGCCAACATCGAGAGTGCCAACTTACCATAGGGGTTGAAACATCAAGTCCTAGTAGCTGTACTACTCTCCTCAAAGAGCATGTCACACAAAAATGTTCTTGAGATGAATGCTCGAAAGATAAAGCTCCTAGTTCTTCAGTTTTCCACTGCACAATCGCTAGTGTACTTTCCCCAATTCTGATTCTGATTCGAGTTCTGAGTAATCATCCTTCCTGTCTTAGTACCAGTACTCCTCTTCCTTGTGGTCTTTTTCCCAGAAGCATGAGAGAGAAGAAGAAAATCAGCTCTCAATTACATTTGGAAAAAGGCCGCCTTAAGGATTTAAAAGTATTTGTAGTCATAAAGCCTCGAAGAAATATAGAAAATAATTAACAATTAAGAAATACATAATATCCGCTGTGAACTTCGTTTGAAACCCTTCTCAGTGAGCATTTCTGAATTGCATTTGTTCCTTTTGAATATCGGATGTCATTTCAAAAAATGATGCAAAATAATCAATTTTATTTTGCTGTTGAAGAGAATCAAAATGAATTATAAATGCAATCCTGTAAATGATGGAAGGAAGTGATGGGGAAAGTACATTTACATTCAATTATCATGACTCCTCATGCAAATTAATTGTGTCAATGTTGGGGAAAATCCCAGCCTTCAGTCACTCCAACTTCAGCTCATCCCTGTTTAACTGCGCTATGAGGGCACATGACAGCTTTCAGATACAAGCTCTTCCTGCCAGATCTGCATCTAATTAAGCTCCATGTTAAGGAGGAAAATTGTAGGGCTCTAAGCGTGTGGTAGAGCAAAGAAGCCTTTGAATGAAGATCCATAATTCTTTGAAAGTGGCATCACAGATAGACAGGGTCATAAAGAGAGCTTTTAGCACGTTGGCCTGCACAGAGTACAGGAGGTGGGATATTATGCTGAAGGTGTGCAAGACATTGTTGAGGCCTAATTAGGAGTATTGTGTGCAGATCTGGCCAACTATCTGCAGGAGAGATGTCATTAAGCTTGAAAGAGTGCAGAGAAAATTTACAAGGATATTGCCAGCATTTGACAGCCTGCGAAATAGGGAAAAGTTGAAAAGGTTAGGACTTTATTCCCTGGAGTGAAGGAAAATGAAGGGAGATCTTGTAATGGTATACAAAATTATGAGGGGTACAGATAGGAGGAATGCATGAATATTTTCCTCTTATTGGTGTAACAAGAACTGGAGCTCACAAGTTTAGGGTGAAAGGTGAAATATTTAAGGGAAATCTGAGGGAGAAACTTCTTCGCACATAGGGTAGTGCGAGTGTGGAACGAACTGTCAGCAGAAGTGGTTGGTGCGGTTTCATCTGTAACATGGATAGGTTTATGGATGAAAGGGATATGGAGGACCATGGTCTAGGAGCAGGAGATGATACTAGGCAGAACACCAGGTTGACACAGACTACATGGGCTGAAACACCTGTTTCTGTGCTCTGGTACACTATGACTCTATGACTATGATGTTGGAGGACCAACAATACAATTCCAAATCAGAATAGTATACAGACTGGAAAAGCACTTGTAACTGTCAGTGTCCCCATGCACCTGCTCCCCTACCCCTGACTTGGTTGGAAGAAGTTAGAAGAGCAACAAGTTGCATCTCCATCTGGCTGAGCTTCAGACCAGAAATCCCTGCAAAGGACTAAGAACACTGCTGAGAGGATCATAGATGTCTCCCTATCATCAGTCAGGGTCATTTATCAGGAGCATTGTGTATTATTAAGGGCCTCATTCAACTATCCAGCATCCTCTTTGACTTTATACCATATTCCTACTGGGGTGGCGGGAGGATGGAGTGAGAGCAGATGTGCGTGAAATGGGCGAGATGGAAATAGGGTTCCCCTTGTCCTCACCTACCATCCCACCAGCCTCTGGGTCCAACATATAGTTCTCCGTAACTTCCGCCACCTCCAACGGGATCCCACCACTAAGCACATCTTTCCCTCCCCCACCCACTTTCCACAGGGATCGCTCCCTACGCGACTCCCTTGTCCACTCGTCCCCCCCATCCCTCCCCACCGATCTCCCTCCTGGCACTTATCCTTGTAAGTGTAACAAGTGCTACACATGCCCTTACACTTCCTCCCTTACCACTATTCAGGGCCCCAGACAGTCCTTCCAGGTGAGGCGACACTTCACCTGTGAGTTGGCTGGGGTGATATACGGCATCCAGTGCTCCTGATGTGGCCTTCTATATTTTGGCGAGACCTGACGCAGACTTTGAGATCATTTCGCTGAACACCTACGCTCTGTCTGCCAGAGAAAGCAGGATCTCCCAGTGGCCACACATTTTAATTCCACGTCCCATTCCCATTCTGATATGTCTATCCACGGCCTCCTCTACTATAAAGATGAAGCCACACTCAGGTTGGAGGAACAACACCTTATATTCCATCTGGGTAGCCTCCAGCCTGATGGCATGAACATTGACTTCTCAAACTTCCGCTAATGCCCCACCTCCCCCTCGTACCCCATCCATTATTTATTTATATTCACACATTCTTTTTCTCTCTCTCCTATTTCTCCCTCTGTCCCCCTCAGTATACCCCTTGCCCATCTTCTGGTCTCCCATTTCTTTCTCCCTAGGCCTCCTGTCCCATGATCCTCTCATATCCCTTTTGCCAATTAACTGTCCAGCACTTGGCTCTATCCCTCCCCCTCCTGTCTTCTCCTATCATTTCGGCTCTCCCCCTTCCCCTCCCACTTTCAAATCTCTTACTAGCTCTTCTTTCAGTTAGCCCTGACGAAAGGTCTTGGCCCGAAATGTCGACTGTACCTTTTCCTATAGATGCTGCCTGGCCTGCTGCGTTCACCAGCAACTTTTGTATGTGTTGCTTGAAATTCCAGCATCTGCAGATTTCCTCATGTTAACAATCAATGAGCTAATTTTAAGAATTGATCAACTGATGCTTTGAAAAACATTTATGTTTTATATTATTTTCATATTGATAGTCACTGATGCATTAATGAAAGTCAGAAGAGTGGCTGGGAACAACACAGGTGCCATACCAACTTCACGGGCTTCGACATTTTTCTAGCAACAATTTTCTTTCTCTGAAAACCCAATTGAACATTGGTACATTTATAAGGTGTTATTTTCACCACTGCAATGATACTAAGTCTTACAGATGCCGATATTAATCCTAAAGTCATATCTTGCAAAAAGTAAGCAGTAGTAGGAAAGAGACATTTAATTTTTGATAATTGTCCTTTGCTTCACTTGTGACCTTTGTTAATTCATTGACTCATTAAAAAAATAGAGAAAGAAGCATTTCATTCATTGAACCTACTTGTCGGCGTTGAGCAAATCATTCACGATTAGCACTTAGTCCAATTCTGAGTAGACAGACCACATAAATGGAAACAAAGAATTAATTAGATCCACCCACCCATAATAGGTTCAGCACTGTCAACCACCATACTGAACTTGTATTGGAGAATGGGAACCACTGCCCAAATAAGGCTTTCTACTAACCTACAATTTTCCACGTTGCAATCAAAAAATGGAGATTAAGCACTGTGACAACTGTTAGATATCATGTAACACATACACAATGCTGAACGAACTCAGCAGGTCAGGCAGCATCTAAGGAGAGAAATTAGCAGCTACTGTTTCAGACCAAGACCCTTCACCAGGACTCTTCACCAGGATAACTAGGTTCTATTTATCTTGTTGATCTTCAAGGTTTTTGGGACTCAGAAGTGTGCCATCTTCCATGTTGAGCGGAGTATTCTGCTAATGCTCCTGGCGTATCCTGAAACCATTATTAAACATTATGCACATTATTATAGACCATTATACACTTGGAAAAGGGTTCCATATTTCCCACCCTCCCCCACCTTCTTTATAGGGCCTCTGTCCCTTCCCTCTTCAGTCCTGACGAAGAGTTCCAGCCCAAAACGTCGACTCATCGTTTCCACGGATGCTGCCCGACCTACTGAGTTCCTCCAGCGTGTTGTGAGTGTTACTTCCATATTTCTTGTAGGGTTCAGTGGTGAAATCCATTTTTCTTATCTCCTGACTCACCACGGAATCTACACTCATGAATTCAGCAGACACTCCGCAGGAGTGAAACATTGAAGGCTTGATCCATTTAACTTAGTTGCTAGTTTATTGGTTTATGCTGTGGGTTTACTGCTGGGCCTATCTTTTACCTTTATTTTCTCATCCAATGTTAAACATGACATCTGGGGAAAAGTTCATGCTGGCGCTGGACTGTGCTTGTTCACTTTCATAAGGATTTATTCAGTTGGGGTTGGACATTGGGGTCTGGAGAACGACGGGATGGTGGAAGGGAGCAAGTGCTACAGAGAAAGAGCAGAAGAACAGGGTGCTGCATCCTAATGGGTTATGGGAACACTTTTACCTAAACTTGCACTGCCTCAGTACAATGTCCCCTGCTGGAGTCACGAGCAGAGCCCCAAACCTGAAGGTGGATAGCAACACCTTTGGCTATGACCCTTTGAGTCTTATGTCATATGACACTCCAGGCTCCAGCATCAGTGACTCTTCTGAATTTTCAATTTAAAACTAATTACTCTTCACCTCATTTCGCCTATCACTTGCCAGCTTGTACTCCTTCCCTACACACCCGCACCACCCCCCCCCCCACCCCCACCACTTTCTTATTCTGGCTCTTTGCTCCTTCCTTTCCAGTCCCAATGAAGAGTCCCATTTTTTCATTTCCATAGATGCTGCCTGAGCTGCTGAGTTCCTCCAGCATTTTGAGTATGTTGCTCTGGATTTCCAGCATCTGCAGAATCTTTTGTGTTTATGAATAGTGAATGAAACTAACCACACCAGTTCAGGAGCCTGATGGTTATTACTACTACTACTACGTTGACTCAGGCCTAGGGGGCCGGCGTTGGGCACGATGACGGACTCTCCACTTCTCCCTCTCCCTCATCAGTGTGTTCAGTTCATCTACATTAGCCGCGCCGCTGTCTTCTAGCAGTGTGTTGACCATAGTCTTGGGGGGGCGCCCAGGGTTCACCCTCCCGTGCTTGGGCTCCCATATGATGACTTGGCTGGCAGGTAGCTCAGGGTGGCATAGACAGTGCCCCGCTAGTTGCAGTCTTCTCGCCTCGATTTTAGTGGAGAGCATCGGTAGGTCGTCAGAGAGCTCGAGGTTCGTCATGTGCTGTTGCCAACACATGTCAAGAGCCTGATGGTTGGTGGGTAATAACTGTTCCTAAACCTGGTGGTGAGGGACTAAATGCTTCTGTACCTCCTGCTTGATAATAGTGAACTGCTTTCTCGTGCCTATGCTCAATATAAATGTGCTCAATAGTGAGGAGGGCTTCCCATGTGATAAACGGGGCTGAATCCACCACTTTCTGAAGCTTTGTAAGTTCATGGGCATTGGTGTTTCCATACCAAGCCATGATGCAACCATTTAGGATACTCTCCACTGTGCATCTATAGAAGTATGTCAAAATTTTTCATGGTATGCTGAATCTAAGCAAACATCTAAAAATGTAGAGACGCTGTCGTCCCTTCTTTATGATGATACATAGTCATAGTCATAGTCATACTTTATTGATCCCGGGGGAAATTGGTTAAACCAATACTTATGTGCATGTCCCTCTGTTATGCTGATGCTGAGGAATTCAAAGCTGCTGACCTCCGTTCCCCTAATCAGGGCTGGCTTCTTCCTCCTGTAGTCAATAATCAGCTCTTTGGCTTTGTTGATGGGGAGTGAGAGATTGCTGTACCACTCAACCAAATCTTACCAATTCATCTTACCAAACATACCAATTCATCGCCAACGGCAATGGTGTCATCAGCAAACTTAAATATGGCATTGGAGCTGTACGTAGCCTCAGGACTGTAAGTATAAAGTGAGCCGAGCCGGGGTGGGGGTGTGTGCTAAGCACACAGCTCTGCGGCGCTCTGTTGCTGACAGCGTGCAGAGGAGGTGTTGAAAAGTCATGGCATTAAGAGGATTTAGAAAAGGTGCTGGTAAAGAGCTCAGGGATCGAAAATAAACTAATTTGCACTTCAGTTCTTGGAGCAGAAGTGAGATCAAAGTGGATAATCTAAAAAAATGAAGACTGTCTGAAGTTCAGCAAAAGAAGCAATAAATGAGAAACTAATGTACAGGTAGGTGCATTAGAGTTGAAACTAATGAGAGCAATCTGCTCAGAGGCAGATGTTTCTGAATGAATCGGTCATTTTAAAATGGATCAATTGTGGGAGTTGGAAATGCGGTTTAAAGAGAAGCAGCATCAGAGCTGGATTGTTGCACTGGCAGTGAAAGCAAGAGGCTGCAGTGTGCTATACACTCAGTCAGCACCATCAAGGCACGACAAGCTCCGCCATCAAGGACATCATCTTAAAAAGGCAGCTTCCATCATTGAATTTCGTCACTATCTCAGTTAAGCCCTTTTTGCATCCCTACCATTGAGGAGCTTCAGGAGACTGAAGATCTGTTGATTTCTGGATGGTCCACGAACTCATGAACACTACCTTGTTATTCCTGGTATATGATATTTACTCATTTTTGTAACTTTTTTTATGTCTTGTGAAGTACTGCTGCCACAAAACAACAAATTTTATGACATATATCAGTGATAATAAACCTGATTTGGATTCAGCAGTGAAGTGAGAAAGGATTAGGTTTGCAATCAGATTCCCAGAACACCTTTGCTCCTTCCTGCCTGTCACCATGCCTTTTCCAGTGCAGAGAATCGAGCAGAGTATAAAAAACAGACTGTGAGCATGAGATCTTAATCAAGAGAAAATAAGTACTGATCATCTAAAACTATGAGATAAATTACTTGTTAATATTTGTGAACAGCGTAGTGGCAGTGGAGACTCACAGCTCTGGTGATATGGTTTCTGTCCTTACCTGCGGTGGTGCTCTCCCTGCAGTGTGAGCTTTCTCTGTGTGACTGCATGGGTTTCCTTGGGGGCTGCGGTTTTCTCCCACATCCCCGAGACACACAGGTTGCAAGGTTGATTTGTCATTAGAAGTAACCTCTAGCGTGCAGGTGAGTGGTAGAATCTTAGGGGCTGTTGATAGGCCTATGCTGAGGATGTGCTAAATAGGAAAACAGTGGGGGTGTGAGATAATTCTGTGAGCTGCTTATCACTCAGTGAGTAGAAGTGCTCAACATCATAAACAAATTTGGTAGGAATATGTCGAAATATATTGATGAGAATGTAAGAGTAATAAAGGAAATGGATTAATGTAGACAACACACACACAAATAGACTCAGTCCTACTGGAGGGTTTCAGCCGGAAATGCCGACTGTACTTTTTTCCATAGATGCTGCGTGGCCTGCTGAGTTCCTCCAGCATTTTGTGTATGTTGCTCAGATTTCCAGCATCTGCAGATTTTCTCTTGTTTGTGGATTAATGCAGGATTAGCGTGGATATATTGTTGACGGTTGCAAAGAGCCTAAGAGCCTGCTTCTATGCCAGTTCTCTCTCACTCTCAATGGAAGAAGGAGAGACACAAGAGATACTGTAGGTGCTGGAAATCTTGAGTATAACACACAATGCTGGAGGAACTCAGCAGTCAGAGCTGATGAAGGGTCTTGGCCCAGAATGTCAAGTGCTGATTTCCTCCATTGATGCTGCCTGACTTGCTGAGTTCCTTCAGCATTTTGTGTGTGTGCATTGCTGGGGGGAAGAGAGGATGGTCTCCCCTTCTCACTGTCCTACAGTAATTTATTTCTCATCCACTCTCTCTCAAAAGTCCTGCATGAATGTTTCAGTACCACCATTGCAACTATGGCTTTTTCCCCTTGTAAGTGAATAGTCAAAATAAAACTACAGAAGCTGAAAATCTGAAATAAAAATTTAAAAATGCTGGAAATACTGGGCTGGTCTGTCTGAACCTGTGGGAAGAGAAA
The DNA here is from genome assembly GCF_963921235.1 of Mobula hypostoma. Taxonomy (NCBI): domain Eukaryota; kingdom Metazoa; phylum Chordata; class Chondrichthyes; order Myliobatiformes; family Myliobatidae; genus Mobula; species Mobula hypostoma. The sequence continues at coordinate 29,201,086 of NC_086102.1, read as the reverse complement.
TAGAGCTAACATTTCAGGACCAATATCCTTCGTCAGAACTGGGAAGGTGACAAAAGACACACAAAATGCTGGAGAATCTCTTATGTTTATAAGATGCTTGTTTATGATGAAAAGAAATATTTTTATTGAAAGGACTATAGAGGGAGGGTGGTGAATGGGATGTGTCTGGTCAATCAGTGAATGAGAGCAGTTAGAAACTGAGAATAGAGTCAAATATAGACAAAAGAATGTAGGAGTTGTGGACTGTAGAAGCAGAAAGCCATGCTCTGCACAGGTATTTTCTCTTTCACTCTGAGAAAATTACAAAAGTTTTGTCTCAAGGTGTAGATTAACATTTTATGATTGGAGAATGATGTTTTTAACGCCATGAAACACCTGGGTCGGAGGTCTGTGCAAGTCCGGAAGTCGAAGCCCAAAGGTCAAGGGTGTGATTGATGAGTCTTGAGGCAAAGTCTAAAACTGAAGATCTGATGTGTGCAAGCCTGAGAGAATGGGACCAAGGCTTGGAGGCTGTCTGTCTTTGGGATGATGGTCTGCTTTGTCTCTGTAGGGTGGGGTGGGGTGGAGAGGGGTTTTATTGCTGCTGTTGTCTTATTTTGCTGTTGTTGTTGTTTGTGCTGTTTTACCAAACATTTTAGGCATGCTATGTTGGTGCCAGAGTGTGTATTGACACTTGCAGACTCGCTCCAATACAACCTTGGGTGTGTTGGTTGTTAACACAAAGAATGCATTTCATTGTATGGTTCGACATACATGTGATACACAGATCAGTCACCTGGCTGCTTTAGAGTATGACAACTTTGCAATTTAGTATGAATGACACAAAGCTGCTTGGGACCTAAAGAATCTATACCTATCAGTGTGACTGCAATCTGAAGATATGCTTTGTTTGGCGTGCCTTAAGTTCATATGTTCTATGTGGCATAGAACATCTATGTTCGAGTAACAACATTTAAGTTCCAGAATATCATAGTACTAGCATCCTCCTGCAAAGGTTTCATGGATAAATCCTTTATAAATAAAGTAGATCAACAGTTATTTCCCACTCATTTTATCTATATCATTTCACAGATTCTCAATTTGCATCTTGCTTTCCTATGTATGTGAGTGTTACCGTTTACAATTTTCCCTGATCTCAAGCATTTTTTTAAAATAGCCAAATAAAAAGGGAACCAGAGTAGGCAAATACATGGAAAATAGAGCATAATGCAGAAAAATGGAAAATATTCTATTTTGACAGGGAGAAGCAAAAAGAAGCATATTAGCTAAATGCTGCGAATTTGCAGATCCCTGGTAGTTCTATTGCATATTTTGGATGAGAATCAAGTTTTTTGTCCATGTCAAAAAATAAAAAAGATTCTTGTTTTGTGGGTGCAGAACAGCGTAACAAGTTACTATAAATTACAATGAATAAACAAATAAATAAATACAAACATACATACATACATAAATACTATCATCCAGTAGCAATAACATCCAATGTGATGAAATGCTTTGAGAGGTTGATGATGAAACATATCAACTCCTGCCTGAGAGGCAACTTGGATCTGCTCCAATTTGTCTACCAGCACAAAAGGACAATAGCAAATGTTATCTCATTGGCTCTTTGCTCAACCCTGGGACATCTGAACAACAAAGGTGCATACATCAGGATGCCTTTCATTGACTACAGCTCAACATTTGATACTATCTTCCCCTCAAAACTGATCAATAAGCTTCAAGGCTTTGGTCTCAATACTTCCTTGTGCAACTGGATCTTTGATTTCCTCACTTTCAGACCTCAGTTAGGTCAAACTGACAACAACATCGCCTCCACAATCTCTATCATCACAGGTGCGCCACAAGGCTGTGTGCTTAGCCCTCTGCTCTACTCATTTTATACTTATGACTGGGAGGCTAAGCACTGCTCCAATTACATATTTAAGTTTGCTAATGTCATTGTCATTGGCCAAAGCAAAGGCAGAGATGAATTAGTATATTTGAGGGAGATTGAAAATCTGGCTGAGTGGTGCCACAATATCAAACTCTCACTCAATATCAGCAAGACCAAGGAGCTGATTTTTGACTTCAGGAGGAGGAAACTGACAGACCATGAGCCAGTCCTCAGTGGGGGATCAGAGGAGGAGAGGGTTAGCAACTTGAAATTTCTCAGTGTTACCATTCCAGAGGACTTGTCTTGGGTCCGGCACACGAGTGCCATTACAAAGAAAGCACAGCAGCGCCTCTACTTTCTTAGAAATTTGTGAAGAATCAACATGTCATCTAAGACTTTGAAGAACTTCTATAGGTGTGTGATTGAGAGTGTATTGACTGGTTGCATCACAGCCTGACATGGAAATGCCAATGCCCTTGAACAGAAGAGCTTATAAATAGTAGTGGATACAGCCCAGTCCATCAGGGGTAAAGCCCTCCCCTCCATTGAGCATATCTACAAGGAACACCATTGCCAGAAAGCCATATCCTTCATCAAGGGCCCCCAGCATCTAGACCATGCTCTCTTCTCACTGCTGCCATCAGGGAGAAAGTACGGGAATCTCAGGATCCACACCACTAGGTTCAGGAAGAGTTCATCCTCAACCATCAGACTCTTGAACCAAAACAGATAACTTCACTCAACCCATCATAGAATTGTTTCCACAAACTGTGGACTCATTTTCAAGAATTCTTCATTTCATGTTCTGGATTTTCTTCGCTTATTTACTTAATATTATTATTTCTTCTTTTTTCATTTTGTATTTGCACAGTTTGTCGTCTGTTGCACTTTATTTGTTCATCATCCTGTTGGATGTGGACTTACATTGATTCCATTGTGTTTCTTGTGTTTACTGTACATGTCTGCAAGAAACTGTATCTCAGGTTTTATATGGTGACATATCAATTTTGATCACAAGTTTACTTCAAGCTTTGAACTTTGAAATAAATAATGTGTAAGAGGAAAAGAGAGGTGGTCTTCGCAAGTTCATGGACCATCCAGAAATCTGATGGCGGAGGGAAATAAACTGATTTTTAAGTATTGAGTGTTTATCTTCAGGTTCCTGAACTTCCTCCCTGATGGTAGTAATGAGAAAAGGGTATATCCTGAAAGATGAGAGTCTTTCACCATGGATGCAGCCTTTTGAGGCACTGTCTTCTGAAGACCTTCTCAATGTTGTGTAGGTTTGTGCCTGTTTCAATCCTACACATTGGAGTCTCCATACTAGGCAGTGATACAACCAGTCAGTATACTCTCCACCATACATCTGTAGAAACTTCCTGAAGTTTTTGGTAGCATACAAAATCTCCTTAACCTCTTAATAAAGCTTCAAGACCCCTGGGCACTCAGCAATCTGGCATTACATTCAATTAGCAACTAGATGATAATATGATTAGACAGAATGTTCTCCACGGTGCATCTGTAGAAACTTGTTAGAGTCTTTGGTGATGAACTAGATCTTCTCAAAGTCCTGAGGAAGTAGAGTCACTTGTGTTCCTTCATCATGATTGCACCAATATACGCAGCCCAGGATAAATCTTCTGAGATGCTGATGCACAGAAACTTGAAGCTGCTTACCCTTTTCAAAGCGGGTTGATGCGTGTTCCCCCAACTTCCCCTTCCTGAAGTCCACAATCAATTCTTTGGTCATGCTGACCTTCATTGTAGAGTTGTCACTGCAACACCATTCAACCAGCTGATCTATTTCACTCCTGTACACCACCTCAGCACTATCTGAGAGTGTACTACAAACACCGGTGTCATCGGCAAATTTCTAGACGTGTGGCTGTGCAGCTGTGGAGGCCAGGTTGTTGGGTATATTTAAGGTAGTATTGATAGGTTCTTGATTGGACATGGCATCAAAGGATACAGGGGAGAAGGCAGGGAAATGGGGTTGAGGAGGAGGAAAAAAGGGATCAGCCATGATTGTATGGCGAAGCAGACACGATGGGCCCAAAGGCCTAATGCTGCTTCTATGTTTTACGGTTTTATGGAGCTAATCCCATTTAGATTAGATTATGTTATGAGGACACTCAGTCTTCGTTTATTGTCATTTAGAAATGCATGCATTAAAAAATGATACAATGTTCCTCCAGAGTGATATCACAGAAACACAAGACAAACCAAGACTAAAACTGACAAAAGCACATAATCATAACATGTAGTTACAACAGTGCAAAGCAATACCGTAATTTGATAAAGAGCAGACTATGGGCACTGTTAAAAAAAAGTCTCAAAGTTCTGATAGCCTCATCATCCCAAGCAGATGGTAGAAGGGAGAAACTCTCCCTGCCATGAACCTCCAGCACCGCAAACTTGCTGATGCAGCACCATTGGAAGCACCCGACCGCAGTGGACTCTGAGTCCATGCGAAAACTTCGAGCCTCCGACCAGCCCTCTGACACCGAGCACCGAGCACCATCCTCTTGTCTAGTGCTTCGACCCCGCCCCGGCCGCCGAGCAACAAGCAAAGCTGAGGACTCAGAGCCTTCCCCTCTGGAGATTCTGGATCACACAGTAGCAGCGGCAACGAAGCAGGCATTTCAGAAGTTTCATTTGGCTCTTATCCCTCCATATCTTTCTTATCCATGTATCTGTTTTAATGTTTTTAAGTGTTATAATTGTAATGGCCTCTACCACTTCCTCTAGCAGTTCATTTCACATTCTCAACATCTTCTATGTAAAAAAAGTTGTCCTCTTTCTTCTTTAATCATAAAATCATGCCCTCCAGTTATAGATTACCCTATCCTGGAAAAAGAAGATATAATCATTCATCCAATTTATGTCTCATACCTCTATATGATCACATCTTGCCATCCTACACTCCAGGAAGAAAACCACCAGTCTCCAGTCCCAGTAACATCCTAATGAGCCTTTTCTGCACCTTTTCCATCTTAATAATATCTCAACTCTTGACTGAAGATAGCAAGCATGTCAAATACCTTCATCACCATGCCTGGTTCTGTCACTACTTTCATAGATCCATGTATTAGTACCACTGTGGCTCACTGCTTTCTAAACTCTCTAGGGCCCCTAACATTTACTGTGTAATTCCTGTTCTGGTATAATTTCCCAACATGCAACACTTCACACTTGTCCAAGACAAATCTTCCATCTGCCATTTAAGGTGATCTAGGTCCCGTTTTAACCTTCAATAACCTTCTTCACTGTCTGCTACACCAACAATTTTGATGACTACATCCTCATCCAAAATATTGATTTGACATGCAACAGAGGACATAGCGCCACTGGATACAGGCCTCCAATTTGAAAAACAACCCTCCAACACCTAGTACCAAGCCAGTATGGCATCTAATTAGTAAACTATCCCTGGTTTCCATGAGGTCCACCTTCTGGATTAGCCTACCGTGCAGGATCAAGTCAAAGGCCGAGCGAAGACCATGTAGACAACTTCTAATGCCCTTCCCTCATTAATACTCATGGTTGTCTCTTCAAAAAACTAAATCATCTTGTGGGACTCAATTTCCCACACAAAGCCACACTGTCTATCCCTAATCAGTCTTCCTCTTTCCAAATATAGGTAACTTTGTAGGTAATTCCTCTCAGAATTCCCTCCAGTATCTTTATCAGGTTCACCAACCAGTTGTTCCTTGGTTCGTCCTTGCAGCCTTTCTTAAATAAAGCCACAACAGCTTGGAGTATTGTGTGCAGTTCTTGTTGCCCCTTTATAGGAAGGATGTGAAAGCTTTGGAGAGGTAATGGAAGAGATTTACCAAGAAACTGCCTGGATTAAAGATTATGAATGATAAGGAGAGGTTGAACAAAGTAGAGAAGTTTTCTCTTGAGCACTGGAAGTTGAGGGGAGACCTGATATAAAATTATGAGAGACATAGAATGGGAAGATGGTCAGAATCTCTTACCCAGATTAGAATTATCAAATACAAGAGGACATGCATTTAACGTGAGAGGGGAAAAGGTTAAAGGAGATGTGTGGGGCAGGCATTTCTTTTTTGTACACAGAGACTGGGAGAACATAGATACGCGTGCCTCAGATTGAATCAACTGTCATAGAGGGGGCGCTGGTGAGCAGACCCAAATGCAAGACACGACACTGAAGTACTAGGAACAGGACAGGACTTGACACTAGAGTTAGGGATGTGACTGGATGCAGACTAGGAGCTGAGAAAGAACACAGACTTGGGCTAAGATTTTGCCTAGGAATGTGGAGCCAGGACAAGGAACTGGGAACTAGGATCCTGGGCTTGGACGCTGAGCCAGAGACTGGACAAGGACCCTGAACCTGGGTCTCGACTCGGGCTCGGAACCCAGAACTAGGTGAAGACATGACGTGGCTACAGGACTGGACGTGACTTGGGTTCCTCGAGGCTTGGGTTCGGACCCTGAGCCAGAGACTGGACAAGGACCCAGAACCTGGGTCTTGACTCGGGCTCGGACTCCATAAGTCAGCGAAGACATAACGTTCTCTTGGGAGACAGGAACCTCGAAACACAAAGCCGGAAGCCTTGACTTGGTCTTGGGGAGGACAGGAACACAGAGCCTTGGTCTAGAGCACAGGAACACGGAGCCTTGGACTTGAGAGACAGGAGCATGGAATACAGAGCCAGGACCCCCCCTTGGGAACAGGACTTAGGGCAGGGACTCATACGCAGAACACAGAGCCGGGACCCCTCCTTGGGAACAGGATGTAGGGCCGGGACTCATACACAGAATGCTGAACACAATGAGACAGTTCCCAACACTAGGTAGCGGCAAACGGCCGGACCTACCTAGCGAAGGCATGGACACAGAGACAGTTCTCAACACTAGGTAGCGGCAAACGGCCGGACCTATCTAGCAAAGGCATGGCCACAGAGACAGTTCCAACCCAACGGCAGACAGTTTCTTATCTTGACACAGCAAGGCTCTGGTCTCGCTCCAGTGATTGAATTTGACAAGGTTGCGGGGCAAGGCTCCAGACACAGGTTGCAGGGCAGGGCTCCAGAAGGAAGGGGAAGGGAAGGGAACAGTCCAGCCTCAGGGTAACGGCAAAGACAGCCTGGCTTAGCTAATGGAGGCAAGGACAGGAAGGGGCAGATCCAACCACAGGGTAATGGCAAAGATGGCCTGACATACCCCACAGAGGCAAGGACAGGATACTGACAAGACAAACCAGCATCCACACTCAAACCCAAAGCCACTTATATTCTCAGCCACAAGGAGATCTTATAGAAACATATAAAATAATGAAAGGGATAGGCAAGACAGAGGCAGTAAAGTTGCTTCCACTGGTAGATGAGACTAGAACTAGGGGACACAGCCTCAAGATTCGGGGGGGGGGTAGATTTAGGGCTGAGTTGAGAAGGAACTGCTTTTCCCAGAGAGTGGTGAAGCTGTGGAATTCTTTGCCCAATGAAACAATGGAGACTACTTCAGTAAGTATATTTAAGACAAGGTTGGATAGATTTTTGCGTAGTAGGGGAATTAAAGGTTATGGGGAAAAGACAGATAGGCGAAGATGAGTCCATATTCAGATCAGCTATGATCTTATTGAATGGTGGAGCGGGCTTGACGGACCAGATGGCCTTCTGCTCCTATTACTTATGAGTGCCAGGAACCAGGGGTAGTATGGGTTAACACATACCCCGTGACGGGAATAAAGAACCAGCAGAGATGGAAAACACTTTGGAGTCCAGTATTGCTATTAACTAATAATATTTATTAGTAACTACGCAATACAGTCACATAAATCAAACAAGTTAGCAATGATTATATATATAAGTAAGTAAATCAGTAAGTGTGGAAATATATATGAAAAACAAGCTTCTTCAAGTCTAGGGGTAAAAAGATACAGTCTTACGATGATGAGTCAAGTTCAGTTCAATTCAGTTCGTGGTATTGAGTTGAGTAGTGATGAAGAGAGAGAGGGAGAGATTTGAGTCTTCAGTTGAACTGACCCCGTTGATCTTCTCGTTGTCCTCCGAAATCTTTTAAAAGTCACCAACTGTGATTTCAACAAAGGGGACCGGTTTTCTGTGGTGGGGCTATCACCCAGGCAAGGGTGGACACATGGACAACTCCCCAGCGATCACTGCCTTTTCTTTTCACTGCAAGAGCCACTGATCGATCTGCCTGATCGATCTTCCAAAAACCCACTTTTTCTGTGGGCCCCCCAAGCTCATTCAGTGTCCAAAACATGAGTCTGTCTATATCATCTGACCTCCTATTTATCTCACCATACTGAGTATCAACTGTCATTCAAATAACTCCTCCTTCCTTTCTCTATGTAAGAAACGCACAAGCAGGTGAAGATCCTTGAGAAGTATAAACACGCTGCTGGAAAATCATAACATCGATTGTCCATCAAATAACGCCATCCTCGGTCACCATGGCAACTTACAAGCTGCTCGGTGCCACTTCCAACTCAGTAGAAATCCAAAAGTTAGCCAGTTCTTTCTCGTGCCTTAAAGTGATAGTCCAAAAGCTAGTCTTCGTCTCTCTCTCTCTCTTCCTTTCTCTCTCTCTTTTCAAAACAACATGTCGGTGTTAAATAACTTCCTCTCTCTCTTTTCAAAAGCACAGTTCATAGGGGTAATCAAGCACAGTTTATAGGGGTAATTCAGGACTCCGTCACATTGTGCAGAAACATCCTGCCCAGAGACACCACACAAGGTCATTTGATTCCAAACAATTGGTTCATTGATCATCACAGAACATCTCTCTGGTGCTTCCCACATACTCTTCCCTTCCCTGTCTCGGTCCACAAGAGAAATTCATATCAGAATCAGTTTTATCATCACTCATAAATGTCATGAACTTGGTTTTTGTGGCAGCAGTACAGTGCAAATGTCTTGGGCACCCTATATATATACATATATATATACACACACACACACATATATATATATATATATATATATATGTGTGTGTGTGTGTGTGTGTGCGTGCCTAAGACTCTCGCACAGTATATTTAAGTATATAAAACTATATATTTATATATGTTCTGCCTTTTATGAGGCATATACATAGAAGCAGAATTTACAAGAAAGCAATTTTCAACATAATTGTGTCATAGAAACAATTTTTTACAAGAAAGAACACACTTAGAAATCAAAAATGTCCACTTTAGTATAAATTACTCATGTTGTTGCTGAACTGTAGTGATTAGGAATTTGGCTGTTGGTTCAAGAACTGAAAGATTGAAGGGAAGTAGCTGCTTTTGAACCTGGTGGTGTGGGGCTTTCAAGCTTCTGTACCTTCTGCCCAATGGTCACTGCGAGAGATGATATGGCCTGGATGGTAGGGACTGTTGATGATGGATGTTGCCTTGTTAAGGCAGCGCCTCAGGTTTACCATGAAGTTTGCAGTTTCACGTGGAGCAACTGCAGAAATTGGAACTGCAAGAGGATTTGGGAGTCCCAGTGCAGGATTCTACAAAAGTTAACCTCCAAGTTGAGTCACTAGTAAGGAAGACAAATGCAATGTTTACATTCATTTCAAGAGGACTAGAGTTTAAAAGCAAGGGTATAATCCTAAGGCTTTATAGTGCATTGGTCAGACCATATCTGGAGTATTGTGAGCAGTTTTGGACCCCTTATCTAAGGAAGGATGTGCTGTTATTGGAGAGAGTCAAGAAGAGATTTACGATATGATCCTGGGAATGAGAGGACATATGAGAAACAGTTGATGGCGCTGGGCTGTACATGCTGGAATTCAGAAGAATACGGGGAGAAAATCTTATTGAAACCTACCAAATATTGAAAGGTTGTGGAGAGGATGATTCCCAATAGTGGAAGAGTCTACGACCAAAAGGAACAGGCTCAGATGTCCCTTTAGAACAGAGATGAAGAGGAATTTCTTTAACCAGAGGGTGGTGGACCTGTGCAATTCATTCCCACAGACTACTATGGAGGCCAAGTCATTGGGTATGTTGAAAGCAGAGGTTGATAGGTTCATAATTAGCAAGGGTATCAAAGGTTATGGGGAGAAAGTAAGAAAATGGAGTTGAGAAAAATAATAAATCAGCCATGATGGAATGCCAGAGCAGACTTAAATGGGCTGAATGGCCTAATTCTGCTCCTGTTTCTTATGGTTTACCTGCACTGCACTTTCTTTGTAGCTGTTACATTTCATTCTACATGCTGTTATTGTCTTACCTTGTTCTGCCTCAATGCACTGTGCAATGATTTGATCTATATGTACATTGTGCAAGAAAAGCTTTTCACTATATCCATTATATGTGCAAAAACAAACCAATTCCAAATGATCTCTTCAGGAGCAAGAATCTAGTAGAATAGAGTACGTCCAAAGAAAGTTTGTGATAATGGAGTATGTTACAGGAAAGTTTGTGATCTGACAAAGTTTCTGATAGAGAGCTATTTTGCACAACAAATACGGTTGCCTCACAAAGACCTACCTTTCCCAACAGACACACACACACACACACACACACACACACACAGACAAAACTTTCATACATGCAGCTCAGGACATCATAGTTCGGAGTTCAATTGCAGTGCCATCTGTAAGAATTTTTGTGTTCTTTCCATGAGTTTCCTTCAGCAGTCCAAAGTCATATCGGTTGGTAGGTTAATTGGTCATTGTAAATTGTCCTGTGATTAGGCTATGGTTAAACATAGGTGGTTTTATGGGCTGAAAGGCCTATTCTACTCTGTATTGCTAAATAAATAAATAAACATCAGCTCCAACCTCAATCCAATATTGGCAGTCTACTCTCTCTCCTCATCCAAGTAAAAACTAAGCTTCACACCTCAGGAAATCAGGCTTGCTCTTTTCAAACCATAGCACTAAAAGGTTGGCAAAGGGGAACTATTCACAATGGAAAATATCTCACAGTTTCAACTCCTCACCAGACCGAAGGGGGCTTCCTGCTGGATGGGCAGAATAGCCAAATCATCTGAAGAGCAAAGAGTATTAGAAATCTGTCAGGTAGCTCATTGCTTTGCATCGCTCTGACAACCTTATCCACTTTGTTTTCATCTACAGAAGACATCCTGAATGCCACCCGCATAGCTGCAGCAGCACCACAGTATTTAGTGGCAACCCACCAATTTATCAACTTCCCATTTTCTCTGTGCAGGACACAAGGAGAGAATCACATTATCCCCTCCCCAAATCTCCATCGCTCAGAGCATAAAGGTTGATTGAAAGAGAGTGGAGGGAGGGGATGAAGTAGGCCACAGTTCATCATCACCCTGAAACCTCACAGCTGCAGCTCAGAAGACTGTCACCTTAAGAGAAGTGTAGGTTGGTAGACTCTATGTCTTAAATGTACGTAATGCTATAACAAGCAGTAGGCTGTATTCTGGGAGAGGGTATTTAACAAAATTAAATCATTCAGGGGCAAGGGGTAGTCAAGTGATACCCACCCGCCCAAACTGCCCCAGAGCACCATGAGAAAGCTGCTTTCATCACAAGATCCTCACCATCCAGGTCATGGCCTCTTCTCGCTATTAACATCAGACAGGAGGTAAAAAAGCCTCAGGTCCCACACACCAGGTTCAGGAGCAGTTATTACAGTTCAGAATCCTGAACTGGCATGGATAACTTCATTCACCACAACTCTGAACTAATTCTATGACCTACAGACTGACTTTCAAGGTCTCATGCTCTTGGTATTATTTTTATTATTTGCCCAGTTTGCCTTGTTTTGCTCATTGGTTGTCAGTCTTGTATGATTTCCATAAAAATCAAAGGCAGGGAGTGCAGCCTTCCAGCAGTCTGGCTACCAGCACACAGAGTATTGTAATGCCAGGACATCAAAGCTCACCTACATCTGTCCTGATGCAGGGTCCAGTGCTGAAACATCAACCATCCTTTTGACTCCAAAGATGCTGTTTGGCTTGTTGAGTCCATCCAGCTGTTTGCTATTTGCTTGAGATCCCAGTCACTTATACCTACTGCTCTACATACCATCCTTACGCATCTGGAGAAGAAGGATGCTCATGTGAGAATGCTGTTCTTCGTCTACAATTCAGCATTCAACACCATAATCCCCTCCAGGCTTAACAAAAAGCTCATCAACCACCAATTCACATTTATATAACATAAAATTGGAAGGAAACCATATAAATTAACTCAAATTAAATGATAATATTTGGCAAAAGAGCCCCATCTTCTCTCAAAATCGAATCGAGGATCAAAAGTTCTACTTCTAATTTTTTTCCAAGCTAAGACATAAGATTACTTGTGAAAACCATTGAATTAATGTAGGGACAGAGGTATCTTTCCATTTCCATTTCAATAAACCAGCCCTTCTTGCCAACAATGTAACAAATGCAATTACATGTTGGTCTGAAGATGAAATACCCTGAATATGATGTAGAACTATTCCAATCAATGTATTAGTTTGTAAATTAATTTTCAGAGCTTTAGAAATTGTAGAAAATAAAGATTTCCAAAAAGATTTTAATGAAGAACATGACCAGAACATATGTGACAAAATGGCTACTTCAGTTTTACACCTATCACAATAGTTGTCTATGTTAGGAAATATTTTGGATAGCCTCCCCTTTGTTAAATAATAACAGTGAACAATTTTAAATTGAATTAAACAGTGATTGGCACATATCGAAGAAGAATGGACCATTTTCAGAACTTGCAATCAACCTTCATTAACAAAGGTCATATTAAGTTTTCTCTCCCAATCTTGTTTAAGCTTTAGTGAGAGGTTATCTTTTTGTAGTAAAAATAAATTATAAATTCTACCAATGGAACCTCTCACTAAAGGATTCATATTCAAAATAATATCCACCAAATCAGATTCTTGCATAAATGGAAACTTAGATAAGTATTTTTGTAAAAAAATGTCTAACCTGAAGATATTGCAGGAAGTGTGTCTGAGAGAGAATATTTGCTAATTAACTCTTCAAAAGTCATCAATCGACCATCACAAGATAAATCTGCATAAGAGAAAAATGGGATCGGTTATTGAAAGTTTAAATAGAAAATTTCGATATAAAGAGCTAGACAATTTAAATTGTTTAAAATTAAAAGAGTTGCAAAACTGAAACCAAATCCTTGAGGACTGTTTAATAACAGAGTAGAGATGTAAATTTGGAATTTTAGCAAGTTGCAAAGGTAATGGAGCTCCTAATAATGAGGTTAAATGAAATTGTTTGATAGCTTTTAATTCCAAATCAATCCAAGCTGGTTTTTGGCTCTTATTGAGCTAATATAGCCAAAAACATAATTGTCAAATATTAACCTCCCAATAATACAATCTTAAATTAGGTAGTGCAAGTCCACCATCTTTTTTTGATTTTTCTAAATGATACTTATTAATTCTTGGATCTTTATTATTCCAAATAAAAAACAAAATAATAGAACCAACTTGATCAAAAAAAATTTTTAGTTAAAAAGATAGGTATATTTTTAAAAATATATAAAAATCTAGGTAAAATCTTCATTTTCACGTCATGAATACAACCTAAATACAACCTATTAAAGAAAGTCTAAGTGGGTTCCATCTAGAAAATAATTGTTTCATAGAGTCCATTAAAGGAACTACATTAGCTTTTTAAAGATCTTTATATTTTTTAGTAATGATAATACCTAAATATTTAAAAGAATTCACAATTCTAAATGGAATATTGTTATATATAAAAACAGGTGCATTTAATGGGAACCATTCACTTTTATTTAAGTTAAGTTTATATCCTGAAAGTTTTCCAAAATCATTTAATATTTCCAAAAGATTAGGAATAGATTCTTCAGGGTTCAAAATATAAACCAAAAGATCATCTGCGTAAAGAGAAATCTTATGTGTGGTCCCATTTATAGAGATACCATGAATATTTTGAGCTTCACGGAGAGTTATAGCCAAAGGCTCCAGTGCAAGATTAAATAATAAAGCTTAATGGACATCCCTGTCTAGTACCTTGTGAGAGTGAAAAAGAGACCTGAAGTTATTAGTAATAACAGTAGCAATAGGATTCTTATAGATCATTTGAATCCACTTCTTAAAATTATTACCAAAGCCAAATTTTTTCTAATACATTAAACAGATATGTCCATTCAACTCTATTAAATGTCCTTTCTGCATCAAGAGAAATAACACATTGGGGTATCTTGGATAGTGATGAGTATGTAATGTTCATCAATCTCCAAACATTGGAGAAAGAGTAACGGCCTTTAATAAAGCCTGTTTGATCCGTAGAGATGATATTAGTTAAAATATTTTCCAAACGTTTAGCCATTATCTTAGAAAGAATTTTTGTGTCCACATTTAATAACGAAATAGGTCTATATGATGAACATTCAGTAGGATCTTTATCTTTCTTAAGGATTAAGGAAACAAAAGCTTCATAAAAAGGAGGCAAATTACCCTTCTCAAAAGATTCATGAAATATTTCCAAAAAATATGGAGAAAGTAATTTTTTATGTTTTTTGTAAAATTCTACCGAATAACCATCAAGTCCAGGAGATTTACCTGATTGCATTGACAACATAGCTTTCTGAATTTCATGCTCAGTAATTGGAACATCAAGGTTTCATAGGAACCCTCTACTTTCGGATAGCAGGGGATACTTGTGTACTATTTGTTCTAGAGTCATCACAAAATATTTGTAAGACACTAGTACTACTGCAGGCTGTTTTCATCCAGTTCAATAAATACTTAATAACACAAAGATAAACTTCTCAGGTGCAGCAGCTGCTGCCATCACTGCATGTCCTATAAATGTTGCTAATGTCATGAATTTCAATTGAGCATACTTAAGATAGTGCAAAGCCTTGACTGTGTCTAGATAAAGTGATGCTTTCCTCTTGAATATTATGGTCTTATTACATATAGTTGCAGATCTCAGTGATGATAAGCTTGAAAACATTGGACCTGGAAAACATATTCCAACAGAAAAGTCCAACAGGGTTTCCTGTCCACAAAGCCAGAAACTCAAAAAGAAGATTTTAAGCCCAATCATATACAGACATTATCTACAGGTACCCTCATTATAGGAAGGTGATACTGTATCCACCTACTCTTCAAGAACTATCTTACTTCTTTGTCTAGTCTCTGTGGCAAAGTCTAGCTGCCAATATCAACTGCTAAGTAGTGGAGTCCCTCCTCTTCTGACAAGTTGGAGATAATTCCAGCTCGCAAACCTATGTAAACACAAGAAATTCTACAGCTGCTGGAAATCCAAAGCAACATTCACAAATTACCAGAGAAACTCAGCAGGTCTGGCAACATCTGGGGAAATTAGCAAACAGTTGACATTTAGAACTTTCTTCAGAACTGGAAAGGAAGGGAGAAGACACCAGAATAAAAAGGTTGAGGGGAAGGGAAGAAGGATAGCTAGAACGTGATAGATGAAGCCAAGTGGTTGGAAAAGGTTAAGGGCTGGAGTTGAAGGAATCTGACAGGAGAGAAGAGTGGACCACAGGAGAAAGAGAAGGAGGAGGAACACCAGGGGAAGGTGATATGCAGCTGAGATGAGGTAAGAGGCCAGAATGGGAATAGAAGAAGAGGGGAGGGGAGGGGAGGGGAGGGGAAGGAACAAATTTTTGTACCGGAAAGAGTAATCAATATTCATGTCATCAGACTGGAAGCTACCCAGATTGAATATAAGGTATTGTTCCTCTACCCTGAGCATGGCCCAAGAGGGGACCATGGACTGACATGAAGGAATAGGAACAGGAGCCAGGATTAAAATGTTGGGCCACCATGAAGTTCTGCTTTTGGTGGATGGTACAGAGGTGCTCAATGAAGCAGTTCCCCCAATTTACAATGAGGTGCAACAATGTAGAGGAGATTGCAAGAGGAGCACTGGACAGAATAGACAACCCCAGCAGGTGATGTTCTCTCATCCGGAAGGACTGTTTAGCATCTGATTGGAGGTAAGGTCAGGTCAGTCGTCTGAGTGCGACTGGTACCATGTAACCCAGTACTACCTGTCGCATGGCTGGGTGGTCGGTGACTAAACCAGCTCCCCCATCAGGCTTGCCTAGTGAGGAGGGTGGCTAGACACCTTGCAGGACACAAAACAAGATCTGTCAAAGGGCGGATGAACCCTCTCGTAGGATCAACGGCCATCTAGCAAACACGTGCCGTGAAGCGCGGAAAAGGCATCTCTTGCATCGAAGCTTGGTCTGGCCATTCACTGCAACAGAACTTCCCCCACAGTGCCGCTGGATCCGGGAGGGGATATCGAGTGGATGGGTCTGGACCTGTGCAACCCCCTACTCACCTAAAATCCATTCACGCACACACTGTCCCTTTCTGAGGAGTGGGGTACCAACCCAATAACTGACTGAAAGGAACCATCATCATCCTATGGGATGGATAGCCAGAGGGGGAGGTAAGGGATGAGGTAAGTGGGCAGATGTAGCATTTCAGGTAACTTGAAGGGATATGTACTAAGAGGGAAATTAATGGGGAAGGATGAATCGACAAGGGAATCATGGAAGGTGGTCTTTCTGTAAAACTACATATCAAATAAGTAAAGACATACACTTGGAGGAGAAGTTAACGTGTGTCTTCACTTTGCCGAGAAAGCAACAACTCAACGTGCATGTGTACATTATCAGTCAATAATTAGTGCTAAAAGAAATAGATCCATGCATTACATTGCCTCCCCTTTAGATTAATGTAACATAAAACTGTATATGTAACAAAGCATTAAATTTCCCTTTAACAAACCATATTCAAATAAACATGCTTTTACAGTCCAGTCACATACCCTGTGACAGGTTAAAGAACCAGCAGAAATGGAAAACACCTTGGCGTCTGGTATTGCTGTTAACTAACGCTATTTATTAGTAACTACGCAATACAGTAATATAAATTCAGATATATCAAACAGGTTAGCAATGATTATATATATATATATATAAGTGTGGAAATATAAAAACCAAGCTTCTTCAAGCCTAGAGGTAAAATGGATACAGTCTTATGATGATGAGTAAAGGGAATCAGTTCAGTTCGTGGTGTTGAGTTGAGTAGTGATGGAGAGAGAGGGGTGTTGTGGTTGTGCAAGTAAGCCGATGCTGTCAATCTTCCTGTTGTCCTCTGAAACTTCCAAGCCAGCCAAACTTGACCAACTTAAGAGCACCATCTTCAAGTGATAGTCTACCAACCCAGGCAAAGGGTAGACACACCAGTAGACTCCACAGGGTCGCTCTTTCATGCACTAATAACCACAGATCGATCCCTTACAATCGATCCTCAGTCCCATACTCGTGGGCACCTGAACAGAATAGTGGTAACTTCACCACACCCTAGTGCATCTGCGTGGCCTGTGAAACAGGCAATTACGCTGGTTTAAATACTGTTGTGCTGAACACCAGCTGTCCATCAAGTAGCTCCTCCCTTCTCTCTCTCTGTAGGAACTCAGAAGCTGGCAGTGTCCTTGCAAAAATTCCAAACAAACTGTGAGCAGTCTTCACCTCTCTCTCTCTCGATAACAAGTTGTTTGTGCTGTATAGCTCTCTCTCTCTTTTTAAAAGCACAGTTCATAAGGGATAATTCAGAATCCCGTCACAGTCCTTAACTGACTTCACTATACTAAAGATCCAGTCTTCTGGGTGGCACTCAGTTGCTTTCAAGATAACGCCTCTAGACCTGTGGAGTAGCATCAGGTTTAGCAGGTGTCTTGTCAAAGACAACTGTCTCTGTTGCAGGCCTCATATTGCTGTTAGTGACATGATCATCACTGACAGGTAAGTCCAGTGGCTGTAGTGCGTCCGTCTTGTTGGATGCAGTCACCTCACATGTGTTCTTCTGCTGAGCCTCCAGTATCTGGTCCACATGACATCTCCATGTCTGATCTCCAACATCCACAGTGTACATCAGTGGTCCAGTTCTTGTAGCTATCCTACTGGGTGTCCAATTGTCTTTTCAGTAATCACGCACTCGGACTTCCTGTCCAACCTGGAAGCTCCTTGCTGATTCACGTGGCAACTGGCTGAGCTGTTTATTCTGCAGTTCCCTCTTTCGACCTGGTTTCAGGAGGTATATGCGAGATCTCAGATTCCTGCTCATGAACAGCATCGCAGGTGTTTGATTTGTCGTCGCATGAACAGAGTTCTGATACACAAAAAGGAAGTTGTCCACCTTGTGCTGTAGAGGAACGTCCTCCTTGTCCATAACTTTAATGGACTTCATGAATGTTTGGATAAACCTTCAAGCTAACCCATTCATTGCTAGGTGGTGAGGAGCTGACTTGAAATATTTGATGACATTTTTCTTCATGAATAGTCTGAACTCTTCTGACATGTATTGTGGTCTGTTGTCACTCACAATTTGTTCTGGTAAGCTGTTTCTGGAGAAGATAATTCTCAGAGCAGAAACAGTCTTTTCTGATGTGTTTGACTTCATTGGTATGACACCAGGCCACTTCGAATGTGCATCCACAGCAATCAGAAATAAGGAGTTCATGAATGGCCCAGCAAAGTCAATATACACTTTTTGCCATGGTGAAGACAGGCACTCCCACCAGTGTAAAAGTGCCTGTGAGGGTGCATCTTGAACTTCGTGGCATCCTGAACAGCTTTTGGTCAAGACTTCAATATGTCTATCTATTCCCAGCACCACATGTAAGTCCAGTGAGACTCTTCATTTTGACTGTACCCAGGTGTCCTTCATGCAGATTTCCTAACACTCTGGTGCGCAGTTTACAGGGAACCACAACATGAGATCCACACATCCGCATTCTTTGACACACCAGCAGTTGGTCTCATCTCACTGAGAACTCTGGAAGCACAGGGTTACCATGAGCTGGCCATTCCTGCATGGTGACGTCATAGACTTTTGACAATGTCGGGTCATTCTTTGTTTCCTTTAGCATTTTGGAATTTGTTACCGGCAACTGGTCCACCAGTGCTGTGTGGAACACTTCTGGTAGATTGTAGTATGAAGACTTTTCTTCTTCCATGGCCAACAGCGGAAGATGTGACAAGCCATCAGCGTTGCTGGGTTGCTTGGTACCTGTGAACTCTACGTCATAAGAGTGGGCTCCAGGAATAGCGCCCAACCTTGTAACCGGGTAGCAGTCATCACTGAAATTCCCTTCCTGGGATTGAAAATGGGCACAAGGGGATGGTGATCTGTCACTAGTGTAAACTTTTGTCCGTAGAGGTAGTGGTGAAACTTCTGTATTCCCCATGCTAAACTATGGGCTTTTCGGTCGATCTGTGCATAGTTGCTTTCTGCACCTTCAGTGATCTTAAAGCAAATACTTTAAGATATTCAGATCCACCTTTCATAATGTGTGACAAAATAGCACCGGTTCCATAAGGGGAACGCATCGCATACCAGTCTGATGGGCAGAGACGGGTCATAACGGGTGAGCAGTTCATCTGATGCTATTAGTCTCTTTGTTTCATTGAATGCTCTTTCAACATCTTTCTGACCATTCCCACTTTGCTCCTGACTGCAACAGGGTTTTCAATAGGTGCAGCACTGTAACAAGATTTGGGAGAAACTAGGGGTAGTAGTTTTCAAGGCCCAAGTATGACCTGTGTTGTGACATATTTTCTGGTTTGGGTGCCTGTAACACTGCTCCAATCTTCTCTTGGGACTTATGTAAGCTATGCTTGTGAATGACATGTCCACAATATGAGATTTCATTCTTGAAAAATTCACATTTGTCTCTCTTTGCACACAGACCGTACTCGCTCAGCCTGCTAAGCACTTTACCTGGGTTCTGGAGGTGTTTTTCATCATCTTGCCAGTCACAATAATGTCATCAAGGTAACACTGTGTTTCTGGGATATCTTAGAGCACTTGATCAATTGGCTCAAGTCCCCTGGCTGACAAGGGATGTTAAGGGCTGCATAAAAGCCAAGGAAGAGGCATATGAGGTCGCAAAAGTGAGTGGGAAGTTGGATGACAGGGAAGCTTTTAAAATCCAACAAAAGGCAACTTAAAAAGCTATAAGAAGGAAAAAGATGAAATATTAGAGTAGACTAGCCAATAATATAAAGCAGGATACCATAAGTTTTTTTTTTCAGTTACAGTATGTAAAGAGTGAAAGGGAGGTGAGAGTTGATATTGGAACACTGGAAAATGATGCTGGTGAGGTAGTACTTGGGGACAAAGAAATGGCGGATGAACTTAATGGGTACTTTGCATCTGTCTTCACTGTAGAAGACCCTAGCAGTGCGCCAGAGTGCCTTGTTATTACAAAGGAAAAGGTACTAGGCATACTCAAAGGGTTTAAGGTGGATAAGTCACTTGGACCAGATGGACTATATCCCAGAGTCCAGAGAGAGATTGTTTGAAGAGATAATGGATACATTGGTCATGATCTTTCAAGAATCACTTGATTCTAGCATGGTCCTGGACTGGAAGAAAGCAAATGTCATTCCATGCTTTACAAAGGGAGGAAGGCAAAAGAAAGAAAATTATAGGCCAGTTAGCCTAACTTCAGAGGTTAGGAAAGTGTTGGAGTCTATTATTAAGGATGCTTCAGGATGCTTGGAGACTAATCATAAAATAAGTCAAATTCAGCATGGTTTCTGTCAAGGGAAATCTTGCTTGATAAATGTGTTAGGTTTCTTTGAGGAAGAACAAGCGGGGTGGACAAAGGAGAGGCAGATGTCACTTACTTGGATTTTCAGATCGCATTTGATAAGGCACCACACATGAGGCTGCTTCATAAGATAAAATTCTATGGCATTACAGGAAAGATACTGGCATGGATAAAGGAATGGCTGATAGGCATGAGGCAATGAGTTGGAATAAAAGGAGCCTTCTCTGGTTGGCTGCCAATGTCTAGTGGTGTTCCTCAGGTGACAGTATTGGGACTGCTACTTTTCACATTGTTTGTCAATGATTTGGATAATAAAATTGATGGTTTTGTGGCAAAGTTTGCGAATGATGTAAAGATAGGTGGAGGGGTAGGTAGTGCTGAGGAAGCAATGTGATAGCAGCAGGACTTAGACAAATTGGAAGAATGGGCAAAGAAGTGGCAGGTAGAATACATTGTTGCAAAATGTATGATAATGCATTTTGGTAAAAGGAACAGTAACTCAGACCATTATCTAAATGGGCAGTCTTTGTGCAAGACTCCCAGGAGGTTAATTTACAAGTTGAGTCTGTGGTAAAGAAGGTAAATGCAATGCTGGCAATGTTGGAATGCACCCTTGGGTTCTGAAGGAAATAGCTGGAGAGATTGCGGAGGCATTAACGATAATCTTTCAAGAATTGATAGATTCTGGCATTTTACCAGATGATTGGAAAATTGCAGGTGTTACTCCGCTATTTAAGAAGGGTGGGAGGTAGCAGAAAGAAACCTATAGACCTGTTAGCCTGACATCAGTGGTTGGGAAGTTGTTGAAATCAATTGTTAGGGATGAGGTTATGGAGTATCTGGAGGCACACGACAAGATAGGCCAAAGCCAGCATGGTTTCCCGAAAAGAAAATCCTGCCTGACTAACCTATTGCAATTCTTTGAGGAAATTACAAGCAGGGTAAAGGAGGTGCAGTAGACGTGGTGTACTTGGATTTTCAGAAGGCCTTTGACAAGGTGCTGCACATGAGGCTGCTTAGCAAGATAAGAGCCCATGGAATTATAGGGATGTTACTAGTGTGTGTGGAGAATTGGCTGGTCAGCAGAAAACAGAGAGTGGGAATAAGGGGACCCTATTCTGGCTGGCTGCCGGTCACCAGTGGAGTTCCACAGGCGTCAGTGTTTAGACAGCTGCTTTTTACGATGTATGTCAATGATTTGGACTACGGTATTAATGCATTTGTAGCTAAATTTGCCGTTGATACAAAGATTGGTGGAGGAGCGGGTAGTGTTGAGGAAACAGAGGGCCTGCAGAGAGATGTAGATAGTTTAGGGGAATGGGCAAAGAAATGGCAAATGAAGTACAATGTTGGAAACTATACGGTCATGCACTTTGGTGGAAGAAATAAATGGGCAAACTATTATTTAGATGAGGAGAGAATTCAAAATGCAGAGATGCAAAGGGACTTGGGAGTCCTTGTGCAAGATACTCTAAAGTTAACCTCCAGGTTGAGTTGGTGGTGAAGAAGGCAAATGCAATATTGGCATTCATTTCTAGAGGTATAGAATATAAGAGCAGGGATGTGATGTTGAGGCTCTATAATGTACTCATTAGACCACACTAGGAGTAGTGTGTGCAGTTTTGGGCTCCTTATTTTAGAAAGGATATACTGACATTGGAGAGGGCTCAGAGAAGATTCACAAGAATGATAACAGGCATGAAAGGGTTACTGTATGAGGAACATCTGGCAGCCCTTGGGCTGTATTCCCTGGAGTTCAGGAGAATGAGTGGGGAATCCCATAAAAGCATTCCGAATGTCAAAAGGCCTGAACAGATTAAATATGGCAAAGTTATTTCCCATGGACAAGAGGGCACGACTTCAGGATTGAAGGACGTCCACTTAGAACAGAGATGCGGAGAAATTACTTTAGTCAGTGGGTGATTAATCTGTGGAACTTGTTGCCACGAGCGGCTGTGGAGGCCAAGTTATTGGGTTTATTTAAGGCAGAGAAAGATAGGTTCTTGATTAGACACGGCATCAAAGGGTATGGGGAAAAGGCAGGGGAGTGGGGATGACTGGAAGAATTGGATCAGCTCATGATTGAATGGCGGAGCAGACCCGATGGGCTGAAAGAGCCTACTTCTGCTCCTTTATGGTCTTATTTCAAGGGAAATAGAATACAAAAGCAAGGAGATCACACTGAGACTTTATCAGATACTAGTCGGGCTGCACTTGGATTATTGCCAACAGTTATGGGCCCCATATCTCAAGTAGGATGTGTTGCCATTGGAGAGATTCCAGAGGAGGTTCATGAGGATGATTCCAGGAAAGAAGGGGTTAACATATGAGGGGTGTATGGCTGCTTTGGGCCTGTACTCACTGGAATTTAGAAGAATGCATGGGGAACTCATTGAAACTTACTGAACATTGAAAGGACTAAACAGGACGGATGTGGAGAGAATATTTTCTACGGTGGGAGTTTCCAGAAGTAGGGGGCACAACCTCAGAATTGAGGGGTGATCTTTTCGAACAGAGGTAAGCAGGATTTTTTTTTAGCCAGAGAGTAGTGAATCTGTGGAATACTGTGGGTATACTTAAGGCAGAAGTTGATTGTTTCCTGATTGGTCAGTGTGTCAAAAGATGTGGTGAGAAGGCAGATGTATGGGGTTGAGTGGAATCTGGTATTAGCCATGATAGATTGGCAGAGCAAATTCAATGGTCTGAATGGCCTAATTCTGCTCCTATATCTTATGAAACTTATGGCCTAAAGGTGTTATTGCTCTTTATCAGATTGCAGGAGCTGATATGATGTCAAAGACGAGACGATAATACTGGAGCAGTCCCTTGTGAATGTTCATTGTGAGGAACTTCCTGCTTCCTGCTTCCTGCTTCCTGCTTCCTGCTTCCTGCTTCCTAATTTGGCAGGGGATGGGAACTGGAGTGACAGTGCTGAGGATAAGGTAGTTAGTTTACAAACAGAAGCAGTGGGTAGTAAGACTGCTATCGAGGTGAGGCTGATGGTAGGACAAAATTGCAATCAAAGATATGGGTTGCGATAAAAAGGCAGATAAAATCAAAAAGGCTGAATACAAGACTGAAGTTGTTGTATTTGTATACACCAAGTGTGCAGAATAAATTAGATAAATTTGTAGCACAGTTACAGATCGGCATATACTTTATGGCATTGTGGACATCACTGAATCATGGCTGAAAGAAAATTATAGCTGGGAGCTTGATGTCCAAGGATACAATTTGTATTGAAAGGACAGGCAAGTAGGTAAAAAGGATGATTTGGTTCTGTTGGTAAAATAAAATAAAATAAAATTATTAGAAAGAGGTGACATAGGGTCAGACAATGTTAAAACATTGTGGGCAAAGCTAAGAAACTGCAAGGATAAAAAAACAAACCCTGATGGGAGATGCATACAGATCCTCAAACAGCGGTAAGAATGCAGTTTACAAATTACAATGGAAGATAGAAAATGCATGCCAAAAGGGCAATATTACAATAATCATAGGGGATTTCAATATGCAGGTAGATTGGAAAAATCAGTTTGGTGCTGGATCCCAAGACAGTGTATTACTAGAATGTCTATGAGATGAATTTTTAGAGCAGCTAGTGGTTGAGCCCACTAGGAGATCAGATATTCTGGATTGGGTGTTGTGCAATGAATAGGAATTGATTGGAGAGCTTAAGGTAAAGGAAGCTTTAATAGATTAAGGTAAAGGAACACTTAGAGGACAGTGATCTTAATATGATAGAACTCACCCTGAAATTTGAGGAGAAGCTAAAGTCATATGTATCAGTATTACAGTGGAGTAAAGGAAATAACAGAGGCACGAGAGAGGAGCTGGCCAAAATTTATTGGAAAAGACCACTGCCAGAGATGACAGCAGAGCAGCAATGGCTTTAATTTCTGGAAGCAAGTCAGAAGACGCAAGATATATACAACCCAAAGAAGAAGAAGTACAAAGGGAGTACAAAGAAGGTTCACCAGATTGATTCCTGGGATGGCAGGACTTTCATATGAAGAAAGACTGGATGAACTGGGCTTGTACTCATTGGAATTTAGAAGATTGAGGGGGGGTCTGATTGAAACATATAAGATCCTAAAGGGATTGGACAGGTTAGATGCAGGAAGATTGTTCCCAATGTTGGGGAAGTCCAGAACGAGGGGCCACAGTTTGAGGATAGAGGGGAAGCCTTTAGGACCGAGATTAGGAAAAACTTCTTCACACAGAGAGTGGTGAATCTGTGGAATTCTCTGCCACAGGAAACAGTTGAGGCCAGTTCATTGGCTATATTTAAGAGGGAGTTAGATATGGCCCTTGTGGCTACAGGGGTCAGGGGGTATGGAGGGAAGGCTGGGGCGGGGTTCTGAGTTGGATGATCAGCCATGATCATAATAAATGGCGGTGCAGGCTCAAAGGGCCGAATGGCCTACTCCTGCACCTATTTTCTATGTTTCTATGTTAAGTACTCTAAAGCCAAGATAATACAACCATGACTTACAAGACAAGTCAAGGTCAATATAAAACCCAAAGAGAGGGCATATAAAAGAGTAAGAATTAGTGGGAAGTAAGAGGATTGGGAAGCTTTTAAAAACTACCAGAAGGCCACTGAAAGTGTCATTAAGAAGGAAAAGATGGAATACAAAAGTAAGCTAGCCAATAATATTAAAGAGGATACCAAAACTTTCTTCAGATACATAAAGTGTAAAAGAGAGGCAAGACTGGATATTGAACCACTGGAAAACAATGTTGGAGAGGTAGTGATAGGAGACAAGGAAATGGCAGATGTTGGGATTGATTATAAAGGAGGTGGTTTTGAGGTCCTTGGAGGCACATGTTAAAATAGGACATAGTCAGCACGGTTTCCTCAAGGGAAAATGTTGCCTGACAAATCTGTTGGAATTCTTTGAAGAAATAACAAGCAGGATAGACAAAGGAGAATCAGTGGACGCTGTGTACTTGGATTTTCAGAAAGCATTTGACAAGGTGCTACACTTGAGGCTGCTTAGTAAGAGCCCATGGTATCATGGGAAAGAAATTAGCATGGATAAAGCAGTGGCTGATTGGCTGGAGTCATAGAGTGGGAACAAAGAGAGCTTTTTCTGGTTAACTGTAGGTTCCATCGTGGTCTGTGTTGGGACCGATTCTTTTTACGTAATATGTCAGTGGTTTGGATGATGGAATTGATGGCTTTGTTACAAAGTTTACAGATGATATGATGATAGGTGGAGGGGCAGGTAATTTTTAGGAAGTAGAGAGGATACCGAAGGTCTTAGACAGATTAGGAGAATGGGCAAAGAAATGGTAGACGGGATACAGTGTTGAGAAGTGTATGGTCATGCACTTTGGTAGAAGAAATAAAAGGGTAGATTATTTTCTAAATGGAGAGAAAATACAAAAATCTGAGGTGCAAAGATACTTGGGAATCCTTGTGTAGGATTCCCTATAGTTTAATTTGCAGGTTATGTTGGTAGTGAGGAAGGCAAATGCAATGTTAGCATTCATTTCAAGAGGACTACAATATAAAAACAAACAATAGGTTTTATAAAA
This sequence comes from Mobula hypostoma, assembly GCF_963921235.1. NCBI lineage: Eukaryota > Metazoa > Chordata > Chondrichthyes > Myliobatiformes > Myliobatidae > Mobula > Mobula hypostoma. The sequence goes on along the minus strand of NC_086102.1, from coordinate 29,175,121 downwards.
CACTGGTGAGGTCTCACGGAGTATTGTGAGCTGTTTCGGGCCCCTTATCTAAAAAAGGATGTCCTGGCATTGGAGAGGGTTCAAAGGAGGTTCATGAAAACCATTCCGTCATATGGGGAGCATTTGAAGGCTCTGGGCCTGTACTCACTGGAATTCAAAAGAATGAGGGGTAACCTCATTGAAACTTATTGAATGTTGAAAGGTCACAGTAGAGTGGATGTGGAGAGAATGTTAATATGGTGAAGGGAATCTAAGACCAGGGGACACAGCCTCAGAATAGAGGGGCATTCTTTTAGAATGGAGATGAGGAGGAATTTCTTTATTCAGAGAGTGGAGAGTCTGTGGAATTCATTGTCACAAGCAGCTGTGGAGATCAAGTCTGTATGTATATTTAAGGATGAGGATGATAGATGCTTGATTAATCAGAGCATGAAGGGATGTGGGGAGAAGGCAGAAGACTGGGGCTAAGAGGGAAAATGGATCAGCCATGATGAAATGACAGAGCAGACTAAGTGAGCCAAATGGCCTAATTTTGCTCCTATATCTTATGGTCCTGTGCCGTAGTAGAAAGCTGAAGTTTGCAATAATTTTCTTGGGCCCTGAAAAGTGAATATCCATTGCAGAATACGGTGACTCTGTGCTCTCTGGAAGAGTTTCTTTGCTGGTGGGCACATCTTTACCTCCTGCCTCAACATTCACAACCCACCTCTTGTGACCAGACACTTCCATACCCATGCTTCCGGCAATGGAACATAGCCAGCAGAGCCTATACTGATTGAATATGTGTGTCTGCAGCTATCTTCTGCATCCTTCATTAGGGTGTCCCACTCTGTGGAACCCATCATTGCCAACCACTGTGCTACCGTGCCTCCCTGCGATTTCTTTTCACTTCACTGTGAATCCAAAATCAACCGTTTGCTGCCACAAACTGTTTCTTGTCATTGAGCTAATTTTCTACCCATGTTGCTGCTGCCTCTTTTAGCTATTTTAGTGACAAACCTATCCTGGGGTTCTTTTTGAAACACCCCTCAGAAGCCTAAATTAACTGCATTTCTCTCTCTCCCCTGTACCTTGTCAAACAACTATGAAATACATTAATCAGTGTGTTCCCCCACCCCAGCCTCCAGAATTTTCCATTCCTAATGATCTGCATCCATGGTCTATTGAAGGAGGCTTTCACTTGAAATGATTTTCAGTCAAACTGAAAGTGAGTGACAACTCCAAATAAATGAGCTTTGGAGTTAACTTCTGCAAAACATCTGAGGAACCCCTGCTTCTGAGCTTCCAGTTCAAATTCACAATCTTGTGTTTAAATCCATCCACAAGTTCTACTTTCAACTTGTCCGCATGTGTCATCTCTTTTCCCTACCACCAGCGCTGGCAGGAGGACTTCAGCTTTTCGAAAAACCCTCCACTGCACCATCTTCCCCTTCACCTCTCCTTCTTTCTTCTTTGGTTTGCGTCCTTATGGCCTTGCGAAGACCTTAAAGATAGCCCTACATGACATAACTGTAAATCGGTGGTGTTGTAGCGGATGTGAGGGGAGCATTGAGTGTGGGAACTGCATTACCAATTATTAACTCAGATTCTCTTGTCAGCTAGGGTTGAAAACTGAACAGAGTTATCTGCTTACAACCCACGGTCACTTTCAAGACTTCCCCCTCAATGATTGCTTCCAGCTTTAAATGGGCACACAGATTCAATAGCTCCACAGCAGGCCAAACAACATCATACAACACATTTCCTGTCATTAGCAGGAACAGCAGAATTGCTGGCATTTTAAAATGCGGAGTATTCAGTCGCTTCTAAAGTTACTTCTGAAAGTTTAGTAAAGAAACAAGCAGAAAAGGCTGAATGGAAATATATAGTCAAGGACGGAGACACAAATGAGAGAGAGAGAGAGAGAGAGATGTAGGAAGAGGTTAAATGTATGTAGGCGATAAACATACTGAAGAGAAGGCACATGATATATGGGGGAGAAAGTCAGCAGTTTCAGTGTACGTGTATGCAAGGTGTGACGATAGCAGTTTCTAGAGCAGTAAACCACAGTTTGCAAACTATTGCTTAAAACCTCACACAAATTGTTGAAGCAAACAGGCATTATATTAAAAAAAGTGAAATTACTTTACACATCCAGTCATTTTTGAATAAAATAGCAGATATAATATTGCACTATGACACTTGGACAAATATTTACAATTTGGTAGCATTCAGCGGATTGCAGTGACTGGGGTATTAAACAGTATGTCCACACATCCATTGCATTAAGTTCCACCTCACTTACAGGCCAGAGGAAAGATCATTGCCACAGATGGCTGTGGAGGCTGCATATTTAAAACAGAGGTTGATAGGTTCTTGATTAGTAAGAGTATCTAAAGTTATGGGAAGAAGGCAGGAAAATGAAGTTAAGAGCATAAAATAATTCAGCCATAATCAAATGGCAGAGCAGACACGATGGACAAAAAGGCTTAATTCCACTCCAATATATTATGGTCTTACGGAGGTTGAGAATACTTTAGACAATAATGGAAGACCTGGTCAAATAAGATTAATGGATAATTGTAAATGCTGGTAACTGTGCTATTTCCAGTAATGTTCAGCTGACTAACTTTATTGTAAAATTAGGGGTAATCTTAAGTTTCAGGTCAATAATAGATCACTTTGATTTAAATCTTCTTGCAATAACTCAGCCGAAAAGTTGGAAATCAAGGACAAACTTCTTAATTTTATTTTTAATTCGGTATGAGCATTTCATTGTTCCAAAGAATTATTTTATTTATTTTTATGTGTATTTAATAATACCAATCCGATCTTATTTTTTTCTACTTATATAATTCTAGAATTTTAACAAAATATCTTTTTAAATTTTTTATCAGATAAATTAAAAACTTACTTAAAACTCTTTTATAATGCCGTATTAATAGGTTTTAATCCATGTAAGAACTTGGAAAAACAGCTTGCATTTCAATCTTGCTTTTTCGCTGACTTATATAACATGATTTAAAAATTTTAGGAATTGCGTTTGGTGAAAGGGAAGCTGCTTTAAAATTGAATAGTTCCAGCTCAGCAGCAGGTCGATGGAATAAGACTTAAAGGTGCTTGTAAATCAAACATTCCAGTGTATTTATTAGCAATAGTTTCTGTACAGTAAGTTGTGGAGTGTAAAATAATGATTACTTGGATTGGAAGGTCAATTCTACATAATTCTAAGGTAAATCAAATGTAAGTCTCAAACTGTGAACTAGTTTTTCTTTCCATTGTGATGACTTAAATCTAAATTTCAAAATGACATATTCTGGAAAGTAATATTCTTAAAAGATGTTCAAAATTCTACTCTTTGATTTCTGACATTATCTGCCAATGGAGTAGTTGGTAACATAGATTCTAACCTATTTAACACTGCATGTAGATAATCATTTACCTCATTTCATTTCTCATGCTTTGTTGAGAATGTTGAATTCATGTTGAACTTCATATTCACTTCTGCTTGCAGAGAACACCAATAGCAAGAACTCATTTCAGTATGTTAATGTGTGGGTGAGACCGTGTTCACTGACAAAACTCATCTAACCACACGTGCACGCGTCAGCTTTACTAAATCACTAGCATCGATTTTTTTTGTTTCAGAACACCAGTGTGATCACGGCAGCATGACTTATATAATTAACGTTGTAATGCTCAAGCTATGCATCTTTTTTGTTAAAAGTAAGTTATCAATTTGTTTCTCTGAATTTGTTTTCATTAAAGAAGATATTTTGGGGGAAAATGATGAAGGATTTTCGAGACAAGAAGAAACTGCAGATAGTGAAAGAATACTAATTGAATATAATTGACAAAAGAATCTAAGGGGAATTAGGGAGAATTCTCTTCTCACAGCATAGTGTTATGATCTGAATTCTGTTGTTAGAAAGGATGTTGTATATGTTTTGTCCAGCCATAATCTTTTACCTAGCTTTAACATTCTATCTGATGTGATACAAACACTGTACTTGGTATTGACAAAGGCAAAGTCTGGTATTTTTGATTGTATCTTTTGCATAATTAATCACCCTGACCCTTTAATCAGATTAAATCACAGCCAGTGCTTTGCATTTCTGTTTTTTTTTGCAGGTCAGATTGTGACTCCATCAGAGAATGCCGAAGCAGAAGACATAATCAATGCCACCATTGGAGGAGAAGCACTTTTTTTTGTAAACTGTACCCCTTTTCTGAATCAATCAATAGAATGGAAGAAAAGTGGAAAAAGCGAACATGGTATCATAATGTTTCCGTTTGGCGTACGTGAGCACACTATCTTTCAAAGTTACAAAGGACGAGTGAAAAATTTTGAAGGCTGTTCCTTTGTATTAACTAACATTCAACAGAATGATACAGGATACTACACTCTGACATTGGTAGAGAACACTACAGGGAAGCAAGTGACAATAAAAAAACGGTTGTTTGTAATTGGTAAGTTCTTCAGATGTTGGGAATAACATTTTTAAAACATTTTGTTTTACCTGGACACTTCTAGTAACAGACTTTTATATCCTATTTTAAAAGCCAAAACAAATGATCCTAATGATGAACAGATTAACCATGAAGAAAATATAACAAGTACTGAGGTCAAAAAAGGTTGGAAATTCACTGGTAAGTTTTTAACGCCAATTATTCAATCTAACTATTCAGGGGTAAAGTTTGAAAGACTCTGAACTAAGATTATATGTACATAAGGATTGTCATATGCAGAGCATTTGATGGCTGCGGGCCTCTACTCATTGGAATTTGTAAGAATGACGGGTGACCTCATTGAAATCTATCAAATGTTGAAAGGCTTTTATAGAGTGGATGTGGCGAGGATGTTTCCTATGGTGGGAGAGTCTAAGACCAGAGGACACAGCCTCAGAATAGAGGGGCATCCTTTTAGAATGAAGATGAGGAAGAATTTCTTTAGCCAGAGATTGGTGAATTTGTGGAATTCATTGCCACAGGCGGCTGTGCAGGCTAAGTCATTGGGTATATTTAAGTTAGGAGGTGATAGATTCTTGATCAGTCAGGGCATAAAGGGATACTGGGAGAAGGCAGGAGATTTGGGGCTCAGAGGGAAAATAAAACGGCCATAATGAAATGGCAGAGCAGACTCGATGGGCCAAATGGCCTAATTCTGCTCCTCTATCTTATGGTTTTTAGGTTTTATATATTTAAGAGATGGTTTAATTAAGGTTTAGAATTATGAAAATATTATTTGTTAGGATAAAGCAACAAGAGTGTACAATTTTACAGTTAGAGTTAGGTCAAAGAAGAGTGAAATGTATTGGTGGTGTGCAGTTTTAATGAAAATACTGTAAAAAAGGGCCTTCATATCAACATACCCGTGCTAATTGACGCCCCTTTGATCTGCCCTTTTCTTATAGTACTATGAACAATTCTTTTTCAAGTACATATCAAAATCCTTTGAAAGTTGCTTGAGGTTCTGCTTCTGCTTTTATTTCACTCTATGCATTCCAGATTATCACTATTGTTAATATCAATATTTATATTAATACATTTCATTAATAATTGTCGATATTGCATTCATAGCATGAAAGAATGGTGGAAACATAACCTAAAGCAATTTTCAAAAGAATTTCAATATATAGTTGAAGAAATATTTGTGGAGCTATGAGAAAAATTACATAAAGTGAGACATTGTATATAACATGTTTATATATTTTTTTCATTGATAATGTACTGATTAACAAAATCAGTTAAATTTGTTTGGACAAAGTTCTATTGTACCTGCTTTCCTGCTACAGCCATTGTGTGTCAACACCATTGTGAGACAATTTTCTCACAGCAACACATCAATGCCTTTCCTATAATTTACATCAGATTTCAGATCAATAAACAGAATGTGGCAATAACATCAAAAAATAAATAAACAAAGCAATTAATCTTAAATAGCTACAAACAAAGATGAATATTTCATGAGGAAAGCCTGTTTAAGATTTTAAGTGTTTATCTGAACAGTGTGTATTTTATTAATGAACTTCCCTGTCATGTCAGGTTATAAATTCAAAGTACATCAACTACTAATTTTACTTCCACCAGCTAGCTTCTAGAAAGTTTGGAGCACCGTGGTATGATTGACTTTCTGATACATTTGAAGTGACACCCCTTTTGTGATAATCAAAAAAATTGTACATGTTGCTAATATGAAGTAAAATGAGCAGGGTGGCATGGTAACACAAAGGTTAACACAACACTTTACAGTACAGGCAACCCAGCTTCAATTCCTGCCACTGTCTGTAGAGAGTTTGTACGTTCTTCCCGTGACTAGGTGTGTTTTCTCCAGGTGCTCCAGTTTCCTCCCACATTCCAAAGAATAGTTGGTAGGTTTATTGGTCATTGTAACTTGTCCCATGATGGATTAAATTGGCTGATTGCTGGCTGACGCAGCTTGAAGGACCAGAAGGGCCTATTCCACATTGTATCTCAATAAATAAATAAACAAATAAATAAATAAATAAATAAGCCTGAGCTGTTGCTGGTTTCCAGGATTTTCTGCTTTTATTATTTTCAGCATAATACTTCCTGCTAATGATGTCAGAAAAGTTCAAAGTTGTTGACTTTATGTAAAATAGACACCTCTGACTTGTGCTATATTAACTTAGACACAGGATCGCGGCCGAAGCAACAATAACTTCACACAGCTGATGCAGGAGCTCTGGAATGGGAGTTGGCCATTCAGTTCCTCGAGCTTTTCCCCCTCATTTTGTTCAGCCTGATTCATCTGCTGGGTTGAGTTGTTCTTGATCTTGGCATACCACTTGCAAATGTTTCATCACCATACGTGGAAATATCATCAGTGCACTGCTAATTAACAGCACATTGATGATATCTCCTTGTTTGGTGACAGAACGTTTGCAACTGCAGTGCCAAGATCGGAGAACAACTCAACCCAACAAGCAACCACCCGAGCTACACATTTTCTAAGTGATTAATCTGTATTATAAACTCAAAATAATTCTCCCACATTTCTAGATTCTTCCCCCTTCCTTTCCAGTCCTGATAAAGTCTCAGCCAAAATGCAACTGATTTTATTCCTGTCCCATATATGATGTCTGACCTGCTAAGTTCTTCCAGCATTTTGTGTGTGTTATTCTGTATCCTTGCATTCAAATACTGAATTTATTAAGTTTAGATGAGTGGGATGATGGCTGCAAATATTATATCAAGGGAAAATATTACTAATTTATTTTTGAAAGTGCACTCAGTCATTGTATGGATGGAAAATAGCACTTTGGTGATTCAGGCAACATGTTTTGGCAACTCAGTATATGAAATCACACAATTTGATAACCACATGTGTGATTTCTAATATCAGTGTGCTTTTTCTGTATAAAGTAGTAAGATAAGTGCCAGCATCTTGTGGCATTTGTTATTGAATAAATACTATTGAAGCAAGATTTCTCTATGTAAGATTCAAATCATTTGGTAGGTGCTAGTTATGATTCCAAGTTTTGCTTTGACATTAGCACTGTTAGTTCAATGGAAATGATTATTGTTTTTTAATTGATAATTATTTCACTAAAAATATAGAAATATCTTTAAAAATGTTTCTAAAATTTAAAAAACAGATGTTGGTTACATTAGCTGAGCTACATGCCCTGAAAAATATATATGGTATATTGACACAAACAAATTGACAGTAGTGGACAATTTAGAGAAGGCTAAACCTCTATAATAACTGTTTTTGACAACAAAGATAGAGATGATAGAAAATGTAAAACACATGAGACGATTCAGTCATCTTGCCTATGCCGTCTAATCCCACCTTTCAGCATCAGATCTGTAGGTCTGCAGGTCATGCCTTTTCAGGAACAAATCCCAGTGTTTTTAAAACCAGAGAGGGTTTCTGCCCCTACTACTTTTTCAGTAATGAGGCCCAACCTTTGCTTGCATTTTCACTTCTTATTTCCTCCCTGTCTTTCATCAAGTAACTTAAAAATCTATATCTACTTTTTCAACTTTCTGCTAATGGGATAAGCCTTCCCAAGAGATTGTGCAGATGCTGGAAATCTACAGCAACATGCACAAAAGGCTGGCGGAACACATGGAAATGAATAAATTGTCGACATTTTGGGCCAAGATCCTCATCAGAACACTTCCCATCTAACACACCAAGACCTCTCATAATCATATGCACATCAGTTAAGTCTTCCTTCTCAAGCACAAGATACTCTGCAGATGCTGGGGGTCAAAGCAACACTCACAAAACTCTGGAGGAACTCAGCAGGTGGGGCAGCAACCGTGGAAACGAACAGTCAATGTTTCGGGCTGAGACCCTTCATCAGGACTGAAGAGGGAGGGGGCAGGGGCCCTATAAAGAAGGTGGGGGGAAGGGAGGGAAGGAGAAGGCAGGTAGGTGCCAGGTGAAAAACCAGTAAGGGGAAAGATCAAGGGTTGGGGGAGGAGAAGCAGGGAAGGGATAGGCTGGGTAGTCTCCAGCCCCTGGGCATGAACATTGAATTTTCCAACTTCCGGTAATTCCCTCCCCCTCCCATCCCCCATCCCAGTTTCACTCCGCTCCCCCCCCCAGCTGCCTATCACCTCCCTCTTGGTTCCGCCTCCTTCTACTACCCATTGTGCTTTCCCCTATTCCTTCTTCACCTTTCCTGCCTATAAAGTATCCTATTTGCCCAACCAACCTGTTACCTATAAAGATCTGTGAACATATACTCCAAAATCCTCTGGTACTTCTCCAAGATAGAATGATTCCTCCACATTACTCAATGTCTTCCCATTTATTGTCAATTTCCTTGTGTCATAAAGCCTCCAACAATGGTTAACTTCTCATTTCCCAGATTAAATCCAATTTGCCGCTTTTCTGCACAACTGCCCAGACAATCTATATCTTTGAATTCTCACTGACAGAAACACAGTTTTTGTCTTTATAACTCCTCTGTCAAGACCCTCTTGGCTTTCATATAACTCCCAAATATTACTTTAAGGTAGGTCAAGATAGTCAGTCAAGAAGTGATTCATGGGGCACCACAGTAGCGTAGAAGTTAGAGTGACACTATTACAGCTCGAGGTGTCAATCGTTTAGAGTTCAATCGCGTGTCCTCCGTAAGGAGTCATTAAGTCCTCCCCGTGCAATATATGAATTTTCTCCAGGTGCTCAGGTTTTCTCCCACTGTCCAAAGACGTACTGAGTAGGCTTTTGTAAATTTCCCTCTGATTAGGTTAGGGTTAAATCAGAGTTGTTGGGGTTTGCTGGGTGGCATGGTTTGAAGGACCAGAAGGGTTTATTCTGTGCTGTCTCTCTGAAAAAAAATAAGATAAATATAAGCTTAGAAATAAATTTCCATTAGGAGAAATTTGGATGAAAGTCTTTATTTTAAGCCAAATAATAATACAAAATTTTAAAATTCATCTTGATATTGTTCTGAATTTTACAATGTTTGGCCAACGTTTGATAAAATGTCTTTTCCCTTCTGGGGGTCCCTAGCGTATCTATGTGTATACAGTATCAACAGAGATATGCAAATAAAATAATGTTCATCCTCTGTTGAAAGTAAATGTCAAAATGTAGACAGTTCTTGTAACTATCCTTTTAGAAACCCCATTAAAAGTAATAGAAGGTAGCTTCAAATAATTTTCTGATCCAACAATTTTTGAATGTAATTTTTATCCAAAGTAAAAATGGATTTTATCACTGCTCCATTCTTTCCTTCAATACGGAACCATCTTGGGATGATATGTTCTATTCTATTTCTGTTCGCCTTAGCATTTTGTTTAGGTAAACAGGTGAAGTATAACAGAGGAACTCCCCAATAGTACAGAAAATTAAGGTTAATTATATAGAAAGTAACACACACAAAACTCTGGAGGAATTCAGCAGGTCAGGCAGCATCTATGGAGAGGAATAAAGAGTCGATGTTTCAGGCCGAGACCCTTCGTCAGAACAAAACTAGAACCTACCTGTAAGATTATATAACTATAATTATCAGTGTTTTGAGAAGCTCTTTTGATATTTTGGAAAGGTTGTTCACATTTTTTTAATATTCTAATCCATTAATGACTGAAAAGTATCATTCAAAATTAAATTTATAAAATATATAGCTATAACATATCTTTATATGAAACATATGGCGAGCCATAGAAAAGCAATTGGTTTCAATGGCTAGGAAGGCACTTCAAAAGGCAATTATACATTGTAAATTTTGAACAGTTTAAATAAAAGAGCAGGGTCCTTTTATGTCAAAACATTCATGCAGACGATCTCATTAAAATTACAGAAAATATTCTTCCGACTGATTGCAGCAAGGGCTTTCATACTGTCAAGGATAATTAGACCATTAGTTGAGGGATTGTGTTCAAGAGCCATGAGGTAATGTTGCAGTTCTATAAAACTCTGGTTAGACTATTCTTGGAGTATCGTATTCAATTCTGGTCACGTCATTATAGGAAGGATGTGAAAGCTTTAGAGAGGGTGCAGAGGAGTTTTACCTCTCTGGATTAGAGAGCATGACTTATAGGTAAGACTGAATTAGTTAGGGTTTTTCTCTTTGGAGTGAAAGACGAAATGGCCAGTCAACATCTTTTTCCTAGGGCAGCAATGGCTCATAAGGGGAGACATAATTTTAAGGTGATTAGAGGAAAGTATGGGGTGGGGGGGGGATGTCAGAGGTAAGTTTTTTTTTTACACAGAGAGCGGCAACACATTGTTAGAGCTGGTGTTAGAGGCAGATACATTTGGGTGATTTAAGAGATTTTTAGACAAGTACATGGAAAGGGTTCGATTGATTTTAGGTTAGTTTAAAAGGTCGGCACAACATACTGGGCCATACATACTGTACTATGTTCAATGGACTATCATTTTTGTGTTAATATTTATATCAATGTAAACTTACTGGCAACTCCTTTGCATATCTGATGCCATGAACTTCTCATTAATACTGAATAATGCTAGAGAAGAATTACAAGAGTCACAAGAGAAATAGTATTAGGCAAACTAAAGAACCAAAAGCTTATAAGTCTACTGGACCAGGTCCCATACATCCTAATATCCTTAACAGTAGTGGCTATTGAGTTGGTAGATATATTTGCTATATGCAGAGAGTGGTGATTGCGTAGAATGGGCTGCCAGTGGCGGTGTGAAGGCTGAAATGATACGGCCTTTTAAGAGACTCCTGGATGGCTACATGAGGCTTAGAAAAATAGAGGGCTATGAGTAAGCCTAGGTAGTTCTAAGGTAAGGACATGTTTGGTACAGCTTTGTAGGCCGAAGGGCCTGTATTGTGCTGTAGGTTTTCTATGTTTCTATGTTTCCAAAAATCCTTAGATTCTGAAAAAGTACCAGAGGACTAGAAAACTGCTAATGTGACAACCCTATTCTAAAAGGAGGCTAACAATAGGCTGAGTGGCATAATACCTATGACTGGGAAATTGTTAGAATCAATTACAAAGAAACTGAGAGCAGCACATTTAGAAAATCATAACTAAATCAATCAAATTAATCAGCATCATTTCTTGAGGGGGAAGTTGTGTCACAAATTTATTTGAGCTTTCTGAAGAAATCTTGACAGGGTGGATGGAAGTGAACAGCATTTGGACTTGTGTGAACTTGTAATTATATTCGGATTTCAAGAAAACATTTGATGTGAGACTTACTAAAGGCTCTGTCAGAAGATTATGTTGGAGGTAACACATTAATATGGATAGAGGACTATGTATGTAGTAAATAAATTGAGTAAGGATAAAGGAATCATTTTCAGTTTCCAACCTGTGTCGATTAAGGATTCAAAGTGAAACATTTTAGGACCTTAACCATTTATATATTAACGGCTTGCAGGAAGGAAGAGAATTACGGTGGTTAAATTTGGACACAACACTGAAATAGATATGAAGGTAATTTGCAAGAAACATACAATATTTACAGACAGATATTGATAAGTAAGTGAGAAAAAAATTGGCAAATTAAGCATAATCCGCGAAAAAATGAAAAGAAGAACAGATTATGGAGAAAAACTGCAAAAAACTATAGCATAAAAGGGATTTGGGGTCTTTGGGCAAGAAAGAAAGAAATTTACCACACAAGGACAGCAGGTAATGGAATGGGATGTTAATGGAATGAGCTAATTGAAAGGCTAATGGAATGTAGCCCTTTATTTCCAAAAGGATTTGGAAAATAAAATAATGAAGTCCTATTGCAACTGTACAGTGTCCTCATGAACCCAGATTTGGAGCACTGCAATATTTTTGTTCCCCTTTCTGAGGAAATTTTTATTAAATGGGGGCAATTCAGAGATGGTTCACTTGGATAATTGAGGATATGGAGGGATTATCCTATAAATTAGATAGGTTTGACTCCAAAGCAATTTAGAAAAATTTGATGCAATCACATTGAAAAATAAGATTCTTAGTGAGCCAGGCAACATAAGTGTTGAGAGGGTGTTTTTTTCTCATGGGTATATATAGAAAAAGGGCATGGTCTCAGAAAAAGGTGATGTCCGTTGAAGAGCGATGAGGAAGAATTGCTCCTCTCAGCATACTGTGACTCTTTGGAAATTCTAACAGTAGAGAACTATGGGGGCAGAATCCTTTGTATATTTATGGCTGAGATAAATTGTCTTTTAATCAGTAAAAAAAAATCAAGGATTATGGAAAGGATAGGAAAAAGAACTTAATGATCTTTTTAAAATTGTAACAGAGATTTAATAGGCTGAATTGTCTTCCCCTTTTCTTGTATCTTATGGTTTTCTAGTCTTGGCATGATCAAATTAATGAAAACCAGCTAAAAATATGGTTTCGGGGTTCACAAATTCATGGGTACTATTGGTATTGCTTCAGTGAAATTATTTTAATTTATTTTCTTTACTACAACATTTCTCAAGGACAAAAAAATACACCAGCATTTGTCTATTATTGTTACAGAAAATACAAAAACGCATTGCTGTCTTTAAATGAGAAGAAACATTTCCTAACCCTCTTCACACATAACTCTCATTTTGACAGTTGGGTGCTATTTTAAAACTGCCCCACTTTAGATCACTCAGTTCCTTGGATGTTATTTGATAGGACCCCTGAAACTTGAAATACTTAAATTTTGCATCATTTGCTGGAAAAGCATTGCAGAAGTTTCAGATTTAGTAATAAAACATACCTCTAAATGACTTTGAGGCACCTTATTAGTTTTCTTTGCATTGACCTTGCTTTTTATTTCTCCCCATAGCCATTGTCATCGGTGCCAGTATGCTTGGAATAACTGTAATCTGTGTTATACTCACATGCTTCATATGGAGAAGAATGCGTCGAAATACAGAGGCTGGTGAGTCTTTCCATAATTACATAATAATGTGCTCTTCAGGCAATATATTTACTCACATCAATGGTGCAAGAAACTTAAAAATTCATCTTTATGTAAGATTTTATGCATATATTATGAGAACAAATTAAACACAAAATGCTGGAGGAACTCAGCAAGTCAGGCAGCATCTATGGAGAGGAATCCGCAGTCGACACCTCGGGCTGAGGCCCTCATCAGGACTGAGCGCCGATGGTCCATTCTTCTCCACAGGTGTTGGCTGACCTACTAAGTTCCTCAAACATTTTCTATTTGTCGCTCTGGAATTCCAGCATCTGTAGAGTCTGTTGTGATTATGATGCAGAAGCATGTAATTATCATATGCATATTCCAATAAATCTTGTGAAAGTAGGAAGGAATCATAACTTGGAGAACATCACCCCCACTTCCGGTCCTGATGAAGAGTCTCGGCCTGAAACATCAATTCTCTATTCAGAACTCAGCACCAACTGTCTATTCCTCTCTATAAACGTTGCCTCACCTACTAAGTTCCTCTAGAATTTTATGTGTGTTATTCTGGATTTCCAGCATCTGCAGAATCTCTTATGTTTTATGAATCATAACTTCCTTTTCATTTTTTATAATGTTAATTTTTGTTTCCACTGTTCAGCCTAAGGTAGGAAGATTAGGTGAGCCCTCAATCTTGACTGACAGTTTACTGAGAGTTTAGCCAGAATTGTGGTTGAGCTGCTGTTTGGGTCACTTTGCACTAGGGCTGAATAGGGAGGCAGCGGGTGTAGACACCACCCAGCTTTCCAATCTCAAATGGAGCATTCAGGCTAGAACAGCATTCAGCTGGCTCTAATATTCTAATGCCTTTTACTATCCAGAGTCACGAGCAGAAAATTCTGTGTAAAGACTAGTGGGCAAATAGAGTCAGAGCTTCAGACAAATTAAATCACAAAACAGTGAACAAGTTCTCCAGCAACGTAACGCAAAACCAAATGCCATGTTGCCTTTTGTTATCTTATCTAATATTTAGTGGCCAATATATGATACAATCCTGATTAATAGATCATGAAATAAAACAATAAAAAATTCAAATCTGGAAGCGCCTTTGAATTACAAACGATATTAGATATCGGTTACAAAAAGCTCTTGTGGAATATACATTTCCAGATTCATCCAACTTCATACCGCATATCCCTGGGTTATGAACACCTAGCATATGGACAATCCCTGCACACATCCAAACCCATATAACATAGAAGTCCAACATATACAGATGGCAGAACTAGTTTCCCCTCTCTCTATCCCTCTCACTTCACTTTTTTCCCCCAGTTGTTCTTTCTTAGCTGTCTTTTGTGCTTTTGATTCATTTCATTATAAAATTGTCAAGGTATGTGTACTATACCAAATGATCTTCCTGCATTTTATGTCTTTTGGGCAAAATCAGTTTATCATCATCTGCAGGAACAGAAACCATTTGTTACATGACACAACCTTATTCCAAGAAAAGGAAAACCTGAAAAAGCAGATAGACTTGGAAAAACAGGAATTTTTAAAGTATAACATGCAATAATTACTATTTTTTAACAAGACAACTTTAGTCTTACAAGTGATGTAGATGAAATCAATATAATTGATGTAATGCAACTACACGAAAACGTGACAAAATTAGGGAAGAATAGCAGTTTGCGGCATTATCTAATGAGCTCATTAAGCATTCATGAGGAATTGTAACTATAGATTGATGCTGATAGAGAACTGAAGGCTGAACTAGATTGTCTAAAATAGAGAACTCCAGGACATATTTGGTTGGAACACAAGAAGTCTAGCAGGTGGTGGTAGTGCACTGAAAAGAGGAAGAGACGACCTTATTTTTCTCTATGAGCATTAGAACATGGGTCTGGATTGTGCTTCTGATAGTTCAGGAGAGAGATGTCAATTCCCTCCTTTTCATGGTGTCAGCTTACAATAGCAGTACAATTACCGAAGTAATCCAATGACCTAAATTTTAATATCACAGGTTAACAAATTAAAAAGAAAATAAAAATAATTTTTTTGTAATGACCACAACGTTATTAGATTCTCATAAAAAACAACATAGTTCACTAGTATCCTTTGGTGACCGAAAATATGGCACCTTCACCCACTCTAGACCTTACTTGACTCAAGGCAAGCGGATGTGGTGAATTATTAAGTGTCTTAGCAAGCTGCTCAATTTACGGGCAATTGGAAATTGCCAGTAATTCCTAGATAACCAATAAAATTACTAAAAGGTCATCCCTGACTTATATGCCTGCTATGGCAGTACAGAATGTGCTGAAGATCAGAAGCTTACCCTTGATCCTCAGCTCTAGCTACAGCTGAGTCAACAACCTTGCCTGCATGACCATCCGACCATCCCCTGAGGCAGAGTGAACTGTAGGTCACTAGATTACCCTGACGGTCTTGAGATGACCTCTGCAGCCGATGGCCTGAAAAAATCAAAAGCATTTTAAAATAGTCAAAATAAAAGCAAGTAATATATAAAATTTAATTTAAAAATTAACAATTAGCCTCTTTAAAATACGCATTTAAATCAAAAGCATTAAAATTACTTCAGAGAAAAAACTCCTTATCCTCATTCAATTTTACATCCAGGCTGCATACTCTATTCCAATGTATGGAGCTTGAAGCTCAGCCAAGCATGTTGAGCCTTGGTGAGGCTGGTGGCAGAGTAGAAGGTTGCAGGAGGGGGAGGTGATGGTATCTGCTAACCCATAGCATGTCCCTAATTTCATATTGCATTTCGCAGCTGGGAATTCTTTTTTATTTTAATTAAGTATTCTTGTTTCTAAGTGTCGGGACCACTGCTTTTTATGATGTATGTCAATGATTTGGACTATGGGATTAATGGATTTGTGGCTAAATTTGTCTCTGATACAAAGATAGATGGAGGAGCGGGTAGTGCTGAGGAAACAGAGAGCCTACAGAGAGACTTGGTTAGTTTAGGGGAATGGGCAAAGAAGTGGCAAATGAAATATAATGTTGGGAAGTGTATGGTCATGCACTTTCGTGGAAGAAATAAACGGGCAGACTATTACTTAGGTGGGGAGAGAATTCAAAATGCAGAGATGCAAAAGGGCTTGGGAGTCCTTGTGCAGGATACCCTAAAGGTTAGCCTCCAGGTCGAGTTGGTGGTGAAGAAGGCAAATGCAATTTTGGCATTCATTTCTAGAGGTATAGAATATAAGAGCAGGAATGTGATATTGAGGCTCTATAAGGCCCTCGTGAGACCACACTCGGAGTATTGTGTGAAGTTTTGGGCTCCTTATTTTAGAAAAGGATATAATGACATTGGAGAGGGTTCAGAGAAGATTCACAAGAATCATTCCAGGAATGAAAGGGTTTCTCTATGAGGAAAGTCTGGCAGCCCTTGGGCTGTGTTCCCTGGAGTTCAGGAGAATGGGGGGGAATCCCATAGAAACATTCTGAATGTTAAAAGGCCTGAACAGATTAGATATGGCAAAGTTATTTCCCAATGTAAGGGAGCCTAGGACAAGAGGGCACGACTTCAGGATTGAAGGACATCCATTTAGAACAGAGATACGGAGAGATTACTTTAGTCAAAGGGTGGTAAATCTGTGGAATTTGTTGCCGCGAGCGGCTGTGGAGGCCAAGTCATTGGGTGTATGTAAGGCAGAGATAGATACGTTCTTGATTAGCCAAGGCATCAAAGGGTATGGGGAGAAGGCAGGGGAGTGGGCGTGACTGGAAGAATTGGATCAGCCCATGATTGAATGTTGGAGCAGACTCAATGGGCCAAATGGCCTACTTCTGCTCCTATATCTTATGGTCATATAATTCTGTTGAGTTGTATTTGTCTATTAGCTGTTTCTAATAATATTAATTTTTTTACATTTATGCCTTTGCCAACTGTTTTAGGCACATAATATAGCTAGGGTGCCTAAGACATTTGAACAGTACTGTAGTCATTTTATGTATTGCACTGTACTGCTGCCACAAAAAGATCATGACATATGCGAGTGGTGATAAACCTTATTCTGATATGGGTCTCAGAGTGGGAAGGGGACAGGAAGAAAGGAATCATGGTTGGGAAAACGGGATGGGAGAGAGGTGGGAGCAGGAAGAACCAGAGACACTCTGTAATGATTAATAAACCAATTGCTTGGAATCAAATAACCTTGCTTTGTATCTCAGAGCTGGGTGAATCTGTACCTGAGCCACCCCCTGCCCCTCACACTCCTTCTCTGCCACCTGGCCCACACACCTCCTGCAGCATTCCACCTTTGCCATTCTCAACATCCTTTGCTCCCGTCAGATTTACAAACTCACTCACCACTCCATGTTGACAAATACAGTACTGTGCAAAAGTCCTAGGCACCCTAGCTATATACGTATATATGCCCAAGTACAGTATGTGCACAGTACTCTATTACCGAAGACACTTAGAACAGCAGTTAAAAAGAACCGTCAGGGCTGCGGGAAGGATTATTGGTGTGAAGCTGCCCTCGATCCAGGATTTATATGCATCTAGAGTCAGGAAGTGAGCAAGCAGCATTATTGTAGACCCATCACACCCTGGACATCACCTGTTCCAACTCCTTCCTTCTGGTAGGCACTTTAGATCACTGTATGCCAGGAAAAATAGGTACAAGAACAGTTTCTTTCCGTATGCCATCAGTCTTATGAACACTTGAATGTTAGTCTATTATAAACCAAGTCCACCTGTACATACACAGGTATACCTCATTGTATATAGTTCACAATTATTTGCACTATTGTTTTGTTTGCTTTTTGATTGTGTACAGCGAGAGCTCAGGAAAACCGGCATCAAATTCCCTGTCTGTGTCCACATACTTGGTGTTAATAAAGGATTCTGATTCTGATTCTAACTTTGGCCACCAAGTTGATCTGAGCATCCTCCTTCATCGTTCCCACAGACCATTTCATTTTACCAGTCCTTTCTGTTTTCTCAGAGGAAGATTTTCTTCACCACATGCTACCTCATGTAACAATATCAGAGATTCCTCAGAAAAACCATCTGTGAGTTACCGCCGACCAAGTTTTTGGCAATGCTGATGAATATGTTTGATAAATCTATTCTCATAACTAAATAATTCAACATAACACAAGAAATAGAAGAAGATGCGGACCATTCAGTCTCTTATTTAACTAGATCACCACTTTCTTCCACTAATTCTGTAATCTTTTCATCCTTTAATATCTAAATACCTATCATTCTCTGCCTTGAATATTCCATGCCATCTTGCATAGTGACTTCTAAAGATTCAGCACAGAATCAGAATCAGGTTTATTGTCACTGACCTATGTTGTGAAATGTTGGTTGTTTTGCTGCAGCAATACAGTGCAAGATATAAAATTGATATAAGTTCCAAAAATAAGTAAGTAGCGAAAAAGACGAATGTTGAGATAGTGTTCATAGATTCATGGGTTGTTCAGAAATCTGATGTTGGAGGGAGAAGAAGCTGTTCTTGAAAGGATGAGTGTGGGTCTTCAGGTACCTGTACCTCCTCCCTGATGGTAAAAAGATGAAGAAGGCATGTCCCAGATAGTGAGGGTCCTTAATGATGTATGCCACCTCTTGAAAATGTCCTCGGTGACAGGGAGGGTTGTGCCGGTGATAGAACTGGCAGAGTCTATAAGTCTCTACAGACTCCTGCGATACTGTGCATTGGTGGCTCAATCCCAAACCGTGATGCAAGGCTCCGACTGAAGAAATGTCTTCTCATCTCAGTCCTTAATGACTGGCCTATTATTTTGAAAGTGTGCCTCCTGGTTCTAGACAGCCCAGCCAGGGGAAACACCATCCTTGCGTCTATTCTACCATGCCTCTTAAGGAGGTTGTATATTTCAGTAAGAATAGCTCTCATTCTTGTAAAATCTAAAGATCATTGGCTCAGTCCGCAGCATAAAAGCCAGGACCAAAAGGCTCCACCAGGCCATCAGACTGATTAATTCATGCTGACACAACTATATTTCTGTGTTATATTGACTGTCCTGTTGTACATACTATTTATTATATATTACTATTAATTGCTCAATGCACATTTAGACAGAAACATAACATAAAGATTTTTGCTCCTCATGTTATGAAGGACGTAAGTAATAAAGTCAATTCAATTCATTTCAATAAATCTCTCCTCAAACTATAAAGCCTACCTCTCAGGAATTAATCTAGTGAACATTTACGTTAGAAACTGTGCCGCAATGCATGAACCTTTGCAACACTTCCTTGATCAATAACATGGGGCTTCATTTAATGCTTTACACACATAGAAAACACAGTCAATAATAATGGGTGCATGGAATAGGTTACCAAAAAAAATAATGAAAAGGTTAATGAAAAGAGGGTGAAAGAACAATTGCTTGGTTGCGGGGAGACAGAATCCAATTCAGAATCAGGTTTATTGTCACTGACATACAGTACATTGTGAAATTTGTTGTCTTGCAGCAACAGCACAGTGCAATACATAAAATATCCTATATAAATTATAATAAGAAATATACTGTAAATAAAAAAATTATACAAGTAGTGCAAAAAATAGCAAAAATACCGAGATAGTGTTCATTGTCCATTCAGAATTCTGATGACAGAGGGGAAGAATCTCTTCCTAAAGTGTAAAGTGTGTATCTTCAGGGTCCTGTACCTGCTCTCTGATGGTGGTAATAAAAAGAGGTCATGTCCTGGACGGTGGGAGTCCCTATAATGGGTGCTACCTTTTTGAAGCATTGCCTTTTGAAAATGTCCAATGGTGCAGCCAGCTGAGTTTACAACCCTTTGCAGCTTTTTCCAGTCCTGTACAGTGACCTGTGCAGTGCACTGTGCAGAGAGTACCGAATGTGATTTTGAAATAAGAGAATGGATGCTCAAAGCGCAAAGTATGTGTATATCCTGAGATTCATTTTCTTGAAAGCATTCAATCAAATAAAGAAATACAATGGAATCAAAGAAGAACCACACACAAAGACTGACAAGCAACCAATGTGCAGAAGAAGACAAACTGTACAAATACAAAATAGCACATAATAATAATTAATTAATAAGTAAATAAATAATACTGAGCATATGTGTTGTAGAGTTCTTGCAAGTGAGTCTATAGGTTGTGTTCAGTGTAGAGATAAGTGAAGTTATCCACATTGGTTCAGGAGCCTGCTGGTTGAAGGATAATAACCATTCCTATAAAACCGTCTTTTTATTACCAATTTTCTACAGTGAATCACTGCATCACTGTCTGGTATGGAGGGGCGACTGCACAGGACCGAAAGAAGCTACAGAGGGTTGTAAATCTAGTCAGCTCCACCTTGGGTACTAGCCTACAAAGTACACAGGGCATCTTTAGGGAGTGGTGTCTCAGAAAGGCGGTGTCCATTATTAAGGACGTCCAGCACCCAGGGCATGCCCTTTTCTCACTGTTACCATCAGGTAGGAGGTACAGAAGCCTGAAGGCACACACTCAGCGATTCAGGAACAGCTTCTTCCTCTCTGTCATCTGATTCCTAAATGGACATTGAAGCTTTGGACACTGCCTCACTTTTTTTAATATACAGTATTTCTGTTTTTGCACATTTTGAATAATCAATTCAATATACATAATTGATTTACTTGCTTATTTATTATGTTTTATTTTTTTTTCTCTCTGCTAGATTATACATTGCAATGAACTGCTGCTGCTAAGTTAACAAATTTCACATCATATGCCGATGATAATAAACCTGATTCTGATTCTGATTCTGACTTGCTTTCTACTTCATAACCTAGATGTGCAGATTGTGAATAGAATGATTGCAATGGTTTTTTTTAACAGAAGTTATTTTTTATATTACAGAGAGTTCAGGTGTGAAGAGGAATGAGAACTCAAGTAGCAATGTTCCAGAGATTGTTTATTCAACTTACGTAGGTGCATATGCTAATTATGGAAAGTCATGTCAAGCAGCATCTTTGGATCAAACTTGAGAAGAAAGCTACTTTGAAATGTCATTGATGAACTTGTTGATGTTATTTAAAAGTGCACAAAGGAACTTCCAAAATCTGCACTCCTATTATCCATCTTCTTATGGTTATTCACATAGGCCTGTGCCATGGAAGCCACTAAAATGTGAGTTCAGCATTCCTCACTGTACTCTCCCATGGATCCAGCACGGCCTCAGGAGACATAATTAAAAATATTTTTCAAGTGTGCAACATCGTAAGCCATGAAGGCAGCTGCTAAAAAGATCACACTCTCTTTAGCACTTCCACAAGCAATGTCCATGCTTGTGAGAGTAATACATGCTGCCTGTTTGAATGGACCCATTTTTAACTGGTCCTTTGTGGTGCTGATCAAACCGCACTCAGTTGGGGTTAATTAATCTAGTCCTAAATCCACCTAGAACAGAAACTGAGTCAGTCAGATCCAATTTGAATTCTGCCATGGAGTCAACGGTAAGTAGAATTCGGTGGTTAAAATGGCTAAGCAGTTGATAGGAGGGATTTGCCTGTGAGAATAAGAACTTAAAAACATAAGAAATAGGAGCAGGAGTAGGCCATCTGGCCTGTCACACCTGCTCTGCCATTCAATAAGATCATGGCTAATCTGGCCATGGACCTACCTACCTTTTCCCCATAACCTTTAACTCCCCTACTATGCAAAAATCTATCCAACCTTGTCTTAAATATATTTACTAAGGTAGCCTCTACTTCTTCATTGGGCAGAGAATTCCACAGATTCACCACTCTCTGGGAAAAGCAGTTCCTCCTCATCTCTGTCCTAAATCTACTCCCTCAGTTTTAGTCACACCTACCAGAGGAAACAACTTTCCTGCCTCTATCTTATCTATCCCTATCATAATTTTATATATTTCTATAAGATCTCCTCTCATTCTTCTGAATTCCAGTGTGTACAGTCCCAGGCGACTCAATCTCTCCTCATAGTCTAACCCCCTCATCTCTAGAATCAGCCTGGTGAACCTCTTCTACACCACCTCCAAAACCAGTATATCCTTTCTCAAGTAAGGAGACCAGAACCGCTTGCAGTACTCCAGGTGTGGCCTCACCAGTACGCTGTATGGTTACAGCATCACCTCCCCACTCTTAAGTTCAACCCCTCTAAGCAATGAAGGCCATAATTCTATTTGCCTTCTTGATAGCCTGCTGCACCTGCAAACCAATCTTTTGTGATTCATGCACAAGCACTCCCAAATCCCTCTGTACAGCAGTATGCTGCAATTTTTTTACCATTTAAATAATAACCTGCTCTTTCATTTTTACTTCCAAAGTGGATGACCTCGCAGAATGTTTAAATGGTGGTTCCTTCTGTTGAAATTAACATCTCCTGATATGGTTGGGGTTAAATTTAGCACGTTTACCACTTTGTATCCATTTAAGCAGGCAGCATGCGCATTGATGAAAGGTATCGGCCCAAAAGGTCAACTCTTTATTCCTTTCCACAGATGCTGCCTGACCTGCTGAGTTCCTCCACCATTGTGTGTGTGTGTGTGTTACTCTGGATTTACAGCATCTGCAGAATCTCTTGAGTTTTTGAAGGCTGCCTTTGCACACGTCTGAGTTGAGTGCAGACACAAGGGCATTCAGTCTTATTTGCCTATCTCTGTAGTTGGGAGGCTTGGAATTAGCATTGGACAATATATTTTCCCCATCTATTTTCACTGTGAAAATAGATGTGCAGGGAATTGGTTAGTAACCTTATCAGTTAATCTTACAAAGTGATGAGGGACGTTGCTTTTGTGGAGGTCACTGATAGAATTTCAGCTTCTAAAGTTTTTCTGCCATTCATTCTTTGGGGTTCTCTTCTGTTTTCATGGATGTCTGTGAAGAGTAAGAATTTCAAGTTGTATACTGTATACAGTACATTCTTTGATTATTAAATGGAACCATTGAAACATTGAATTTAGAAAAAAATAGCAAATCTTAAATCCAAATCTGTGATTAACATATAGAATCCTAAGTGAATGTTATTTTCAAATATTTCAAAGATTATTTTTAGTAACAGAAGGTTTCTGCATTGCATGTACAGTATTTAAGGCATATGAGTTTCATTATTATAATCCATTATTAACTGGAATGTGAAAATACATCTTCAGTTTCTAAGCCTTAAACATTCACGGTAGTAGTGGCTGCAGTTTGTACTCCATTGCCAGGTTCATTTCCATTTCTCTAAAAGTGATCGTATAACAAACATTTCAGCATATTTAGCTCAAACAATCAAGGACACATTTCTATCAATTAGGTTTACTGATTGTTATTTTAACTTGTGCAGTAATTTGTTAAATTGGACCATGATTGTTGATCATGGTGATGCCAGCTTTCAATTTCTACCTTAGTCAATTATTCCTTCAAACAGATTTTTCAAGTCACACTATCCAAGAAGTCCTTGGTTGGCCTAGAGATGGGATGACACACAACTACTTTACTACTGAAGAAATTAATCCTGTTACTTAAACAGTTAATGATGATGACAAAGGAATTTCATATAAACATACTAAGCTTCCACATAGTTAAGTACTAAGGCTCCAATTTCAAGGAACAAATCTATTAACCGATGTTCTGATTTCTGTAAGTTTTCTACTGCAACATAATTTAAGAATTTGAAGGTGACACCCTTTATTGTTAAAACACAATTTAGTTAGAGATAGTTCACATTTTATTGAATTATTTCAATGAAACGGACCAATTTTGACATTAAGTAAACAGTCCTGAATGTTTTACCTCCAGTTTCAAATTAACCGATGTCAGAAAGACCCCATGGCATACAAACTATTCCTGTGATTTTCCTTTTTTAGTACTGTTGATTTTGTATTTTCTGTTAAATGAAAGGTATGTTATTTATATATCAATTAAATTAAAGTGTCTAGATTTTGATGTCCATTCAGTTGACAAAACTAACTTCTCTCTTTTTGAATGCTGATGTTTCATAAAAAGAATTACCAATCAGTCCTCTGACACAACATTAATGTATAACACAACAGCTGTTATTTATAATCATTGATGAAAAATGGCTAATAATATGAAAAGTTTCAATGCTGAAAATGAATGCATTTTGCACACTAAAGTATTCAACTGGGTAGAACAATTTGTGTTTATATTTAAAATGGAGCAACATTTACATACAAATGTACTGCCTTTTATCTTTTTACTGTTTTTTAAACTGCATGCTCCAGATATTTTGTGTTGATATATTAAACAATAAAAACTGTTTAAACACGAGAAATTTTGCAGATGCTGGAAATCCAAAGCAACACAAACACAAAGTGCCGGAAGAACTCAGCAGGTCAGGTAGCATCTATAGAATAAATAGATAGTTGATGTTTCAGGCTGAGATCCTTCTTTAGGACTGAAAAGTAAGGGGAAAGACACCAGAATAAAAAAAGTAGGTAGAGGGGAAGAGAATAGCTTGAAAGTGACAGATGAAGCAAGGCCGGTAGGAGAAGTGAAGAGCAGGAGTTGAAGGAATTTGTTGGGAGAGGAGAGTGGACCATAAAAGAAAGGGAAGGAGGAGTGGTACCAAGGGGAGGTGATAGGCAGGCGAGAAGTGGTAAGAGACCAGAGTGGGGAGTAGAAGAAGAGAGGTGGGAGAGGGAAATTTTTTACCGGAAAGAGCAATTGATATTCATGCCATCAGGTAGGAGGCTACCTAGATGGAATATAAGGTGTTGCTCCTCCACCTTGAGGGACATTGTGGCACAAGAGGTGTCCATGGACCGACATGTTGGAACAAGAATGTGAATTGGAATTAAAATGTTTGACCACCAGGAAATTCTGCTTCAGGCAGGTAGAAGAGAGGTGTTTGATAAGGCAGTCCTTCAATTTACAATAGGCCTTACCAATGTAGAGGAGGCCATATTGGGAACCCCAGCAGGTTCACAGGTGAAGAGGTACATCACCTGGAAGGAGTATTTGGGGTCCTGAATGGAGATGAGGGAGGAGGTTAACACTTTCAAGTTTATACTTAGAAAACACAATGTAACTTCTCTGGGACTGCTGTGTATATGATTTGTACTCTTTGATTCATCCTATGCCACCTTCCTGCTCAAGAATATTTACATATATGCCATCTTTGTAAAATTTTGCCCTGCTGAAGGAGAGCCAGGTAAGTAACTTAGAGATGGGTTCCCAGAACTGGCCTGAGATATGCTTAGAACCAGATCAGGCTTCAAAAACAAACAAAAGAAGTCTGTTTAGGCATATGTCACATAGCCACTCAAAAGTCAATGAAAATCCACAGAGGTCATGCTAAACATTGGGAGACACAGGACATATAGGGACTCTTCCATGTATTATGTATCACAGACATGGAGGACTTCCTTTTATATTTTGTGGAAATTGATCTATGTTCTGCATTGCGTGGCAATATTGCATTATCCAATTTTTAGACATACATACAGCAGGATCTCATAGCTAGAAGCTAAAGAGTACTTTGACAGAAGTCTCAGGAACATATAGCTGCTACCAAGACCTCCAGATTCCGACATCCTTTTTACACTGGATAGAAAATAAAACAATCTGCTTTATTCTCCCAGGGTATCGTTTTGTTTCCTAAATCTTGTAATCTGACCAAATTATCAATATGATTGTACCCAACAGAGATACATGTAGCAAAAAATAAACTGCTGAAAGAATTCAGGGGGTCAAACAGCATGTATAGAGACACTTTGAGTCAAGACTCTGCCTGAGTCAATCCTCATGTAGGGGCTCAAACTGAAATGTCAGCCATCCCTTTACCTCTACAGATGTTGCTTGACCTGCTAAATTCATCCAGCAGTTTATTTTTGCTTGGGATTCCAGTAGCTGCAGTCAATTGTGTCTCCAAAGTATATAGAGTTGTGGAAAAACAAAATATACTGTATGCCTATTAAAAAAGGTGAGAGCATGAAATTAGAATTACCATTTCCACAGTGGATAACAACAAAGTCCCATCAGTTGAGTCCATTTGCGGGTTTTCACCTCAAAACAATTCTGTGAGAAAACTCTAAATGGCATATACAGTACATAAACTGATATATGGGCAGTCCCCAGGAATAAACAAACAAACAAACACACACACAGACACACACAAACATCAAGTGCTGTTGTGTCAACTCTTTGGTCTGCTCAAAACTTGTTGGTCTGCTGGCACATCGAGATGTCTGTGGAGGAATGCTGCCAACTGGCACACTCCGGGCTACAGGAGCATTGATGAGGGAGGCATTGAAGCTTGGTACAGTCACTGCAAGGGCTCGGTGGGGAAGGACCACTGTGTAGAGCTCTTCTCCTACTGGAAAGGGAGAGGCTGGGTTATGGGAGGAAGCCTCTTAATTATTATTGTAGCAGTGTGTTGCCCCAGTGTGCCAAATGAGTGCTATTGATGTGTATGAATGCAATAGATAGCATTGTATATCAATGTAAAGAATGAAAAGGCATTGAAAGTTTATTATGGCAAATATTCTCAATTATGAATAACGTTTATTTTGATATAAAAAAGCTGAACACATTGGTTGATTTACCTCCATACATTCATTTCCACTGATATTTAGAACTAGTGAATATACAGTAAATTAACATCAAAAATACAGTATACAATATGAAATATGAAATAAACTCAGAAAATGCTGGCCTCTGCAGGTCAGAGTGACAAAAGATCTTTGACCTGAAAAACTGTGCTGTTTCTCTTTGCACAGATGCTGACTAAGCTGTTGAGTGTTTCCAGAATTTTCTGTTTTACGACACAAGTTAAATGCTCCACACTCACTTTTCAGTGTCATTGATCAATAACATTTATCAAATAACTTTCCCTGGTATATAACAAATACCAATAATCTCACTATTGTGAACTACTTACTTCAAGCTTACTTGGTCTTGAATAGATAAGACCAAGTAATAGTGGGCGCCTCCCTTTTGTGAAGGATATTATGAATTATTTCATATTTTACAAGTTTTTAGGACTAGTTCCAAGTCAAGCCGAGTTGAGTTTATGGTCCTGTGCACAAGTGAGTTCCAGTACAATGAAAAATTGCTTGCAGCAAAGGCACACATAAAATGAAAATTATATATAAAATTATACCTACAATGGAAAAAAAGACTGTACAAGTGCTCAAAAAAAAAATTAACAGAGATACAATCAAACCACATCCATGGTAGTGCAAGAGTGGCCTGTAGTGTTTATTTTTGAGGTAGGGTGAGGGTTGATTTAGGAGGTTCAAGAATCTGATGGATATGGGAAAATAACTGTTTCTGGACCTGGTGGAGTGGACCTTCAGAGCTCTGACAATGGCAGCAAGTAGGGAGCATGACTCAGATGGTGGGGTCATGCCCTCTTCTGGAGGCAGCATCTCCTGCAGATGCTGTCAGTAGAAGGGAAGGATGTGGCTGTGTCCACCACACTCAACCTCTTGTGTTCCTGTGTGTTGAAATTGCCATACCAGGCCATCATACAATCAGCCGGGATACTTACAAAAGTATATCTGTACAGGTTAGTGCTTTTGGTGACACACCAGAGCTCTTGAAGCTTCTAAGAAAATAGAGGCATTTGCCTGCCTTCTGCATCAATGCTCTGGGCCCAGGACATATCATCCGAGATGTTAGCAATCAGGAATTTGAAGCTGCTTATTCTCTCTACCTCTGACCTACCAAACAAGGATCACGGTTCAGGGATCAACTGGATTAACCACTTACATGTATTAGGAATTTGAGGTGGAGTATTGGCGTGACATGCAACAAAAACAACAACAATCGAAAATTATAAACAATAAAAAATATATCAAATATAAATTTAGAGGTTAAAGTACAGACGTGGAGTAAGATGTACATAACTACCAGTCTGTAATTTCATCGTAAATTGCATTATAGGAGTGTTTATAGAGCAGTGCAGTGATGGGGATAATAGATAGAGGGGGGTGGGGCTAACTAGAATGGTTGATTAGATTAACTGCCCGGATAAAAACCTTTAAGATGTTGTGAAGTGTTCATTTTAGAAGCCCCAAAAGCGCTATCAAGAAAGGAGCTTTTGTGAAAAGCAGTTTGTTGGGTGGGTTGGGTCCGTAATGATTTTTCCTGTCCAATTCTTTGTCCTTGACATATACAAAGCCTGCAACACTGGTAGACTGCTACCAATAACCTTTTTCTGCTGACCTGAGAGTTTGCTGTAGTTTTCATAAACTGTGAGAGGATGCTGCACTAAACCAAACTGTAATGGCTGATGTCAAGATGCTCTCTGGTAGCATAGAATTGCACCAGTATGTTAGACCACAAGATATAGAAGCAGAAATAGGTCATTTGGCCCATTGAGTCTACAACACAAATCCATCATGATGGATTAATTATCCCCTCTCAATCCCATTGTCCTACTTTTTTCCTCTAACCTTTGACACCATTACTAATCAATGAATTCCATAAATTCACCAACCTCCAGCTAAAGAAATTCCTGTTTTAAAGGGACGTCCTGCTATTTTGAGGCTATGCTTTCTGGTCCTTGATTTCCCCGTTATTGGAAATATCCTCTCTAGGCCTTTCAATATTTCAATGAGATCCCCCATCAATCTTCTAAACTTCAGCAAGAACAGGCCCAGAGCCATCAAATGCTCCTTATATATTAACCCACTAGACCTTCTCCAATGCCACCACATCATTTCTTAGATAAGGGGCCCAAAACTGCTCACAATACACCAAGTGCAGTCTGGCCAATGTCTTATAAAGCCTCAGCTTACATCCTTGCGTTTATATTTTAGTCCTCTCAAAACGAATGCTAACATTGCACTGACCTTCCTCCCCACTGACTCAACCTGCAAGTTAACCTTTAGGGAATCCTTCATGAGGACACCCAAGTCACTTTGCATCTCTGCTTTATAAATTTGCCTCCCGTTTAGAAAATAGTCTATGCCTTTATTCCTTCTACCAAAGTGCATGGCCATACACTTCCCCACACTATATTCCATCTCTCACTTCTTTGCCCATTCTTCTAAACTGTCTAAGTCTTTTTGCAGGCTCCCTGCTTCCTCAATGCTACCCGCCACTCCACCTGTCTTCATGTTGTCCACAAACTTGGCCACAAAGCCATCAATTACATCAACCAAATCATTGATATAGAACATGAAAAGAAGCAGTCCCAACACCAACCCATGCAGAATATGATTAGTCACCAGCAGCCAAACAAAAAAGCCCCAAGGCACAAAAATGTTCTGAGGAAGATGGAATTTTAGCAACTGCTGCAATAAGTACTATATATCCTCTGCCAAACTTTTCAGTCAATGAAGGAGATATGGTTCTCCCATAAGAGGTTCTGCAAAATATTGATGCCCAAAAACCTGAATACTGAAATAGTGCTAACTGGGGTTAGTTGTGAAAAGGAGACAGATTTCTCCTGAAGTCAATATGGAACCTTCATGGTTTTGAGAGCGTTCAGCTCCAAGTTGTTGTGCTTGAACCAGGGCATTAGCTTGTTTGGTTCCTGGTGGTACTTGGATGTGTCGTCTCTGATGATTAGTCCAATGACAGTGCAAACTCTATCAGTTCAACTGATGGATCACAGGAGACAGAGCCACTGGTGTGTCTTCAATCAAAACAGGTTTGTGGTCTCCGAAGTTCTCTTTTCTGGATGATTAACTGATCAATAATTAGCTCCTTAGTCTTGTTGATGTTAAGTATAAGATTGTTATTGCAGCACAATCAACCAGATGTTCTAGCTCACGCCTAGGTACTGACTCATCACCACCCCAATTTTCAAAACTACTTTATTTATTGGTAATTTTCTAACTTTCTGTGGTGGGATCTAAACTCATTGCGACAAGTCTACATGTCTTGGATCATAACCACTAAGTTACTACAGCAGAGACCTGATTATAAAGCAAATAATCAGTCTTTTTTGTTACAAGGTCATTTTTGGCAGTAACCAAACCTTTCCCAATAGCTACCAGCTTGAAATTTACTTAGACTGGTATTATCTGCATCGGATAAGTACAACACTGGCTTGTTATATTCATCACTATCAAATTATTTCAAGGAGAATAACCCCAGTCTCTCCGGCATTTGTTCCCGTGTCCTTGGTACATAATTAATTCTAATTCCTTATCTCCATATTTTTTTTGCAAAGAACAGAGGGATTTGAAAATACAAGTCCATAATTCATTGAAAGTGGAATCTCAAATAGATAAGGCAGCAAGGAGAGCTTTTGACATATTGATCAAAGTATTGAGCACAGGAGTTGGGACGTTATGTTGGAGTTGTATAAGACATTGGAGTGTTGTGTGCAGTTCTGGTCACCTATCTACATGAAAGATATCAATAGAATTGAAAGAATGTAGAGGACATGAACTACAGGGAAATATTGAATAGGTTAGTGCTTTATTCCCTGAAGCAGAGGAGAATGAGGGGAGATTTGATAGAAGCATACAAAATTAGGAGGAGCATAAATTGGGTAAATGCAAGCAGGCTTTTTCCACCGAGGTTGTGTGAGACTAGAACTCAAAGTCATGGGTTAAGGGTGAAAGGTGAAATGTTTAAAGGGAATATGAGCTGTTGAGAATATGGAACAAGCTACCAACTTAAGTTGTGGATGTGGGTTTGATTTCAATGTTGAGAGGAATGTGGATAGGTATGGAGGGCAATGGTCCAAGTGCAGCTTGATAGGACGAGGCAGAATAATATTTTGGCCCAGAATAGATGGGCCAAAGAGCCTGTATCAGTGCTGTAATATTCTATGACTCTACCATTCTAGCCTTGACATGCTTCCCGACATATATCCAGAACAGAGCATAATACCCCAGTTACCACCACATATTTTCTCATTACATAGAAGGAAACCATTCTCTCTTCATGTCAATACTGCCTCTTAGAAAAATCAATTCAATCCCTCTCTCTCTTTTACTGCCCTGCAGTTTGTTCATATAGTCGTAGATGGCACAGAAACAGACCCTAAGAGCCATCATGTCCAAACCAACCATCAAGCAGCCATTTACACTCACCACATTCTAATCAGCTCTCCCCAGATTCTACCATTCATGGACATATTCAAAGTTCAAAGTCAATTTATTATCAAAGTATATAGTTAGTATGTGTTACCATACATTATCCTGAGATTCATTTCCTTGTGGGCATTCACAGTAAATGCAGGTTGTTTACCCCTTATCTAAAATTCAAAAATATGAAAACATCTGAAATTCTAAATTTTTTGGAGCGCTAACATGATGTGTTATGTAACCGGCCACAATGAATATCAATTGAGTCAAGTTATATAAAAACAACCAAACATTTATTAAACACGGATAAACAATTCAAAAAACGAAAACCTTAACTGGAATTTAACCGCTATGCGGCCGTTCAACAAATCACTACTCGGTACTGGTTCTTAAAGCGATAAATGCAAAAACAGTTCTTAAAGCGGTAACGTCAAATACAGTTCTTAAAATGGTAAATTTGAAAGTCGGACAGATTTATACATTCAATTGGGAGAGACTTCTCTGGAGAAAGATTTCTTCATAGACGTGACTTTCCTGTTGGTTCTGTCCAAAGGATTCACGATGAAGGAAATAAACGGTTTAAAACAACTGACCTTTCTTCTGGCAAGCAAATCCTGCATGAACTACCTTGTTCTTTTGGCAGGAGTTATCTTCGATGCAGGTTGCTGCTTCTTCAACGAAGACTCAATAAGGACGATCCTTTGTTAAACTTCTGAACGATACCAACTTCTCTTAATCCCTCAGGTCCTGTACTTCGATAAAGTCTTCACTCTCCAAAACTACTGAAAAGCTACATTGACAAACCTGGCAGAAATTGCCAGTCCAGCACTATTGTACCTTACAATAGAACGTAAAACTCTGTTGTAAAAATGAAACTGCGTCATAAAACAAATACGCAATGGAACAGAGATACTGACAAACGTTCTAGTTGGAAAACTAACTGCGTCACCAGAGGTCTGCCCTTTTATACCCGTAGTGAACATGTCATCACGTGACCTCACATCGGCGGGAAAATTACATCAGGTGACCTCCAAAAGACCATTACATTATTCTCAAAAGAAAATCACAAGATCTCCTTGAGGTATGTAACAGATATCACAAATGGAAAATTTCTCAAGGCGCTGGGAAGGTTATCAGGCAATGGGCACAGGTTTCTACACACCACAGGCAGTTTTGAGAAATAACCTCACATATGTAATGAACACAAGTTAATGGAAAATAGAAAAACATTGCATAAAGTGAAAGATGAAGATCCTGACTGCATATTGAAAGAGTGGATTCATTAGTGCCAGAGTGTACATATGCTGCTTAACAGTATGCTGATCATAAGCCAAGCAAAGATCTATCATGATGAACTGAAAATTGAAGGTAAATGTGAATATTCGGCTGGCTGGTTGCAGAAATTTAAGAAAAGACACGGCATTAAATTTTAAAAGATTTGTGGTGATAAAGCATCTTCTGATCATGAAGCAGCAGAGAAATTCTTTGTTGAGCTTTCCAAGAAGGTTGCAGACCAAACTCAACACACTGAACAGCTGCACCAGTACATATGTGGGATGAACAAGTGTAAAACAATGGCTGCTTACTGGTAACAAATAAATTCAGAGTCAAAAATGAACGTGATCCCAAGTTATCTCATTCTATATTCCAAAGTCCAATAAATTCCTAAATCCAAAACACTTCCAGCCTCAAGCATTTCAGATACTCAACCTGTACAACAAAACACAATAGTATCAATGAAGAAAAAACCACACACATCAAAGACAACCAACCAATGTTCAAAAGGCAATAAACTGTGCAAATACAAAAAGAACAAAATGAATGAAAGTAAATAAATATGCAATAAATATCAAGAACATGAGATGAAGAGTCCTTGAAAGTAGGTTTCTAGGTTGTTGGATCAGTTCAGTGATAGGTTGAGTGAAGTTGAGTGAAGTTAACCCATCTGGTTCAAGAACCTGATGGTTGAGGGGTAATAACCATTCCTGAACCTGGTGGTATGGGTGCTGAGACTCCTATAACTTTTTCCTGATGGTAGCAGTGAGAAGAGAGCATGGCCTGGTTGGTGAGGGTCCTTGATGATGGATGCTGCTTTCCTGTGAGAGCACTCTTTGCAGGTGTGCTCAGTGGTGGAGAGGGCTTCACCCATGATTGACTGGGCTGTATCCACCACTTAAGGAGTAATTTACAGTGGCTAATTAACCTAACAACCCTCATGCCTTTGGAATGTGTGAAAAAACAGAGAGCTTGAAACTTGGTAGAGGAAGATACGTTAGAAGCATTTAAGAAACTCTTAGATAGACAGTGGATGATAGAAAAATGGAACACTATGTAGGAGGGAAGGGCCAGATTGATCCTCAAGTATGTTAAAATACTAGCACAATATCATGGGCTGCATTGCTCTACGTTCTGTAATGCTCTATGTTCTAGGTTCTACCCATAGGAGATCTTGCAGTTGAAGGAAGAATTTACAAGCGTCACACAGAGAGCACTGGAGCTCAGTATTAAACCTTGATAATTGGATCTGAAGCTGCACAACTGTGCCAACGACGTATTCAATCATGCACACCCTTTAACATTCTAAGGTTCTCACACTAAACACCCTACACTTGGGGTAATTTACAGTGGACAAATAACTACCAACCAACATGACTATTTATTAACCAAGGAACTTGTCTGCTTTTTTTTATTAGCATCCTCTGCTGTGGTCAAAGAATCCTTGCCTCTCCTCAGTCCATACCTGCTTTAAAATTGTATCACACACAAAATGATGAAAGACTTAGCAGGTCAGGCAGCATCTATGGAGAAAAAGGCAGTGGTGTATCTAAGGTATGGCAGGAACGGCACGTGCCCGGGGTGCCACTTGAAGGGGGGACGCCACTGAGCAGTTTCTATTAAAGTCAGACAAGCCATCCTCGGATAGTGAAAAAACAATTTTCTTCAGATGTATGATCTGTCTTTGATTATCATGGGTGAGAAGCACGAGAATGGCCTTATTTCAGAGCATTGTTTATGAAGACCATGAAATGTTTCTTCACGAAGAAGAAGGAAAGTGGAGCTGAAGGACGGAAGAGATGAAAGTTGGAGGCAGAGGAAGCCAAGAAGTCGAGCAAGTTCTTCGTGCCCCTCTTTGAAAAGCCCGGAACAAGTAGTTTGACACGTTCCATGGAGTCACCTGCACCTGCTACAAGTTTGTTAGAATCCGAAGGTGGATCAAGTACAAATGCGTCACAAGCCGAGGAGGAAGTCAAGTCAGATAAATCCGAGTATGACGAGATTAAGAGTGAGGCTGCCACAGAGAAAGTGGACATGACAGGAAGGGAAGACGAGGGTGGTGGTGGTGATGTTGAGTTTATTGACGAGATTTTACCTGACGACAGTGAACCTGACGACACTGAAGCTAGTGAACTGGATGGTGTCAAAGAGCCTCGAACAGTACCAGAAGTGATTGAACAGCATGACGTTGGACTTCTGAAGTTCGACAAGGATACTGGAAAAGCAATTCTGCCTGACGCGTTGAGAACAGAAATAATAAAGCTGGGTTTGAAGTATTTCCAGAACAGTGAGGGGCCTTTCCTACCAACAAATAACCACTCAATGAACAAAACTTGGTTCAAGAGGAAATTGGGAAATGGTCATGGTGAGGAAGTGACTTGCTCATAGCTGGTCTATTCCCCTTCTAAAAATTGTCTGCATTTTGTTTCTGTTGTCTTCTCTATTCCCAGTCAGACCATCAATCCTCATTGGAGCAGGAAAGTGGATTCAACCAGTGGAAAGCACCTGAAAGGATTAGTGTTCATGAAAATGCCAAGAATCATCGGGAATGTTTCACACAGTGGAAAGAAATGGAAAGAAATTTAGCTGGAAATAGAGGAGTTATTGATGCGGTATTTCAATCACAGATTGAGAAGGAAAAGCAGAAGTGGTGTGATATCTTGACGAGAATCCTTCACTGCATAAAATTCCTTGTGACTCAGAACCTAGCTTTGCGAGGATACAGGGAGTCACGTCAGCTGGACAATGAATCCATTGTGGGAAATTTCCTTGGCTTACAGAAACTACTGGCCATCATTGACTCTGTCATAAAAGAATACCTCACTCATTTGGAAAGTCATCCTGGAGCCACGTCTTATCTTTCACCAGGCGTCCAGAATGAATGCATCCACATGATGGCATCCACTGTTTGCCAGACTTTACTGAGAAGCATTCCTAAAGCCAAGTACTATGGTCTCATGTTCGACTCGACTCCTGATCAGGCACACCGTGAGCAGATGTCAGAAGTAGTGAGGTATGTGGAAGTTGATTTCAGAGGAAAACAGTCCGTGTTAGAGAGTCCTTCCTTTGTTTTATCCAGATAAGCCAGAAGGATGCTGAGAGCTTGGTTGAAGACATCTTGAAACAGCTAGAGAAGGACGAAATGGAGCTACAAGATTGTCAGTCACAGTGCTATGACAACGCTGCTGTGATGGCTGGACACAGAAGTGGTGTTCATCAAAGAATAAGTTAGAAAAACAACCTGGCAGTGTTTGTGAATTGTGACAATCACTCACTCAACTTGGTGGGTGTACATGCAGCCAAGCAGGATACAATGATGGTCACATTTTTTGGAACCATCGAAGCTCTCTACGTGTTTTTCTCTCGTTCAACTCAGTGCTGGGAAAAACTCAAAAACGCCGTGCCTGTGGTTGTTAAGTTGGAGTCTGAAACCAGGCGGAGTGCAAGGACAGAAGCAGTGAAGCCTGTCAACAAGTACCTTGAGGAGATGCTTCAAGTTCTCCAGGACATGATAGACAATGAAAACGAGACCAGTGAAACAAGAAGTGACGCAAGGCAGCTGTACAACTGCATGTTGAGTTACGATTTTCTGATTTTGCTAGGATTTTGGAACAAAGTACTCATTCGCATTGACCGTATTCAAAAGAGGCTGTAGGATCCTAGCATGAACTTCCACGATGCTGCCCTGGATTTGAAAGCCCCCCGAGGTCATTTTTATGATGAAAGAGAAGTGTTGGTCAGTGAGTCACTCGAAGAAGGAGTCGGTCTCTGTCAAGAATGGAATATTGAAATTGAAAGACGTCAGAGACGAAAGAAATATATGGCTGATGAGAACTCGAGAGACACTGGGTTGACAGTTAAGGAGGAAATGGAAAGAGCCATGGACAGAACACTTGACTGTCTTCACAGAGAAATGGACGAAAGTTTCGCTCGTTTGCACAACACTGATTCCAAGTTTGGGTTCCTTCTCGATGTTGAGGGACTGTGTTACGGCACGGACAGTAACGACCTAAAGAAGATGTGCAAATATTTGGGCAAATTGTACAGCTCTGATGTTGATGGACAGCAGCTACATGAAGAAATTTTGGATTGCATAATGTTGCTATCAAGGAGGGTCAAGATGAAAATATCAAGACCTGAAGAGCTTCTTGAATTTATTGTTCAGTATGCAGATGAGACTGTCTTCCCCAATCTTCGCATTGCTATTCAGATAATGCTAACCATCGCCAGCTGTGAGAGATCATTCAGCAAGTTAAAACTAATACTTTCATATTTGAGAGCCTCCATGGGTCAAGGCAGACTCTGTGATCTTGCTCTGCTGAGTGTAGAAAGAGAAGAAACTGAAAAAACTGACTTTGATCACATCATAGACCAATTTGCATCAGTGAAAGCAAGGAAGGTGCAGTTATAATTTTCATGTAATGCCATAATTTGTTAGTTAAAAGATTAACGAGCTTGAGTTGTATTTTTGAGTTGATATTATGGTAAAGTTATCTAAAAGATGGGTGTCAGATGTTTGGACAGGGGCGCAATTTCAGTGCTTGCCATAGGTGCTATTTTCCATAGACACGCCCCTGGGAAAAGGTGACCCTTCTTCAGGACCTAAATTGTCCCATTTGCTGTGCATCATTTCTTCTTACTGTTCTTACCAATGTGAATCATTTCACACCTCTGGATTAAAATATCTGCTTATGATGTTTGCTGCATTTTAGACTTTGATCCAACCCAACCTCAATTATGCCTTCTTCCTTCCTCTGACATTAGTCACTTCTTGTAGGAACTTTCCAGAATCTATCACCCAGCATCGTAAACCTCCGAATTCTGATTTGTAAATGAGATTAACAACTATTAAAACTATTATGAAAATGTATCAATGGTTTGGTTCTGAGATGTCCACAAGAGGAAAATATTTTGTCAGTCATTTCTAAGCTAATTAGATTAAGAATATCGTTCCCCTCCTACTTTTTTCTCTAAAAATACTTAGTAACTATTCTTTCAACCATTCTTACAACGTTTTGCAGTGTTAAATTTTGGTTAAATAAATTTATCATTTCAAATTGACTCAGATGGGGTTTCTCCACGAAGTGCACCCAGCCTAAGATCTTGCAACACTTTTGCATTTGAAGGTGATTAAAAACAGAAAAGTGTCAAGACTGAAATATAATGCACGGATTTCAATCTCTGTTAAAGTGCAGCAGGAAATGGTTGGTCACCGAACAGACTGAACGTGTTTCTTCATGTTCGAGCCTCATCACCTGCAGAGCACGGTCACAATTTGCTACAGTTAGATATTGTAACTGCATTCCTTTCCAGTCCTGACTAATGTAACACATTGGTCATAGCTCCATCATTATATAAGTCATTCCTCAACCACCAAATTTCATGGATGCTCAAATATAATTATTTTCTTTACATAATTGTTCAGGGACATAGATATCATCCAAACTCTATTGTTGCAAGCAATCCCATCCTATACCACTTTTGGTCGCATTAGTTGTGCATGATAGCATAATACTTTGCAGCACCACTGATCAGAAGATCAGGGTCCAATTCTCACTGCTGTCCGTAAGCAGTTTGTGACCGCATGGGTTTCCTTTGGGTGCTCAGGTTTCCTCCCACATTTCAAAAGAAAAGGGTTAGGGTTTGTAAATTGTGGGAATGCTACATTGGTACTGGAAGCATTGGCATGCGGAGCATGGCTACACTTGCAGGCTGCTCCCAACTTATCTCTGGACTGTACTGGTCTTTGATGCAAAAACATGACACATTTCACTCTATGTGGAAATCTTCCTGATTTTAATAAGGGACAGAGCCTAAAGGACAGCAGATGAAGAAGGTGACAGCTCATGGTCAGGGGTGGGTGGGGGGATTATTACAGCTCATCCCACACCTAAGTGCAAAAGGCAGGCATTGGCTGTGGATTAAATAACTAAATTAATCTCTGCTCCAATTACTCTAATGGCTTACTACAATATCTCAGCATTTCTTTTCAATATTTTTATTAGTTTCTACATAGAAGAATACAGAGTACAAGAAAGTATATATAAAAGGTCAAAAAAAATTTTTTTTTAATTACCAATTACATTATATCTATTCATAATAACAAGCTCATTACCCCCGTATTCATGTAGGTTAGTCAATAGTTATATTGAAACATACTAATTTATTACAAAAAAAAGTCCAACCCCTACCAAGACCGAAGCTGTTTATTAAGGAGGAAAAAAAGGTAAAATACCTTCTCGTGTAATAAAAATTAATAGTAGGCAACATCTAAACTTAAACAACAAATTGAGGGTTTTGAAAGTTTTGAAAATAGTTCAAAAAGGATCACCACAATGTTTGAAAGTCTTGACAAGATACAGAAATTAAACAACGAATCTTCTCTAAATCTAAGCATGACATAACATCGCATAACCGTTGAGCATCAGTAGGAGGAAAAACATCTTTCCATTTAAACAAAAGCACCCTTCTAGCTATAAGAGAGCTAAAGGCTAAAATATGTAAGTCAGATGTCTTCAGCTTGATATCTTGTCCTGCAACAACACCGAATAGGGCCATCAGAGGATTAGGCTTAAAACTGACTTTGAAAAGTAAAGAAAAAGTTTGAAAAACTTCCTTCCAATATTTTTCAAGACACGGACAAGTCCAAAACATATGAATTAATGAAGCTTCTCCATTATTACCTCTGTCACAGTAGAGAGATACATCCAAATAAAAACGAGATTGCTTATCTTTAGTCATATGGACTCTATGTACCACCTTAAATTGTATGAGGGAATGGCAAACACATTGCGATGAAGTATTAACCAGTTTAAAAATTTTATTCTAAGTTTACTCAGATATTGATGTCTGTAATTTTGTTCCCAGAGATTCTTAATTTTGTCTAAAGGAACATTCCTTGTCTCCAGTAACATACCATAAACATTAGATATTGAACCATTATGAAAAGGTGTCAAATTAAAAATTACACCTAGTAAGTTTTTATCTGAGCTTATAGGAAATGTGCATAATTGAGATCTTAGAAAGTCTCTGATTTGGAGATATCTAAAAAAGTGAGTTTTGGGTAAGCTATATTTAGCTGACAATTGCTCAAATGAGAAAAGATTTCCTCCAACAAACAGATCCGAAAAACATTTAATACCCAACCTGTCCCATCCTTTAAAAACTAAATCAGTCACAGAGGGTCAAAAAAAATTAGAATAAATGGGACTAGAAAGGGAAAATGTTTACATCAACTGAACTCTTTTCCATAGATGCTGCCTGGTCAGCTGAGTTCCTCCGGCATTTTCTGTGTGTTGCATGAGTCATAGAAAACCACAGCAGAGAAACAGGCCGTTCAGCCCATCTAGTCCTTACCAAATTATTTAAACTCCCTAGTCCCATCAAATGACATCAGATGGCAGGTGCGACATGGACATCAAAAGAAGAATAGGGATGGCAAAAGACACCTTTATGAGAATGAAGAGTATACTGACCAATACTAAACTAGGCATGACAACCCGCCTCAGTGTACTGAAATGTTACGTTTATCAAGTTATGTTATATGGCTCAGAATGTTGGACAATATCTAGTAAAATGAGGAATCGAATTGAAGCAGCAAAGATGTGGTTTTTGAGGAGGATGCAAAGAATATCGTGGATGAAACAAATATCTAACGAGGATGTCAAGAACAGAGGAAGCACAAAAAGAGAAATAATGTATGAGATCATGAAAAGGCAACGTGAGTTCATTGGACATGTGATTAGGAAAGAGGAGTTAGAATACACGGTAATTATGGGAAAGATTGAGAGGAAGAAAGCAAGAGAAAGACAAAGACAAATGGTGATGGAGACAGCAGCTAGAGAACTGGAAATGAATACCAATGAATTGATCCACTTGACCCGAAACAGGAGTGTGTGGGCCATGGCAGTCAAAGCTCAAACTGGGTATGGCACCTGATGATGATGATGATGAGTCCTATCAACCTGCTCCAGGACCATAGCCCTCCATATCCCTACTATCCATGTACCTAGCCAAACTTCTCTTAAATATTGAAATCAAAATCTCACCCACCACTTGCACTGGCAGCTTGTTCCACACTTTCACCACTATCTCGGTTAAGACATTTTCCTTCATGTTCCCCTTAAACATTTCACCTTTTTTCCTTAACCCATGACCTCTAGTTGTAGTCTCACCCGACCTCAGTGGAAGAAGCCTGCTCGCATTTACCCTTTCTACACCTCTCGTAATTATTATATTATGGGATGTTATGTTGAAACTGCATAAGATATTGGTGAGGCCTAATTTGGAGTTTAGTGTGCAGTTTTGGTCACCTACCTACAGGAAAAATGTCAATAACTTTGAAAGAGTACAAAGAAAGTTTAGAAGGATGTTGCCAGGACTGAAGGACCTGAGTTTTAAGGAAAGATTGGATAGGTTATAACTTTAAACCCTGGAACGAAGAAGATTGAGGGGAGATTTGATAGAGGTATACAAAATAATGAAGGTTATAGATAGGGTAAATGCAAATAGGCTTTTTCCACTGAGGTTGGGTGGGACTACAACAACTAGAGGTCATAGGTTAAAGGTGAAAAGTGGAAAGTTTATTTTTATTTTTACTTATAGATGCAGCATGGAACAGGCCCTGCTGGCCCACCGATCCGTACTGCCCTGCAACCCACCGACCTATCACAGGACAATTTACAATGACCAATCCGCCTATTAACCAGTAGGACTTTGGATTGTGGGAGGAAACTGGATCATCCAGAGGAAAACCCGCACACGGGAGAAGAACCTACAAAATAGGGGAACGTGAGAGAGAACTGCTTCACTCAGAGTGTCATGAGAGTTTGGAAAGAGCTGCAAGCGCAAGTGGTGCATGCAAGCTCAATTTTAAGTTCAGTTAGGTATATCGGTGGTAGGGTATGGTCCAGGTGTAGGTCAATGGGAGTAGGACTCTTAAGTGGTTCAGCCAGGAACTAGATGGGCTGAATGACCTTTTTCTATGCTATACTTTTCTATGACTCTATGACTCTAAAGGCTGCAATGTCGATCAACAACATACCGTGGCAATAAGATAGCAAATTTCCTAACCTCTGTATGAAAGTCATTCAAATTAAAATACTACCTTGCAATGGCTCATAGTTAATCATTAACACTTAACTAACCAGGAAATAATGTTAATGGAAAATAGCGGTTATCTCAAGTTGCTAGTCAGAAAATGATGACAAACCAAGATTATTTATGACTAAATACATGTGATTTTCTGTCTAATGACCATTAGTAAGTAGTCATTATTTTCTGTTGATGTATTATTTCCTATTTATTTCAATGGAAGTGGAACACTCAGATATAGAACCATAGAACCATATACGTACAACTATCCATTACGTTGCCAGTTTTGTTCAGTTGATTTCCTTTGATAAAATTATAAAAAAGTCTTTTTCTCTTAATCAGTGTCAAAAAAAGGCAAATTAACTGTGATTCAATGTCATAAAACAATGAAACACGAAAACTTCCAAGGGGTGTGATTTATATTTATATGTAAATAAATATAAAATAAGAGATGTGAAGAGAGGAAAAACAATTAAAAAACAGAAATAGTGTTCATGGATTCGTTGTCAATTCAGAAATCTAATGGTGGAGGTGAAAATGCTGTTCCTGAAACAATGAGTATGTTTCATCATGCTCTTGTACCTCCTCCTTGATGGTGGGATCCTATAGGTCAGTGGTCCCCAACCTCCGGGCCGCGGACTGATACCAGGCCGCGAAGAATGCAGCAGTACAGCAGTGGCCGGAATGCACCCAGCACATCTTTAAGTTGCATCGCCTCTGATCTGGGCTGACACTTACGTGCCGGGTGGCACCTAATTAATTAGCTTGTTTATTTTGGCTTTTTTCTTAAAGATGTGCTGGGTGCGTCCTGGCTACCGCTGCACCCCTGCGTGCTTTGCGGCAATGTATCGGTCCGCGGCCCGGAGGTTGGAGACCACTGCCATACGTCCTGCTCATGGAC
This sequence comes from Mobula hypostoma, assembly GCF_963921235.1. NCBI lineage: Eukaryota > Metazoa > Chordata > Chondrichthyes > Myliobatiformes > Myliobatidae > Mobula > Mobula hypostoma. The sequence continues at coordinate 29,132,627 of NC_086102.1, read as the reverse complement.
TATTTATCCCACTCCCATCAGGGAGGAGGTTACGTAGCACCACATCAGCACCAACAGACTCAAAAACAGTTACTTTCCCCAAGCAGTAAGGCTGACCAACACCTCCACCTAGTAACCCACACCACCACTAATGTATCATTTCCTATCAGAATCACCTTACGTACCGACACTTCTGTGCCTAGTGTCTCTTTATGGACACACAATCAATCCATGTACATAAGCTATTTTATGTATTTATACTTATTGTGTTTTTTATTGTTGTGTATGTTATGTTTTGTAACTCTAAATCATAAAACTAATTGAAAGCAAAACATGTAGACAGATGATAATGTATCTCTAATTTCTTTTTTTACTTTAGCAAGACGCACACTTATGATGTGGTGATGTGATGACATATGCCATTCACTTACCTCAGCATACAGTGGATTATGTAAATAAAGGATGCCAGGATCCTCTCGTATCCCCTTTTGCCTATCACCTGTCCAGCTCTCGGCTCTATCCCTTCCCCTCCTGTCTTCTCCTATCATTTTGCATCTCCCCCTCCCCCTCCAGCTTTCAAATCCCTTACTCACTCTTCCTTCAGTTAGTCCTGACGAAGGGTCTCGGCCTGAAACGTCGACTGCGCCTCTTCCTATAGATGCTGCCTGGCCTGCTGCATTCACCAGCAACTTTGATGTGTGTTGATTGAATTTCCAGCATCTGCAGAATTCCTGTTGTTTGTAGTTACAATATTACTAAAGTATTAAATACACAACAGTGTTCTTTTACTTATCGTCTTTTCTTGTGCTGCATTGGATCCAGAGTAACAATTATTTCATTCTCCTTTAAACTTGTGCTTTGGAAATGACAGGAAACCATCTTGAACCTTGAATCTTACTGTGATCATACAGGAAGAAGAATCAAATGCCCGACCAGTTTGAGAAGACCAATGCACGTGAAAGGAAGCCAAAGCAGCAGGAGAAGACACCAAGTTTAGCAACCATCTTTTAGACAGCACACGAAATCAGAGAGAATGGTCTGCTGTCCTGCATAACTAATGAAAAGTAAGACAAATTCATATTCACAAAAAATGACAAGCTGCAAATTGAGAAATTCAGGCGATTTTATTGGTGACTCTTTATTTATAAGGGGAAAAGGCATCCCATCACTTTCATGTCAAAAATAATGTTGACCCTATGGTTTCAGGAAATTATTTGTATACTTACTTTTAAGTATATTCAACTTAACAATGTGTGACAAAATATAAGTTTGCAAAGTGAATGATTTTCCTCCGGCTCAATTGGTTGGCATTACTCATGAAAATGCCTACAGTAATGAAATTCAATAGTATTCATGTGTTAAATAATAAGAATAAAGCAAAAATCTGGAAATATTATTAAGCCATGTAAACTCATTTGAATACAGAACCTTCCTAAAATGATGTTGGTCCAGCAAAGCCAAGTTATGGTGGCTTGCTCCCTAGTTTCTTCACACCTATTTCAATCGTACTACAGATGTGGCAAAATTAAACTGTTGCAGATGTCCTTGAAAGGATGAGACATAACTGTGCTAATTTAAACAAGCATGCTGGATGGGACTTATGTTAGTCTGAGGCTGATTTAGTTACCTTCACTATGTTAACATCTACTTTATTTTTAAAACAAAATTAAATCACTTTAAACATAAAAATCTTTATTTATTTGTAACAGTACGCATATGTAAAATATAATCAGATGCATAACATTCTAAATACCACTTTATGTTTCTCAAAAAGGAATTATATAATGTGTCATGAACTAAGCATTATGTTAACCAAGATCTATGCTCATAGCTACAATTTCCTCTCCAAATCATTCTTGAAACAATTCTACAGATTCTGTGTTCACTGCTTTCAATAATAATTTATTCCATTTGTTTTAACTTTGTTTTAGAAAATGCTTATTCCACAACAGAAGTTTCCTATGTTAAGGTCACCGTCTCTTTTCCAGCATTTCAGGTTATCCTTGAAGTAAACAGCTGCTTTTTCTCCCCCACCCCCCAGTAAAAAAAAGCAAGCAACTGGAAAATCAATGTATCAACTTCTGAAAGAGCTTCATTGAACGTTTTAAGATGAACAAACATTGAGAGTTTACATTTATTTCAAATGAAATTAAGCTAAATCAACAGATAAATGTCCTTTATCCTTCATGACATTACACCTCATTATGATCTTGTTAAAGCTTTCAATGACTACCAGGTTTGAGCCACGTCATTACCCCTCATAATAGGAAAAAGAGTATAACATGCAGACATGTTATCAGCATGCATCTCAAACCACGACTGTCTTTGGTTAATGAAATTCCAGCCCTTTACTTAAACAACCTTGCTAGCACATGCTTGGAAGTTGGTAACTGTTTTCTGGTTCTTTGTCTCAGCCCCTAGTGTTGATTACTTGGATTGAACCCACCAAGTCATCAGTGAGACTTGATAATTAAGACAAACTGGGCAGAGCAAAGAACCTCTACAGTCAACCAGCTATTGTCGAGTTGTCCAAGATAATACAAACTGCAATTATGTTGCAGATCAAACTATATGGCACATTATAAAGTACTTAGGTAGTCACACATAGTCACCAAGATTACTAATACTTGGTCTAGAATAAATCCCTACCCTAAAAGCTAGGTCTAAAATTATTTCTGTTTTAATTCAAATTGGAAGAAGTAGAAAGAAGAGGATGTGAAGAAATAATTCACCCAGTACCTCTCTCTATTCTAATATGAGAAATACCCTGTAATTTCCTTTCCCCCTTTGTTGAAAAGCTCTTCTACGTTTGTTAATTATTCCTCTAGGCCACTTTTCTGTGAGATGTGATAAGACAGTATATATCAGTGCAAGATCTCTTTCCTGTGAAGATAGAATTATCTTTGCTTTTTGCTTTTGTGTCTGTGCATGGCATGACACAGCAGTCAGAGCTACTGCCTCACAAGTTCCACGACACAGGCTCCATTCTGTGTGCAGTTTGTATGTTGTCCAGGTGACCACATGGACTTCGTCTAAGTATTTCAGTTTCCACCCATATCCTTTACATCTGCTGGCGGATTAATCTGTGAATAAAAATTGTAAGTGGATCATAGAGGAAATGGGGGGATTTTATGGGCACATGAGAGAGAATTGCTTACAGGGGAACTTTACACATTGAAAGATTCAAAGTTCTCTAAACTCTAAACCTTGCCTATCCATATATATGACCAAATACCTTTTTAAACTTTGAAATTGTACCCTTCTCTTTCAGCTTGCTTGGCAGCTATTCCAAATACCCACCACCCTCTGTGTGAAAACATTCCACTTCAGATCCCTTTTAAAATTTCTCCTCTCTCACCTAAAGCCTGATTTATACTTCTGTGTCAACGTGACGCCATAAGTACTGCGTCGCCGCAAACCCTACGCAAAGCTGATGCGGAACCCTATGCCAGAGCCTGCGTTGCTGCAACGCGCACCTCTCCCAAAATGTAACCGCGTGTCGCGGCCGCGCAGAACGCAACAACTGTGATTGGTCCGCTTGGTAGCATTGCATTTCATCCTAGGCTGCAATAGCTTCCCATTGGGCGACTGAAGGGCAGGGAAGGAACTCTGGCTGCAATGCTTTCCATAAAGCTTTACAGACCTCCGAACTTATGGAGGACACATTTCCCTTTTACGAAAAAGGCGCTCGCTTCTTGTTTACCCCAAGAAAGGCTACCATGACCATGAAGCCTTGCGCGGGCAGGTGTGTACGCATGCGCAACATGCGTGAATTGCAGAGCGACGCAGACACACTAATGCACAAGTATAAATGCTCACAACGCGCATCGGTCACTTGCGTAGGTTACCGCGTCGAGTTGAAGCAGAAGTATAAATGAGGCTTTAGTCTTCTGTCCTCTAGCTTTATTTTTTCCTACCCTGGTAATGAAGATGTTTCTATTTGCCCTATCTATTCCTCTAATAATCTATAAACATTGTAAAACAAAATGAGAGAATGAGGCTGATGGAACTGTTTCCATCATAGCCACGACAGACTCAATAAGAAAAAGTGCACTCCTTATAAGGAAGTATGGATATGTGACCAGTATAGAGTCCATGTTACAAAATGGCCAATGTTTTATTTGCAATAGTAAGCAACTTAATTAACTTTCACACTGAAAACAGCGCCAATAGGGAGCATACTATCGTTAGAGTTGGAATAAACATCCCTGTTGCAAACTGATTTTATTTTAACTTTACTGTTTATTTTTATTTAGAGATATAGCGCAGTTTCAGGCCTTTCCATCTCAACGGGACAATGTGACCTATTAGCCTACTAACCAGAACGCCTTCGGAATATGGGAGGAAACCAGTGCACACGGAGGAAACGCACAGGGCCAGGGTCATGGAGAAAATGTACAAACTCCTTACAGACAGCGGTGGGAATTGAACCTGGATTGTTGGCACTGTAGTAGTGCTACACTAACTGCTATGCCATAGTGCTACCCCTGATGTTATCTTAGATTATGAGAACACTCAGTCCTCTTTTCATTGTCATTTAGAAATGCATACATGCATTAAGAAATGATACAATGTCTCTCCGGAGTGATATCACAGAAAGCAGGACAAACCAAAGGCTAACACTGACAGAACCACATAATTATAACTTATAGCTACAGCAGTGCAAAGCAATACCATAATTTGATGAAGAACAAACCATGGGCACAGTAAAAAAAAGTCTCAAGGTCCCGAGTCAATCGACTCCCGAGTCCCCGATAGCAGTCGGCAAAAGGGAGAAACCCCCTACCATAAGCCTCCAGGCACCATCAACTTGCCGATACCTTGGAAGCAGCCGACCACAGCCGACATTGAGTCTATCCGTCCGAAAACTTTGAGCTTCCGACCAGCCTCCTGAGTGCCATCCTCTGCCGAGCGCCTTCGACCTCTCCCCGGCTGCTGAAACACGCAAAGCCAAGGATTTCGGGGCCTTCAGCTCCAGAGATTCCGATTACAAAACAGTAGCAGCGGCAGCGAAGCGGGCATTTCAGAAGTTTTCCAGATGTTCCTCCGTACTCTCACGTCTGTCTCCATCAAATCAGAATTGTGCACGGTCCCCTACTTGACAGATAACAGACATCACCAAAGGGGCTGCGCACTGATGTAAAATAACAAATAATAACAAAAGCAATAAAAATTCACCTTAAAATGCATTATAATCTTCCTGAAGATTAAAAGCATTTAGAAATTATTTTGATAATAAATATCTTTATAAATAAATATTTTAGTAAAAGATTGGAGGAAAATCCATTTGTCATGTTCAGGGCTCATTTAAGTCCTTTTTGGCAATCTGTAGATAATATCTGAAACAAATTTTTATTGTGTTCCTTTCAGATCTCGTGCTGACCCACAACTCCAGCAACCTAAATTTCAACCTGTTCTCTAGTGATGTTTATTTGGAGTTTCCACATTCTTGCTGCGAATGCATGGGTTTCCCCTAAGTGCTCTGATTTCCTCCCACATCCCGGAGATAGGCAGGTTGAAAGGTTAATTGGCCAGTGGCACAGACGTGCGATGAAAAAAAAAAAATCAGGGGAAGTTCATGGGCGTATGAGAGAGAATAGATTACAGATAAAAAAAAACTGAGGGGAATGTGAAAAAAAAAGCCTGAAGTTCTGTATTGACTCAGAAGGTCAGGCAGTAAACTGCTCCTGCTGAAGGCATTTCATCAGAACTGAAAAAGATAGTGAATAAGTTGATTTCAAGAAGCTGAGGGTGGGGGTTGGATGAAAAGGAGAAAGAGAATATTGATGGCAAGCTGTTGCCTTTGCTGAGGACTGATCATTTGTTATCAGAGAGTGGAAGGTCCGAGCGTATAATGTGCTGAGTGGCTGGAGGACATGGAATCTATTCTGTGTACTTCTGTACTGTAAAAAACTCTGAACGAAAAAGAGAGGTCTCCAGTACTTGCAATGTTTTGCAACCCACCCTATCCTGATTTCAATAAAAACCACCACATTATATGCTTGGGAGAGGAGTTAATGAGAACAGTCACTCTGAGATTGTCAAATCGAGCAGAAAATTGGATAGAAACAGGATGAACTGTCATCAGGATCTGAAGACATGACAGATGCTGAAACTCTCAAATGCTAATAGTAACATTTCTAGTGCAAGTTATGCTTTATTTTGGCTGATAATTATTATCTGTCATCCTCTATCCATTTTATCTCCTCCTTTTGATAAAAATATCAGCATGATATTATCACAATGTGCCTCGCTTGTATTGTTGGTGTATTGTTGACATGTTGGTGAACAAATTTTCTTGCCTTACTATTCTCTTCCACAAAAGCCTCTATCATTTTGAGATTGAGACTCTTTTCCACTTGAGTTGACACACACAAATGAGCTTCCATGCTTTCCATTTTCCGAGTAGTTAGAGAGGAATGTATAATCGTCTGTTAAGACAGCAATGAATTATTGAGACGGTTATCACAATTCCCCTACGAACATATTTGGTTCAGTGAAGATGCAACCTGTAAGCAGATTCAAAGCAAATCAGAAGAGCAAGTATTTTAAGAAAAAAATGCTTACATATCTTTTTACATAGCCGAGATGTTGAAAATCATTGGTTATTTTCTCTACTAGGACTTTGAAAAACGTCTGCCAAGATTTATACTTTAAGCAATGGTATCATGCAGAAGAACTTACCAAACAGGTTTCTGCTTTGTAAAAGGATCCAAATTTCTAAACTAAAAATTGCTTTTCCAGAAATTTTCTGTTCTTCATTCATCTATGTGATGCCTGAAGATATTTTATGTACTAAAGGCAGTGTAAAATTTCCAAGCACTAGAACATAGAAACATAGAAACAAAGAAAACCTACAGCACAATATAGGCCCTTTGGCCCACAATGCTGTGCCGAACATGTCCTTACTTTAGAAATTACCTAGGGTTACCCATAGCCCTCTATTTTTCTAAATTCTATGTACCTATCCAGGAGTCTCTGAAAAGACCCTATTGTATCCACCTCCACCACAGTCGCCAGCAGCCCATTCCACACACTCACCACTCTCTGCGTAAAAAAATTACCCCTGACATCTCCTCTTCCAAGCACCTTAAAACTGTGCCCTCTCATGTTAGCCATGTCAGCTCTGGGAAAAAACCTCTGACTATCCACACAATCAATGTCTCTCAGGATCTTATACACCTCTATCAGGTCACCTCTCATCCTCCGCCACTCCAAGGAGCAAAGGCCGAGTTCACTCAACCTATTCTTATAAGGCATGCTCCCCAATCCAGGCAATATCTTCCTGTAGTGAAGTGACCAGAACAGAGCACAGTATTCCAAGTGGGGTCTGATCAGGGTCCTATATAGCTGTAACATTACCTCTCAGCTCTTAAACTCAATCCCATGGTTGATGAAGGCCAATGTACCGTATGTCTTCATAACCACAGAGTCAACCTGCGTAGCAGCCTTGAGTGTCCTATGGACTCGGACCCCAAGATCCCTCTGATCCTCCACACTGCCAAGAGTCTTACCATTAATACTATATTCTGCAATCATATTTGACCTACCAAAATGAACCACCTCACACTTATCTCGGTTGAAATCCATCTGCCACTTCTCAGCCCAGTTTTGCATCCTATCAATGTCCCACTGTAACATCTGATAGCCCTCCACACTATCCACAACACCCCCAACCTTTGTGTCATCAGCAAATTTACTATCTATATGCTCAAGCTTTTCAGTCTACTGCAAGTCATCCCTACAATTGCCAAGATCCTTTTCCATAGTGAATACTGAAGCAAAGTATTCATTAAGCACCTCTGCTATCTCCTCCGGTTCCATACACACTTTTCCACTGTCACACTTGATTGGTCCTATTCTCTCATGTCATATCCTCTTGCTCTTCACATATGTAATGTGCTGTAAGGTTTCATTGCTAATGTAATGGTTTTTTGTAATGTTCACTGCTGAAGTAACAGTTTCTCTGTAGCAGTGATGTTTGGGTTATGGCTGGAGATAACAGAATTATGGATGCATGTTAGTCAATCAGGATTTTGTTGCCCTGTCTTGTGATTCTGGAAGCAGTTGATTTCGTGGGCTTTTGCCAGAGGGAGAGAGAGATGAAGAGAGAAGACGTGAATGGAGAGATTTGGTAGACCACTAGACGGGGTAGACTCGGAGGGAGGGTCCGAAGGGCAGTGACGATCTCAGGAGGATTGGCAAAGGGGAAACCATGAGTTCCAAGTTTGTGCACAGACTGTTTAATAAGATTTGGGCCCTTTTTCTTTTATTTTTTGTTTCTCTACTAACCATAGTAGAGTTATAAAGCTTAATCATTTAATCGCATATTGTGTACTGTTTGTTATTTTGGGGTACTGATTTGTAACAGGGGACACATCGCGTAGCATCCACCCAAACAAGATCTCTTAAGTTTAGCTGGGCAGGGGGTTATCACCCCCTATATTAAGCTGCTAGGTGGGGTACCGCAAGGCTCAGTGCTGGGATCCCAGTTGTTTACAATATATATTAATGACTTAGACGAGGGAATTAAATGCAGCATCTCCAAGTTTGCGGATGACACGAAGCTGGGCAGCAGTGTTAGCTGTGAAGAGGATGCTAAGAGGATGCAGGGTGACTTGGATAGGTTAGGCAAGTGGGCAAATTCGTGGCAGATGCAATTTAATGTGGATAAATATGAAGTTATCCACTTTGGTGGCAAGAACAGGAAAACAGATTGTTATCTGAATGGCGGCCGATTAGGAAAAGGGGAGGTGCAATGAGACCTGGGTGTCATTGTACACCAGGCATTGAAAGTGGGCATGCAGGTACAGCAGGTGGTGAAAAAGGCGAATGGTATGCTGGCATTCATAGCAAGAGGATTTGAGTACCGGAGCAGGGAGGTTCTACTGCAGTTATACAATGCCTTGGTGAGACCACACCTGGAGTATTGTGTGCAGTTTTGGTCCCCTAATCTGAGGAAAGACATCCTTGCCATAGAGGGAGTACAAAGAAGGTTCACCAGATTGATTCCTGGGATGGCAGGACTTTCATATGATGAAAGACTGGATCGACTAGGCTTATACTCACTGGAATTTAGAAGATCTTATTGAAACATATAAAATTCTAAAGGGATTGGACAGGCTAGATGCAGGAAGATTGTTCCCGATGTTGGGGAAGTCCAGAACGAGGGGTCACAGTTTAAGGTTAAAGGGGAAGCCTTTTAGGACCAAGATGAGGAAAAACTTCTTCACACAGAGAGTGGTGAATCTGTGGAATTCTCTGCCACAGGAAACAGCTGAGGCCAGTTCATTGGCTATATTTAAGAGGGAGTTAGATATGGCCCTTGTGTCTAAAGGGATCAGGGGGTATGGAGAGAAGGCAGGTACAGGGTTCTGAGTTGGATGATCAGCCATGATCATACTGAATGGCGGTGCAGGCTCGAAGGGCCAAATGGCCTACTCCTGCACCTATTTTCTATGTTTCTATGTTTTCTATGTTCTGAGTGAGTGTTACATATGCTTGTAGAATGCCTTGGGGTTTTCCATAATTCTGTCCGCCAAGAGCTTCTCATGGCACCTTCTGACTCTCCTAACTTCATTCTTAAGCTCCTCCTGCAAGCCTTATAATCTTCTAGATCCGCATCATTGCCTAGTTTTTTGAACCTTTCATAAGCTCTTCTTTTCTTCTTGACTAGATTTACAACAGCCTTTGTACACTACGGTTCCTGTATCCTACCATCCTTTCCCTGTCTCATTGGAACGTACCTATGCAGAACGCCACGCAAATATCCCCTGAACATTTGCCACATTTCTGCCGTACATTTCCCTGAGAACATCTGTTCCCAATTTATATTTCCAAGTTCCTGCCTGATAGCTTCAAATTTCCCCTTACTCCAGTTAAACACTTTCCTAACTTGTCTGCTGCTATCCCTCCCCAATGCTCTTGTAAAGGAGATAGAATTGTGATCACTATCTCCAAAATGCTCTCCCACTGAGAGATCTGACACTTGATCAGGCTGATTTCTCGATACCAGACCAAGTACAGCCTCTCCTCTAGTAGACTTATTTACAAATTGTGTCAGGAAACCTTCCTGAACACCCTTACAAACTCCACCCCATCTAAACCCCTTGCTCTAGGGAGATGTCAATCAATATTTGGGAAACTAAAATCTCCCACCATAACAACCCTGTTATTATTCCACCTTTCCAGAATCTATCTCCCTATCAGCTCCTCGATGTCCCTGTTACTATTGGATGGTATATAAAAAACACCTAGTAGAGTTATTGACCCCTTCCTGTTCCTAACTTCCACCCACAGAGACTCAATAGACAATCCCTTCATGACTTCCTCCTTTTCTGCAGCCGTGACACTATCTCTGATCAGCAGTGCCATGCCCCCACCTCTTTTGCCTCCCTTCCTGTCCTTTCTGAAACATCTAAAGCCTGGCACTCTAAGTAACCATTCCTGCCCCTGAGCCAGCCAAGTCTCTGTAATGGCCACAACATCTCAGCTCCAAGTACTGATCCACGCTCTAAGCTTTGTTCATAATAATCCTTGCATTAAAATAGACACGTCTCAAATCATCAATCTGTTCTCCATCACCTGCCTATCCTCCCTCTCGCACTGTCTACAAGCTTTCTCTATTTGTGAGCCAACCGCCCCTTCCTCCGTCCCTTGAAAAAACAGTCATCTTTCCACTTCCCATATACTGCTGAAATTTAAAAAATTGATCACATTCTTATACCAATGTAATATTGAAACTCTTGCAATATTTAACTAGTGCTCCAGCAAGTAAACAGTTAACTGTAATTATAAGTTTGAGGCATTTTTAGGGATGAGAAGAATAAAGAATTTATATGGTACTCCCAGCATTCCTTCCACAATGTGTTCTTCAGCCAATTAAGTCCTGGAATGCGGTCAATTTTGCGTTGTAGAAAATGAAGCAGTCAATTTACTCTCCAAGATTCCACAAACAGCATTGTGATAATGACAATCTTGTCTGTAATGCTGACAATTCATTGAGCCAAGACACTAGTGGTAATCCCCAACATTTTCTTTAAAAGAGAATATCAGTGGATCTTTACATCTACCACATCAAGCAGAGAGGCCCTCAATTTAATGTAGTATCTGAAAAACAACACTTTCAATGATATGGCACTCCCTCAGTCCCGCACTGAAGGACCAGCATGAGTTTGGTACAGGATAGACCTTTACACCCCAGATCTTTTATCACAGAGTAAAGAATGCTACCAACTGAGCCACAGCAGATGATTAATGCATTTGGTAGATTACACTGATTAGTAAGTTCTGCGAGAGACCATTCAGCCCTTTAAACCACCACTGCCATTCAATTAGAACATGGCTGCTCTATTCTTCTGCTGCTTTTGTTCCATATCCCTTGGCTGAGAGATCTTCTGAAGACTCTCCAATAATCTGTTATCTAATTTTTTTGGAAATTCCAATGGTTTGATATCTGACTCACTAAGATCTGGTTCACATGTTCCATCTCAACCTTTTGTGTCTCTGATCTCCCGTATTCTCTCTGACCTTACCGAGATCCCAATTCCTTCATTCCCTTTAGCTTGCTGAGGCCTCGGTTCCAATACTCACTTTAAACTCACAGACCCCAGTTCATGCGGTCCTTTCATATTCAAACAGTTCCTTTAGTTCTTTAACTTCCCTGGGACCAAACCCCCTAGAAATTCATCCAGGGCCTGTTTCCAACATTCCTTCAAAATGTGCAGGATCCCTGTGTTATGTGTTCCCTTGAAATTAATCCCTTAAATTGTTTCTTACCCTCTCTTGAACCAAATTGAGATTGGTGTAAAATTTATAAAATTTCTGTATTATGTAACACTCACAAAAAGGTGAATTATAAGGATTAACACAAGAGCTTCTGCAGATGCTGAACATCTAGAGTAAGTCACACAAAATCCTAGAGGAACTCAGCAGGTTAGGCTGCAGCTTCTAAAGAATGGAATTAACAGTCGACATTTTGGGCCTTGTTCCTTCATCAGGCCCTGATGAAAGATCTCAGCTCAAAACATTGATTGCTAATTTAATTCCTTAGATGCTGCCTGACCTGCTGAGTTCCTCCAGTATTTTAGATAGATAGGTGGATAGATATTTTATCGATCCCAAAGGAAATTACAGTGTCATGGTAGCATTACGAGCACACAGATATATAAATATACAAATATTAGAAGTAAAGTAAGAAAGAGTATAAAGAAGTTACCTCGAACAGTCTAACAGGAGGGGGTCATCACTTCCCCTTCTATAGGTCGACTCATTATAGAGCCTAATGGCCAAGGTAAGAATGACCTTATATAACACTCTTCAGAGCAGTGCAGTTGTCTTAGTCTATTCCTAAAAGTGCTCCTCCGTTCAGCCAAGGTGGCATGCAGAGGGAGAGAAATATGGTCCAGAGGGTGAGAAATTTTCTGTGGTTTATAAGTGTGCTGGAGTACAGAAAATCAGACTGACTGGCACCACCTCATCCCTGAGTGCACCAGATTAAAGGAATGTTACATGACAGTCATTGTCCATCTATTGAATTCTACTCCTTTGTACAGAAAAATGCTGAGATAAGCCTGCATCCACAGAGAAACTGCAGTCAATTTTACAAGCCTCAGCCTAACCTTCTTTCATCAGCAGTATTAAGATCCTTACACTAACTAAGCTATGCTAAAGAGATGGAGGCGGAGTTAAGATGGTACTAAACGGCAACTCCTTTGCTTGCATCTGCGGAAACAGCTTTATTTCCATCTTTAATATTTTTATTTTTCCCTTTCAGTGTTCTTTTGAAGATGCTGACCTGACTTACATGCCGGAGTTACATGTTCTTGGCAGGAGTGGGACCCGTTCTCGAGGTTTCAGGACTGCCCATTGTGCGGCATGCCAAGGGTTCGGCCTGAGAGCCCGGCTCACATTTGGAAGCCTAAGATCTCGGGGCTCTGGAGATGGGTGGATCGAGGGTCGGTGTCACGCCAGTAGGCCCGTGTGTCGTCGGGGGAGTCAGGATATCTGCTGTGGGCCCAAAGACCCGGGATCTTTGGGCCCAGAGCTCGAAAAAAGCAATGTAATGGACTTTTTAACATTGTAAACCAGCGAGTTGTTTGTTATGTCTCTCCACTTGCTGGGAAAATGGAAACATCTTTTTCTCCTTTATTAGGGAGAGAGAGAATCTGTGGTATGTCGAATGCTGGGTGAAACACGAAGTCTTTGGGGTAACTGCAAGTCTGTGTCTTTGCTATTGTTTTGCTCACGTTCGAGTGCTTGGTGATGGTGCCGGTGGGGGGGAGTGGGGGGATTGTTGTTGACTGCCACTTCCACGTGGGGGTGGGGGTACTTTGGTGTTCTTACATTTATCTGTCTTTCATTCTTTGGGGCACTTCTCTGTTTTCATGGATGTTTGCGAAGAAAAATCATTTCAGGATGTATATTGTATACATTTCTCTGACATTAAATTGGACCTTTGAATCTTTGAACCTTTAAACATTCCTGGTGGATTAAAGTCAATGAGTGGAATTGCAGCTTTGTCATGTGCACTTCTGCCAGTCTGTATGTCTTCCTCCCTCAACAGCTGCCATAATCTGCTTTGCTTTTCACTCAGTCTCTGCACTATCCTATCCTTGTCTCCTATTTCACTCTTCAACCACACCAACCTCCCTTCTCTCAAACTAATCACAAGCAATGTCACGTTCAAGTCAAGTCACTTTTTATTGTCATTTCGACCATAACTGCTGGTACAGTATACAGTAAAAACGAGACAATATTTTTCAGGACCATGGTGCTACATGAACAATATAAAAACTACACTGAACTACATAAAAAACACAAAATTACACTAGACTACAGACCTACCCAGGACTGCATAAAGTACACAAAACAGTGCAGGCATTACAATAAATAATAAGCAAGACAATAGGCACAGTAGAGGGCAGTCCAGGATCTGGGTATTGAGGAGTCTGATGACTTGGGGGAAGAAACTGTTACATAGTCTGGTCGTGAGAGCTCGAATACTTTGGTGCCTTTTGCCAGATGGCAGGAGGGAGAAGAGTTTGTATGAGGGGTGCGTGGGGTCCTTCATAATGCTGCTCGCTTTACGGATGCAGCGTGTGGTGTAAATGTCTCTAATGACGGGAAGAGAGACCCTGATGATCTTCTCAGCTGACCTCACTATCCGCTGCAGGGTCTTGCAGTCTGAGATGGTGCAATTTCTGAACCAGGCACATGATCACATGATCAGTGTAAGGCACCAGGGTGAAATGTAATTCATTTTTACATCCACTCTTTTTCATGGATTTTCTCATCAAAGTCAGGACATATCCTAAAGGTTAATTTCTCAAGCACTCCATCACACATCACCATGGCATGCAGGGGAAGTCATAGACAATATCTAGGAACAGCTTATCAAACCAAGAATCTCTTCAAGGTCTAATGCTATTCTGAATCAATATCCATATGTGCCTTTGTCATTAAAGGTAACTTCAATCATAAATACTAACTCATCAAGACCAAGGAAACCAATGTCAAGTTGGTGACTAGTGGTATAATTGCTTAAATCAAAGGACTCACCACAAACCTGGAACAGAAACAACATGGCATTCAGTCTCTCTTGCAACAGATAGCTCAGGGGAAGTTCCACTAGTCATCTATTGACTGCTTAACTTTGAATTAAAGTATTGTTGTGGTTCCACAAATGCCAAACATCTACTTTCACACAACACCAGACCCAGGAGATTGGGAATAACATTGATCTTCACTAGTAGGATTCATAACAAATCAGTTGTCTATTTTGTGTCACATCCCCTTTTTATCTCTGATGATGTTGTTGAGGAATATCAGAGGCCATGTTTACATGTTCTTCCTTGATCAGATATGTTTCTTTCACGTGCTCCCTGCTTCCCATATCCCAGTGACATCCCGGTAGTTGAATAGGCCACTGAAAACTGTTCTTATTGAGGGTGGGTGGGTGGCAACAGGATTAAGTGGGATGACTACATGAGAGAGAGTATAGTAGTTTACTGGAAAATCAGATGGGGAATCAGATCTGATGGGAATGCTCTAAGATCCAGCACCAAGGGGCTTGAAGACTTCTTTCTATGTTCTCAGTCAGTCAGTCAGTGGGTGTCGTCCCGAATCCGGGCTTGGCGGCTATGCATCTCCAGCTTCTTCGATCTTGAGACAGCATCGAGAACAGCCTCTCCTCCAGTTTGTTCTCGCTGGCTGCCTTGGCACCACCTGCCACCGCCCCTGCCGAACTCGAGCCCGAGGCCATTTCGGTTTCCAGCCGCGGCCGCTTCTTAGAGCTCAGCCCTTCTTTAGGCGGAGGCCTTGGGCAGGTCGAGGTAGACGGTGCAGCGCCCAAGTTCATCATAGCTCTTCTAACTAGGTGCATAGCATACGATTCGTAGAAACGTGGTGAGGCTTTAATCTCTTCCACAGAAAATGGCCGTTGGCTCACAAGGAGCTCAACCACCCTTTGTCAGGTCTTGTTTTTTTTTAGTCCTGCTGGGTGTCCTCACACCCTCCTCACCAGACTAAGTCCTGTGGGGGAGCTGGCCCAAGTCGCCCACCACTTGACCATGGCCCCCGGCCAAGTGCCGGGTGCCCGCCCCCCACCGAATCTCTCCAAGCGTCCAGCGCCCGACCGAAAAACATGGTCGAGCAGCCGGCGACCAAAACAGAATTTATAAGAAGGAAACAACTCTGTCCATTTACATTAGAGAAATCATGACCTCAAGACATCCCAAAGCATTTTACAGCTAATGATTACAAGGAGTCTATATCAAACTACACTGGAATTACAGAAAGATGTTTGGCAGTTATGGCAGAGCTTGCACAGTGTTACATCCTACAAGGCAAGATCAGGTAGCAAAACTGGTAATGATCCATCACTCTCAGATGAGCTGAACGCCTTTTATGCACAATTTGATAGGGAGAATTCTGACACACTCACACAAACCCTCAAATCTCCAGAAGACCCTGTAATCTCAGCCTCTGAGGCTGACATCTGTACATCCTTCAGGAGAGTGAACCCATGAAAGGAGTCTGTTCTGGATGGTGTTTCTGGCTGAGCATGGAAAATCTGTGCAGACCAACTCTCTGGAGTATTTATGAACAAATTCAACTTCTCAATTCTGTGCTCTGAGATTCCTATCTGCTTCTTCAATGTTGATGGGGAAAGAGAATGAGCATGCATTAGACTATCAACACAAACAAAATGCTGGTGGAACACAGCAGGCCAGGCAGCATCTATAGGAAGAAGTACAGTCGACGTTTCAGGCCGAGCCCCTTCGTCAGGACTAACTGAAAGAAGAGATAGATTAGATTATGAGGACACTCAGTCCTCGTTTATTGTCATTTAGAAATGCATGCATTAAAAAATGATACAATGTTCCTCCAGTACGATATCACAGAAACACAGGACAGACCAAGACTAAAACTGACAAAAACCACATAATTATAACATATAGTTACAACAGTGCAAGCAATACTGTAATTTGATAAGAGCAGACCGTGAGCATGGTAAAAAAAAGTCCCAAAGTCCCGATAGCCCCAACGTCTCACTTAGACGGTAGAAGGGAGAAACTCTCCCTCCCATGAGCCTCCAGCGCTGCAAACTTGCCGATGCAGCATCCTGGAAGCACCCGACCACAGCCGACTCTGAGTCCATCCGAAAACTTCGAGCCTCCGACCAGCCCTCCAACACCGAGCACCGAGCACCATCTCTGCCGAGCGCTTCGACCCCACCCCGGCCACCGAGTAAGAGATTTGAAAGTGGGGGGGGGTAATCCAAAATGATAGGAGAAGACAAGAGGGGGAGGGAAGAAGCTAAGAGCTGGAAAGTTGATTGGCAAAAGGGATACAGAGTTGAAGAAGGGGAAGGATCATGGGACAGGAGGCCTAGGGAGAAAGAAAGGGGGAGGGGAGCCCAGAGGAAGATGGAGAGCAGGCAAGGAGTTATTGTGAGAGGGACAGAGAGAGAAGAAAAAAAAGGGGGTATAAAATAAATAAAGAATGGTGTAAGAAGGGGAGGAGGGGCATTAACTGAAGTTAGAGAAATCAATGTTCATGCCATTAGGTTGGAGGCTACCCAGACGGAATATAAGACTATATTGGTGGATTGAGAAGGAAGAAGGTGTGTAGTTCTCAATTCCTGGATGTTAGCATATTGAGTAACATGTCCTAGGACCAGTACATTCATTCAATCACAAGGAAGACACACTAGCAACTCAACTTTCTTAGAAGGTTAAGGAGGTTCAACATGACACTGAACACTCTAAAAAGCTTCCACAGATGTTCTGTTGTAAGTATCCTGATCTCGTGCAACAATACGAGTGTGCAAGAAAATAAGAAGCTGCAGAGAGTAGTGTACTCTGCCTGATACATTATGTGCATGTCGCTCTGTACCATTGGAAGTATTCATATGAGGTGCTGCCTTAAGAAGGCAGCAACTATCATTAAAGTTTCCCATGATCTGTGCCATATTATCTTCTTACAGAAACCATGGGGCAAATGGTACAGTAGCCTGAAGTCCCACATCACAGGGTTCAAGAGAGCTCCTTCTCTTCAGCCATTCAGTTCACGAACCAACTTGCACAAGCCTAATCACTGCCTCACTTTAGTAACACTACGATAACTTTGGTCTCTTTTCACGACACTGATTTTTTTCTTGTTCTACTTGTATTCTTAACTCTATAATTTTTATAATTTATGTTGAATTTATATTTTTTTTCTTGTGAATACTTGGTAATCCTCTGTGCCTGCAATACTGCTGCAGATTGGCTTTTTGTTATGGTAGTCCCTGCACGCAGCTGCATATAGGGCAATAAAATCGACTCGACTTAAAATGGAGATCCCCTTGTAGTATAGGAAATCAGTCAGGAAAATTATGTGCAGGCAGATCACACAGACAGCAATGTGATGATACTAAGATAATCTGCTTTGGTGATGTCGGTTGAAAGATAAGAATCGACAGTGTGTATTATTTCATAATGTCAATACGACACAACGTTCAGTAAACTTGTGGTTTGAGGACTCTGTCTGAATATTTTCCAATGGCATTTAAGAATTTATTCGGCTACAAACTGTCACATGTCTTTATCTATCAATTCCTTCACAGTTGTGATTGGTATTTCCTACATGTCTGCACTTCATTAGGGGGAGCTGAGACACACATCCTGTGAAGTAACAGCTAGTGCTAGACACCAATAGGAAATTGTGGCACCAAAATATCAAGCTTGCAAACCACAGGTATCTCCAAATTCACGTCTGCACAAATTGTATCACTGCTGAAAATGTGCCCTCCACCTACCAGCCCCAAACCCCCATTCACTATCTCAGAATACATCAAACATCAATGTACCCTTCCTCTCCCCTTTAAAAATGTGTTCCCTTCAGAGACGTACATTGTGCACCTGCATTCATAATATGCTTATGGGTAATGACGAGATCATGGGTTGTGCCTACAAATGCTGCTTGTGTGGGCTTAACAACAATATGTTTGGATGGAAACAACTTGCCAGAAAACACATTTCAAACTACTTTGATTGTTATTTTCTGAAAAAAAATTGACTTCTCCCTAAAAGTACTTACACCAAGCACATGACTTTGTTCCACTAAATAGCAGAAAGCTTATCAAAGCAAAGTAAAAGGCTTTGTATAAATCAGTGATAACTGTAACTATAGTATTCTTTTAGTAATTGATAGAAAATCTGTTGAATTTTTCCCAGGAGTCATTAACCACCCACCAGAGGAGCCACACTGCCTGACAGTGCCAGAGACACAGTTTCAATTCTGACCTCTGGTGATATCAGAGTGGAGGCTGTATGTTCTCGGTGGGCTGAATAGGTCTTCTGGGAGCTCTGGTTGCTATAATGAAGATCGGTACGTTAAGTAGCTACTTTAAATCTTTCATAAACATAGAACATAGAATAGTACAGCACAGTACAGGCCCTTCGGCCCACAATGTTGTGCCGACCCTCAAACCCTGCCTCCCATATAAGCCCCCACCTTAAATTCCTCCATACACCTGTCTAGTAGTCTCTTAAACTTCACTAGTGTATCTGCCTCCACCACTGACTCAGGCAGTGCATTCCACGCACCAACCACTCCCTGAGTAAAAAACCTTCCTCTAATTTCCCCTTTGAACTTCCCACCCCTTACCTTAGAGCCATGTCCTCTTGTATTGAGCAGTGGTGCCCTGGGGAAGAGGCGCTGGCTATCCACTCTATCTATTCCTCTTATTATCTTGTACACCTCTATCATGTCTCCTCTCATCCTCCTTCTCTCCAAAGAGTAAAGCCCTAGCTCCCTTAATCTCTGATCATAATGCATACTTTCTAAACCAGGCAGCATCCTGGTAAATCTCCTCTGTACCCTTTCCAATGCTTCCACATCCTTCCTATAGTGAGGTGACCAGAACTGGACACAGTACTCCAAGTGTGGCCTAACTAGAGTTTTACAGAGCTGCATCATTACATCGCAACTCTTAAATTCTATCCCTCGACTTATGAAAGGTAACACCCCATAAGCTTTCTTATCTACCCTATCCACCTGTGAGGCAACTTTCAGGGATCTGTGGACATGTACCCCGAGATCCCTCTGCTCCTCCACACTACCAAGTATCCTGCCATTTACTTTGTACTCTGCGTTGGAGTTTGTCCTTCCAAAGTGTACCACCTCACACTTCTCCGGGTTGAACTCCATCTACCACTTCTCAGCCCACTTCTGCATCCTATCAATGTCTCTCTGCAATCTTTGACAATCCTCTACACTATCTACAACACCACTAACCTTTGTGTTGTCTGCAAACTTGCCAAGCCACCCTTCTACCCCCACATCCAGGTCGTTAATAAAAATCATGAAAAGTAGAGATCCCAGAGCAGATCCTTGTGGGACACCACTAGTCACAATCCTCCAATCCGAATGTACTCCCTCCACCACCACCCCCTGCCTTCTGCAGGCAAGCCAATTCTGAATCCACCTGGCCAAACTTCCCTGGATCCCATGCCTTCTAACTTTCTGAATAAGCCTACTGTGTGGAACCTTGTCAAATGCCTTACTAAAATCCATATAGATCACATCCACTGCACTACCCTCATCTACATGCCTGGTCACCTCCTCAAAGAACTCTATCAGACTTGTTAGACACGATCTGCCCTTCACAAAGCCATGCTGACTGTCCCTGATCGGACCATGATTCTCTAAATGCCCAGAGATCCTATTTCTAAGAATCTTTTCCAACAGCTTTCCCACCACAGACGTAAGGCTCACTGGTCTATAATTACCCGGACTGTCCCTACTACCTTTTTTAAACAAGGGGACAACATTTGCCTCCCTCCAATCCTCCGGTACCATTCCCGTGGACAACGAGGACATAAAGATCCTAGCCAGAGGCTCAGCAATCTCTTCCCTCGCCTCATGGAGCAGCCTGGGAAATATTCTGTCAAGCCCTGGGGACTTATACGTCCTAATGTATTTTAACAACTCCAACACCTCCTCTCCCTTAATATCAATATGCTCCAGAACATCAACCTCACTCATATTGTCCTCACCATCGTCAAGTTCCCTCTCATTGGAGAAGAGAAGTATTCATTGAGGACCTCGCTCACTTCCACAGCCTCCAGGCACATCTTCCCACCCTTATCTCTAATCGGTCCTACCTTCACTCCTGTCATCCTTTTGTTCTTCACATAGTTGAAGAATGCCTTGGGGTTTTCCTTTACCCTACTCGCCAAGGCCTTCTCATGCCCCCTTCTTGCTCTTCTCAGCCCCTTCTTAAGCTCCTTTCTTGCTTCCCTATTTTCCTCAATGGACCCAACTGATCCTTGCTTCCTAAACCTCATGTATGCTGCCTTCTTCCACCTGATTAGATTTTCCACCTCACTTGTCACCCATGGTTCCTTCACCCTACCATTCTTTATCTTCCTCACCGGGACAAATTTATCCCTAACATCCCGCAAGAGATCTCTAAACATCGACCACATGTCTATCGTACATTTCCCTGCAAAAACATCATCCCAATTCACACCCGCAAGTTTTAGCCTTATAGCCTCATAATTTGCCTTTCCTTAATTAAACATTTTCTGTCCTCTCTGATTCTATCCTTTTCCATGATAATGCTAAAGACCAGGGAGCGGTGGTCACTGTCCCCCAGATGCTCACCCACTGAGAGATCTGTGACCTGAACCGGTTCATTACCTAGTACTAGATCTAGTATCACATTCCCCCTGGTTGGCCTGTCCACATACTGTGACAGGAATCCGTCCTGGACACACTTAACAAACTCTGCCCCATCTAAACCCTTGGAACTAATCAGGTGCCAATCAATATTAGGGAAGTTAAAGTCACCCATGATAACAGCCCTGTTATTTTTGCACCTTTCCAAAATCTGCCTCCCAATCTGCTCCTCTGTATCTCTGCTGCAACCAGGGGGCCTATAGAACACCCCCAATAGAGTAACTGGTCCCTTCCTGTTCCTGACTTCCGCCCATATTGACTCAAAAGAGGATCCTGCTACATTACCCACCCTTTCTATAGCTGTAATAGTAGCCCTGACCAGTAATGCCACCCCTCCTCCCCTTTTTCCGCCCTCTCTATCCCTTTTAAAGCACTGAAATCCAAGAATATTGAGAATCTATTCCTGCCCTGGTGCCAGCCAAGACTCTGTAAAGGGCACTACATCATAATTCCATGTATGTATCCAAGCTCTCAGTTCATCACCTTTGTTCCTGATGCTTCTTGCATTGAGGTACACACATTTCAGCCCTTCTACCTTACTGTCTTTACACCATTTATTCTGCTTCTCTTTCCTCAAAGCCTCTCTGTATGTTAGATCTGGCTTTACTCCATGCACTTCTTTCACTGCTCGATCGCTCTGGGTCCCATCCCACTCGCAAATTAGTTTAAACCCTCCCGAACCATGCTAGCAAACCTACCTGCAAGGATATTGCTCCCCCTCGAGTTCAGGTGCAACCCATCCAATCTGTACAGGTCCCACCTTCCCCAGAAGAGATCCCAATGATCTAAACATCTAAAACCCTGCTCCTTGCACCAACTCCTCAGCCACGCATTCAACTGCCATCTCCTCCAATTCTTACCATCACTGTCACATAGCACTGGCAGCAATCCTGAGAACGCCACCATTGAGGTCCTGTTCTTCAGCCTTCTGCCTAGTTCCCGAAACTCACACTTCAGGACCTCATCCCTCTTCCTGCCTTCCTGCCTATGTCGTTGGTCCCAACATGTATCACGACTTCTGGTTGCTTTCCCTCTCGTACCAGGATGTCATGCACCCAGTCAGAGACATCCCAGACCCTCGCACCCAGGAGGCACCAAACCATGCAGGTGTCCTTCTCAAGTCCTAGCATAGGTGATGGTAAAGTCTGATGGAAATGTGGAGATTAGTGTAAGATTATTGCCTCCCAGGTGCCAGAGACCGCAATTTTTCTGGAAGTACCCATGGGTGAGCAGCCGGAAGTTGTGGCACATATTGGTAACAACGACGTAGGTAGAAAAAGGGAGGAGGTCCTGAAAACAGAATATAGGGAGTTAGAAAGGAAGTTGAGAAGCAGGATCTCAAGGGTAGTAACCTTGTGATTGCTGCCTGTGCCACAAGACAGTGGAGATAGGAATAGAATGAGGTGACTGAAGAATTGGAGCAAGGGGCACAGATTCACATTTCAGGATAATTCGGACCTCTTCTGGGACTGGTGGGACCTATACAAGAGGGACAGGTTGCATTTGAACCCAAGGGGAACCAATATTCTTGCGGGTATATTTACTAGAGTTGTTGGGAGTGGTTTAAACTAACATGGCAGGGGGATGGGAACCAGTATGATAGAGCTGAGGATGAGCCAGCAGGTTTACAAGTAGATGATGGATGTAATATGAATGTATGGAAGGACAAGGCAATGATTGGGTACAAATGCAGACAGAGCAAAGAGGTAAGTTGCACCACAGAGGCAAAATTCAAAAGGGCAAAGAATGCAGGACTGAAGGTGCTGTATTTAAATACGCATAACGTTCAGAATAAAATGGACGAATTTGTGACACAATTACAGATTGGTCGGTATGAAATTCTGGGCATCACTGAGTCATGACTGAAAGAAGGCCATAGTTGGGAGCTTAACGTTAAAGGGTATCCTTTGTACCAAAAGGACAGGCAGGAAGCCACAGACGGTGGTGGCTCTGTTGGTAAGAGATGGAATTACATCTTTAGAAAGAGGTGACATAGGGTCAGAGAATGTTGACTCTTTGCGGGTGGAGTTAAGAAATTGCAAGAGTAAAAAATGTATTTAGTAATCATACATAGGCCTCCAAATTAGTAACCAAGATATGGGGTTGAGTTTGCAAAGGGAGCTGGAAAAGGCATGTAATAAGGGTAATGACACAATAGTAATGGCGGACTTTGATATGCAAGGGGATTAGAAAAACCAGGATGGTGTCAGATTGCAAAAGAGGGAATTTGTTGAATATCTACGAGCTGGTTTTTTAGAGCAGCATGCTTGAGTCTACTCAGAGAAGGGCTATCTTTGACTGGGTGTTGTGTAATAACACAGATCTTAGGGAGCTTATCATAAAGGAACCCTTGGAGGCAGTGATCATAATATGATTGAATTCATACTGCAGTTTGAGAGGGGGAAACATAACTCACATGTGTCAGTATTGGAATGGATTAAAGGGAATTATAGAGGCATGACAGAGGAGCTTGACCAGATGGATTGGAGGATACTGGTGGGGATGACGGCAGAGCAGAAATGGCTAACGTTTCTGGGAAAAGTTCACAAAGTGTAAGATAGATATGTCCCACAGAGGAAGAAGTTCTCAAATGGCAGGGGTACTCAACAGTGGCTGACAAAGTAAAGACTGCATAAAAGCTAAGGAAAGGGCAAAGAAGGTAGCAAAAGTGAGTTAGTCCGTGAGCCAGTAGGGTTGGTCGGTACCATCTGAGGGGAATAATGCTCATAGTGATTTTTGGTAAAGTATATACTTCTAGAGTTAGAAAATATGTGATAGCATTGCACCAGTGGTAGCTCTATCACTTAAATAAGTAATCACTTTTTGAATATATTCCCTATTAACATCAGTACAGCAGAAAATGTTACCCCACCCCCCAAAAGGTAAAAAACCTCATTTGGAGAGATTTCTGGAGTTTTATCAATGTCATAATATTTTCCATATTGCTGTATCAAATCAAAACAATCTTAAGTTTTTGTCATAGCATATAGAATTACAGTATAATAATTCAAATGTGGGGTTCCACACAGCCATAACCTAGGCCCCATTTGGTTGTAAAATGAATATATTTAATCAAAGACTGCTTTCCATACTTTGTTTTCCATACTTTCATAACCTATTAATAATCATAATAATTTTCCAGGTCTTCCACATCTTCCTCATCTTCATCTGAACTTTCTACACTCTCTGAGGTGGATGCCTGGTTCTCACAGTCTGCCGGTCTACACATGGCAGTACACCTGAGGCCATTTGCAACACACATACATCTTGGGAGTGAACATTTTTTTGGACAGTTGCAGGCCAGTAGATCCAGGATGGCATCAGGTGCTGGCTGGCCTTCCATCCAGTGCACCACCAACTGTTCAGCTTCCTCTTCTCTCTCCATCTTTCATCCTCTGCCAACAGGGCTTGGCACTTGTGGGTCCTTTTCCAAACATCTTCTCCATATACCAGCCTGGTTGTTGGCTGGCTGTGCATGTTTTGCTAAGCAGTCCTTGCATGGTGGGAGTTGATGACTTTCGATTTCACCTTTTTTGGCACAGAAAAGGTGATACCTGAACTCATTGACCTTGGTGGTCGATGCTTTTGGAGCATACAGGAGACATGTAAATGCCTCCAGTTTGTCCATCAGTTCTGGGGAGAGGTCCCATTCCTGACCCAACTCTAAGAATGTGCCCTGAGTTTCCTTAGTCATAGTCATAGTCATAGTCAACTTTATTGATCCCGGGGGAAATTGGTTTTCACTACAGTTGCACCATAAATAATTAAATAGTAATATGTAAATTATGCCAGGAAATGTCCAGGACCAGCCTATTGGCTCAGGGTGTCTGACCCTCCAAGGGACATGGAGCTTGTTGCTGACCTTGTTGCTGGTCAGATGTTTTAGGGCACTTGGCTTCCCTTTGCCTGCAAAAGTGCTTACTGTGTCACATCCTGTATATGCATGCAACCCGATGAGAGCCCTACAAACCTCTATGCCAACAGTGGCAGCAACCTTCCTGATGTCTACAAGCCTTGTACGGGTTCTAGTGCCACTCTTCTGGAACAATGGGGCCTCAATCTTGTCACAAAATGATAAAGACATGATAAAAACATCTGTGTCTTCTGAGCAGATCACTACAGATTGGTATCCCTCTCTTGTGGCAGGGGCAGCATGGAGAAGTAGGCGGCCATCTGTTTCTTCTTGTTGACACTGAAGAGCTGACGCCTCCTCACTGTCTTGAGATGTGATTCTGTAACAGTTGCCATTCACAGTTGCATACAGAATCTTCTCCTGTAACTTTGCTCTGTACTCCGCCTTCCTCCATTCATGGACTATGAAGCTAATGAGACTACTTTTGCTCTGACTTTGGTCAGGAAGCTCCTCCACTGCCTCACCATCTGTGTGTCTGTGATACCTTGTAACTCATGACCAGTCTCTTCACCCCATAGAGATATTTCACTATTCTTGATAGAGTTCTCCTTGTATGTGTTGAACACAACATCTATTATGCTACTCTGACTGCCTTCCCTCAGAGCCATACCCAGAATTGCTGTGGCAACATCTCTGAAAGTAACTTGATCACCTTTCACTCTTTGGACCAAGTTCATTCCATCAACCACTGTAGCAGAGTTTCCTGGGAGTTGCTTTTCTACTGCTACATTTTTCTGCAAGGTTGTGGCTAAAGTAGCTTTATTTGTCTTTCTCTGCAATCCTTCTGGTCTGGACAGGGCCCAGGGCAATGGTCCAAGGGGATGAGAATGGATATCTTCCATACGTAGACTGTGCGCTTATGCCATCATTATGGTGCGTCCAAACAAAGACCTGTCTCCTTTCAAGATGATTCCCCTCCCATTTTATTTCACTCCTCTCTTCTTACACATATCACTGAATGTTGTCAGCTTGTTGATTTTCATTGGGGCATGGAATTTCTTTGCTGGTGAGTCTTCCTCTAGTCTCTCATCCTTGAAGGTTGCATAGCATTGCTCACCAATCTCATATTCCTTCATCAGGTCGGAGGCAACGTCCTTGGGGGCTGCCTTTGCCGTAGAGATGCTCATGAGGTCCTGCTTCTTTGCAAATGGGTTGACCCATTCATGTAAGAGGCTAACCACTGCAGAAACTGCTTCCTCATCTTTCTGGATTCTTGGCCGCTGTAGCTCCACATGACAAAGCTCTGATTTTGTTGCCTTGCACCATCTCCCTTAAATGTCCCAGGAAGGCACTGCGGTGCTCAGCTGTTATGTGGTAACGTTTGATAACTCCAGCATTCAGGCTGAACCGTGATGTGCCTCCAGGATCCTGTGCGTCTTTGTTCACTGTGGCTTCAATAGCCTGGTCCACAGGGATCTGCCCAAAGGGGTTCTTACTTGACAGCTACACTGAGAATTGGCCTGTCTTGAAGGCCTCATACACAGAAGGATTCTTCTCTGGGAGGTTCACCATCTGAGCAAAGTAAAGGGACAACAACCTGGCATAATTCATCTTATCATAAGCAAAGCACCATGGGATCATAGTTCTTACAGCATGGATGTGCAACTCCCAGCCCCCCTCATGAGAGGCGCGCAGAAGCCCAAGTACCACGTTCTCTACCATGTCAATATATGACATCCAGAACGCAGATAGCTCTCCATTGTTGTGACGGAGGTGTTCCAGAAAGTCTGTCCACAGGGTTATCAGCTCAGCTAAGTGTGGACTTTGCAGCAGATTGTTCAACTTCTGTTGGTTCAAGTCACTGGCCATGTCGTTCACATGGTCTAAGAATGATTTGATCATCCCACTCCTCTCTGGAACGTTGTCCTCAACCTACGGTGTGAACTCTGCCCATGCGAGTCTCATCAGTGCTTCACAGATGTACTTGTGGACCCTGATGACACAATCGTAGTGTTTACCATCAAGGACTCCTTTGATAGACCCCTCTGCGACAATTCCAGCCTCTATGCGTACGACCTTTAGACCAGCATCCCGAAATCGCTTTCCTAGGATGGCTAAGGCATTACATATGGTATGGAATGTCCCCATCCTGAGAAGAATGTTGGAGAAACACTCTCTGTGCTTCCAGGCAATTTCAGTGGCTTTTACATAGAGTGCTTGATCCATGACTACCACCATTGTTTCTAGATGAAGTTCCTTCCTGATTAGCTCTGATTGGTTCAGGATTTCAAATACTGTGGTCAGCTCTGTGGCTGGTGAATTGATGGTTGGCAGATACCCAACAATATCTTGTGAGATTGGTTCTTGGTCCCTGGTGCTGATATTAAAACCAGTCCAGCTTGGGATTGTCTGATTCTCTGGATCTGTTTGCCTTGCAAGTGTCCACACCGGGTTCTTCTTGCAGGCAAGAAAGCTACCACTGCTGCAATGCTATCACATATTTTCTAGCACTAGGGGTGTATACTTTGCCAAAAATCACTATAAAAATTATTCACCCCAGATGGTACCAGTGGCCCAAATTTGGGGTCTTGGCTCACGGACTAAGTGGGAAGTTGAATGACTGGGAAGCTTTTAAAGTCCAACAAAAGACAACTATAGCTATAAGGGAAAAGATGAAAACTGAGGGTAGACTAGCCAATAATATAAACCAGGATACCAATAGTTTTTTCAGTTATATAAAGAGTAAAGGGGAGGTAAGATTTAACTTGGATCACTAGAAAATGGTAGTACTGGGGGGCAAAGATATAACAGATGAACTTAATGGGTATTTTGCATCTGTCTTCACTGTAGAAGACACTAGCACTGTGCTAGAGGTCCACGAGTGTCAGGGAGCAGGAGAGAGTGCCATTGCTTTTAACAAAGGAGAAGTGCTAGTCAAACTCAAAGGTCTTAAGGTGGACAAGTCACTTGGGCCAGATGGCCTGCATCCCAGAATTCTGAACGAGGTTGCTGAAGAGATAACAGAAGCATTGGTCATGATCTTTCAGGGATCACTTGACTGTGGCATGGTGCCAGAGGACCGGAAGATTGCACATGCCACTGCACTCTTTAAGAAGGGAGGAAGGCAAAAGAAATGAAATCATAGGCCAGTTAACCTAACCCCAGTGGTTGGGAAAGTGTTGGAGTCTATTATTGAAAGTGAGATTTCGAGGTACTTGGAGACTAATGATAAAATAAGTCAAAGACAGATGGTTTCTGCAAAGGAAAATCTTGCCTGATAAATCGAGGAAGTAACAAGTAGGGTGGACAAAGAAGCAGTGAATGTCATTGACTTGGATTTTCAGAAGGTGTTTAATAAGGTGCCACACATGAGGCTGCTTAATAAGATAAAATCCTATGGTGTTACAGGAAAGTTACTGGCATTGATAGCGGAATGGCTGACAGGCAGGAGGCAGTGAGTGGGAATAAAAGGGGCCTTTTCTGGTTGCTGCCGGTGACCGGTGGTGTTCTTCACGGGTAAGTATTGGGACCATTACTTTTTATATTGCTTGTCAAAGATTTGGATAATGGAATTAATGACTTTGTGGCAAAGTTTGTGGACGATACAAAGATAGGTGGAGGAATAGGTAGTGCTGAGGAAACAAGGCAATTGCAATAGGACTTATACAAATTGGAAGAATGGGCAAAAACGTGGCAGATGGAATACAGTGTTGGGAAATGTATGATAATACAATTTGGTAAAAGGAACAATAGTGCAGACCATTATCTAAATGGGGAAAAGATTCAAACATCAGAGGTACAGAGGGACTTAGCAGTCGTCGTGCAAGAATCCCAGAGGTTAATTTACAGGTTGAGTCTGTGATAAGAAGGCAAATGCAGTGTTGGCACTTATTTCAAGGGGAATAGAATATGAAAGCAAGGAGATAATGCTGAGACTTTGTAAGACACTAGTAAGGCTGCATTTGGAGTATTGTCAACAGTTTTGGGTGCCATTTCTCAGAAAAGATGTGTTGTCATTTTAGAGAGTCCAGAGGAGGTTCACAAGCATATTCCAGGAATGATGGGGTTAACATATGAGGAGCATTTGGCAGCTTTCGGCCTGCATTCACTGGAATTTAGAAGAATGCAGAGGGATCTCATTGAAACGTACCGAATGTTGAAAGGGCTAGATCAGGTGGATGTGGAGAAGATGTTTCCTACTGTGGGGGTATCCATAAATAGAGGGCACAGCCTCAAAATTGAGGAGTGACCTTTTAGAACAGAGGTAAGGAGGAATTTTTTTAGCCAGAGTGTAGTGAATCTGTGGAATGCTCTGCCACAGACAGCAGTGGAGGCCAAGTCCATGGGTGTATTTAAGGCGAAAGCTGATCATTTCTGACTGGTCCGGACATCAAAGAATATGGCGAGAAGGCAGGTGTATAGGGTTGAGTGGGATCCAGGATCAGTTTTGATGGAATGGTGGAGCAGAGTCGATGGGCTGAATGGCCTGATTCTGCTCCTATGCCTTATTATGGTCTTATGGATGTTGGCTTGGACTTGCGAGGCCAAAAGATCTGTTTCTGTTCCATGTGATTCTATGACAAAATATTCTATTATGGTAAATTAAATATATTCTTTATAAAATTGTTGGCTGGAAAGCAGAAGCAATTTAAATTATGAAACATTTGAAGTCTGCCATTGATTTGGTTTTGGATGCAACTTGATGCCATGAATCAATCAATTCAAGCACTCAATATGATTTATTCGTTGATCGTGTTTTTAATTTATGCACTTATCCAATATCTTGAGAACCTGCAGATAGGAAATAATCAAATGCTTATGTATAAATATTGAGTGGCTCTAGGAAATGCACAGGAATTAAAAATTTTCTGCTTGCAGAGGTGTGTGTTAAACAGATGTGTCAGACGCATACACTCTTAAAGTGTTTACGGGTAGTGGAGTGAGCCTGGGTTGTGCCCACAAATGCCCTCTGTATGGCTTAACGATATGTGACCGGAGACAACTTGCTACAAAATGCATTTCAAAATCATTTGTGATGGTACATTTTAATAAGACAGAACAAGACATGTAAACCTGTCAGTGGCTACCAGATGTGAATTAGCAACACACAAGTCAGTAATTTCCTTTCCTTGGAGCTGGGAAGTTGATTTAAATAGAAGCTCATAATGACCATCTCTAGTCATGATTTAGATGGATAATCTAATCGCTCCCAAAAGCAATTCTATACTTTAAAGATTTTACTGAAGGAGTGAAAACTTCTCCCAAAATTTTGAACGAGCTGACACAAGCATTATTGATTCAGCCATTTTATATGCACTTTCACCTCCAAATTGCTGCAATATTCATAAAAATTTGTAATCCTGGGTTGAAAATAGAATGTGTTATTTTTGTGTCTTGCAGAGCAACCTCTCCAAAGATTATCAGTAATTCTGTGCACTCAGTGAGGTGTCAGACTTGCTGCCCACAGATTCAAAGAGTGAAATTCAACTTTAGGCAGACTATGAAGCAATCCTGTTGCAGGTCCATGGAAATGGTTAAACAGTTCAATAATTTGATGCCGAAAGACTATAGCACTCTGGATAAAGGTGTGGACTTTGCCAGTACTATTCTCAGGCCTGTTTCATCACCCAGGTGATGTCAAAAAAAGATTCTGATCCAGATTTATTATCACATGTACATCAAAACATACAGCGAAATGCAACAACACACACAAAATGCTGGAGGAGCTCAGCAGGCTAGGCAGCATCTATGGAAAAGAGGAAACAGTCGACGTTTCAGGCTGAAACTCTTCATCAGGACTGACAAAAAAGATGAGAAATTTTTTCCAGTCCTGATGAAGGATCTCAGCCCAGATAATCGACTGTTTACTCTTTTCCATGGATACTACCGGGCCTGCTGAGTTTTCCCAGCATTTTGCGTGTATTGCTTGGATTTCCAGCGTCTGCAGCGTTTGTCATTTCAGTGAAACACATTATTTGCATTAACATCGTTGGCGCTGGGGCAGTCTGCAAAGGCTCACAGATATCAGGCCTCAAGCTTCAGACTTGACCTAGAATGCCAAATATAGGTTTGACCTTCAAGTCTTGACTTCTGGAGTCACACGGACCTCTGACCCCAGTAACCCGGACCCTCATGACCTCTTCAGGCCTCTACCTGGACTGGGAAAATGGGGGAAGGAGCCAGAACAAGAAGCTCTAGTTCTTGCAACAAGCAGGCAAAGAGATCAAGAAGCCAGAACAAACAAGACAGGATTATGCGGAAAAGATATTCCAAGGTCAATTCATCAGAGAGCAATTCCATGTTCTTGGGGTGAGACAAAAAGCTTTTAAAATCCGAAAAGCTCTGTAAGATTATTTAAGGTTCCACGTTATGGGGGAAAGGTATACAGTATGTGTCGAGATGTTATTTTGGGATTCCAATAGTTTATGAACTATGGAGTGTATTTATAAACTCATGCTTTTAGCAGTCAGAAATGCAAAACAGAAATTCCGGTTCATTTTTCACTAAAAGATTATCACCATAAAGAAAACTATAAGAAATAAACACCACATTTGACGTTTGGAATGAAAAGTTTGAAAAATGACCTGACCTTTAGATTATATTTTAATTCTGGGTTGGTTTACTTTTAATATATTTTATTACAATGCAGATAAAGGCCATTTGACCCATCTAATCTATGGCAACTCAGAGGAAATTAATCACCCCCGCTTTATGTTCACTCTAACCCACTGTTTTACTCAAGACCATTCTCACACCATCTACCTACACTTAGAGTCACTTACAGTAACTAATTTACCTCACAACTAGGACATCATTGGACGTAGGAGGAAACCAGAACACTCAAGGGAAACCAAAATGGTTAAAAGTGCAAACTCCACACAACAGCATTGAACCTGGGTCACGAGAGCTGGAACACTACTGCACCTCGATTAATAATCTGTAACATTTCTCTAACACCACACAGTTCTAATTTTCTTGCAGACAAGCATGAACTGCTGTTGATTTTTTTGCATTTTGCTGTTGTTCTGTATAGTACGTGTTTTTCTCTTCACACTTCTAATTGGTTTCTGTTAAGCCACTCTTCCAGTTCGTGGTTGCATCAATGGACCATGGCAAAGCTGTCTTGGGTCTTGGTGAGAGGGCATGTTTGGACCAGGTGGAGGACATCCTGAGTTGGGGCATCGCAGAGGCAAGCGGGGGTTTGTCAGGCGCCCCATTGATGTAGCGTTCACGCTGTTTTGGCATGTCATCTTCTGAGTCTGTTTGCAGCTGTCCAATTTTTTCTGGTAGCCATAGTAAAGCCTGGAAGGAGCAAGGTGGGGTCATCGCTCAGATCTCCAACAGGGACGGGTGCATATTGGTGTGTCAGTATTGACGCCATTTAGTGTGTTCATCACAGGAGTTGAGGTTTTTCAAGTTTGTAGAAAGGTTTTCGAGAGTTGAGTTGGGAAGGAGGAGGACCATTTTCGATGAATTTACCAACTGGAGTGCTGCTGGGAATATTTTGGATATGCTTGTAGAAATTTGCTGAAGTTGCTCTCCTACAATAAAGATAGTCAAAGAAAATTTCCTATTAAAACAACCTCCTCTTGAAAATTACATACCTTCAATATCATTACACAACTTATAGTAAATTAGAACATTTAAATATTAGGGTGACTATTGGAAAATATTTTTCTAAGCAGCAGCTGGAAAATGGTGTTTGGGTCAATTTGGTAAGCGGCATCTGCAGCTGGCCCTATCACAAAACAACATCCACGGACAGTCCCAAGCCCGGCTGTAAAAGGAGGAGCATTGGCCACGGGGCTAGCAACCTCATCCTGCTAAAAGCTCAGAGCTACAGAAATGCCATCAGAAACTCCAAAGACCTCATCCCTCAGAGAGGAAGGATTTTACCAAAAAGATGTGCTTCACCGGGGAACACACATCAAAGTTGCTGGTGAACGCAGCAGGCCAGGCAGCATCTCTAGGAAGAGGTGCAGTCGACATTTCGACTGCACCTCTTCCTAGAGATTCTGTCTGGCCTGCTGCGTTCACCAGCAACTTTGATGTGTGTTGCTTGAATTTCCAGCATCTGCAGAATTCCTGTTGTTTGTGCTTCACCGGGGGACAACTTGAAAGACTGGCCCAGGACAGAGAACTTGGCAAGCTGCTGTCAGTCACCTATGCCCCAATAGGAGTGATGGGCTTAAGCAAAGCTAAATTATGTCAATAAAGAAAAGGAAAAATTCATTTCATCTACATTCATATCAAGGCATGCAAAGTCATTATCGTTATTGAAGGGTGGAACTATTCCCATCAACTAGTACAGTACATTTAAGAGAATATAACTGCAGTTTCCATTAATACTCTTATTTTTCATCTTTGTTTCACTGCTATTTTTCTGTCAAAAAGGCAAATATTACTAGTAAAGTCAAGTCAATGTAGTGTGGATATTAAAAGTTTGAAATGAAAGAAAGCTGCTGAGAACACTTAGCAACACAAGCAGCATCTGTGAGGAAAGAAACAGCTTTAAAATTTCAGAATAATGTTCTTTCAGTGGCTATGCATGAAGTTTAGATTTGAACAGAATATAAGTGCCTCTGGGATCGATTTTCAATGTGTGCTGTGTTTACTTTTCATCAGCACAGCTATACTATGGTCGCCCTGATGTCATTGAATTAAAGAACAACAAATCACCATGGATACCACTTCAGCAGAACTCCCTTTGGCTGTTAAGATGTAGAGTTCTCCAATGAAAATTATTCAAAAATTTCCAATGAAAATAAAGAGAGAGAGTGGAATTGACTAACAATATTGTTCAGCAAAACAGATATTGGCAGATGCAGAACCTGATGAAGGGTCACAGCCCAAAATGTCAACAGTTTATTCCCCTCCATAGATGCTGCCTAACTGTTCCTCCTGCATTTTATGTTTGTTGCTCAAGATTGCCAGCATCTCCAGCAACTCTTGTGTTCAGATATTGGCAGATAAGAGTGCAATCGGTTGACTCAATTTTACTTTCCATCTGTTATTAAGCATCAGCAAGATTTTTGGCTGAATTTTCAAAAAAAAATTCCATCTTCCGTAGTTGATGATTTCGAGCCCTTATTTTAACAGGCAATTTACTCACTCGTCTTGTATAAATTCTTTTGCTGGTAGCAGCGAATTTTTGTATCGTTCTGCTAATGTAACAAGAGTTTTCACACAACTAGAGTTTGGCCTATCAACCAAAAGACATTTTTAACAGTTTGCTTTCATGCCACCCATCAGAACTATTGAAATTGTTTACTCAAGCTTTTGTTCGTTCCATAAATAAGATATCACATTTTGATTACATGAATCTTAGATATGTTACCCCTCTTAAATCATTGAAATGCTATCTGTACATGCTGAGTGGCATATTGAACGCTTTGCAAAAACCACTGATTTGCATAAAATGCTGCCCTTCAAATTAATTCCCACTCACTTTCAGGTCACTATCTGGCTCCATTTCGATTACCAAAGCTGATCAAGAGATGCAATGCAAAAAGCGAT
Source organism: Mobula hypostoma (assembly GCF_963921235.1). NCBI lineage: Eukaryota > Metazoa > Chordata > Chondrichthyes > Myliobatiformes > Myliobatidae > Mobula > Mobula hypostoma. Next base: position 29,098,051 of record NC_086102.1, on the reverse strand, counting down.
GCTGTTTGCTAATTTCAGAGGTGGCAAATTTCACCATTTTAATCAGTGTTTCTGCATGCCTATCAAATAATAGGATTGTGGTGTAAAAGTGCAAAGTTTAATAGGCACAGAAACTTGAAGTAATATGTAAATCTTCGTGAATCTTGGAATTTCTTTGTTTCACACTATTTTGCTATTTATATTAGGCCCTATATAAATAATGGTACAGACTTCAAATAGTTATAGTAAAGTTGCTGACAAGATAGGAAAAATTATGTAAGTGGAATTTTTACTTCGATAAATTGTGGCAATTTTCAAAAAGTCAGAAGGCATATTAATCTCTGGCAATAAAGCAAGTCAAACTGTTAAAATGCATTGATTCAAAGTATCTTGAAATCAAGCTATTAAATTATGTCTGTGAAATGTTTTAAACTTGGAAACTACAATCTTTCTCTCAATGCACTTCTCTTGTTTCATTATACTATAGGTTATTGTTCCAATCCGGGCTATAAATGGTTTTGTTTCTGGTGTCTGCTGCAGAAACAGCTGAGACTTGAGTTTGGATTGGGTAAGCACCCTGCAAACCCAGGGAACAACTGAGATAGAGACCAGTGACCCAGGAAGTGGCTGAACTTCAGTTCCAAATCTCGGGATCATTCCTGTAGAAGAGCAGAGACTCCAGGAACCAGCAAAAAAGGAGATTCAGTCAAAAAAGGCGGTTACTCCAGGAGCAGCCAAGAAGGAACCTTAAGAGCCTAGAAGTTGTTAGAAAGAAGGTCAGAGACCCTGGATCCTGGTCAAACAACCAAAAGTTGCAGACCATGCCATATCACAATGTGCCTTATTTCTATATAGCAGCCATTAATACAATCACTCCTCTTGATAAAGAGGCAGAGACCTATCTCTATCTCTGTGAGTTATCTACATGCCTGGCTCAAATTAAGTTCTCAGAGCTGGTCTATTTCATATTGTTATTTCAGCCTAATACTCCTCGGAGCACTCTCCATCACATTTTTCATGTAAAGTGGCAATTGGAACTTGCATTCTCACCACAAACTCACTAATACCTCTCTACAAACTGGCAAACACATCTAATAATGGGGGTCGGGGGAGGTGGCAAGGTACAACAGTGGTTAGCTCAATGCTTTACAGCATCACCTGTAAGATTGGAGTTCAATTCCCATCACTGTAAGGGGTTTTTACATTCTCCTCGTGACCATGTTGTTTTTTCCAAGTGCTCCAGTTTCTTAAGACCATAAGACCATAAGACAAAGGAGCAGAAGTCGGCCATTTGGCCCATTGAGTCTGCTCCGCCATTTTGTCATGAGCTGATCCATTCTCCCATTTAGTCCCACTCCCCCGCCTTCTCACCATAACCTTTGATGCCCTGGCTACTCAGATACGTAACAATCTCTACCCTAAATACACCCAATGACTTGGCCTCCACTGCCACCCGTGGCAACAAATTCCATAGATTCACCACCCTCTGGCTAAAAAAATATCTTCGCATCTCTGTTCTGAATGGGCGTCCTTCAATCCTTAAGTCATGCTATCTCATACTAGACTCCCTCATGATGGGAAACAATTTTGCCACATCCACTCTGTCCATGCCTTTCAATATTTGAAATGTTTCTATGAGGTCTCCCCTCATTCTTCTAAACTCCAAGGAATACAGTCCAAGAGCGGACAAACGTTCCTCATATGTTAACCATCTCATTCCCGGAATCATTCTAGCGAATCTTCTCTGAACCCTCTCCAACGACAGCACATCTTTTCTTAAATAAGGAGCCCAAAACTGCCCTCAGTACTCCAAGTGAGGTCTTACCAGTGCCTTATAGAGCCTCAAAATCACATCCATGTTCCTATACTCTATTCCTCTAGAAATGAATGCCAATATTGCATTGGCCTTCTTCACCACCTTAAGGGTATCCTGCACGAGGACTCCCAGGTCCTGTTGCCTCTCAGAACTTTGAATTCTCTCCCCATTTAAATAATAGTCTGCCCATTTATTTCTTCTGCCAAAGTGCATAACCATACACTTTCCAACATTGTATTTCATTTGCCACTTCTTTGTCCATTCTTCCAATCTATCCAAGTCTCTCTGCAGACTCTCTGTTTCCTCAGCACTACCAGCCCCTCTACCTATCTTTGTATCATCAGCAAACTTAGCCACAAAGCCATCTATTCCATAATCCAAATCGTTGATGTACAATGTAAAAAGAAGCGGCCCCAACACGGACCCCTGTGGAACACCACTGGTAACCGGCAGCCAACCAGAATAGGATACCTTTATTCCCACTCTCTGTTTCCTGCCAATCAGTCAATGCTCTATCCTCGTATGTAACTTTCCCGTAATTCCATGGGCCCTTATCTTGTTAAGCAGCCTCATGTGTGGCACCTTGTCAAAGGCCTTCTGAAAATCCAAATATACAACATCCACAGCATCTCCCTTGTCTAGCCTACTTGTAATTTCCTCAAAAAATTGCAATAGGGTTGTCAGGCAGGATTTTCCTTTAAGGAAACCATGCTGAGTTCTGCCTATCTTGTCATATGCCTCCAGGTACTCCGTAACCTCATCCTTGACAATCGACTCCAACAGCTTCCCAACCACCAATGTCAAGCTAACAGGTCTATAATGTCCTTTTTGCTTCCTTGCCCCCTTCTTAAATAGCGGAGTGACATTTGCAATCTTCCAGTCCTCTGGAACCATGCCAGAATCTATTGAATTTTGAAAGATCATCACTAATGCCTCTGCAATCTCCACAGCTACTTCCTTCAGAACACGAGGGTGCATTCCACCTGGTTCGGGAGATTTATCTACTCTTAGACTATTCAGCTTCCTGAGTACTTTCTCTGTCGTAATTGTGACTGTGCCCACTTCTTTTCCCTGCCACCCTTGAGTGTCCGGTATACTGCTGATGTCTTCCTCAGTGAAGACTGATGTAAAATACTCGTTCATTTCCTCCGCCATCTCCTTATCTCCCATTACAATTTCTCCAGCATCATTTTCTATCGGTCCTATACCTACTCTCACCTGTCTTTTACACTTTATATACTTGAAAAAGCTTTTAGTATCCTCTTTGATAATATTTGCTAGCTTCCTTTCATAGTTCATCTTTTCCCTCTTAATGACCTTCTTAGTTTTCTTTTGTAAGCTTTCAAAAACTTCCCAGTCCTCTGTCTTCCCACTAATTTTTGCTTCTTTGTATGCCCTCTCCTTTGCTTTAACTTTGGCTTTGACTTCTCTTGTCAGCCACGGTTGCATCTTTTTTCCATTCGAAAATTTCTTCTTTTTTGGAATATATCTGTCTTGCACCTTCCTCACTTCTCGCATAAACTACAGCCACTGCTGCTCTGCCGTCTTTCCCACCAGTGTCCCTTTCCAGTCAACTCTGGCCAGTTCCTCTCTCATGCCACTGTAATTTCCTTTACTCCACTGAAATAACGACACATCAGATTTCGGCTTCTCTTTCTCAATCTTCACAGTGAACTCAATCACGTTATAATCACTGCCTCCCAAGGGTTCCTTCACCTCAATCTCTCTAATCACCTCTGGTTCATACACAACACCCAATCCAGTACAGCCAATCCCTTAGTGGGCTCAACAACAAGCTGTTCTAAAAAGCCATCTCGCAGACATTCTACAAATTCTCTCTCTTGAGATCCAGTGCCGACCTGATTTTCCCAATCCACTCGCATGTTAAAATCCCCCACAATTATCATAACACTGCCATTCTGACAAGCCTTTTCTATTTCCTGTTGTAATTTGTAGTCTACATCACTGCAGCTATTAGGAGGACTGTATATAACTGCCATCAGGGTCCTTTTACCCCTGCGATTTCTTAGCTCAATCCATAAAAATTCTGCACCTTCCGATCCTATGTCACCTCTTTCTAATGATTTGATATCATTTCTTACCAATAAAGCCACGCCACCCCCTCTGCCTACCTGCCTATCCTTCCGATACACCGTGTATCCTTGGATGTTCAGCTCCCAGAAACATGCATCCTTTAGCCACGTCCCAGTGATGGCCACAATATCATACCTGCCAATCTGTAGCTGTAGGAAAAGATCATCCACCTTATTCCTTATGCTGCGTGCATTTAAGTATAACACCTTAAGTCCAGTATTTGGTACTTTTTGCTTTGATTGCACTGCAACTCATCCCAATGGCTGCAAATTTGCCCCCTCACCTGCCTGTCCTTCCTGACATCTTTACTGCTCACTATCTTAGATTTATCTCTGTTTTCCCCCTCCTCCGCTCTATCATTCCAGTTCCCATCCCCCTGCCAAATTAGTTTAAACCCTCCCTAACAGCTCTATTAAACCTTCCCGCCAGGATACTGGTCCCCTTCGGGTTCAGGTGCAACCATTCCTTTTTGAACAGGTCGTACTTCCCCCAGAAGAGATCCCAATGATCCAAGAATCTAAAGCCCTGCCCCCTGCACCAGTCTCTCTGCCACGCATTCATCTGCCTGATCCTGCTATTCTTGCCCTCGCTAGCACGTGGCACAGGTAGCAATCCCGAGATTACTACCCTGGAGATCCTGCTTCTCAGCTTCCTTCCTAACTCCCCGAAATCTCTGTTCAGGACCTCCTCTCCTTTTCCTATCTATGTCATTGGTACCAACATGTACCAAGACAACTGGCTGCTCGGCGTCTCCCTTCAGAATATTTTGGACCCGATCCGAGACATCCCGTACCCTGGCACCTGGGAGGCAACACACCATGCAGGTATCTCTATCAGGCTCACAGAATCTCCTGTCTATTCCCCTGATTAAGGAATCCCCTATGACTACCACATTCCTCTTCTCCAATCTTCCCTCCTGCACAACAGCGCCAGGCTCAGTGCCAGAGACCCAGTCACCATGGCCGTCCCCTGTCAGGTCATCCCCCTCAACAGCATCCAGAACAAGATATTTGTTGCTGAGGGGGACAGCCACAGGTGTGCTCTCCACTATCCGGGCATTTTCCTTCCCTCTTCTGACAGTCACCCAATTTCCTGACCCCTGTAGCCTAGGGATGACTACCTCCCTGTAGCTCCTGTCTATCACCTCTTTACTTTCCCTGATAAGCAGCAGGTCATCGAGCTGCAGCTCCAGATCCCTAACATGGTCTCTGAGGAGCTGCATCTCGGTGCACCTGGCGCAGATGTGACCATCAGGGAGGCTGGAGGTCTCCCAGGATTCCCACATCTGACACCCTGAACAAAGCACTAACCCTGCAGGCATGCTACTTAATTCTACAGGAATGAAACAGGAAAAGTAAGTCTACTCACCCACTTACCTCGCCAAACACACGGACTTTTTAAACCGTTAGCTCGTACTGTTAGCTGTGAGAGCCCTGCTGTTCCTCTGTTTGTCCGGGCCGATTCGCCAAGGGGTGAAAAAAGAGCTGGTGCCTCGCTCACGCCTCTTCCCGTTACCACCTAAACCTATTGAACCAAAGCCCTACATTCTTCCTACATTCCAAAGACATACAGTTAGAGTTTGTGCGTTGTGGGAAATTACTCTGTTGACACCAGAAGCGTTGCAATACTTGCACAATCCACACCGATTTGATTTGATGCAAATCAATATATTTCACTGTATATTCTGATGTACCTGTGAGATATAAAGCAAATAAAGTTAATCTTTAAATATTTTGCATGCATTTCAAATAACCTTACTGTTCTTTTGTTCTATAACTCAGCAAATAAAAAAAATGTTTCAAGCCCTATTAGCCAATTTATCAACCTCCTCTGCTTCTGCAATTCACTCATTGATTCTTTATGTTCCATATCTCACAGGATTCTATCATTTATTATATAGTTCTTTACCTTGTTTGGCATCATCAAATGCATTACCTCAGACTTGCTGCAGAATTAATTCCATTTCCTATTTTCTGCACCTCTAACCAATTTATTGATGGCTTCTTGCATTTCAGATTTCTTCCACTATTCAGTCATGTTTTGTCTCACCTGAAAACTTCTTATATAACCATATAACAATTATAGCACGGAAACGGGCCATCTCGGCCCTTGTAGTCTGTGCCGAACTCTTACTCTTACCTAGTCCCACCGACCTGCACTCAGCCCATAACCCTCCATTCCTTCCCTGTCCAAATATCTATCCAATTTAACTTTAAATGACAACATTGAACCTGCCTCAACCACTTCTGCTGGAAACTCGTTCCACACAGCCACCACTCTGAGTAGAGAAGTTCCCCCTCATGTTACCTCTAAACTTTTGCCCTTTAACTTTCAGCTCATGTCCTCTTGTTTGAATCTCCCCCACTCTCAATGGAAAAAGCCTATCTACGTCAACTCTATCTATCCCCCTCATAATTTTAAATACTTCTATCAAGTCCCCCCTCAACCTTCTACGCTCCAAAGAATGAAGACCTAACTTGTTCAACCTTACGCTGTAACTTAGGAGATAAAACCTGGGTAACATTCTAGTTAATCTTCTCTGTACTCTCTCTATTTTGTTGACATCTTTCCTATAATTTGGTTACCAGAACTATACACAATACTCCAAATTTGGCCTCACCAATGCCTTGTACAATTTCAACATTACATCTCAACTCCTATACTCAATGTTCTGATTTATAAAGGCCAGCATACCAAAAACTTTCTTCACCACCCTATCCGCATGAGATTCCACCTTCAGGGAACTATGCACCATTATTCCTAGATCCCTCTGTTCTACTGCATTCTTCAATGCCCTACCATTTACCATGTATGTCCTATTTTGATTAGTCCTACTAAAATGTAGCACCTCACATTTATCAGCATTAAACTCCGTCTGCCATCTTTCAGCCCACTCTTCCAACTTGCCTAATTCTCTCTGCAAGCTTTGAAAACCTACTTCATTATCCACAACAACACCTTTCTTAGTATCATCTGCATACTTACTAATCCAATTTACCACCTCATCATCCAGATCATTAATATATGAGACAACCAACAGTGGACCCAGTACAGATCCCTGAGGCACACCACTTGTCACCGGCCTCCAATCTGACAGTTATCCACCACTACTCTCTGGCGTCTCCCATCCAGCCACTGCTGAATCCATTTTACAACTTCAATATTAATACTTAACGATTGAACCTTCCTAACTAACCTTCCATGTGGAACCTTGTCAAAGGCCTTACTGAAGTCCATATAGACAACATCCACCGCTTTACCCTCGACAACTTTCCTAGTAACCTCTTCAAAAAATTCAATAAGATTTGTCAAACATGATCTTCCACGCACAAATCCATGTTGACTGTTCCTAATCAGACCCTGTCTATCCAGATAATTAAATATACCATCTCTAAGGATACTTTCCATCAATTTACCCACCACTGATGTCAAACTCACAGGCCGAAAATTGCTAGGTGTACTCTTAGAACCCTTCTTAAACAATGGAACAACAGGAGCAATACCTCAATCCTCCGTCACCATCCCCGTTCCTAATGACATTTGAAATATTTCTGTCAGAGCCCCTGCTATTTCCACACTAACTTCCCTCAAGGTCCTAGGAAATATCCCGTCAGGACCTGGAGACTTACCCACTTTTATATTCCTTAAAAGCGCCAGTACTTCCCCTTCTTAATCGCCATGCTTGTACATACATATCTAAGACAGAGACATATAATGGAAATTACAGGTGACTAAGTGTTGTCCTGCAGAACACCGCTAAGAGCTTCCAGATTTTAAAAGTAATGGTGACCATGACCTACTTGCTTTTAAAGACTATATATTAAAGATTTAGGATTAGCTTTGTTTGTCACACGCTCATCAATACATCGAAACATACAGAGAAATGCATCATTTGTGTCAATGGCCAACAGAGTCCAACTATGTGCTGGGAGAAACCCACAAGTGCTGCCATGCCTCTGGCATCAACATTGCATGCCCACAATTTACTAACCCTAACACGCAATGCTTTGGAATATGGGAGGAACCAGGAGCATCCAGGGAAAGCCCATACAGTCAGAGGGAGAACATTCTGTACAAAGTCCTTACAGACAGCAGGGTGAATTGAACTCCAATCGCTGATCGCTGTTGCAGTAATAATGTTATGCGAACTGCCACACTACCACGCCACCCTTTTCAGCCATTTCTGAATCCAAATTTCCTCTGTCCCTTGGAGCTCTTCCTTTTTTATTTTCCTAATCTGTCTACTATGTGACACTTCATGAAAAAAGCTTGCTAACATCCCCAAAGGCTACATTCATTATGCTGTCTTCAACAGCCTCCTTGTAATCTCCTCAAAGTTTCAAATAATTTGGTCAGACTTGACCTTCATTTAACAGTTCCATCCTGGCTGTCTTTAATTAATCTGCAGTATTCTAAATGATGCTGACCCTCATGGATTATTCCAAAAATTAGCCCACCACTGAATTTGTACTGGCATGCCTATAATTGTTCAATCTATCTCCCTTTTTAAACAAAGGTATACAATTAATTCCTTTCCACTTGGCACCACATCTCCAATTTTAGGGGACTGGAAAATTATAGCCAGCTTTTCCTTCCCTTGTTACCTGGATATATTTTATTTGGTTTGCAATATGTCTACTTTGAAGGATGTCAGAGTTCTTCTTTAATTACACATCTGTATTATCTTCCTCAAAGAAACCTGCATTTCTCCAAATCTCCCCAGTGCCTAAAACTTATGTAACAGGATTACAAGAATATTTTACAATGGTTGCGGATTAATAGCACTGGACAAAGTAAACCCCATTGAAATGTAATGCTGAGCTGGACTGAAACAGCCATTCCTGCCTTAAAATCCTTTAAGACAGGTACTTAAAGTTTGAAACATGAGAAAATACAGATATTCTATTTTAGAGAGGGTTAATTCTCCTTAAAGTCTGTTTTCTTCTCTGTTGTGATATCATTACATAGACTCTTCACCTCCCAAACTTCAAGCCCATGAGCACTCATTCCATTTGAAGTCAAGTGGGTGACCCAGAAATCAAAGACATACAGACTTGACTGGTTCAAAATGTCAACAATCCATATTCTTTCTCAGATTTGCTACTTTGATAGCACTAAAATATGCACAGCTACATTGTGGTAACTAACAATTACATTCAGATGCATAGGAATTATTACACAAATTAAATATACACAACTATGTACATATTTATAAAAATAAAAATTTAGAAAAAAATTAATTTGAAAGAACTACAATTGTTGTTAGATTAAAGGCCACACTTGTGTGGTCAGACCTGAGTGGGAGTTAATGAAAATATTGCATCATGGAGGAGTACAGCACAGAAACAGGCCCTTCAGTCCATCTAGTCCATGCCAAACTACCTACTCCCATCAACCTGCAACTGGAGAATAGAGTATGGGGGGAATAAAAATAAAATTAGTGCACATGGGTGATTGAAGGTTACCATGGACTTGATGGGTTGAAGGGCCATTTTCTGTGCTGTGTGTCTTTATGATTCAATAACTTACTCCTGCTCATTACTTCCACGCTGCACATCTTTAGAAACTATCTGACGAAAGAATTTGGGTTTCCAAAATTAATTTGTGAAATATAGGAATTTATTAATTGCCCTTGAATTGAGCAACTTGTTGTGGCTGTTCATCGCAGGTTAGGAGTCGGCCACATTACTGTGAGTCTGCAGCTACATGTAGACCAGTGGTCCCCAACCACCGGGCCGCGGACCGGTACCGGGCCGCAAGGCATGTGCTACTGGGCTGCAAGGAAACAATATGAGAGTCAGCTGCACCTTTCCTCATTCCCTGTCACGCCCTTTGTTGAGCTTGAACGCACGCGAGGTCATTACCCACACATCATCCACGTCAGCGCGGGAAGGAGATCAACTCCTGCAGCTTGCAAATGACGGCGGGCTGAAAAGTATGTTTGACATAACATCTCTGCCGGCATTCTGGATCAAAGTCAAGGCTAAGTATCCTGAGATAGCCACGAAAGCACTGAAAACGTTGCTTCCATTTCCAACATATCTCTGCAATGAATGCAACGAAAACTAAACTGTGGAGTAGACTGGACATAAGGAACCCCCTTCAAGTATCGCTGTCTCCCTTCACCCCTCGATGGGATCGTCTTATTGCAGGAAAACAAGCCCAGGGCTCCCACTGATTCAGCGATATTGGTGCGTTGCAATGATTTTCTATGATTTTCTAATGATTTTCATACGGGGAAAATATGTGCTGTGTGTTTCATATCCAAACATTACTTAAAATGTTATGATGCTATTGACTTATAAGTGACTTATATAACCATATAACAATTACAGCACGGAAACAGGCCGTCTCTGCCCTTCTAATCCGTGCCAAACGCTGCTCTGATCTAGTCCCACCAACCTGCACTCAGCCCGTAACCCTGCATTCCTTCCTGTCCATATAACTATCCAATTTTTCTTTCAATGATAATATCGAACCTGCCTCTACCACTTTTACTGGAAGTTCGTTCAACACTTACTTCAAGCTCCCCTGATAATTGACTTATCACTGTATTCATGCGAGGAAAATATGCGCTGTGTGTTTAATATTAAATTTGTTAGATAAACCCTTTTAGAACGAAATTGAGTGTATTAGCTAGTTGTCATCTATATTCTGGTCGTGATTAACACCTGCCCCCCCACCCCCGGAACAGAATCGCCAAAAACAGTTTGTAGAAAGAAATATCAGCACGTACACACATGTGCACTGGTGCCCGCACAAGGCTTCATGGTCATTGTAGTCTTTCTCGGGGTAAATACAACGTATTTGACTGCTACTCTTGTCCGTTGGCAACCCTACCCCGCCCCGCTCCCCCAGGTCGGCTGGTCCGCAAGAATATTGTCAATATTAAACCGGTCCGCAGTGCAAAAAAGGTTGGGGACCCCTGATGTAGTCCATGCTGGGTAAAAACTGTCGATGTCTTGGGTTGAGATCCCTCACCTGGACATCTCAACCCAAAATTTTGACTGTCCATTTCCCTCCAATAGATGTTACCTGAACTGTTGAGTTCTTCCAGCACTTTGGATGTTGCTCCATATTTCAGTATATACGCTTTCTGGGCAAAAATAGCTGATTTATTACATTAAGGACAGCAGCAGAACAAATGGGTTTTATGACAATTCTGTAACTTCATGGTTAACATTACTATTCTAAGTTTTTATTTTAAGTTACTTCACTAAGTGGATTTCCTAGATGCCTTGCTGAGTTCTGAGTTCATCTCACCAACTCATTTGTCCAGGCCTCTGGGTGATTTCCAGTAATTTAACCACAATAATACACTTCATCAGGAACTTACTAAAGGAAAGGTTTGAAGAGCATTTAGTGTCACAGAAAAATAATGAGTAGAGTATTGTACGATTTGTAAATTAAACAAAACATAACCAAATTTTTCGAAGGGTTGCTGTTCCTGAACTGGTGGTGTGGATCCCAAGACTCCTGTACCTCCTTGCTGATGACAGTAGTAAAAGGACAGCATGGCCTAGATGGTGGGGTCCTTGATGTTACATGCTGTTTTCTTGCAGTAGCGCTCCTTGTAAATGTGGCCAATTGCAGGATGGCTTTTGCAAGTAATGGATTGTAAATGCTGTTAAGTAAATACATTTTTTTATCACTAACTAAGAAATAAAAATGGGTAGAATATAGAACTGTAATTTGTCATCTTCTGACTCAGAAATGAACAGTTATACAGATAATACAAACTATCAGCCTCAACAGCCCACATAAACATCTGAGGTGTACTGAGTTGAAAAGGAGTAGAAATATTCCTCCACGGTGGAAGACAGAAGGTTGTTACTGAGTCCTACGAAAATGTTGCCAGCAGTAAACCAATGTGGGCACATACTAATCAGCAATACTCTAATCATAGGTTTGCACAATCAACTGGGACTCCGTGTGCTTAACAGCCAAAAACTGAAGGGAATCTGGAATACAGTTACCAACGATTATAAATTGGCTTTGGCTTGAATAGTTCTACACTTTGAAATAAAACATATTGAAGAGCTATTTTTTTTCTGTTCTGTTAAATCAATTCGGAGGTTTGCAGGCTCCTTTTTTTTCATCTTATGCAAAAGTGAAAACATGATAAAAAAAAAACAAAGTGCATTGCACTCCCACGTGTTTCTAACAGACAGAATCGGTTTGAAGAAACATTCCATCACTGAAGAAAAAGGGACCAAATTAAGCTGTATGAGAACCATGCACAAGGATTAGGATGCACCATAAACATGTGTCCTTTGGTTCCAAAGGAAGTGAAGTTTGTATTCCTACCTCAGTTTCCAGAATTAGAATCTGAGTAATATATGCCATGGCAGATGAGGAAAAGGAAATGAGATACATTCTATGTGCACGAGGAGCATCAAACCCTCCAGATCCTTATGGAAGCCATACTGGGAGTTGGGGGGTGAGGGGTGGAGTTCATGCTTGATGTCAATGCTCGAAATGAAAGAAATAAATAAATATGGGCTCACAAGATACTTAATGACATTACGCTCAGGATCAAGGTCATTCAACATCTTGTGAGCCCATGCCCATGTTTTCTCATGTCTCATCTCTGTGCTTCACTATTTGCTCCGTCCACTATAGCTGCATTGCTAATCTATTAACAATCATAAGCTTGGCAATTAATTTTTATTTTTCTTTTTGTTTTTATTTAGAAATTTAGCACAGTAACAAGACCTTCCAGCCCAACAAGCCCACGCCACCCAATTAATTGTACCCTTGTGACTAATTAGCGTACTATACTTTATACTTTATTGTCGCCAAACAATTGATACTAGAACGTACAATCATCACAGCAATATTTGATACTGCACTTCCTGCTCCCTGCAGTACAAATCGATAGTAAATATTAAAAACTTAAATTATAAATCATAAATAGAAAATAGAAAATGGAAAGCAAAGTAGTGCAAAAAAATCCGAGAGGCAGGTCCGGATATTTGGAGGGTACGGCCCAGATCCGGGTCAGGATCCATTCAGCAGATTTACCACAGTTGGAAAGAAGCTGTTCCCAAATCTGGCCGTACGAGTCTTCAAGCTCCTGAGCCTTCTCCCGGAGGGAAGAGGGACAAAAAGTGTGTTGGCTGGGTGGGTCGTGCCCTTGATTATCCTGGCAGCACTGCTCCGACAGCGTGCGGTGTAAAGTGAGTCCAAGGATGGAAGATTGGTTTGTGTGATGTGCTGCGCTGTGTTTACGATCTTCTGCAGCTTCTTCCGGTCTTGGACAGGACAACTTCCATACCAGGTTGTGTTTCGCGACCCTCTTCGGGCACTTATCTTTAGGAAGTGGGAGGGAACCAGAGCACCCAGAGTAAGCCCATGCGGTCACAGAGACAATGTACAAACTCCTTACAGACAGCAAGGGGAATTGAACTTGGGTCACTGATGCTGTTACACTAACACTATATTTCCGTGCCTCCCCCAAGTCAAATCAGAGTCCTCACTGGAACCACAAAGCAATTAATATAATCAAAAGTTTCGATATGAGGCAATTAATATGAACATTAATCGATTATTTTTCCCTGCATAATTTACAACAGTGTAAAACCAGAATGTTGAATGTCTGGTTTCAATGTCCTTAAAGCATGAATGAAAACTATATTGAACAGGCTTTGATTCTGAAGACTAGATTTCATTTTTGTTAATGGCTGCTTTCCACAATGGATGTCCTACATCTAACAATCCTTAATATCTGTAATGTTAACCGATCTCTATGGAGTGGTTCTGCAATGTTACACACCATCTCATATGGAAAAACTGGAGTCACCTTGTCGATGCAAGATTCATCCTTAAGCATCCAGGCAGAAAGTGCTATTCTGTCAAAAGTTTTTTTTTAATCTCCTGCCCTTTCTAGCAAATTGGCCTGATCTTTGGGCTCTTCTCTGCTGCATTAGGGAGGATGGAAACCAACAGTGGTGACGCCAGAGATTTTTTCTTGCTGGTGCGACAGTGGGGCTGAATTATTCAGTGACAGTGCTGAGGGATGTACCCTATGGTAATATGTATTCGCAAGGCCAGAAGCGTGGCATTCCAAAGTCACTTTCAAGCATTATGTGCCTACTATAAATGCCTCTGTTGATTCACAAGCAACAGCAATTGATAAATATAATATAGAAGAGAAATTGTGACAGTGTCAACAGCATCAGAGACAACCCGGGCTACACAGACCATAAACAAACCAACAGAGCATCCGACCCACAGCGCAAAACGTACCAATCCCTCAATCAGCGTCAAATGTGTGCTTTTCAACACAATGTCCACTGCTATTCGCATTACATAGACAGAAAATGGCAAAAGATACACCATTATTAAAGTCAAATACTGTAAGGCAAACAACAGATGCAAGGCTTTACCAAAAGTTGGACAAATCGTACTCTGACCATGCAATACCTCAATTAATTCGGCTACTGAATTTAAAATAAAAATCAACAGAATCACCGCTTGGAAGTCTAAGCAAAACCAATAGGCTTAATAGCAGTAAATGTAATATTTTAGGATTTGCAGGAAACATAAGGACTATGGGGTATCCACCACAAAATAATAATAATAATCAGCATTAGTTCTGGCCCAAATTTTTAAAAAATCAACCGCACTCACCATTGATGTTTTCAGAGAAGCACAATCCATCTGTTGTTGTGATTGGTGGTGAAAGCATTAATGATTTTTCTGGATGTCAAGTGCTTTGGTCCTCTGGCTGTTTATGGCCAATAGGGCCAAGTTACTGTTCTGAGCATCGCCATTGCTATTCCTTAGGTGGTTTTTGACGCATCTGAGGCAAGTGAAACTCAGTTTGCATGAGGCAGATGTCACGGGTAGAGTCGGTGATATGCAGATTCGTTTGTATAAAACTATAAGTGCATTGTAGTAGGGTCTCATTGGAGCTAGAAATTCAACTGTGTCATTCACTGTCTGTCCTTGCTAGAGACTCAACGACTGCTCTCATATATTCATGATTTTCTTAGACAATCTTTGCATGTCCTTTGTCAAGCATATTTCCCAATCTTGAACCGTCTTGTTTTCTTAATCTGAATTCGGCCCGTGCCTCCATCACAAATCTATGAGCTGCACTTACATGGTGGGTTTTGAAAGCTGTTGTCGCTTTCCGCCAGTTGCGGTAACCGGTGACAGTGAAGGTAGACGCAGAATGGAACCCATGTCCTCCGCCCAGGAAATGCCTGCATGCGAAGCAGAACATAGTATCTTTCGTGATCGAATACTCCAGCCAGTCAAACCAGCCACGAGTAAAACTCCTTTGCTGATTGCCAATTTGTTGCGAGCAGCGAAGGGTACATTCTCAATGCTGGCCGACGGGGTCCTTCCTCAGTCTGCTGGCTAACATCGCTAACAGTAGTCCCACTAGCACTAGGAGCAGCTTCATCCATGTTCTCTTCCGAATCTGCTCCATTTCTTGTTCCTCTACTTCGCCCTCACACTCCTTCGATGAACTGCTGTCGTCCTCATCCCCACTTACTTCTTTCTGCATGTCACTTTCAATTAAGATCGGCTCAAGCTGAGACACCACTGATTCCTCTGGATGAGGTCATTTTCTCACTAAAAATCGATCAATTTTTCATGCCGCCAAAATAATGCATGTGCCAGGTCGATGCTCGCTTGTAAAAGCACAATGTGCCCGTGTGGCATCCGTTAGTCTCGCGAGACCACGGATCTGCTCCTGGATGTATACTATCAATCTCTCCCGTGAGTGAGAGTGAGTGACATCACCACCTTAAGTGATCTTAGATCAGCTTAACTGATCTGAGGAACAGCAACGGCAAGACATTGACAATGAACAAATAAGTAGAAGTGTAGAGTGGATCTGACAGAGTTTATAACTTTATTGCTGCGTGGGTGCTATGGTAATTGGGGGCACTGTTTCACTAGATCAACTGGAGAAACAAGCTGTATACAAAACTATACAGAGAAAGCAAAGCAGCTGCAATTTGTATGTGAAATTTCAGTTAATTTCTTGGTGGTGCTACGGTGGTGCTATTGCAATTTCTACTGGGGCTATAGTACCACCTTAGCACCGCCCCTGGAAACCAAACTCCTCTCTTGTGACAACAATGGAACAAATTAAGACTCCAGCAAAGTCATAGGAATGATACCTTATGCACAAATAGTACAATTTATTTCCTGAAACAAATAACAGTACACTGATTCCTAAAGACCTCAGCTGCTGCTTAGTCACCAACAAACCAGGATCATAGATGATCCCTCTGATAACTCTCAGACGCCATGTCATTGGTTGCATTGTTGTGGACCAAGCTGACATCTAATTAAAAAAAACAAAAGGATTAATACCATCAACTGCCTACTTGCTGTACTTCCAGTATCCTATTACCCAATTTGCTGAGTGATATGTATGACAATAAAAGTAACAGCTCAAGACTGAAAATAAACACTTGAACAATCCTATTCCAAACAGAGGGAAGTGTGTTAAATGCAATTGAAAATTAAAACGTTGGTATGAATGACAGGACTTCTCTTCAATTACATTACACAAAAGTGTACCACTAATACATTCTGTAAAATGCTTCATGCCATATCAGGAAAATATGAGTTTCTGCAGAGCTGACTTGATGGGTCCAATGGCCTAATTCTGTTCCTATGTCTTCTAGTCTAATGGATAATGATCTAGCTGTTTACAAACACCTCAATCCATTGGTGTGATATTACTTTCAAAGATTCAAAAGCTGTTGATAAAGCATGACAAACTGTTGAAGCCATCAATTCATTAATGGAACTCTTGAAAGATAATGAGTGTAGAGATGACATTTCACAGAGGTAAACACAGTTCTGCAAACCCCGTGTTTAACATTGTGCCAATTGATCAGTCTTATTGAGGGATGCGAAGGTAAGTCAAAGAGGAAATCACCCCGTCCACTTCTTTCTTAGAATTTTGTGCAGGTTCAGCATGTCATCTAAAACTTTGACAAACTTCCATAGATGCACAGTGGAGAGTATCCTAACTGGTTGTATCACAGCTGGCTATGGAAACACCAATGCCCAGGAATAAAAAAGTTACAAAAGCAGTAGATACAACCCAGTCCATCACAGGCAAATCCCTCTCCACCACTGAGCACATCTACAAGGGCCACTGCTGCAAGAAAGCAGTATCCATCGTTAAGGACCCCCAGCATCCAGACCATGCCTTCTTCTCACTGCTGCCATTGGGAAGGAGGTACAGAAGCCTTGGGTCCCACAACTCATTTTTTCAATATTGCTTATTACTTGGTAATCAGCTATTATTATTATTATTATTTGTTTTCTTATTTGCAGCTTGTCTTCTATACACATTGGTTGTACATCCGTCTTTGTTTCTGTTTAGTTTTACATTGATTCCATTGCATTTCTTTGTATTTTCTGTGATAGCCACAAGAAAATAAATCTTAGGCTAGTATATGGTGACATAAACGTACTTTCATAATAAACTTACTTTGAACATTCTTTCACCCTTTTAGAGTCATAGATTAAAACAACATGGAAACAGAACTTCATCTCAACTCATCCATACCAACCATAGTGCCCACCTAAGCTAGACCCACTTACCTGTATTTTGGTCCATCTCCTTCTAAACCAGGAGCTCTTAATCTTTTTTATGCCGTGGACCCCTATCACTAATTGAGGAGTCCATGGACCGCAGGTTCAGAACCTCTATTCCAAACCTTTCCTATTCACATACTAATACATATGTCTTCTATGACATTTGCTTGCTGCACAGTTACTGCCGAGTGACAGTGAGACAAACAAAAGGATATTAACTTTAAAGAGAAAAATTCTCCCAAAGTTTAGCACAATTTATATATATATATATATCCGATGAAAAGAGTTGCAGGTGCAACTTGTTAACACACTGTACACATTGACATTAAAACGCCGCTAAATGAGTACAATCGAGAGTAATGAAATGGAAACGTGGGTGGAAATTGTTCTGCCCAATTTCTAACCCTAATTAAAATGATTCAGATTTCTGATCGCATTTAGACCAGCTGCAGAGAAAAAAAAATCAAGCCAAAGAAAAATTACATTGGGGTTTCATTATAACATAGAAGTTTGATGGAAGTGGCAATTTTGGAATTTAAGTCTCTTTCAAAGCTTGGTAAATTAAGCATCTATAATTAGTAGATTGTGCTTAGAGTACAAAGCCACTTAACAACTTCAAGTTTTCCTTATTGCTTGGGAATAAGTTTTTGCAAGTTTTGTGGTTCACTATATTTGCCTTTTCTTATTAGTTAGTTTAGAGAAGCATGAGGTGCATGCTAGTTCTCAATCCCACCAATAAGATTCTTCCTTCTATTTCCTGCTAGTTCTCAATCCCACCAATAAGATTCTTCCTTCCATTTTCTGCAGCCCTCCTCTCACATGCACATTAACTCCCCTTTGATTTGTTTTGCTCTTTACCTACACCTGGGGTACTTTTACAATAGATGATTAATATACCATTTTATTTTTTTAGGATGTGGGAGGAAAGCAAAGTACCCACAAGAAGAATGTACACGCCATGGCGATGAAAGCTTATCAAAACCTTTAATTCCTCAGGAGGCTAAAGAAATTTGGCATGTACATGTCAACCTTTACTAACTTTTATATCAATGCACTATAGTAATCATTCTATCTGGAAGCAAAATTAGAAGATTATATGTCACATGTACATTAAAACATCGAAACACTCAGCAAAGTGTGTCATTACGTCAAATCAATCAGACGTCAATGTGTTGGGGGCAGCCCCAAGTGTTTCCATGCTTCCAGCGCCAACATAGTATACCCACAATTTACTAACCATAACCATAACTCTAACCTTTGGATTGTGGAAGGAAACTGGAGCAGCCAGCGAGCATACAAACTTCTTACAGGCAGCGGCAGGAAACAAATGCCAACCAGTGATTGCCGGTGCTGTAAATCTACTGTGCTATCCACTACACTACTGTGCTATTCACTACACTATTGTGCTGTCCACTACACTATTGTGCTATCCACTACACTACTGTGCTATTCACTACACTATTGTGCTGTCCACTACACTATTGTGCTATCCACTACACTACTGTGCTATTCACTACACTATTGTGCTGTCCACTACACTATTGTGCTATCCACTACACTATTGTGCTGTCCACTACACTATTGTGCTGTCCACTACACTATTGTGCTATTCACTACACTATTGTGCTGTCCACTACACTACTGTGCTGTCCACTACACTATCGTGCTGTCCACTACACTATTGTGCTGTCCACTACACTATTGTGCTATTCACTACACTATTGTGCTGTCCACTACACTACTGTGCTATTCACTACACTATTGTGCTGTCCACTACACTATTGTGCTGTCCACTACACTATTGTGCTGTCCACTACACTATTGTGCTATTCACTACACTATTGTGCTGTCCACTACACTATCGTGCTGTCCACTACACTATTGTGCTGTCCACTACACTATTGTGCTATTCACTACACTATTGTGCTGTCCACTACACTACTGTGCTGTCCACTACACTATTGTGCTATTCACTACACTATTGTGCTGTCCACTACACTATCGTGCTGTCCACTACACTATTGTGCTGTCCACTACACTATTGTGCTGTCCACTACACTATTGTGTTATCCACTACACTACTGTGCTATTCACTACACTATTGTGCTGTCCACTACACTATTGTGTTATCCACTACACTACTGTGCTGTCCACTACACTATTGTGCTGTCCACTACACTATTGTGTTATCCACTACACTACTGTGCTGTCCACTACACTATTGTGCTGTCCACTACACTATTGTGCTGTCCACTACACTACTGTGCTGTCCACTACACTACTGTGCTATCCACTACACTATTGTGCTGTCCACTACACTACTGTGCTGTCCACTACACTATTGTGCTGTCCACTACACTACTGTGCTGTCCACTACACTATTGTGCTGTCCACTACACTACTGTGCTGTCCACTACACTACTGTGCTGTCCACTACACTACTGTGCTATTCACTACACTACTGTGCTGTCCACTACACTACTGTGCTGTCCACTACACTACTGTGCTGTCCACTACACTATTGTGCTGTCCACTACACTACTGTGCTGTCCACTACACTATTGTGCTGTCCACTACACTACTGTGCTATTCACTACACTATTGTGCTGTCCACTACACTACTGTGCTGTCCACTACACTATTGTGCTGTCCACTACACTACTGTGCTGTCCACTACACTACTGTGCTGTCCACTACACTATTGTGCTGTCCACTACACTACTGTGCTGTCCACTACACTATTGTGCTGTCCACTACACTATTGTGCTGTCCACTACACTACTGTGCTGTCCACTACACTATTGTGCTGTCCACTACACTACTGTGCTGTCCACTACACTATTGTGCTGTCCACTACACTATTGTGCTGTCCACTACACTACTGTGCTGTCCACTACACTATTGTGCTGTCCACTACACTACTGTGCTGTCCACTACACTATTGTGCTATTCACTACACTATTGTGCTGTCCACTACACTATTGTGCTGTCCACTACGCTACCGTGCTGTCCACTACACTATTGTGCTGTCCACTACACTACTGTGCTGTCCACTACACTATTGTGCTGTCCACTACACTACTGTGCTGTCCACTACACTATTGTGCTATTCACTACACTATTGTGCTGTCCACTACACTATTGTGCTGTCCACTACGCTACCGTGCTGTCCACTACACTATTGTGCTGTCCACTACACTATTGTGCTGTCCACTACACTATTGTGCTATTCACTACACTATTGTGCTGTCCACTACACTATTGTGCTGTCCACTACACTATTGTGCTATTCACTACACTATTGTGCTGTCCACTACACTACTGTGCTGTCCACTACACTATTGTGCAGTCCACTACACTACTGTACTATTCACTACAATATTGTGCTGTCCACTACACTATTGTGCTATCCACTACACTATTGTGCTGTCCACTACGCTATCGTGCTGTCCACTACACTATCGTGCTGTCCACTACACTATTGTGCTATTCACTACACTATTGTGCTATTCACTACACTATCGTGCTGTCCACTACACTATCGTGCTGTCCACTACACTATCGTGCTGTCCACTACACTATCGTGCTAGTCACTACACTATTGTGCTGTCCACTACACTATTGTGCTGTCCACTACACTATTGAGCTGTCCACTACACTATTGAGCTATTCACTACACTATTGTGCTGTCCACTACACTATTGTGCTGTCCACTACACTATTGTGCTATTCACTACACTATTGTGCTGTCCACTACACTATCGTGCTATTCACTACACTATCATGCTGTCCACTACGCTACCGTGCTGTCCACTACACTATTGTGCAGTCCACTACACTACTGTGCTGTCCACTACACTATTGTGCTATTCACTACACTATCGTGCTGTCCACTACACTATTGTGCTATTCACTACACTATTGTGCTATTCACTACACTATTGTGCTATTCACTACACTATCGTGCTGTCCACTACACTATCGTGCTGTCCACTACACTATCGTGCTAGTCACTACACTATTGTGCTGTCCACTACACTATTGTGCTGTCCACTACTCTATTGAGCTGTCCACTACACTATTGAGCTATTCACTACACTATTGTGCTGTCCACTACACTATTGTGCTGTCCACTACACTATTGTGGTATTCACTACACTATTGTGCTGTCCACTACACTATCGTGCTATTCACTACACTATCATGCTGTCCACTACACTATCATGCTGTCCACTACACTATTGTGCCGTCCACTACACTATTGTGCCGTCCACTACACTATTGTGCTGTCCACTACGCTATTGTGCTATTCACTACACTATTGGGCTGTCCACTACACTATTGTGCTATCCACTACACTATTGTGCTATTCACTACACTATTGTGCCGTCCACTACACTATTGTGCTATTCACTACACTATTGTGCTATTCACTACACTATTGTGCTGTCCACTACTCTATCGTGCTGTCCGCTACACTATTGTGCTATTCACTACACTATTGTGCCGTCCACTACACTATTGTGCTATTCACTACACTATTGTGCTGTCCACTACTCTATCGTGCTGTCCGCTATACTATTGTGCTATTCACGACACTATTGTGCCATCCACTACACTATTGTGCTATTTACTACATTATTGTGCTATCCACTACACTGTTGTGCTATTCACTACACTATTATGCTGTCCACTACACTATTGTGCTATTCACTACACTATTGTGCTATTTACTACACTATCGTGCTGTCCGCTACGCTGTTGTGCTAGTCACTACACTATTGTGCCGTCCACTACACTATTGTGCTATTCACTACACTATTGTGCTGTCCACTACACTATTGTGCCATCCACTACACTATTGTGTTATTTACTACATTATTGTGCTATCCACTACACTGTTGTGCTATTCACTACACTATTGTGCTGTCCACTACACTATTGTGCTATTCACTACACTATTGTGCTATCCACTGCACTATTGTGTTATCCACTACACTATTGTGTCGTCCACTACACTATTGTGCTATCCACTACACTATTGTGCTATCCACTACACTATTGTGCTATTCACTACACTATTGTGCTATCCACTACACTATTGTGTCATCCACTACACTATTGTGTCGTCCACTACACTATTGTACTATCCACTACACTATTGTGCTATCCACTACACTATTGTGCTATTCACTACACTATTGTGCTATCCACTACACTATTGTGTCGTCCACTACACTATTGCGCTGTTCACTACACTTGTGCCGCCCTCTGCTACGATACCATGCTGCACCTGCTAACATGGCTCGTACGGCAATTGCTCTGCCCGAGACCAAAAGGAACTGCAGGGAGTTGTGGCACAGCTCAGCACATCACACAAACTAGCGTTTCCTCCGTGTACTCTGTCTATACTTCTTGTTGCCTAAATAAAGCCGCCAGCATAATGAAAGAGCCCACCAGTCTTGGACATTCCTTCTTCTCCCCCTCCCACTGGGCAGAAGATAGAAAAACCTGAAAGCACATGGCACCAACTTCTACCTCAGTGTTATAAGACTATTGAATGGTTTCCTAGTGCGATAAAATAAATTCTTGACCTCATAACCTGTGTTGTTATGACCTTGCAACTTTTAGTTTATTTGCACAGCACTTTCTCAGTAGCTGTTACACTTTGTTCAGCACTCTATGATTGTTTTACCTTGTAATGCACGGTGCAATGATCTGATCAGTATGAACATGATGCAAAACCAGCTTTTCACTGTATCTCTATAATAATAAAAAACTAATTCCACGTACAATTCCAACCCTTACACTCACAAGACAACTGTGCAATCTCCACACAACCAGCAAAGGAGGTCAGGATGACTAGCAACTTACACAAAATGCTGGTGGAACTCAGCAAGTCAGAAGGCAACTTTGGAGAGGAAATAAACAGTTGGTGCTTCAGGATAAGACGAAGAGATCTATTAAAGCAGCAGAACTAACTGCTTCACAAACACAAGAAAATCTGCAAAGGCTGGAAATCCAAAGCAACGTACATAAAATGCAGAGGAACTCCGCAGGTCAGCCAACATCTATGGAAGAGTAAACTGCCGATGTTTTGGACCGAGACCCTTCTTCAGAACTGGAGAAGAAATGTTGACAGCTTACTCTTTTCCATCGATGCTGTCTGGCCGGCTAAGTTCTACCAGCATTGCTTAGGACTACCTGCTTGTCTAATGTGCTACCTCCTTTTAATGTAGAACATAAAACTGTACAGCACAGTGCAGGCCCTTAGGCCTACAATGCCATGCCGACCCTACAACCCGATCTAAAATCAATCCTATACTTCCCGCCCATATAGCCCTCCATTTCACTTTCATTCATGTGCCTAACCAAATGTCCCGAAATTATCTGCCTCTACCACCATCCCTAACAGTGCATTCCGTGCACCCACCATTGTCTGTATACTTTTCTCCAATCACCTTAAAATCATGTCCCCTTGTACTAGTCATTGCTGCCCAAGGAAACAGATCCAGTCATTTCTGACAAGGCAATCTGCAACCTGGCAAGGAATGAGCTTACACAAGTTGGAACAACTGCATACAATTCTGCCCCCTTTCCCCTCCACCATCATCTTTTAATAGACAAAGAAACTGTATTTTTTGTACTGAAAAGGCAAACAATTTAATTTTCCTGGTTTAGAGAAAATGTAGCTCAGGTGACATCATCAACAAGAAATTTGATTCTTGTGAAGAGAAATGTTTAGTGATGTACAACAGTGCTGTGACACCAGAGACTACTTTTGGCTTTGCCTCATAGAAATATTTTGACAATGGAATGACTCTTATCAGTTACATAAATACATGTGAGAGAATATTTCAGTCATCATTTATCATTCACTCAATTTTCCAGGAAATAGTAAATATTTGCAGTGTAAGGTTAATCTAAAAAATGTGGTTCCTTTGCAGCAATATTTCCTCCTACATCATACTCGAGTTTTACATAATAAATTCGGCTCACTGTGGTTTTGGATATCACTGCTGGAAATGTTTCCACAATTCTCACACAAAAGCTGCTTTTCTCAGGTTTTTTTTAAGTTCATTATTTATTTTGAACTCCACCTGTCTCTGTTTTAATCTGGAGCTACAGGGCCTTGGATTTCTTTTGGGCCTGATGAACACTGGGAAAGCAGGAGCAAGAACAGAACCCAAAGGGGTAGATACTTAAAGCAAAGTAACTGTTGGAGGTACTCAGCAAGTCGGGCAGCACCTCTTGTGTTTATACTTAATATAGATGCTTGTTTGGACAAACAAGTTTCACATCAAACAAGGAAGAGTACCATGTTTAACCTCCAAGAGGGCCACAACCTTGTCATAGGGTTTCAAGGCTTGCGTGCCTCAATGATCCAGAAAGCTATGTTGGCTGGAGTCAGGGTTTTATACTTTGGCTCTTGATAGGGTCACCCATGCCAACTGGGTCAAAGGGTAGAGGTCAGACCAATAGTAGTCCACCAGTCCTCCAGGTTTGGGGATTGACCTCAGGGCTAACAACCCTGACTGGTAAAACAAAATTGTTACGGAAACAGCAATGAAGATTCCTTCTACATCGGAGTGCGGTGGTACTCCTGAGTCTCCACCCTAAACATGCATGACTGACAGCAATGGAAACTGAGAGGAAGCTATTGACATGATGAAGGAAACCCCGAACACCACCAGAGATGGAGGACCTTCATTGCTGCCCTAAATGCCAATGGCATAATGGGCAGCAAGTGAGTAAGTATTGTGCCAAAAGAGAGGTAGAATCATAAGCTTCAGTAGTTTTATTTATTTATTAGTAGTAGTATTTGTTGTATTTTGTATTTGCATAGTTTGTCTTCTTTTGCACATTGGTTTTTGGTATTTGCATATAGTTTTCATTGATTCAATTGTATTTTTTATTCTATTTAATCCTACCAATTAAAGATGAAATATCCAACAACATGCATGCGAAAGGCAGAAAGTACTGGCTATTGGAAATCATTGAATTCAATATTGATCCCTAAGAGTTGTGGTGTGC
Source organism: Mobula hypostoma (assembly GCF_963921235.1). Taxonomy (NCBI): domain Eukaryota; kingdom Metazoa; phylum Chordata; class Chondrichthyes; order Myliobatiformes; family Myliobatidae; genus Mobula; species Mobula hypostoma. The sequence goes on along the minus strand of NC_086102.1, from coordinate 29,072,550 downwards.
CCAGATGCAAGATGATGTAATTTTCCACAGGTTTTTTTGGGTATCACTGAAACAGAGTGGGGCGGGAGGGTGGGAAAAGATGGAGGGGTCAGAGTAGGAGAGGAATAGAGAATTAAAATAAGCACTGACTGGAAGCTCTCAAGGGGTAGTGCAAACAGCCAAAGGTTGTTCGTGCATTCACCTTGGTGGAAACAACATCAGAAGAAGAAAGAATGAAGTCCTGCAGAATAACTAGAGGGAGTTAGGCAAGAAATTAAAATGAAGGCCCTCAAGGATAATGATCTCCAGGTTACTCCCAGTGCCAGGTGCTTCTAAGTCCAAGAAGGAAAAGACAGGCCAGATGAAATGTAACTGAATAGCTGGTGCAGGGGGCAGGGATTCAGGTTCTTGAATTATCAGAACTTCTTCTATGGTAGAGGCGACCTGTACAAGAGGGACAAGTTGCACTTGAACTGGAAAAGGTCCAATGTCCTGATGGGGAAATTTGTTTACATTTAGAGAGGCATGGAGGGAAATTGTCCACTAACCGAAGAAACTCCAGATGCGACGTACCTTTCCTTTTAGTTTAAATTAGATTGGCAAAAGGGTGAGGCACTTGTGAGAGTGAAATCAGTGAGAAAACACAGGGGTACGTCCAGCATACAAAGACTGTAAGCATATCAATCAAAATAACAATCTTTACAGCAAAAGGGCAGATAAGATGACTGCTTTAAATTGCATCTATTTCAATACAAGTGGCTTAATAGATGGGGTAGATGAACTGAGGCCATGGATTGCCTCTGGTAGCTGGAATATTTATTAAACAATTCCAGGTACTTTATACTCTCTTGCAAATATACCTGACATAGAACAACTGCTGCTTTATCTCCCATCCTCTTTGATGGGCTTTTCCACCATTGCCAATGTTCTTTCAGGCTGGGTCTTAATCCACTCAGCTTTGTCCATTCCCTGTTCAAATTCTCATGCTTACGAAGTCTATACCCTGTGAGTTCTCCCCTCTTCCTCTCTGAGCCCTTTTATGGAGAAAGTTAAATATTTCTGCACTATTGCCCATCTTAGAGGTTGATTCTCAGGTTTTCCAGCACACACATTCAGATACACATATAGAATCCCCCAAATGAGTACACACAGACCCTCTGGCCCAAACAGTATCTCCCACACTACCCAAGCATTCTCAGTAGTCACGCTACACTTAATCCATTGCCTACCGAATAAGTATAAACGCACCCACTGGCATCCCAAACAGTCAGTAACCACCTTTTACAACAGGTAGTTTCAACAAACTACCCAACACTGTCTGGTACCTGTTCCCTTACACAAAACACGCACACACACACACACACACACACACACACACACACACACACACGCACACACACGCACACCACTCTTTTATATCTAATATTTCAGTCCTCCACTGTGTTCTTTGATATTCCATGATCCCATGGTCATTAATCTAAACAGATCCAAGTATGGGTGCTACTCCTACAAAAAAATTACTCATCCCCTTACACTGCTGAAGTCACTGACCATGGGTCGGTGTATGGGTCATGAATGTATCCCGAGTGAGCCCCCAAAGGTCGTGGCTGTGTTTGAAGTCACCGGAGAGACACTAATATAGAAGTCTTTATTCAGCACAACAAGCAGGCATCATTCTAAAGACACTCCCTGGAGAGGTTTACAAAACCAAAGGTACCTCATATTTTTATACCCTGAAGATCAAAAGGTAACAATACAATTTCAATAGTTGCAATGACAATGTTTACTTCAATACTTTGGTTTGACAAATGGTTCCTTTGGACGCTCATTGTAATTGTTAACACACCTGTGAATGTCCAAACACCTTTGGGAGAAACTAATTAACACAAATCTTCTAAAACCTGTTGACAACAGAGAGCTAGGTACCAAAATTAATGTTGTCATGGCTGTCTTTGAGTACAAATATGATAAGTACCTAAAACTATTGATTGCCTGTACTCTTTGACCACGTTTGATATATCAAGTGACATCATCCATCTGGTCTGCCAGCTTGCACATAATTCACAATGGTGCAAATAACTTAACCATGTTGCCTGGTTTGATGCAAGCCAATTAACGGAAGCGCAATGTCTGTCTCTTGCAGAAGCAAGCTCTCAGTCTGTGGAGCAGGCTGTGCTTTTAAATTCAATTTACTGCTTGCAATTTACAAAAACATATAAAGGTGAGTTGCAAGCTTCCTGAACTTACTTACATTTACAAGAAGAACTGAAGCCTCGTACGTGTTTGAATTAATATCTGCTATATTCATAGAACTCCAGAATACTCTCTAACATACCCTCTTCTTGGCCCCTGGACAGAAACCTGTCCCAGAAAGGCCAAACTTTACAGAGGATCTGATTAAGCAGGGCAACAACAATGCCCTTCACTTCAATCCCTCCCCAAATTACCTACATCCGTACTATCTAACATCCTTAATGGGCTATCTACAAGACTGCACAGAGATGACAATAAAATATTCCAGAAACTTTGATCACATTCTCCTCATTCCCTCAATCTCTGATAGTTAAACTATCAGTTTGGCTGTCAGTAGTTACTCTGGGCAGGGTCACAGCAAGGGAACTTTGTTTCAGGTTCACAGGCAACAGTTCACATTCCATGCACGACAGAAGATTATCGGAATGATCTTGAAAATCAGACTATTTGATCGATTTACAGGAGCGTTTGGAGTGGTCTCTCTTTGAATAGTTGCAAGGATCTCACCCCTCCCAGACTGTTCTTTTGATCGCTAGCCCACCCACCGAAAGGGCCCAGATTATTTGTGTTCACTCCCCATTCATCTGGGATGGCTGCCTTCTGACGCTGAGTGCGATTTCTTCTCTCTTTCTCAGTCTGCCTTGCAGACTGAGAAAGGTTGTGGAACTTGATGTCTCTGCCTTAATTTGGATCTCTTCCTGTCTACTTTCCCCAATATCGTTCTATTCTGATCTATATAACTGATCATCTACCTCCAGGAACCAGTCTTCATTACAAATACCATTATACCTTAAGCTTAATTCATGATTCGCTGATACTCTCTCTCTGTCTTCACAATTTGCATTTCTGTTCTCTCAGCTGTGGGCCTACTCCCACCAGGTGTGACGCAGCAGATTACACTGCTAATGGGTGGACTTGATCCCTTGTTCTGTCTGTGGGGACAAGAAGTTGAGGCATATGGTTTAACCTGAGTCCAGTGTTTCCACTGGCTGCCTTGCCAGGTCTGTACACAAACACAAGTGGCTTTTGGCAGAAGCACCACCTGTGGCCCTATCCACCTGGGACTGAACCCTGCCTTTTCAAGTAGTTCCCTGAGCATGACTTGGTGTCTCAGCTGTGAGAGGATTACCACCCTCCCTCTGGCTCTCTCTGTTTAGCAATATGTTGCTGTTGTATTGTTCGGTACCTCAACACTTCTAAGCTGGTTACAGAGGTCCTTTACATACTGAGTTATTTTATCCCTATCCAGTAAGTTCCAAGTTCACTGCGACCCATAATCACCCCAAAAGGAAGTTGCATTGTTTGCCCCGTCAGTAATTCATAGGGGTTCAGACCCAGGATGAGGTCTGAGATTGCTTGCAATCTCATCAGGATTCCTGGCAACACATCAACCCATGTCTTTCCTGTCTCAGGTGTAGCTTTACTTACGGCAGTTTTGATTGTTCAGTTCATCCTTTCTGCCATTTCTGAGCCCTGAGGGTGGTAGGGTACATGGAATCATTGTCAAATCCCTAATAGCTTGCACAGTTCCTTCATCTCTTTCCTTGCAAAGTGTTCTCCCTGATCCGAGTCAACCTGGGCTGTGGATCCTCACCTGGAGAGGGTTTCCTGAACTGGAATTCATGTCACTTTGCTGGCAGTACAGTTCTTCATTGAGAAAGCCTCTTCCCACCAGGTGAAGTGATCCATGATCACCAGTCAGTAGCTTATCCCCTGCTTTTTGGCAGGGGCCATGTGAAGTCCATCTAGATGTTCTCCCAGGCTCCCCTTGGCCATGGCTGATTTGCTAACTGCACCTTTATGCTCTTACTAGGGTTATGCAGGGCACTAAGGATAACAATGGTAACAGAAGTTCTCAATATCCCTGCCCATCCCTGGCCACCACCAGGCTTGCTGGAGGGTCATGATCTTGCTGTGCCTTCCCTGATACATTACCCCATGATATAACTTCAGTAGTATTGGCTACCGCGACTCCTGACTCCCCATGAGTCCAGCTCCAATCTGGTCCCTCCTTTGCTCCCTCTCTCCTTCATTTCTCCTTCTCCTCTGCCTCTACCTCTTCATATAATTTTACTAAACTGGCCCCAGTGGTTACCTCCTGCACACGTACAATTTCAGTTGCTTCTTGGTCTGCTGCCCTTTTTGCCCTGATGTCTGCCCACTGATTCCCTTTCTGGTGGGCCTTTACTTTAATCACTGCGACCTCCCCTGGCAGCTTCACTGCTTCCAGCAGTTCTTATTTACTTATTTGTTGAGATACAATGTGGAATAGGCCCTTCCAGCCTTTCAACCGCGCTGACTAGCAACCCCTGATTTAACCCCAGCCTAATCACGGGACAACTTACAATGACCAATTAGCCTACCAACCAGTATGACTTTGGGCTGTGGGAGGAAACCCACACTGTCACATGGAGAATGTACAAACCCCTTACAGAGTGCAGCGTACTTGCATTAGGTGCCAGTGTTGACTACCTGCCCCTGTTGAGGTTACAAATCCTGATTGTGCCCACACAATCAGATAATCATGCACTACCCCAAAAGCATACTCGCTGTCTGTATATATATTTACACGTCTGCCTTTACTGCAACACAGTGCTTCTATCAGAGTCACCAGTTCTGCCACCTGAACTAAGCAACCACCTTCAAAAGTTCAAAGTTCAAAGTAAAATTTATTACCAGAGTACATACGTTTCACCACATACTATTCTTTTTCCTGTGGACGTACTCTGCAAATCTGTAGAACAGTAACTGTAAACAGGATTAATGAACAACAAACTGTGCAGATGAAAATATAAATAAATAGCAATAAATAATGAGAATATGAAATAACAAGATAAAGAGCCCTTGAAGCGAGATCATTGGCTGCGGGAATACCAGAAATAGAAAGAGTGTAGTTATCCCTATTTGTTCAAGAGCCTGATGGTTGAGGGTTAGTAACTGCTCTTGAACTCGGTGGTGCGAGTCCTGAGGCATTTGTACCTTCTACCTGATGGCAGCAGCAAGAAAAGAACTTGGCCTGGAGGGTGAGGATCTTTGATGATGGATACTGCTTTTCTATGGCAATGTTTCATGTAGATGTGCTCAATGTTGGGATGGCTATACCCATGATGGACTGGGCCGAGTCCACTACCTTTGGTAGGATTTTCCATTTAGAGACGTTGTTGTTCCCATACCAGGCGGTAATGCAGCCCGTCAATACAATATGTATTGCATTGAACTGCTGCTGCTAAGTTAACAAATTTCATGTCACATGTCAGTGATAATAAACCTGATTCTGATTCTGATTCTGACATCCATAGAAGTTTGTCAAAGTAATTCCTCACCCGTTTCCTTCACCAGAGTCCGTTCAGTCCATGTGCCTCCGAAACCCATCCATAAAACGAGGAATTCTGCAGATGCTGGAAATTCAAGCAACACACATCAAAGTTGCTGGTGAACACAGCAGGCCAGGCAGCATCTCTAGGAAGAGGTACAGTCGACGTTTCGGGCCGAGACCCTTTCCTCTGCTTCCCCTTCCAGAGGTGTTTTCCTCACACCAATGTTGTCCTGTGTTGCTCCATTTCCATTTGGCACTCATATGTTTTCCCCTCTGTTAGGATGGGGCTTGCAGCCACCAATATTCACTTCCACATCATTAATATACTGTATACAGAACGACAACAAGAAAGCTGACAAGCAATAATTAAAAAGTACACCAGTTAAACTGTAGGAGAGTTGAATCACAGGCCATTCTAGACATATTAACACCTACAGTTGGCACCTACATAAAAGTGAAGGCTGCACTGACAGTTTATTTCAGTCCACAGCAGAATGAGCTACATCAGATAACAGCGTTCCATGCACAGTCACAAAGCAAACAAAACAATTGATCAACATTGCAGATTCTGAGACAACTTGCTACAAAAGGCGAATTTTCTGGTCTTAAGCGAGAACTGAAAATGCAAGTCTTTGAGGGATGCATATCAAAGAGACATCAACAGAAAGACATTGCAAAGGGTATCAAACTGTGCAAGCCGTTTGAGTTCAGATGGTAGAGCAGTTGAGGAAGAAAGACCACAAGGCACTATTATGAATCGGTTAAGAAAACAAAATAAACACTAGACAGGACTTCTTCTCTTCAACCTCTTGAGAAAACAATTGCTGGTAACATCAGGATGTGCAGAATCAAAACATTGCTGTTACAGTGGTGTTAGTAAAGTAAAAGTAATGAGGCCTCCATTGGCCAGTGTCGACTATGGATGTTGCATCCTAGCTGTGAGGCTAGGAATGGCAGAGACTGTCACAGTCCGGCACCATCAGCAGTCAATGTTGAGCTCAACGTAGGACCGCCTTAGGGACTCCAGCCCCAGATTTTTCCCTCAGCGTTTACTTGCGAAGCCTTCCCCATGAGTGGGTATTGCCGCAAAGCAGTGGAGGTTCAAAGTCAGAGGCTATTTGATTTGCACACCATTGGGAGCATTTTAAAGGTAGTGGGAGCTTTTCCCCACTATTACCTCTGGCTGTAACAACCTGAAGCAACCAAAAGTAATGTGGAAAGGTCAATAAAATATGCAATATTGTTTCCTTCACTTTGCTTATTAATTATGAAAGAATGAGAGCATGCAGTGTGTTAAAGTGAATAAACGGGTAAAAAGGTGATCCTGAGTACACTATGGTTTGTCATTACGTTCATCAAAGCATGATTAAAAGTGAACATTTGCACTTTATAAGCTAATGTACTGGTTAATACAGGCGCATCTGTTAACTTGATGTGCAAACAATTCTTCAACAGTCATTACCTTCATCCTAATCTAAGTCATCAAGGAAATGCCAGTGATAGCAGACCTTTGAAGGTTCTGGGATTGATTCTTCCAAAAACATTCAAATCCAAGAGTATGTAACCTTAGGAGTCTGTAACGCCCTCCTGATTTTTAACATAGTGTCAGTTCTTTACGGTGTAGAGATCACTTAGGCAGTGCCCACAACTAACATTATTAGATATGAAGAGCATTATCTTAATATTGCTAAGCCAGACTAAAGTTGTAATGAAGCAAACTATTGCTATATCCCTAAGAACAGCCGCAAGTCAGTCTCAGAAATTGAGGCAGGTTACAGAGAATGCATTCTCAAGTGATGTAGCACATTTGCAGCAATATTTTTAAAAAAAATTTACAATAACACCTTATATAAACCTCAGATCTTGAGCTATGAAATAAATGCATTGTCATCCCACAGTTGCTGACAGAACTCTGTATAAAAGGCTGTAAATTAATCATGAAAACTAATTAATTATTATTTTGTATTTGCACCCTGTTGCCTTTTGCACACTGGTTGACTGCCCTGTTGGTGCGGTCTTTCATTGGTTCTGTTATGGCTATTCGACTTATTGAGTTTACCTGCAAGTAATTGACTTTCTGGGTTGCACATGATGACATATACTTTGATGATAAATGTACTTTGATAATAAATTTACTTAGAACTTTGGAAAAAAAGGTATGGAATATAAAAGCAAGAATCTAATACTCAAGTTTTATAAGGCATTGGTCAGACTGCTCTTGAAGCATTGTGTACAGCTTTGAACCCCTTATCTAAAAAAGGATGTGCTGGCATTGGAGAGGGTCCAAAGGAGGTTCATGAGCTAGATCCTGGGAATGACATGGTTAATGTACGAAGATCACTTGATGGCTCTGGGCCTGTACTTGCTGGAGTTTAGAAGAAGAAGGAAGGATCTCATTGAAACCAATTGAATACTGAAGGGTCTAGTGGATGTGGAGAGGATGTTTTCTATAGTGGGGGTGTCTGGGACTAAAAAGTAGAAGGATGCCCATTTAGAACAGAGATGAGGTGGTACTTCTTTAACTAGAGGGTGGTGGATCTGTGAAATTTATTACCACACACAGCTGTGGAGGCCAAGTCATTGGGTATATTTAAAGCAAAGGTTGATAGGCTTCTGATCAGTAAGGGTGTCAATGATTACAGGGAGAAGGCAGGAGAATGGGGTTGAGAGTGATAATAAATCAACCATGATTAAATGGTGGAGGAGATTTGATGGGCTGAATAGCCTAACTTCGCTCCTATGTTTTATGTCTTATTGTTTTATGGATTAAAATAAAATCAATAAATACCCCAACATCTCAGGCAATCATAATGTCAAATCTGCATTAACTAACATTTGTGAACATTGCCAACAGGTTAATATTGGCATTGACTATTACACACCTATGTTCTGATGATCACTTGCCCGTGATTGTCCACTGGTACAAACTGATAACTCTGTTTCTGCAAAAGCTTCCAAATTTTCATAATTTATTTTTGCTGTTTGACACACTCAAAATAGTGAAATCAGATAATAAATCTGCTGATTGATCAGCAAGTTTGTAAATTACAGGCACATAAGATCACACCAAGGCAACAGTGAAGTGGAGGGATCTAATGCAATGTTTTCTTTATTTTATTTATTTCGAGATACAGGCACTTCCAGCCCACTGAGCCACACCACCCACCATCCCATTGATTTAACCCTAGCCTAATCACAGGAAAATTTACTATGACCAATTAACCTACCCATCGGTACGTCTTTGAACTGTGGTGGGAAACCCACACTCATACAGGAAGATTGTGCAAGCTTTCTTACAGAGGACACTGGAATTGAACTCTGAACTCCAAAGACCCAAGCTGTAATAGCGTCGTGCTAACCCCTATTCTGCCATGGTGCCCCAAAAGCTTAAAACTAAGATCTGCTCTGCCCATGTAAAGAAGAATCAGGGAAGCAGGAACATTATAGGTCTTTAAGGACACTTCACATTAGTGATAGGAATGGCAGCAAATATGCTTGCTTTTTCATAACTAAGTGTAAATACCTTGCATGAACTTCATGAACTGGATGATAACCCATGCCAGCATGATAAAGCCGAAAGAAATATCATCAAAGTTAATGTAGAAAACATAAAAATTAAATCGAAAATATTACAACCTGGAGAGGGATCTTGAAAAATGCCTGCCAACAGCGACACTTCACTTACAACTAACTAGTTATTGCCCAGAAATTTTACATGGTCATAGCACCACATGTTTTTAAAGCTGCACACCAAGGAGGTTACCCTTTCAAACACCAGCTATCATTATTGCATCCAACTATCACCAGAGAATTCAAAATAGATCATCTTAAGCTCGAAGAAGAAACAAAGTGAACTCAATTAAAAGGCACCATATAGAAATCTCCATTGAATGACCTAAAACTTATTTACATAATTGATAGACTTTGAATCAAAATGATACAAAGACTCAAGAGGATCAGAATTATTCTGTTAATGAACATTGGGAGGGGTGGAGTGTTTTTATTGCATTATCTTCATACCTTCCCTTTTAGAGGATACGGTGTTTTTGATTTGAGCTACTGTCCATAGATCACTGGTCTAGATTTCTAGCTACTGGTCCAGTAACTTAACTATAACCCCACCATATCTCTGTTAATCATACACACCAAGAAGTTGCTGGTAACAACTTCCAATCAGCAAAGTCATTGTTCAATTTTTTTTCAAATCCATTTATTGAGATACAGTGCGGAAAAGGCCCTTTCAGTTTTTCAAGCTGCACTGCTTAATCATAGGACAACTTACAATGACCAATTGACCCACTGACCAATATGTCTTTGGACTGTGGGAGGAAACTGGAACACCCAGAGGAAACCCATGTGGTCTCAGGGACAACATACAAACTCCTTACAGAGAGTGGTGGGAATTGAACCCGGGTCACTGGTACTGTAAAGCATTGTGCTACTTGCCACTCCATAGCTGGGCTTAATTATGATTCAAATAGTCATGAGTTGTTTCCTGGAAACAAAGATGACAACAGGGTTGTAAAATGTAATGTTGTTTATGGAAAGAAAGTCAGTAGCAGTGAAGCAGTGCCTGTCAATGCTCTGTTTTTCCAACTACATATCTGAATAAAATAAAACCATAAGACCATAAGATATAGGAGCAGAATTAAGCTATTTGGCCCATCAAGACAGCCCCGTCATTTCATCATTTTCCCTCTTAGCTCCAATCTCCTGTCTTCTCCCCGTATCCCTTCATGTCCTGACTAATCAAGAAATTATCACCCTCTGCCGTAGATATACCTGGTGATTTGGCCTCCACAGCCACTTGTGGCAACGAATTCTACAGATTCACCACTCTTTTGTTAAAGAAATTCCTTCTCATCTCCGTTCTAAAAGGACGCCCCTCTATTCTGAGGCTGTGTCCTCTGGTCTTAGAATTCTCCCACCACAGGAAACATCCTTACCTCTTCCGTAATAGTGAGGCCTTTCAACTGTTGTTAGGTTTCACTGAGGTCACCACTTGTTCTTCTGAATTCCAATGAGTACAGGCCCAGAATCATCAAACTCTCTTCATATGACAAGTCTTTCAATACTGGAATCATTTTCACAAACTTCTTTTGAACCCTGTCTAGTTTCAGCACATTCTTTTTAAGATAAGGGGCCCAAAACTGCTCACGATACTCCAACTGAGGCCTCACCAATGCTTTATAAAGTCTCAAAATTACTTCCTTGCTTTTATTAGATTAGATTAGATTCAACTCTATTGTCATTATACCAAGTACAGATACAAAGCCAATGAAATGCATTTAGCATCTGACCAGAAATGCAATGAATAGTGTTATTTACAAAATAACTGTGAATTTTAAAAAGTGCTACAGCACACAAATATAAAAGTACTGAGACAGTACAATACAGAAGCAATACTGCTTAGCGCTGTGATGAGAGGTTTAGCAGTGTCACAGCCTCAGAGAAGAAGCTCTTCCTGTGCCTGCTGGTGCGGGCGCGGAGGCTCCTGTAGTGCCTATCGGATGGGAAGAGAGTAAAAAGTCCATGGTTAGGGTGAGATGCATCCCTGATAAAGCTTTTCGCCCTGTTCGATTATTCTGCTTCAAATTGGCTGCAACAGCTCGGCGCTATAACAATTTCTGGAGGCTACTCAAATATACATAGAAAAAGAGTAATTAGGTTAGATTAGATTAGATTCAACTTTATTGTCATTATGCCAAGTACAAATACAAACCCAATGAAATGCAGTTAGCATCTGACCAGAAATGCAAAGAATAGTGTTATTTACAAAATAACTGTGAATAAAAAATAAAAGTGCTACAGCACACAAATATAAAAGTACTGAGACAGTACAATATGGGTGCAATACTGCTTAGCGCTGTGATGAGAGGTTCAGCAGTGTCACAGCCTCAGAGAAGAAGCTCTTCCTGTGCCTGCTGGTGCGGGCGCGGAGGCTCCTGTAGCGCCTACCAAATGGGAGGAGAGTAAAAATTCTATGGTTAGGGTGAGATGCTTTTATATTCTACTCCTCGTGAAATGAATCTTAATATCATATTTGCTTTCCTCACTACCGACTGAACCTGCAAATTAACCTTTATGGAATCCTGCACAAGGACTTCTAAGACCTTTTGCACCTCAGAGACCAAGGTGCATGACCATACACTTCCCTACGCTTCCCAACACAGTATTCCATCTGCCACTTCTTTGTCCATTCTCCTAATCTGTCCAAATCCTTCTGTAGCACCTCTACTCCTCAAAACTCCCTGCACCTCCACCTATCTTCATATCGTCCGTAAACTTTGCCATAAAGTCTTCAATTCTGTCATCCAAATCATTGACATATAACGTAAAAGGAAGCAATCCCAACACAGACCACTGTGGAACACCACTAGTCACTAGCAGCCAACCAGAAAAGGCTCCCTTTATTCCCTCTCTTTGTCTCCTGCCAATTAGCCACTGTGTTAGCCATGCTAGTATCTTTCCTGTAATACCTGTTTAGCAGCCTCACATGCGGCACCTTGTTAAAGGCCTTCTGAAAATCCAAATACAAAACATCCACTGATTCTGCTTGTTATTTCTTCAAAGAATTCCAACAGATTTGTCAGGCAACATTTTCCCTGAAGGAAACCATGCTGACAACGGCCTATTTTATAATGTGTCTCCAAATTCTCCGAAACCACATCCTTAATAATCAACTCCAACAATTTCGCAACCACTGAGTTCAGACTAACAGGCCTAAAATTTCCTTTCTTTTGACTTTCTCCTTTCCTGAAGAGTGGAGTGACATTCACAAATTTCCGTTCCTCCAAAACTATACCAGAATCAATTGATTCTTGAAAGAGCATTACTAATACCGCAACAATCGTTTCAGCCAGCTCTTTCAGAACCCTGCGGTGTACACCATCTTGTCCAGGTAACTTATTCAGAGCTTTCAGTTTCCCATAAACCTCTCTCTAGTAATGGCAACTTCACACTTTTCTGCCTTCTGACACTTGCAACACACTGTTAGTGTCTTACACAGTGAAGACTGATGCAAAATATTTATTCAGTTCATCCACCATTTCCTTGTCTCCATAACTATCTTTCCAGCATCATTTTCCAATAGTCTGATATCCACTCATGACTCTCTTTTACATTTTACGTCACTAAAGAAACTTCTGGTTTCCAGACGAATAAACTCATAAGAATAAACTGATAAAATAATAAGAATACACTCATAAGAATAATCCTGATAAATAAACTCAATGGGAATGGTTGCCTCCTGCTCCTGGACAATCTAATATGATAGAAACCAGATGGTAGCCTCGTACAAAGTGTCTGTTGTAAACCCACTCACACGGACTTATACCTCAACAATAACAGCCAACAGCACACCTCCCAATGTAGAGCAGACCTTTTTACTTTGGTTAACTGTGCAAAAACTATTTTGGACCCAAAGAGTCTCCACGAGGAAATAAGACGATTACACACAGCATTCCTACAGAGCTGCTACGAGGTGAACGAAATCAATTGGGCCCTTAAAAGGGCCAACAGAAATCCCTGGAAACCTAACAACAAGGAGGAATCTGTCACTACCGACTGTCTTCCATTTATTTTCATGGTTTCTGGAAGGATTGCCAGGATCCTGAAGAGATACTGGAATAGTACCAATCACAAACCCATATGGAAGCTCAAGTCACAACTTCTGTGGGTCAGAACTGAACTGGGACTCAGGACGGCTAGTTTTTACAGGATACTCTGTGAATGCAGAGCAGCTTATATTGGCCAGATGGGACACATGGTAGAAACCCATTCAAGAAGCACAGGGGGTGTATCCATTTGGGTCACCCAGAGAAATTGGCTGTAGCAAAATATTGCTTTCACAATGGCCATAGGATTGTCTTCGACAGCACAAAATCACTGTACCGCACCAATGGCTTTTGGGACCACCTCCTGAAGGAAGCCATTGAAATAAAATTAGAGGAAAAGTATTTTAACAAAGCTGAAGGTCTCGCTTTATGTAAGAACTGGAATTTGATTGCATACAAGGTGGGACAGCGGAAACCTGATTGGATGAGGACTAACCAAGCAGGAGGGTCAGAACACAGCGGTATAAATACCACCAGTCTAGACATACCCAGGCATCATCCCTGATGAAGATGGCAGAGTTCGCCATCGAACATTGGTTAAATCAATTCCTGTACCTGGCTGGAATCCCAAGAAGAGCTTACTTGTCATATACGCTGGGAAAGCTGTTGAACCTTTTTTGGTATCCACTTTAATATTACTGACCAACTTACTTTTGTATTCCATCTCTTCTTTCTAAATGACATTTTTAGTTGCCTTCTGTTGGTTTTTAAAACCTTCCCATTCCTCTAACTTTTCACAAATTTTTGCTCTATTATATGCCATCCCTTTGGCTATTATGTTTACTTTAACTTCTCCTATTAATTGTGGTTGTGCCATCTTGCCTTTCGAATACTTCTTCCTCTTTGGGATGTATAGATCATGTCCCTTCCAAATTGCTTCCAGAAATTCCAGCCATTGCTGCTCTGCTGTCATGGCTACTGGTGTTCTTTTCCAACCGGTTTTGGGCTGCTCCTCTCTCAAGCCTCTGTAATTCCCTTTACTCCACTTTAATACTGATACAGCTGACTTCAGCCCCTCCTTCCAAAATTTCAGGGTGAATTCAATAATATTATGATCACTTACTCCTGAGGGTTCCTTTACCTTAAGCTCTCTAATCAATTCTGGTTCATTGCACAACACCCAATACAGAATAACTACTAAGTAAGAGCAAGAGGATAAGACGTGAGAGAATAGGACCAATCAAGTGTGACAATAGAAAAATGTGTATGGAACCGGAGGAAATAGCGGAGGTACTTAATGAATACTTTGCTTCAGTATTCACTACAGAAAAGGATCTTGACAATTGTAGCGATGACTTGCAGTGGACTGAAAAGCTTGAGAATGTAGATATTAAGAAAGAGGATGTGCTGGAGTTTTTGGAAAGCATCAAGTTGGATAAGTCACTGGGAGGGAAGAGATTGCTGAGCCTCTGGCAATGATCTTTGCATCATAAATGAGGACAGGAGAGGTTCCGGAGGATTGGAGGGTTGCGGATGTTGTTCCCTTATTCAAGAAAGGGAGTAGGGATAGCCCAGGAAATTATAGGCCAGTGAGTCTTACTTCAGTGGTTGGTAAGTTGATGATGGAGAAGATCCTGAGAGGCAAGATTTATGAACATTTGGAGAGGCATAATATGATTAGGAATAGTCAGCATGGCTTTGTCAAAGGCAGGTCATGATGCCTTACGAGCCTGATTGAATTTTTTGAGGATGTGACTAAGCACATTGATGAAGGTAGAGCCGTAGATGTAGTGTATATGGATTTTAGCAAGGCATTTGATAAAGTACCCCATGCAAGGTTTATTGAGAAAATAAGGAGGCATGGGATCCAAGGGGACATTGCTTTGTGGATCAAGAAATGGCTTGCTCAGAGAAGGCAAAGAGTGGTTGTAGATGGGTCATATTCTGCATGGAGGCTGGTGACCAGTGGTGTGCCTCAGGGATCTGTTCTGGGATCCCTACCCTTTGTGATTTTTCTAAATGACCTGGATGAGGAAGTGGAGGGATCGGTTAGTAAATTTGCTGATGACACAAAGGTTGGAGGTGTTGTGGATAGTGTGGAGGGCTGTCAGAGGTTACAATGGGACATTGATAGGATGCAAAACTGGGCTGAGAAGTGGCAGATGGAGTTCAACCCAGATAAGTGTGAGGTGGTTCATTTTGGTAGGTCAAATATGATGTCAGAATATAGTATTAATGGTAAGACTCTTGGCAGTGTGGAGGATCAGAGGGATCTTGGGTTCCGAGTCCATTGGACACTCAAAGCTGCTATGCAGGTTGACTCTGTGGTTAAGAAGGCATATGGTGCATTGGCCTTCATCAATCATGGGATTGAGTTTAAGAGCTGAGAGGTAATGTTGCAGCTATATAGGATCCTGGACAGACCCCACTTGGAGTACTGTGCTCGATTCTGATCGCCTCACTATAGGAAGGACGTGAAAAGGGTGCAGAGGAGATTTACAAGGATGTTGCCTGGATTGGGGAGCATGCCTTATGAGAATAGGTTGAGTGAACCCAGTCTTTTCTCCTTGGAGCAAAAGAGGATGAGAAGTGACCTGATCGAGGTGTACAAGATAATGAGAGGCATTGCTCATGTGGATAGTCAGAGGCTTTTCCCCAGGGCTGAAATGGCTAGCATGAGAGGGCATAGTGTTAAGGTGCTTGGTTAGTGGGTACAGAGGAGATGTCAGGGGTAAGTTTTTTATGCAGAGAGTTGTGAATGCGTGGAATGGACTGCCAGCAGTAGTAGTGGAGGCGGAAACCATAGGGTCTTTTAAGAGACTCCTGGATGGCTACATGGAGGTTAGGAAAATAGAGGGCTATAGGTGAAGCCAAGGTAGTTCTAAGGTAGGGACATGTTCGGCACAGCTTTGTGGGCCTAAAGGCTGGTATTGTGCTGTATGTTTTCTATGTTTCTCCTCCCTCAGTGACCTCAAACATGAGCTCCTCTAAAAAGCCACCTAAGAGGCATTCTACAAATTCCCCCACTTGGGATCCAGCACCAACCTGATTTTCCCAGTCTACATAGATATTAAAATCCCCCATGATTATTGTAACGTTGCACTTTTGGCCTGCATTTTCTCTCTTCCATTGTAATTTATAAACCACATCCTTACCACTGTTTGGGGCTCTGTATATAACTCCCATCAGGGACTTTTTACCCTTGCAGTTCCTTAGCTCTATCCAGAACAACTCAAATTCACATTCACATACAGTACTGGTTTTCAAATGGGTAATGTTCATTTTAAGGGAGACAGTGCTGGAAAAGACTTGGACATTACGCAATTTAACTGGCTCTTAATTTTCAGATGATCTAATAGTTCTCCTGGTTTCAGATGTGGAGAAGGGAGATAAGGGAAATGGGAGATGCAGTCTAGAAAAGTTATGGATTATCATACATTCCTATAGTATAGAGAGCCATTTTGGCAGATGAGATCAGGGCTGACGGTATATCAAGCAAAGGTTCAAAGGTTCAAAAGTTCAAAGGTCCAATATATTCAAAGTATACAACTCTGAGATTCTTCTCCTCCTGATTGTCACAAAACCAAGAAAGGAAAGACCGGCAGTGCAATCATAAACCCCCAAGTTCCTCCTCCCTGCACAAAACACGAACAAGAATGCACATCGATTGCCAAGTTCCCCTCCCCCACACACACAAAAATGAGAAAGATTGGGTGAAAAACACAGAACATAAAAAAACTATTTGACTTAAAAAAAAGTCTATAGTCCTAGTCCATATCCAAAGTTCAGAAAACCTGGGTAACATTCTCCGGGCACAGCAGCAGGTTCTCCCCTCTCTGACAGCGAGTGATCCCACCAACGATCAGAAGCCAATCTACTCTCTCCAACAGCAGAGCAATCTCACCAACAATAAAACGGCAGTCTCCCCTCTCTGGTAGTAGAATGATCTCACCAGCAATCAAAAGACAGTTTCCCTCTCCGACAGTGAGCAATCCCACCAGCGATCACAAGGCAGTCTCCCCTCTCTGGTAGCAGAGCAATCCCCCAGCAAAAAATGGTAGGCAGCCGACACTTGCTTTCCACATTTACCCCGATGTTTCAATCTCCCTTTGCTTTAATTAGCAAAATGGAGTCGAATATCATCCTGCAGTCTCCTCAGCAATATGTCTGCGCACGGTTCCTCTGTCTCAGAATCCTCTTGCACTGAACACCCAAAGACTCTCCAAACTGCAAATCACAGGCTCCAACAGTTCCAGAATTACATTCAAGATGAAAAGCAAACATAAAGGACATAAAAGAAGTGAAATATATGGTTTCATGATCGATCCAGAAGATGTTGACTGACAGAGAATTGTACACAGGCAGAATCTTGTCCGGGTTTTAGTGGTATCGTGGTGAAAATCATCCTAAAAGTAGGGCTTAATTTTAATATTGCAACCAGTTACATCAGTTCCTTTCATGCCTGCAGTAATTTTCCTGTGTTATTGTATCCTCCATTACATTCAAGGAATCCACAAATACAAAACACTGCTGCAACCATTAACTTAAATGTGTCAATTGGTTGATCCCAAGGGTCTCAGCCCGAAATGTTGACTGTTTACTCGTTTCCATAGATGCTGCCTGGCCTGCTGAGTTCCTCCAGCATTTTGTGTGTGTGTTGCTTGCTGAAATCTAGGCTACTTTCCATTAGAACAATTTAGGAGGGTACTTCATCACCACACTTTATCAGAATCTATTAGGTTGATGTTTAAGTGTAGCAAAAAATGAAGGCAGTATCTTTCAAAGTTCTTGAGATGCTACCAATATGTACTGAAATTTGTCTTCCCTAACAAGCACTTGGCCTTGTTTGGAATGGTAGGACAGTGACTTTATTACTGACTAGTATGTGTTCTGGCCACCAGAGATGTCATTTCATGTGCCACATCGATCAGGGTGGGAATGTGGAGAAGAATTATAACGCTTGGCAATGGGGAGTACCCAACAGCCACGGTGGACAGGGTGCAGCTTCATAGCAGAATAGTTGCCTACTTTATGCCTGGTCTCATGGATGTAGAGGAGGCCACATCAAGAATATCAAATGCAATAATCAAGGACGGAGGAGAAGTATCTAAATATCATCCTCACCTTGAAGGGCTGTTTAGAGTCCTGGATGGTGATGAGGGAAGGAGACATCATCATTATATGCCATGTCGTATGAAATGGGCAATCATGGTGTTGCATCTCTCTTTAATCTGCCAGTTTGGAAGACCCTCTTCACACAGTCGTTCCTAGCTTTTTTCTCTATGTATGACTATGATTGTTGTTGGCAAATATTTCTAAAGAAGTGATTTTCCATTGCCTTCTTCTGGGGCATTGTCTTCAAAAGATGGGTGACCCCAGCCATTATCAATACTCTTCAGTGGTTGTCTGTCTGGCGTCAGTGGTCACATAACCAGGACATAATGTGCACCAGTTGTTCAGACAGCCATACACCACCTGCTCCCACCTGCTTCACGTGACCCTGAATGGGTGGGATGCTAAGCAGATCCCAAGGGTGACTGTAGGCTAGCGGAGGGAAAGAGCATCTTACACCTCCTTTGATAGAAACGTATCTTAGCCATGCCACCCATGTTGGGAGGAGGGATAGGGACAGATATTACACCTCCTGCATGGGAATTTGCCAAGGGAGGGGGAAGGATAAGCGGACAAGGAAGTTACAGAAAAAGTGGTCCCTGAGGAAAGCAGGACATGGTGGGGAAGGGAAGATGTGGCTGGTGGAGGGTCATGTTATAACTGACGGAAGTGGCAAAGAATGACATGTTGTATACTAACTATGTTGTGTATTTAGTAAATGGAATTCCACCTTTCAGTTTGCATCCCAGATTCCTTCTTCACTGTCCCTGGTTATGCCCTGTCCAACTGGAAGGACAGAAGAACAAGACCTGGTGGCACAGAGGTACTGGAGATGAAGGCTCTAGGAATAATCAGAATTAACCTAAATTGTATGAAGTGACATCGTGTTACATGAAACATGGGAAACCTGAATGTTTACTCCTCTGTGACAGCAAATTCCACAGGCTTTGTTAACTCATCCTTTGTAATGGACTCTATTATTATTTTCCCAACTTTTCAGGCCACAACATTAGAGGCAGATGATGAATAACTGATCGACCTGCCACGGACATCCTTTGGATGTGATGAGCAGCTGCATTTGTGGGCATTAGTGACCTTTGAAAAAGTGTGGCTACTGTCACAATGAAGATCCAGGTTTCCCCTGTCTGACCTGATGTCATGAGACTTCATACAATTTAGGTCAATGTTGAGCAGAGAGTCTGTCGGAATTCCCTGCTCAGGGAAGCAGTAGAGGCTATCTCACTCATTATATGTATTTTTGACACAATTAGATAGATTTTTGCGGAGTAGGGGAATGAAGCATTATGGGGGAATGGCAGGAAGGTGGAACAGAATCCATAGCAGATCAGGCACAAAGTCAATGAACGGTGGAGTAAACTCAAGCAACATACATCAAAGTTGCTGGTGAACGCAGCAGGCCAAGCAGCATCTGTAGGAAGAGGCGCAGTCGACATTTCAGGCCGAGACCCTTCGTCAGGACTAACTGAAGGAAGAGTGAGTAAGGGATTTGAAAGCTGGAGGGGGAGGGGGAGATGCAAAATGATAGGAGAAGACAGGAGGGGGAGGGATAGAGCCGAGAGCTGGACAGGTGATTAGCAAAAGGGGATACGAGAGGATCATGGAACAGGAGGTCCGGGAAGAAAGACAAGGGGGGGGTGACCCAGAGGATGGGCAAGAGGTATATTCAGCGGGACAGAGGGAGAAAAAGGAGAGTGAGAGAAAGAATGTGTGCATAAAAATGAGTAACAGATGGGGTACGAGGGGGAGGTGGGGCCTTAGCGGAAGTTAGAGAAGTCGATGTTCATGCCATCAGGTTGGAGGTTACCCAGACGGAATATAAGGTGTTGTTCCTCCAACCTGAGTGTGGCTTCATCTTTACAGTAGAGGAGGCCGTGGATAGACATGTCAGAATGGGAATGGGATGTGGAATTAAAATGTGTGGCCACTGGGAGATCCTGCTTTCTCTGGCGGACAGAGCGTAGATGTTCAGCAAAGCGGTCTCCCAGTCTGCGTCGGGTCTCACCAATATATAAAAGGCCACATCGGGAGCACCGGACGCAGTATATCACCCCAGTCGACTCACAGGTGAAGTGATGCCTCACCTGGAAGGACTGTTTGGGGCCCTGAATGGTGGTAAGGGAGGAAGTGTAAGGGCATGTGTAGCACCTGTTCCGCTTACACGGGTATGTGCCAGGAGGGAGATCAGTGGGGAGGGATGGGGGGGACGAATGGACAAGGGAGTTGTGTAGGGAGCGATCCCTGCGGAATGCAGAGAGAGGGGGGAGGGAAAGATGTGCTTAGTGGTGGGATCCCGTTGGAGGTGGCGGAAGTTACGGAGAATAATATGTTGGACCCGGAGGCTGGTGGGGTGGTAGGTGAGGACCAGGGGAACCCTATTCCTAGTGGGGTGGTGGGAGGATGGAGTGAGAGCAGATGTACGTGAAATGGGGGAGATGCGTTTAAGAGCAGAGTTGATAGTGGAGGAAGGGAAGCCCCTTTCTTTAAAAAATGAAGACATCTCCCTCGTCCTAGAATGAAAAGCCTCATCCTGAGAGCAGATGCGGCGGAGACGGAGGAATTGCGAGAAGGGGATGGCGTTTTTGCAAGAGACAGGGTGAGAAGAGGAATAGTCCAGATAGCTGTGAGAGTCAGTAGGCCTCCCATTTCCTCCAAACTAAAGGTGTAGCTATGGGCACCCATATGGGTCCTAGCTATGCCTGGCTTTTTATTGGGTTTGTGGAACAATCTATGTTCCGTGCCTATTCTGGTATCTGTCCCCCACTTTTCCTTCGCTACATTGACGACTGCATTGGCGCTGCTTCCTGCACGCATGCAGAACTCGTTGACTTTATTAACTTTGCCTCCAAATTTCACCCTGCCCTCAAGTTTACCTGGTCCATTTCCAAAACCTCCCTCCCCTTTCTAGATCTTTCTGTCTCTGTCTCTGGAGACAGCTTATCCACTGATGTCTACTATAAGCCTACTGACTCTCACAGCTATCTGGACTATTCCTCTTCTCACCCTGTCTCTTGCAAAAACGCCATCCTCTTCTCGCAATTCCTCCGTCTCCGCCGCATCTGCTCTCAGGATGAGGCTTTTCATTCTAGGACGAGGGAGATGTCTTCATTTTTTAAATAAAGGGACTTCCCTTCCTCCACTATCAACTCTGCTCTTAAACGCATCTCCCCCATTTCACGTACATCTGCTCTCACTCCATCCTCCCACCACCCCACTAGGAATAGGGTTCCCCTGGTCCTCACCTACCACCCCACCAGCCTCCGGGTCCAACATATTATTCTCCGTAACTTCCGCCACCTCCAACGGGATCCCACCACTAAGCACATCTTTCCCTCCCCCCCTCTCTCTGCATTCCGCAGGGATCGCTCCCTACACAACTCCCTTGTCCATTCGTCCCCCCCATCCCTCCCCACTGATCTCCCTCCTGGCACTTATCCGTGTAAGCGGAACAAGTGCTACACATGCCCTTACACTTCCTCCCTTACCACCATTCAGGGCCCCAAACAGTCCTTCCAGGTGAGGCATCACTTCACCTGTGAGTCGACTGGGGTGATATACTGCGTCCGGTGCTCCCGATGTGGCTTTTTATATATTGGTGAGACCCGACGCAGACTGGGAGACCGCTTTGCTGAACATCTACGCTCTGTCCGCCAGAGAAAGCAGGATCTCCCAGTGGCCACACATTTTAATTCCACACCCCATTCCCATTCTGACATGTCTATCCACGGCCTCCTCTACTGTAAAGATGAAGCCACACTCAGGTTGGAGGAACAACACCTTATATTCCGTCTGGGTAACCTCCAACCTGATGGCATGAACATCGACTTCTCTAACTTCCGCTAAGGCCCCACCTCCCCCTCGTACCCCATCTGTTACTCATTTTTATGCACACATTCTTTCTCTCACTCTCCTTTTTCTCCCTCTGTCCCTCTGAATATACCTCTTGCCCATCCTCTGGGTCACCCCCCCCCCCTTGTCTTTCTTCCCGGACCTCCTGTTCCATAATCCTCTCGTATCCCCTTTTGCCTATCACCTGTCCAGCTCTCGGCTCTATCCCTCCCCCTCCTGTCTTCTCCTATCATTTTGCATCTCCCCCTCCCCCTCCAGCTTTCAAATCCCTTACTCACTCTTCCTTCAGTTAGTCCTGACGAAGGGTCTCGGCCTGAAACGTCGACTGCGCCTCTTCCTATAGATGCTGCTTGGCCTGCTGCGTTCACCAGCAACTTTGATGTATGTTGCTTGAATTTCCAGCATCTGCAGAATTCCTGTTGTTTGGTGGAGTAAACTCAATGGGCCAGTTGGCCTGCCTTTCTAATGTTCTTATATTCATATATTAAGCATTCATGAATGCATTCTTTCTGATCCTATCTCTTCTGAACACTGAACTGGTTATGAGTTATTATGGTTTTTCTTTTGTGGTCTTCTGTGTATCCACTATGGTAATGTTAATACATCCATTTCCTTTAGTAAGAACATGTAAATAATACAATTATCTGAAGCTAAGCCTTTGATAGCAGAATACATTTCAAGTTATTTCAGAAATATTACAATCGTCCTGGTGCTTTATGGAATCTTTGTTACTAATTTCATGTGAAGTGTTAGCAAAAACCTTCCTGTGTTAACCCATTACATAAACATTTCCATAACATTCAACGTTCACAACCGCTAAGCTCTGAATAACACTGAAAGTTTCTCACCAAGATTCTCATATCACCTCTAAAAACTATGACAGTTTAGCATGGAATTTATTAATTTCCATTCAAATTTATAATGATGGTTTTATTGCACTGCTGAAAGAATCATAAAGTGCCAGTATTAGTGATTGGTCTTAAAAGCAAATGTTTTGTCTTTGAGGAGAGTGAGGGGGGAAAGAAGGGGTTGGTCAAACTGAGCCTTAGCTAGTCAATATTAGCTGCTGAGACAGCAATAGACGGAGAAGTTGAAGTTCTGAAAACAGGAGATGCAGATCTGGCAGCCGGAGTCAAGGTGTAAAATAGGAATTAGAGGGGATTAAGATCAGGAGTCATGGACATTGGAGAAGAAATCAGGAAATAATCAAGAGCAGAAGTCAAAAAATATGGAAGTGGGAATTGAGGGGATGGGGGAGGGATCCAAGAGCAGGAGTTGAGATGGAATGTATCCATGGTAACACATCAATCCCTGTGTGGCCTACAGAAGCATGAAGCAAGTTTCTAAAACTCTCATAATTTTTGTTCTCCAGTATGAATATTGTTATATTAAAACATTTACAAGATAAATTATTATTTCAATATCATATATTTTAATGACAACTCATGGACATTTCTCTTGAAAATCATGACAAATATCAACAAGCTGATATACATTCTGAATACTTCATTTCATTTTGTCACTCAGATATTAATCTGGAATCACTGCTTACCATAACTTTTAGAGTGAAGGATGTCTAACGTGATCTGATCAAACTATCTTACATTACCCAACTCCAATTTAATTTCAGTACAGCTCAGTAAACTCTAATTTAGTATTATTTGTGTGAAATATTGTTTCTTACTTATAACATCCTTCACATGAAAATCTTTGCATGCCAGAGTTCAGAAAAGAGTGTTCCTTAACATTCTTCACTTTATTGTCAGTCTTTGTCTGATTACGGTTCTGAGACTCACCTTGCGACATGTTATATCATTAAAGCTACTGTGTAATTAAGCTGGGTTTTTAATTTAGAATTAATTTACTCCTAAATAATCAAAGTCAGAAAGCAAGTCACACATACAGACAATAAAATAACTTCAAAGTTACAAGTACAGTATCACAATAGAAGTTTAAAGCTGCCTATAGAAATTATTAATATTCAGTTATAAAAAGTTTCAAAGAAACAAATAATGTCATAATTAAGAAATATTATTTGATAAATAGCAGAACATAGTTTAAAAGGAAGTTTAGTGCCACAATAACTTGGTACTGACATGAATTTATCAGAAAATGGCCTAAAGAAGAGAGAGCCAAGATAAATATAGTACAATATATAGGAAACACCTTAATTTTAAAAAAAATGCAAGTGTATTAATAGACTAGACTCAAGCTGGGTAACAGAAAGATAAGGTTTTTATGAAAGGTAGTAAATATAAGATATGAAAGCATTTTAAAAGTGAAATTTTTCTATGACTGAAGGGCAAATAGGAACACTTACAGAAGAGATAAATTTTCATAACCATACAATAAAGTCCAAGATTTGCTTTTTGTTTGAGTGGAAAGTTACCAAACTAGAATAATGCTGTCAATTTCATTTCTAGATAATCATTGTAATAACATTCATGGTGTAAGAACTATGATTTTCTTTGTGAAAACTATTTAGTTAGTACACACATTCAGAATGCTTTTCATGTATGGAATTAATGTCCAGCAGGGCTGATGGAAGCAACAAACTAGCTTGCTCCAAACAGATAATTACGGAACACAGAAAGGATTAATGTGGAATTTTAGAGGAAACATTTTGAAAGAGGGGTCTCATATATTTCATTATCTGCCACTGAAGGCAAAATTAGAGAATGTAAAGCATAAATTTTAATATATTTTCCTCCCATTCCTATTTCATGAAGGGTGCATGCTTGAAACTTTAACATTTCTCAGTCCACAGATATATTCTGACCTGCTCAGTATTTTCAGCCTTTGCTGTTTTTATTCAGATTTCTAGCATCTGCAGTTATTTGATTTTCTTGCTTTTTTAATCTATTGCTTTGCCTTAGTAAAGTAATTTTCTCAGAAATGTAATGTTGAATTAGTTTATTTCCAATTGGACTGTCATACAAATAATATTAAATCTTACAACTGAATAAGGATTTATTCCTTGTACATGCATATTACATGTGCAAATTAAATGTAGGAAGGCTGCAAACAGATGTGATATATACCACAAGAATATTTGTTCCTTGACGATAGAAGTCTTATAGGAACATGTTTTTTTTTTATGAAAGTGCTTTATTTTTGTAATTTCTTTTAAGCATTTGATGGAATAAATCCAACCATTATCCAGGGGATTATGGTAAAATCTCATTGAGATGAAGCAGAGCTGATGGAAAATAATATTTTATCATACCAGTAAATATAGATCAAAGAGAAAAAATATTTATATTAAAGATTATTTTTTAAAAACTCAGAAGAAACTGTAGAAAAAGATCTTGAGACACTCAATAAGACAAAATCCATATCTTCAACAACTACAAAAAGTATGTAAAGTAACATTTTTTAAAGGGCAGCTAATTTTTAGCACAGCATGATACAGCAAACATCTCACAAAAATTATCTGCCACTGTAAAGTTTCCATTCTCTTTTTTCAAATGAGATACAGAAGAACCCCATACACAATGTCCACGCCTACACACTCTTCAGCATTCTGTAGTCATTATCATTTTGCAAAACTTAAGGTTAGACTACTAAGGCAGTTATTATTCCACTAATTTTCAACGTATTGGCTGAACCCTTGTGATAATTTGCTGTAGACTAAATTTGTGATTTTGATACTTAATGGAAGTTATATAGGAAAAAATGAAATATTGTCTTGTCCACAGAACTTATTTTCTCCTTATTTCAAACAATCTAGTTCTTAACATTAAGGGTGGCATAAATTATTAAAATACCCTAAACCTTGCTGGAAAAGTTGATTTTGATAAGAAAAGTTGTAATATGCTATCAGGGGTCACACTGCCTCTTATTTAAGAATTTTGCTTTGGACTTCAAGTCAACTGTTCATGCCCATTTAGTCCCAAACACTCAGAACTCAACCAGTCTTTTCAATAATCACATCAGAATGAAACAAAGGGTCAACATGATCAAGTTTAAAACATTTTTCTTCTTGCATAATCACCCACATTCTGCCTTTGCCGAACACTGAGGTAGTTTCAAATTGCCGAATTTACTAATATGGTTCGGAGGGGGAGGGTGAAACTGCTGCACAAACCATAGCAAAATAGAGCACTTTCACTCTCAGTAAGTATAAAAACTGCTTTAATCAGCACTAAATTTACTTTCAGAGTTTTGGGAGAATCACAAAGAAAAGGGAGGTATCAGCAAGGCTTAAGGGTTGTACAAAAGTATGAAGGTAACCATATTGGAAAAGTCAGTAGCAGAATATCAACTGAACTCAAAAGAAGCAGGTCATACCACATTTGCACTTTAGAAAACAGTGGAAAATTCCAATTCAGTGACACGAATCTAATCTTCAGAACTTCTTTGAGCTAAGAATGGAAAAATATAAAGGCATGAGCACATGATAAAGGTAGCAAGGCTGAATTAGCTACCGACTATGTCAGATAAATGCATTGGTCAAGAGAGGTAAATCAAGGAACAATTTATATTTGTGGAGCATTGGCATCAATTCTAGGGAGGTGTGACATACCATATATAGGTCAGTCACTTTACATCTCAAAAGAGCTGGAACCAATATCCTTGCAACGTAACTTGCTGTTGCTTCAGGGCAACATTTCAAGTAATTTAGCTGAGGGTGGACCTACAGAGGGAGCTTTGAAAAGGAAAAAAGGGTGCAACAAAAAAAGGTTTGGTGAGATCAAGTAGCAACAGAATAAATAAATGACAGATTTTCCAAATCCAAGGGAGTCCAAGAGCAAATAAAAGCAAGAAATATACATATTAAGGCTGTTCTGCTGTATGCACAGATAATCACATTGGATAAGTATACTGTGTCAATTTTAAGAGTACTGACTAAAAAAAGGTAGAATTGAGTTCAGAAAAATATATCGAAGGGAACAAAGAAGCAGAAGTGGAAGTATTGATAAAGGAATGCTGGGAAAGTGCATGTCCTAGAACAATCAAGGATACTATGTGAATTATTTTATAGTCACTAGGATAATGTTTGAGCCAGTTATAGATTCTTGTAACAATTGCTACATCAGTTATGAAGGCTGCACATACAAATTGGTATTAAACACTTAAACTTTCAGGAGTACGTCATATTCTAAGCAAGTAGAGAAGTTAGTCAAAAAATGCTTCATGTTGGAATTCAAGCTTGAGGAATGAGGAAAAATCTGAAGTATTAGTTCTGGGACTCACTAATGGCAGAACAGACTCGATGGGCCTAATTTTGCTATGTCTCTTGGGTCTTTTTTGTCAGCATATTACAAGTGTGGTGATAATAAGCGGTTTCAATTATTCAGATATAGCCTGAACTCGCAACAGCAAATGTAGCCTGACATGCTGAGTTTTTCCAGTATTTTCTACCTTTATTCTAGGTGCTCAGCATCTTCAGTTTTTTATGATACAGGTACATTTGTGCCTCTGCTGTTCAGGTCAGTAATTTATTTCAAAGTAGCTGATGTTGCAATGGCTCCCTCTACTGATTTATCAGAAAACAAAATATTTTTGTTTTAGTTTATATTCAACTTTAGTTTATATTCCTAAAGTTTTCCA
Organism: Mobula hypostoma; assembly: GCF_963921235.1. NCBI lineage: Eukaryota > Metazoa > Chordata > Chondrichthyes > Myliobatiformes > Myliobatidae > Mobula > Mobula hypostoma. The sequence goes on along the minus strand of NC_086102.1, from coordinate 29,044,914 downwards.
AGTCTGTTTCCTATAGCTTATTAAGTGTAATTCTTGCCATCCATTATTAAGTCTTCATGTGGCTACCATCTTCCTCGCTGCAGACAGTACACATTCAGAGGATAACCATTAATTAAAGTGGACTTGGGATCCTCTGAATTCACTAAAATACCACTTCAATATTACTTTGGTGCCTTTGTAGCTGTTGTACTTTTGGATATACACTCAGTGTCCACTTTATTAGGTGTGGCTATACACCTGCTCATTAATGCAAATATCTAATCAGCCCATCACACAGCAGCAACTCAATGTATAAATGGATGCAAACACAGCCAGAAGGTTCAATTGTTCTTCAGATAAAACATCAGAATGGGGGAGAAATGTAATCTAGGTGACTGACCATTGTTGGTGCCGGACTCATAGTTTGAGTATCTCAGAAAATGCTGATCTCCTGGGATTTTCACGCAGAACAGTTTCTAGTCTATTGTTCACAGGGGGTGGTGCAAAAAACAAGGACATCTAGTGAGTGGCAGTTCTGTGGGCAAAAGAGCCTTGTTAATGAGGGGTCCGAGGAGAATGGCCAGGCTGCTTCAAGCTGACAGTAACCTCAAATAACTATGTTACGATAGGGATGCACAGAAGAGCATCTCTGAATGCACAACATATCAAACCTCTAAGTGGATGGACGGCAGCAGCAGAAGACCACAAGCATACAGTAGGTACCTAATAAAGTGGCCACTGAATGTATTTTTTACAATCACCTATTTTTTCCCCCACATCTATGTCTTGATTCTACCATTCCCATTTTTATTTCCATACCTGACCATTTGTTAAGCTTATTTATTGTGGATGGATTTCCTGCGTTATGTGATTATTTTTCTTGACAAAGGGGCAAGACTTTAAGCACAACTTTAATCATTTTCCACTCCATCCTACAATTCTTAATTACTGGTCTGAGGTTTTCTACCACTTATAACACATATGCAAATTTGGCCAAACAGGACATTGAAAATGAGGATCTTTTCGAAGATAACTTTTGACAAATTTAGCTAAGATGTTCAATAGGCAATAGGTGCAGGAGTAGGCCATTCAGCCCTTCAAGCCAGCACCGCCATTCACTGTGATTGTGGCTGATCATTCACAATCAGTACCCTGTTCCTGCCTTCTCCCCATATCCCTTGACTCCGCTATCTAACTTTCTTGAAAGAATCCAGAGAATTGGCCTCCACTGCCTTCTGAGGCAGAGCATTCCACAGATCCACAACCCTCTGCGTGAAAGTTTTTCCTCAACTCTGTTCTAAGTGGTCCATCCCTTATTTTTAAACTGTGGTCTCTGGTTCTGGACTCCCCCAACATCGGGAACAAGTTTCCTGCCTCTAGCATGTCCAATCCCTTAATAATCTTATATGTTTCAATCGGATCCCCTCTCATCATTCTAAATTCCAGTGTATACATATGAAAGATGTTGAAAATTCCCGCCGTCCCCGGAATTAACCCAGTGAACCTACAGTGAACTCCCTCCATAGCAAGAACGTCCTTCCTCAAATTTGGAGACCAAAACTGCACACAATACTCCAGGTGGGGTCTCACCAGGGCCCTGTACAACTGCAGAAGGACCTCTTTGCTCCTATACTCAACTCCCCTTGTTATGAAGGCCAACATGCCATTAGCTATCTTCACTGCCTGCTGTACCTGTATGCTTACTCTCAGTGACTGATGAACAAGGACACCCAGATCTCGTTGTACTTCCTCTTTTCCTAACTTGACACCATTCAGATAGTAATCTGCCTTCCTGTTCTTGCCACCAAAGTGGATAACCTCACATTTATCCACATTAAACTGCATCTGCCCACTCACCCAAACATCCTCCTCACATTTCACACTGTCACCCAGCTTTGTGTCATCTGCAAATTTGCTAATGTTACTTTTAATCCCTTCATCTAAATCATTAATGTATGTTGTAAATAGCTGTGGTCCCAGCACCGAGCCTTGCAGTACCCCACTAGTCACTGCCTGCCATTCTGAAAAGGACCTGTTAATCCCTACTCTTTGTTTCCTGTCTGCCAACCAATTTTTCTATCTGTGTCAGTACCCTACCCCCAATACCATGTGCTCTAGTTTTGCCCACTAACCTCCTATGTAGGACCTTATCAAAGGCTTTCTGTAAGTCCAGGTTCACTACATCCACTGGCTTTCCCATGTCCATTTTCATAGTTACATCCTCAAAAAAATCACATTTAATATAACATACCGCCATTATCCTTTTGGAACCTCCATATTTAAACAATCAAGTACACCCCCTGTTCCAGGTGATCTGCACCTTTCTTTCTATCATAATCTCTGGAGTGGGGATGCTTGCATTACGCTCAATTTCATTCAAAATCAGATTTAAGTTTAATTTAGCTGACATAAGAGTATGTCATGAAATGTTTTGTCGTAGCAGTACAGTGCAATACATAAAAATACTATAAATTATAATAATGTTCTTAATGAGAGCAAAAATAGTGAGGTAGTGTTTATGGGCTGTTCATTCAGAAATCTGATGGCACCGGGAACAAAGCCGTTTCTAAAACATTGAATGTGGTGAGTGCATGTCTTCAGGCTCCTGTACCTGCCCAGCAAATGAAGCACTCCACACCTGTAAGACAACAGACCAAGGCAACATTAAGGAATATGCTATCAGTGGTAAGGAAGATTCATATCACCAAAATGCCAGATGGCAACCATCTCCAACAACTAATAAACACCACCACCAAGATATTTTGATTCAATGACATTATCATCACTGACTTCCCCATCAACATCCTGGGGCTCACCACTGACCAGAAACTTAGCTCCACCAGCTACATTGATACAGTGGCTACAAGAATAGATCAAAAGCTGTATATCTCAGGAATGCCATATCTTCAGAAACTCTCCACTAACCACAGGCTGAAATATGGAATGAACTGATGAACTGATGAGCACAGCTCCAACTAACACACAGGAAGTTCACTATTTTATGTTAAAGTCAGAGGGATTAGTCTCTCAACTCATTCCTTCTACTTCTGTCACACAATGACTGCTATGCACCCTAACCACAAAACACTACAGATATTTATCTAGGTTGTTCCAACAGTACCTCCCAAACCCATAACCACAGCCACTCAAGAGGCATGGAATTCATAGGAACACCACCACCTGCCGGTCCCCCCGAACATGGAACACAACCTTGATTTAGTAATATACTGCTAAACCTTCAATGTTGCTAGGTTCAAATCCTGGAGCTGTCTCAAAAATATCACTATGGGAGTATCTGAATTATGAAGGGCCTTCAACCTAAAATATTTATTATATGTTTATCCATCCACAGTTGTTGTCTGTTCCTCTACTTCCAGCATTTTCAGATTTTTCTTTTGTATTGAAAGCTGGGCAGTTCATTTATCGCAATTATGTTAGTCCAAGTCTTGAAAAATTTGTACATTTCCTCAGGGTGGTTAAAATATCACACTGTCAAGCAATTGTAAACCTCTACCTTAGGTTCATTCAACACACATCAAAGTTGCTGGTGAACGCAGCAGGCCAGGCTGCATCTCTACAAAGAGGTACAGTCGACATTTCGGGCCGAGACCCGTCGTCAGGACTAACTGAAAGAAGAGCTAGTAAGAGATTTGATCTTAGGTTCATTTCCTATTTAAATCATTTATTTTCATTATTGATCAATTGTACGCAAATAATGGATTAACAAAATATTCATTTTTCATAAAATCCCCATTCGTCATATTACCTTAAAAATGCACAGAAAATCATTTCAGACAGAATGTGGTTCAAGACCATACTTCAGGATTTAAAATACATTTAGTACAATTGCTTTAACTTTTGTTATTTGATTTCAGATCTTCCCACATCACACTATTCCTTTCAGCATGACTTGATTGCAGTTTGCCTTGTTTTTCTTTACTGTTGCTGTTCAAATTAATTTGCTTGTAGAACGGGCTTTCTGTAATTGCAAGTTACCACATACACTTTCATTTGCTTTGCCTTAAGCAATTTTTGGCATAATATAATCAAGTCATTGATCTTCAAAACCTGCATTCAAAAATGCCTCCAGGTTATAAGTCTTCTGAGGGGCAGTTTCAACAACTCATGTTAGTACTGAACTATCTCCAGTTTTCCTTGGAAATTGTTCTGGGCATTCAGCTGAATTTTAATTGGATTACAGCACTTAGATGCTTGTGTTCATAATTCCCTCGGCAGTCATAAGGTAAGCAGTAGGTCGGACTGTCCATTTCTTTCCGGTATAGGATGATGGCTTCTTGTGGTTTTGATGAAAGCGGAGTACTAGAACTCAACAATCAGGCTTTCCGAAATTTGAGTACTGATAGTCGCTCTCTCCCAGCTTGCCTTGAAATAAACACAGTCCCTTTCAAATTAAAACTTTTCAATGATTCTATTACTTCCTCTGTAAAAAAAAAACAAAACACACACAATTAAAGCAGTGTTTTCATGTGAAGCAAGTACTTCTAACATATAGATAAATAACTGGGCATGCATTTCAAAGTGAACACTACTCAAAGAGAAAAAAGATCTTTTAGAAAGTTAGTGATATGGTATTAAGGAACAAAGTTATGCAGATAACAAATAATACAGAAGTAGAAGCTGAAGCAGCCTGAATTGGCAAATTAAGTACTTCATCATATATCTTTAACTTAAAGTAAACATCAACATTTCAAAGTAAATGTCATTTACATATCAATTCATATTTATATGATATCAAACCTCAAGTATGTAGGTAACCCTACATGGAAACATGCAAAGGGGATACAATTTCACCACCCTGTCCTTTGCCCCCTCAGCCAACAGCTCTGAAGTTGGTTTTCAGAGACAAGGTGTGTAGAAAATACTGTCCACTAGGAATACAGAAAAAAATTAATTATGAACTTGAGGACTTGAGTTATACAGAAAAACTCAATAGGTTAAGACTTTATTCTTTAAAGCGTCAGAGAATGAGTGGAGATTTGATAGAGGTAGAGGGATATAGATAGGATAAATGTTAACTGGCTTTCTAAGGTGAACATAACTGGAAACTTCTTCACTCAGAGGGTGGTTAGAGCGTTGAACTAGCTAGCGGATGTGGGTTCAATTTCAACATTCAAGGGAAGTTTAGGTAAACACGCGGATGGGAGCGGTACAGAAGGCTGTGATCTAGGTGGGACTAAGCAGAATGATGTTCAGTTTGGACTAGATAGGACAAGGGGCCTGTTTCTGTGTTATAGTGCTTTACGACTATGACTCTATGAAACAAGTACTGCACAGCTCCTGGTTGAATTCCTGATTAGCTGGAATCAGTCATTCCATCTGCATACGCTCGGAAGTCTATATCTGGACCAGAAGAAAATACTAATGAAACCTTCTGGACAGCAAGTTTGAGGAAGTTGTCCAACCCACCAAGAAAGGAAGCCAAACCTTCTGATAGTATCTGTGCTGACTTAGCTCCCACAGACTGCAACTTCCCCCCATCCCCCCTTAGCAAACTCCTTTTTGTGGTTACCTGTATTCATTCTTACAAACACAATCAAACAATAAAAAGAATTCACCACAAACCACAATAAGCAAGTATATTCACCTCTGTCACCCCTTTTGTGAAATATTTCATTTTCACCTTGAGATGTTAGATCGATTACTATCCAATTTGTTGAAAATAAGCTTCTCCTTCTTTCTCCTAAAGCATTCACTCATCATCTATTGGCTATTCATAAATCAAATAAAAATCTTATTTCTTTTAAAGGAAATGAATAGAATATCAATACAGATGCGAAAGATTATGTACTGAGAACTGTTTCTCACTTATGCCCACAAGTCTTTTGATAAGAACGAGAATGATTTCAAATCTTCTCACCTGGATCATTTTCCTGAACTGTCACCAAATAAAAGATTCCCTGACTGGAGAGGAGGCTTGAGACCTGAGGAAAAAAGCGATCCATGACTTCACGACCTCTTTCTCCACCAGCCCAAGATGCCTCTATACCATGGCTACCAACCTAGGAAGGAAAAAAAAACACAAGAACAGGCAGTTAGAACACAATCACACAGATACATTTTTATAATTTTTTTAAAATAATTCTTCAAATAATTGAAATACTAGAGGTGCAATTAGGACACTTCTTGTTTACATTTTTACAAAATTTCTCCTGTCCCGTAGTCTCTACTTCAATCATTTTAGTAGTCTTTCAAAGAAAGTTAGTCAGGACTAACGAGGGGTCTCGGCCCGAAACGTCAACTGTACCTCTTCCTATAGATGCTGCCTGGCCTGCTGCTTTCACCAGCACTTTTTGTGTGTGTTGCTTGAATTTCCAGCATCTGCAGATTTCCTCGTGTTTGCGTACTTACATTTGTGTAGTATTTTTCACAACATTATGATATCTTAAATTATTTTACATCAATGAAGCACTTAATGTATAAAACAGAATCAGATCTATAAATCTCAACTTAAACATTCACAACATATGAGTAATCACAGCCCTCTACAGTTGAGATTTTTAGGTTCATAACTCTGTTTTAGGAATTTTTCCCATTTCTGTAACAAATGGTTAACCCCCTGTCCTAAATCCAGACCACAAGAGCATCTTTTGTCCCAATCAAAATCTCTTAAAGTCCTGTATAATTCAAAAAGACTGTCCTTCTAAACTTGAGTGGGAAAGCCCACATTATACTTAATCAACTCTCATAAAACTCCCTCATTTCCAAGATCAATTTAGTGGTTCCACACTGCGTTCACTCCACAGCAACTGCGTGCTTCTTATGGTGTGCGTATCTAATGCACCAAATGTGATTTCACTAAAGCTGTGTGCAATCTCAGTATCATACTCTTATTTGCCTTATCATAATAAAAGCCAACATTTACTAGTTTAGCTACATTTCAAAAATGCAGCCTTCCTGTTCTACCTATCTTGCACACTTAAGTGGTGTAACTATCTTTGCATCATCAGTAAACTTGGATATGTTACACCAAACTTTTCATCTAAGTTAGTAATATAAATTTTGAGTGGTTGAAAATCCGATATTACTTTATCAATACATTTTGCAAATCCAGTGGTTCTACTCTGCAAAAATAACCTTATAAAATTACTATTAGATTTATCAAATATAATTTCCCCACTGAATGACCATTTAGTTATTTTTCAAAAGCCAGATTTTTCATGTTAGATTGCAAAATTTTACCAAAGACAGCCTTATTTTTTCAGATAACACACATAAAAAATGCTGGTGAATGCAGCAGGCCAGGCAGCAACTATAGGAAGAGGCTATCGGCTCGTGTTTGCTTATTTTTTCAGAGCTCCCTACTTTCTCCTTTCTTAATTACCGGTTATTTTTGCTACCTTTCAATCTGTAGGAATGTTCCAGAATGAAGGAATTCAAGGAAATGTGACAGTCAATTTATACACAAGCAAGTCCAAAATAGCACTGTAACAGTTACCAAATAACTTATTTTAATACAGATTATTGAAAGACAAATAGTGGCCATTAGAAATGATCAACTTTATTCACCAGATACATTATTAGGAACTTGCAAATATATATGCTGTACAAAGTTGATCACAGATATGGTACAATACTCATTTAGTAATGTATTAAAGATTATGCCCATGACTGTAGAATAGGATTAGTGTTCAAAACGCACCTTTAAAGTACTTATAGGAGATGGAACAACGTAGCTTAAAATGTAAAACTGCACTTAGAAAGTCAGGTTTATAAATTTTATACTCACTTCTTCTGAGGGAGTTGCAACATAAGGTGGATTAAATACCAGCACATCAACTTGATTTTGTAGTCGTGGCAGCAGTCCAGTGACCTGATTATATGAAGGAAGTAAAAATGAAAATATAATAGTTTTTAAAGAAATAAATGCAGAAACAGAAGCAAACCATGAGGCTAAATATTAAAACTGTTATTTTGATGGATAGCTCAGTAGCCAAGATTTTCTATCTTTTTCCAGAGGAACTGCACCTCTGATGGAGTTGAGCTTCCAATCCAGACAATGCTTTTTGGTCCTAAGTGAATTTCGGGCCATTTGGTCATTTACATTCGGTAGTATCCCAGATATATACCACTAAAGGGAAGAACCAACAGTTCATCACAATGGCAGCCGTCATGTTTGGCTTTCAAAAACCAAAATGACAGGAAACTTGGGAAATTCGTCACTTTGCTAAGCTCTGCCATATCTCATGCATCCAGGTATGCTTAACCATACTGACAGGAATACAAAGTAACACATACAAAATGCTGGAGGAACTCAGCAGATCAGGCAGCAATGTCCTGTTGAAGGGTCTCAGCCAGAAACATCAACTGTTTATTCACTTCCAAAGATCTGCCTGATCTGCTGAGCTCCTCCAGCATTCTGTATGTATTACTTGGGATCTGCAGAATTGCTTGCATTTTTTGACTGGAATAGTAATAGTACATTAGGATTTGAAACACTTTGGCCATTATCCAAGACGCCTGTTTCCTTGAATCATTCATTGACTTGAAGTAAGCAGTAACTAAATCTACACTGTGAAGTGGACAAGTTACCTGGCCTATACTTAATTATATTTTCTGTCTTTGCTTCTAAACTCTTCTTCAAAAAAGCAACTGGTCTTACCTGACATATTCCTCCATCTTCTGGCTAAGCTGACAATTAAATCAAAATGTGCATTTATTTGTCATTTACAATTTTGCTTTTTACATCAAAGCACTGCACCAGACTTAAAACTAAAGCACAATGGCTACTATTTGATTAGATTAAACATATGATTACACGTTAATAAGAACTAAGATCAAAAGGAAAAGGAAGAGAAAACGCAGTGTTTAATATGGAATTCTAGGGGGTGGTACAATGTCACAGCGGACAGTGCTGCCGCCCCACAGCTCCATCGATATGGGTTTGATCACGACATGTCTGTGTGGGGATTGCATGTTCTCCCTAAGACTGGACTTCCCTTGATGCCCTGGTTTCCTCCCACATCCTAACGACATATAGATAAGACAATTGATTGCTGTAAATTGCCCATAGTATATAGGTGAGTGGTAGAACCTGGGTGGTGGGTGGGGGAGAAAGAGGAAACAAATTGGTAGGGACATGGGAAAAGTGAAATTAGCATAGTGAATTAATGAAAACAATAAATGTGATGGCCTCCCTCTCTCTATCGCTGCTCCCGAAGGTCCCTGCGTTCCGATGGGGGGGCGGGGGGTGGTGTGTGTCTCTCTCTCTCTCTCTCACTCAATGCTCTCAGAGGACGGTGCTAGAGTTCAAGATTGGGCAAGATTTAATCGACGCAGTCTGTGGATTGTACTCTGTAGTTCATGTTATGATATGTTTCTGGTAGCTCCTTTTTTTGTTGCTATTTTGGGCAATTTTGAATTGGGGCAGTCTGGAGATAATGGACTGAGCTGTATCGAACATACCTAGACTCCTTCAATGTTGTTTTATATTCTGCATCTTTCACTCTTTTTTTTGTTGCCATTTGTGCAATTGTTTTTTTTTTGTACATGGGGGATGATGTTTTTCTTTGAGTGGGTTCCATGGCTTTCTTTGTTGGCTATCTGTGGGGAAGACAATCTCAAGATTGTACACTACAAACATGCTTTGATAATAAATGTACTTTGAATCTTCGATAGTCACAGTGGACTCAATGGGCAAAAAGGCCTTCATCCACACCATCTATGATTCCATCATTTCCATGATGAATATCAACTTAGACAGTGCAGTTTAATACATTATTGTGTCTGTCATGTTATCAATAACACTACTGAAAACACAGCTAATGGACAGACCAAATTCTTACAAATGGTATTCTATATAAAAATGGCAATGAATATTAATGAAGAGAATAAATTGCAGGCAGAGAAATAAAAACTGGGAAAGTGAGACTAATGGATTTGCTTCCCTGGGAGTGAGTGTGGAGCTGATAGACCAAGCAGCCTCCTTCTTTATTATACAATATAGGAATGCAATGTAATTGAGCGATATAATGGTACAGCGCAGAAACATGCCTTTGACCCACTGTGACCCTTGCTGACCATTATGCCAAGCTACACTAATCCCCACATTGGGTCTGCATCCTTCTATATCTTACCTAAGTGTTGGTTTAAACGTAGTAATTCTATTTTACTCCAACATCTCCTCTGGCAGCCAGTTTTAGGAAAAAATCCCTTCAAAACTCTTTCCTCACAATCTAAATTTATACCCCCATCACGCTTCATGATAATTTAACCTTGCCTTTACTTCACAACTTACCAGATCAGTAATGATTGGCTGGATATTCACCCCATTTTTCCAGGCACTTTCTTGTGCACAAGCAGCAGCCAAGCAGTTAATATCTGTACAGCTTTAAATAAAAATTAAAAGGACAAACATCAAGATTCATTTTACTCTATCACATCTGTCTGCAAATGTCTCTGCAGTTAGAACTTTGAATATCATTTGGTTTTCTCTTCACAAACCCATTTTTTTAATTAAGTAATTGAGTATCAGTGCACTAGAGTAAATAAAAATCAGTCAATTCTCTCCAATATTTATGGAAAAACATACCTTCTACTTATCCCTTTCACACTGCAGCTCTCCATTCAACCTTACATACTCGACAGTCTCCCCCACGAACATCACACTAATTTTTGTAGAATTCTGAGCTAATTTAAATTGTAGCCCCAAATATTAAATTCGGCATTCACATATTTATTATTCTAGAATAAACTATAATGTGACAAACCAACACTTACAGATAAAATGAGGTAGGCCCAATCATGGAAGCTAGGAATACCGAGACAACACCAGATCCCGTTCCAACCTCAAGGCAAATACTGGGACTGCAAAAATAAAACATTTCATTTCTCTGTAGAAAGTAAGTAATACTTGTGCTATTAATATACTGTAATTATATCTCCTACACCTAATACAGTGGCCACTGTGTATGTTCGTGGTCTTCTGCTGCTGTAGCCCATCCACTTCAAGGTTCGTCATGTTGGACATTCAGAGATCATCATCAGCACACCATCATTGTAACGCATGGCTGTTTGAGTTACTGTTGCCTTCCTGTCAGCTTAAACCAGTCTGGCCATTCACCTCTGACCTCTCATTTACAAGGCACTTTCACCCACAGATCTATCACTCACTGGATTTTTTTTTTTTTGTTTTTTGCACCATTCTTTGAAACTCTGGAGATTCCCAGGAATATCAAAGTTCAAAGTAAATTTATTATCAAAGTACATATATGTCACCATATACTACCTTGAGATTAGTTTCCTTGCGGACAGTGTAAATACAAGAAACACAACAGAATCAATGAAAGACCACATCCAACAGGATGGACAACAAACAATGTTTAAAACAAAAACAATAAATTGTGGAAATACAAAAAAGAAAAATAATAAAAATAAGCAACAAATGTCAAGAACGTGAGATGAAGAGTCCCTGAAAATGAGTCCAATTCAGTGATGGGCAAATGAAGTTATCTCCCCCGGTTCAAGAGCCCAATGACCGATGAGTCCTGAACCTGGTGGTGCGGGTCCTGAGGATCCTGTACCTTCTTTCCAATGGCAGCAGTGAGAAGAGAGTATGGCCTAGATTGTGGGGGTCCTTCAAAGTTCAAAGTACATTTATTATCAAAGTATGCATACATTATACAACCTTGAGATTCCTCTCTTAACAGGCAGCCATGAAACAAAGAAATCCAAAAGAACCCTGAAAAAAAGACTGTCACACACCCAATGTGCATAGAGAAAAAGCGTATCACGCAAACAGTAACCCCCTAGCAAGTAGCATACTGAACTGAAGTCCGCAAAGACTCCCATAGTTCAGCATAATTCAGCACAGAGCCAAGTTGTGGAGCAACGAGCTAATCTTGTCCATCCCTTGCCTTGGACCTTACCTTTTCAATTTAGCCCAGTGCCTAAATCAACATCTAAACATCAGGTTCCATCGCCTTGATCTGCTCTGAGGCCATGAACCCAACGCCTTGATTTGGCCTGTACCCAACCTTTCCAGTTCAGCTTTGCACTTAAGTTTCCATCCAAACATCAAGATCAATCACCCTGACCCATTCCGGTGCCTGGACCCCGCAACTTCAACTTGGCCTATAACCGAGCTTTTCAATTCAGCCCTGTGCTTAAGTTTCCATCCAAACATTGAGTTCAGTCAAATTGGGACACTCTGGTGTCCAGACCTTGCCACCTCAATTCAGCATTCAGTATGGCACTTAAAACTATTGAACCTGGGTCTTCCTTGCTCTTGATGACAGGCCCGCTGCCTTGCCTTGCCTCGATTCTGCCAGATCGAATTGCCTCCAAGTTTATTATCTGCGATGGTCATTTGCCAGAAAAAGTGTGATTAACAAACTATTTAGTTGTTCTCCTTGTTTCATTAGCCACCAGCTAGAAGTCGCTGATATTCACCAGTGCCAGAAGTTTAAGATGTCCTTGATGATGGATGCTGCTTTCCTGCAAGTGCTCCAAGTAGATGCTCTCAATGGTGGGGTGGGCTTTACCTGTGATGCACTGGTTATATCCACTACTTTCTGTCTGCCTTTCCGTACAAGGGCACTGGTGTTTCCATACCAGGTCATGATGCAAACAGTCAATGCACTCTCTGCCACACATCTATAGAAGCTTGTCAAAGTTTCAGACGACATGCTGAATCTTTGCAAACTTCTAAGAAAGTAAGGCACTGCTGTGCTTTCTTCATAACAGCACTTACAATAACACCAAGAAATTTTAAGTTTCGAACCCGCTGATCTCCCGATGAGGACTGGCTCTTGGACCTCCAGTTTCCTCCTCCTGAAGTCAATAATCATCTCCTTGGTCTACTTGACAGTAAGTGAGAGGTTGCTGATTTGGCAGCACTTAGCCAGATTTTCAATCTCTTTCCTATATGCCTTTTATTCAGCCAATGATGGTGGTATCTTCAGCACACTTAACTTTGGCATTGAAGCTGTGCTTAGCCTCAGCCATAACTATAAAGTGAGTGGGGGCTAAGCACACAGCTTGTGGTGCACTTGTGCTAACTGAAATTGTGGAGAACATTTTGTTGTCAATCCAAACTAACCGGAGTCTGCAAGTGTGGAAATCGAGGACCCAGTTGCACATGGAATTACTGACGGCTAGGTCTTGAAGCTTATAGATTAGTTTTGAGGGGATGATAGTATTGAGTGCTGAGCTGTAGTCGATGAAGAACATCCTAATGTACACAACTTTGCTGTCCAGATGTTCCAGGATAGAAGGAAGAGCCAATGAAATGACAACTGCTGTTGACCTATTATAACAGTAGGCAAATTGGAGTGGACCCAAGTCGCTTCTCAGGCAGATTCATCACCAACCTCTCAAACCACTTCATCACAGTGGATGAAAGTGCTCCTGAATGATGATCATTGAGCCAGGTTACCACGTTCTTCTTAGGCATCCCATCCAGCACCAACAATCATTCCATGATCTGTCACTTTGCTCACATCTCTTCCCCATTCTAATGTTTGGTTTGAACAAGTAAACCTCTTTACCATGCCTGCATGCTTTTCTGCACCAAGTTGTTCCCACATGATTGCCTAACTAGATATTTGCATTAACCAGCATGTATACAAGGTACACCTAATAAAATATTTCTCTGATCCTGAAAATGTTAACTAGGTTAACTGCTTATCGAGCTGTTGCAGAATCTTTGGAATTGAATTTTAGAAGTAAAGTTCAATATGATCATGGCATCATACACTGAACAATACAAGGGAAGGTAAACGAACAAGATAACCAATATCCTTTGCCACGGCAAGGAATCTGGCTACCAATGTCCATTCTGAAGTCAGTCTTCTTTTTACAGATGAAGTGGTGAAACAACAAAGGGCAAGAAAGTAACCAGAAGCTTGACTGCACTAGCACACAGTAGAGGAATTGACTAACTTGTTCTCGCTTTATCTGTATTTGGATTACTAGAACATTACAAACATGGTCTAAGATTGTTGAATGCAGGAATTACCACTTGATGGACTGAGGCAGTGAGAACCCCAAGTCCAGGAAAGGGAAACATGGCCATGCCAAATCATGAAAGAATGGACAAAAAGAAAGCAAGGCATTCTCAGGCTCAGGAACCTTTTGCCAACATGTTCTCGATGAAACATGTAAACATGGGCCTATACACACCATCACATTGGACCTGCCCTAAGTATGATGGTTTAAATTCCTTTCACTAGCAACCATCTTCCTTTTGACTGTGTTTTTCAATCTGAAATCCTTGTGTCCCCTCAAACTTTCTTAACCAGGCTTTAAGGTATTCACTTCGAATACCTCCTTCTCAGCATAAAACTGCCTAGAGTTAGGTGAAAAATAATTACAAATTCCCATTATGCTTTTAACATAGTCTGATTTAAAGATTTTTTTAAAATCACACAATTGAAACATATTTGAACAGTTTCAGATAATGGCGTACCAGAGCTGCTGTATTTCTTTCACATCTTTTTCTAAGGCATCCATTAATAGGAAGGTATCCTCTGCTGGATCATATACATCAGCGTATTCTCCACGGCCGACATGGGGACAGTAAGGCGTTGAAAACATCTTCCTATAGTTTTTTTAATGAACAAAACATTCTTGTTAGCAGTCATAATAAATGATGTCACATGGTTGTATTTCTTCCAAACCACCATATTGTTTGTCTCGGGTCAGACTGTACATATTGAGATACTCTGAAGATAGATCTCATGCATATTCTCATGTGAAATATACTCTTAATATAATTATAGACAAAATTGGTATCATAAATTCTAACTTTTGTAAATAACTGAAATCCAAAAGCTAACTTGCTTTTATTCCTCACTCCCTTTCAAAGGGCATTGTTAAAGTTCAAATTAAACTTACTATCAAAGTGCATATATGTCACCATATACAACTATGAGATTCATTTTCTTGTGGGCATGCTCAATAAATCCATAATAGAGTCAATGAAAGACTGTTTCAACCTGGGCATTCAACCAGTGTGCAAAAGACAACGAACTGTACAAATACAAAAAGAAAGAAGTAATAATTATAAATAAATAAGCAATAATATTGAGAATATGAGATGAAGAGTCCTTGAAAGTGAGTCCATTGGTTGTGAAAGCATTTCAATGATGGGGCAAGGGAAGTTGAGTGAAGATGTTCCCTTTGGTTCAAGAGCCTGATGATTGAGGGGTGGTAACTTTTCTTGAACCTGGTGATGTGAGTCCTGAAGCCCCTGTACCTTCTTCCTGATGACAGCAGTAAGAAGAGTGCATGTCCTGGGTGGTGGGGATTCTGACGATGGGTGCTAATTATAAAATAATTGTCCACAAAGTCACTGAAGAGACTCCTCAGAATTCCTAAAATCATGTTTGCCAGCTACTTGTTGAGAAATAAAGTTCTAACAATTTCACAAGGCGAAGAAGGTGAAATCATGAACCTAAGGTTCAGTCAATACAGTCGTGATACAACTTGAGTTTGTAGGAAGTCACTGGGCTCAATGGGGATTAAGAATGCAGTTTGAGTGTTGGCCATTTAAACAAAATCATTTCAGTAAATACAGGGCTTGTAATACTTCGTACTGTGATAATTAGCAATAATTGCTTTTTAAATCAATAAGCTGGAAAATCTTATGCTACACAAATTTTATGATTTTATATTTTAACCACTTGTTAAATTATTTTTAAAATTACAATAACTTGGATTGTATTCTCTGGATTTTAGATTGAAGGTGTAACTTTACAGATATTTGCCAAATATTATGCAGATGTGATGGATAGAAAGAAGCTATTTCTGGTAGCTGGGGATGTTGTCTAAAAATGACATCCAGACATTCCAGGAATCAATAAATACTGTTTTGTTTTGAGTAACTGGCACAGTCTGAATTCTCTTCAACAAACAGCAATTGTTGCTGGGATAATTGTTGATTTTAAAATCAGAGGTAGACATTTGGTATAGTAACCCACACAAAATGCTGGAGAACCTTCACCAGGGTCCTTGGCCTGAAACAACTACTCTTTATTCCTTTCCATAGATGCTGAGTTCCTCTGGGGGGGGGAGGGTGTGTGTGTGTGTGTGTGTGTGTGTGTATGTGTCAGTGTTACTCTGGATTTCCAGCATCTGCAAGATCTCTTGCATTTAGACATTTGGGATTAAGAGCATGGGAAAAAGTATGGAGTTCAGCCATAGATTAATCAGTAGATTTAACTTACTAAAGGGCTTACTCCCACTACTTTGAGAATTACTGCAAAATAATCAGTGAGCAATTGCACAAGTATAATTCATTCAATGATGTTCATTCATTTTGAAGTTTGAAAGGGAAGCCCCTGACTTTCGGAGATAAGGTATACTTGTAATCTTTCAGATTCACAAATTCCATATATTATTTCTCAGAAATTAACAATATAACATTTTTGAGATACGGAAAATCATTCACCCCACCGAGCCTACAATGACTGTAAAATCAATCCGCCTAGTCTCATTTCTTTGGCTTTACAAACTATTTCTTTTCCGGTACAGTACTTACTGAAATCCCTTTCGAACGATGCAATTGAATCTGCCTTCACTTTTACCCAGGTGGTGTATTCGGATACCCGCCATTCACTATATAAAAGTCTTTTCATATTTTACTTTTGATCCATTTCACCATTCCACATCCCTGGCACTTGACCCTTCTCCCAGCGGGATCAGTTTGTTTCTATTTACTCCGTCTATCAACGTCATGATGTTAAATAATTCGACCACTCCTCTGCACCTATGGAGAACTCTAGTTTATCCTTATGACCAAAGTTGGGATGATCCGGTTGCAACTGATTATTATTACGCAAGCAAATGCAGTCTACAGCTCACGTAGCAAATTGACAAATATAAAGTGCATTTTACAGGTCGATGGAATTAGACCACAGTTCCAAATTTACGTGGTGCTTGTCCAACTACAATTGCGATGCTCAGTTTAATAAGACTCATTTTCCGCAGTGAATGTACGGTTGTCCTTTAGGCAGCACACGCTGTCTGCAACCGGCAACATGTGCCGCACATGTCCAGCAGTCACTGGGTTTGGCGCAGGTCTAGGCTGCGGCGGGACTTCCGTTAAGAGGAAACAATAGTTCAGCGTTGGGGAACGCAACTACGGAGCAGTGGTAGTTGCTGACAAAACTCCGGTACCTCAGCACAAAGATCCCGGCAGGGGCAACGACAGCACATCCACACCCGGAGCCTCTCTAAAGCACAAGCGCCCTGAATACCCTCTACTGCGCAGACTCCACACACACCAATCACCTGGGCAACGGTCCGTGCACCCCAGATTCCTCCGGTTCCCAGGTCAAATGCCCTCATTCCCGGGGCAACGATACTGAAACCCCAAAAGAAATGCGCTGAACGAATAGCCTACTTTACAACTTGTCTTCGTAGCAAGTCTCTTACATGAGAATCTCGTTGCATTTTCCATTACTGTACTTTATGATACAAAACAAAAATACAGTGCAGGTGCCAGAAATCCGAAATAAAACAAATTTACAGTTTCTGTCACTGCGAAGACCTGTGCTGGTGAATGGCCATCATCAAAAATTTTCTTTCTCCAACAGAAGTTGTCAAATCTATTCAGTATTCCTTTTGGTTTGCAAATTAGAGCATACTTTTTTTGCGATGAAGCTTCTGGATTGGAATTTGAACCCACAAGATTCCCACTCCTGTTACAGACTGACCAAAAGTTGAAAATTATTGTTTCTATAATGTCACTAGCTGAGAATGTTCAAACCGTACATTTCTTTCAGTACCAATCCTGATGTAAGTGGGTATTTAAATAAGGTCTACAAAAGGCACCCGTTAATGTAAAGAAATGTTAATAGTCAAAATGGAGACATATAGATCTTGGTGATAAAATCTGAAATGGAAAAAAAAGCTGCTGGAGAAACTCAGCCATGGGAGTTGAATCTATGGAGAAAAATCGACAGTCAATGTTTCCGATCATGGCCCTTCTTCAGGATTTATAACAAGGGATAAGGCCATAAAATATAGGAGCAGAATTATGCCATTTGGCCCATCAAGTCTGCTCTGACATTTCATCATGGCTGACCCATTTCCCTCTAATAGTCATAGTCATACTTTATTGATCCCGGGGGAAATTGGTTTTCGTTACAGTTACACCATAAATAATAAATAGTAATAAAACCATAAATAGTTAAATAGTAATATGTAAATTATGCTGGGAAATAAGTCCAGGACCAGCCTATTGGCTCAGGGTGTCTGACCCTCGAAGGGAGGAGTTGTAAAATTTGATGGCCACAGGCAGGAATGACCTCCTATGACGCTCTGTGTTACATCTCGGTGGAATGAGTCCCAGTCTCCTGCGTTCTTTCCGTACCATTCATGACCCAACAAATCCACCTTTCAGTTTCCCAAGAACCTTCACTTTAGTTACGGTAAGATTCTTGTACAGTTTCTCTCCATGTGTCCAAGTCCTTTTGCAGACTCCCTGCTTCTCAACTCTACCTACCGCTCACCTATCTGTATATCGTCCTGAAACTTGACCTCAAAGCCACCAATTCCGTCATTCAAATCACTGACATATAATGTTAAAAATAAGCGATCCCAACACAGACCCACAGTCACTGGCAGCCAACCTGAAAATGCTCCCTTAATTCTTACTCTTTGCTTCCTGCTAATCAGTAAATACTCTATCAATGCGAGAATTTTTCTTATAATACCATGGGCTTTTTAAGCAACCTCATGTGAAAGGCCGTTGAAAATCGTAAACATCCACCGATTCTCCTTTGTCTATCCTGCTTGTTATATCTTCAAAGAATTCCAACAGGTAGCTATTACAAAGATATTATTCTGTGGATAAAATAAAGTATAATTTTATAACGGTGTCGGTGACAATCTTGCTAAATTGAGCGAAATGTGCACCGCTGAAGTTTATGTTACAGATCCTGATGAACCCAGTCAGCCACTGTATTCAAATTTTGAGGGGGAAGGTCAGAGAGAGCTATCGTTTCCTCGCCGGAATGTAGCGAGGTCGGACACTTCCGGCGGCGCTGTGGATGCACAAGGCGAGATTGGAAAATCATTTGCACCGTACACCATTAAACAAGCATGACGAAGAAACGGAAGCGTAGTGGTTCTTTAACTGATGCAGACGCGAGTAAAGTCAAGTCTGTGGCTGTGGAGTTCACTGGGACTCTGTTTAAAAACCAGTTGAAACGTCCAGAAGGAGTGGAGAAAGGTGAAGCCAATGACAAGTTGGAGATTTCATTCTCTTCCCATTGTGTAGTTTGGTGCTTAACGACTTTCTTTTCGTCGGCCTTGAAATTTGGATGAATTGCTTAGTACACATTTTAGAATAAAAACTTTCTTCTAACATTAAGTCTGGTGCAGATGGAGTACAGGTTTGAACGGACCATCTCTTATGACATAACGAGGAGTCCAGCAGACCGCTGGCAATGAGAGTAGAGATTGGTAAAACGTGGCAAACTATTTGTTACAGGGAAACATTTTTCTTTCTCTCTCAACTCCTCCTGCCCCCAGACATTTTCTTGTCTTCAGATATTGAATCTTTCCTTTCTATATGTCCATGAGTGAGAATATCTAGATTTCAGCAGGAATGCGGACGGGTCTATTCTTGACAGTGCTGATCAGGGTTAATGTGTATTGTGTAGCCAACGTATAGAAGTTTGCTCAAATGGATGAGCGTGGACTGGCTTTCCAAAGAACTGTTTGTATAGAAACGTTTGTACAGAACAATTATTTTCACTTGTGTTGCATCCTCAGACAATGCTGTATATAAAACATCACACTGCAAGTTATACTTTATTTAGGTTTGCACTTATCTCCTATTCTGTTGGATTAAAATCTTGATCTACCAAATCTTAGTATAATAGTTGGTAGACTATTTTATCAGAATGTGTAACCTGCCATATTGTTATCACAAATACTTTCTTTTTGGGTTTCTGGTGGTATCTTAAAGATCTTCACGAGTCTTTCATTGAGATTTTGTGCTTCTCTGATAAGAATTTTGACAGTTTGGGGCAATTTCCACAATTCAAAGTGAAAAAAAATCTGTTTGCCAATAATTGTAATCCCATATCACAAACAGTTATTTAGGGAGACTAATGTAAAACTTGGAATTTTCCAAATTTAGAAGTACCTAGATCCATAACACAAAATACTCTGCAGATGCTGGGGTCAAAGCAACATGCACAACAAGCTGGAGGAACTCAGCAGGTCAGGCAGCATCCGTGGAAAAGATCGGTCATGACGAAGGGTTCCGGCCCGAAACGTCGACCGATCTTTTCCACGGATGCTGCCCGACCTGCTGAGTTCCTCCAGCATGTTGTGAGTGTTAACTAGATCCATATTTGAATCAGTGACTTGAAATAGTGGGAAGTAATGAAAAAAGCCTTTATTATAGTAATGTAATAAACTTACTGGGCAAAGGAACTGAGAGATAACAGGTTAATGTGTCATTCATCCTGAGAGTGGGGTGCACAGTGAAGCAATTAGTCGGGCTACCTCAGAGCTCTAGGGACAGATTCAACCTTGATCACTGGTGCTGTTGGAGTCTGCACTTTATCAATGGGTTTTCCTGGGTTACTTGGTTTACCCCCACCCCCATCACAAAGATACGAGCCAGTAAGTTAATTGTAAATTATTGTTAGTGTGTAAGTTGGTGGGAGAATCTGAGGGAAGTCAAATTAGTGGAAGAATCACGTCGCTCTGAGCTGGCACAGACAAGATATGCCAGAATAGGTGCCTTCTGTGTGGTAAGGGAAGGTGGTGATTTGTCCTATGATAAAGGGGTTATCAGGAAAAATTAAAAGTGAATTTACAGAACTGACAACATTAAAGTTTTGAAGTTCAAACGTAAACACATTTTGGTGGGGAGGGAAGCAACACACACAGAATGCTGGAGGAACTCAGCAGGCCAGGCAGCATCTATGGAAAAGAGTATTGTCAACGTTTTGGGCCGAAACCCTTCAGCAGGACTAGAGAAAAAAAGCTGAGGAGTAGATTTAAAAGGTGGGGGCGCGAGGGAGGAGAGAAACACAAGGTGATAGGTGAAATCTGAAGGGGGAGGGATGAAGTAGAGAGCTTGGAAGTTGATTGGTGAAAGAGACAGAAGACCATGGAAGAAAGAAAAGGGGGGAGGAGCACCAGAGGGAGCCGATGGGTGTGCAAGGAGGTAAGGTGAGAGAGGGAAAAAGAGATGGGAAATGGTGAAGGACAGCGGGAAATGGAGATGACCAGAAGTTCGAGAAATCGATGTTCACGGCACCAGGTTGGAGGCTACCCAGACAAAGTATAAGGTATTCCTCCAACCTAAGTGTGACCTCATCCTGACATGGATAGACATCAGAATGGGAATGGGAAGTGGAATTAAAATGGGTGGCCACTGGGAGATCCCGCAGACGTCTTCAAGAAATATTGAAATGCTGTCTTTGAAAACGTGCCAAGTTTCTTATTATTGGTAATATTTGCTTTTGTTAGAAATAAAGTTGGGAGTGAGGAAATGCTTAACAAATCCTTGTGAAAAAATTTTCACTTTCTGAAAACTATAACGTGGTTGGGATTAAAAACAATTCGGGACTACTCTCCAGTCAGCAAGTATTTATCATTTGGTCTGTTCTAATCAAAACTAATTGAATATTGTCTGAAATTAAAACACAATAGTGTGAATATGCATTTGACCTGACAACAGCTAAATGAGTAAACAGAAAGCTTATATGTCATGTCCCTTTCTTGATCTCTCCATTTCCAGAGACAGATTATCTACCAAAATTTTTTACAAACCCTCTGACTCCCGAAGTTACCCCAACTACACCTTTTCCCACCCTGTCACTTGCAAAAATGCTATTTCGTTCTCCCAGTTCCACTCCAGGGGATGTCTGACCAACATAGTCCTCATCTATATCGCCTCCATGTCGGACACTCTGTCCGTTGGACCCAGGTATATCAGGAATAAGGTTCCCCTTGTTGTGACCTACCACCTTTTGAGCCTCCACATCCAACATATTCTCCACAGCAGTCCATCCAGGTGAGGCAGCACCTCTCATGTGAATCCATCAGCCTCGTGTATTGTATTTAGTGCTCCTGGTGTGGCCTCCTTACATCAGCGAGATGTGACGCAGATTTAGGGGATCGCATCGTCGAGCACTTGCGCTCTGTCAGCTGTAATGTCCGGGATCTCCTGGTGGCCAGCCATTGTAAACTATCATCCCATTCCCACATTGACATGTCTATACAGGACCTCTTCCGTTGCCGCATTGAGGCCAAGCACGGATTAGAGGAGCAACGCCTTACATTCTCTCTTGGTGGTCTTTACCACTTCCTTTCTTGTATCTTCACTTTCACAACCTGCCTGTCACTGTTACTTTTCTCTGTCTGGTCCCCGAGATCCCTCCCTTTTTTCCATGATCTACTGGACCCATATCAAATTCCTACTTCTTCAGCCCTTTACCTCTTCCACCTGTCACCTCCCAGCTTCTCACATCATTCCCTTTTTTCACCACTCTCCCTCCTTTGATTCATTCCCATCACCTAGATTCACCAGCTCGTGCTCCTCCTCATCTCCCCGGCCTTTTATTGTGGCTTCCTCCCTCTTTCTTTCTGGTCCTGATAGCCGAATGGTCTTGGCCTGAAATGTAATTGTTCATTTCCTTCCAAAAATACTGCCTGACCTGCTGAGTTCCTACAGTGTTTTCTCTGTGTTGCAGCCTATATCTGAAACGTGAATTTTGTTAGTATTTCTTAAGAAAAGATTCAATTCCACAAGTTTTTGTTTAAATTTCAGATACCTAGCAAATGAATGTTGTTTTTATGAGCTGCTGTAATAATTGTAGACATTTGAAATGTTAAAACTCCTTTTCTGTTTCTTTCAGGTTTGGTGACCTTTATTTCTATAGCCAAACAGTTACCCTGCTCTGGACTGTATGATGTTGTGGAAGGGTACATAAAAATTTCAGCTGAATGTGCAGAATTTTTTAAGCTGCTTGATGGAGAAAACTTGACAGAAAAGGAGGTGAATTTTACTGTTAAAACTTGAATTAAATAGTGCTTTGCTTACCAGTGCTAGAAATATTGAAACAAATAACATGAAGTATTACTTACATTCACTAAATGAAAGAAATCATCATTTGTAAGTAAGTCAAGCCTATGATGAAGCTGGATGTGAAATGCATCCTGGCCCTCTCTTC
This sequence comes from Mobula hypostoma, assembly GCF_963921235.1. NCBI lineage: Eukaryota > Metazoa > Chordata > Chondrichthyes > Myliobatiformes > Myliobatidae > Mobula > Mobula hypostoma. Next base: position 29,021,773 of record NC_086102.1, on the reverse strand, counting down.
AGCTCATCAGTACTCTGTCAAATGATTAGTCCAGCCGCAAGGGGGATTCAAATTTGTCTGTGGGCCAAGCAAGGTGCTTTGTACCCAGGGTCGCCCTGTTGGCTGTAACAGGGCTACCCAGTTGGATTGGTTGCTCAGTTTAGAGATTTGCACAATGATGTATGCTAACACTGATTAAGTCCCAATTAATGTTTTTGTGATAGAAGAGCTTGGGTGAACATGATGCTGATTTTTACAATCAACGTTCTGTTCAAAAATAAGTTTGATCAAAAAATAAATTATTGGCTTAAATTGATGTCTTGGAGATTATGCAATTCAGTAATATCTAGCATAGTATCTGTGCCAGATAACTCTTAACTATTGTTGTCTTCGAAAGGAAACTACCTTTGCTGCTGCTAGATAAAGATTTGGATTCTCCTATTTAAATACCACTGGGAGATGGGAAATACCATTTAGCAAAGTCTAACTACTTGTTGGCACCAGAGATTAGATTTTTATAAAGAACATTGGCATTAATATTTCCTAAGTCTGAAAAAGGTGACCTGTAAAGTTTAAATGTTTAATAGCTCCCAGCGAACATGAAAATGCTGAAGCTGAAACAAGTTTTATCTTCCAAATGGCTTCAGTATAAGATGGTTTTTAAAAACCAGTTGTAGTGAACTCAATCCTCCTTCAATGCCCATAGCCGTACAACCTGCACGATATGTATATCTCGCACTTCAACCAGGAAAGAAGTGATTGTATTACATTACTTTCTTCCGGCTTCCCATTGAAAACATGTAAAGATTTGCCAATTTTTTTTCTGTCAAAAGACAATTTTGTGATCTTAAACACTGTACTTCTCATGATTTTTACAATACTCATAAAAATGTACTTCATTCTGATTGCTGTAAGCAGTGCTGTGGTATAGACAAATAACTAAAAATGTGTTTCTTTAGTATCCCTGAATTGAAACATAATCAGTTTCTTTTATTGTCCTTCAGAGGATTTTAATTTTCCAAGCCTTGGAGGCCATTTTGCTGCGAACTGCCAGTGATCTTACCCATTTTAGTTCAGTGGGGATGAACATAGTGAAGAAAGTGCTGTATGGTTACATGAAGTTAATATACTCAGCACTCTTCTCAGCAAGTCACAGGTTAGTGTCATATTGTAAGTTTGACAATTGTTAGGGAGCTGGTTTGGGAACAAAAGCAATGAATATTCAATGTGACTCACTATGTTTATTAACTCAAATTTTAGGTAGAGCATTAATTCCTTTAAACTTTCCCCTTGTGATTCAGTATATTTGTGGATGATGGGATATTTTTGTGATCATTTTAAAAATGTTTATATAAACTTTCTTTGAATTCTAAAGCATTTCATAAGCAATCAGTCATTTTGTAGCCACTATCATTGTGTGAATATAACCACTAAATATTGTTATGATGCTTCTGTGCAATAGCTTGGGATGTTTTATGTTATTGTATTGTCTCTTGCTTGTTACCTGAACAACAATACCCACATTGCCTCCAAGTTGAGTTTTGTGATCAGGAAAGTCCAGGCTAGTTAGGGTGTAGTTTGGAGGAGCTCGCATATGTATAATGGCTTATGTGTAGTTGGTCGGCATCCGCCTGTCTTGAAGGACAATGAGTGATGATCATCATCATCACAAGCCTGGGTGGAATGTATGGAGATCCTGGGAGGTCGTCAGACATCCCCCTCTTGGCCTCACCAGAGTAGTCCAAAGGAAAGCTTATGAAGCAATACGCTTGGCACCAGCTTGGCTGCAGGAGCTGCTGGAACAATGTCCAGCCACCTCAGAGGCTCCACTCCGGATTTTCTGTCTGGGTTTACTCCCGTAGCGTTTGTCTCTCCCAAGGCTGCCCACAAGGCGGTGGAGCTATTTACCCATAGCTGGGGATCTGGTTCACGAGCACCAGGGCATGTCCACACACCGCTGGGCCAGCATGCTACGTGTGCAAGGGCCAGACCTCCTCCCCGTCCTCTGTAGTTTAGCCTGAGTCGGAAAGGAGTTCAGTTTCCATGTGTCGCCAACGAGGGGTCGCTACATGAGGCTTGCTGTTGGAGAGGCTATGTACTGGCAGGGAGGACTTACAGACTCAGCTTTCCTTTTGGCAGGACTGCTAGCCACTGGTGGAAGTTAAAAGTGAGAGCGGCAAGCACTACCCTGTATGCTATCACACTGGACACGTCACAACAACCATTTTGTAGTATTTGTGTATCATACATTAGTATCGCAGATATATTAGCTACAAACATTTTGTCAGAAATGTCAAGCCTGGAGGAAATGTCTTTTTATGATTAACAAGGTATCAGATATAGTAAACACGAGAAGATCTGCAGATACTGGAAATCCAAAGCAAAAAATGCTGGAGGAACTCAGTGGGTCAGACAGCATCGATGGAAGTGAATAAATCGTTGACGTGTCAGGCCGAGACCCTTCTTCAGGACTCAAGAAGTGTCTCGGCCCGAAATATCGATGGTTTACTCTTTTCCATGGATGATGTCCGACCTGAGTTCCTCCAGCATTTAATGTGTGTTGTATCAGATATAATGTTTCATAGCTGGATACTTATTACACTCTTTTCTCTCTCTTTTTGAACTGTTTATTAAAATATATATATACTATAGTTTATAGTTTTTTCATATTATGTATTGTAATGTACTGCTGCAAAAAAAAACAACAAATTTCAAAATATATGCAAGAACCTGGTTGTGATTCTCGGTGGTAACCCTTTAAGCTTTGATACAGAATTTTGTCAGTACATGGTGCTTAGATTCAAGCAAGTAGAAGCTGAGTTCAGAATTTGGATTGGGAGCTAGCATAACACAGTGTCCTGGTTAATCTAGTTACGTCTTCCTAAACTTGTTCATTTTCATTTTACATAGTAAACTATGTAAAATATCATTTTGGATCTCCCCTCCCCCTCCCACTTTCAAATATCCTACTAGCTCTTCTTTAAGTTAGTCCTGACGAAGGGTCTCGGCCCGAAATGTCGACTGTACCTCTTCCTAGAGATGCTGCCTGGCCTGCTGCGTTCACCAGCAACTTTTATGTGTGTTGCTTGAAATTACAGCATCTGCAGATTTCCTCGTGTTTGCGTTTTTAAAATGAAAATAATGACGTTTTTGGACTACGTTTCTTTTTTCTTTCTCTCCCATTCAAGAAAGCATAATTTTGGAATTCCCACACTTTGGAAAAACTCCAGGATGTACAGTTATGCATTTTTCTCAACTCCTAACATGTTTCTCTAAGGGCATTATACTTTGAGTCGTATAATATCTATGAAGTATAACAGTTAAACAGGCTAGGTAGTGACAATGGTAAATTTGAAAACAAATTTATTCGATGAAGTTGTCATGCTCAGGGAAAAGTGATTTACACTAGTTTAGATCTGGGATAACAATGTATTACAATGGTACATAATTCTGGCGGCACCATGACTAGCCAATTTTTTTTTCAGTTGAATTTATTTTAATTTAATTTTGTTTCAGATGTACCAAAGCATGCCTTCACTTATTGTCTGCAATGGTAAGCCAAGGTCCAGAAGCTGCACGAAATTTCTTCAGTCACTTTGATTTCAACAACAAATTCCTCCCAGACTTATTAAAAATCAGAGATATAACAGTAAGTGCTTTGGCTTGTGAAGGTTTAACCCACCCTTGTAAACTTTGATTTTGTTTCTACTGATGATTCCATTAATTATTTGGGAAGAATACTGCTGACTTATTCCAGAGGTCAGGCTTATGATTTAAGTGCCGTGTCAGGGAACAAGACATTCGTCACCCAATTTCCCACTATTGAGAACATCTACCATAAACGCTGCCTGGGCAGGGCGAAAAGCATTATCAGGGATGCACCTCACCCTAACCATGGACTTTTTACTCTCCTCCCATCCGGTAGGCGCTACAGGAGCCTCCGCTCCCGCACCAGCAGGCACAGGAAGAGCTTCTTCCCTGAGGCTGTGACACTGCTGAACCTCTCATCACAGTGTTAAGCAGTATTGCATCCGTATTGTACTGTCTCAGTACTTTTATATTTGTGTGCTGTAGCACTTTTTTTATTTGCAGTTATTTTGTAAATAACACTATTGTTTGCATTTGTGGTCAGATGCTAAATGCATTTCATTGGCTTTGTATCTGTACTCGGCACAATGACAGTAAAGTTTAATCTAACCTAATCTAATTAGATGCTCAGAATTTGGTGTGTTACCTGATAGAATGGTAGTGATGCAACATTTTCAACTTGATCCCTATTATATAAATAGTGTATTCAGCCACACTAATTTTGCTCCCAGACTAAATTATTAGGCTGATATATGCAGTAAAACTAATTCTTTCTGCAATGTAATAATTTAAAATATGTTCAGAATCTCAATTAAAGTACCTCTTTGGTTTCCTCAGTCCCCCACGGATGAATAAGTGGTTTAGATTGTTATGGTTCCTGCTTTCTTCTTTAGCCTGCAAGAAGTAGGAGTACTTTAGTTGGTTTTGAGGCATATGAGTAAACATTGTTTTTACGCCCAGTTGCAACTCAAGCACACAAGTAAACATCACAGCTAAGCAATGGTCCTTTTCCTGCATGTCTAATGACACTTCCTGAATGTGTACTTCCACAGAAATAAATGTCAGAATTGGATTCAGATCTAATGCTTAACTGTATTTGAATAGCATGCTATCATTCTCTGTACTTCAACATATAAATAATGATCAGTGGATGAGATACTGAAGGGTTTATAAAACCAAATTGTTCATTGATTGAATAAAAGCAAACCTTTATCAGGAGAATAATACTTTATCATTCTATATTCTCTCTGTTTAATATCACACACTCTTACATTATTAAATATATGATGTTTACAAATTCTGTGTCCACACAGAAAGGTTGCTCACTCAACCTTGGTATCTTAGCAAAATCCAAACAGGCCAGTATATACAGACACAAGAGTCACTGCAGATGCTAGAATCTGGAACAAAAGCAACTGGAAAAATAACAGTCAATGCATGTAACGTGTATGTCTATGATATTTTGGCCCGAGACCCTTCATCAGAACTCCAGACATGAGTTCAGTGCAGCAGGAGCAGGCAGACGCAGTGGGCCTAACCAGACAATCAGGTTTGTGAACCTTGCGTAGGAGGTAGAAATGAGTAGTGGGGATTAACGGAACTGTGAGGTTGGTAGCAGTGGGTGGAAGATCTTCAGGGTTGATGAGGTTGGTGATGGTGCCGGAGACGATGGCCTGATGGTCCTGAGTGAGGTCTTTTTCGAGGAGTAAGTAAGAGAAGGTGTCTGGGAGCTACTGACTGGGCTCAGCAAGGTAAGGGTCAGTCCGCCAGACTATGACAGCATCCCCTCCCCCTTTTCTGCAGGTTTAACGGTGAGGTTGGGATTGGTACAGAAAGAGTAGAAGGCAGTGCATTCAGGAGGAGTAAGAGTTGAATAGGAGTTCGTCAAGACAATTGATATCCTGATGAAGGGTCTCAACCCAAAATATCATCTATTTATTCCTTTCCATAGATGCTGTCTGACCTGCTGAGTTCCTCCAGCACTTTTTTATGTGTTACTCTGGATTTCCAGCATCTGCTGAATCTCCTGTGTTTATATCTATGATGTGACTATTTCATTCTTCCTTTTGTAGCTGTGGCACAACAGCCAAGCAAACTATACTCAATTAATGCAGCTCATGTTGATTGTCAGTGTTTCGTAGTTCGAATATTTAGTGCAATATTATTTTCCAGTCTTGTGAAGCAAGGGTACTATGTGTGCATGGTTTTATTGCTGAATAGCTTTGAAGCCTAGAAGAGTACAGCTCAGTACAGGCCCTTTAGCCCATGATGTTGCACCGACATTCTGACCTACTTCAAGATCAATCTAACCCTTAGTATAGCACCCCTCCCCCCAATTTTCTTTTATACATGTGCCTATTTAACAGTCACTTATATGTCCCTAATGTATCAGTCTCCATCACCACCCCTAGCAGCTTGTTCTGTGCAGCCCACCACTCTGTGCAAAAATACCTCCCTCTGACATCCCCCTGTACTTTCCTCAAATCACTTTAAAATTATGCACTCTTGTATTATCCATTTCTGTTCTGCAATAAAGGCACTGCCTGCCCACTCCAACAATGCCTCCTTTCATCTTATATCCTCTATTTAGTCACCTGTCATCCTCCATCCCTCAAAGGAGAAATGTCCTAGCTTGCACAGTCTGTCTAATCCAGGCAGCATCTTGGTAAATCTCCTCTGCACCTCTCTAAAGCTTCCACATCCTTCCTATAATAAGGTGACCAGAACTGAGTACACCAAGTGTGAGCAAAGCAGTTTTGTAGAGCTGTAATATTAACTTGCGACTCTTGAACTCGCATCCCCAACTAATAAAGGCCAACACACCACACATCTCAACTTGCTTGGCAACTTTGAGGGGTCTATGGACGTGGACCCCAAAATCCCTCTGTTCCTCCACACTGCTAAGAATGGCTTTAGATCACAGAACAAGTTCAACCTTCCAAAGTGCATCACTTCACACGTTTCTAGATTGAACTACAGCTGCCACTTCTCAGCCCAGTTCTGCATCTATCAGCTCCCATTATAACCTGTAACAGCGGTCCCCAACCACTGGGCCGCGGACTGGTACCAGGCCGCAAAGCATGAGCTACCGGGCCGTGAGGAAACGATATGATTTGTCGATATGAGTCAGCTGCAGCTTTCCTCATTCCCTGTCATGGCCACTGTTGAGCTTGAACGCACGCGAGGTCATTACCCGCGCGTCATCCATGTCAGCGCAGAAAGGAGATCAACTCCTTGAGCTTGCAAATGAGGATGGACTGAAAAGTATGTTTGACATAACATCTCTGCCGGCACCATCTTGTTGTAGCGAAACAAGCCCAGGGCTCCCTCTGATTCAGCGATATTGGTGTGTTGCAATGATTTTATATGTTCATACGGGGAAAATATGTGCTGTGTGTTTAATATCCAAACGTTACTTAAAATGTTATGATGCTATTGACTTATGAGTGACTTATATAACCGTATAACAATTACAGCACGGAAACAGGCCATCTCTGCCCTTCTAGTCTGTGCCGAACGCTACTCTCACCTACTCCCACCGACCTGCACTCAACCCATAACCCTCCATTCCTTCCTGTCCATATACCTATCCAATTTTTCTTTAAATGATAATATCGAACCTGCCTCTACCACTTCTACTGGAAGTTCATTCAACACTTACTTCAGGCTCCCCATCCTCCCCTGATAATTGACTTATCACTATGTTCATGCGAGGAAAATATGCACTGTGTGTTTAATATTAAATTCGTTAGATAAACCCTTTTAGAAACGAAATTGAGTATATTAGCCACTTATCACCTATATTCCGGTCGTGATTAACGCCCCCCACCCCCCCGAACAGAATCGCCAAAAACGATTTGTAGAAAAAAATTGGCACGTACACGCATGCGCACTGGTTCCCACGCAAGGCTTCATGGTCATTGTAGTCTTTCTTGGGGTAAACATAACGTATTTGACTACCACTCTTGTCCGTTGGCAACCCTACATCACCCCGGCCCCCCCCCCCCCCGGGTCAGCCGGTCCGCAAGAATATTGCCGATGATAAACCGGTCCGCGTTTCAAAAAAGGTTGGGGACTCCTGACCTATAAGATGCTTTCTTTCTTATTCATAAATAGAAATGCTTTAAGCTTTCAAATAAACGTGGTTAAATCACTAACAATTTTCAGTGTGAAGTGCCTCAACAATTCTGTAATTCATTTAAAGTAGTAATGCTATGTGATAATGACAAAGAGAGTAATCAAAAATATATTTGCTGTAGGGGAAGCCTGATGTTCGTATGGCTTATATCCAGTTTGCAATTTCGTTTCTGATTGCTGGCGACAACAACACAATTAGCCAAGTCCTGGAGTTAAAAGGTACTTTCAGTCTCATTAGTCAACCAGAATTTGAAATCTGAAGACTTTTGCTTTAAATATCTTCCTGTATTGATAACAGTGCCAAGTGCCAAAATAATGTTCTTGATGCATTATGTAAACAAGTTACCCTTTGTGAGAAACAATGATAAAAGCTATAGAGTTGCATTGTTTGAGAGATTGCCAAGATGAAAAAAGATGCCGTGAAAAATAATTAAGATAACCAGTGTGGTTTATAAGAAGAAAAGGCTGAAAAAGCTGCTTTGATTATTTTTAGATCCTTCTATTAAGGAAGGTGTTAGAGTAAAAGGCCAAGTAGTAAATCCTGATCAAAGTGCAAGTGATGAGGAGTATGGAATCGGGAGATTCAGAGGAATAATGAAGAATGTTGGGAACAGTAATAATGGAGGAATGAAGAGTCCGACAGTACTTAGTATTCATTTTAACTGAAGTGTTTTTCTTAAGATTTTATTGCAGATATATTCACTTCTGGACTAAAAGAAGATCATATTTCTGTCATAAATTTACTTCTATCAACTTTTAAAGCAAAGGTTTGTCAATCTACTTGTAAATAGTTTTCAGCTCAAGTATCCAACGGTTATCTAGAAGTCCGCTTTGGGAAAGCTTTCACACGATGTATTTTTAACAGAAATTTATTATTATAACTTGTTAGAAACCGCATGCATTTTGTTAAAGCAGCATGGATTATGTTTTTAGTTTACAGTGTACGCTTTATAAAAGTAAAATATGCAGTCAAAGTAAATAGGTAAATTTCAGATTCAGAAGCTGTGGCATTTGGTATGCATCGAGGATCATTGCTGGATCACTTGAATCTGTTTGAAAGTTGTGGAAGAGGAGTTCAAGTGTGATAGATTTACAAATAATATGATGTTGAATGGCAGTGTAGATGGTGAAGTGGATGCAAGGGGTCTTTAGGACATATGCACATACTAAGTGACAGTGAGAGCATGGGGATAATGTGGTAGAAAAATAGAAGAGAAAAATATTTTTCTAAATGATGAAATGTTGGACTTCTAAGGTACCTTTTGTGTCATTATTTATCAATCACAAGAAGTTCATACACACAGGTTCAGCAAGTACTTAGGAAAGCAATGAATGTGTTGTCTTATAATGCAGCAGGGTTTGAGAGCAAAGGAATTGTGTTTTTTCTACAATCAAACCAAGCCCTGGTGTGACCACATTGAAATATTGTGCACAAGTCTTACTTGGGAAGTCTAACTTGATATGTCTAACTTAGGAAGGATGTACTTACCATTGAGGGGCTTCAATAGATATTAACTCAGTTGTTTGCAGAGGTGGTGGGTTTTTTCTGCATAGAAAGTTTATATCGAATGTATGTACTGTATACTCCAGGGTTTTTGAAGAATGATAGGTTATCTCACAGAAACATACAAAACTCTGCAGGGCTTCACAAGGTAGATGCAAGCTTGATGATTCCCCTGGGCATGGGAAAGTTGTGTTGAAATATAAGATCAAATGTTATCTTATTGAGAACTGGAGCAGGCCTTAAGGATTAATTCCTGCATCATTCTCTTTTGTTATATAATTATATATTTGCTAAGTGTATTTTATAAATGGAGTTTAAACTAATTATGCACAGATACAGTACTTCATAAAAGTTTATCCATATTCTGTATTTTAACACAATTGTACATTTGCACCGAGAGCTGACCAGGGTTGCTTACCCTTCATGTTTCTATTCTCAGTGATTCAATTATGTTTCTTGGATACACATGAAGTAAAACCATAAAATCAGCACTCTTCACTGCCACGTTATGCCTGTTCTCCAAACCTTACACCCACACTGATACAGTCACTGTTCTATTGTGTTTTCAGATGCCCTGCTGCTACCTAGAAGAGTTCCTCTTCCCAAGAGTCACTTTGACACTCTGACAGTCACCTTAGGTTCAAATACTCCCGTCCTTTGTGTCACTTACTGAACATTCAATCAGTCTGTTTTTATAAGCTCATCTTATATACGTAGATACTCCACATTCAACATTTATTTCTGTTTTATAGGATTGCTTTTATATTTATTGTGTTTTTTTTATGCTGCATCAGAGCTAAAGTAACAATCATTTTGTTCTTCTTTACACTGGAGAATGACAGTAAATCAACTTGAGTCTTGAAATGTAGCTTTTATTTTCTGACCTCCTGCACCCCTCCTCACTTCATTACATCTCTCTGTTGGCTGCACAACTCCCTACTCATTCTCTGGTTGTGGCATGAATGATGTGATTGAGTACATGAGGAACAGGTTCACAGTTACCAGGCACATTGTAACAATAGGAATACATGCCATGCATTGAAAGTGCTAATTCTATTTTAATATCTTAACCTTTCATAATTTCTGGAATTTTTTTTCTTGAGGATTTAATTAATAAAATCCACTTTGTGTATTTTTCATTTGCCATCAAGGTTGTGCAAAATAAAGCCATAAGTAAAACACAGAAGGTTCGCTTATTCTCAGTAGGAGTTTTGAGTCAGATTGCTACATTATATCGCTGGAGTGGAACAGTTGATGTTCAGGTCGATACTGGGAAGGTAGGTACTTGAATGGATCAAAAATAGTAATTATCATAATTTAGGATCAAGTTTTTGTGCTATAGCACCAAATACACAAGCTGATACTGTTTTAAAAATAAGACTTGCATTTCATGGATGACGATATTCCGAACTGCATCTAAAATGTTTTCTGTAATGTTAAATGCTGTTTTATGGACACCACAATCTCCTAAATGTTTGCTTCTCCCCTCAGGCATGTTGACTTATTTTCTTGCATTCTCTCCTGCTCTATATGAAGCTCTTCTCTGTCTAAAATAATCCTTGTTGACCACTGCTGTGCTGAAGTCAATAAAGCTATTTTGATAGCAACACAAATGAAAGCAAATATCTGCCAGAGTATTGACAGAAGGCTGGACTATAGAGTGAATTTACCTGGCTTTGTAGAATTTATTTTTTGAAGTTACTGCAACCTATAAAAATGTAATTAGGTATTAACTAATAGGATCTATGTAATTAATTTTTGTTAATATACCTTTATCCTATTTTAATGGATTAAGAGCAAATTCCTTCCATATTTTTAGTATTTATTTTGAAATGTATGTTCAAATAATGGAATAAATATTTATTAGATATGAGGTAATATGGTTGTATCCTGGTATATGTCACAGCACCATTTCATTTACATTTTAAAGTACTGTGAAAATTTTAAAGCAATGTCTCTTCATCTTCACTAACAAGAAAGTTAGCCTGTATCAGTGAAGAAATAGGTATAACACTAAAGTTGGTGATCTTTCACCTGTTCTGATGAAAGATAGAAACATAGAAAACCTACAGTACAATACAGGCTCTTCAGCCCACAAGGCTGTACCGAACATGTGCTTACTTTAGAAATTATCTCGGGTTACCCATAGCCCTCTATTTTTCTAAGCTCCATGTACCTATCCAGGAGCCTCTTAAAAGACCCCATTGTATCCGCCTCCATCACCGTCGTCGGCAGCCATGCACTCACCACTCTCTGCATAAAAAAACTTAACATCCCCTCTGTACCTACTTCCAAGCACCTTAAAACTGTGTCCTCTCATATTAGCCATTTCAGCCCTGGGAAAAAGCTTCTGACTATCCACAAGATCAATGCCTCTCATGATTTTGTACACCTCTATCAGGTCACCTCTCATCCTACATTGCTCCAAGGAGAAAAGATTGTGAGCCTTTACTCTGTTATGCTCTCTAGTGAAGCTGCCCGAACTTCCGACTTTTTTAGATTTCCAACATCATACATTTATTTTTGTTAATACAATTTTAATACTGACTCATCATCTATTGAGGAATGCATGAAAAATGTCTTCATTCAAATGTAAGATAAAAATGTAGAACTTGTAACGAGTAGTTGATGTAGATAACCTTGTATATTAAGGGGAGATGGTGAAGTTGCTAAGGGAGAAAGGAATAGACTGTGCTGAGAGGGTGAGATGAAATGCTGTGGATGAAATGCTGCATAAGCACTAATGTAGGTCAGTTGGATAGAATACAGGTTATGCAATGCTATAAAAATGAACAATTCTACCTTATGTACTGCTTTACAGGAAGGTCAAGATTCAACGATAGCTGGAAAGGATCTGGTTCGAGAACTTGTGCACAATTTCTTGATTGATCTCTGCTGCTCACTTAAATATGGCATAAATTTTTATGATTCTAGTCTGGGTACAGCAAAAAGGTAAGAATATTCCTCGTAGCTTCACGTCAATTCACTGTGCACTTTATATTTTGAAATGGAAAGGATATTGGTAAAACGTGCTTACTGCCCTTCAGCTAACTAAATGAAACCCTAGTTCGCAATTTCATTACAGAGGTTTGTCGGTATGCTTCCTCCATGGTATCAAAGAGGAGTTTTCTTTCTAAGCTTTGTGGGTTCAAATATGGAATTCCCAGTGCTAGTTTTCAAATGGGATTTGGGATGGGATTTCATTTTTGGAAGTGAGAGCTGATCTCATTGGAACAGATAAGATCCTGAGAAGGAAGGCCTGAAAGTGCAAATGCCAAGGTATATGATATATAATGGTGGGAAAATCTCAAGTGAAGAGCATGGTTACAAGGTTAAGAACAGTTATCTAAAACTGAATTGCAGAGGACTTCTTCATACAGGAGAATATCTACCCCAGACAGTTCCAAGTAAATTTATTATCGAAGTACATATATTTGTCACCATATATAACCCTGAGATTCATTTTCAATAAAATTCGTAAAATAATAACCGTAACAGAATCCATGAAAGACCGCACCAACTTGGGCATTCAATCATTGTGTAAAAGACAAAGAACTGTGTAAATACAAAAGTAAGAAATAATAACAATAAATAATAATTAGCAATAGCTATCGAGAATATGAGATGAAGAGTCCTTGAAAGTGAGTCCATTGGTTGTGGGAAGATTTCAAAGATTGAGCAAGTGAAGTTGTCCCCTTTAGTTCAAGAGCCTAATGGTTGAGGGATAGTGACTGTTCCTGAACCTGGTGATGCGAGTCCTGAGGCTCCTGTACCACCTTTCTGATGGCAGCAGTGAGAGAGAGCGTATCCTGGATGGTGGGGATCCTGGTGATGGATGGTGATTTTCTGCAACGGTGTTTCGTGCTCAGTGGTGGGGAGGGCTTTAGGAGTGATGCACTGGGCCATATCCACTACTTTTCTCTTCAAAGGCATTGATGTTTCCAGACCAGGCTGTGATTCAGTCAATCAATATACTCCCCACTACACATCTATAGAAGTTTGTCAAAGTTTTTGATGTCATGCTGAATCTTTGACAAACTTCTATAGATGTGTATTGGACTCTAGATCACTGTATTTAAAGAAGTACAGTGGATTCTGGTTAACTGGCCATTTGTTAATCGGGACAGCCACTTAAAGAACAAAAACTAATCCAAGAAAACAGCCAGGATTCCCTTCATTTATTTGGGACCCTATGCCCCTGAATTGGGAACAGGAGACTATTGCTGAACGGTTTAACTAGTGTCAGTTGTGTGCATTTATGTGGCCGTTAGACAGACACTACATTGTGCTTAGAGTGAACAGTTTTTAATTGCATTAGTTGCGTGTGTTTGTGTTCAAAAAGCCGTGATATTTTGTTACTGGGGTAGTTGGTGAGAAATAAGCAGCAAGACAATTCAGAACTGTTTTGCTCACTGTGGTTTCAAGCATTCTGACTTAGAGATGCCAGAAATGGCTGGGAGTGAAAATGAAATGACTTCACTACTTCAGCAATAAAGAACCATGAAGAATTTGATGGTATTGACAAGGTATCATCTTGATTGTTGCAATGAAAGTGAAGATTTGGAGGGATGCACTCGTGGAAAGCTTTGTATGAAGGCAGTCCATTATCTGCACTAAGTGTCAGCGCTGATTTTGTTCATTTACAGTCAATAAAAAAAACACGCCAGCATACAGTGGATGAATTCCTCCGTCAGAGCTAATACACAGTTTTATTACTAATACTGTAGTAGTATTGTTAGTGTTCTAATTTGTTCTATATTTAATTTAAATACGTAATTTGTTATACAGTTAAGCAGTAATTTGACTTTTTTTAAATACCTTTTCCAAGAAACTTCACCTAATTGGGGCAATTGCTTAATTAAGCCAAAATGTGCTGGTCCTGTTGTTTCCCAGTTAACTGGAATTCGTTGTACATAATTTTTTTGAAAGACCAGGAATTCATAGCTATGTAAAATGGTACGGAAAGAAGAGGAGCCCTGGTTCAGATCAACCATGACCATATTGAGTGGAGAGGCAACTAGTGCCTACTCCTGCTCTTAATTTTTGTATAGGTATATGCATTAGCTCCACAGAGATCTAGTCTAATGCTGATCAAATGGGTGGGAAACAAAGTTTCGAGCTCTAATCAGCCATTAAGCAAGATTGTTATTGTATTGCATTTTGTTGAGTCAATCAAGATGTATGCAGGAATAAATAGGATAAAGAGTTTATCAGGTAGCAGAGGCACTCAGCTCAAAGCCTCTCTGAACATGGGCAATTTAATCACCTTTTGCTTTGATTCGCTGTGGGTTGGAAGGTTAGTGTAGGTACACAGCCAATTCAAACTAGATTTGGGGGTCAGAATTAATCACTGCAAATTCCAGGCCCTGTTATTTAGTAGCTGGTTCCACAGATATTTTGTTCCCATCACTGTCAGATCCAATTGAAGGTGCTTGGAATATGTTTTGGAGGAGCTGGGTGGAGTGTATAAATAGGTTATAGAGAAAGGTGGCATTCTGGTACCATCATCCCCTTTCAATCACCTGCTCTCCATATGTGTGAGGTAGCTGGCTATTGATGTTCACAGGTATGGCTCATTCTACACAATTTTGCAAAACTTGTTACCTGTGTTATTTGCAGGTTGTCTGGAGCTTAAAAAGGCATTGGGTTTGCAGGGCCTCAATGCATTGATCTCTATAAAATGTGGGACAATGTACCCAACATGGCCCTCATTTTGATGTATACCTTTAATTACAATGGGTAGGGAAACACTAGTGTCACTCTGTCTCCAGTTTTGCCAAAGAAGTGTCTGACAATGTGTCATAGAATACTCTTTTAATTTTGACCTCGGCTCATCACGTGCTCTGCATAGAACAGATATCATAAAAAGACTTAATTACAAAATAGTCGGTAGTCTGCGCAAAATATCATGATTGGAATTAAGTAATTAGAGTAAAGTTACTTGTGATAAAAATGGTGGCTTGAATGATTCATTTTATATAAATTTTAAAAAATAAATAAATGAATAAAATAATTTTTGGAAAGAAATTATTTCAATAAACCGAAGTGTTTTCTAAATTGTATCCAAATCCTCAAGGTATGTCTGACTACCACATTTTCAGTTATCTTACTTAAGGATAAAGGAAGTGAAGATCCCAAAAGAGAGATAATAGAAAATTTATTAACTGAGTTAGCTTCTAAAGAAACCCACCCAGGACAGTCCTCATGATTAATATAGTATAACCAAAATGTGAGATTCCATACATTAGCTGCCCAGTAATAAAACCTAAAATTTGGTAAAGCTAAATCTCCATTCTTTTTAACTTTCTGGAGATGGACTTTATTCAATCGAGGACGTTTATTTTTCCATATGTAGGAGGATAAAATAGAGTCCAGAGAGTCAAAAAGGATTTAGGAATAAAAACGGGTAAAGCCTGAAAGAGGTATATAAATTTAGGTAAAACATTCATTTTAATAGAATTAATTCGACCAATCAATGATAACAAAAGGGACAACCTATTTGATAATGTTCTTTTTATATAATTTAATAAAGTAAGAAAATTTTCTTTAAATAAGTATTTATAATTCTTAGTAATTGTTACACCCAAATAAGTGAATTGGTGAATTTAGAAAACACATTGGTTTATTGAGATTCTCCTTTTCTAGTCCCATTTTTTTAAATTACTTTTTTAAGCCTTCTATGACTGATGTAGTTTTTAAACAATGGGAAAGATTGGGCATTACATGTTTCCAGGATCTGTTTGTTGGAGGAAGTCTTTCTTCATTCAAACAATTGTCAGCTAAATATAGTTTACCAAAAATCCATTTTTTCCGGTACTTACAGATTAGAGATTTTCTGCAATCTCAATTATATACATTTCCTAATAGTCCTGACAAGAATGTATTAGATGAAATTCTTAATATGGAATCATTTTATAATGGTTCAATATCCAATATTTATGATATGTTGTTGGGAATGAGAAATGAAATCAAAAATCTTTGGGAACAAGATTTACAGACTTCAATTTCTGAAGAAACTTGGAATGAAATTTTTAAATTGCTTAATACTTCATCATTATGTGCTCATCATTCCTTCCTACAATTTAAAATGATTCATAGGGCTTATATGACCAAGGATAAGTTATCTCGTTTTTATATGGATATATCTCCGTACTGTGATAGGTGTAACAATGGAGAAGCTTCATTTATTCATATGTTTTGGACATGCCCAAGTCTTGGAAAATATTGAAAGGAAGCATTCCAAACTTTTTCTGTACTCTGTAAAGTAAATTTTAAGCCTAATCCTTTGACTGCCCTATCTGGTATTATTTGAAGGAAAGATATCATTTTGAAGACATCTGATCTGCACATTCTGGCTTTTATCTCTCTTATGGCTAGGAGGGCGCTTTTGTTTAAATGGAAGGATGATATTCCACCTAACCATGCTCAGTGGTTACAGGATGTTATGGCATGCCTAAATTTAGAAAAGATTTGTTGTTCAATTTCTGAATCTAACCAAGGTTTTCAAAATTTATGGGGAGTGTTTTAAAATTATTTTCATAATCTTTGACTTCTCGTTAAAGTATAGAAGTGGGTTAATAGCATATTTTATTATCTGATAAGGTTTTTTTCTTTTTTTCCCCAAACAGTTTCGACTTTGGTAGTGGGTGTAGATCTTTTTTTTAATAAAACTGTTTATATTCTAATATATGAATTAATCTAATCTATATGAATGTAGGGTAAGGAGTTCGTTAGTGTGATTCAATATACTGTATCTGGTATTATTATATTTCTTTTGTTTTATGATTGTATTCTTTTGGACTCTTCTAATTAGAAATCAGTAAAAATATTGAAAAAGAAAGAAGAAAATGTTTTCACGTCTGGGTTATTGGAGAAATCTATATTGCAATGTCCGTTATTAGCATCGAATTACTTTTACTTTGCTGTAATTTGCACATTACCTTTGAATTTAGTGATGTTAATTAATGCACCATCTACAGATCTAAAAATATGTATTGTTCAAATATGAATTGTGATTGTGTCTGCAGGGGAGGGAATGTGGTGCTGCTGAGGTTCCTGCTTGGCTTAAAAACAGCGACAGAAGATGAGCTAGTGGCTGACCTCATCGTGAACATCCTTAAAGTGTGTCCTGATTTATTGAACAGATTCTTCAAAGAAACACAGTATTCCTTTGTCCCCAGACTTAAGACAGTTTGGCTAGACAATATGAAATTGCTTCGAAAGGTAGGAGGCAAATAATTTGCACAGAGCTTTCAAATTTGATTCATTTCTGAATATGTACTTTCTGAGATCACAACTCAGAGACAAAGGAAGCACAAATGGAAAAATAGTGGAATATTACAGTTTAATTAACAAAATTCTGTAATGAGAACGCATTTAAAATTGGATAGTTAACATGCATATTTTAAATAGAAACAATGGGATTCTCTGTGTTTGATGCAGTACCAATTTAAATTGAATCCAAAATGAAGAATGCTGGACAGACTGTGGAGCATCTCTGAGAAAGGAAAACATGTTTTGGTTCTGTACTCTTTTGATATATAAAACAAACCAACTCCCGCGAAAGAATGCTTTACAGAATGCAATGGCTCTGAAATTTTAATCAGCAATGAAAGAAAGGATGGTATTTTTCACTGTTTTTGAAGAAAGATCTCCGTAAAAGTCAGATCTGTTGTCCCTTTCCCTTTGTAATTTGCTATCAGACATTTCCAGTTCAACAGTGATACAGAGAAACAAGGTTGAAGTCAAGTTGGACAAGTATCCAATTGTGTCAGAGTTCTTATAGATGTCAAACAGGGAAACAGACAAGAGCAGAACTTTTAATTGACACTTTAAACATTTTAGAGGACAAAATAAACTTTGGAGCATATGATTAAGGCAGCAGGGTTTAATTCTCCTTTTAAAAATAATTGTTTTAATTGTTATTGAGTTGCAATAAGTAATTACATGCACGTAGATTATATTTTAGATGAGCAGTAATGAAGGTTTGGTTCCTTAAGGTCGTTGTAGTTGGAGGAGGTAGTGGGGAAGGCTTCCACTACCTATTAATGCTCCCAATGGTGTGCGTCTCAAATAGCCTCTAACAACCAAGTCCAGCTCCTGGCCTTCATGTGTGGCTTAGCTACGAAGCCCAACAGAACTGTTTCTACTGATCGGAGAAGGGACTAAGGCGGGTTACTGGTGCCTTAAAACCAGTCACTTCCGGCAAGTGGGGTTCGTCTGCCACGGTTAGCAGCTCATCTAGGAGATGGAAAACTCTGATCTTAAACCTCAGCTGCCTTATGGCTATATCCACTCATGAGGAAGGCTTCAGAAGTAAACCCTGAGGGAAAATCCGGAACTGGAGTCCCTAAGGCTGGCCTATGCTGAGTTCAATGCTGACTGGCAACTCCTGCTACACTGGCAACAAACTATATCAATCTCTGCTGTTCTTTTGGAATCAGCAGCTGTATGGAGGCAGAACCTGCTTGCTCTCATGGAGAGCAACAGCCTACTCTCCTTGTCGTACTGCCCTGGCTTGTGTAAGAACGAAGAGAAGCTGGTGTGTGCTTGGCTAGCAAAAATTGCCTCACAGCAAAGCTACCAACCCTGCCTGTTACTTTAAATGACCGAATCCAGACCTTGCGTACACCTTTGCAAGGAAAACGCCTCCTCACCATAGTCATCGTTTACGCCCCAACTCTGACTAATCCCAGTGAAGTCAAGGAGGCATTCTACAGTGAGCTGAAAACCACCATCAGTAGCGTGGCAACTTCTGATAAGCTGCTGTTACTGGGAGACTTTAATGCTCGCGTTGGCAAAGAGTCTACTGTGTGACCTGGTGTGATTTGATGCCAAGGGGTTGGCAACAGTAACGGTCTACTGCTCCTCTCGATGTGCTCAGAATTCAAACTCTGCATTACTAACACACTGTTCGGATTGCTAGACAAGCTCAAATGCACATGGATACATCCACGATCTAAAAGCTGGCATCTCATTGACTATGTCATCACCCAACAACGAGACATCTCTGACATTCGTATCACCAGAGTTGGAGCTGAGTGCTCAACTGATATCAAATGATTTGGTTGGATCTATGTCTATCGATCAAACCTCCACACAAACACGAGGAAATCTGTGGATGCTGGAATTTCAAGCAACACACGTAAAAATTGCCGGTGAACGCAGCAGGCCAGGCAGCATCTATAGGAAGAGGTACAGTCAACGTTTCAGGCCAAGACCCTTCGTCAGGACTAACTGAAAGAAGAGACAGTGAGAGATTTGAAAGTGGGAGGGGGAGGAGAGATCGGAAATGATAGGAGAAGACAGGAGGGGGAGGGATGGAGCCAAGAGCTGGACAGTTGATTGGCAAAAGGGATATGAGAGGATCATGGGACGGGAGGCCTAGGGAGAAAGAAAGGGAGGGTAAGCCCAGAGGATGGTCAAGGAGTATAGTGAGAGGGACAGAGGGAGAAAAAGAGAGAGAGAAAAAAATATATATATATAAAAATAATTTAAAAATAAATAAATAAATAATGGATAGGGTACGAAGGGGAGGTGGGGCATTAACGGAAGTTAGAGAAGTCAATGTTCATGCCATCAGGTTGGAGGCTACCCAGACGGAATATAAGGTGTTGTTCCTCCAACCTGAGTGTGGCTTCATCTTGACAGTAGAAGAGGCTGTGGATAGACATATCAGAATGGGAATGGGACATGGAATTAAAATGTGTGGCCACCAGGCGATCCTGCTTTCTCTGGCAGACAAACCTCCATGCAGACTGAACCACCCAAAAAGCTGAACACCACCGAACTGAAACATCACGAGTGTGCTGATGCCCTGAAATCCTCTATGGAAACTGCTCTAAGCAGGCTAGTTGAGAATCCACCAGACGACATTACTGAGCACTGAAATGCCTTCAAAGAAACGGTCTACAGCACTGCCCAGGACACCTTGGGGAAAGTCAAGTGCAAGCATCAGGCCTGGTTTGATGAGAGCAACCAATCTGTGCAAGACCTTCCAAGACTCAATTTCCAAAAAACGTACCTTTTTGAGTGAAAAATCAACTTTGCACAGGCAGCTCAGAGTTGTGAAAGACCAGTGGTGGGCAAACAAGGCCAAGGAGTTACAAACCTTCACTGACTGTAATGACTCAAGAAGCTTCTAAGAAGCAATCGAGGTTGTGTATGGTCCATCAAAACAAGGCACCTCACAACTCCTGAGCAAGGACAGTACACCCATCTTCACTGAGAAGTAAGAGCTCATGAAAAAATGGCAAGAACACTTCCACGAGCTGCTGAACAGACCAGGAACCATCACCAATGAAGCACTGGGCAGAGTACACCCTCAACCCATACTGTTCGAGCTAGATGCTCCCCCTACTCTTCACGGGGTCATCAAAGCCATCAAACAGCTAAAACCCAACAAAGCACCAGGGCCTGACGGTATCGCAGCCAAGATCTACCAGTATGGTGGTCACACACTGACATCATGCCTGCACCAGCTGTCCACAAAGTTGTGCGGAGCTGCAGAACTACCACAAGACTTCAAAGACACATCAATAGTGACCATCTATAAGAACAAGAGAGACTGCAACAATTACTGTGGCATCTCTCTTCTGTCATTTGCTTTTTTTTTTAATTTTATTTTTATTTGGATAAGGAGTTCACAATTATCATGTACTTTTTTCACACATATAACCTTTTCCAAGAAAATGCCTCACAAAGATCATCCTTAGACGCTTGGTGTCCAACATCAGTGACAACATCCTTCCAGAAAGCCAGTGTGGTTTCCAAACAGGCCGTAGTACAGTAGACGTGACCTTTTCACTGAGGCAACTTCAAGAGAAATGTTTTGAGCAGCAGAGAGGTCTCTATGTCACACTTGTTGATCTAACCAAATCTTTTGACACTGTTGGTAGAGATGGCCTGTGGAAGCTCCTACCAAAATTTGTTTGCCCCCCACGCCTAACCAACATCATCCGTCAGTTCCACGAAGGCATGGAAGGCTGCATCAACATGTGTGGTGAGTTGGCAGACCCATTTTCTATCAGCAACAGTGTAAAACAGGGTTGTGTTCTGGCTCCTACTCTGTTTGGATTATTCTTCGCTGCTGTTCTTCAGGATGCCACATCAGATGAAGTTAGGGGTCTTCCTACAAACGAGGGCTGATGGCGGGCTCCTCAACCTAGCAAGATTGAGAGCAAAAGCAAAAGTCAGGGACATTGTGGCACATGAGCTACAGTTAGCTGATGACTGTGCACTGGTTGCCCACTCTCTCAAAGACTACAGGAGATCACCAGTTGCTTTGCCAGTGCAGCCAAAAGCTTCAGACTAACAATCAGCCTGAAAAAGATGGAAGTTTTGTACCAACCGGCTCCTGGCTCAAGCTACAAAGAACCAACTGTCCTCATTGATGACACTCGTCTGAACGCTGTCAACAAGTTTTGCTACCTGGGCAGCATAGTAACATCCTCAGCTTCTCTGGATGTACAGATTGAGTCAAGAATCAGAAAAGCCTGCTTTGCCTTTGGTCAGCTGAAAGATCGAGTTTGGTCAGAGAACATCACGTTGGCCACCAAGTGCAAGGTATACAGGGTCATTGTCATATCAACCTTGTTATACGGATGTGAGACATGGTGCCCATATCAGAGACGCTTAAACCAGCTTGACCAACTGCAGCAGCGTCACCTACGTTCTCTGATGAAGATCACCTGGCGAGACAAGGTCTCCAATACCGAGGTCCTCTCTCGAGCCGGAATGCCAGTAGTTTCAACGTTGGTGATGTCAGCCCAACTGCGCTGGGCAGAATATGTTGTCAGAATGCCTGATGGAAGACTGCCCAAGGACATCTTGTATGACCAACTGTCCAGTGATACCGGAAATCATGGAGGCCAGCAACTACGGCAATATTGACAGTATTCTTGCAGACTGGCTGACCAGTTGGGGCGGGGGGGGCGGTGTGGGTGTTGTTAATCACAACCGGAATATAGGTGATAAGTCAACTAAGTCACTTATAAGTGGCAAATACACTCAATTTCGTTTCTAAAAGGGTTTATCTAATGAATTTAATATGAAACACACAGTGCATATTTTCCCCGTATGAACATATAAAATCATTGCAACACACCAATATCGCTGAATCAGTGGGAGCCCTGGGCTTGTTTCCCTGCAACAAGATGGTCCCATCGAGGGGTGATGGGAGACAGCGATACTCGAAGGGGGTTCCTCGTGTCCAGTCTATTCCGCAATTTAGTTTTCGTTGCATTCATTGCAGAAAACCCCGCTTCGCAGAGATACGATGTTGGAAATGGAAGCAACGTTGTCAGTGCTTTCATGGCTATCTCAGGATATTCAGCCTTGACTTTGATCCAGAATGCTGGCAGAGATGTTATGTCAAACATACTTTTCAGCCCACCGTCATTTGCAAGCTCGAGGAGTTGATCTTCTTCCCGCGCTGACAAGGATGACGTGCGGGTAATGACCACGTGTGCGTTCGAGTTCCAACAGTGAGCATGACAGGGAATGAGGAAAGGTGCAGCTGACTCATATCATTTCATATCGCCAAATCATATCATTTCCTCGCGACCTGGTAGCACATTGCTTTGCGGCCCGGTACCGGTCGGCAGCCTGGTGGTTGGGGACCACTGGACTACAGTACAAGGATGTTCTTCACAGGAGCCTCAAGAAAGCTGACATTGCCACATCAGCATGGGAGGATCTGGCTCAAGATCGCTCACAGTGGAGGGACGCCATCAGAAAATGTGTGGACACTGCTGAGAACAAGCTCAACGAGTCAACACTGGAAAGGCACAGGAAGCACCACAACAGAGCTCCTGCCCCTGCTGCCCCTCCAGGCCTCACTTGCCAAGTATGTGGCGAGCAGTAGCTGTCAAGGATTGGCCTGTACAGCCACTCCAGGACGCACATATCAAACTCTCCCAACTGACTGAAAGGAACCATCATCATCCTATGAGATGGATAGCCAGAGATCACATAGACAGCTAAGATGCAATATCCGTGGTTAATCCCAACCAACAGAGGGCTTCATCATGATGGCTTGAAAGGCCTTTTAAAATGTTACTTAATAGTCGTGCAACAAAATATTTTCCACATTTTTACAGCTAAATTGAAACTGGAAAAAGCTAGAAATACACAAGAAAAGTTATTACCTGTGGACAAGGATGGTTTTATTTTAGATTCCCTGTAAAAGCAATTTTAACTTTTTGGTTGTTTTGGTGCTGTTCCTCTCCATGCCTTGTAGTGCATCGGGCAGTAACCTTGTCGTTTCTTTAGCACTTGTCTTTTTTTTACAAGGCCAAGTTGCTAACTCGGCGCTGAACCTAAAGCAGATGGAAAGCATGCAACACTAAAATAAGTTACATTCATATTAACTTGAGCAATTTCGTTTGATTCCCTAATGGGCTGCAAAAGTTGTAAAGTTTCAAGCAGGACACAAGTACTGGTGGCAGCTTCAGAATTTCCACATTAAACTTCAAATATTCCAAATTCGCTGTCATTTTCATGGTGAAAGAATGCTGAACCTCAAATGTTCTTCTTTATTACTATAACACTGTCTCACCAGTTTTTCATGAGATTAAATAATGGTGAGAAAAAGAACGAGAAAAAGAAGACAAGACATTTAAAAGAATCACTGTCTTAACTTCTATGCAAGGTGTTGTTCACACATATTGGAAGTCTGTTTGATTATTATTACTAAGGCCCATAAAACGAAAATTACTATCAGCGTAAATAAGTAACCTCTGTAAATCCTAATAATAAACTTTCTCCGAGTCAGAATCACAGGAACTAACATTATATTTGTATTTTCAACTTTCATTCCAGATCTATGAAGCTCAGCCAGAAGTTTCCAAGGCTTTCCAGACAAAGGAATACATCCCAATTTCTCGCCTTCTGTCTATGGTGATGGTTACAACAGTACCTCCAGTGGCAACTAAAACCATGTTTATTCAAGGAATCAATGTAAGAGAAAGTATATCTAATGATTTATTTCTGTACTGTATGAAGGAGATTGGTTTTGTTAGCATACAGGTTACTGTCTCCTCTACAGCCAATTTACTTCTCATCAGTTCTAGTTATAATATTGTCTAAATTAGTAAGTGAGTAGTTACTTATTTTCCTGGCATGGTGTACACCTATTGACAAGTATGACCTTGTTATCTTCTGGTTGGTCCTGTAAAACAACAGCCAGAACCATTAAATATGCACTCCTATGAAGTGAATGAAATAGCAGATTTTTCTTTCCAGTCAGTTTGCTTTCCATTCTAGCACCCATTATCTTCAAACCGCTGACAGCTTTTTTAGATTTCCCAATATCTGGGAATGTCCATTTCTCGCTATTGGGAATTAGCACTGCACAATATCCTGAGAGTGAATCCATGGAATTTCAAAAGCACAGCAAAAGAGACTTTTACAGGTTTTAAGCAACACACACAAAATGCCAAAGGAACTCAGCAGGCCAGGCAGCATCTGGGGAAAAGAGTATAGTCGATGTTTCAGGCCGAAACCTTTCAACAAGACACTTTACATGTTCTGCTTTGTTTTTTTTCCTAATGTTTGCATTGAAGGAGTCATTTTATTGGGATTATAAGAAAATTGCTTTCATAACATGTTATATTCTGATGAAGGATCTTTGACCTGAAAGTTAATTATTTCTCTCTCTGATTGCTGATTTACAGAGTATTTCCAGTATTTTCTGTTCTTGTTTCAGATTTCAAAATGTGTTGTTTTTGATATTTTTTCTTAGCTAAGTGACTTTAAGTCTAAATTATCCGCTCATTGACAATTAACTAACTCTCCTTCCTTCCAGTGAATTTGCCCACTTGAGGTATAAAATAAGGATAGATTTATATAATTCCAAATTTATTTTGGCTTAAGCATTCAAGTTTAAGTTTTCAATTGAGTAGTAAATAGTGCAGTAATATTTCCTTTCAGAATATCTTTAGGAAAGTACTAAATTGAATTGTTTTTTTTGCTGTTAGTTTCAATTTTTATTTGCAGTATCATTTATCAGCCATTCTATTCAAATGCAAGCTATTTCTTTCTTTTAATCAATCTAAAAATATAAACATGATGTATTTCTTTGCTTTCAGTTTGCAAATAAAGTAGTTCAACAGACAACTTTATCTCTGCTAGCATTTGTTCTGAAGAGGGCTCTGAAGAATATTGAGCATTGTCTGAATGAGGAACTGTGGCAACACTCTGAAATTTACACTCCCAGTGCAATGGAGGACTTTGCACAGCAGTTCAGAGAAATCCTCTGCAAGGTATCAAAGATTGCAGGCACACCAGACAAATTTGCCTTTTGCCTGGATGATATTTTTGTTATAACTTATGGATATACAAGATTTTAAAAATTGCAGAGCATTTGATACAAGTGAATGGGTAAAACAATCTCGAAGGGTAAAGGGTAGACGTTGGAATTGCAGTGTGAGCTTTCCAGGTGGTAATCCAAACTTATATCAAACAAGTGGGTTTTAGGAAGGAACACAATGATGGAGATATATGAAGAAGGGAATGAAGTGTCTGAAGCTCCTTCAGCAGTGTTAGAATGACAGAAAAACAACTGCATTGAAGGCCACAGTCATACTGGAAACATTGGGTGGGTACTTGAGAATGAAGGAAATTGTAGACATCTGATATTCACAAATGGATGAGAGGGTGAACATTTTAAATTAATTGCAGTAAGAATGATGTACCCTCATGCTACAGATGAGGAAATAATGGATATGCAGATAAGCAGAAGGCAAACTGGAAGCACAAGTTTTTGTTTTAGTGAAGCTGGAAGTTTCAGGTGAAAAGGTTGGGGTAAGTTGAAGATTTGACTAAGCTGGAAACTTTAGGTGAGCAGAGATGGTAGACCACTCAACAGGCATCAGAGAAATCAAGATTAAAGAGGAGAAATTTTGAATGAGGAAAAATCGCCAATCACATTGGTTGTGGTAGTGGAAAGCTAAATAAATTCCCAATTTATAGACCTGAATTTGAGTCTCAATGAGCTGAAGTCTCCCATTGGACTTCTTGAGATATAAATTCGGAGTTGTCTTGTACTGGCCAACAAATCTGTGAATCCATAATCACTACCTTGTTATTCCTGTTGTTTTGCACTATTTATTTTAGTAATTTGTAATGTTTATGTCTTTGCTCTGTATTACTAACACTAAATCTAATTCTGCCTCTGAGACCATTTCTCTAAGAAAATCTGCTTTTGGCTGGATAGTAGGGGGCTGGTGATTGTCATTTGAGGACTGGCATTGATCGATAACCACAGTCTTGAATAATCATTGCCTTAGTAATAGGAAATGAACTAAGTTGAAGGGGGAGTGTGTAAGTAAAATGCACAGTGTTTGATAACAGGAATAAAACTGACTAAATGAAGTGATTCATTAAGCTTGTTTGCTGTTTTAGAAGTGCAGATGGGTTCTGGTGAAACATGTTTTGCATTTACTTCTGTACTTGCCAGCAATGCTTTACAAGTCATATCAGCTTATAGTATTAAGGCTGTCTTTGGGAGTGCTAATTAAAACCGTCTAACCAAATATTCAGCATATAAGTTATGAAATACTAGATCAAATTCTGTAATTGTCAATCAGTAAAACAGTCATTTAATGTACAGTATAAAAAGTTTTATTGAAATTTCAATTTGTATTTCCAAAAATCAGCTGATAAATTTCTATGGAAACATCTATAAAGAACATTAACATTTTTTTAAATGTAGTTTCTCTTTTTAACACAGCATTTGCCGGACATGAATAGCATTGTAGCTACTTGGCAATCACTTTTAAAAAATGAAAATAAAGATGGAAAGCAAGGACAGGAAGATGACAACAACAAAAAAAATGAAACTGTAGTCATGGAGACTTCAGATGTTACAGAAGATCATGGTACTGTTCTCTTCTCAGGGTGGGATGGGAGAGGGTGTTTAGTCATAGTCATACTTTGTTGATCCCGGGGGAAATTGGTTTTCGTTACAGTTGCACCATAAATAATAAATAGTAATAAAACCATAAATAGTTAAATAGTAATATGGAAGTTATGCCAGGAAATAAGTCCAGGACCAGCCTATTGGCTCAGGGTGTCTGACCCTCCAAGGGAGGAGTTGTAAAGTTTGATGGCCACAGGCAGGAATGACTTCCTATGACGCTCTGTGTTGCATCTCGGTGGAATGAGTCTCTGGCTGAATGTACTCCTGTGCTCAACCAGTACATTATGTAGTGGATGGGAGACATTGTCCAAGATGACATGCGACTTGGACAGCATCCTCTTTTCAGACACCACCGTGAGAGAGTCCAGTTCCATCCCCACAACATCACTGGCCTTACGAATGAGTTTGTTGATCCTGTTGGTGTCTGCTACCCTCAGCCTGCTGCTCCAGCACACAACAGCAAATATGATAGCACTGGCCACCACAGACTCATAGAACATCCTCAGCATCGTCCGGCAGATGCTAAAGGACCTCAGTCTCCTCAGGAAATAGAGACGGCTCTAACCCTTCTTGTAGACAGCCTCAGTGTTCTTTGACCAGTCCAGTTTATTGTCAATTCGTATCCCCAGGTATTTGTAATCCTCCACCATGTCCACCCTGACCCCCTGGATGGAAACAGGGGTCACCTGTTTGGGTATCATGTGTGGGTTAAATAAAAGAATCAATAGAGCTGAATTTGTTATAAGCAAAAACTGCATGTGAATCACCACAAGGTACAAACACTATTATTCTAGTTTAATCTTTGCAAATGTAGCATCCTTCCTTTCTTTCATTTCCATTTGTTTGCATATTTATCCTCCATTAACTTTACTGGTTAACTTCCCTTTTAACAATATGAGAATTGTTAATGACAGCTGTCCTGAAAATGAACAGTTAAATAAATGCCGTGTCATTCCTTCAGACATTGAAATGCTGGAAGTTTTTGAGTTTGATCAAAAATCTCCTTTCTCCATTATTTCTGCCT
The DNA here is from genome assembly GCF_963921235.1 of Mobula hypostoma. NCBI lineage: Eukaryota > Metazoa > Chordata > Chondrichthyes > Myliobatiformes > Myliobatidae > Mobula > Mobula hypostoma. The sequence continues at coordinate 28,993,621 of NC_086102.1, read as the reverse complement.
TAAAACATTTTCCTGTGTCTCTTTATTTCTCTTCCTACAGCTGATTTGACACTGAGAATATTCCCTTTGCATTGGCTATTCCTGCCACAGCTGGTATAAGATGTTAGCTTTCTTTCTGGTCATACTACTTGAATCACATACAATACTGGGTCATATGGGTCAAAATGCTTTTAAGTTAAGGCTCTCTTTCACTGTCTCAAGGCAACCCAGGCTGAGAGTTGAATGTAGTCTTAACAATATTGTTGTGATTTTTAAATTTCTCTGTCAATCTTTAAAGCTCATTGATTACACTAGATCTCATAATTCAACAAACTCCCAATGCCCCTCACCACATCATTACATCTTTATGCTTCTAATAACTTTGTGGCAAAAATATTTTTAGTTGAAGAATAGAGGAAGTCTGTGTAATTGTGTGTATCATGAGCTGTCCTACATTGGCCCAATATAACAATAAAAGATGTGGCCTAACTAGGAAATACTTGTTCTTTTGTGTCTACTATTGTCCATTTGTGCTTCCCCAACTTGCCTATTACATTTGCATAGTCTGTTCCTACTTGAACACATATAGTACTTGGTGGCTTTCTCAGTTCATGCTGCTTGAATCATCTCTATTATGAGGTGCGATCATTGAAGGGACCAGAATGATTAAACTCAAGGCTTTCCTTCATTACTTCAAGCCAACTTGGGCTGGACATACAGTATGGCCTTAACTAGCATCATCGCATTTTAAAAAAATATTGAACATTGAGACATTAATGGTGCATGATTATTGTTTCTTTCCAACAAGGCATAACGTGGGTTTCTTCCATGTCTCCTCTGGTTTATTCCCACTATCCGAAGACATACCAAGTGGTAGATTAAATGGTCATTATAAATTGTCCCGTGATTAGGCTAGGATTAAATCAGGAGATACTGGACAACATGCTCAAAAGGCTTATTCTGCTCTGTATCTCAATCAATCAATCAATCAATCAATAAGGGTCGTGCTTACATAGAGATTTAAAAATACAATGATAGCAACAAAGAAATGGGAATATTAGAATTTTGACATATTTAAATCATGATTTTAAATGCTGGATATTTTAAATAGATCTTGTATTAATATCAACTTTTGAATATTTTTGGTATTAAACAGTTAAGTTGTGCATTTAATTTAGTTTAGTTTATCTTAGTAAAGCTAGGCTCATCTCCTGTTCACTTTTTTTTTTAGCTGGTGATGATGTTGGAACCACTATTGTAAAGGCAATGGTACTCCAGGTTATGTGTCTTTACCAGAAAGTGGTCCCTCATGTGGTTTCACAGTGTGCATTTGATTTCAGTAAATTACTTAAAGGTAAGCATTCTGTTACTTTCTGGAAATATGTAAATCATAAACAGCTGCCAGTTTGCAGAGAGTAAATTAGGTGGAGGTAAGCTAGATATATTGATTCACAATAGCTTTCATTTTCGTCATTCATGGACATTTGTTTGTTCTTGCATGGAAATAGCTGTAGATGGTCGTTGAATGTGAAGCTGAAGTATAGCAACTTTTATCAATCGTAGCACACAGCCATCACAAGCAAGGCCAGCATTTATGTCAGCATTTATCTCTGATTGCTCTTAAAGATGCTGGTGAGTTACTTCCTTGAAATGTGATCATCCTGTTGCAAAGGTAATTCTAATGAGTTGTTAATTACGGATTGCAGGCTGTGTCCCAGCACCCAAAGACACTCTTCCACTTTGGGGGAAACTTTCACACGCTTCTGGGGAAATAGCTGGTAGTGTAGTCCCCATACACTTGGTCTCCTTGTGCTTCCAGATTGTGGAATTTGAAAATATATGGCAAGTTGATGTAGTGGATTTTGTACATGGTATAAATTATAGCGTTGTTTGACATGTGTAATGAAGAATTTGAATATTTGATGTGGGTGTTTAAATTTTTAATTTGGTCAAGTATAGTATGTATGGCTAAATGAAAGAAGCATGGTAGTGTATTGGGTAGCACTGTAAGTACTCCTGTTTGAGTACTGTTGAGGGGGACAGCTTACCTGGGGGAAGCAACAGTGGCCGTGCCTCCAGCACAGAGTCCGCCCCTGGAGCTCAGAAGGGTAGGGAAAGGAAGAGGAGGGCAGTAGTAATAGGGGACTCGATAGTTAGGGGGTCAGATAGGCGATTCTGTGGACGCAGTCAGGAGACCCGGATGGTAGTTTGCCTCCCTGGTGCCAGGGTCTGGGATGTTTCTGATTGTGTCCAAGATATCCTGAAGTGGGAGGGAGAGGAGCCAGAGGTCATGGTACATGTAGGTACCAATGACAGGTAGGAAAAGAAAAGAGGTGCTGAAAGGAGAATATAGGGAGTTAGGAAGGGAGTTGAGAAGAAGAACCACAAAGGTAGTAATCTCGGGATTACTGCCTGTGCCACGCGACAATGAGAGTAGGAATGCAGTGAGATGGAGGATAAATGCGTGGCTGAGGGATTGGAGCAGAGGGCAGGGATTCGAGTTCTTGTATCATTGAGACCTCTTTTGGTGCAGGTGTGACCTGTATAAAAAGAACGGGTTGCACTTGAATCCTAGGGGGACCAGTATCCTGGTGGGGAGATTTACGAAGGCTTCTGAGGAGACTTTAAACTAGAATGGTTGGGAGGTGGGAATCAAATTGAAGAGACTAGGAGAAAGGAGGTTAGTTCACAAATAGAGAGAGCTAGAAGACAGTGTGTGAGGGAGGATAGGCAGGGGACAGAGATCGGGAGCACTCAGATGGAAGATGTAGGGGAGAAGGAAGAAAAAGATAACAAAGTTGTTTGCTCCATTAAGGATAAACAGAGAGTAAGAGGTGGAGAGTTTCTAAAATGCATCTATTTTAATGCTAGGAGCATTGTAATAAAGGTGGATGAGCTTAGAGCATGGATTGATACCTGGAAATATGATGTTGTAGCTATTAGTGAAACATGGTTGCAGGAGGGGTGTGATTGGCAACTAAATATTCCTGGATTTCATTGCTTCAAATGTGATAGAATCGGAAGGGCAAGAGGGGGAGGTGTTGCATTGCTTGTTAGAGAAAATATAACAGCGGTGCTCTGACAGGATAGATTAGTGGACTCGTTTAGGGAGGCTATTTGGGTGGAATTGAGGAATGGGAAAGGTGTAGTGACGCTTATAGGGGTGTACTATAGACCACCTAATGGGGACCGAGAATTGGAGGAGCAAATTTGTAAGGAGATAGCAGATATTTGTAGTAAGCACAAGGTTGTGATTGTGGGAGATTTTAATTTTCCACACATTGACTGGGAAGCCCATACTGTAAAAGGGCTGGATGGTTTGGAGTTTGTAAAATGTATGCAGGGTAGTTTTTTGCAGCAATACATAGAGGTACTAACTAGAGAAGGGGCAGTGTTGGATCTCCTGTTAGGGAATGAGACAGGACAGGTGACAGAGGTATGTGTTGGGGAGCACTTCGGGTCCAGTGATCACAATGCCATTAGTTTAAATATAATTATGGAGAAGGACAGGACTGGACCCAGGGTTGAGATTTTTGATTGGAGAAAGGCTAACTTTGAGGAGATGCGAAAGGATTTAGAAGGAGTGGATTGGGACAATTTGTTTCATGGGAAGGATGTAATAGAGAAATGGAGGTCATTTAAAGGTAAAATTTTGAGGGTACAGGATCTTTATGTTCCTGTTTGGTTGAAAGGAAAGGTTAAAAGTTTGAGAGAGCTATGGTTTTCAAGGGATATTGGAAACTTGGTTCAGAAAAAGAGAGAGATCTACAATAAATATAGGCAGCTTGGAGTAAATGAGGTGCTCGAGGAATATAAAGAATGTAAAAAGAATCTTAAGAAAGAAATTAGAAAAGCTAAAAGAAGATATGAGCCTGCTTTGGCAAGTAAGGTGAAAATAAATCCAAAGGGTTTCTACAGTTATATTAATAGCAAAAGGATAGTGAGGGATAAAATTGGTCCCTTAGAGAATCAGAGTGGACGGCTATGTGCGGAGCCAAAAGAGATGGGGGAGATTTTGAACAATTTCTTTTCTTCCATATTCACTAAGGAGAAGGATATTGATTTGTGTAAGGTAAAGGAAACAAGAAGGGTAGTTATGGAAAGTATGATGATTAAAGAAGAGGAAGTACTGGCGCTTTTAGGGAATATAGAAGTGGATAAGTCTCCGGGTCCGGACAGGATATTCCCTAGGACCTTGAGGGAAGTTAGTGTGGAAATAGCAGGGGCACTGACAAAAACTGTCATTAGAAACGGCGATGGTGCCAGAGGATTGGCGTATTGCTCAGGTTGTTCCATTGTTTAAAAAGGGTTCTAAGAGTAAACCTAGCAATTATTGGCCTGTGAGTTTGACATCAGTGGTGGGTAAATTGATGGAAAGTATTCTTAGAGATGGTATATATAGTTATCTGGATAGACAGGGTCTGATTAGGAACAGTCAACATGGATTTGTACGTGGAAGGTCATGTTTGACAAATCCTATTGAATTTTTTGATGAGGTTACCAGGAAAGTTGATGAGGATAAAGCGGTGGATGTTGTCTATATGGACTTCAGTAAGGCCTTTGACAAGGTTCCACATGGAAGGTTAATTAGGAAGGTTCAGTCGTTAGGCATTAATATCGAAGTAGTAAAATGTATTCAGCAGTGGCTGGATGGGAGACGCCAGAGGGTAGTGGTGGATAACTGTTTGTCAGGTTGGAGGCCGGTGTCTAGTGGTGTGCCTCAGGGACCTGTACTGGGTCCAATGTTGGTTGTCTCGTATATTAATGATCTGGATTTTGGGGTGGTAAATTGGATTAGTAAGTATGCAGATGATACAAAGATTGGTGGAGTTGTAGATAATGAAGTAGGTTTTCAAAGCTTGCAGAGAGATTTAGGCCACTTAGAAGAGTGGGCTGAAAGATGGCAGATGGAGTTTAATGCTGATAAATGTGAGGTGCTACATTTTGTTAGGACTAATCAAAATAGGATATGCATGGTAAATGGTAGGGCATTGAAGAATGCAGTAGAACAGAGGGATCTAGGAATAATGGTGCATAGTTCCCTGAAGGTGGAATCTCATGTGGATAGAGTGGTGAAGAAAGCTTTTGGTATGCTGGCTTTTATAAATCAGAGCATTGAGTATAGGAGTTGGGATGTAATGTTGAAATTGTACAAGGCATTGGTGAGGCCAAATTTGGAGTATTGTGTACAGTTCTAGTCACCGAATTATAGGAAAGATGTCAATAAAATTGAGAGAGTACAGAGGAGATTTACTAAAATGTTGCCTGGGTTTCATCTCCTAAGTTACAGAGAAAGTTTGAACAAGTTGGGTCTTTATTCTTTTGAGTGTAGAAGGTTGAGGGGGGACTTGATAGACGTATGTAAAATTATGAGGGGGATAGATAGAGTTGACATGGATAGGCTTTTTCCATTGAGAGTGGGGGAGATTCAAACAGGAGGACATGAAAGGGCAAAAGTTTAGGGGTAACATGAGGGGGAACTTCTTTACTCAGAGAGTGGTAGCTGTGTGGAACGAGCTTCCAGCAGAAGTAGTTGAGGCAGGTTCGGTGTTGTCATTTAAAGTTAAATTAGATGGATATATGGACAGGAAAGGAATGGAGGGTTATGGGCTGAGTGCAGGTCGGTGGGACTAGGTAAGAGTAAGAGTTCGGCATGGACTAGAAGGGCCTAGGTGGCCTGTTTCCGTGCTGTAATTTTTATATGGCTATATATGGTAATAGCAGGACCAATAACCCCTTCTTGTGAAGGAGTTTGTACGTTCTTCCATGACTGCACGAGCTTCCTCCAGCTACTCCTATTTCCTCCGATGTTCCAAACACATTGAGTTATGGTTTCTTCTGGAACACATCCCTGACGAAGGGTCTCGGCCTGAAACGTCGACTGCACCTCTTCCTATAGATGCTGCTTGGCCTGCTGCGTTCACCAGCAACTTTGATGTATGTTGCTTGAATTTCCAGCATCTGCAGAATTCCTGTTGTTTGCCTTAATTTTTTTGTGTTTTTTTTAATTTTGAGATCTGGGAATCAATTACAAGACCAGAATTTATTGCCCATCCCTAAATGAACTGTCTTCTTGAACTGTTGTTGGTAGGGAGACTAGGATACAGATGCAACAGTGACAGAGGTCCGTCCGTATATTTCCAAGTTGGGATGGTGTGCAATTTGTAATAAAATCTACAAATGCTGATGTTCTCATGCACCCAAACCTTTGTCCTTCTTGTTGGTAGAATCCGCAGGATTGGAAGATGTTGTCACAATTCCTTTGGGGAAAATTACCTCACTGGATTTTGTAATTGGTGCAAACTACAGCCACTATGCAGTGGTAGCTGAGGAAATTAATGCTTATGGTGATGAATGGCAATCAAATGGACTGCTTTGTCCTGAATAATTGAGCATATCATGTGAAAATAATTTGCCTTTTTTATTTTCTCTGTATTTCTTAGTTCTCATTCGGTGAACTTACTAAACTTCATCATGCAAAACTTAAGGTTGTGATTATTACAAAAATCTTTTTGTTAGAGTTGTGCTTTCCAATCCTTGTTGGGAACTGGTTAGAATGAGAAATAGTGTAGGCAAGTAACAGATAGAAATTAAAAGCTTAGCTGAATAAATATGAGGATAGAAAGTGTCAAAGCAAACTAGAGTTTCTAGAAAGTATTGGGACCTAGAGACAAAAGAAAATAAAATTTAAAAGTAATAGGAAGAATCCACTGACAGACCGGATGGAACCTGCTGCCTGAGTGCTGCTTCTGCCCGGAACATCGGGAGGACCCGGCAGCATCACAGCGGCAGTCCGGGAGCAACGTTGGAATCTGCGGTAAGATGCTGAACTTTAAATAACTTGAGAGACTGTTTCATGGAAAAGAGCACTGCAGTCACTGCGTTTTGGGTTAGCGCTAGCTTCACGTCATGGGGATCATCGCGCACAGGCGCTTCTGGGAAATGGCGCAAGGATTAAGAAAAACTCGGGAACCTTCGGGAAGGTGCGCCCGGTTTGAAAACATAACGGTCTATTGGAGAGCGGAGAGGTGCAGGTCAGAATCTGTCTACAAAGTCTGGAGAGGTAGCCAGTTTTTTACCTAATGACTAATGGCTTATGACTTATGACTTATGACTAGCGACTAATGTCTAATGACTAATGGCTAATGTCTAACGGCTAATGGTTGATGGAACTATCAAACTGCCACTCTTGCGAAAAATAAAGGGAGGAAAGAGGAAAAGTTGTTTGGTCATTGAGTGGAATCCAGTTAAAAAAAAACCTTTGGGTAGACTCATTCAAGCTCTTTCAAGTGGGGAAGTGGCAAATCTTCAAAGAAGAAAAGTAAATCCAGCTTGACAGAAAGAAGTATAAGTTTATTTGATAGAGTTGAGAACATATTGTATGTTCGTCTGTAAGCATAATCTTAGGTTGTTCTTCTAATGGGATGTTTGACTCCTATGTTCCAGGTATTGTGAGTGAAAAGGGGGTAAAAGAAGAAGTTGCTCCAGTCCTACAGCATTGCATTCTGCAGCTGGCTCTGGAGCTGCCTTCCAATAAGTTTGCCTGGTTCAGGTTTCAGGTACAGTCTTGTATTGGAGAGATTTTTATTTTGTTTTTAAATCAGTGTAGCATTTTAGATAGGTAGCTGTAATGTTCATTTTCAGTAGAGGTCAGACTTGAATCACCTAGTCAAATTAATTCCTTATTAGTTTGCATGGGACTATATCATTAAAAAAGCTGTTTTTGACATTAAACTGAAGTCCTAATGCTGATGGAAAAAATTTCCTTTTTATAAAAAGAGCAGGGCATGTTTTAGTTTTATTAAACTTCTTCGCCTTTTCCCTGAGGTAGAAGAAATTAAACTAAGTAAAGGCAGACGTGAATTTCTATAGCATGTTTCGTTATTTCAAGGTGTCCTCTTGGTCCTTTTCTTTAAAAACAATTACTGTTATAATATTGGGCATGCAATAGCCAACTGGCCCACAGCAAGCTCTCACAAACAAGAATGTGATGATGACTAGATAATCCTTAATGATTTGAGTTCTGTCATGCATACTGAGCAGTATATCATTTTTAATTAGCTAATAATCTATCACAGTGCCGTGAAATCTTTTCAAACATCTCAGAAAGAAAATGAGTCCTCACTGACATCTAAGCAAAAATTGACTGGGACTGCCATACTGTAATAGGGCTGGATGAGAAAGAGTTTGTCAGTTGTGTTCAGAAAAGTATCCCTAATCCGTACAGAGAGGTCCCAACTTGAGAGAGTGTGATACTAGATCTCCTATTAGGGAATGAGACAGGGCAGGTTTGAGAGCAATTTATGTAGGGGAACACATTGCATCTAGTAATCATAAAACCGTTAGTTTCAAGGTAATTATGGAAAAGGATGGGTCTGGTCCTTGGGTTGAGATTCTAAATTGAAGAAAGGACAACTTTGATGGTATCAGAAAGGATCTAGCAAGTGTGGATTGGGACAGGTTGTTTTCTGGCAAAGGTGTACTTGGTAAGTGAAATTTTGAGAGCACAGTATTTGTTCCTGTCAGAATAAAAGGCAAGGACAACAGGTTTAAGGAACCTTGGTTTTCAAGAGATATTGTGGCCATGGTTAAGAAAAAGGAGATGTGTAGCAGGTATAAACAGGTCGGAACAAATGAACAAGAGAACACTTAAGGAAATCAGGAGGGTTAAAGAAGGCATAAAGTTGCTGTAGCAGACAAGATGAATGAGAATCCTAAGGGCTTCTACAGATATATTAAGAGCAAAAGGATGACAGGAGACAAAATTGGAAGGTCATTGTGGTAACCTATGCATAAAGTGGGAAGAGATGGGGAAGATCTTAAATGGATATTTTGCATTATATTTATTTGGCAGATGGACACAGTCTATAGAAGTGAGGCAAAGCAACAGTGAGGTCATGGCCCCAATACAGATTACAGAGGAGGAGATGTTTGCTGTCTTGAGGCAAATTAGAAACCATAGAAAACTACAGCACAGAAACAGGCCTTTTGGCCCTTCTTGGCTATGCCGAACCATTTTCTGCCTAGTCCCACTGACCTGCACACGGACCATATCCCTCCACACACCTCCCATCTATGTATCTGTCCAATTTATTCTTAAATGTTAAAAAAGAACCCGCATTTACCACCTCATCTGGCAGCTCATTCCATACTCCCACCACTCTCTGTGTGAAGAAGCCCTCCCTAATGTTCCCTTTAAACTTTCCCCCCCTCACCCTTAACCCATGCCCTCTGGTTTAGGGTGGATAAATCCCCAAGGCCTGACAAGGTGATCCCATGGACCCTGTGGGAGGCTAGTGCAGAAATTGCAGGGGCCCGAGCAGAGATGTTTAAAATATCCTTAACCATGGGACAGGTGCCGGAGGATTGGAGGAAAGCAAATGCTGTCCCGTTATTTAAAAAAGGTTCTAAAAATAAGCTGGGTAATTGTAGGCTGGTGCACATGGCATCACTAGTGGAAAAGTTATTGGAAGGTAATCTAAGGAACTAGATATATTACAATTTGGATAGACAGGGACTAATGGGTGATAGTGAACATGGCTTTGGGCATGGTAGGTTGTGTCTAGCGAATCTTAGATTTTTCAAGGAAGTTACCAGGAAAGTTGATGAAGGCAAGGTAGTGGATGTTGTCTACATGGACTTAATTTGACAAGGTCCCACATCGGAGGTTGGTGAAGAAGGTTCAGTGGCTTGGCATTCAAGATGAGGTATTAAATTGGATTAGACATTACCTTTGCGAGAGAAGCCAGAGTGATATTAGATGGCGGTCTCTCTGTCTGGCGGCTTGTGAACTAGTGAATTGTCGCAGGGATCGGTGCTGGGTCAATTGTTGTTTGTCATCATTATACTTTATACTTTATTGTCGCCAAACAATTGATACTAGAACGTACAATCATCACAGCGATATTTGATTCTGTGCTTTCCTCTCCCTTGATTACAAATATTAAATATTAAAATATTAAAAATAGTAAAAATTAGTAAATATTAAAATTTTAAATTATAAATCATAAATAGAAAATAGAAAAACGGAAAGTAAAGTAGTGCAGAAAAACCGAGAGGCAGGTCCGGATATTTGGAGGGTACGGGTCAGGATCCGTTCAGCAGTCTTATCACATTATCAACAATCTGGATGATATTGTGGTAAGCTGGATGAGCAAACTTACAGATGACTCCGACGTTGGCGGTATAGTGAAAAGCGAGGAAGACTATTGAAGCTTGCAGCGGGATCTGGGTTATCTGCAAAAATGAGCTGAAAAATGGCAGGTGGAATTTAATGCAGACAAGTGCGAGGTTTTGCACTTCGGGGGGGCCAACCAGGATAGGTCTTACAACTAGAGTTGTGTTGTAGAACAAAGGGATATGGGAGTCCTTTCAACAGGTCCATAATCTGTTGAAAGTGGTGTCACAGGTAGATAGGGTCGTAAAGAAAGCTTTCGGCACATAGGCCTTCATAAATCAATGTATTGAGTACAGGAGATGGGATGTTATGTTGAAGTTTTATAAGACGTTGGTGAGGCCTAATTTGGAGTATTGTATGCTGTTTTGGTCACCTACCTATAGGAAAGATGTAAAGAAGTTTGAAAGAGTGCAGAGAAAATTTACAAGGTTGTTGGCAGGTCAGGAGGACCTGAGTTTTAAGGAAAGATTGAATAGGTCAGGACTGTACTCCTTAGAGCGTGGAAAATTGGGGGAGATTTTGATAGAGGTATACAAAATTATGAGTTTGTAGATGGGGTAAATGCAGGCAGGCTTTTTTCAATGTGGTTGGATGAGACTACAATCCGAGGTCATGGGTTAAGGGTGAAAAGTGGTCTATTTAATGAGAACATGAGGGGAACTACTTCTGAGGATGCCGAGAGTGTGGAACGAGCTGCCAGCACCAGCGGTGGATGTGGGTTCAATTTCAACATTTAAGAGAAATGTGGATAGATACATGAATGGGAGGAGTATGAAGGTAATGGTCTGGATGCAGATTGATGGGACTAGGCAGATCAATGTTTTGGCATGGACTCAATAGGCTAAAGGATCTGTTTCTGTACTGTAGTGTTCTATGACTCTGTATAGGACTGCTCATTGGGAAGCCTTTAATATGACTCCATCAAAGTAATCACTCCCTTCTTATTTTCACCTGTATTCCTTTACTGGACAACTCTCCAAAAGTATCCACCTACTGTTGTGATGTTCTCCCTAAAAGAAACATAACTCCTCGTCCTTATCTCCATCTCTATAATGTTCATAGCATCTGCACACCAGAACATTGACCTGCCACACCTATTAATCCCTTGACCATATTTCTGTTCATTATTGTTATATTACAATCCCATGTACCTGTGCATGCCCTTAGCTCATCTTTCTTACTAGTAAAGGTTTTTTACATTAAAATAAATACAATTTAGTTTCTCAGATCTTCCTCATTCCTTGTCCTGCCCCTGCTTGTCTTACTTACTGGACCTGCTTATTTTAATTTCTATATCTGCTTTAATCTTCTCATCTGCCACAGTACTCTATTGGTCACACCCTCCACACGAGACTAATTCAAAACCTCCTGAGATGTTACAAAGTTCCAGAGTGTAATGCATTATGGTCTGATTGAGCAGTCTACAGGGGAGCCATCGAGTTCAGTTGCTGACTTGTGCTATTTCTTTGTAGGATATTGCAAACACAGATAAAAATACTGGAGAAAAGTCAGTATTTTATTTGTTGCTTAAAATGTACGTGACCTGTAAGAGCTCTCATCTGAAAACATCAACAAAACAGCTTATAATAAAGGTGAGTTGATGGTGTTGTAACTGTTGCTTAGATCTGATAATTCAAAGGAAAATTAGGTGCATGATATCAGTTTTCAGACCACGACTGTGAAAAGATCAAAAGCTAAAATATTGGTGAAACTGAAATAAAAATAGAAAATGTAAGGAACTCTTGGCTAGTCAGGGGGCATCTGTAGAGAAAGAAATGGCTAGCATTTTAAGTAAGTAACCATTCATCATAACTGCTTGGCAGTATGAAACATTAACTCATTCCAAGTGTGTTGTCTGCTGGTTCACATTTTTTCCAGCATTTACTGTACTTTTGAATTCATAATTGGTTCATGATTTGATCTAATGTAATATTTTGGGATCACGCTGAATGGATGATAGCTTGCAAAGGCATCAGCAGTTCTCTTTTAATTTGAATTAACTAGAACATTAAGCTTGAGCATTTACAGACATTACTACTTGGTACAATAATTCTGGTTTCTAAATCTAGCATAGGCCCTGGACATAAATGCCTTATCTATTAGCTATTTCAGTGTTATAAACATCTGTTAAGACCATAGACATCAGAGCAGAATTAGGCCATTCAGCCCATTTAGTCTTCTCCGCCATTCCATCCTGGCTGATTTGTTATCCCTCTGAATCCCATTCTCCTGCCTTCTCCCCCTAACCTTTGGTATCCTGACTAATCAAGAAGCTATCAACCTCTGCTTTAAATATACCCAGTGATTTAGCCTCCAAGCCATCTGTGGCAATGAATTCCACAGATTCACTGCCATCTGGCTAAAGAAATTCCTGTTCTAAATGTACATCCCTTTATTCTGAGGCTGTGCCCTCAGGTCCTAGACTCACCCAATATAGGAAACATCTTCCCCACATCCACTCTATCCAGGCTGTTCAGTATTCAATTAAATAAGACTCCTCCCCCCCCCCCCCATTTTTCTAAACTCCAGCAAATACAGGCCCACAACCAGTAAGCACTCACCATACATTAAACCTTTCATTTCCAGAATCATTCTCGTGATCCTTCTCTGGACGTGCTCTAATGCCAGCAGGGGCCCTAAGGTGCTCACAATACTCCGAGTGTGGTCTGACCAAAGCTTTAATACCTCAGCATTACATCCTTGCTCTTATATTCTAGTCCTCTCAAAACAAATTAAAAGACTGCATTTGCCTTCCTTATCACAGACTTAACAAGAAAGTTAACCTTTAGGAAATCTGTGTAAGTCCTTCTGCAGACTTACCTGCTTCTTCAACGCTATCTACCTCTCCACCTATCTTTGTTTTGTCCACAAACTTGGCCAGAAAGCCATCAATTCCATCATCCAAATCATTGACTTATAACGTGAAAAGAAGCAATCCTAACACTGACCCCTGTGGAACATCACTAGTAACTAGCAGCCAACCAGAAAAGGCCTCCTTTTATTCCTACTCTTTGCCTCCTGCCAATCAGTTGATCTTCTATCTATGCTAGTATCTTCCCTGTAATACCATGGGCTCTTATTAAGCAGCTTCTCATGTGTAGCATCTTGTCAAAGGCCTTCTGAAAATCCAAGTAAAGAACATTCATTGACACTCCTTTGTCTGTCCTACCTGTTATTTCTTCAAAGAATTCCAACAGGTTTGTCAGGCAAGATTTCCCCTTAAGGAATCCATGCTGACTTTGGCCAGTTTTATCATGTACCTCCAAGTACCTTGAAACCTCATCTTTAGTAATGGCTCCAACATCTTCACAACCATTGAAGTCTGGACTCTAATTTCCTTTCTTCTGGTTCCCTCATTTCTTAACGTGCAGAATGAGATTTGCAGTTTTCCAGTCCTCCAGAACCATTCCAGAATCTCTTGATTCTTGAAAGATCATACTAATGCCTCCACAATTTCTTTAACTATCTCTTTCAGAACCCTGGGGTGTAGTCCATCTGGTCCAAATGAAGTATCTACCTTCAAATCTTGAATATCTTCTCCTTATTAATAGCAACCTCTATAAAAATTCTTCATGGTGTTCTATAAAATAACTCAAATATTCACACAAACAAAATCTCAGCTGACTAGCACAGTTTGCACTTGACACTAGCACAGAGATCTCCTTTGAGAATAGTAAATAAAAAAAAAAGAGATGGAATCACTGTTATTATTTTTGTGTGTGGATACACAAGTACCCTGCACAGCATGGCCCTGCAGTGCCTGATTTATTTATAGTGTTCTTGGTCTGAAATCTGGAACACTCACTGCACTAAAAAAAGCCATCTGCCCAGGCTGCACACTACTATGCAGGAACATCATGCGAGCCCCTGCCCTCCACTGGCAAGGAATAGCTCGTAGCCCAGTTATGCAAGGGAGGACTGGTGTCGAACAAGCTGGGATGAGCACTGCAGCCTCCCTGCACTGAGATGGGGAGCACAGAACTGCACCCTGGCCAGGACCATTGCTGACAACTGACAGCACATGCTTTGTTTTGACAGATTTCTGAGAGACTATGGTCTGTTGTCACCACCTGTTGGGTGATAATGGATGCTGCTGTCTTGTTCAGCTTCTTGAAAATGTTGAACAAAGAAATTGCATAGAAATAATCAATTGTATCATTGCATGGTACGCTGTATTGATTTAATGTCTCTTCAGAACAAGATAAATGAAAATGTTTACAGTAACTAGTAAAAGCATAATATTAAATATAGATTGTGTTCAATTATAGTGGATGTAAAAGAAAGGAATATCCTCTTTTAACCTGGCTATGAGAACAAAAACTATTAATACTGTATAACAAAATACTATATATTTTTCACCATGTGATAGTCCTTTTATCTTTCAAAGGAAGACCTGTTGAATGTAGTATTGCTCATTTTCTTTAAATACTTAGGACATGCACATTTGTTGCTGAACTTGCAACTTTACCTGGAATTGCAAGTATCAGCTTTTGACTGTTTTGAGAATCAAGATGTGAATAAATATTATCCACTAGTCAAATATAATTATCAAAAAATATATTCTATCACTGTTACTGAGATGATTTGAATATTCTGGTGTTAAATTTAACTTCAACAATAGCAGTGACTCCATTACCCCCTTTTGTATTACGATTTCCTCTATATGTTTCTTTGAAAAAATATTTTATTCCGACCTAGGTATTACGGGACACTGGAATTTTTGAATATACTTGGAATGAATTAGAATTGTGGATGAAAGGCCTTCATTCTGTTTCACAATCAGAACAAGAAATTGTCATTCTGTTTCTTGAAAGAGTAAGTATATTTAAATGATGTTCACCAGTCCTGTGCTCTTAGTTTACAATGGAGGGTATTTATTTTGCAAGCTCTTAGTCCAATTCCTTTTAGTAATCAGTTTAAAGCAACAATTTCTTACTGAGGAAGATGTGTTTAGTCATTTGATTGATGGGTATTTTGTTTTAAAACTTAATGCTCAAGATCTGCGATAGTTGGATCAGTTTTTCTGAAAATTTCATTGTGTCTACATTGACTCCTATGATGCTTCTGCCATGTATGTTATGTGGATCATATTCCGCTCAGTGATCTTCTATCTATGCTCTTCTCTTTGGAATCTATATTACTGGAATTTTCATTGAAAAGAGATACTTTATTGTTCCATTAATAAATGTGGCAACTTAATCGGATTGCAGCTAGTGGGAGTTATTTGAAATGAACTGTTGTTGGTTAGCATGTAATGAAAGCAGATCTAAAATCAAAGTTGATGTATCCAGTTCCTGCAAGTTAATGTTTCTGTCCTGCTTTGAGTAAACTGAAAGCTAGGGCGCAGCTGGGGGTGCGTAATCCCAATTCAACAACCTACATCGCTGATTCACTTTTTATATGGTCAGTCTTGATTTGATTCCTTAAAAAATGTTGTCCTAGAGTTACATACTGTCAATATTGTTAAAAGTAATAGATATGTAACAATTTTCTGCATTCACTGGTCCTCTACTGTGCTTTGTGCTAGCTGAGATGACACCGTAACTAATTTATCTCCGCAGTTGGATCTATGTTGCAAAGGGAATTGTTTGCTTTGCTTTGACTAGCAACCAGCTAGTTTTATACCCAGGAATACCCATACTCTTGTGCTAAGATCAGAAACTGATCAAAGCACAGAGATGCCTGTGAAATCTGGATGCTAATGCAATAGTCTTATAGTATCATTGTACAGGTGCTTGCTTAACATCATGAGACAAGCAACATTTAACAGCATTAGATCAACTCGATCTAACAAATTCATCAGTTCCTCTGACATTGTTTTAATTGTTCATTCATGGGATATGAGATTTAAAGTACAAAACTTCGAAGTACATTTATTATCAAAACATGTATACAATACACAACCTTGGGATTCGCCTCCTTACAGGCAGACACAAGAAAAGGAAACCCAGTAGAACCCATTAAAAAAGACCATCGTACACCCAATGTGCAGAAAAAAATCATGCAAGTAATAAACATATGCAAATAATACTCAGAACTGAAGTTCACAAATGTGAGTTCACAGCCACATAGTCAGTCACAGTCACAGCCAATTCAGAAGCCCATTAGTTGCAGCCTCAATTCATCACAGAGACAAGTAAACCTTGCAGAACAGTGAGCTGAACAGCAGCCCATCCCTCACCTCCAGCCCCGACATCCTGACCTTTATAAGCTGGCCCAGCACTTAAATTGGCCAAACAGCTCATCGTCGTTCCTCACTCTTGGATTCAGGCTCTGTCGCTTTGATACGTTCTCGAGCCCGAGACCTGCCACCTCAATTTGGCCCGCACCCGAACTTTCCAATTAGGCCTGGCACTTATATCAGTCAAACGTCAGCTTAATTATCATTACAGGGCTAGCATTTATTCATTCCTAATTGCCGTTAGGAAGTTCTACCACCACATTCAGTACCTACAGTTCTTGTGGTAAAGGTAGCTCCATTCTGAGCTCCAGGAGCCTTAAGTTGAAAATAAACAATTTTCAGTTGTCTTTGATTTAAAATTTATAGTATCTATCATGATTGCTTAACTCTACAGCTTTCAATCTGTTCTTTCCTTTGTAGGTTTTGATAAAGTTAATACAAAACCCACATCCTTACACTGACCAGATTTCAGAAGCAATACAAGAAGCAATTACACTGCAAGCACAGCTTGATGGGCAGGACTTGGATGCTGTTAGTTTGCCCATTTCAAATATTGATGGTGAGCGGGAAAAAAACTCTGAATTCTTCTGCAATCAGTTTCTAAATATGGTCAGCAAATGAAAAAGTAAAAAACTGATTCACTCTCCAGTTAAATGTTCCAAATAATATTGTCAGTCACAGTAAGATAAAGTATGTGATTGAGAGGTGCCCTGCAGTAAGTTGTTCTGATTTTTCATTTTATGCTGCACTCCAGAACCATATATTGAGAAATTTAAAACATTCAAATCATTTCTGGCTAACAACCTAATATTATGGAAATTTTAAGCATCTTTGCCAAATTTTTCTTGTCTATTACAAGTATGCATGGTACATTATAGCGAACAATCCTGGTTGTTGTAGTTGAATGTTTATACACATTAAAACTGATAGTCATCCTTGTTAGTGAAACATACCTCAACATTGTACTCAAAGGACAAATACAGCATGCCTAGATTAGAGCTTTTACTCTCATCCCAGCAATGAGCTTAACTCAGACTGCAGAAGACAGTGATTCCTTTTTTGATGGTTTGACATTTTTCTACCACGGCTTTCAGGGGCTTCTCATGGTAATCCTGTGAAAAGGATCAATCCTCTACTGTGGGCCCATATTTAGCAGCAATTGGAGCACAGTTATCCCAGAAATGCACAGAAAAACCCACTGGCTTTCCAAAACACAAGAGACTTATTGTATTTTGTGACACTCATCAATTTTGGGAGGTGAAAATGTCAAGTGCAATAGAACGTGACGACCTTGAGTTCCATTGAGGCCAAATGCAACTCAGCTGCAAGTATCAGATGTAAATTGGGTTAGGTAACAAAAATAAGTGTTTTAATTGTCTTGGAACAGGCTCAGATTAACTATGGCCTGTCAATTTTACATGTCCAAATTTTACACTGGAGCAAACTTCAAGCACACTAACAGTCCCTCTACCAACTGAAGTAATCTCAATGGAACAATTAATTTGTGAACTAAAACATTATTTTGTTAATGCACAAACTCCATTTGAAACTATGTAAACCAGGAATTTATTTATTTTAACTAATTAGTTTCACTTTGTATGTAATGATTCTCTGTACTTTCTCTTTAGATGTGCTGGATATGGTGGACATTATTATGGACACTAGTGAAGGTCTGAATGATGAGGATGGGTTTACTTTAAGTGAGGATGTGATTACACAGACATTTCCTTTCAGTGCAGTGGTCACAGCTGCTTTGGAAGCCAGGAACAAAATGGTCTTGGGAAACAGTAATGGAGCAGGTGACTTTCTAAATAATCTTTCAAAGAACTTTTTGCCTCTGATCGTTAGAGGTGATTATGAAGAGTAGCTTCATTACTCGTGACACTATCACTTCAATCTTGATGTTTTTTTCAAAATTTTGCATTTCACTTTAAACAGGATATATTAATCAAACCACTTAATGCAGAAACCTCAATTCAAATATCTAGGAATACAGTTGGCATCGGTCTATCATGTGAAAGCTGACTATTGTAACAATTTTGTCTTTCTCTTTTATGTTCTGTTTTCTTTTCTTCAATCCGCATTTTATTTAGAACAGTTGTTATTGCATTGGTCCATTCATCTGCAATTGTCAACATCTTTTGAAAGTCCAATAAGTTCTGTGTTAGTCCCACTTGATTTATATGGTGTTGCCAAACATTCAACAAATGTGTTGAAGCTGATTTCACCAGATAATCTGATCCTTCCACAAATGAAGGCAGCCAAGAAATCTTAATAACAGAGTACATATGTATACTTCAAGTTTAGATCTGTGCTAATCTGATACCTTGAACTTACTGGTTTATCTTGCTTGCTTACTTATTGCCTATTACGCCACTGGTGTTTAGGGCTGCAATGAAGGTCCTCCATCTCTGTCTGTCCTTGGCCATTCAGCTGTAGAGGAATTCTTTATTGCTGTTTCCATAACGGTTTCACCAGTAAGGGTTGTTGGCCCTGAACTGAACCCCTAAACCTGGAGGACCAGTGGACTGCTATTAGTCTGGCTTCTACCCTTTGACAGTTTGGCATGGGTGACCCTACCAAGTGCCAAAGAATAGAACCCTGAGTCCAGCCATCATTGCTCTCCAGGTCACTGAGGCACACAAGCCTCCAAACCACGGCAAAGTTGTGGTCCTCTTGGAGAATTGGTTTAACTTGAATCTCACATAATTACAACTGAAAGATGATGTGCTTCATTTGGTAATTTCTGCATTATTTTGTGCTGTTTCAGATGCTGTTTTACAGTACCTTATTGCTACTCTTACTGATGTTCTACATGTACAACAAGATCCCTTGGCTTTGTGTCTAGTATTACAGATGTATGACAAAGAACTGAATTCATTTACTGAAAATCAAAGTTTAGTCAAAAATATTTTGCAGTTTTATTCTTATTACAATCTTTGGATCCCACAGCAAGCTAAGGAGACACTGGTAAGAAATTAAATTTCCAGCTATAGTTTCACTCCCACAGCATAGATTGACAATGTTTTCAGCATTATGTACTCTATAGTTTTAAATTTCTCCTCCTTTTGGAGGCTTATAGAACAATGTCTAATATGTGCATTTATATAGATTATATTTTTATTTGCACTACACAACCAACAGTTTCAGTGGACAACTTTTTTTTTGCTATTTAAGTTAATTATAGCATCTCCGACACAATTGTAGTGCCCTTACCTGATCTCTCGAATGTGAAGTAGGGAAATTTGCTCAATGTACTGATCAGCGTTTATCCTTTAACCAGCATCACCAAAAAGCAAATGTCCAATTATTTATTTCTGTTATCATTCATAAGTTACAACAGTGACTACACTTTTTTAAAAAAAGGTATCTTTGATAAAACTTGGGATATCAATGAAACATGCATTACCTTTTATGAACTTAGTGCAAACTGCAGAGCCTGTTTTTATTGTTATACAAGCATTTTGATAAATTATGTTGTACAATGTGGGAACAAGATCATTAAGCATCCTTTGAGTTTTATTGTTTTTCGGTTTCCGGAAATCAAAAATCTACTTTTAAAAAGTTAAGCATACAAGAAGTAGTTTTCATAATACTAGACATCTTAATGCTTTTTCCAAACATTATAAGACTTACAGTTACAAAAATACCACTCATCTGATAATGGAGTAAATATTCAAAGATGACTTGTTTCGATCAAAATGTATAAATTCCAAAATGGACCAATCCAGCTGCACAAAATTATTTCAAACTTGAGACTAGCTGGAAATTTTCATGTTCGACTGCATTATTTGGACTTGTCCAGAATCACTGACTCCATTTCCTGCAAAACCACATTTATCCAGATCCAATGCAGGAACTTTTCTCACTGGCATTCTGTCCCCTGGAATCCATTGGAAGTGAAGGGCCTTAAGTAATCCAGTGTGGTGATCACTGTTGAGGATTTAACATGGCAAACCAGGGAGCAAAACTTTGTATATGTCAATTCATAAGGCAATGTCTCTGGCATTAAAATCTATCAGGTTGAATTAAAGTATTAAGAAAAAAGAGAATAAAAGTTTGAAAAATGAAAAATAACATTAATACAAAATACATAAAGCATATTTATATTTATTTTTATGTTTCAAAATTAAACATGAACTTACTAACCTTCCCCTTTGCATCCTAGATCTGAGTCATACAAAACTCCATTGAAATTATTTCAAGCAGTAAGCAAGCAAAGGCCTTTTAACATTAGGTCTAGTAGTAAATGAACTTTACACGCATGAGAGGTCCATGTCTTCTTTCATTCTGGGTGACTGAACACTGGCAGTTCTGATGAGAACTGCCAGCCATAGCAAGTATGATTTTGCTTATTGCACAGAGCCAGCCAAAACTAATATGAACTTTCTCATCAATGAAGGTGAATTTCCCAGATGTTAAATTAAAATACTGCCATTGCATTAGGCAAATTGAGTATAACAAATGGTAAAACATCTTTTTTTTCTGAAACTTGTCCACAGTTTGAACGATTTGGTACGGAAAGTACACATTCTCTTCCATTGAAGGGAACTTCCTTCTGCAGTCTCCTGATGAGAGCATATGAAATGGGGGTCAGCATCCTCCTCAGTGATGATGTTAAAGGGAATTTGAAACAGGCAGTCACACAATTGCACCTGTGTGAGCTCGTTCTGGCTGTGAAGCAAGTGATGCTGTATACCCGAATGTCTGTGGCAAACTTTAACAAAGTAAGTATAATTGTTTACTTATTAATACCTGACAACTATGAAACATTTATAATTAAATAATAGTTGGTGGTCACTTGTTACGTTAGATAACATTTCACCAAGATGTTACACACCATATCATTGTATTTTAAAGTAAATTATTAGGATTATTAAACAAATCTATTGTCAGATTACTGTTTGAAATCTGAAATTTAAACAAAAAGTTTTATTAAGAAGATCTATTTACTTAAGAGAAAATTTAGAAGTTTCTGGGTGCAATTGAAGCACAACAGCATGCTGTAATCTTTCACCATTTAAGTAATAATCTGATAACCTTGCATTAACAAATATCCTACTCCATCTGCAGATCTTTGCCCATGCACTTAACGTATCTAATCTCTCTGCAGACTCTCATTTCCTCCGCACAATCTGCTTTTCCAATCAATTTAGTGTCATCAGCAATCTTAGATACAATACACTCAGCTCCTCTTCCAAATTGCTAATGTAAATTGTGATCAGTTATGGGTGTAGTACCAACCAGTTTGGCTCTCCAACCAACTGGAGAAACAAATATTTATCCCAACTCTCTGCCTTCTATTAATCAATTCTCTTTCCATTCCAATACATTTTCCTCAACTCTATGCATCCTTATATTATGGATAAATATTTTATATGGCACCTTATCGAACACCTTCGGGAAATCCAAGTACTCAACATCTACCTGGTCTCATCTATCCACAGTGTTCATTATATCCTCAAAGAGCTCCAGCAAAGTTACCAAACAGAAATCACTCTTCATTCTGTGTCTGCCTGATGGAGCCACTTCTATGCAGATGTTTTGCTATCTTTTCCTTAACTTCAAGCATTTTCCCAACTACAACTGTTAAGTTAACTGGCCTGTAGTTACCTGTCTTTTGCCTACGTCCTTTTTGAAGCAATATTCTAACATTCACTTTAGTTTCTGCTATTTCTTTCAGTACCCTAGGATCCATCACATCAGGAACAGGGGACTTGTGAACTAGTTTGCTCATTGCTACATCTTTAGTGACAACAATTGTGTTGAGGTCCTCACCTCCCATCACATCCATAACATCTATCTTTGGCATGTTAGAGGTATCCGCCACAATGAAGCCCAACACAAGATAGTTGTTCAAGGCCTCAGCAATTTTCATATTACCCAATATTAGTTCCCCCTTCTCACCTTTTGAGGGACTTATGTTTACTTTCTCCCCCTTTTCCACTTTATATATAATTTTAAAATTTTACTATCGTTTTAATATTTTGTGCTAATTAACTTTCATAACCTTTCCTTATTTCTAGCTTAGTGATTCCTTGTTTCTTTTTAAACGTTTCTCAATCTTCCTGTTTCCCACTCTCAGTATGTTTATATTTATGACCTTTTTGTTTAATGCTTTTTTTTGTTATTTCTAAAGCTGGCTCTCCCCACCCTTGCTTTTAACTGGAATGTACCTTTGATGAGCATCATGAAAAATCTCTGAAAGTCTTCCACTGTTCCTCAATTGCCCCACCATACAGCCTGTGTTCCTAGTCTATCCTGGCCAGCTTCTCCTTCATCCCATTGCAGTCTCCTTCATTTAGGCTTGATACACTGGTTTTAGATCAAACTATGACGCCCTCTTCTTGTATGAGAAAGCTAATAGCTAGTGAAATATTTTGGAATACCCCTAAACTATAAGATACATAATAGAATTTTAATTAATTTATTTATGTTAACCAAAATATTTTACATTGTATTGTACAACTGAGATATCCAATTTAAATAAAACTTAAGTAGTTTTTGCAGACAGACATATGGGGCAGCAAGTCACACACTTTCAGACTGTGAGATGCTTTGCAGATGCATTGAAACATTGAAAAATACAAAAGCAAAAGTAGGCTGATCTATCTCAATCTCATGTCTCACTTTCTCCCTGTGCCCCCTCCCCCCAAAATAGCTTTTTCTGTCTAGAAATATACAGTGCCTATAAAAAGTATTCCCCCTTGGAAATTTTCATGTTTTATTGTTTTATAAGATTGAATTACAGTGGATTTAATTTGGCTTTATTTGCAACTGATGAACAGAAAAAGACTCTTTCATGTCAAAGTGAAAACAGGTCTCTACAAAGTGATCTAAATGAGTTACAAATCTAAAACACAAAATAATTGATTGCATAAGTATTCATCCCCTTTAATGAGACACCAGATCATCACTGGTGCAGCCAATTGCTTTTAAAAGTCACATAATTAGTTAAGTGGAGATCACTTTGGTGCAGACAAGTTGTTTCAATTGATTGTAGTGAAAATACACCTGTATCTGGAAGGTCCAACTGCTGGTGAGTCAATACCCTGGCAAAAACTACACCCTGAAGGCAAAAGAACACCCCAAGCAAATCCACAAAAACGTTATTGAAAAGCACGTCAGGAGATGGATACAAGAACATTTCCAAGTCATTGAATATTCCTTGGAGTGGAGTTAAGCCAATCACCAAGAAACGGAAAGAATATGCCGCGGCTGCAAATCTGCCTAGAGCAGGCCGTCCTCAAAAACTGAGTGACCGTGCAAGAAGGGTACTAGTGATGGAGGCTACCAAGGGACCTATGACAACTCGGGAGGAGTTCCAAGCTTTTTTGGCTAAGTGGGAGAGACTGTGCGTAAAGCAACTGTTGCCCGGGTTCTTCACCAGTCACAGCTTTAAGGGAGAGTGGCAAAGAGAAAACCACTGTTGGGGGAAAAAAAATTCTAATGAAACCTCAGCTAGAGTTTGCCAGCTGAAGTCAGTTGGAAGAAGTTTTTATGGTCTGATGAAACCAAATTTGAGCTTTTTTGGCCATCAGACTAAACGCAATGTTTGGCATAAGCACTGCACATCATCAAAAACTCACTATCCCTACCGTGAAGCATGGTGGTGACTGCATCGTGCTGTGGGGATGCTTCACTGCAGCAGGCCCTGGGAAGCTTTTGAAGGTAGAGGGTAAAATGAATACAGGACATTGCCACAAGCATAAAGCCAAAGCTACACAGGAATGGCTTAAAACAATAAACTTAATGTCCTGGAGTGGCCAAGTCAGAGTCCATACCTCAATCCAATTGAGAATTTGTGGCTGGACTTGAAAAGGGCTGTTCACCCACAATCCCCATGCAATCTGACAGAGCTTGAGCAGTTTTGTAAGAAGAATAGGGGAAAATACAGTGTCCAGATATGCAAAGCTGAGTAGAGACCTATCCACACAGACTCAAGGCTGCAATTTGCTGTCAAAGGTGCATCAACTAAATAGTGACTTGAAAGTGTGAGTAATTATGCAATAAATTACTTTGTGTTTAATAATCGTAATAAATTTAGACCAATTTGTCGAAATTTGTTTTCACTTAAGATGTGAAAGAGTTTTTTCTGTTGATCAGTGTCCGAAAAAGCCAGATTAAATCCACTGTGATTCATTGCTGTAAAACAATAAAATATGAAAACTTATAAGAGGGTGAATACTTTTTGTAGGCACTGTATCTTATAAATATATTTATTAACATTGCCTTCTCATCTTTCTGCAACAGAGAATTCCACAATCTCATCACTCCTAGAGTGATGAAATTTCTCCTCATCTCTGACCTAAAAATCTGATCCCATGTCCTGAGATTGTAAGCCCTGGTTTCAGAACCACCAGCTATCATCTGTGCCTTGACCCTTTTGACACCTGCTGGAATTTTATGTTTTAATAAGTTCTTATCTCATTCTTCTAAACTTTAATGAATACAGGTCCAGTGGATCAAATCTCTCATTATAGGGCATTCCCATCATGCCAGGAATTAGTCTGGTGAGCCTCCTTTTACTCCACCGCATGCAAATGTAACTTTTAACTAAGAAGGCCAAAAATGCACAAGGTATTGCAGGTGTGATCTCACCGAAACGCTGTATAACTGCAGTAAAGTGTCTGTTTCTGATGTTTTTAATCCAAGGTTCTTTTGGAAGTTAGGAGAGAGGCACAAAACTTGTTGCTTCACAATTGTTTTATAAAGCGTTAACAGACCAGAGAAAATCTGAAATGGACATGCAAGGAGTAGGGGCTGCTAGCAGAAAAGAGAGACAAAAGAAAAAGGGTGGCGCCAAACTTGAAGCACCTTTTTTTAATATACATAATTAATAAAAATTGCATTCAAATCTGCAGATAAGAGTCAGCTAGTCAGAAAGACCTTGTCTCAATGTCTCAATACTTTTTGTTACTTTGAGCGCAATCTCGAAATATAGATTGCAACCCATAGGTCATCCCAGGACCAATGAATGGCCCTGTAACTGAAGTAGTAATGGATTGCACAACGGAAGTTTTACTAGTTACCAAATGGATTGCCATGTAATTGTAAGTTTAATGGATTGTCCTACAACCAAAATGGATTGCAACCAATATTTTTACAGATTTTTGAAAAAATTAACAATTGAGTAGCATCCTCACTCCTAATTTCCAACCATTGGTGTATTGAAGCTAGAACTAAGTTTTCTCTCAGACAAATTGGAACAGAGGAATTTCTTAATCTCTTTTGCTGCTCGTTAAAAATCTTCCACTTTGTCTGTGATGTTCAAAGCCCTTAAATCTTCATAATCATCTATTGGTTATACCAATTATTGGATTCTGGTGTTTTTAATCTTAAGTTCTTTCAGAATTCAGGAAAGAGGCACAAAACATGTTGCTTCGTGATTATTTTATTAAATGTTAACAGGAGAATGAAAATTTGAAACGGACAGTAACAGGAGCAGAGGCTAGTAGCAGAAAGGAGAGCCAAACGAAAAAAGATGGTGCCTTATGTGGAACAGCTCTTATTGTACTACATAGATAAGAAAGATTCCATTTAAGTTTGCAGATGAGAGTCAGTCAATCCGAAAGCCTTTATTCAAATGATATAGCACCAAGGAAAGCTTTCAGAGCTTTCCAAAATCATACAGGTCTCATTGAACAACCACATATTCATACTGTGACCACTAAGAGCCATATACAGCACTGACTTGTATATAAGTAACTGTATAAAATGCAAGCAGGCAATTAATTGTTAACCTTCAAAGAAAAAAGCAATTAACCAATCAGATCTAACATATCTCTTGTAAAGAAACCAGCATGCAGCTTGCCTCTTTAATGGGTTGCATTGCCTTCACGTTTGCTGTTCTAACAGCTACATCTTCAAAAGCTTCCAGAGGTTTGATAAATCCATTCTGAATTTGTCTCATCTCATTGATATTTTCTGTGTTGTGCTATCAGATCCTTTGCGGTAAACTGCTGATAACAAAGTAACAGGTCTATAGTTTCTGATTTGCTGTCTCCCAGATTTTTTACATTTGCTGTTTCCAATCAGCCTGAATCATTCCAAACTCTGCAGAATTTTTATGAAGATGACAACCAGTGCTTTTACTATTGGCATAGCTATCATTTTGTATTCTAGGATACAAATTGTCAATATCCAGGTCAATATCCAATTGTCAACTCCTTGTTGAAATGCTAACTGCATTTCATTAGCTTTGTATCTGTACTCGGCACAATGACAATAAAGTTGAATCTAATCTAATAATAAGAAATATTCAGTGACATGGATTGTATTTGAGTAAGACAATTTTTTGGGTCAAAGCAAATTTCTGACAAATTATATCAATGCTGACAATTTGCATGGAGAACAAATCACAGCTGGATTTAAATTCAGAATTCCGAAAGGAAAATTTGTTGCAAACTGTGTTTCCTACATCTAATCATGTACCATCTAGTTTCTCTGAACGTTCACTTGTTTCTATTGAAAGTTGAGAATTTTGTCTTTACTTAATGATCTTGGGATTTCTACCGAGTAGAATTGCTTATGCGTTGAAAATACCCAAAGAACATGGGTGTCTATAATGCAGTCTGTTAACCATCTTCTGAATATCCCTCAAAAAAATAGGGAATATATCAGTTATATAATTTGAAAGCAGCATTTGCTGTCTCTGAAAATGATTCTGTGTAATGAACTTTTGCCATATCGGTGAGGAATAAACAGAAGGTTAGAAATAATTACTTGATAGGTATTAGTTGTTTGATAGATTCTAGTTGTTCTTTCTTTTTCAATATTTTTATTAGTTTCATAAAATATAAACATGACATAATAATAGTACAAAGTTATTGGGAATACATTGTTATAATTAACATGAGTAATTATAAAACCAAATAATACTTAATTGACAAAACTCCCAATCATATAGGATACCAATGAATAATACAGAACAAAAAGAAATATCTAGACAAAGATCATGAAAAAGGAAAAAAAAATAACCCCCTCAAAAAAAACTAATCTAAACAGAATTAATCAACTAAACTAAAAAAAGACCATGGTCGTAAAAAATGGAAGAAAAGAAAATCTTAGCGGCAACGACTTGGTTCCTCTCAACCAACATCACAGAGAAGTAAAATAAGTCTGGAAATGGTCAAATTTCATCATATGAAAATGCTGAATAAATGGTCTCCAAGTTTTTTCAAATTTAATGGAAGCGTCATAAACCACACTCCTAATTTTTTAATTAAAATTTTTTCCAAAATATCCATTGGATATAAGTGTGGAAAATTAGGAGAAACAGTAATTAAAAGGTTTCTAACCTGTAGGTATCTAAAAAAAAGTGAGATCTGGGTAAATTATATTTATTAGAAAGTTGATCAAAGGACATAAAACAATTATCCAAAAATAAATCACGAAATCGAACTATATCTTTGATTTTCCAATCAGAGTAAGCTTGATCCATAGTGGAAGGTTGAAAAAAGAAATTAGATATAATAGGACTTGCTAAAATAAATTGGTTCAACCCAAAAAATTTTCGAAATTGAAACCATATATGTAAAGTATGCTTAACTATTAGATTATGTTATTCTAATGGTTCTGAATCTGTTTGTTGTTACAGTTGGGAAGAAGCACTGGCTTAGGACTGATTGAATTATGTATTGATCTCTTGAAGTCACTGCTACATAAATGTGAACAGTCTGAAGATATTATTGAAGAGAAATTAGAAAAGCAAGAAAATGAGCTTTTCATTGACTTTAATTCTGACACAGATGAACTGACAAAAGAGCAGGTATTTCATCAGAAAGTTTTGTTTTGCTTTGATAGATTAAATATAAAAAATGGAATGACAAGAATAAGATTTCTCAACCTTGAGAAAAATTATGAATTTTAGCACTACAGAAAATATGTATTTGTTTTAACTTTATTTTGTTAACTATATAACCCTTTCCCTTATATAGTTCCCTGCTGCAGATATTGATTCCTTGCAGGTATGTAGTTTCATCAAAATAGTCATTATTCAATTGTTCAAATGTCCTCTTTTTTTTTAATGGAATATTAAGTTCTGCCGGCAAGACCAACATTTGTTGTCCATTCCTAACTATCCATGAGAAGGCATTGGTAAATCACTTTTTTGAAGCACTACAATCCTGGTGAAAGTATTCGCATTACTATGGCTTATAGCATGTTTCAGGATTGCAATAATGCAGAGGGAACAGGCGTAGAGGTTCCAAGTTAATGCGATATGTAATTGAGAAAGAAGCCTGCTGTGTTGGTCTTCCCATTCTGCTGCTGCCCTTATCTTTGATAGAGATGACTGGTTTGGCGGGTGCTTTTGGAGTAGGTTTGGCCACGGTTGGGATGTTGAGCTTTTTCCAAATTCGTGCAAGTGTTTATCTAAGATCTTAGAAATTTTTTCTCAATTTGTTCTGATGAAAGATCGCAAACCTGAAACATTAATCTGTTTTTGTTACCACTGAATGTTTCAACCTTTTTTTGTTTTGTATTTCAGATTTTCAGTATTTGATTTTAATTTTCAAATAGAAGGCAGAGTTAATCTTAAACTCTGTTGTGAATTTTCATGATTTTATTTATTGCTAATGCAGAGCCAAATATTAGGTTGTCATTAATGATATATCTTAATTTCTGAAATTAGCAAAGAAGATCAATTAATATTTAAAGAAGGTAGACACTTCTGGGACTCTGACAGAATTCAGTTTTGCATCTGACTGAGTCAGTTCCAATAAAGCATCCTGTGTGAAATTAACTTGGCATTTCCTCCTAGGTGCTGTCCTACCTGCATATATTTGCAGCATTTTCTGTTTCTGCTTCTGATGTTTTTTGTGCCATTTATTCTCTACTGTTAATTTTAGGTTCTGGAGAGCATGTTATCAACAGTTTTTAAACACCCAACACTGGAGCAGTGGTTTATGGCTTTGGAATTACAAGCTTCACCAACACACAGTCTTAACCCTATCAGCTTCAAAATGTTGTCAGCTCAACTTAGCTCAGGCACCCTAAGCCTCCTCGGACTAAGTGTCCCATTTTTGCAGAGACTTGGTCGCATGGATATAGTGTTAACTTATTTTAAAGCTATAGAGGAAAGTGTTTTGAAGGAAATTGAAATGAAAAAGTTATCTACACCTAAATCAACAGTAGTGAGTAAAAAAACCTTGTCTTTAGAAGCCCTGGAAAATTTAAACAACTATATGGATATAAATTCGCTCAAAAATATTGTGACATCAATATTGGAACTTCCAGAAGGATGTCTAGCTCTTGAAAGTAAACCTGACGAAGAGGGTGATGGAGTGAAACAGCTGAGCTTTTATGGAAAGGCTTTGGTAAAAATCCTCACAGAAAATCACCAGAAGACTCCAGACAGAGATGATCTATTATTATCATGTGACCATTTCAGTGCTGTTGGAACACTTTTACAATATTCTAACTGTGAAGAGTTGGAGAAGGTGGTTCTACGAGTTCTAGTGAAAGAGCTAGTATTCGCACAGGCCGTGAGGCCAGATATGTTTCTTGATTGTTTGAATCACATGACTGAAGATTCCCTTTCAATTTGCAAATTTCTTATTCAGCACAACAAGACCAGCCTTTTACAGTTTGAGCTTTGGTGCTTAGAACCAGGCAGAGTGAAACATCTTCGGAAAAATATGAATGCTTACCTTTCACTTCTTAGCACATATCTAGAGTGCCAAGAAAAGAGTAAATATACACGACCAGAGAGAGGTAATTAACTTTATAAAGCTATATTATTAGGTTTCATCCTTTTGAATCTGCTTTTATTGGGAATTGTTATTTGATATAAGTTACAAATGTTTGCTTACCTGTTAGTATTAATGGTTGTTTCGTAGGCCCATCATGAAATTTGCATAAGTTATTCCACAAAATGTGTTCCAATTTTAGATCTACGAAACAGCAAGCAGAAGATACCAGTTGTGATGGATCTTGATCTATTCAGCAAGTCTTTCAATAATTTTCAGTGCTGCTCCTTACCCGAAGAGGATGGCAATAGCAAATCCATGAAAGTTTCTCCAGAGAAACTTTAAGCCAGGGTTATTTGTGAAGGAGAGAATTAGCCTTCAGCAATGAACCTGTTTAAAATATTGATGAGTGTGACCACAGCATCTAGCACAGAGTTCCACGCACCCAGTTTTGATCTTAACCTTGAGCACTTCCTGTAGCATTTTCAGTTTCTCTGCGTACTTCAATTTCATTCTGCATTCCAAAGACAAGCCTGTGGATTAATTGGCCACTTTACATTACTGTGCACATTTTAGGCACATATATATAGCTAGAGTGCCTAACACTTTTGCACAATATTGTATATTGGTTAAAATAGGAAGGTGGTAGGAGAGGGGAAATAAGAGTACTTAGCTTTGTATTAGCTCAGTAGTATTAAGGGGCACCCCTGGTCAAAATTTCTGTTACTGTGAATAGCTAAGCGAGTAAAAAATGAACTGATTTCCAAAAGGCATAAGGTTAAAGATGACACATTTCTTTAATATTTTAAGCAAGAAAACTTTTTTATTTCCATCTTTTACAGTTTCAAAATAGCAAAAAAAGGAAAAGGGCCCGAAGCAAAAGTTTGGGCACCCTGCATGGCAGTACTTAGTAACATTCCCTTTGGCAGTTATCACAGCTTGTAAACGCTTCTTGTAGCCAGCTAATAGTCTTTCAATTCTTGTTTGGGGGATTTTTGCCCATTCTTCCTTGCAAAAGACTTCTCGATCTGTGAGATTCTTGGGCCGTCTTGCATGCACTGCTCTTTTGAGGTCTATCCACAGATTCTCGATGATGTTTAGGTCAGGGGGTTGTGAGGGCCATGGCAAAACCTTCCACTTGCACCTCTTGAGGTAGTCCATTGTGGATTTTGAGGTGTGTTTAGGTTGATTATCCTGTTGTAGAAGCCATCCTCTTTTCATCTTCGCGGAAGAGGTACAGTCGACGTTTAAGGCCAAGACCCTTCGTCAGTCCTGACGAAGGGTCTCGGCCTGAAACGTCGACTGTACCTCTTCCTAGAGATGCTGCCTGGCCTGCTGCGTTCACCAGCAACTTTGATGTGTGTTGCTTGAATTTCCAGCATCTGCAGAATTCCTGTTGTTTGCTCTTTTCATCTTCAGCTTTTTTTACAGACGATGTGATATTTGCTTCCAGAAGTTGCTGGTATTTAATTGAATTCATTCTTCCCTCTACCAGTAAGTGTTCCCCGTGCCACTGGCTGCAACACAAGTCCAAAGCATGATCGATTCACCCCCGTGCTTAACAATTAGAGAGGGGTTCTTTTCATGAAATTCTGCTCCCTTTTTTCTCCAAACATACCTTTGCTCATTGCAGCCAAAAAATTCTATTCAAAAGGTTCAAAGGAACATTTAAACAAGGCTGATGCATTTTGGAAACAAGTCCTGTGGACTGATGAAGTTAAAATAGAACTTTTTGGCTGCACTAAACATCATCGAGAATCTGTGGGTAGACCTCAAAAGAACAGTGCATGCAAGACAGCCCAAGAATCTCACAGAACTAGAAGCCTTTTGCAAGGAAGAATGGGCGAAAATCCCCCAAACAAGCATTGAAAGACTCTTAGCTGGCTACAAAAAGTGTTTACAAGCTGTGCTACTTGCCAAAGGGGGTGTTACTAAGTACTGCCATGCAGTGTGCCCAAACTTTTGGTTCAGGCCCTTTTCCTTTTTTTGTTATTTTGAAACTGTAAAAGATGGAAATAAAAAAGTTTTCTTGCTTAAAATATTAAAGAAATATGTCATCTCTAACTTTATGCCTTTTGGAAATCAGTTAATCTTTTACTCGTTTAGCTATTCACAGTAACAGAGATTTTGACCGGGGTGCCCAAACTTTTGTGTGCCACTGTATATATGTATGTATGTCTGTGTATATATATGTGTGTGTGTGTGTGTATGTATATATATGTGTGTGTATGTATATATGTGTGTGTGTATATATGTATATATGTGTGTGTGTGTGTATGTGTGTGTGTGTATGTATATATATATATATATATATATATATATACACACACACACACACACACACACACACACACACACACATATATTAAAGGCATCCGTTAGTCTTGCGAGACCATGGATCTGCTCCTGGAAAGTCTTCACTCTCCAGGGCGCAGGCCTGGGCAAGGTTGTATGGAAGACCAGCAGTTGCCCATGCTGCAAGTCTCCCCTCTCCACGACACCAATGTTGTCCAAGGGAAGGGCATTAGGACCCATACAGCTTGGCACCGGTGTCATCGCAGAGCAATGTGTGATTAAGTGCCTTGCTCAAGAATATATATCTCTAGGATATTAGCACAGTACTGTAAATTGCTCCTTAGTGTAAGTAAATGGCAAAAATAATTGCAAGGGAGAGAGCATAAATTGCAAGTTGTCGGGAAATAAGGAAAGGGGTATTGAGTCAAAAGGATTTTTTTTTGGAAGCTGGCCCAAACCTGTCAGCTGCCTCTTATGTCATTTAAAGCAAATATCTTTAGGAATTGTTCAATAGAATGTACTCAGATGATCTATTGATATGCCTTGGTTATCATTAAAATATTTTCTACAGAAATAACCAAACAAAACAATATAGCAGTCTTCTTCCTTCAGTCTTTGCAGATGTCATCAGGGTTATTAAGAATACCATGTGGACAAGGCTGTTAAGCAAAATTGCATCAGATGATCCATCCACTGAACTTGATTCACAGATGAAAGTATTTACTAGATTAGTGCAACAGTTGCCATCATCACGTGAAGATGTTGCAGGTATTATGGAACAACTTCCTGCAGTACTGGAGAAAACAGCAACTTTATCAAGGTACATTGCAATGTAGCCTTTTATGCATCATTTTTCAACCTAGAAAATAGCTGAAAGAATTTTTAATCATGTATAAGAATCTGAATCGAAGGATGAGTTATTTGAGGGAGGCAGCCAGAGTAACCATAACCTTGCACATAGAAATGGATATTAAGGGTGTTCTTAAAGAAAGAACAGTTGAGATAGTCAAGTGGGGAACTTGGAACCTGGGATCCATCCAAATCACTATATTTTTAATGTCTTTTAGTCTGTTACCTTTCTTAATATGCCACATGCCAGTAAGTATAGAAACAGAAAGAAAAGATAAATGAATGAATGCTTGGCTAAAGCCATTAGGAGATAGTGACCATAATGTGATAAGTTTTAATCTACAATTTGAGAGGGAGAAGGGAAGATCGGAAGTGTCAGTATTACAGTTGAACAAAAGGGACTATGGACACATGACGGAGGAGCTGGCAAAAGTTGGCTGGAAAGATACCCTAGCAGGGATGACAGTGGAACAACAATGGCAGGTATTTCTGGGACTAATACAGAATATGCAGGATCAGTTCATTCCAAAGAGGAAGAAAGGTTCTAAGAGGAGTAAGGGGCGACCGTGGATGACAAGGGAAGTCAAGGACAGTATAAAAATAAAAGAGAGGAAGTATAACATAGCAAGGATGAGTGGGAAGCCAGATGATTGGGAGATTTTTAAGGAGCAACAGAAGATAACTAAAAAGGCAATACGAGGGGAAAAGATGAGGTACGAAGGTAAGCTTGCCAAAAATATAAAGGAGGACAGTAAAAGCTTCTTTAAGTATGTGAAGAGGAAAAAATTAGTTATGACCAAAGTTGGGCCCTTGAAGACGGAAACGGGTGAAATTATTATGGAGAGCAAGGAAATGGCAGACGAGCTGAACAGGTACTTTGGATCTGTCTTCACTAGGGAAGACACAAACAATCTCCCAGGTGTAATAGTGCAGCGATCCCCAACCACTGGTCTGCGAGGAAACGATATGAGTCAGCTGCACCTCTCCTCATTCCCTGTCACGCACTGTTGAACTTGAACATAGGGTTGCCAACTGTCCTGTTTTTGCCGGGACATCCCGTATATTGGGCTAAATTGGTTTGTCCCGTATTTCCCCCGCTAAGGTAGAACGTTCCTATGAAAGCCAAAATGGCATGACGTGAAGAAGCAATTACCATTAATTTATATGAGAAAAGTGTCTGAGCGGTCGCAGACCCAAAAAATAACCTAACAAATCATACTAAATAACACATAAAGCCGAAAATAAATAACACTGACATATAGTAAAAGCAGGAATGATATGATAAATACACAGCCTTTATAAAGTAGAAATAATATATGTTCAGTATAGTCAAGAAGATGAAGGCAAAACCAATTTGTGGGGAAATAATCGGCACTTACGCGCATGCGCACACAGGTGCCCGCGCAAGGCTTCATGGTCATGGTAGGCTTTGTTGGGATAAAGTGTCCCAGGATTTGACTGCTACCTTTGTCCCTTACTTGGGATTGAGAAAGTTGGCAACCCTAGCTGTAAAAGACATTTTGAGGTGAGTTTAACCCTACTTGAACCCCCTCCCCCCCGACCCCGGCTCGGCTGGTCCGCAAGAATATTGTCAATATTAAACCAGTCCGCTGTGCAAAAGAGGTTGGGGACCCCTGTAATATTGGCTAGAGGACCTAGGGTAACAGAGGAACTGAAGGAAATTCGCATTAGGCACAAAATAGTGTTGGGTAAACTGATGGGACTGAAGGTTGATAAATCACCATGGCCTGATGGTCTGCATCCCAGGGTACTTAAGGAGGTGGCTCTAGAAATCGTGGACGCATTGGTAATGATTTTCCAATGTTCTATAGATTCAGGATCAGTTCCTGCGGATTGGAGGGTAGCTAATGTTATCCCACTTTTTAAGAAAGAAGGGAGAGAGAAAACAGGCAATTATAGACCAGTTGGTCTGACATCAGTGGTGGGGAAGATGCTGGAATCAATTATAAAAGATGTAATAGCGGCCTATTTGGATAGCAGTGGCAGGATAGGTCCGAGTCAGCATGGATTTACGAAAGGGAAGTCATGCTTGACTAATCTTCTGGAATATTTTGAGAATGTGACTATGAAAATGGACATGGGAAAGCCAGTGGATGTAGTGTACCTGAACTTTCAGAAAGCCTTTGATAACGAAAGGCTTATAACATAAACAAGTGCCCGATGTTGGGGGCCTCCAAAACCAGAGGCCACAATTTAAGAATAAGGGGTAGACAATTCAGAACGGAGTTGAGGAAAAACTTTTTCACACAGAGAGTTGTGGTTCTGTGGAACGCTCTGCCTCAGAAGGCAGTGGAAGCCAATTCTCCGGATTCTTTCAAAAAAGAGTTAGATAGAGCTCTTAAAGATAGCAGAGTGA
This sequence comes from Mobula hypostoma, assembly GCF_963921235.1. NCBI lineage: Eukaryota > Metazoa > Chordata > Chondrichthyes > Myliobatiformes > Myliobatidae > Mobula > Mobula hypostoma. The sequence continues at coordinate 28,958,072 of NC_086102.1, read as the reverse complement.
AGGGATATGGGGAGAAGGCAGGAACAGGGTACTGATTGTGGATGATCAGCCATGATCACAGTGAATGGTGGTGCTGGCTCGAAGGGCTGAATGGCCTACTCCTGCACCTATTGTCGATTGTCTGAAGAGTTGGTGTGGATTTCTGGAAGGTTGAGATCTCTTCTGGGGCAGAAGTGACCTGTATGAGCAGGGTAGTTTGCCCTCCTGAACTGGAAGGGGTCCAATGTCCTTGCCAAGAGGGTGTGAACGGAGAGGTGAGATGAGTTCCAGAAGAACAGCTTAGCAGGTGGGAAGACTGACTCATGTATGGAAGATGGGGCAAATGGTCATGTGGGACATAACTGCATTTGCAGTGGTAATCTAGATTATTTGCTCAGTATGTGGAATGGACTTGAACACCAACATTCCTGACCTGGAAGCAGGAATGGAGCCCAGTCAGATGTATTTGGTCAAGTTCAATGTATTTTGTTCCCTAACTTAAAACATTTATTAATAAAGTGGTTTTCCCATTCTCTTTATTTTCCTCACCATAAATTTACAGCATTGATATGAATGTGATAGATGTGTAAAGTGCATTTTTTGTCATGGGCATGATAGTTTATGAACATAATCTATTATTTTTTGTATTCTTGGTCATTTTTTGAGCATTCATTTCTTTTCGAGAAAATTACCGTTTTTATAATACATAATTTTCCAGGTGGACTTTAGCAGATGCAATAACAAATGTACTGGAGGAATACCCTGAGGACAAACAATCTTGGAGGAAATCCCTACTGAAGGCTTGCATCCGATGGTTAGTGTCCAACTATAGCAGCTGCAAGGTGCAGGAAGAGAATATGAAGGAGACTGAAATGGCACTGCTGGGGAGATTGCAGGAATTACTGGTTAGTTTTATATTTATTGCCTCATTTAGGTGCAAGCAATGATCATTCGTCCTGTGAAAATTATAAATGTTATGAAAACCATTGATGCCAAAGCGTATACTTTCCTTTTGCAGATTTCAGTTGGTGAGGTCAGTTCAGATGATTGGAACAGTTTTGTAAAGAATGGGCTTAAGTAAGTTAAAATGTTAATTCATTTTGGCAACTTTGCAAAAAAATGTACACATCTTGATAATGTTTTAAGCAGTCATGTTTAACAGTTCAACAGTGTGTGTAATTAAAATTAAAGAAGCATAAAGATTTGGAGTAGTGTAGATAACTCTTGAGAGTTGGATGACTACAGGAATATGGACAAGAAAGAGAGGAATTTGAAACTGACTTTAAAACTAAGGCATTATTCGACATGCACTATATTGAGTGAATAGGACTTAAGCAATGATGTTGTGGTCAACCTCAAAACCATGGAGTTAGAACATAGAAGGAGAGAAAGATTGCACTGGAATGATCAAATCCAGAGATAACAAAATTGCAGATGAGCTAAATTACTTCTATAGGAGTATAGGCAGGTGGAATAATATCTGAAGATCATCTCACTACTAAACATAACTCCAAAGTTTAAAGCAAACTTGTTCAGTTTCAGATTTTTGCTAGGGAGAGAGATGGAGTTTGTGGCAGTGACCAATGACAATAACTCCAGTTTTCTGAATAGTTATTGGAGGATTTTTGTACTTATCAAATGGTATACGTCGGACAAATAGACGAACAGTTTAGAAAGGGTGAAAGTATCAAGAGAGTTAATGGTGTTTATGTGAAGTTGGGAGGTCATCACCATACAGCACATGATCCAGATTTTCCTCATCCCCAGTACTGTCTTGAGTGGCGTGTAGTTGAGAAATAGGAGGGTTACAAGATTGTACTCTTTAAGAATTCACTGGATGTAACAGTGCTGGAATGAAAAGTGAAATATTTGCTCATTATTCTTTACTGGATGATAGTAGAATCAGACATTTTTATCTCTCCAAAATGGGAGAAGAAAAATGTTGTTATACAGCATATTCAGCTGTGTTAGCAACCATAAACAGTTGAAGAAGGATGATGGATAAATTATCATTATCACATTCACTAATAATGTCCAAAGTAAAGGCTGATTTATACTTGTGCGTATAGGCTACGCCATAGGCCTGATTTATACTTCTGCGTAGCCCTACGCCATAGCAAGCATGCGTAGTTGTGTCTGCATTGCTCTGCAATTCACCATCAAAATGCTAGTTGGCGGTGGGGCTTTTATGCCACTGGGTTGAGTTTCTTCGTGAGAGACATGGACGAGGAAATGCATTTCAAATATTTTCAGATGTCGGCAGGTAGATTTGACGATTTGCTTCATCGTCCCCAACCATTTATTTCGCATCAGTGTACAGACATGGCGGAGAAAAGCAACAGGAAATGCGTATGAGGAAATGCGATGCTACCAAGCGGACCAATCACAGTTGTTGCGGTCTGCTTCACCGCGACGCATGAGTTACATTTTTGGGGCAATGCACGTCACCCTACGGTGTAGGGTACATGGTATCTACGGCGTACATTTGACACACAAGTATAAATCAGCCTTAACGGTGTCAAGAGGCATTTAAAACCTTATTGAAGACGTTCAGTAACAGCCCTGGGAAAAGTAAATATGAAGTTGTACAGCTACCTCACCACCTTAAAGATCTTGGAGAATAGAGGTTTGTTGGTGATGAGCAATAGATGCAAGGATTGTATAATTAGAGGGTTTGGAGAAAAGTGGTGATGATGATGATGACAGATTTGAAGGAGAAAGATCCATACTGAGGAGAGAGAAGAATTAAATATATCAGCTGATGTGGTCAGAAAGGTAGATAAGTTTTATGGTGTAGTTGTGAGGGAAAAGCTGGTACATTTTGTAGACAAGATTTGGAGATAACTTCAAGAAAATGGAAGCTTTAGTGTTAAAGTTTGGTCTAATAATCTGAGAAGTGGTAGAGACAATTTTCTAGATCGCATCATTCTTAATGACAAAGGAATACCTGAACTGTTGGTGGATAACAGGGAGATGTCTGGAAGGAGATGCTATATACTGTAATAAGAAAAACAGTGTTATTTTGCAGAGGATGATTCCTAAGCATCATCGGAAATTCAGAATATATTTTATGATCCAGCCAAATCCGGGCTGAATGATTAAACCAGTTTCTTACCATTTCTTTCAAAATTGTTTTCCTTGAACATAAGGTAACTGAGATATAGATGGGAATGGAGAAAATAAACAAAATGAGAGTGAGAAATAAGGTGAGAGTCGTTTCACCTATCAAATGGTGAAAGGCCTTGATAGAGTGGATGTGGAGACGATGTTTCCTATGGTGGAAGTGTCTAAGACCAGAGGACACACCCTCAGAATAGAGGGGTGTCATTTTAGAATGGAGATGAGGAGGAATTTCTTTAGCCAGAGGTTGGTGAATCTGTGGAATCCTTTGCCACAGGCAAAGTCTTTATGTATACTTAAGGCAGAGGTTGATAGATTCTTAATTGGTCAGGGCATCAAGGGATACAGGGAGGCGACGGGAGATTGCGGCTGAGATGAATCGGCCATGATAGGCCAAATGGCCTAATTCTGCTCCTGTATCTTATGGTCTTACGGTTTTAGTGTGAAATGAGAGAAAATAAATTTGGAGGTGAAGGCTGTGAACTACAAAGGTGTGATAAATGGTGGGTCAAAGGCAAGAGAAAGATAAAGTATAGGGTGGTATATTAGGAACATGGAAGTTCAGAAGTATTGACTACAGTAGTTTTGATAACATGGAAACAAATTAATGTGTGTTGGCTCATATAAACTGTCCTACACGTGTTCATGGTTCTAATGATCCTTTTATAATGGCAGATATCGCTATACAGATCTGGGATTTTTAGAAGCCCTCCTGAAATTAATACCAGTATTGTATGAGAAAGAAGAGCTGGCTCAAAACTTGGTGTCACTTCCTATGGTTCACATGATGGTAACAAATCATTCTTTGTTTCTGCCAACCATGCTGAAAAGCAGCGAGGATTCAGATGAAAATTCAAGAATAAAAGGTATGACCAGAATTGGAAGAATCATTTATAATTTTTATCTTGAACTCTTAATTTAAACAAAGTCCTTGTCAATACAAAAGAAGGATGAATAGCCATTCTGTTCACTGTAACGGTTTTCGACACACTTGGTTGTTACCTTTAAAGGAGTCCTTTAATTTTAACTAGGACTACGATTTCTACCTGATACTCAACTCCTGATCAATAAAAATTAAAACGCTGTTTCCAAAACAAAACAGTTTGCACATGTGTAAGACTTTGCAAGTTGATTTCCACTTATTGTGTGAGTAATACCGACCAGTTGGCCCCACTTTAGCCCTGAACTTGAGTCCTAATATTCTTAAGTGACATTGAACTGAATGATGAAGCACTTGGCTGAAAGCACCAGTAACGTGCAACAACTATGCCACTGAATGAACACTGCAGTCTTTGCAAGGACTTTTTAATCACCTTTAACATGTAGTGTAATTGGGGTTTTGTGTAGCTGAGAAATAACTTCACTCCGTTGTATTTTACTCCGATGGAAATAAAAATCTGCATTCCATCAGCCTCTAGCTCTTTTGTCTATGAATTTCCAAGTCCTTCAGGAGCTTGACTGTTTCCAGTTTTTCAGTATTTAGAAAATACTCTGTTCTGTTCTTTACGGGGCTGATATGGATAACTTCATGTATCAATGCTCATATTTAGCAGCCACAGTTTTGCTCTTAGCTTGTTTTTCAAAATCCCTAAAATATATTGTGCACATTTAAATTGATTCAATTGCTGCTGATCTGTCTTTCACCAAACTGGATGTGCAGCATTTGTCTATTTACGTAGGTTATTTATGTATGTAGTGAATAGCTGCAGCACATCTAAGTCCTTTGTAGGGCATCACTGATTACATGTCACTAATTTGAGTATTGGTCCAAATCCCTCTTTACTGAGCCACTTTACTCATTAGGTATAACATTGCTTCCAGTTCTTTACAAGGAATGATTCTGAATTTGCTTTAACGTTTCTTATTGTAAATTTGAATATTGCATCTCAGAATCAGGTTTATTATCACCAGCATGTGATGTGAAATTTGTTAACTTAGCAGCAGCAGTTCAATGCAATACATAATCTAGCAGAGAGAAAAAAATAACAAATAAAATAAAACATAATAGTAAATAAACAAGTAAATCAATTATGTATATTGAATAAATTATTTAAAAATGTGCAAAAACAGAAATACTGTATACTTTAAAAAAAAGGTGAGGTAGTGTCCAAAGCTTCAATGTCCATTTAGGAATCGGATGGCAGAGGGGAAGAAGCTGTTCCTGAATCACTGAGTGTGTGCCTTCTGGCTTCTGTATCTGCTACCTAATGGTAACAATGAGAAAAGGGCATGCCCTGGGTGCTGGAGGTCTTTAGTAATGGACGCTGCCTTTCTGAGACACCGCTCCCTGAAAATGTCCTGGGTACTTTGTAGGCTAGTGTCTAAGATGGAGCTGACTAGATTTACAACCTTCTGCACCTTCTTTGGTCCTATAGCCCCTCCGTACCAGACAGTGATGCAGCCTGTCAGAATGCTCTCCATGGTACAACTATAGAAGTTTTTGAGTGTATTTGTTGACATGCCAAATTGCTTCAAACTCCTAATGAAGTATAGCCGCTGTCTTGCCTTCTTTATAACTACATCAATATGTTGGGACCAGGTTAGATCCTCAGAGATCTTGACACCCAGGAACTTGAAGCTGCTGATTCCTCTATGAGGATTGGTATGTGTTCCTTCCTGAAGTCCACAATCAGCTCTTTCGTCTTACTGACGTTGAGTGCCAGGTTGTTGCTACGGCACCACTCCACTAGTTGGCACATCTCACTCCTGTACACCCTCTCGTCACCACCTGAGATTCTACCAACAATGTTGTATCATCAGAAAATTTGTAGATAGTATTTGAGCTGTGCCTAGCCACACAGTCATGTGTATACAGAGAGTAGAGCAGTGGACTAGGACTTCCCCTATCAAGATCCTTTTGCTGTATCCTGTGTCCTTAGCTGTATCAGACTTTTAATCTGTTTATCTCCGAGTAATGTAATGCAGTGTTTCTCAATCTCATTTTTGCTGTATCTCAAAACTCCGAGTAGTCACAGTGAACTTTATCTAAAGGCTTGTATGTCCTTTGAGGTTCCGTATCCAATGTTGAATACAAATGTCTGCTAATCTTGTTTTGTGTACCAAATTGGATGAAGTAACTCCACTTTTGAGAGGTATTTTTTAATTAAGATTTTGTTATGCTTCTTTTTGGCAGATGCTGTAATTGATGTGTTACTAATCTTGGTCAGACACTGTCCATCAGTGTGCAACAGGAACCATTTTCCTGTATTGCTGGGAGCATATGGAGCAACACTCAGCATCACAGGTAGGTATCTTATTTCTGTGATTACGTTTCATATAATTGAACGTGCATAATTATTTCCATTTTATTTTCTACCTTTTGTTTTTCTTTGGTAAAGATCAGAAACTGCTGCTGCTCCTACAGTCCTATGAGAAAAACAACGTTAGCCTTGCTGAGTTCAGGTGAGTTCAGATGCATCGCCTCTGATCTGAGCCGACATTTACGCGCCAGGCGGCACCTAATTAATTAGCTTGTTTATTTCGGCTTTTTTCTTAAAGATGTGTTGGGTGCGTCCTGGCTACCGCTGCATTCTCTGCGGCAATGTATTGGGCCGCGGCCCGGGGGTTGGTGTGGTGGGACACTGGGGTGTCATCTCATCGTTGTCTGCTTCCATCAGGGCAAGCAGGTCATCTTCTTCTAGGTCTGCCTGCCTCAATGTCAAAGGTCGAGGTTCGTCATCTGCTATGGCTGATATGGAAGGCTTGCTTGACTGCTTAGCCTCGCGTATTTTTCTATCATACAGTTCTTTGTAAGCACTCAAACCATCTTGCAAATATCCCCTAAACCGACGTACCCTTTCAAAATTAAAGTCGTACTTTATTATTGCAATAAAAATCTCACGCAGTTGCTTCACGTTCGGTTCCTGGAGGACTTAACTTTCGGTCCTTTCGCTACTGCATTTTGTTTCAATTGTTATCCTTTCCTCTTCTAATTGCATCAGCTCTTCATCTATCAGTTCTTGGTCATGGGATGCCAAAACCTCTTCAACATCATCTTTGTCGACTTCCATAAACCACACTCACTTTGTCCTTACTTCGTTCACCATGATGGAAACGCTTAATTATGTCTACACTAAGTGTAACACCCTTACGAGCTCTTTTAGGCTTTTCCGATACCTTAGAACTCATCTTGCTAACGGCTGCTCACAGGCACGTGTTTAAGCAATGCCGGCTAGAATGCAGTTCCGGGGGAGGAGCTTGGCTGCTTGGGGTGCGCTGCCCTTTTTCGTAACAGTGAAAACACCTTCTGTTAGTGAAAACAGGTAACTAATGTAGGTCTTTCATAACAGTGACGTTTCGTAAAGCAAACGTTCAAAAAGCAGGGGACACCTGTACAGGTTTCCCCTGCCATCCGAAGATAGAGCATTCCTATGAAACGGTTCGTAAGCCGAAATGTCATAAAGCAAAGAAGCAATTACCATTTATTTATATGGGAAAATCTTGTGAGCGTTCGCAGACCCAAAGATAACCTACCAAGTCATGCCAAATAACCCATAAAACCTAAAATAACAGTAACATATAGTAAAAGCAGGAATGATATGATAAATACACAGCCTATATAAAATAGAAATACTTTTCCACAATCATTGCTGCAGTGTTCTCCGTAGCGAAAATCTCACGCATGCGCTGTTGGCAAAAACATGGCGCAAGCGCTGTCCAGTAACCTTTAAGCTATGAAGCTGCCAAATCATACCAAATAACACGTAAAAATACACAGCCTATATAAGTAGAAATAATGTATGTACAGTGTAGTTTCACTTACCGGAATTGGTTCAGCGCTGAGCATACTGATGATGGTGTGTTAGGCTGAGTCGGGGTTTGGGTGGTGCAGTGGCCCTCACCCTCCAGGCCGCCGAGCAATACGTTGCCGCGAAGCATGCAGGGGTGCAGCAGTAGCCGGGAGGCACACAGCACATCTTTAAGAAAGAAGCCGAAACAAACATGCTAATTAATTAGGTGCCGCCTGACACGTAATTGTCGGCCCAGGTCAGTGCTGATTGCCAATTGCGTCGTCTCTGATCTGAGCCAACAATTACATGTTGGCGGCACCTAATTAATTAACATGTTTATTTCGGCTTTTTTCTTAAAGATGTGCTGTGTGCCTCCCGGCTACCGTTGCATTCTCCGCAAATTGGTATCTGTCCGTGGCCTGGGGGTTGGGGTGGTGGGACACTGGGGTGTCATCTCATCATCGTCCATTTCCATTAGGGCAGGCAGGTCATCTTCTATCTCTGCCCGCCTCGATGTCGAAGGTCGAGGTTCGTTGTCTGCTGTGGCTGATGTGGAAGGCTTGCTTGACTGCTGAGCCTTGCGCATTTTTCTATCACACAGTTCTTTGTAAGGACTGAAACCATCCTGCAAATATCCCCTAAACCGATGTACCCTTTCAAAATTAAAGTCGTACTTTATCATTACTGATTGTTATCCTTTTTTCTTCCAATTGCATCAGCTCTTCATCTATTAGATCTTGGTCATGGGATGCCAAAACCTCTCCAACATCATGTTCCGCCAAACTCACTTAGTCCTTACCTCGTTCACCACGATTGAAATGCTTAATTATGTCTAGTTTTACGCTAAGTGTAACACCCTTACAAGCTCTTTTAGGCTTTTCCGATACCTTAGAACTCATCTTGCAAACAGCTGCTCACAGGCATGTGTTTAAGCAATGCCAGCGAGAATGCAGTTCCGAATCCGGGGGAGAGCGGCTGCTTGGGGCACGCGCTGCCTTTTATCGTGCGCTGCTTTTTTCGTAACAATGAAAACAACTTCTGAAAGCAAAAACAGGGTACTAATGTAGGTCTTTCGTAACAGTGAGATTTCGTAAAGCGAACGTCTCAAAAGTGGGGGACACCTGTATAGCTTTCCGATGTATTTACTGCTCAGGTCATTATTGGTGGCAAAGTTGGGAACCTTGTTCCCTTTCACAACAAGAGGATGTCCCAAAGTACCTGATATCTAATAAAATGTAGTATATTTAATATTAAAACAATACATTTCACTGTATGTTTTGATGTACATGACAAATAAAGCTAATTTTTTATATAGTAATAAATGTGAATTCAACAACCATATTATGCACAGTAACACAATTAAGATAATGAGCTAGTTGTAGCTTTGCTCATTAATGCATAATTATTGGTCAGAGCATGGGAAGGGTCTTCTAGTTCCTGTACTAGTGTGATGCAGTTTTTGTTACTGCTCAAAAGAAAGATTGACCTTTTGGTTTAAAAGTTAATTCAAGAGGAGAGGAAACTGAAACCCTAACCCTACCAGCACAATCACCAGCTAGAATTCAATATCTGTTGGGGATTGTAACTCTCTTTGGACAAGCACCCTTGAGCAAGGTATAGCACCTCCTTAGTACCCTCCACCCCCCGATCAGGATCAAATGAAGCCATGGGAGCAAGTGTTAGATGGTCGTATGAGCAGCTGGTGTATATCACAAGTGCTGGTTATGTGATCACAGAGGCCAGGCAGTCTTTGAAGAGTATTGATAATGACTGGGCTCACCCATCTTGTAAAATCACTACCCAGAAGAAGGCAATGGTAAGCCACATCTGCAGAAAAAATTTGCCAAGATTAATCATGGTCATGGAAAGACCATGATCGCCCATGTTATACAGCATGACACATAACTAATGAATGAACCTAATTATGAAAAATACTTGGTGATATTTGGTCTAGAGAGCTAAACACTCAACATTTAAGGGAAATGAATAGGAAAAATGGATGAAGAAATAATAGTGAACAGTACAGAGCAGTCTGAACACACTTTATTCTGAACCAAATTATATTTTGTAAGAAGTTATTTGTGACAGGGTATTCTTGTTTACCAGTTAATATTCTGCTTTATTGATGGAAAAAACAAATGGGGAAAAATATGAAGTAGTCATTAGAAATGATGTTTTATTTTGAACCAAATTATATTTTGTGAGTTTGTATAAACCAGTATTTAAAAAGAAAGGAATAACAAAACACATTGACAAGAAGAACAACTAATATAATTTTCACAAAATAAAGGAATGTAGACATTTAAACTTAGTTACTCAACCGTAATTTAAATAAACATATGTTTTCTAGATTGCTATTTTGGGGCCCAGCCGCTGTTGAACATCAGAAGACTCGCAAGAGCTTAGGGAAGACCCTGTGGCAACAACCAACCATGGAAGAAATTCTATCATTGCTGGACAGAGAGAAAATGTTCCAGACCATCATTAACTTTCCTCAACATAGGCATATGTTGCCTGAGGTAGATTTAGCATAAAACACCACATTTTATTTTCTTATTTCTCACTTATTTAAATACAACTCAAGGACATATTAAGTGAAAATTAAATTACAATAATTTTGTCTGTCCCGTATTTTATGACAGGTTCATCATTGCTTTTTTTTGTTCCTTTCAGGAAGGAAAGGAGATGCTGTTGAAAGAGTACTGTGTTAATATCTATGACCCTTGCTTCTTGCTACCTCTCTTCAGTGGATTAATTACACCAGGTATGCAAAATAGAGTCATGGTGTTACAATGCTCGGAAAATGGCTTTTTAGCCCAACTCATCCTTGCCAAACAAGTTGTCTGATTGAGCTACTCCCATGTGCCTGCATTTGACTCATGTCTCTCTAAGCCTGTCCAAACTTGTTTTAAACTTTGTAATTGTACCTGCCTCTACCACTTCCTATGGCAACTCGTTCCATTCACACTATCCTCAATTTGCCTCGCAGGTCCCCTTTAAATTATTCCCCTCACACCTGTGCTGTCTAGTTTTAGAATTTTCTACCCGGGGGAAAAAAGCTGAAACCATGTATCTTCTCTATGCCCCTCATGATTTTGTATACCTCTATAAGTTCAACTGTCAGCCACCTTCACTGCAGGGAAACAGACCCATTCTCTCTTTGTAACTGGAGTCTGCCAGTATTAGCAACAGCTTTATGAATTTTTTCTGCACCATCTCTAGATTAATCACATCCTTTCTATAAGTATGTCAACCTGAACTGCACAAAATATTATAACTCTCCAGATTCTTATCATTTACTTATTTAACTTTACAAAGTGATTCACTTCATACTTGTCACTGCCATTTGTATATCTGCTTCTTCAGTTGATCTGGTTGGACAAAATTCTTCACCACCCTCCACACCACCAATTTGTCATCTACAAATTTAATAATCAAGCCACCTACATTCTCACCCAAATCATTGATATAAATTCGACTACCAGGGGATCCAGTACTAATCCCTGCGGCACAAGCCTCCGATCTGAGAAACAACCTTCCACTACCACTCTCTGACTCCTCCCAAGCCAGATTTGCATCTAACTGGCTAGCTCACCCTGCATTCCATGTAACCCACCTCCCAGATCAGTATGCCATGCAAGGCCTTGATAAAACCTTACTAAAGTCCATGTGGGCAATGTCTACTGTTCTGTCCTTATTAATTCTCTTGGTCACCTCTTCAAAAAAAACTCAGTTAAATTTGTAAGAAACAATTTTCCATGCACAAAGCCATACTGATCATCCCCAATCAGTTTTTGTCTTTCCAAAATGCAGGTAGGTCCTGTATCTCAGAATCCCTTCCAGTATCTTACCCATCACTGATGGGCTGAAACCAGGCTTTCAAAGGAGTGTGCCTTTCCCAATTTTGAACTACTTGACCTATCTGTTAAAACTGTATGAAGGAAAGCTCAAGACCCAAATTTTTATTGCAAAATTAAACACTAAAATCCTTCATTTTTAAAAGGTTAACAGATTTATTCATAACAGCCTTATTCTTAACAGTTTGCTTAGATATTAATTAGCTCTTGTACTTGGATTTCATTTCTTCTATCATCATTTCTCATATCTGAATTGTCTTTAAGAAAGCTGTCTCCTCAGGAAATAATGATTTATTTGAAAAAATGTGGATTTATTGTAAGCATGCCTGTGAACTGCTATTTAAGTAAGATACTTAGTTTAATTTCAGTGGTAAACAGTAGTCTTCCTTCCCATATAGATTGTACCAGAGATTTTTAGTTTTGGAATTCGGTGCCTTTTATTTCTAAAATGGATGTCTTGTAAGCTCAATAACAGAGAGCCAGCATGGTCTGTTGCCTTGAATAATGCAATTGGGTCACATGAATGGGCCAAAACAAGTTCTCTGAATGACGAAATCTCTGAATGTCTCTGACGTTTAACCGTGAAACTGATTTTAAAAGAACAATTGACAATATTCAGTAAAGTCAATAGAGGTAAAATAAGCTAAAACTCATAAACTTTATGCCAAACAAAAATAGTTAGTAAAAAATATATAATTTGTTAATCTTTTTACTCACATTTGTGAAATCATCATTCATTATTTAACCTTGGCTCAATGTGATTCTGATTTACAAATATAGTTGACTTTTAACTGCGCTTTGAAATGATTCAGCAAACGATTTACTTCAGGGACCAGTTAGGAGTGGGCAATAAATAATGGCTTGTTATTCCAATCCTGTCATAAATAATCCAAATGAGTGGTCTCAACTTGGCATGGCATTGGTTATTTCCATGATATATTACTGAAATCAAAACCAATAAGCGTGTGCCAAAGCATCTATGTTGGTAAATGCCAGCAAGTTCAAAACCCATCAAAAATTGTGTCCGATGTTATTTTATGTGTTCCTGGATTGGCCAGATGGAAACCTACTTGCTTCTCCCAGCAGAGGGCATCAGTGACTTTTTTTTAATCAACTGGTTAACCATGGTAACTAACTGAAGTATCAGGATAACGGCTTCATTTAATTAGGATTAGAACCATTTCAATTTCTTTTTAAAGTATAATTAACTGTTAATTGGACTTTAGTAATCAACGATATCTAAATTAAATATGGAAAAGAAGTTAGAAGGAGAATGGTAGAATTCTAGAACTAGTTGTTGCTAGAAAAGGAACTATTTAATATCTTTGTGAGGTTAAAGCTGCTTACATCCCCAGAACCTAGGCTGCTATGAAAGACAAGAAAGGAGATTTCTGGGACTCTTGTCAACATTTTTCAAGTCTTTTCTAACCAAGCAAAGGAGATGAATCATGTGATTAAAGGCTGGTGAATCTAATATCAGTGGTGGAGAAATTACTGAAAAAAATTTAAAGGCCGGGATGGATTGTAGATGGTGGTTGAAATCTGGATTACTCTTCCTCAGGAGTTAGAAAACGTAAGACATAGAAAACTTACAGCACAATACAGGCCCTTTGGCCCACAATGCTGTGCCGAACATGTACTATTTTTAGAAATTACCTAGAGTTACCCATAGCCCTCTGTTTTTCTAAGCTCCGTGTACCTATCCAGGAGTCTCTTAAAAGACCCTATCATTTCCGCCTCCACCACCATTGCCGGCAGCCCATTCCACGCATTCACCTCTCTCTACGTTAAAAAAAACTTAACCCCTGATACCTCCTCTGTACCTACTTCCAAGCACCTTAAAACTGTGCCCTCTTGAGTTGGTGGAGATCAAAGCATTTTAAATATTTAGATAAGCACATTGAATGATATGCCATAGGCGATGATGGACTAGATGCTGGAAAGCAGGATAAGTAAAAATAAATGCTCGACGATCAGCACAGATGTATCCATTGCATATGACTGTCATTTTTTGGATGTGATTTTTTGAATTGAAATCCCATGTAGATTCTAGTTGGGTGTTAAGGACCTCGTGACACTGTTTCAAAGGGGAAAAAAAGGTTACGTACTGAATATTTATCTCACAAACAACATCAATAAAAGCTGTCGCATCCTCATTATGTTACAGTTCATGCTCTTTGCAGAACCTCTTTGCAGAACCTCTTTGCACTGAAATTGCCTTGCACATTTTATTTAATTTAATGAGTACTTCATTATGGATAATGAGTTGAGGCCCTTGGTAAATCTGAGAAAGAACCTGCATAACAAGCTGCTTCATCCCTGCAATTAACAGTCTACAAATAACATCATGAGCATTCTAATAATTTGGTCTGTTGGTTCATTATTATAGAACAAGTCAGGACTTCTCACTTAATTTTGTTAATGATGAACAACCAAAACATATCCTTGTTCACAAGGAAATGGGTTGAAATTATTTTTATGTGGAGCCCTAACATTGTATTTTGGATCTGGCAATGTAGAACGAGCGGTTTGATAAATGAGGTTTGCATAACAGATCAAGGAGAAAATAAACTGAGGGAAACCTAATGTATAAAAACTGATAATGGGAACTTCTTTAAATACATTTTAAAAGAGGTCAAAGTGTAAGGAGAAAAATCTTAAAGAGATCTGAGGGGTAACTTTTCCATGCAGATTAGATTAGATTATGAAGACACGCAGTCCTCTTTTATTGTCATTTAGTAATGCATGGTGGTGAGCATTTGGAATGAGCTACCAGAGGAAGTCATTGAGGCAGGTATATACAATAGTATCATTTAAGATGCATTTGGATAGGTGCATGAGGGGAGGCAGGGTCGGGGCTTGAAGGGATATGGGCCAAATGCAGGAAGTAGGGACTAACTGGGTGGGCACTGTAGTCGACATGGACTGTATCTGTGCTATCTGACTATGTCATTAAATATGGGTCGCTCAGCAAATGATGCTGGGGAAATAGTTATGGGGAACAAGGAAATGCAGAGAAGTTATACAGATATTCTGCATCAACCTTTAGGATGGAGAATTCTGTGTATTCTATTAATACTAAAAATAAGAACAGGAGAGAAATCAAATACCTTTACCATAACTGAGCTTGATCACTTATATAACAAAAAATGCAACAGAGATGATAGTCCCACAATCTCTTTGACCCTCCCTACCTACCATCAGGCAGGAAGTACTGTAGCATTACAACAGGAACTGTTAGGATGAGAAACAGCTTCTTCCCCCAGGCCGTGAGACTGCAGAACTCCAGTCTCATCACTTACAAAGTGCCAGTAGTGCTGTTTACTTTTTGATTTGCATTGTAAATGCACCTTATGCTAAATTTCAATCTTATGGATTATATTTTATTATTTTGTTAATTTATTTCTGGTAATATTACTTTGTGTTGTGTTTGAGTTATATGTACTGTGTGGTGCACCTTAAGCCAGAGGAACGTCGCTTCGTTTGGTGGTATACATGTATATGATTGAATGGCAGTAAACTTGAACTTGATGTATTAGTTTAAATCTTCCAAAAACAGGGAAAAGCTACTGATGTGTGGGAGGGAAAAAGCTGGTAGACTTGGACTGGTCAGCCAAATGCCCATTATTAGAAAAATATTAAATTCAGTTGCTAATTTTGGGTTTGTTTTCATTTGAATTTAAGAATAAGGAGCTATCTTACTGAAACATAAGATTTTCTTAAGCAGCTTGAAATCTAGGAGAGTCAGGGACCCAAAGGCATGATTTCAGAATATGTTGTTTATTTACAATTGAGACGAGAAAGAATTTCTTCTCAAGGGATTGAGTCTTTTCAATTTCTTGTCCCAGAATACTGCAGATACTGAATCCTTGAAAATATTCAAAACTGAATTGAATAGTTTTTTAGTCAGTAAGGGTATCAAGGGTTATGAGAATAGGGAAGGGAAAGTAGAATTAAGGCAAGCCAGATTGGTGGAAAAGGCTTGACAAGTAGAACAGCCCACTCCTATTTCTATTATGGTCTTACCAAAGGGAATCATTGTGGATGGAATTGGTGCTTTAGAACAAAACTGTTGTTTCTCAGCTACTGAAATTTCAGTAGGCTTCTGAGTTTTGCACACTGAGTGACATTGACATTAGTACTTCACTACTGCCCTCTATCTGCAGTCACTAGTGAGGCCCGTTCTATCCTGCTGAATAGTCTTGTTGATCCTCTGCTAGGGCAGAGTTGATTTCAGTAAGGATTACTTATATTTTAAGTATTTATAACCATTTTGTGCAGTTTAAATTAACTTTTATTTTTAAGTTTTTAATAACTTAATTCAATTTTAATGATTTTTAAATGCCTTCTTATTTTGCCACCTGCTTACCACTTCATTACCAATGGTACTGTATTTTAAACAAATGGGGGGTGATCTTACTGATACGTGTAAAATGCTAAGGCAGCATGAAGGAGTAGCTTTAGCGATATTTGCACTGGTGGGAGAGTCTCAAATAAGGGGAAATAGTTTCAAGGTAAAGGCCTGGTCATTTAAAACAAGCTACATAGAAATTGCTTCTCATAGAGCATAGTGAATTGATGGTATTCTTACCCCAGTGAGTTATGGAGGCCAGCTCATTTGATGAATTTAAGTGGATGTAGATAAGTTTTTGGAAGATTGAGAGAGTTAGGGCTATGGGGGTATGGCTTTGAGGAAAAGTTGAAGCCTAGGATATATCAGCCGTGATCATATTGAATGTGAGGCAAGCTAGAGGGATGAAATGGTCATCTTGTATTTTTGACATCTTGTTACTTGACTAGAGGGTGTGAAGAGAAAGCGGTATGTGCTTTCTGCATCTTGACCTGGTGAGTGTAGGTGTGCCGAGATTACATTCAACTGTTCTTGGCTGTGTCTGCTAGTATCTACCCTATTTTACACAATTTTTATGAAATATCCTTTATCCACATTAATTATAAAACTTTAAAATGCTAATAAATAAAAAGCACTGCAGATTTTTACTGTGCCTATGACATTTAAACTTTATTTCAGTGAGAATCAGTGTTTTGTTCGCCTGTTTTGCAATTCCCTTGACTTTGTGTCAATGGAGTTTAGTATCTGTTATAAAAAGAAATATATATATGAAATTCCATCAGAATGTGTAAATCTAGGATTGAAGGTCATCATAAATCAGTAAGGATATCTATTTATAGATCTGATGAGCAATGAGTCATCTTAATTTTAACATAATTACACAGTTAAAATTATATGATCTTAGAACCAAAACTATCCCTACATAAATAGCCCACATCACCATCTGGCTGGATGTTAAATAAAAAGTGTTGCGTTGTTTCAAATGATGTATCATTGCATCGCAACCAGTAGTGACCTTGGACTGTGAAGGAAATCACATTTGTCTGACACAAATCTGTCAGTGAAAATCGTTATAATTTTAGATGTATTTGACCTTGCAAGATTAATGAAAGTAATGACAGTTTTACAACTGTCCATTTCAAAAGTATAATATCTCCAGGAAATACTAGCTCTTTTTGTAATCTGGAAGGTATTAATGACAGTTTAAAAAGTACAAGAGGCTCATTGTGATGGTTTTCAATGTCAATTAATGTGAGGGACTTTTCCCCCTCACAGCAGAGACTCTAACCCACCAAGAACAGAAAATGGTCTTCAATGGGCAATAAACATCCCATAGAACTGCTAGAGGGAGAAAAAAACAGTTAACCTAATGTTCAATTCCAAATGCTTCTTTTGATAGCTTAATTGATTTTCATCTGTTGAAGCTTTTCATTGAATAAGTACTAAATGCAGCTGTATAGCAACAATTGTACTTGAGTAAATTACTTTGAGGTGTATCATAAATTCTAAAAATAAGTTTCATTCATATTTTTTGACTGTATGCTGTATTATTCATCGAAGTTTAAGAAGCTGTGCAGAATAAAAAAGGATATTGTGCCAATTGCTTTTTCCATGCATTTTGAAGAATTACCACAGAGCTCAGAAGTTGGACTTTCAACCAATTTGGTCCATATCGAACAAAATGTCCATCTAAGCCAGTCCCACTTGTTCATGCTTTTTCATCTCAACCCTTTCCCGCCCCATGTAGTTGTCAAATGTTATAAATATTGTTAATGTACCTATCTCAATTGCTTCCTCTGGCAGCTCAAAGTCAAAGATGATAGTTAATTGTCAAAGTCTTGTATAAAAAAAATTGATCCAAGGAATAGAAAATGCTTACACTTAACATCTAGAATCAGAATTAGCAACCAACAAAATAGTGTAATTACCTTTCATTGATGTCTCAATTACACATGAAGACAGAATGTTCAGCTTCACATGAAAATTTGTTGTATATAGCATCTGCAACTATCATGGAAACTTGCACAATCACTTAGTACTATGAAAGCCAGGCATTCCATCAAGCTGCTTATAATTCATCAAAATCTTCAATGTAACCAGGGGTTCGCCACTTTTTTTTATCCTGTGGATCCCTACCATTAACTGAGGAGTCCACGGACCCCAGGTTGGGAACCCCTGAATGTAATAAAGGCTCAGGTTCCATTACAGGAGCAATAATGTGAAACAGATGCAGCAGGTTTAAAATAATAACAAAAAATGCTGGAAATGTTCTGTAAATTAAGTAGTGTTTGCAGTTTAAGAAACAGAGCTGTTGATAATTGCTTAAAAATTAAGATAAAATGGTTTTGTCATTCAGTTTTTTTTTTGCGGGTTCCTTTAAGGAAGATTGACTGTAATATGATAGAACTCTTCTGTAAGATGAGATAAGCAAAATAGTACAGACTAGAATCGAAACAAAAGAAACCATAAGGTATGAGAAATGAGTCAGGTATGATAGAATGGGGAGCTTCATTAAAAGGCATAACACCATAACAGTGCCTTAATCAAAATATTTAAAGATCGAATGCATGATCTACAGCTGTTGCTACCATCCTGCTTGGTAATGAAAATACAAATGAGAGAGCAAATTAACCAAGGCAAGCAGAATAAGAATAACATTAAGTCCAACAGGGAGTCACATAAAATTACCAAAATTGCAAATGTAAGTGTCGTGGACTGGATTATTTTTATATTCTATCTTACTTTTTCAATATTTTGGTCCTCTTGCTGAATTTTGATTTCTTCCCCACCTCCCCCCCCCCCCAAACACCTTAGGCTTACAGTTCTTTTTGACAATATTATAGATAATATTGTAAACCTTTCATTTTACCGAATACACTCTTTAACTTCACAGCTAGACCTGCTGGGTTATTGTGCAGTAAAATGATAAGTATTTATTGTAAACTATTAATCATTTAAATATACTGCATCAAAGCCAATTGTTTCTTATCCCTTTGTTAGTTTTATTTAGATTTACAACTGTTTTTACATTGAACCAAATCCCTTTCAATCACTATATAAAACTCTTATCATTGAATAGTCATTTTTTAAGGTGTGTTAATGAGAGATTATTAATCAATGTGTAATACTTAAAATAGCCTATTTTATAGTTGATTGCATCACAAAATAAGAATTGGAAGACCATCTCAAAAACTTCTTGAATTTGTCCTTCACGTTGTTACTGCTAATTTGATTTATAGAATTTATATGTATTTAACTTCTCTGTGATCATAGTATTATCCTTGTTACATCTACATCTGCTTTCCTGATATATACATTGCACTACACATTCACTATTTGGGGGCCTACAGCAATTCCTACCAATATTCGAGGTTTCAAAGATGCATTTAATGTCGGAGAAATATATACAATATACATCCTGAAATGCTTTTTCTTCACAATCATCCATGAAAAACAGAGGAGTGCCCCCAAAGGATGAATGACAGTTAAATGTTAGAACCCCAAAGTCCCCCACCAGCTCCACGCACAAGCAGCAGCAAGCAACAATCCCCCCTCCCCTCCCCGCCCCCACTGGCAAAAACACACATCGGCACCCACCACCGAGTACTCAAGCGTGAGCAAAGTAAAAGCAAAGACACAGACTTGTAGTACTCCAAAGACTACTCGTTCACCCGGTTTTTGACATACCACAGGCTGGTGCGCACGCGCTCTCTTCTCCTCCTCCCCTCCTCTCCCCTCTCCCTCTCCCCTCTCCCCTCTCCCCTCTCCCCTCTCCCCTCTCCCCTCTCCCCTCTCCCCTCTCCCCTCTCCCCTCTCCCCTCTCCCCTCTCCCCTCTCCCCTCTCCCCTCTCCCTCTCCCCTCCCCTCTCCCTCTCCCCTCCCCTCCCCCCTCTCCCCTCCCCTCCCCTCTCCCCTCTCTCCCCTCTCCCCTCCCCTCTCCCTCTCCCCTCTCTCCCTCTCCCCTCTCCCCTCTCCCCTCTCCCCCTCTCCCCTCTCCCCTCTCCCCTCTCCCCTCTCCCCTCCCCTCTCCCCTCTCCCCTCTCCCCTCTCCCCCCTCTCCCCTCTCCCCTCTCCCCTCTCCCTCTCCCTCTCCCTCTCCCTCTCCCCTCCCTCTCCCCCTCTCCCCTCTCCCCTCTCCCCTCTCCCCTCTCTCCTCTCTCTCCCTCCCCCCCCCAATAAGGGAGAAAGAGGTGTCTCCGTTTCATAGCAAGGGGTGAGATATAACAAACAACTCACTGGTTTACAATGTTAAAAGTCCACTGCATCGCTTTTTCCGAGCTCGGTGCCCAAAGATCTCGGGTCTCTGGGCAGACAGCCTTAGATCTTCCATCTGTCACGACACACCAATCTCCTGCCCAGACACTGAACTCAGATTTCCACCCCACTCCCCTTTGTCTCCAGAGCCATGAAATCTCAGATCTCCGAAGGTGAGCGAAGCTCTTAGGCCGCGCCCTTGGCATGCCAAATAACAGACTGTCATGAAACCCCAAGGGTGGATCCCATTCCCACAAAGAACTGTAGACAGCATGTAACTCCGGGTCAGGGTCTCCAAAAGAAGCCTGAAAGGGAAAAATAGAGATATTAAAGATGGAAATAGAGCTGTTTCCAAAGATGCAAGCAAAGGAGTTGCCGTTTGGCGCCATTGATTCTCCTAAGTAATATTTTGTACTGCTCTCTCTATAACTCAGCAACACTCAAACCAATCCTACTTGTTGATTTCTGGAAATAATACCCTTTCTAACTTTTTTTTTATGATGGCTAACTCTCCTGTCCTGTTTTGCCTATCACTTTTCATCTTCAAAGTACAGAATGCAAGAAAATGGAAAGCTGGGTTGATTGGGGGTAGTTCACATGGCTTTGTGCATGGGAGATCACGCCTGACAGACTTGATTGAGTTTCTTGATGCAATGACCAAGACAGTTGAGAGCAGGGCAGTAGAAGTGGTTTATATGGACTTCAGTAAGGCCTTTGATAGGGTTCCACATTTTATTTTTTTAAAGATACAGCACAGTAACAGGTCCTTCTGGCCCACTTTGTAAGATTTACAAAGCTACTGTCACATCTTAAGGGAGTGAGTTATAGGGAGATGTTGGACAGGCTAAAACTTTATAGGAATAGACTTAGACTGAGAGGTATCTTGTTGAGGTGAACACACTTGGTCTTTTTCCCAGAGTTAGGGAACTACAGGGCACAGGTTTAAGGTGAGAAAAAGATTTAAAAGGAACATGGGTGTCAACTATTTTACACAAAAGGGTGGTATCTATGTGGAGTGAGCTACCAGAGCAAATGATTGAGGCAGGCAAAAACAACCTTTAAAGGACAGTTTGACAAGTACATGGATTGGAAAGTTTTAGAAGGTTGAGGGTCAAATGCTGACAAATGGGGCTAGCTTGGATGGGGCATCTTAATCAGTATGAACCAGTTGGGCTGAAGGGCCTGTTTCTGTGCTGTGTAGCTATGACTCTTGGTACCTTTACAGCCATATCTCCAGAATGGCTATTAAATCATGTCTGTTTATCTCTAGTGCCTCCCAATAATCTGTCAATCCAGTTACAATTGCTGTATCCATTTGCTTTTAATTAAAGAGCCTTCAGTTTTCTTTTTTTGTGTGTGTTCACTGTGGATCTCAGGGCTTTCAGTCACCTCCCACAGATTGCACCTACTAAATTTTCATCTGCTTACTGAAACCAGATTTAGTCAGAATCTTCAATAAATTATAATTGGAAGTGAGCATCTTTAAGATGGAAAACAAAAACTACACTCATTAGCAAGATTATATCAGATTAACCAAAAATAAATGAGGTATTTTTAAATATTGCAGTAATTTCTTCCTGTCCTTACCTCACCATAAGCCCTTACTCATCCGAGTCTACTTCCTGCAGACACTGAACTGAACAGACTCTTCATATTGTGCTAAAGAAAGCTGTGCATTAGCAGAACCCAAACATATTTCCAGGTTCCACAAATTCTGCGTCAGCTGGCAGTAACTACAGTAAATCTCTTCCAGTTTGTCACCTAATTATCTGGAAGATTGGAAGGCTACCTGCTTACCACTTTTTTTTCCTGCTTGCTCAAGTAACTTGCTTAAAGCAAGACACTAAAGCTTAAGAAAATCTGACAGTAAAATAATATTAAGCAAAAAAGGTGAAATCAACTAACTCATCAAATTCTTCTCTCATTCGCATTGTTTACTATTAAGAAATGTCATTATAGAAGCCTCGAGAAATGTTACATCATGTAGGTCTTGCTAATAGCAGTACACCAGTGATTAGGATAAAGGCGGGCGGGCTGCTTTGTTCTGGATGTGGACAAGCTTCTTCAGTGTTGTTAGAAATGTAGTCTTCTAGCTAAGCGGAAGACATTCCATTACAGTCCTAAATTTTGCTTTTAAGATGAGGAAAAGATGGGAATCAAGAATCAATTCACCTACAGTGTACATTTAGCATGGTAATGCCACTTTTAAAATGCTTTTCATGTGGCTCTTTATTTGTTTCTTATTACTACCAGATATTTATAGTTTGCAGATGTTTGATACTGTTTTAAATTGTTGAACTGCTTGTAATCTTTATATTTAAGTTTGTGTGTGAGCTTAGCAGAGACCAATCACTTTTCCATCATTCCTTAAAGAATTTTTTAAAAACTGCCAATGACTACCTGATGCACTTGGGCAACTAATGTGTATTTTAGCAGGTGTAGCACAAATGATATCTAAAATTATTATTTTGAAATTGTTGCATGATCACACGCACCCAAAAAGAAGAGTTTAGTCCTTTGGAAACACTTAAATTCATAGAAATGGGCTCAGTACATCTCAGAATAACAATTACTGGTTGATAGACAATGTGCAACATAATTAGAGCAGCCATAACTTGGGGATAGGCAGGTTGAGCAGGTGGTAACAATGTTACGTCCCAGCTCCAGTGACCCAGGTTCAATCCTAACTTACAGCGTTGTCTGTGTGGAATTTGCGCTTTCTAACAGTCTGAATTGATGTAAAAAGAGTGAGACTCAACGTAGGTGTGTTGGGCCAAAGTCAGTTTGATTTCGGTCATATTAATGAAAGTTGTTAAAACAGAATCAGTGAAAATTATTTGCTCTGTATTTGTGGTACACTAATCCTGATACTGGATGCCAAAATGTAAATGTGTTCCATTCTTTGGAACAAGATCTTTACAGAATGCTTTAACATCCCTTCAAAACACACTAAGCAGTTACTGTGCTGTATGAATCTATGATTCTAATATAGCTCTTTGGTCCCTCCTTCTACTGTGCTTTGTGTGAGCATTAGGAACTATTTATAGCATTGCATTGAGAAGATTCTATTCTGTCACAGAATTCACCACCTGTCCATTTATTTCTTTTCTTCCCACCACCCAAAGTCCCAAACAATCCAGTCTGATGAGATGAATCCATTGTTTTAACCCATCTTTTGCTTTATTTGCTCTATTCTGGTCATGAAATCAAGCAACCAAAAGTTCAGTGAAGAGAGATCTGGTTATTTCTAGAAATCCCAGGCATCCACTAATGTCATGCTACTCAGTGACACAATGTCACCAATACACAGTTCACTGCACAGTGTGAAATCAAGATTAGTTCAAGGAAAAGTCACATGCAAGGAAAAAGTCAATTGTCAATTTTCTCTACTCTAACTCAGAAGCAGCCTTGTCTTTTTAAATGAAAGTGTCTATTTGAAAAATGATTATATAGTCAAATGTTTTTGTGATATTTTAGGACTAATGAATTATGCAATGTCTGAACTGAGTTCTTTACAGCAAATAATCAAAAGACCTATGATTATGAGGTCATTATCAAATTTGACAGATGGTTAGCTTGTCCTTTGTTTTTATCATCAGCACTACCAGCATTCTTCTCCATTCAAAATCTAGTAGTTGGTCATTAATTTGGTAGACATTTTGTGCACATGATTGCAAAGTGTGCCTAGATAATTCTTCATAATTCTACATAATTCTTTGTTTATGAGGCCCTATAGAATATTTCATCATCTTTGATGTCAGCTAAATTAAAATCTTTGTTTATTTTTGTAGAGAGTGTGGTCAACTGCTACATGTTCGTGGACGTTAATGCTTTTGGAATAACTGTGGCATCTCTTAGCAGTTATGATCCTAAAATTAGAGCTGCTGCTTATCACATCCTGAGCAATTACCGCACGCAAATCGAGGCTGTTCGTTTTAAGGGGAGGCGGCAAGTAAGTGGAATGCAATCTGCAACGAATCTTTACTAGTATGTGGAATATCCCCAGACATGTACATTCAGTCCATTGAATTGGTCTAGATTTATATTTTCAAGCAGTAATCAATCTTTTCTTCAAAGTTCAGGAGTAAACTGCTTGTTCACTTCAATACTTAATTTTTAAAACGGAATGCTTGTTCTAGATTTTAAGAAGTCCCAATAGGAACTAATTTAGACACTTTCTGCAAATAATGTGCAAAATTATTTTTGAGCAAAAAAAGAAAAACTGTTAAATGACATTTTAAAATCTCACTTCAAAGGTCTCTAATAAAAATGAGAAATTTTTGCCTGTTTGTGCAAAATTGCAATCAACAGATAAAAAATTTGGAGAATTATAGCTGTTTGTCATGTGCCTGCTTCTGAAATAGTCTTTTAATTGGACTACAGCCAATTGTCAGTCAAAAATACACTCAGTGGCCACTTTATTAAGTACACCTGTGTACCTGCTTGTTAATTGAAATATCTAATCAGCCAATCATGTATCAGCAACTCAATGAATAAAAGGCTGCAGACTTGGTCAAGAGGTTCAGTTGTTGTTCAGACCAAACATCAGAATTGAGAAGAAATGTGATCTATGAGACTTTAACTGTTGAATGATTGTTGGTGCCAGATGAGGTGGATTGAATATCCCAGAAACTGATCATATAACCATATAACAATTACAGCAGGAAACAGGCCATCTCTGCCCTTCTAGTCCATGCTGAACTCTTACTCTCACCTAGTTCCACCGACCTGCACTCAGTCCATAACCCTCCATTCCTTTCCTGTCCATATAGCTATCCAATTTTACTTTAAATGACAATATCAAACCTGCCTCTACCACTTCTGCTGGAAGCTCATTCCACACAGCTACCACTCTCTGAGTAAAGAAGTTCTCCCTCATGTTACCCCTAAACTTTTGCCCCCTAAATCTCAACTCATGTCCTCTTATTTGAATCTCCCTTACTCTCAAAGGAAAAAGCCTATCCACGTCAACTTTACCTATCCCCGTCATAATTTTAAACACCTGTATTAAGTCCCCCCTCAACCTTCTATGCTCCAAAGAATAAAGACCCAACTTGTTCAAACTTTCTCTGTAACTTGGGTGCTGAAACCCAGGTAACATTCTAGTAAATCTCTGTACTCTCTCTATTTTGTTGACATTTTTCCTATTATTTGGTGACCAGAACTGTACACAATACTCCAAATTCGGCCTCACCAATACCTTATACAATTTCAACATTACGTCCCAATTCCTATACTCAATGCCTTGATTTATAAAGGCCAGCATACCAAAAGCTTTCTTCACCACCCTATCCACATGAGATTCCACTTTCAGGGAACTATGCACCATTATTCCTAGATCCCTCTGTTCTACTGCATTCTTCAATGCCCTACCATTTACCAGGTATGTCCTATTTTGATTAGTCCTACCAAAATGTAGCACCTTACATTTATCAGCATTAAACTCCGTCTGCCATCTTTCAGCCCACTCTTCCAACTTGCCTAATTCTCTCTGCAAGCTTTGAAAACCTACTTCATTATCCACAACGCCACCTATCTTAGTATCATCTGCGTACTTACTAATCCAATTTACCACCCTATCATCCAGATCATTAAAATATGAGACAACCAACATTGGACCCAGTACAGATCCCTGAGGCACACCATTTGTCACCAGCCTCCAATCTGACAGTTATCCACCACTACTCTCTGGCGTCTCCCATCCAGCCACTGCTGAATCCATTTTACAACTTCAATATTAATACCTAACGATTGAACCTTCCTAACTAACCTTCCGTGTGGAACCTTGTCAAAGGCCTTACTGAAGTCCATATAGACAACATCCACCGCTTTACCCTCGTCAACTTTCCTAGAAACCTCTTCAAAAAATTCAATAAGATTTGTCAAACATGATCTTCCACGCACAAGTCCATGTTGACTGTTCCTAATCAGACCCTGTCTATCCAGATAATTATATATACCATCTCTAAGAATACTTCCCATCAATTTACCCACCACTGACATCAAACTCACTACTTACTACTTACTCACTAATTACTAGGTTTACTCTTAGAACCCTTTTTAAACAATGGAACAACTTGAGCAATACACCAATCCTCCAGCACCATCCCCTTTTCTAATGATATTTGAAATATTTCTGTCAGAGCCCCTGCTATTTCCACACTAACTTCCCTCAAGGTCCTAGGGAATATCCTGTCAGAACCTGGAGACTTACCCACTTTCATATCCCTTAAAAGTGCCAGTACTTCCTCTTCTTTAATCATCGTAGTTTCTATAACTTCCCTACCTGTTTCCCTTACCTTACACAATTCAATATCCTTCTCCTTAGTGATTAGCGAAGAAAATAAATTGTTCAAAATCTCACCCATCTCTTTTGGTTCCACACATAGCTGTCCACTCTGATTCTCTGAGGGACCAATTTTATCCCTCACTATCCTTTTGCTATTAATATAACTGTAGAAACCCTTTGGATTTATTTTCACCCTACTTGCCAAATCAACCTCGTATCTTCTTTTAGCTTTTCTAGTTTCTTTCTTTAGATTCTTTTTACATTCTTTATATTCCTCGAGCACCTCATTTAGTCCATGCTGCCTAAATTTATTGTAGATCCCTCTCTTTTTCCGAACCAAGTTTCCAATATCCCTTGAATACCATGGCTCTCTCAAACTTTTAACCTTTCCTTTCAACCTAACAGGAACATAAGATTCTGTACCCTCAAAGTGACCTCCATTTCTCTATTACATCCTTCCATAAAACAAATTGTCCCAATCCACTCCTGCTAAATCTTTTCGCATCTCCTCAAAGTTAGTTTTTCTCCAATCAAAAATCTCAACCCTGGGTCCAGTCCTATCCTTCTCCATGATTATATTGAAACTAATGGCATTGTGATCACTGGACCCAAAGTGCTCCCCAACATATACCTCCGTCACCTGACTTATCTCATTCCCTAACAGGAAATCCAACACTGCCCCTTCTCTAGTTAGTACCTCTATGTATTGCTGCAAAAAACTATCCTGCACACATTTTACAAACTCCAAACCATCCAGCCCTTTTAAAGTATGGGCTTCCCAGTCTATATGTGGAAAATTAAAATCTCCCACAACCACAACCTTGTGCTTACTACAAATATCTGCTATCTCCTTACAAGTTTGCTCCTCCACTGCTTGCTCCCCATTAGGTGGTCTATAATACACCCCTATAAGTGTTACTACACCTTTCCCATTCCTCAATTCCACCCAAATAGCCTCCCTAGGGGAGCCGTCTAACCTATCCTTCCACAGCACTGCTGTAATATTTTCGCTGACAAGCAATGCAACACCTCCCCCTCTTGTCCCTCCGATTCTATTATAGCTGAAGCAACGAAATCCAGGAATATTTAGTTGCCAGTCACACCCCTCCTGCAACCATGTTTCACTAATAGCTACCGCATCATCCTTCCAGGTATCAATCCATGCTTTAAGCTCATCCACCTTTCTTCTAATGCTCCTAGCATCATCATTTGGGATTTTCACACACAAGAGTTTACAGAGAATGGTGCAAAAAAGCAAAAAACAACCAATGATCTTCAGTTATGTGGGGGGCGGGGGGGGAACACCTTTGTAATGAGAGATGTCAGAGTAGTTCAAGCTGACAGAAAGTAGACAGTAACTCAAATAATCACATGATACCGAAAAGCTTCAACATATCAAAGCTTAAAGTAGATGGGCTACAGCAGCAGAATACCCAGTGGGTTCCACTCCTGTACCTAATAAGATGGCTACTGAGTGTATATTTGACACTGTCTTTTGTATGACTACCTTGCAATCCTCCCTGGAAAGAGCAGAAAGGTTTAACACTCTCTGGCACGGTGCATCATTATCGCCATGGCAAAACACCCCATCACAGTGGTTAACCAGTGATACTACTCCGAAGTTATAAACTCTATTTATTTTCCAATATTCAACTCTAGCTGAAAACATATTCAATTCATAGCACAAATCTGACTGTTACTGTTAATACCTTGGGATCTTGCACTGTAAAGTAATATTATTTGCCTTCATGTTGATATTATCATTTTTAGTCTGATTTAGATCCTTTTTCCAGTATGTTATTTTGAGGTTTAACTAGGGGTCTCTAAATTTATTCCACAACCTTATTGCAGGCAGAGGTAAAGTATGAAACTAGTTTTGAAAGACAGAAATGTTAGAATGCTTAATTGGGGAGAAAAGGTCATGGTCCAACCTGTTTGCTGTCTGTTATCCACTTCGCCCTTCAGCAACAATGGTGTTGTTGACTTAAAAGATTAATCTCATTTAAGTCATTTATGGCCGAAATGAAGCTGGAAGAAAATATTAATTAGTTCCTCCCAAATATTTATATGCAACCAAAAATGTTTCCACTACTGTTTTCCTGTTCTCTGAAACAAAACTGCCTAATTTCCTTTTGAATGAATTAATGGTAGTTGCTTCCACAATCTTCCTGTGGAGTCAGTTCAATAGGTTGATTATTTGTTCATTGAAATAATCCGTCCCTAATCTAGTTTTGAATTTGCCCTTGTAGGTATAAAAGCTGGATCACTGATTCTTTTGCTGTGAACAAAGTGAAGTAGCTTGTCATTTTTACATTACCTATCCATTTCAGAGTCCTAAAAGCAAGTAATCATATTACTTTCAAAGTTCTTTTCCAGTGAGAATATGCCAGTTTGCATAATTGTTCATACCAATGGAATGCACCCATCTCCCAATTTTTCAAACTTATTATTTTCATCCAAAACTTCTCAGTAGTTTGAGATGAGGGCCTCTGTCGGTCAGAGTTGACCATAGATATTGCATCCGAGCTGTCTAGATACGCAAGCATAGGCAGTACAATATAGAGAACAAGCTGTTGCCCGTGTAGCAAGCTCCCCCTCTCCACGCATCTGATCTCAAAGGAGAACAGCAGAGATCAACACAGTTTGGTACCAGCAGCATCATAGAAGTTGCCAGTCAGCATTGAAGTCAATATAAGTCTGCCTTACGGACTCTAGCTCCAGATTTTTCCCTCTGGGTATACTCCCGAAGCCTTCCCTATGAGTGGGTAGCAGAGATTTGAGATTAGCGTTTTCCTTCTTCTACATGAGTTGCCAAATAAGCATCATCTGCCTGAAGCAACTGGTTTTAAGGCACCAGTAACCCGCCTTTGCCCTTTCTCCTGTTAGTAGAAATGGTTCCATCGGACTTAGTAGCTAAGCCAGACGTGAAGGTCAGGAGCTGGACTTGGTTGTCAGAGGCTTTATGAGGCGCACGCTATTGGGAACATTTAATAGGTAGTTGGAGCTTGTCCCCATTATCACCAATAGCTTTAACAACTTTAAGGAACCAAGTAGTTTAATCTCCTTGATATACTGTAAGGGAAACCTGAGGGGAACTTTTTCGATCAGAGGATGATGAAAGTGTGGAGTGAGCTGCAAGTGGAGGTGGTGGATGTTTTTTTTTAATTAAGTGCAATCGTGAACAATAGACAGATCAGAAATGCTGATCAAGTCAACTAGTTCCCAAAGAGAACTCTGATAGGCCAATCAGATGGTTCACTGCTGCTCAGTGACAACACAAAAAAACATAAGTACAATTAAGAAACATTAAAAAATAGTTGAAATACTGGAGTCATGATGAAGTCTGCTAGAGAGAGACATTTATACACATGCTGTCTTCCATAATTCAGAGAGATTGAAGGATAAGGTTGCAGGGTGACAAAACGTGGCAGGAGCACTTGGAGCTAAAAACTAATCCCTACCAGGAGAAAATAGCACCTGTTCTTTCTGCACCGTTCTCCAGCAGTTTAAGGACTAAGTCCAGCCGGAACATAACTCACAAGTGGTCTTGAAAGTCAGGTATTAACCCTACCTACCAACAACCAAGCATTGCCATCTTGGTCCCCTTCATGATAGCTTATGTAAAAGCATGTGACTTCCCTCCCAGAGATGATAGGTGTTTGTGTACTGGACTCTTGAAGGCTTGGACCCCATCATCACAGATGTTTCCAACTACAGCATCTGAAAGGCTGTTCCAAATTCTGATAGCACAGTGAAGGAAGCTTCTATCCAGTGTGTAGGTTCTTGCATCTGGCATAGAAACAGCATGAGCAGGCATAGATAAACTTGATGGTGTGGTGCGCCGTCTCTCATAAGATGAAGGCAGCATGGCGTGAAGGTCTGCAGGGCTGTGGCTGGTGTGCATTTTGTATAGCACAGTAGTTGTCGTCTGTGGTGTAAGCTACTGATGGCTAGCTTCTCACGGGCTGTGGCTTCATCTACACCTATAATCCTGAGAGCCTTTCTTCGAATGAAATCAAGCTGGCTGAGGACAGTCTGTGAGGCATTCATCCATAATAAGTAGGCATACTCCATGATACTTCGTACCTGGGCTTTGTAAACCGTGGCTCTGTCCTCTTTGTCTAGTTTAGATGCTAGTTTCCACAGTGCTCCAAGCCTTTGTCCAGCCTTGTTTGAAATAGTGGAAAGATGTTTATCCCACGCCAACTTGCTGTCAATATTAACACCAAGGATTACTAGCTCCTTCTTTAACTCCAGCTTGCAGTTCCCAAAATACAGGTCGGGGTCAGATGGATGCTTCTTCCAGGACATCACCATCGCCTTGCACTTAGTAGGCTCAAAGGTGACATTTCAGTCGTCTGCCCAGGCTTTCATCCTGTCAAAATCCCTATTCAGGCCTGCTGCCACTGTATTACTCTCTCCTGCTCTAATGGGGGCAAATAGTGTGGAGTCATCAGCGTACAGCTATAGCTCATTACTGCATGCATCAACCAAGTCATCAATAAAGATGGAAAACAGAAGTGGCCCAAGTATTGAACCCTGTGGTACAGATGCATTGATGGTTGAAGAATCAGAAACCTGACCGGAGATAACAACTTTGATGGTCTGTCCATGAAGGTAGCTCTGCAGCCACCTAAGCAGCTTTCCAGTTATTCCTTTGGATCTCAGCTTAACACAGAGTCCATTATGCCAGACCTTGTCAAATGCTCCTTTGATATCCAGGGCTATGACACACACTTCTCCACCTTTGTCTAAGAAGGTGTTCCACATTTGAGATAAGGTGGTGAGGAGATCGGCTGTACTGTGATCAGGTCTAAATCCATACTGCCTACTTGAAATTAAGTTGTTACGGAGTAGGTAGTTCTGAGCTTGTTTGTAGACTACTGCTTCCATTACTTTGCTGATGACATTGAGTAAGGATATGGGGTGGTAATTTGTAGGATCAGCTCTGGAATCCTGCTTGTGTACTGGTGTTACTGATGCTATTTTCCATTGTTCTGGGAACACACCACTTGAGAAGCATAGCTGGAAGAGGTGGCAGAGAGGACTTGCACATTCTGCACTGCATTTGGGAAAAGTTTGGATATGAATGAGTGGGGTATTGAGGGTTATGGTCTGAGTGCAAGTAGATGGGATTATCCAGAAAAACAAGTATGCATGGACTTAATGGGCCAAAGAACCTAATTCAATGCTGTAGTGCTCTATGGCTTGATCTCCCTGACTGGTCTCACCAACGGTTTATAAAGTGATAATGCTGTCTCGTTTTTTTTTCTCTAGTATTGACCTTTTTTTACTAGATCGCAACTGTGTTCCATTGCGATGACTAAAATGGGTTAAACTGATCACTAGTCATGACTCCCTGCTTGCATTTTTCTTGCTCAGTATTTTCTTTCCATTTGTGTTATCGGGCTCACGGTCTTGCATTCAACCAAAGTTGAATGTACAAAACTCGAATAATGTCCTGAGAATTTTGTAATGATGAATAATTTCTCTTTTCTCCCTATTGTCTAGCTGATGTATTTGTTGGATGTTGTGAAAAATGGGATCCGAGAACCTAATGCCAGGTTAACCTTTTGCTTGGCATTTTATATTGCTCAAGTTGCTCAACTGATGCTGAAACCAGGTTAGTGAAAATAGTGTTAATTTTCTGCTTTTTTTTAAAAGGTCTGTGATATTATAACACTCCAAGGCAGAAAATGAAATGAGACTGATAAATGTTGAGACAAAATTAAAATATTTTCTACTTGGGTTAGGGAGGATTTTCAGATGCCATTTTAGGTAGTTGATGTTGTGGAAGATCTCATTGAGTTGTTCTGCATTTGTCTCCGATCTCAGCCTCTGCATATTGAAAAGCAGGTCAGAGTAATGTAAGAGGTCAAACACCATCAGGATGCCCATTAAATTCAGTGGAAGAGTACTGTTTGTGACCTTCTTGAATTTCCTGACCCTTTGGTGGATTTCCCAGGAATTTATAAACCAACATACTCTTGCTGTCAAAACTCAGAAACTCCCACCCCTCTCCCTCCTCTCCCAAAGATTAGCATCAATCTTTGCAGCCTTGTAAAATGCCACTGGGAGCTCAGAGACAAGATGGAAATTGCTGAAAGGATTCCTGTATTATTTGCAAGTAATTGGGATTTTTGCACAAATGCTTTAGGTTGCATTAAAACAAGATCCACTCTTGAAAGAAAATCTTTTTAATAGCTGATAAAAGTATTGTATTCAGAATGGAAGTGTTCAAATTCAGCAATATATAAGAGGATTCCTTTAGATAAATTGGTACACTCAACATATGTCATATAGCATCATTGTTAATGTTAATTGTTCCATTGCCATCTGTGCAAAATCTTAAGTGGATAGAAACTGAGGATCTGATGAAGCAAAGCCTTCAATTCTGCTGGTTTAACAGATATATAACTTCTGTCACGAGGTTCTGTTTTAATCTCATATTGTGTGTGGCCCTGAAAGTAATGAAAAGTAAATAAGAAATTTTATGAAACACACATCAAAGTTGCTGGTGTACGCAGCAGGCCAGGCAGCATCTATAGGAAGAGGCGCAGTCAGGACGAAGGGTCTCGGCCTGAAACGTCGACTGCGCCTCTTCCTATAGATGCTGCCTGGCCTGCTGCGTTCACCAGCAACTTTGATGTGTGTTGCTTGAATTTCCAGCATCTGCAGAATTCCTGTTGTTTAAGAAATTTTATATTTAGAATCCCAGATCTATACTATTCAAACTACAGTGGCATGCAAATGTTTGGGCACCCCGGTCAAAATTCCTGTTACTGTGACTAGCTAAGTGAGTAAAAGATTAACTGATTTCCAAAAGGCATAAAGTTAAAGATGACACATTTCTTTAATATTTTAAGCAAGATTACTTTTTTATTTCCATCTTTTACAGTTTCAAAATAACAAAAAAGGAGAAGGGCCCGAAGCAAAAGTTTGGGCACCCTGCATAGTCAGTACTTAGTAACACCCCCTTTGGCAAGTATCACACCTTGTAAACGCTTTCTGTAGCCAGCTGAGAGTCTTTCAATTCTTGTTTGGGGGATTTTCGCCCATTCTTCCTTGCAAAAGGCTTCTAGTTCTGTGAGATTCTTGGGCCGTCTTGCATGCACTACTCTTTTGAGGTCTATCCACAGACTTTCGATGATCTTTAGGTCGGGGGACTGTGAGGGCCATGGCATAACCTACAGCTTGCACCTCTTTAGGTAGTCCACTGTGGATTTTGAGGTGTGTTTAGGATCATTATCCTGTTGTAGAAGCCATCCTCTTTTCATCTTTAGTTTTTTTTACAGACGGTGTGATGTTTGCTTCCAGAATTTGCTGGTATTTAATTGAATTCATTCTTCCCTCTACCAGTGAAATGTTCCCCGTGCCACTGGCTGCAACACAAGCCCAAAGCATGATCAATCCACCCCCGTGCTTAACAGTTGGAGAGGTGTTCTTTTCATGAAATTCTGCACCCTTTTTTCCTCCAAACATATCTTTGCTTATTGCGGCCAAGAAGTTCTATTTTAACTTCATCAGTCCACAGGACTTGTTTCCAAAATGCATCAGGCTTGTTTAGATGTTCCTTTGCAAACTTCTGATGCTGAATTTTGTGGTGAGGACGCAGGAAAGGTTTTCTTCTGATGACTCTTCCATGAAGGACATATTTGTGCAGGTGTCGCTGCACAGTAGAACAGTACCCCACCACTCCAGAGTCTGCTAAATCTTCCTGAAGGTCTTTTGCAGTCAAACGGGGGTTTTGATTTGCCTTTCTAGCAATCCTACGAACAGTTCTCTTGGAAAGTGTTCTTGGTCCACCATTCCTGTTAACTGCCATTTCTTAATTACATTACGAACTGAGGAAAGGGCTACCTGAAAACACTTTGCTATCTTCTTATAGCCTTCTCCTGCTTTGCGGGCACATTTATTTTAATTTTCAGAATGCTTGGCAGCTGCTTAGAGGAGCCCATGACTGCTGATTGTTGGGACAAGGTTTGAGGAGTCAGGGTATTTATAAAGCTTTGAAATTTGCATCACCTGGCCTTTCCTAACGATGACTGTGAACAAGCCATAGCCCTAATTAAGGTCTGAGACCTTGGTAAAAGTTATCTGAGAGCTTGGGGTACCAAACTTTTGCATGGTGCTCCTTTCCTTTTTTTCACTGTAAAATTGTACAAAACAAAAATAATACACTAATCTTGCTTAAAAAGGTGAAAAGAGTGTTTCATCTTTAACTTTATGACTTTTGGAGATCAGTTCATCTTCTACTCACTATTCACAGTAACAGAAATTTTGACCAGAGTGCCCAAACTTCTGCATGCCACTGTATATTGATCGCATTCTGCAAAAAACTTTTTCAATTATTTCATTAGGATTGGAATATCAAAATGCTTCATTGAGGTATTTTCATCTGTCTCTGTGCTGCATCTTCCATTCACCAATGTTAAAACTATTCTCTTTCATTTGTTGCTTTTAGTACGAATGCTGAGTATTTGAAATTTGGATTGGTTGAATCTTCTAATTGCCAAAATATATTATTTAGTTCCATGAAATTAATATAGGTTTAAAGAGTTTGCTAACCTAATAGAATGATAGAGAAGAAAGGAGACCATGCAGCCAATTGTGCATGTGTTAGTCATATGAAAAACATCTAATTTAATGTCTCTAGCGCCACCATTTCCCTATAAATAAAGCTATTTATTCAATTCACTTTTTGAAAATTACTTTAAAATCTGTTTTCACTCTTTCAAAATATGGATTCCAAATTATAACATTCTGCTGAGATTTAAGGTATGTGCTATCTTTTAGCAGATATCTTAAATCCGTCTTTTCTGATTACTGATTCTCCTACTATGAAACAGGTTCTGCCTGTGCATCCTAATGAAATAACTCAAATGTTTTATCATTTGCATTCAGAATTGGCAAAGTTTGGTTCTCTTGACGTTAAATAATTCCAATGCGTGAAATCGTTACGTAATTGTCCAAAATTGGGGGCTTGGGTGGCAGACAGTTTAGCAATGATCCAAATACTGTTAAAAGCTTTATATAATTGTATGTCAAAATATAAAAAGTAAATGTGTGAAAATTAATAATATAAATTTTACTTGTTTTAAATAAATATATTACATTCAAATAAAACTGAACAAATAAATTTGATCATGTTGGATTGCCTACTGTTAACAATTGTTTTTTTTTCAGTTGGTCTCTGAATGCAAGGTGAAATAAGCATTTGCCAATTAAAAAAAAAATCACATCCTGCTAAACCTACTATTAAAACATCTATAACCTTCCCTTACACTGAAATGAACAACCTCATCTTCTGATCTCTCCATATAACTGAAGTCTCTTATCTGGTAGCATTCCATCAAAGTACATTTCTAGATTAACAGTAAAATTGTGGTTATATTATCAGTTGCATCCAGTTATTTGTGTATATATTATATTTGATATATCTTACCAGATTTTATTTTAATTAGTTTGTTTCCAATTCAGTCATCTTGCAACTTCAAACGTAACCATATTCAGGCCATCACATTCTGATCTAGCCAGTTTAATACCCATTTAAATTGAAAATTTGGAATAAATTTTCAGTTCTTTCAACTTACATAAATCTCTTGTTTAACTGCAGTATGTTTTGGTGGAGTACACAGCAAACTATTCCAAGGTTTGTGGCCTCAGGTAGCGGTGCAACAGATCATAGTAGGAGTTATAAATAACGTCAAAAATACTGTCCTACTGCATACTGCTGTGATGATAAATAATACAAAAATGATTTCTTTGTTCCATTTCCAATATCTTGGAAGTCCTGAAATGCAAATTTATTTTGAGTCCTTTGTTTAACAGTTTTTAAGCCAATTTAAAAAAAAAGACTGAACAATGTAATTTTAAGAAATGTTTGTATTGTATATTGAACTATAGTAAAGAATGATTTGAATAAGATGTAATTTGCACTACATTTAAACTATAAATCTATAGTTGTAGTTAGTTATTCTGACTAATATCTTGCACCCAGTTCTACAAGTACACATGGTTAACTTTAACTGCATGGTTTGTAGTTCCCAGTTTGAGCATAAAATGTGCCTGATTAGTCTTGTTTTTCATCTATGTCTCATTAACTATAGTTAAGTATTTAAATGTTGGGTACCTAATTGCAATATTGTACTACTGTCATCATAAATTCTTACACTCATTTCCTAATATGGGATTTGGCCCTCAACATAAAAGTCAACGTTGTTTTGCATACTTAATAAAGAGTCTCTGTTATTCACGTGTTAATCAGGTTTTTAAAATGTTTCTATTAAAGCTAATTTAAAACAATTTTAATGTTAAAAGAATGTCTTTAAAACTGGAACAAAGTTCAACTTTGCAAAAAAACGAAGGGGTTGCATTGATTAAAGTTAGCTTCGTTTGTAATTAAAGAAGAAAGGTCTGATCTAAGAATAATTGTTAAATTTAGAAGCCAACTTTTCTATTGTCAGTGTGGTTTTCCTTGTTAAAATAAATTTGTTTTCCCTCACTTCCCGATAGAGGAGCACATGTATGTGAAGATTAACCATTTCCTTCTGGCGCATCAATATTTGGACTTAAGTAAAGTGCCTGGATTTTTCAGGCTTTTCTACAGCTTTAATGCGGAGGTAAAATTATTTTCCTTTTTCTTTCTGAGCTATTGGTGATGGCAGGACGATTAATGTCCAGCATTCAAAACAATTTTAATTTTTTTTAATGCAAGTACATTAAGTAGTATGACAATGAGCCATGCAAATCAAGAGGACTTCAGATTCAATGTCTTTAAACAAAACGTTGCAGCACAAGAACAAGTCCTTTGACCCATGGAGTCCACTGACCATGATGCCAATTAAACTGCACATCTGCCAGGCATGTTCGACATCCCTCGATTTCCA
Organism: Mobula hypostoma; assembly: GCF_963921235.1. Classification (NCBI taxonomy): domain Eukaryota; kingdom Metazoa; phylum Chordata; class Chondrichthyes; order Myliobatiformes; family Myliobatidae; genus Mobula; species Mobula hypostoma. The sequence goes on along the minus strand of NC_086102.1, from coordinate 28,920,603 downwards.
GTCTGTTTATGTGTCTCTCCAAATGCTTCTTAAACATTGTTACCATCCTGCTTTCTTCACTTCCCCTGACATTCCAAGCATCTGCCACTCTCTATATAACTTACCACATAAATCACTTTTATACTTCCCCACCCCCCTCCCAGCATAAACCTGTGCCTGTAGTACTTGACATTTCCACCATGGGAAAAGGATTCCATCTACCCTGTCCCTGCATCTCAGAATTTTATATACTCCTATCAGGTCACCGCTCGGCCTTCAAAGCTCCAGAGAAAGCAATCCAAGTTTGTTGAACTACTTATTGCACGGAGAAGCTAGAGAACTACTTAATAGTATTTTCTAATCCTGGTGTGCTTCATCTGCAATCTCTCCTTAGTCTCCACATCATTCCAATCAAAACTGCACACAGTGCTCCAAGTGTCGCTTGACCAATGTTTTACACAGCTGCAACATCCTGACATTTATTCTCACTATCCCCATCATAAAGGCAAGCATCCTGTACACCTTCTTATCCACTTGTGGTGCCCCTTTCAGGGAGCTACATACTTGCATCCCAAAATACCTCTGTACATTAAGCCAGATAAGAATCAAAGCTTAAAGCAAGATAAATCCAGAGTCAAGCAACACACATCAAAATTGCTGGTGAACACAGCAGGCCAGGCAGCATCTCTAGGAAGAGGTACAGTCGACGTTTCAGGCCGAGACCCTTCGTCAGGACTAACTGAAGGAAGAGTTAGTAAGAGATTTGAGAGGGGGAGGGGGAGATCCAAAATGATAGGAGAAGACAGGAGAGGGAGGGATGGAGCCAAGAGCTGATAGTTGATTGGCAAAAGGGATATGAGCGGATCATGGGACGGGAGGCCCAGGGAGAAGGAAAAGGGGGAGGAGGGGGGAAACCCAGAGGATGGGCAAGGGGTATAGTTAGAAGGACAGAGGGAGGAAAAGGAGAGAGAGAGAGAATGTGTGTATATAAATAAATAACGGATGGGGTACGAGGGGAACGTGGGGCATTAGTGGAAGTTTGAGAAGTCAATGTTCATGCCATCAGGTTGGAGGCTACCCAGATGGAATATAAGGTGTTGTTCCTCCAACCTGAGTGTGGCTTCATCTTTACAGTAGAGGAGGCCGTGGATAGACATATCAGAATGGGAATGGGATGTGGAATTAAAATGTGTGGCCACTGGGAGATCCTGCTTTCTCTGGCAGACAGAGCGTAGGTGTTCAGCAAAACGATCTCCCAGTCTGCGTTGGGTCTCGCCAATATATAGAAGGCCACATCGGGAACACCGGACGCAGTATATCACCCCAGCCGACTCACAGGTGAAGTGTCACCTCACCTGGAAGGACTGTCTGGGGTCCTGAATGGTGGTAAGGGAGGAAGTATAAGGGCATGTGTAGCACTTGTTCCTCTTACAAGGATAAGTGCCAGGAGGGAGATCAGTGGGGAAGGGTGAGGGGGACGAATGGACAAGGGAGTCGCATAGGGAGCGATCCCTGCTGAAAGCCGGGGGGGGGGGGGGGGGGAAAGATGTGCTTTGTGGTGGGATCCCGTTGGAGGTGGCGGAAATTACGGAGAATAATATGTTGGACCCGGAGGCTGATGGGGTTGTAGGTGAGGACAAGGGGAACCCTATTCCTAGTGGGGTGGCGGGAGGATGGAGTGAGAGCAGATGTGCATGAAATGGGGGGATGCGTTTGAGAGCAGAGTTGATGGTGGAGGAAGGGAAGCCCCTTTCTTTGAAAGAGGAGGACATCTCCTTCATCCTGGAATGAAAAGCCTCATCCTGAGAGCAGATGCGGCGGAGACGGAGGAATTGCAAGAAGGGGATGGCATTTTTGCAAGAGACAGGGTGAGAAGAAGAATAGTCCAGATAGCTGTGAGAGTCAGTAGGCTTATAGTAGACATCAGTGGATAAGCTGTCTCCAGAGATAGAGACAGAAAGATCTAGAAAGGGGAGGGAGGTGTCAGAAATGGACCAAGTAAACTTGAGGGCAGGGTGAAAGTTGGAGGCAAAGTTAATGAAATCAGCGAGCTCAGCATGCGTGCAGGAAGCAGCGCCAATGCAGTCGTCGATGTAGCGAAGGAAAAGTCGGGGACAGATACCAGAATAGGTTTGGAACATAGATTGTTCCACAAAGGCAACAAAAAGGCAGGCATAGCTAGCACCCATACGGGTGCCCATAGCTACACCTTTAGTTTGGAGAAAGTGGGAGGAGCTAAATGAGAAATTATTAAGAGTAAGGATTAATTCCGCTAGACAGAGCAGAGTGGTGGTAGAGAGGAACTGATTAGGTCTGGAATCCAAAAAGAAGCGGAGAGCTTTGAGACCTTCCTGATGGGGGATGGAAGTATATAAATCCAGAGTGTTGTTTTCACACCTTGTAACAATCTATCTGGAAGCACGTATTTAGCAATTGCTGTTGGAAAGGGTAGAGCATTGAGCTTGGCAGGGATGTCCCTTTGGGAAATACATACATTAACATTTGACAAATAGCTTCCAGATTTATTTCCCATTTCACATGGAGGCATGCAGACACTGTCTTCATTAGAGATTCGAGGCAAAAATTAATGACATATGACGAATGGCAAGTACTAACCAAGTCAAAAATCAGACCAGAACATTCCCTCTTCTCATTGCTACAGGAGGCTGAAGACACACACTCAACATTTTAGGAACAGCTTCATCCACACTGCCATCAGATTTCTGAATGGACCATGAATGAAACTATGAATATTACCTCATTATTTTTGTTTTGTATTGCATTGTACTGCTACTGCAAACAACAAATTTCACAACAAATGTCAGTGATATTAAACCTGTGAGGTAGAAGTTCCCTGTTTCAGTGCTTAACACATTTGGGGTGTCATTGCTATTGACCCATCACAATGATCCAAATGACTTCTTATATCTCAACTTCTATGATGGAAAGTGTGTGTTGATTTCATCTTTTACCCCGTCCTTTTGATCTTTTACAGCACAAGTTTGAACGTGAATGGATCCTCGACATCCTTGTCAATAGTTTAAAGGACAAGCATTGCTTTGAGATTTGCGACCGTCAGAAAATAATCCATGTTCTCTTAGGCTTCTTTAACAGTCCATTGTGTGATGAGAGAACAGAGGTAAGGTGTTATTTACACTTGGAAGTAAAATAACTGTGAAATTTTGGCTTCATAAAGTGTTGTCACATGAGACATCATTGCTATATTTTCTTTGGTGTTTAAATATCCCTCACTTCAAGTCATTTTAATGTTTCTTTTATTTAAAGTATCAGATTATGCAGATTTTGTTACGTGCAGCACACATTACAAAAGCAGCATACCAACTGATCAGAGACCACAACCTACTGACTTGGATATCGCACATCTTGCAGAGAAGGTATGTTCACACTCTGCAGCAATAGCAAACTTAGCACTCTTCCCAACTTAGCAACTATGTTTTTCATCCAGTTCAGAGCACTCTTAAAAGGGAAATCGGGCAGCCAAGTAGAGGATATGAGAGGGTTTTGGCAAATAAGGTTAAGGAGAATCCCAAGAGATTAAATATGTTAGGGCAAAGTGTTAGCAAGGGAAAGAATATGCCTCCTTTATAATCAACATGGTCATCTATGTGTGGAGCCACAGAAGAGGGGCAGGATCTTGAATGAATATTTCTCATCTGTATTTACCATGGATAAGATCATGAGGCCAAGATACATGGGGAAGAGAAGTGTTGTCTGGAAACATATACAAATTACAGAAAAAGATATGCTGCCAGTCTTAAAATGTCTTAAGGTGGTTAGGTCCCCAAGACTTGACCAAATGTATCCTAGAGCATTGTGGGAAGCCAAGGAAGAAATTCCTGAGATTCTTGGATCCTCATTATCCATGTGTGAGTTACTGAAAGACTGGAGAGTGCTAATATTCTGCCATTGTTTAAGAAGAACTGCACGGACAAGCTAGGGAACTACAGCCTGGTGAAAAATAACATTGTTGAAGGGGATTCTGAGAGACAGGGTCTAACTGCATTTGGAAAGGAAAGGAAGGCAGCATGGCATTGTATGGGGAAATTGTGCCTCACTGAATTTGATTGAGTATTTGAAGAAGTGACTAAGAAGATTGATGAGGGCAGAGTGTTAGCCTCTATCTACGTGGACTTTACTAAAGTCTTTGACGAGGTCCTGCATGGTAGGCTGGTTTGGAAGGTTAGGTCACATGTGAGCCAGCCAAATGAATGTTGCATTTGCATGGTAGTAGGAGTCGACTAGTATTGTAGGGTTGCTTTTCAGATTGGAGACCAATAACAGTCATTGATCCACAGTGATCACTGCTGGATCCACTGTCATTTGTCTTGTATATTAACAATCTGGGAGAACTAGGTTTTTAAGTTTGCAGATGGCACCATCACTGGTGGTGTAGTGGACAGTGAAAAAGGACATCTAAGATTCCAACAGGACATTGATCAACTGGGAAAATGAGTCAGTGGAAGATTGGATTTAACTCAGTCAAAGGGAAAGTATTGTATTTTGGGAAAGTGAACCATGGTACCAAAAAATTACAGGGTCTTGGAGAGTGTTGTAGAACATAGAGGTCTATGGGGATATATGTACATTGTTCTCCAAAAGTGGCAACACAGCTAAAAAGACTAGTAAAGAAGGCAAATGGCATACTTGCCTTCATCAGTCAGACCACTGAGTACAAGTTGGAACATCACGTTTGCACTGAAACTAAATGTTGGTTTGTCTGTACTTGGATATGTGCAGTTCGAGTATCCTAGCTATAGGAAGGATGTCATTAAGCTGGAAAGGGTACATAGGGGATTTATAGGACGATATCAAGTCTGGAGAGGTGGAGTTACAAGGAGAGACTGGATAGGCTGGGACTTCTCCCTGAAGCATAAGAGTTTAAGAGGTGTCTGAGGTATGAATGGCTTAGATAAGGTAAACGGTCATGGTCTTTTTCCCAGGGTAGGGGAGTCTAAAACTAGAGATCATTTAAGGTGAGAGAGTAAAGATTTAAAAGGGACCTAAGGTGCAGCTTTTCCACATGAGGGTTGGTGGGTATAAAGAACAAGCTGCCATCAGAAGTGGTAGAGGCCGGTACAATTACAATGTTTAAAATACATTTTAAAGCATAGGAAATGTTTCCGGGGATATGGGCCAAATGCAGGCAAGTAGGACTAGCTGTGGTAGGCACCTTAGTCTGCTTGGATAATTGGACGAAAGGGTCTGTTTCCTTCCTGTATAACTTTGATACTTTAAAATTAATTTATTGTCAGGCTGCAAATTGTTGAATTGATTCATTTTTAAAATACTGCTTTGTGAAATTCTGTGTTGCATTTTTATATCAGAATCATTTGTAATGGGAAGGTTATAAAATCATCTCTGAGAATGTAATTCCCATAATATGAGAGGCATTGATCGTGTGGATAGTCAAAGGCTTTTTCCCAGAGCTGAAATGGCCAGCATGACAGGGCACAGCTTTAAGGTGCTTGGAAGGAGGTACAGAGGAGATGGCAGGAATAAGTTTTTTTACGAAGAATGTGGTGGGTGCGTGGAACGGGCTGCCGGCGGCAGTGGTGGAGGCGGATACGATAGGGTCTTTTAAGAGACTCCTGGATAGGTACCTGGAGCTTTGAAAAATAGAGGGCTATGGGTAACCCTAGGTAATTTCTAAGGTAAGGACATGTTTGGCATAGCTTTGTGGGCCGAAGGGCCTGTATTGTACTGTAGGTTTTCTAGGTTTCTAATATACTTGGACCTTCTGAGATGTGCTGTGCTTACAAGGTAATTTACTCATGGCTTTACATTATTTTAATACCAACTTTATTAAATATGTTAAATTTATCTGTGAAGTTTGCATTATAATCGTCTTTTATATATTTTTGGAATTGATTTGGATCTCTTTGCTCTAAAGGACTTTAGAAAACAGACTGCTCTCTGACTTAGTTTCACTCCTCTATACCTTGTGGTTCACTAACCTGGGAAACAAAGAAACGACTCAGAAGTTTCTACCTTTACCACTGATAAATGAATTTCTGTTTGTTTTCTCTCTTCTGATACAACATATCTGGTAAGAAATATGAATTCTGAAAGCTTTCTCTTACTGACATAATGTTTGGGTTTACCCACTGCTTGGCTTGCTGAAATATTTCAAAACATTGTGTTATACAATAAAATCTAAGAAATAATCATATAATGAATAAACAATCAACCTATTTTAAAGTGAGTTGATTTGAGAGGTGCATTTTGCCATTATTCAAGAATGCTTCCTGTTATTCATGAGTAATAAAATGGAATCTTCATATTTCATGTAGAATGTGTTCTATGTTCTAATTTCGTGTAACGTCATGTCCAGATGCAGCATCTCTGACAGGTGCTCCTTCAGTATGCCATCAACATGCAAACCTAGTCTTCATGTGTGTTTGCTAAATGGAAGAAAATAAGGGCAAATGGAGACCATTATTAAGATCCTCCAGCACCCAGGACATGCCCTTTTCTCACTGTTACCATCAAGTAGGAGGTACAGAAGCCTGAAGGCACACACTCAGCGATTCAGGAACAGCTTCTTCCCCTCTGTCATTCGATTCCTTAATGGACATTGAAACCTTGGGCACTACCTCACTTTTTTTAATATACAGTATTTCTTTCTTTACACATTTTCTAATCTATTCAATATACATATACACTAATTGATTTACTTATTATTATTTTACTTTATTTTTCTCTTCTATATTATGCATTGCATTGAACTGCTGCTGCTAAGTTAACAAATTTCATGTCACATGCTGGTGATAATAAACCTGATTCTGATTCTGACAGCTGTCTCCTAAGTTATTTGTTAAAATTTGTCCAGGTGACAGGGCAGACTGTGGTTATTTTGATGGTGGGACACCTGTTCCTCACAACTGTGCTCAGTTAAAAGATTTCTAAGTTCAGAAAATCTTCAGAGGTAGATTATAACCGTACTCCATCCAGAATGTCACACATTGGAAAAAACAGGCTATTTATACATTTCTACGTACTGTATTAAACTAATTCACCAACGTGTATTTCTTTTGGCAGGATAAAGATGGAGAACAGAACATTGTCAAAATTTCTGCAAACATTGAGTTCTGTTCTGCAACATCGATGTGATGCTTTTGATGACTACAAGGAGAAAGGGTGGATTGTTCTAAATGAAAAAGTTCTGTCTTACACAGAGGTCTTGTTATTGTTACATAAGTGGAGTGTTGTAGGAAAGGAGTCCCATGTGCAGGAATCCTTACAAAATCTGGCTCACAAATATAATGTTAAGGAATTGCAGAGTAAGTTTATACTTTTCCTTATGGCTTATTATCGTTTAGTTTTAATATAAAAATAATATTTTTCATATTCATTTTTGGCAACCATGGACTCAATAATAGTGTAGTGGTCAAGTTAGTAAATACCTAGACTAGCAAAAGGTAGGGCCAAATCTGACATAGATAACTCTATGTTTTCAATTCAAACATTAAATATAAGAATTTTTAAGAGAATTAATCTTGAAAATAATCTTTAAGAAACTACTAGTTTGCTGAAAAAGGGATCATGTTCACTAACATCATCCCTTACTAGGTCTGACTCCAGACCTACAGCAATCGGGTTGAATTTGAACTGTTCTATAAATTGGCCTAACATTGTCTATTATAACTGAAGCTCATCACAACCTTCCCACTGCTGGCATTGCCAGGGATGTTCATGTACTGAGAAGTAAACTCTCTGAAAGTCTGTAGAAAATGTTGGCTTTTCATCAAGAGATTAATCATTCTACTGGTTATGTTGTTTTGAAAAGTGTTTTGCATTTGATTCTTTTTTTTAATTTTCTGGTGTTAAGAGAAATTGTGCCGCAGACACTTCTCACTGTTTTGCCCTCCGGCAACAGTACTTCAACCAGGTGGTCTGACATTCACACCAATAAAGCCAGTAAAGATCACCTTGCAGTTTTGTGGGATTTTCAGTGAAAGGCTGCTAATCTTGCAACCATTACTTAGATCCAAGTTGTCTTTACTGGGGTAAAGCAAGTTCCATGCATCAACATTTAAAGCATCTCAGGTTGATGGCCAATATAACACAGAGAACTTACAAAAAATATATATAATTTTTATTTGCTTTAGTTATGATCCTATTGTAAATATAGAAAGATTGATAGTTCTTATCTGTACACTGATGCCAGTGATGAGGCTATACATAATCACCCAATTTACAGTACTTTTCCTATTTTGACCAATATAGAATACTGTGCAAAAGTCTTAGGCACCCTTGCAATATACTGTACATGTCCCTAAAACTTTTGCACAGTACTCTATACTGGTCAAAATGGGAAGGTGGCTGGGAAACCAAAATAAGAGTACTTAGCTTTGTACTTGTAGTATTAAGTATTATTTGGTAACTGGAAAGACATAATATACAGTACTGTGCAAAAGTCTTGGCACCCTAGCTAAATGTATGTACCCAAGACTTTTGCACAGAACTGTACATGAACTACATTGAAGACATTTGAAGTTGGAAATAAATATCCAAATCTGTTAGTGGCAGGATAGAATAAGTGGAAATGAAATAGTGTTTCAAAGCAAAGCTCCGGGGTTAATTCATAGGATTGACTTTGATGGCACAAAACTACTGTGCCGCACCAATGGCTTTTGGAACCACCTGGTGAAGGAAGCCATTGAAGTAAAACTAGAGGAAAATAATTTTAACAAAGGCAAAGGTATCACTCTAAGTAAGAACTGGAATTCGATTGTAAACAAGGTAGGATAGCGGAAACCTGAGTAGATGAGGCCTAACCAGTCAGGAGGGATGGACAACTGGGGTATAAGTACCACCGGACTAGAATGCCCAGGCATCATCCCTGATGAAGATAACAGAGTTGGTATCAAAATGTGAGTTAAAATCGATACCTGTACCCGGCTGGAAGCCCGAGAAGAGTTTATTCATCATATATGCTGGGAAACCACTAGATCCTTTTTCCCTGGGGTTAGTTCTCATGAAAGATAATAGACTTGAAACATTAACTCAGTTTCCCCATGCTTTCTGACCAGCTGGGGATTTCTTGTATTTTCTGTCTTTACTCAAATTTCCAGCATCTGCTATACGTTATTTCCATATGGCCCCAAAAACAAACTGTTCCATTTAGCAGAAGATGTAAATGCAAGAAGCTTTATTTAAGATGAGGCCACAGTGAATAAATAGAGATACTTTCATTATTTGCAAAGTTTAGGTTTTTAGGCTTGTTCGATAGCACATCTAACTCGATATATTTACTTCTTACATTTAAAGAAGTTCTTCAGGCGAGGCCATAAAAATCAGACAATTTTAATGAAATGACAAATTATAAATTATCTGCTGGCGCAGGATTGCACAATGGTGCACCAGATTGAATTGCTGTCTTGCTGTCAGGCAGCTCCAGCAACCTGGGTTCAATCCCAACCTCTGGTGTGACTACCTGTATGGAGTTTGGTCATTCTCCCTATGACTCTGTGGATTTACTCTAGCTGCTGCAGTTTCTTTCCACATCCCAGTGCAGAATTGATAAGTTAATGGTTCATTGTAAATTGCCTGAAGTGTATGAGTGAGTGATAGAATCTTGGATGATGGTGTGTGAAAATTGAAATGGAATAAGTATAAATTGGTCCTTAATAGTGGGCTGGAGTGCCTGTCTTCTTGCACTGCTACTCAATATCTTTTATACTTAGGTTGTCATTTTTTTTCCAGTGACTGAAGTATACCCAACAAGAAGTACAGCATTACATCTGTCTTCACATCATAATAACTGATTTGTTTTTCAAAGATTGGTATATGGATGGAAAAAATTGGAGGGCTCTGTTAGAGGGAAGGGTTAGATTGATCTTTGGAGTAGATTAAAGAGTCGGCACAACATCATGGGCTGAAGGGTGTGTACTGTACTGTTCTATGGTCTTAAAGTCTTGTACTTAAAAATAAAGGAGTTATTAAATTATTTAAGCCATTAGAGACAAGATAAAACATTAACTGATTTGGATGATTAATAACCCTAAATCTGAATGAGAGGTTACCTGACTCCATTTAAATTGTGTCCTTTATACTATTACTGATTTCGCCTTTGATATGATTCTTTACAGAAGTTATTAAAGAGAAGAACAAAGCTAAAGGATTTGGTTGGGGAGCAACTCGGAGTGGCAGAAAAAAGAGAGAGGAGATGCAAGACGATGCTGAAAATGAAGCAGATGAATCTTGTTTAGAGGAATGCAGAATTTCTTTGAGGTCTATATTCATTAACTGGGATGCAGAACTCCCCAGTAAAACCACTGACCCCCAAGAAAGCGAAGAGGAAGAAGACAGTGCTGTTAAAGCAACCTTATTTGTTGTAGCTCGATGGGTGATAAAGTCAGCACTTGAAAATCCTATTAGTGATCCACAAACTTTCTCATTATTGGTATGGCTTCAGAGAAATCTCCTGCCACATGCTGCTGTGACTCAAGAACTTTTGAAAGACAGTATTTTACGGCGTCACCTACTACAGTTTTATAGTAAAATTACTAACAGTGTAAATGGAGATGACTTGACAGGGAACCATTTTCACCTCTTCACCTGTATCATGTTTCAGCTGCTGGAGATTCGAGGATTGGCAGACAGCAATATATACAAGAGTGTCATCAAGGCAGTCTGTCTTCCTGCACTGAAAGGCCAGGATCATGAAAGAAAAGGTAAATATATTATTTTTCATCAGCGTTTGTTAAAGACAAAATTTCCACCGACCACCTAGCTGAAAGAAGCAAAACTTGAAGTGGAGCAACAAACTACCTGCTGGAGGAGTTCAGTGGGTTGAGCAGCTCCTCCTGGGGAAGTGGACCAATACGTCATGACGAAGGATGGAATGGGAAGATAATTTTGAAGAGGAGAGAGAAAGTGGTGCGACAGGGGCCAGTGGACCAAGGAGTGCCAAAGGATGACAGTCCGAATGAGTCAGGGCTGTAGTGGGGAGTTGGCAAAGAGAGGTGGTGGTGTTAGAAGACAGAGGCAGGTAGATATAAATGGAGCCAGGTGATGATAGAGGGAAGGGGATGATAGAGACACCTAGGAGGGTGATAAGCTGGAATCTGCCAAGTCAGTAAAGTGGTAATGAAAGCCATAAGAGAAGAGAAGGGCAGATGGAACCAGGAGAGGGATGGAGAGCGCCAGAATTTGAGAATAAGGGGTAGGCCATTTAGAACGGAGTTGAGAAAAAACTTTTTCACCCAGAGAGTTGTGGATCTGTGGAATGCTCTGCCTCAGAAGGCAGTGGAGGCTAATTCTCTGGATGGTTTCAAGAAAGAGTTAGATAGTGCTCTTAATGATAGCGGAGTCAAGGGATATGGGGAGAAGGCAGGAACGGGGTACTGATTGTGGATGATCAGCCATGATCACAGTGAATGGTGGTGCTGGCTCGAAGGGCCGAATGGCCTACTCCTGCACCTATTGTCTATTGTCTAAATGAGTAATAGGAGACTAGATGGTGACATGGAAAAGGGGATAGAAATGGGACGACTGGAGAAGAACTGGAAGAAGAGAGAGAGGTGGGAAAAAATGCACTAAAGATGAGACTTACCTAAAATTTTAAAAATTCTATGTTTATTCCTTTGGCTTGTGGACTACCCAGGTGGAATGTGAGCTTACTAACATCTGAAGTGGATCTGGCTAATAATGATTCAGTAAGATTTGGCTTTTAAACTTAAGTCATTATTTCCAGAGAATAATACCAATATTTCTACTGATTCATGAATTCAACCTGATGGATTTTTAGAACCAGTATAAGATTTATTACCACTGAGATATATCATGAAATATGTTGTTTTGTGGCAGAAACACAGTGGACGACATAAACATTTCTGTCAGTTACAGAAATAAAGAAAAGACAAATAATATAGTGTTCTTGGACCGTTCAGAAATCTGATGGTGGACAAGACGAAGTGTTCCCAAACATTGAATCTGGGGTTTTCAGGCTCTTGTACACAATGCGGGCTTGTCCCAGCTGGTGAGGGTCTTTAAAGGCTGATTTGTTCTTCCACGTAGGCTCTACGCCGTAGCTTACACAAGTGGCCTACGCCTTTGTTAGCATTTATACTTGTGCGTTGGTGTGTCTGCATCGCTCTGCAATTCACCGCCAAAGCACTAGTTGGCGGTGGTGTTTCTATGCCACTGTGTTGAGTTTCTTTGTGTACTTCAATGGCGACTGAAACGGAGTGCATCATGGAGTTGGAGCTAATGTTGACTAAGAGTTACTTTTACTGAAATTACTGCAATGCAGAAAAGAGAGAAGACATCGGAGGAGATGGTGTGTACGACCATTGAACGGATTGAGGCAGAAGGAGAGTGAATTTTCTGTGCTTGTTTGGCCACTGAGAGACATGGATGAGGAAATGCATTTCAAATATTTTCAGATGTCGGCAGGTAGATTTGATGCGAAGAAGCAACCGGAAATGCGATGCTATCAAGCGGACCAATCGCAGTTGTTGCAGTCTGCATCACCGCGACGTGTAGTTACATTTTTGGGGAGGTGCGCGTCAGCCTACGGCGTAGGGTACATGGCTATACCTACGGCATAGATTCGACGCAGAAGTATAAATTGGCCTTAATGATGGGCTCCGCTTTCTTGAGGCACTATCAGTGTTGGAGAGGGTTGTGCTCATGGTGAAACTGGCTGAGTGGACTACCCTCTGCAGGCATTGGAGGTTCCATACCAAGTGGTGATTCAGCCAGTCAGATGATTCTCCAACATTCAAATGTAGAAATTTACAAGAGTCTTTGGTGATATAATAAATCTCCTCATATTCATAATAAAGTAAAGCCACTAGCATCTGGCTTTGTGATGACATCAGTGTGTTGAGCCTAGAAGAGATCCTCCACAATGCTGATGCCCAGAAACTTGAGGCTTTTCACCCTTTCCACTGCTGACTTCTCAATGAGGACTGGTGTCTGTTCTCCCAACGTCCCTTTCCTGAAGTCCATAATCAATTCCTTGATCTTGCTGACGTGTACAAGGCTGTTGTTAACAACACTACTCAACCACCTGATCTATCTCAGTCCTGCACATCTCCCTGTCACCAACTGAGATTCTGAGAAGGAAAGTGCTGCCATTGGTGTAGTAATGCTGTTTGAGCTGCACCTAGTCAGAAAGTCATGAGCGTAGACCGAGTAGACCAGTGAGATAAGTACGCATCCTTGGAATTCATCTACAAATTCATCAATCATCCCCTTTTCTGCTTTTTTAAAACTCTGATTTACACTTCCTTGACTTTCAGACAATGACATGTCTGCTCTCATAAATTATGATGGTACAGTATTAATAGATGCTATTGATAACATCTGATTGTTTTAAACCATGCTTGAATGCATTTAATTTCCTGTGGTAATGTGCCTTGTTAACTCGATTTGAATTGTACACTAAAATTGTTCACAGACGTGTTAACATGTTAATTTGTTATCACAGGAAATTAAATTCTTCATGTAAAAAAATTAATATACTAAGTGTAGGAATCAATGTTATATACCCAGTTTTAATTCCTGATTGCTCTAAACTCTGGTAAATCATCAAAAATTTCAAATTCAGGAGCTTATTTTCACATACAGTTTTCACAACCATGTTTCCTCAATAAAGTATTTTTTAATGTTCTATCACTTATAATTTATATTTAATACAGCTTTTGCACCCAATATTATGAGAGTTTTCTGTTCCTTGCTCATTGAGTATTAGGAGTCTGAATTGTGCTCAATCTGGCTTGCTACCCATGGTATCCCTGGAACTGTATACCTTGCAGCACTGCTGGTCAAAATTTCCTGAGGGTTTCACTGCCACAACCATCCAGTGGGAATCCAAAAGTCTTGCTTTGAAGTCAGCGTTGCAACCTTTTGGCAGCTTGCTGCTTTTGAATTGCCTTTACGTCCTGACGACTGAATACATTTTAAATACTTTTGAAAAGTAATTAGACATAATAAATATACTTAACTATGTCATACACTATAAATTAATTAAAAGTGCCAGAATTGTGAAATGAGAGTGATATAAAACGAACCACTCCTGAACCTAGCTTTTCAATCAGCCTGCATTCACCAGTCATCCCTGCCATTAAGCCAAGGAGCAGAAACTAAAGTGTACTCAGCACCTCAGCCCAGGATGTGCTCGCTGCGGAAATCAGTACTGAGTCCAGTGGCAGAGTGGGGATCAGATACGTGACCTCTCACCTCCAGCTGATTCCTGACGTCTGCTAGTCAGCGCACAGCTGTGGAAGTCAGCACCCACTGTAGCTAACCAGCCGTTTTCCATGGAACCGCAAGCTGGCCAGCAGCGTAATCACATCAGTGCTTCCATTTTCAAGATTGTTTAATGCAATTTCCTGTACACAGCTATAAAGTCAGTTTAATTTTCACGTTGCGAGATTCATCAGACAATTATTTCTTTTTATGTGGTTTCTTTTTGCATAAATATATGCTTACCAGAAACAGAATACTACATGTGAATTTAAATAAAGTTTCATTAACTTAAACCAAACAGTTGGATATGGTGGCCTTACACATCACCAGAGGGTGCGTCCCCAAACTGTATATAGGGCCTCCATTGGCTGAGGTCTGCTCCAGCTATTGCATCCTACCTCTCCGCATTTGATACACAAGCCAGGAAAGTACAATACAGAAAGCAAGCAGTAGCCCATGCAGCAGGCACCCCTCTCCACACAGCTGATGCATCCAAAGGAACAGCGAAGACCAATACAGTTCAGCACCAGTGGCATCGTAGGAGTTGCCAGTCATTGTCGAACACAACGTAGTGCTGTCATAGGGGCTCCAGCTTCGTATTTTTCCTCGTGGTTTATTCACCAAGCCTTCCTCATGAGTGGGTACGACCACAAGGCAGTGAAGGTTTGAGATCAGAGTTTTCCTTCTCCTAGATGAGCTGCCAGCCATGGCTGATGGGCCCCATCTCCCCAAAGCGACTGGTTTGAAGGCGCCAGTAATCGTCCTATGCCCCTTCTGCTAGCAGAAACTGTTCTGCTGGGCTTAGTAGTTCTGGTACACATGAAGGACAGGAATTGGACTTGGTCATTTGAGACACATGCCACTGGAAGCATTTAAGAGGTGCTGGGAGCTTATCCCCACTTCTCTCCCCCTCCCCTACCCACCCCCAGCGATGATAACCATAAGGAAACCCCTAATCTCTGCAGTGTTGCATACAAAAAAGAGCAGTAAATCAGATGACTTGATTTTGAATACATCTTTGCAGGCACCTACTAGAAAGACATTATTTTTGTGTGATGCAAATACACTAAAGAGTTCCATAGGAGCATAATCAAACATTTTGCAAGGAATCCTTAGGACAATTGAGAAGGAGCTTAGTCAAAGTGGGAAATTTTGAGCCCCTTTAACAAAAGATGAAAGTGAAGTTCCTTAGGACGGTCCTTCTTGAATTTGCTAAGCAGCTGAAGAAAATATAAAGAATGTTTGTTTGAAATGGTCCAAGAGGCTGAGAGAGCTGGATTAGATAATGGAGGTAGGTACAGATGAAATCTGAGTATGAGCACTATTGAGAAAGGACATAAACCACTCTCTCAGTTATGGCGTTTTCTTGGCTCAATAGGAATAAGAGAAAATGAAAAAAAATGTGCACCTCCGCAGGAAGATAACACATACCACAAAATGACAGAATTATCCTGTGTAAAAAGTGAATTGTTGTTTCATTTGCCATGGACATTCTTATGCTAATTCTATGTTTTCTTACAGCCGCAGCACTGGCTCTTCTGTCTGACTACTTGTGGGATTTGTGGCTTGGAGGTCAGAATCCTCAGCTCTTACCATCTCATGTAGCCTTGATCCTAGAAGCCACTGAAGTAACACAACGACTTGACAGGAATCCAAAAGAAAACCAGAAGCCGACTGATGCTCTTGTATCTCTCTGTCGAGACATCCATTTCCTTACTGAAAGGCTATAGTCAGAAAACTACCTCTTTAGTTACACTTTCAAATTCACATTTTATTTTGTTAAAAGGTTGGAAAATGTATGGTCATGTAATTGAATATTTTCAGCATTGTCAAGATGTGTGTTATTTTGGATACTAATCTGTCAGCATTGAAGATGCTTTTTAAAAAATTATTTTTATTAAATGTTTTAAATAAATTATTACTGTATAAATACTAGTTACTTTGCAAATGAAAAGTTAAACAACATTATACTAACATTTATTATGATTTATAAATATTATGGTTTCAGATTTTTCATTTGATGCTTCAGGAAATCAATGAGACATCTGCAGTTTTGACTGGGGCCATTTTAGTCTTATTTTAAATTTCCATCACCTATATAACTTACAGTTGAAGAGAGCATTTCTTTAAATAATACTACATTAAAAGAACACTTTAAAACTACATTTATATCACATAGAAACATAGAAACATAGAAAATAGGTGCAGGAGTAGGCCATTCGGCCCTTCGAGCCTGCACCGCCATTTATTATGATCATGGCTGATCATCCAACTCAGAACCCAGCCTTCCCTCCATACCCCGTGACCCCTGTAGCCACAAGGGCCATATCTAACTTCCTTTTAAACATAGCTAATGAACTGGCCTCAACAGTTTGCTGTGGCAGAGAATTCCACAGATTCACCACTCTCTGTGTGAAGAAGTTTTTCCTAACCTCGGTCCTAAAAGGCTTCCCCTCTATCCTCAAACTGTGACCCCTCGTTCTAGACCTCCCCAACATCGGGAACAATCTTCCCGCATCTAGCCTGTCCAATCCCTTTAGGATCTTATACGTTTCAATCAGATCCCCCCTCAATCTTCTAAATTCCAACGAGTACAAGCCCAGTTCATCCAGTCTTTCTTCATATGAAAGACCTGCCATCCCAGGAATCAATCTGGTGAACCTTCTTTGTACTCCCTCTATGGCAAGGATGTCTTTCCTCAGATTAGGGGACCAAAACTGCACACAATACTCCAGGTGTGGTCTCACCAAGGCCTTGTACAACTGCAGTAGTACCTCCCTGCTCCTGTACTCGAATCCTCTCGCTATAAATGCCAGCATACCGTTCGCCTTTTTCACCGCCTGCTGTACCTGCATGCCCACTTTCAATGACTGGTGTATAATGACACCCAGGTCTCGTTGCACCTCCCCTTTTCCTAATCGGCCACCATTCAGATAATAATCTGTTTTCCTATTTTTGCCACCAAAGTGGATAACTTCACATTTATCCACATTAAATTGCATCTGCCATGAGTTTGCCCACTCACCCAACCTATCCAAGTCACCCTGCATCCTCTTAGCATCCTCCTCACTGCTAACACTGCCACCCAGCTTCGTGTCATCCGCAAACTTGGAGATGCTGCATTTAATTCCCTCATCCAAGTCATTAATATATATTGTAAACAACTGGGGTCCCAGCACTGAGCCTTGCGGTACCCCACTAGTCACCGCCTGCCATTCTGAAAAGGTCCCGTTTATTCCCACTCTTTGCTTCCTGTCTGCTAACCAATTCTCCACCCACACCAATACCTTACCCCCAATACCATGTGCTTTAAGTTTGCACACTAATCTCCTGTGTGGGACCTTGTCAAAAGCCTTTTGAAAATCCAAATATACCACATCCACTGGTTCTCCCCTATCCACTCTACTAGTTACATCCTCAAAAAATTCTATGAGATTCGTCAGACATGATTTTCCTTTCACAAATCCATGCTGACTTTGTCCGATCATTTCACCGCTTTCCAAATGTGCTGTTATCACATCCTTGATAACTGACTCCAGCAGTTTCCCCACCACCGACGTTAGGCTAACCGGCCTATAATTCCCCGGTTTCTCTCTCCCTCCTTTTTTAAAAAGTGGGGTTACATTAGCCACCCTCCAATCCTCAGGAACTAGTCCAGAATCTAACGAGTTTTGAAAAATTATCACTAATGCATCCACTATTTCTTGGGCCACTTCCTTAAGCACTCTGGGATGCAGACCATCTGGCCCTGGGGATTTATCTGCCTTCAATCCCTTCAATTTACCTAACACCACTTCCCTACTAACATGTATTTCGCTCAGTTCCTCCATCTCACTGGACCCTCTGTCCCTTACTATTTCTGGAAGATTATTTATGTCCTCCTTAGTGAAGACAGAACCAAAGTAATTATTCAATTGGTCTGCCATGTCCTTGCTCCCCATAATCAATTCACCTGTTTCTGTTTGCAGGGGACCTACATTTGTCTTTATCAGTCTTTTCCTTTTTACATATCTATAAAAGCTTTTACAGTCCGTTTTTATGTTCTCTGCCAGTTTTCTCTCATAATCTTTTTTCCCCTTCCTAATTAAGCCCTTTGTCCTCCTCTGCTGAACTCTGAATTTCTCCCAGTCCTCAGGTGAGCCACTTTCTCTGGCTAATTTGTATGCTACTTCTTTGGAATTGATACTATCCCTAATTTCTCTTGTCAGCCACGGGTGCACTACCTTCCTTGATTTATTCTTTTGCCAAACTGGGATGAACAATTGTTGTAGTTCATCCATGCAACCTTTAAATGCCTGCCATTGCATATCCACCGTCAATCCTTGAAGTGTCATTTGCCAGTCTATCTTAGCTAATTCATGTCTCATACCTTCAAAGTTACCCCTCTTTAAGTTCAGAACCTTTGTTTCTGAATTAACTACGTCACTCTCCATGTTAATGAAGAATTCCACCATATTATGGTCACTCTTACCCAAGGGGCCTCTCACGACAAGATCGCTAATTAACCCTTCCTCATTGCTCAAAACCCAGTCCAGAATAGCCTGCTCTCTAGTCGGTTCCTCGACATGTTGGTTCAAAAAACCATCCCGCATACATTCCAAGAAATCCTCTTCCTCAGCACCTTTACCAATTTGGTTCACCCAGTCTACATGTAGATTGAAGTCACCCATTATAACTGCTGTTCCTTTATTGCACACATTTCTAATTTCCTGTTTAATACCATCTCCGACCTCACTACTACTGTTAGGTGGCCTGTACACAACTCCCAGCAGCGTCTTCTGCCCCTTAGTGTTACGCAGCTCTACCCATATCGATTCCACATCTTCCCGGCTTATGTCCTTCCTTTCTATTGCGGTAATCTCTTTTTTAACCAGCAACGCCACCCCACCTCCCCTTCCTTCGTGTCTATCCCTCCTGAATATTGAATATCCCTGAACGTTGAGCTCCCATCCCTGGTCACCCTGGAGCCATGTCTCTGTGATCCCAACTATATCATAATCATTAATAACAATCTGCACTTTCAATTCATCCACCTTATTACGAATGCTCCTTGCATTGACACATAAAGCCTTCAGGCGCTCTTTTACAACTCTCTTAGCCCTTTTTAATGCTTGCCCTGGATTTGTCGGCCTGCCACTTTTACTTTTCCCCTTTGTACTTTTTGCTTCTACGCTCACTTTACACTCCTCTGTCTCTCTGCACTGGTTCCCATCCCTCTGTTGTGAACTAACCTCCTCACACCTAGCCGCTTTAATTTGATTCTTCATAAAACTACTGTGATAAGCTTTTTATTTATATCACATCTTCGTCAACTTCAGAACGTTTCTAAATGCTTTACTATTTTTGTATTGTAGCTACTACTGTAAATGCACCAGTCATTTTCTGTACAGCAGTGTCCTGAAATAGAAATGTGATAATGACCAGATAATCTTTTTTAATAACACTGGTTGAAGGATGTATTTTTGGTTTTTTTATAGAGAAAGGCTTACTTAGAAGCAGTGTGGCTAATGTCAATGATATTGATTCTTGGGATGTGGACATTGTCTTTTGAAGGTAAATTAAACAAAAGGATGTTGAAGGATGAAAAGGATAACTGCAATGAACAATTTTGAGGGGCCTTGATAGGTTATGTTTCCTAATGTGAAAGAGGCAGGGGGGCATTATCTGAGGATAAGGTATTGATTACAAAACTGATGTGATACAGAATTTCTTCTCTCAGAGGGCTATGAATCTTTAAAACTCAGCCACAAAGGGCTGTGGCTGCTGAGGCACTGGGTTTATTAACAAGGTCAGTTAGGCTTTTGAACTACTGGGAAATCAATGGTTATGGAGATCAGCAAGGAAAAATAAAGTTACCAAAGATAAAATCAGGCAGGATGTTATGAATAAGAAGAATAGTTATATTCTATGTTATATGGCTCCATTGCAGCCAAAAAATACTCTATAGAGTTTGACTTGAAATCACAACCTCTGGAGGTAAGAGTCCTGATCCAGAAAGTGAGCCCTGGGCTAACTGGGTAATCTTCATATTAAAATGCCTCACGCTGTCAAGTAATTCAGACTTTAATCAACTTTATTACCTTTTTCACTTTATTTTGACTAAATCTAAATGTAAATAATATAATAGCATTAATTTATTTGATAGCTACTATTGTCATCTTAGTGTACCCTATTTCAATAAGATAGAAAACATGCAACATTTGCACATTGCAAGGTTAAAAGAAGTGAAGCTTTAACTTAAGTAAGGACTGAAAGAGCAGAGTTTCTGACCATAGAAACATAGAAAATCTACAGCACAATACAGGCCCTTAGGCCCACAATTCTATACCGAACATGTACCTACGGTACTTTAGAAATTACCTAGGGTTACCTATGGGCCCTCTATTTTCCTAAGCTCCATGTACCCATCCAGGAGTCTCTAAAAAGACCCTATTTTATCCGCCTCCACCACCGTTGCCGGCAGCCCCGTCCACACACACTCAGCACTCTCTGCATAAAAAAACTTTTTCTTTTTAAATCTTTTTATTAAATAAGTATACAGAAAGGTAAGCTATATAGACACTAATACACTGTTAGAATATAATAAAATTACAGAAGATATTAATACAAAAAAAATACTACAAACAATGTAATTTAAACATAACATACCAAGGTAACATAATGGTATACTAATTTTATATATATATATCAATAGAGAAAAGGAAAAAAAAAACCAAAAAAAAAACTCACCGTGCAACTAACTAAAAGCAAAGCAAAGCAATGGGCTAACTTGAAACCAAACAGAGTTAAACTTAAAATCGCATCCTCAATCCCGACCTCCATTAAAAACAGTAAAAAAAAACAAGAAGAGTATATATTACATTAAATGAAAATATTGAATAAAAGATCTCCAAGTCTGTTCAAATTTAAATGAGGAGTCATAAAGATTGCTTCTAATTTTCTCCAGATTCAAGCATAATATCATCTGAGAAAACCAAAAAAAGGTAGTTGGAGCATTAAGCTCTTTCCAATGTTGTAAGATACATCTTTTCACCATTAAAGTAAGAAATGCAATCATTCTACGGGCTGAAGGGGAAAGATTACTGGAAATTTTAGGTAGTCCAAAGATAGCAGTAATAGGGTGAGGAGAGATATCTATATTCAATACCTTGGAGATAATATTAAAAATGTCTCTCCAAAAAGTTTCCAAAGTAGGGCAAGACCAAAACATATGAGTTAAAGAGGCTATCTGCCCCGGACATCTATCACAAAAAGGATTAATATGAGAATAAAAGCGCGCTAACTTATCTTTGGACATATGTGCTCTATGAACAACTTTAAATTGAATTAGGGAATGTTTAGCACAGATAGAGGAAGTATTGACTAATTGTAAAATCTGCCCCCAGTCATCCACGGAAATGGTAAACCCCAATTCCTGTTCCCAATCTACCCTAATCTTATCAAATGGAGCTTTCCTAAGTTTCATAATAATATTATAAATCATAGCCGATGCACCTTTCTGACATGGATTAAGGTTGATTATAGTATCTAAAATGTATGTAGGAGGAAGCATTGGAAAGGAAGAAAGTATAGTACTTGGGAAATTTCTAACTTGTAGATATCTAAAAAAATGTATTCTTGATAAGTTATATTTATTAGATAATTGTTCAAAAGACATAAGGGAACCATCTAAAAATAAATCCAAAAACCGTGAAATACCCTTAGTCTTCCAAGTTTGAAAAGCACGATCCGTAAAAGAGGGAGGAAAAAATATGTTACCTAAAATAGGAATCGCTAACCCAAATTGATTAAGATCAAAAACTTTTCTGAATTGAAACCAAAT
The DNA here is from genome assembly GCF_963921235.1 of Mobula hypostoma. NCBI lineage: Eukaryota > Metazoa > Chordata > Chondrichthyes > Myliobatiformes > Myliobatidae > Mobula > Mobula hypostoma. The sequence goes on along the minus strand of NC_086102.1, from coordinate 28,898,582 downwards.
ACGCAAGGTATATTTAACTATCGGGTAAGACACCTGTTTAAGGCGTTTCAAATCAAAAGGAAGAGAGGAACCTAAAATAGAGCCAAGTGTAAAACCCTGAACAGATTGTAATTCCAATGCTACCCATTTAGGAATGGATAGTATATCCTGGTCCAGTAACCAGAATTTCATATGTCGAGTATTAATTGCCCAATAATAAAATCTAAAGTTAGGTAATGCTAAACCTCCATCTCTCTTAGCTTTCTGTAAATGTATTTTACCCAGTCTCGGGTTTTTATTTTGCCAAATAAATGAAGAAATTTTAGAGTCAACTTTGTCAAAAAAAGATTTTGGAACAAAGATTGGTAATGCCTGAAATATATATAAAAATTTTGGCAAAAAAAAATCTTAACTGCATTAATACGATCAATCAAAGTTAAATATAAAGGAAACCATTTAGATGAAAGTTGAATAATATGGTCTATTAATGGTAAAAAGTTAGTCTTAAATAAATCTTTGTATTTACAAGTAATTTTAATCCCAAGATATGAAAAATAATTATTAATCAATTTAAATGGAAATTTATAATATAAGGGAAGTTGTTTATTAATCAGAAAGAGTTCACTCTTACTAAGATTTAATTTATAACCTGAAAAAAGACCAAATTGTGCTAATAACTCTAAAACAGCCGGGATGGATTTTTGAGGATTAGAAATATATAAAAGTAAATCATCAGCATAGAGTGATAATTTATGGGACTTTAAGCCCCGAGTTATCCCAGTGATATTTGGAGATTCTCGAATGGCAATTGCAAGAAGTTCTAATGCAATATCAAATAATAAGGGACTAAGAGGACAACCTTGTCGAGTACCTCAAAAAAGAGGGAAAAAAGGTGAACTTAAAGAGTTAGTACGGTCCGAGGCCACAGGAGAATAATATAACAGTTTAATCCAGGATATAAATTTCGAGCTAAAATTAAACATTTCAAGCACCTTAAATAAATAAGGCCATTCTACTCTATCAAAAGCTTTCTCAGCATCTAAAGAGATAACACACTCAGGAACATTTTGTGAGGGAGTATAAACGATATTTAACAGTGTGCGAATATTATAAAAAGAGTAACGACCTTTAATAAAACCCGTTTGGTCTTCCGAAATAATAGAGGGAAGTACTTTTTCTAATCTATTTGCTAATAACTTAGAAAAAACTTTAGAATCAACATTTAATAAAGATATTGGTCTATAAGATGCACATTGAGCAGGATCTTTATCCTTCGCATAAAAAAACTTGACTCTGACATCTCCTCTATTCCTTCTTCCAAGCACCTTAAAACTGTGCCCTCTCGTGTTAGCCATTTCAGCCCTGGGAAAAAGCTTCTGACTATCCACACGATCAATGCCTCTCATCATCTTATACACCTCTATCAGGTCACCTCTCATCCTCTGTTGCTCCAAGGAGAAAAGCTGAATTCACTCAATTCACTGAATTCACTTAAGGCATGCTCCCCAATCCAGGCAACATCCTTGTAAATATCCTCTGCACCCTTTCTATAGTTTCCCCATCCTTCCTGTAGTGAGGTGACCAGAACTGAGCACAATGCTCCAAGTGGGGTCTAACCAGGGTCCTATAAAGCTGTAACATTACCTCTCTGCTCTTGAAATCAATCTCACAGTTGATGAAGGCCAATGCAACATATGCCTGCTTAGCCACAGAGTCAACCTGTGCAGCAGCTTTGAGTGTCCAATGGACTTGGACTCCAAGGTCCCTCTGATCCTCCACATTACCTAGAGCCTTACTATTAATACTATATTCTGCCATCATATTTGACCTACCAAAATGAACTACCTCACGCTTATCTGTGTTGAACTCCATCTGCCACTTCTCAGCCCAGTTTTGCGTCCTATCTGTGACCTGCTGTAACCTCTGACAGCCCTCCACACTATCCACAACACCTCCAACCTTTGTGTCATCAGCAAACTTACTAACCCATCCTTCCACTTCCTCATCCAGGTCATTTAGAAAAATCGCGAAGAGAAGGGGTCCCAGAACAGATCCCTGAGGCACACCACTGGTCACCAACCTCGATGCAGAATATGACCAGTCTACAACCACTCTTTGCTTCTGTGTACAAGCCAATTCTGGACCCTAAAGCAAGGTCCCCTTGGATCCCAAGCTTTCTCAATAAGCTTTGCATGGGATACCTTATCAAATGCCTTGCTGAAATCCATATACACTACATCTACTGCTCTACCTTCATCAACATGTTTAGTCACATCCTCAAAGAAATTCAATCAGGCTTGTAAGGAACAATCTGCCTTTGATAAAGCCATGCTGATTTTTCCTAATCATATTATGCTCTCCAAATGTTCATAAATCCTGCCTTGTAGGATCTTCTCCATCAACTTACCAACCACTGAAGTAAGACTCACTGGTCTATAATTTCCTGGGCTATCTCTCCTCCCTTTCTTGAATAAGGGTACAACATCCACAACCCTCCAATCCTCCCGAACCTCTCTCGTCCCCACTGATGGTGCAAAGATCATTGCCAGAGACTCAATAGATTACCACCTCCCACAGTAGCCTGGGGTATATGTCATCCGGTCCTGGTGAACTTACCTAAGTTGATGCTTTCTAAAAGCTCATCCTCTTTCTTAATGTCTATATGCCCAAGCTTTTCAGTTCACTGTAAGCCATCCCTACAATCGCCAAGGATCTTTTCCATAATGAATACTGAAGCAATGATGATTATTTTCTATTCCTTTCAGGAGCTGCAAAATGATAGTAACTGAACTGAAACTGATAGGCTAATGTTATTCTTTTGTTTGGAACTCAGAGAAGATATAATTTTGGTGTATTAAATGTTCGGCTGGTTGGTGGTGTAGTGGCATCAGTACTAGACTTCAAGGCAGATGGTCCAGGGTTCAAACCCAGCCGGGTCCTAACTCAGTAATCTACTTCTGTATCTTGATCTGAAAACCCTATTGTCCATGATGTCACGAAGAGTCAGACTCAACTAAATGACAGAACAACATCATTTAATTAGGTATTAAAATAGGGACACTCTGTTCCCTTCAGTAAAGATTAAAATTCAAAGTAGATTTATCAAAGTACATACAGTACCTATAAAAAGTATTCATCCCCCTTGGAAGTTTTTGTTTTATTATTTTACAACATTAAGCCACAGTGGATTTAATTTGGCTATTTTTACACTGATCAACAGAAAAAAGACTTGTGTCAAAGTGAAAACAGATCTCTACAAAGTGATCTGAATTAATTACAAATATAAAACACAAAATGATTGTATAGTTATTCACCCCCTTTAAGATGACACACCAATCATCACTGGTGCAGCCAATTGGTTTTAGAAGTCACACAATTAGTTAAATGGCAATCACCTATGTGCAGTCAAGGTGTTTTAAATGATTATAGTAAAAATATGCCTGCCCAGTTGCTGGTGAGTCAATATCTTGGCAAAAACTACACCATGAAAGCAAAAGAGCACTCCAAGCAACTCCACAAAAAAGTTATTGAAAAGCACAAGTCAGGAGATGGGTACAAGAAAATTTACAAGTCATTAAATATCCTTTGGAGTGCAGTTAGATCAGTCATCAAGAAACAGAAAGAGTGTGGCACAGTTGTAAATCTGCCTAGAGCAGGCTGTCCTCAAAAACTGAGAGACCGTGCAAGAAGGGGACTACTGAGGGAGGCCAACAAGAGATGTATGATATCTCAGGAGGAGTTACAAGCTTTAGTGGCTGAGATGGGAGAAACTACGCATACAACAGCTGTTGTGCAGGTGTTCACCAGTTGCAGCTTTATGGGAGAGTGGCAAAGAGAAAGCCACTGATGAAACAAAAACGCATGAAATCTTGGCTAAAGTTTGCCAGAAGGCATGTGGGAAGTCAGCTGGACCAAGGTTTTATGGCCTGATGAAACCAAAACTGAGCTTTTTGGCCATCAGACTAAACATAACCACACAGTTTGAGGATAGAGGGGAAGCCTTTTAGGACCGAGGTTAGGAAAAACTTCTTCACACAGAGAGTGGTGAATCTGTGGAATTCTCTGCCACAGCAAACTGTTGAGGCCAGTTCATTAGCTATGTTTAAAAGGAAGTTAGATATGGCCCTTGTGGCTACAGGGGTCAGGGGGTATGGAGGGAAGGCTGGGTTCTGAGTTGGATGATCAGCCATGATCATAATAAATGGCGGTGCAGGCTCGAAGGGCCGAATGGCCTACTCCTGCACCTATTTTCTATGTTTCTATGTTTCTATCATCAAAAACATACCAACCCCACCATGAAGCATGGTGATAGCTGCATCATGCTGTGGGGATGCTTCACTGCAGCAAAATGTAAGGAAATCCTGGAAGGAAAACTGATGCAGTCTGCAAGAGAACTGCGACTTGGGAGAAGATTTGTTTTCCAGTAAGACAATGACCCCAAGCATAAAGCCAAAGCTACACAAGAATGGCTTAAAAATGACAAAGTTAATGTCCTGGAGTGGCCAAGTCAAAGTTCAGACCACAATCCAATCGAGAACTTGTGGCTGGACTTGAAGAGGGTTGTTCACTAATGATCCCCATGCAAACTGACAGAGCTTGAGCAGTTTTGTAAAGAAAAATGGTGAAAAATTGCAGTGTCCAGCTGTGCAAAGTTGATAGAGACTTATCCACATAAACTCAAGGCTATAATTGCTGCCAAAGGTGCATCTACTAAATACTGACTTGAAGGGGGTGAGTAATTATGCATACATTATTTTGTGTTTAATATGTGTAATAATTTTAGCTCAATTTGTAGAAATTTGTTTTCACTTTGGCACAAAAGAGTCTCTTTCTGTTGATCAGTGTCAAAAAAGCCAAATTAAATCCACCCTGATTCAATGTTGTAAAACAATAAAACATGAAAACTTCCTGGGGGGGGGGAGGGGCGAATACTTTTTATAGGCACTGTATATGTCACCATATATAACTCAGATTCATTTTCTTGTGGGCATACAACCAGAGTGCAAAAGACAACAAACTGTGCAAATACAAAAAGAAAGAAAAACATAATAATAAATAATCAATAAATATGGAGAATATGAGAGTGAGTCCATAGGATGTGGGAACATTTCAATGATGGGGCTTGTGAAATTGAGTGAACTTCGCAAACACGAGAAAGTCTGCAAATGCTGGAAATCCAAAGCAAAACACACACAATGCTGGAGGAACTCAGTAGGTCAGACAGCATCTGTGGAAACAAATAAACAGTCGGCATCTTCTGCCTGGTAGTAGCAGTGAGAAGAGTGAAATGCCTGTGTGGTGGGAGCAACAAAGATGGATGCTGCTTGCGACAAGGCTCCCAGGGCATAGATTTAAGTTAGTTAATTAATAGAAAGATTTGAATGAAGTTGAGAAAAAGTTTCTAAACCCATAATGAAGGTCTCAAGCTCACTGATTGGATAGTGAAGACTGACATATTCATTGCATTTAGAAATAACTCATTGAATTTTTGAATAGCTTAAGTTACAAGGCATTGGACCAAAACCTGTGAGTGACTATTGGAATTGGTTTATTATTGTAACATGTACAATGTACAGTGAAAAGCTAATTGTGCATGCTGTTCATATATTATTCATTACCCAGTGTATTGAAGTCGAGCAAAGTAAGAAGAATAACAAAACAAGTAACATAAATTTCAGTTTTTGGCTAGCATGGATATGATAGTTCAATAGCTGCTGTCTTTGCCATGTGTTTCTATAGGAATCTTGACCAGGAAATACAAGAGTTCTTCCACATCATTGCCAAAAGTAGTTCCATAGGATTAGTACACAGAGCTGTGCAGCATAGGGACAGGTCCTTCGCCCCACAATGTAGTGCCGAACTAAATAAATTAGTAATCAAATGCTAAACTAAACTAATCTCTTCTACCTACACAACGTGCATATCTTTCCATTCCCTACACATGAATATGCCTGTCTAAGAGCCTCTATCGTATTTGCCTCCAACATCACCCCAGGCAGCATGTTCTTGGCACCCTCCACTCTCTGGGAACAAATACTTCCCCAAGCATATTCTTTGAACTTGCCTTCTCTCACCATACCCTCTAGTATTAGATATTTCAACAGTGGGGAAACGATGCTGTTTTTCTATCAATAACTCTCATACTCTCTCATAATTGTGTGTGCGTGTGTGTGTTGGCGCGTGGCCAAGTGGTGAAGGCATTCGTCTAGTGATTTGAAGGTCGCTAGTTCAAGCCTCAGCTGAGGCAGCATGTGTGTCCTTGAGCAAGGCACTTTACCACACATTGCTCTGCGACGACACTGGTGCCAAGCTGTATGGGTCCTAATGCCCTTCCCTTGGACAACATCGGTGGCGTGGAGAGGGGAGACTTGCAGCATGGGCAACTGCTGGTCTTCCTTACAACCTTGCCCAAGCCTGTGCCCTGGAAACCTTCCAAGGTGCAAATCCATGGTCTCAAGAGATTAACGGATGCCTATATCAAATCTCCTCAGCCTCCACCGCTCCAGAGAAAGCAACCCCAGTTTGTCCAAATTCTCTTTATAGCACATGCTCTCTAATTCAAGCAGTATCCTGGTAAACCTCTTCTGCACCCTCTCCAATGCCTGCACATCCTTCCTATAACTGAGTGGCCATAATTGAATGCAATACTAACTGGAGTTCTATTCAGCTATGTGACACGTGATCTCATTTCCTTGACTAATAAAGGCAATAGATTATTTACAAGTCACCTGGCATGACAGATAGCTTAGTTCCCAAGAGATAACGTGTTCAGTGCAACTGTTTTTTCACTGATGATGCAGCTGTAATAAGTTGCTACATCTGTGCCCTAGAACCTGTACTCCCAGTCTTCTGGCTCAGTGGTGGGAGTGCCACCAATTGATCAATTGTTTGGGGTTTGATTCCTTGTCTTAGTGTAATGTGTAAACAATGATTTGCAAGGCAATCACTTCTTCAATGTAGAAGACATGCCAAATACTTGTAAATAGATTTACAAATAATGTCTTGGACACAGAAAGGAAAAGTTGAGGCAAACTGAGATGAAAATTGAGCAATTTTGAAACAAGGGTGAAGATTTTATATTTACTATATTGAAGACATCTTCAAAAGGCAGTGCCTCCTGAAGGCAGTGTCAGTCATTAAGGACCCACACCACCCAGAACATGCCCTTTTCTCGTTCCTACCATCAGGGTGGAGGCACGGGAGTCTAAAGACACATTCAGTGTATTATTATTATATTATTATTATGAAACTTAGGAAAGCTCCATTTGATAAGATTAGGGTAGATTGGGAACAGGAATTGGGGCTTACCATTTCTGTGGATGATTGGGGGCAGATTTTACAATTAGTTAATACTTCCTCTATTTGTGCTAAACATTCCCTAATTCAATTTAAAGTGGTTCATAGAGCACATATGTCCAAAGATAAGTTAGCGCGTTTTTACTCGCATATTAATCCTTTCTGTGATAGATGTTCGGGGCAGATAGCCTCTTTAACTCATATGTTTTGGTCTTGCCCTACTTTGGAAACTTTTTGGAGAGATATTTTCAATATTATTTCTAAGGTATTAAATATAGATATCTCTCCTCACCCTATTACTGCTATCTTTGGACTACCTAAAATTTCTAGTAATCTTTCCCCTTCAGCCCGTAGAATGATTGCATTTCTTACTTTAATGGCGAAAAGATGTATTTTACAACATTGGAAAGAGCTTAATGCTCCAACTACCTTTTTTTGGTTTTCTCAGACGATTTTATGTTTGAATCTGGAGAAAATTAGAAGTAACCTTTATGATTCTTCATTTAAATTTGAACAGATTTGGGGACCTTTTATTCGATATTTTCATTTAATGTAATATTTACCCTTCTTGTTTTTTTTTCACTGTTTTAATGGAGGTCGGGATTGAGGACGTGATTTTAAGTTTAACTCTGTTTGGTTTCAAGTTAGCCCATTGCTTTGCTTTGCTTTTAGGTAGTTGCACGGTGGGTTTTTTTTTGGGGGGTTTTTTTTTCTTTTTTTTTTCCATTGATATATATAAAATCTAGTATACTATTATGTTATCTTGGTTTCTTATGCTTAAATTACATTGTTTGTAGTATTTTCTTTTTGGTATTGTTATCTTTTGGAATTTTATTGTACTTTAACATTGTATTAATGTTTATATGGCTTACCTTTTTTGTATACTTACTCAATAAAAAGATTTAAAAAGAAAGAAAGAAAGAAAGAAAGAAAGGAACAGCTTCTTCCCCCCTCTGCCATCAGATTTCTCAACAGTTCATGAACACTACCTCCCTATTTTGCTCACTTTTCAAGCTATTTATTTATTTTTATATTCCTTGTTGACCATTAGTAATTTTTAAAATGTATTTCATTGTAATGCTGCTGCAAAACAACAAATTGCATGACATATGACAGTGATAATAAACCTGATTTTTATATAAGTGAACAAAAAGACAGGGTAACAGGCAAACAATGTTTATGGAGGATAATGATGCTGAGACAGGAAGGACAATGTTCGAACAACAAAGTCTGGTTAAAGATAATGTAAAATTCCAGTGAAGTGAAGAAATAAGTTTACTGTTTCTGCACAGGAACATAATATGATTGCTGACTTTGACCCAAAGTTGAACCAGATACTAGGACTGTCATTGACTTGATTTGGACTGAGAGAGGCAGGTGTACATGATGGAATCAGTAGTTAAGGAACAAACTTTGCAGTAGATAGAAAAGATAATGGCTTATGTCTTCTCATTACTGAGCTGGAGAATGCTGTGACTAATACAAGACTTGATGTTTGACCAGCAGACTTCAGGGATCAAGGGAAATTGGGTAAAAATAGAACCATGTTAGCTGGTGGCACTGAAATTTCATCGTCCAATTGTGTTATTGTCTAAGCAATCACACTGCCCCATTATCTTCTCATGTGCTTGAACTCTGTTTCAAATCTTCATCTACTTTTTCTTTAAGAAACAAATAGCCACTGGTTCAGTGATTAGCAAAGCATTGCATGGTTTGCAAATAAATTCCTCCTGCTTTCACGTCTCAAATTAGTTACTGAACCCCCAATCAGAAGTATCTCCCATCTGAGGAATTACTTTTAAAATACTTTTCTTCGTCTTATTTACACTTGTAGATGTGGTTTCTAAACTCCATCTTTGTTTCATAATTATTTTCTATTCTAGTCGATATAATTGAAATGTTGAAGAATATTTTTTTAATGTAGTTCAACACATTTTTCTAACGGTCTAGCCAAAAGTGTATAAACTGTATTTTTGACCATTTATGTTGAAAATATGAAAGAGAGTTATTTAAAAAAAGGTCCATTGATTAGATAGGGAAATATTTTTTTTTAATGCTGGAAACAATGAACAGGACAAGCATCATCAGTTGAAAGAGAAATGTTTTGACTTGAAGACCCTGTGTTAGATCAGGAAAAAACAGGAACGAGTATCTGTGAGGAAGGGCGGAACAGATATTTCTGGAGAATGTATTGACTGCAGGAATTAGTGGGAACTGAAACAGAATCATGTTTAATATCATTGCAATATGTCATGAAATTTGTTTTACAGCTTCAGTACATTGCAATACATAATAAAATATATAAATTATAATAAGAAATATATACAAAAATGATATTAATTAATGCAAAAAGAGAAAAAAGTAATAAGGTAGTGTGCAAGGGTTCATATCCATTCAGAAATATGATGGCAGAGGAGAAGAAGCTGTTCCTGAAACTCTCAGTGTGTGTCTTCAAGCTCCTGTACCTCCTCGTCAATGATAGCAATGAGAAGGGGGCCTGTCCTGGGTGATGGCAGTCCTTAATGCTGGATATCACCTTCTTAAGGCATGGCCTTTTGAAGATGTCCTGGACACTGAGAAGGCTGGTGCCCATGATTGAGCTGGCTGAGTTTACAACTTTCCAATCCTGGACAGTGCCCCATTTGCTGATGATAAAACCAGTGTTGGCAGAATCTCAGATGGTGACAAGAGGGAGTGAGATATACCAGCTAGTTGAGTGGTGTCGCAGCAACAACCTAACAGTCCCAACATATCATTGCAGCTATAAAGAAGTCAAGACTGTGGCTATACCTCATTATGAGTTTGAGGAGATTTGGAATGTCATATAAAACACTCAAAACTTTCTACAGATCTACTGGGGAGCACATTCTAACTGGTTGCAGCACCATCTGGTATGGGAGGGGCTACTGCACAGGATCAAAGTAAGCTGCAGAATTGTAAAATTAGTGAGCTCCATTATTGGTACTAGGCTTCATAGTATCCAAGACATCTTCAGGGAGCTGTGCTTCAAAAAGGCAGCGTCCATTAAGGACCCTCACCACCCAGGACATACCTTCCTTTCTTTGTTGCCATCAAGAAGGAGGTACAGAAGCCTAAGGGCACATACTCAATGATTCAGGAACAGCTTCTTCCCCTCTGCCATCTGATTTCTGAACAGACATTCAAACTATCAACACTACCTCACTACTTTTTTTTATTTCTGTTTTTGCACTACATATTTAACTGTTTAACATATACAGCCAGCCAGTGGTCCTGGGTTCAAATCCAAAATAAATATATAAAATAGATATACATTTACTGTAATTCACAGTTTTTGCTCTATGTTATCAGGTATTGCATTGTATTGCTGCCAGAAAGTTAACACATTTCACAACATATGCCGATGATGTTAAACCTGATTCTGATTCTGAACTTGAAACTGTTCACCCTTTCCACTGCTAATCTCTCAATGAGGACTGGTATGTGTTTCCTTGACTTCCCCATTCTGAAGTCTACAATCAATTCCTTGGTCTTACTGACGTTGAATGCAAGGTTGCTATTACGACAACCCTCAACCAGCTATCTATCCCACTCCTGTACAGTTCCTCATCACCATCTGAAACTCTGCCAAGGATAGTTGTGTCATTGGCAAATTTATAGATGATGTTTGAACTGTGCCTAGTCACACAGTCATGGCTTTGGAGAGTGTCGAGCAGTGGTCCAACCATGCATCCTTGAGGTATGCTGGTGTTGATTGTCCAGTGAAGAGATATTATTTCTGATCCTCACTGATTGTGGTCATTTGATGAGGATTTCAAGGATCCAGTTGCAGAGTGAGGTACAGAGCCCCAGGTTTTGGAGCTTGTTGAATAGAACTGAGGATATGATTGCTTTGAACACTGAGCTGTAATCCTAGCCTGCCATAGGTATTGCTTTTGTCCAGGTTATTCAAGGCCGAGTGAAAAGCCAGTGAGATTGTATCCACTTGTAAACCTGTTGTGGTTTTAGGCAAATTGCTTTGGGTCCAGGTCTTTGCTCAGAATATGAGAAATAGGAGCAGGAGTAGGCCATCTGGCCCGTCGAGCAAACATCTATCGAACCTTGCCTTAAATGTATTTACTGAGGTAGCCTCCACAGCTTTATTGGGCAGAGAATTCCACAGATTTACCACTCTCTGGGAAAAGCAGTTCCTCCTCATCTCCGTCCTAAATCTACACCCCCAAATCTTGAGGCTATGTCCCCTAGTTCTAGAGTCACCTACTAGTGGAATCAACTTTCCTGCCTCTGTGTTATCTATCCCTTTCATTATTTTATCTGCTTATATATTTTCTCTTCTCATTCTTCTGAATTCCAGTGAGTACTGTCCCAGGCGACTCAATCTCTCCTCGTAGTCTAACCCCTTCATCTCTGGAATCAATCTGGTGAACCTCCTCTGCACTGCCTCTAAGTATCCTTCCTCCAGTAAGGAGACCAGAACTGCACACAGTACTCTAGGTGCAGCCTCACCAGTACACTGTACAGTTGCAGCATAACCTCCCTACTCTTAAATTCAATCCCTCCAGCAATGAAGGCCAACATTCCATTTGCCTTCTTGATAACATGCTGCACCTGCAAACCAGCCTTTTGCGATTCATGCACAAGCACTCCCAAGTCCCTCTGCACAGCAGAATGCTGCAATTATTTTTACCATTTAAACAATAATCTGCTCCTTCATTTTACTTTCCAAAGTAGATGACCTCACATTTACCAACATAATACCCCATCTACCAGACCTTGCCCACTCACTTAACCTATCTATATCTCTCTGCAGACTCTTATTATCTTCTGCACAATTTGCTTTTCCACTCAATTTAATGTCATCAACAAACTTTGATACACTACACTCGGTCCCCTCTTCCAGATCATTACTGTATATCATGAACGGGTGCGGTCCCAGCAACGACCCCTGCGGCACACCACCCACCACTGATTGCCAGCAAAAGTAACACTCATGTACACCAACTCTCTGCTTTTTATTAGTTAACGAATCCTCTATCCATGCAAATACATTATCCCCAACTCTAGGCATCCTTATCTTACGGATAAGTCCTTTATGCGGCAGCTTTTCAAATGCCTTCTGGAAATCCAAGTTAGGCAGGAGTTGATTCTGGCCATGACCAACCTCTCAAAGCACTTCATTGCAGTAGATCTGAGTGCTGCTGGGTGATGGTCATTGACGCAGCTCATCCCGCTCTTTTTTTTAGATTAGTTTATGAGGACACTCAGTCCTCGTTTATTGTCATTTAGAAATGCATGCATGCATTAAGAAATGATACAATGTTCCTCCAGAGTGATAATACAAAAAAACAGGACAAACCAAAGACTAACAGTGACAAGACCACATAATTATAACATATAGTTACAGCAGTGCAAAACAATACCATAATTTGATAAAGAACAGACCATGGGAACGGTAAAAAAAAGTCTCAAAGTTCTGATTGACTCCCGATGGTGCCCGATAGCAGGAGGCAGAAGGGAGAAACTCTCTCTGCCATAAACCTCCAGGCACCGACAACAGTCGATGAATTGGAAGCACCCAACCCCAGCCGACTCTGAGTCCGTCCGAAAACTTTGAGCCTCCGACCAGCCCTTCAACACCGAGCACCATCTCTGCCGAGCGCCTCGACCCCATCCCGGCCGCCAAGCAACAAGCAAAGCCAAGGATTCAGGGCCTTCCCCTCTGGAGATTCAGGATCACACAGTAACAGTGGCAGTGAAAAAGACATCTCAGAAGTTTCTCCAGATGTTCCTTCATTCTCTCACATCTGTATCCATCAAATCAGAATTGTGCACGGCACCCTACTTGACAGATTACAGATATCAATCACCACAGTGGCCGCGCAAGCTGCGTCGCGCCGCCATCTTCTCCTCCTCCTCCTTCTTGGACACTGGTATAATTTGTGCCCTTTTGAAACAGGTGGGAACCTTCAACTACAGCAATGAGAAACTGAAGATGTCCTTGAACACTCCCACCAGTTGGTTGGCATAGGTTTCCAGTGCCCGACCAGGTACACCATCAGGGCCTGACACCTTGCAAAGCTTCACCCTCTTGAAAGATGCTCTAATGCCAGCCTCCGAGACAGAGATCACAAGGTCACAAAATGCTGTAGGGATTTAGCGAGGGCTACTGAAGTGACTTTAAACTAGAATGGATGGGGGGTGGGAATCAAATTAAAGAGGCTAGGCGAGAGGAGGTTAGTTCACAACAGGGGGATGGGAACCAGTGCAGAGAGACAGAGGGGTGTAAAATGCGGGTAGAAGCAAAAAGTAGTAAGGTGAAAAGTAAAAGTGGCAGGCCGACAAATCCAGGGCAAGCATCAAAAAGAGCCACTTTTCAACTTAATTGTTTAAGGGCTAAGAGGGTTGTAAAAGAGCGCCTGAAGGCTTTGTGTGTCAATGCAAGGAGCATTCGTAACAAGCTGGATGAATTAAAAGTGCAGATTGTTATTAATGAATATGATATAGTTGGGATCACAGAGACATGGCTCCAGGGTGACCAAGGATGGGAGCTCAACATTCAGGGATATTCAATATTCAGGAGGGATAGAGATGAAAGAAAAGGAGGTGGGATGGCGTTGCTGGTTAGAGAGGAGATTAACGCAATAGAAAGGAAGGACATAAGCCGGGAGGATGTGGAATTGATATAGGTAGAGCTGCATAATACTAAGGGGCAGAAAACGCTGGTGGGAGTTGTGTACAGGCCACCTAACAGTAGTAGTGAGGTTGGGGATGGTATTAAACAGGAAATTAGAAATGTGTGCAATAAAGGAACAGCAGTTATAATGGGTGACTTCAACCTACATGTAGATTGGGTGAACCAATTTGGTAAGGGTGCTGAGGAAGAGGATTTCTTGGAATGTATGCGGGATGGTTTTTTGAACCAACATGTCAAGGAACCAACTAGAGAGCAGGCTATTCTAGACTGGGTATTGAACAATGAGGAAGGGTTAATTAGCAATCTTGTCGTGAGAGGCCCCTTGGGTAAGAGTGACCATAATATGGTGGAATTCTTCATTAAGATGGAGAGTGACATAGTTAATTCAGAAACAAAGGTTCTGAACTTAAAGAAGGGTAACTTTGAAGGTATGAGACGTGAATTAGCTAAGATAGACTGGCAAATGACACTTAAAGGGTTGACAGTGGATATGCAATGGCAAGCATTTAAAGATCGCATGGATGAACTACAACAATTGTTCATCCCAGTTTGGCAAAAGAATAAATCAAGGAAGGTAGTGCACCCATGGCTGACAGGGGAAATTAGGGATAGTATCAATTCCAAAGAAGAAGCATACAAATTAGCCAGAAAATGTGGCTTACCTGAGGACTGGGAGAAATTCAGAGTTCAGCAGAGGAGGACAAAGGGCTTAATTAGGAAGGGGAAAAAAGATTATGAGAGAAAACTGGCAGGGAACATAAAAACTGACTGTAAAAGCTTTTATAGATATGTGAAAAGAAAAAGATTGGTTAAGACAAATGTAGGTCCCCTACAGACAGAAACAGGTGAATTAATTATGGGGAGCAAGGACATGGCAGACCAATTGAATAATTACTTTGGTTCTGTCTTCACTAAGGAGGACATAAATAATCTTCCGGAAATAGTAGAGGACAGAGGGTCCAGTGAGATGGAGGAACTGAGGGAAATACATGTTAGTAGGGAAGAGGTGTTAGGTAAATTGAAGGGATTAAAGGCAGATAAATCCCCAGGGCCAGATGGTCTGCATCCCAGAGTGCTTAAGGAAGTAGCCCAAGAAATAGTGGATGCATTAGTGATAATTTTTCAAAACTCGTTAGATTCTGGACTAGTTCCTGAGGATTGGAGGGTGGCTAATGTAACCCCACTTTTTAAAAAAGGAGGGAGAGAGAAACCAGGGAATTATAGACCGATTAGCCTAACATCGGTGGTGGGGAAACTGCTGCAGTCAATTATCAAGGATGTGATAACAGCACATTTGGAAAGTGGTGAAATCATCGGACAAAGTCAGCATGGATTTGTGAAAGGAAAATCATGTCTGACGAATCTCATAGAATTTTTTGTGGATGTAACTAGTAGAGTGGATAGGGGAGAACCAGTGGATGTGGTATATTTGGATTTTCAAAAGGCTTTTGACAAGGTCCCACACAGGAGATTAGTGTGCAAACTTAAAGCACACGTTATTGGGGGTAAGGTATTGATATGGATAGAGAATTGGTTGGCAGACAGGAAGCAAAGAGTGGGAATAAACGGGACCTTTTCAGAATGGCAGGCAGTGACTAGTGGGGTACCGCAAGGCTCAGTGCTGGGACCCCAGTTGTTTACAATATATATTAATGACTTGGATGAGGGAATTAAACGCAGCATCTCCAAGTTTGCAGATGACACGAAGTTGGGCAGCAGTGTTAGCTGTGAGGAGAATGCTAAGAGGATGCAGGGTGACTTGGATAGGTTAGGTGAGTGGGCAAATTCATGGCAGATGCAATTTAATGTTGATAAGTGTGAAGTTATCCACTTTGGTGGCAAAAACAGGAAAACAGATTATTATCTGAATGGTGGCCGATTAGGAAAAGGGGAGGTGCAACGAGACCTGGGTGTCATTATACACCAGTCATTGAAAGTGGGCATGCAGGTACAGCAGGCGGTGAAAAAGGCAAATGGTATGCTGGCATTTATAGCAAGAAGATTCAAGTACAGGAGCAGGGAGGTACTACTGCAGTTGTACAAGGCCTTGGTAAGACCACACCTGGAGTATTGTGTGCAGTTTTGGTCCCCTAATCTGAGGAAAGACATCCTTGCCATAGAGGGAATACAAAGAAGGTTCACCAGATTGATTCCTGGGATGGCAGGACTTTCATATGATGAAAGACTGGATGAACTGGGCTTGTACTCGTTGGAATTTAGAAGATTGAGGGGGGATCTGATTGAAACGTATAAAATCCTAAAGGGATTGGACAGGCTAGATGCAGAAAGATTGTTCCCGATGTTGGGGAAGTCCAGAACGAGGGGTCACAGTTTGAGGATAAAGGGGAAGCCTTTTAGGACCGAGATTAGGAAAAACTTCTTCACACAGAGGGTGGTGAATCTGTGGAATTCTCTGCCACAGGAAACAGTTGAGGCCAGTTCATTGGCTATATTTAAGAGGGAGTTAGATATGGCCCTTGTGGCTAAAGGGATCGGGGGTATGGAGGGAAGGCAGGTACAGAGTTCTGAGTTGGATGATCAGCCATGATCATACTGAATGGCGGTGCAGGCTCGAAGGGCCGAATGGCCTACTCCTGCACCTATTTTCTATGTTTCTATGTTTACACAGGTGTAGTTTTATTCTTCCTTTCAAAGGGTGCATAAAAGGTGTTGAGTTCATCTGGGAGTGAATCGTCATAGCCATTCATAATCTTAGGTTTCACCTTGTATGAAGTAATGGCCTGCAAATCCTGCCAGAGCTGACATACATCCAATTCCAACTCTAACTTCAATCAGGATTGTTATATCTTTGCCTTCCATGGGTTGTACCTGGACTTCTTATATAGTTTTGGATCACTGGTCTTAAATGCCACAGATTTAACTCTCAGCAGGCTATGAAACTCCTGGTTCATACATGGCTTTTGATGGAGTCTGAATTAATACACCACAGTTGTCACCGATTTCATCAAGACCTGTGTGTGCCTTTGAGAACATACCAGACATGCCCAAAGATGAATCCATGAATACTCTCCAATTCACTGACACAAAGCAGTCCTGTAAGCGCTCCTCCACCATACCTCTTGGTCGTCACCACTATGGTTCCAGTCTTTAGTCTCTGCCTAAACACTGGGAGTAGAAATACAGCCAGGTGATCAGACTTTTCAAAGTGCAGGCATCTTTGATGGTGATGTAATAGTGGTTGAGTGTATTGGCTCCTCCGGTTCCACAGGTAGTAGTTGTTCAGAGACTTCTTCAAGCTGGCCTGGTAGAAACTCCCACAATGATAGGGATGGCATCCGGGTGCACTGTTTCGTGTCTGCTGATCATGGTGCTCAGCTCCTCCAGTGCCTGCCTGAGGGGGAATGTACACCACTACCAGGATGATGGTGGAAAACACCCTCAGCAGATAAAATGGACAACATTTGACTGCTCAATGTTCCAGATCGAGTGAGCAGGACTGAGGAAGAACCACGAAGACTGTGTACCACAAAGAGTTAATCACAAAGCATACTCCAACTCCTCTGCCTTAAAAGACTGAGCTGTCCCATGCTGGTGGAGAATGGTGAAGCCATTAAGCTGTGGCACAGCTTCCAAATGGTGGGTGTGAGCCGTGTTTCTGTGAAGCAAAGTACACAGCAGTCACTGATGTCCCACTGACACTGCATATAAAGAGGTTGCCCCTACCAGCTGAATGGCAAAAGGACGTTGAACCCAACTGTATTAAGTGTTGCAGATAAAATGAAGGGGGATGTTTTATCTCAGTCACATTTGCAGAGTATATTATTTTTGACTATTCAGAAAGCCTTTATTGTTGTTTATAAACTGCAGAAATTAACTAAATTTTGGGATCTGAAAGTGTGACAAATGAAAAACTTGGAGAGAGAAGTTGGGTACATTACAGTAGCTACAGAGGTCAAATGGAGGAATGTTTCTATTTCTGATGAGATATGTGGTTTTGAAAGATGAACTCTGATACCTACTTCATGCATTAGCACGAGATCAGAAATATGAATTGTGAGATAAGGTGTGAAGTGGAAGATGCACTGGGCATAGATAAGGTAAGCCCAAAGAGTGAACGAGGATGGATGAATATGAAAATAAGAATAACCCTCTTACAAGGAATCTATTACACTTTCTAAGTCCTTTGTTTCACGGAATCCTGGTTAACCTCTTCCATACCAGATGCAGTGATTCAGATCGACGGATTTTACTGTACACCTTCAGGATAGATCTATAGAGACTCTCAAAAGCAGAGGTGGAGGAACGTGCCTCATGATCAACTTCTCTTGGTGCACAAATATATCAGTGCTGTCCCAGATCTGCTCACCAGATCTGAAATATCTAGGAATAGACTTCTGGGATCATTTTGGTGGTGGTATGCATTTCACCGCAGACCATTGTCAAGCAGGCTTTAGATGATCTGAGCAACGGGATCAACATGCACAAGACAGCGCACCCTAACACCTTCACCATTGTTTTGGGGGATTTTAACCAGGCCAGTCTGAAAAAATCAACAGATCATTTGCAATACCAGAGGAAACAACACACTCGACCGCTGTTACACCACCATCAAGAATGCCTACTGTGCTATTGCACGGCCTCACTTCGGGAAGTCTGATCACCTAGCTGTACTCCTACTCCCTGAGAATTGGCAGAGACTGAAGACTGCAGCACCAGTAGTGAGGACCAAGAAGGTATGGACAAGGGAAGCACAGGAGCGCCTACAGGACTGCTTTGAGTCGATGGACTGGACTGTATTCAGGGGTTCATCTTAGAACCTGGATGAGCATGCTGCACTTGTTATCAGCTTCATTAAAAGCTGTGTGGATGAGTGTGTGCCCATGAAGACTTACTGTACAATCCCAAACCAAAAGCCATGGATGAACCAGGAGGTACGTCATCTGCTGGAGGCCAGATCTGTGACATTCAAGACTGGCCATCCAGGTCCGTGCCAGAAAACCAGGTATGATTTGCAGAGGGCTTTTTCAAGGACGAAGAGACAATTTCGAATGAGGTTGGAGGTGACACCGGATCTACGACAACACAGGACTGAAATAAACTCTAAATTTAGTTGGCTCCATCTTGAGTACTAGCCAACAAAGTACCCAGGACATCTTCAAGGCGCAGTGTCTCAGAAAGGCAGTGTCTATTATTAAGGACCTCCAGCACCCAGGGCATGCCCTTTTCTCACTTACCATCAGGTAGGAAATTCAGAAGCCTGAAGGCACACACTTAGTGATTTAAGTACAGCTTCTTCCCTTCTGCCATCCAATTCCTAAATGGACGTTGAACCCGAGAACACTACCTCACTTCTTTTTTAATATATTTCTCATTGTGCAAAAAACAATTTTGCATGATTTTTAATCTATTCAATATATGTTTATTTATTTATTTATTTATTTATTTATTATTATATTTTATTATCATTTTTCTTCTAAATTATGTATTGCACTGAATTGCTGCTGCTAAGTTAACAAATTTCACTACATATGCCGGTGATAATAAACCTGATTCTGATTCTAAACATCTGTAGGACATGAAAAGACTAGCCTTTCACCACAAAAGAAATTTAAGGAGATTGATAACATGGCATTTAAATAAATTATACCGTTGGTAGGTCCATATTAATTAAGAAATTCTAATGCCAAGGATATAATCAAACAGACTGTGTTCAGTTTCTGAAGTAACATTCTAGACATCCTGGATATATTAACGAGCACTTTCACTCTGTGATAAAACATTTCTGGATTATACAAAAATGGGTCAGATGGTTGTGCTTCCCTTACTATTTTGTGACTTGGCAACATATTAAAGTCAAATTATCGGATTAGGAAATACATAATGCAGACAGACTTAATATAAGGAGAAGAGGAAATAACAAGAATATTTTAGATGAAGGGACATCACTATGAGAAAATAGCTGGAACTACGCGCAATAGAAATAGCAATTAGGTGATGAGAAAGAATGACAAAGACAATTAAAGGAAATGAAACAATTTCATGATAATTTACTCCTTGAACTATGGCACATGTAAATGCTTATCTGTAAATTATGAATGAAAACGTTGTGAAAATATTTTTAGAAAGGATTCGGATGGATTTACATTATTTCCACCATTGCTCTTTCGATTATGTAAATGTTCCATGCAAAGCTAACCAGGATTTACTGTAGTTGTACGGAGCAATTGTTTTCCGTATTTCTAATGTCATGTGTGACTAACAATTTCCATCTGCAAATTAGGGATGCAACTTGCAATTTACTGACAGGCAACAACGTCACATTGATAAGATAACAAAATACTAAATGAAGAGCGAAAGATCATGTATCAAAAATCAAGAAAGGCTAATGGAACAGTCATCCTTAAGGAACCGTTGAAGATATATAGCAGAAAAGAGTCAGGGAGATGAGCAGTGAGTAAAATCTATCAAAGGAGAAGAAAATAAATATATTGTTATAAGGACATTATCACCTTGCAAATATTACTTATCGTTGTTATCTCTTTACTAGATAACAAATGTTATTCCAAAATGAATTCTTCAACTTAATGATATAATCAGATTACAAAAATTGCAGAGAACTAATTTATTATCTGTCTTGAAATTATATAAGTAATTTTGCCCTGGGGTTTGAGTTTACAAAGCTGCTTCAATCATACCTGCTTCTATCAAAGGGACTCAAAGGAAAACACATTTTATGGTCTAAGGATATCTCAAAGCCGGGGAGGTATTTCTGAAATGCATGCACTGTTATAATGCAAGCTTTGCATAGAACCAATTCTGGCCAACAACATTGCGTTAATGGTCAAGCAATGTTAGAGTTGTTAGTTGTGAGAAAAATATTGGCAATATCAGAGGTAACACACCTAATCCTTCACAGAATAGGGTCCTTACATTCATCTGGAAGTCATTGAGAAGTATAGCACAGAAACAAGCTCCTTCAGCCCAACTAGTCCATGCTGAAACCATCTAAACAGCCTACTCCCATCGACTTGCACTCAGGCTATAACCTTCCGTACCCCTACCATCCATGTAACTATCCAAACTTCTCTTAAATGTTGAAAGAAAGCTCACGTGCACCACTTGTGCTGGCATCTCACTCAATACTCTCACGACCCTCTGAGTGAAGATGTTTCCCCTCATGTTCCCCTTAAACTTTTCACCTTTCACCCTTAACCCATGAACACTGGTTATAGCCCCACCCAACCACGGTGTAAAAGACCTGCTTACATATACCCTATCTATACCCTTGATAATTTTACTGTATATACCTCTATCAAACCTCCTCTCAATTCTTCTACGTTCTATGGAATAAAGTCCTAACGTATTAAATCTTTCTTTATAACTCAAGTCCTCCTTGTAAATCTTCTCTGTACTCTTTCAACCTTATTTACATCTTTCCTGGAGGTAGGTGACCAAAACTGCTCACAGTACTCCAATGTCTTATATAACTTCAACATAACATCTCAACTTCTGTACTCAATACATTGATTTATGAAGACCAATGTTAATAAAGCTTTCTTTCCAACCCAATCTACTTTCTTTATGCCACTTTCAATGAATTACGTACCTGTATTCCCAGATCTCTTTGTTCTACCACACTGCTTAGTGAGAGAACTGACCACACCTCACCAATAAATGGCAGTAAGAATTGTCTACTTGATGTACTAAAAGTTCTGATGAAAATTTGTTGATATGAGATTTTAATTAGACAGAAACTCTATGGAGTAATACAAATCTAAGGCACATTCAAACTACGTTGGCCTCTGAATTTCTTTCCTGTCTAACCTGCTGAATATATTCCAGTTTCTATTTTCATAAGTGTTGGTGCGTGGCCAAGTGGTTAAGGCATTCGTCTAGTGATTTGAAGGTCGCTAGTTCGAGCATTGACTGAGGCAGCGTGTGTGTCTTTGAGCAAGGCACTTAACCACACATCGCTCTGCAACGACATTGGTGCCAAGCTGTATGGGTCCTAATGCCCTTCCCTTGGACAACATCGGTGTCGTGGAGAGGGGAGACTTGCAGCATGGGCAACTGCTGGTCTTCCAAACAACCTTGCCCAGGCATGCACCCTCGAAACCTTCCAAGGTGCAAATCCATGGTCTCATGAGACTAACGGATGCCTACTTTCATAATATTATATATCTTTGTTTAATTGACAAGATGGGGGAACTCAAAGTGACTTCAGAATTGAGATGTAATTATTTACATACCAATCCATTTAATATTAAAGAACACATCTTGGCTTTTGCTGGTTAGGGCCCAAACTATTAATCCTGTTATTCCCTCAAGTTCCAAATGGCCTGTAGTTCTGTTGCATCAATTCTCAGGTGAAAGATGGAATGGAAAGCCCAACTATTGAGCACAAGGCAAGATACTTTGCTTCAGAAAAGTCAGAAACTTTAATTTCATCGTTCAAAGTAGATTTATTATCAAAGTAAGTATATATACTCAAGGTATACTATACTACATTGAGATTAATTTTCTTGCAAGCATTGACGTGAGAAATATAAAATACAATGGATTTATGAAAAACAATACGTAAAGAACGACTGAAAAACATCCAATATGCCTTCACCTTCAGCCCAAAGTCTGTGCTAAATCTTTGTAGAAACTCATCAGAAATGCTTTGCCTAAACCACTTTCAGCAAGTCAACACCAACCAAGAATGCCTGGGATTAATCATTTTAATAGATTACAGTGGATTAGTTGCTTTAAAGGGTGATACAGGTTTCTATATGCACTCGCAGGAAAAGAAGAAAACAAACACAAGCCAAGCAAGTACATACATTAAAATATTAACAGTAATTCAAAGCAGCTTGCTATGAATTAACCAAAAGCAATGCTATTTTCAACGAAGTATAAAACCACTATTGTACTGAAATAGCTTAAAATTACTGAAGCCATCTTGAGGTCTCATGACACATATCATAAATATATTTAGATTTTATAGATAATTATAAGGTTTATAGGGTATTTAGAGAGGAACTTTTTCTTTTGGTGAGGTAGACATAAACAAAGAACATCTTGAAATCAGAGCCAAGCTTTTCAGGGCTAATGACAGGAACCAATACTTCACATAGTGCCAAGAGCTTCCTTCAGAAAACTGGTGATTCATTGAAAATATTGAAATTAAACATGATGGTTGGGCAAAAATATTAGAGAAAATTTAAACCCAGATAGGTAAGGAGTTACGGTATGTATTGGTTTCAATGTAACCTTATAAATTTATACAGCACAGCATAAGGACCTCAGGCCTAACCAGTCCATGCTGACCAAGGTACCTCATCCACACTAGTCCCATCTACCAGTAATTGGCCCATAACCTTCTACTCCTCTGAATCCATGTACCTGTCCAACTGTTCTCTTTAGCAGATATTACTATACCTGCCTCAGCTACTACCACTGGCAGCTCATTCTACATAGATACCTTTCAGTTTAATGACTTCTTTCCATAGAAAGGCGATCTAAACTGAACACAATACTCCAAGTGGAACCTCATCAGCATGCTGAACAACCATAGCGTGACCTTCCAACTTATATCCTCAGTGCCCTGACTTATGAAGGTCAATGTGCCAAAAGTCTTCTTCACTGCCCTGTCTACAAGTGACTCCAGTTTCAGTGAACCATATACTTATACTTCTCTGTCCTTTTCTTCTACACCACTCCCCAGGGTCCTGACGCTCGCAGTAACTTTCCAAATTACATACCTCACACTTAACTATATTCAAATCCATTTGCCTTTCCTCAGCCCATTTGTTTCACATCCTTTGTCAATGATTTAGACAATGGAATTGATGGCTTGTGGCAAAGTTTTCCAATGATACGAAGATAGATGGAGGGGTGGGTAGGTAGTGCTGAGGAAGCAATACAATTGCAGCAGGACTTGGCCGCATTGGAAGAATGGGCAAAAAAGTGGCAGTTGGAATACAGTGTTGGAAATGTATCATATTGCATTTTGGTAAAAGGAACAATAGTGCAGACTATTATCTAAATTGGGAGAAGGTTCAAAAATCTGAGGTACAGAGGGACTTAGGAGTCCTCATGCAAGACTCCCAGAAAGTTAATTTACAGGTTAAGTCTGTGGTAAAGAAGGCAACTGCAATGTTGGCATTTATTTCAAGGGGAATAGAATATAAAGGCAAGGAGATAATGCTGAGCCTTTATAAGGCATTAGTCAGACCACAGTTAGAGTGCTTACAACATTTTGGGCACCATATCTCAGAAAGGATGTATTGTCATTGGAGAGTCCAGAGGAGGTTCACGAGGATGATTCCAGGAATGAGGGGGTTCCGGGAACATATGAGGAGCATTTGGCAGCTTTGGGTCTGTACTTACTGGAATTTAGAAGAATACAGGGGGATCTCATTGAAACCTACCAAATGTTGAAAGGACTAGATGTGGAGAGGATGTTTTTTATGGTGGGAGTATCCAGAACTAAAGGGCACAGCCTCAGAATTGAGGGGTGATCCTTTAGAACAGAGGTAAGGAGGAATTTTTTTAGCCAGAGAGTAGTAAATCTGAAGAATATTCTGCCACAGACTGCGGTGGAGGCAAAGTCCGTGAGTATACTTAAGACAGATGTTGATCATTTCCTGATCAATCAGGGCATCAAAGGATATGGCAAGAAAGCAGGTGTATGGGGTTGAGTGGGAGCAGGGATCAGCCATGATGGAATGGCAGGGCAGACTCAATGGGCTGAACGGCCTAATTCTCCTCCTATGTTTTATGGTCTTGTGGTCATTTACTCAACTGATCAAGATCACCATGTAATTTTTGATACCCTTCCTCATGGGCTACTGTACCACCTATTTTAGAGTCAATTGCAAACTTACTAACCATACCTTGTAAATTCTTATCCAAATTGTTGATATAGATGACAAACTACAATGGGCCAGCACCATTAGTCACAGGCCTCCAGTCCAAAAACAGCCTCCCACCATTACCCTCTGCTTTCTACCATCAAGCCAATGGTGTATCAATTAGCCAGCTCTCATTGGATTCCATGCAATCACACCTTCCAGAGCAGCCAACTATGTGGGACCTGATTAAAGACCTTACTGAAGTGGCATTTCTATCATCCTGCCCTCGTCATCTTTCTTTGTCACTTCATCAAAATACTTAAATCAAGTTCATAAGGTATTATCTTCCATACACAAAGCTACAATGTTCAGTCGTAGGCTGAATCAAAGGTGATGTCAAATTAGCATGTGGGAGGGAGATTGAAAATCTGGCTGAGTGGCACCACAGCAAAAACCTCTTTCTCAACGTCAGCAAGACCAAGGAGCTGATTATTGACATCAGGAGGAGGAAAGCGGAGGTCTGTGAGCCAGTCGTCATTGAGAGATCAGAGGAGGAGAGGGTCAGCAACATCAAATTCCTCAGTGTTATCGTTTCAGAGGACCTGTCCTGGGCCCAGCAATTACAAAGAAAGCACAGCATCGCTTCTACTTCCTTAGGAGTTTGCAAAGATTGCACATGGCATCTAAAACTTTGGCAGACTTCTATTGATGTATAGTGGAGAGTAGATTGACTTTGAATGGAAAATGCTACAAAAAGTTGTGGATATGGCCCAGTCCATCATGGGTAAACCTCTCCCCACCATTAAGCGTATTTACACAGAGAGTTGTCACAAGAAAGCAGCATCTATCATCAGGCGCTCCAACCACCCAAGATATGCTCCCTTCTTGCTGCTGCCATCAGAAAGAAGGCACAGGAGGCTCAGGGCTCACTCCACCAGGTCCAGGAACAATTACTACCCTTCAGCCATCAGGCTCTTGAATCAAAGGGGATAACTTCATTCAACTTCACTTGCCCTATCACTGAACTGTTCCCACAACCTACAGATTCACTTTCACGGACTCTTCATCTCATGTTTTTGATATTTGTTCCTTATTTATTATTAGTATAATATTTTTTTCTCAGCTCAGGCTGGTAAAACCTGAGATACAGGCATAATCAAGCACACTCATTTCTCAATTGCTAGAACTTTCAGACTATTCTGGTGGTGTTTAGTATTGTGGCTCTCTGAAGATTTGCATAATTATTGACGTGCAGGCCTAATTGTTTAATGCTATTGTGCGTGGCTTTGGGATGATACCAGTTGTAGATATTAATACCCTCTTCACGATCCATAGCCTTTCAATTTCCCTTTTAATTTGGCATCTTTCTGGTGCTTTTCATTTATTGATTTCTGTACGTTATGTCTGTCTGGAATGGTTATATTCATTGAGTAAGCTGTTCTTACTCATTTATCTTGTATTATTATATCCAGGCAGTTATTATCTATTTTCCTTTCTCTAATAATGGATCAGTCATAATATAATTTGTTGGACTCTGACACAAAAACTGGATCAGATGTGTACTTATAGTAAGGTATGGCTTCTTTTATGAGTTTGTATTTTAATGCAAGATATTGGTAAATGATGTTTGCCACTTGATTGTGGCCATGTGAGTAATCAGATTGTGCTAAACTGCTGCAGGATCCTATAATGTGTTGGATTGTTTCTGCTTTCTTTTGGCATTTTCTGCTTTATTATGTATGTTTGATATATTTTTGTGTTAACCACCTGGTCCTGTATGGCTAGAAGTAACTCCTCTGTTTCTGGGAAGAGGTCTCCAACTCTGAGCCAGGCTTGGGGTTAATAATATTATAATAATAATATATTATTATTATTATTATTTCTTTTTTTCTTTCTCTTTTTGTTTGCACAGTCTGTTGTCTTTTGCATTGCTGACTTTGTTGAGTATGCCCATAAGAAAATTAATCTCAGAGATGTTCTGTATATGGTGGCATATATGTACTTTGATAATAAAGTTACTTTGAATGTAATCAGCATTCCAGAAGGGCAGGATCTTGCTGATATGATACAGTTACTCTGCTATATTTTTTTAAGCTACTGTTTAATGAAGCTGTTCAAAATGGTCAGTTGGTTAAAATATTCAAAAGTCAGTCTTGCATGCATGACTACTTAAGTGAACATCGGCTTTGTTTAAAATAAATGTAAAAGACAGAATTGGTAAAAGACAGAATTGTAGATGTTATATTTAAATATTTATACTCAATTATGCCCCGGTGACGCTCTTTGATTGAACCTGGGAGAGGAAATGATGTACACTGAGTATTATGCCAGTTTGAGAATTTCACACTGGGAGTTATGAAGGATTGTGATGAGAGGGAGGGGCACTGGGAGTGGTAAATAGTGTTCACCAAAAATCTGTGCACATGCATACGCAACATCACTCATTTCAAATTTTGCTTAATATCACTCCAGCTGTTGTCCATTGAGACGTTTTGCCGTGTTAAAGCCACAATATGAGTGTACATTGTTTCATTGAGGCCTGGTAAATAGGTGATATTCCCGTTTCAGCATAAGAAGAAGGTGAAATGTGGTCTTTCTATCCTAGAGACAGACCCAGCCATGTATATATGGAATGACCATGGCTCAATGCTGAATTAGAGAAGTTTGTCCATACTGTCAAATCAGATGAAACCAGAGCTAGATCAATATCCAGTAACTGTGAATAACAGCAACCCACAATGCTAAATAAGGATAGATAGCAGACCCCTTGCCTAATGGCATATAAAAGGTTGAGAACCCCTGCTCTAGAACATTATGAGATAATTAGAAAATATAACCTGCATAAAACATATTTCTTTCATTGTCTTGGTCTTTGACTTCAGGCAGAGCTCTTGGTTTGCTTTGACTTTAATTTAAGGCTGACAGGGTTCAAATCTTAATTGAGTAACCCTGAAACTATTGAAGATGCATTAAATTACCCCTTCAAAACCCCATCTACAATGCTGATGATTCTACTGTAAAATGTTAGTAGATTATGCAAATTGTACCATGAAATATGCCCCTTTAAAATTCTCATGTCAGAACATAACATAGTAGTCTAGCTATTCAATTTGTACCTGTTTTTCATGCACAGAGAAAAATATCCTGGTGGGTCCGATTGTGGCATCTGATGCATACCTATTGCTGGTTGTGCCATGTCCAATTCCACCTTCACTGAAACAATTTGAACATTGAAATCTAAATTATAAACATTAAGAAACAGTCATAGTAGAGCTCGGAAGTACAGTAGCACTCTACTGGAATCAGGGGACCAGGCAGGATAGCAGGCAAGAGGCAAAGGAATTTGATTACTTTGAGTCAGTGGACTGGGCCATGATCTAGAGATCTGAATGGACACACCATGTTGTAATGGACTTTATTAAACAACTGTAGATGAGAGTGTCCCCACTAAATCATTTAGCATCTTCCCTAATCAGAAGACCTGGATGAACCATGAGATCCAAAATATGCTATGGGCCAGAACTGAGACGTTTAAGTCTGGAGACCAAGAAAGCTACCAAAAGGTGCAGGTATGATTTCTGGAGAGCCATCTCACAGGTGAAGTGGATATTCTGGACCAAACTTGAATCAACAAGGGATGCTTGACAGTGTGGCAGTGGTTGAATGCTATAGCCTCCTACAAAGTTAAATCAAGTGACATGGGAGACAGCAGGACTTTGCTTCCAGATAAGCTGAATGTCTTCTATGCTCTCTTTGACCATCAGAACATGAAGAAAGCATCGCGAATCCCCACATCTCCTGATGGTTCTTTGATCTCAGTATCTGAAGCTGATGTGCAGGCTGCCTTCAAGGGGGTGAATCCACAGAAGGCATCTGGACTGGACAGGGTACCTGGCCACATACTGAAGACCTGTGCATGAAAACTGGCTGGTGTGTTCACGGAGATCTTTAACCTCTCAGTTCTGCAGTGTGTGGTACCCACGTGCTTCAAACAGGCTTCAATTTAACCGGTGCCCAAGAAGAGCGTAATGACCTGCCTCATTTGTACTTACCAATTGTACTTACATCCACAGTTCTGAGAGACTGATGATGAAGCATACCATCTCCTGCCTGAGAGGTGACTTGGGACATGCTCCAGTTTGCCTACTGGAGTACCAGGTCCACAGCAGATGCCATCTCATTGGCTCTTCACTCAGTCCTGGAAAATCTAGACAGCAAAGAAGCATACATCTGGATGCTCTTTATCAATTATAGCTCAGTATTCAATACCATCATCCCCTCAAAAACTAAGCAATAAGGTCTAAGACCTTGCCCTCAATACCTCCTTGTGTGATTGGATCCTGGATTTCCTCACATGTAGACCCCAGTCAGTGGATTGGCAGTAAAATCTCCTCCACAATCACCATCAGCACAGGTGCACTACAGGGCTATGTGCTTAGCCCCCTGCTCTACTCGCTTTACTCCCATGACTGTATGGCTAAGCACAGCTCCAACACCACATTCAGGTTTGCTGATGACAGTACTGTTATGGCCCAAATCAAAGGTGGTGATGAGTCAGCATACAGGTCGGAGATTGAAAATTTGGCTGAGTGCTGTCATAACAACAACCTTTCACTCAATATGAGCAAGACTAAGGAACTGATTGTAGACTTCAGGAGAGGGCAATCAGAGGACTGTGAGCTAGTACTCGTCGGAGGATCAGAGATGAAGAGAGTTAGCAATTTTAAATTGCTATGTGTTACTATTTCAGAGGATTAGTCCTGGACCCAACGCGTAAGTGCAATTGAAAAGAAAGCATGGCAGCACCTCTACTTCCTTGGGAGTCTGCGGAGATTCAGCACGACATCTAAAACTCTGACAATTTTCTATAGATATGTAGTGAAGGGTGTATTGATTGGCTGCATCATGGCCTGGTATGGAGAAACCAATGCCTTTGAACAGAAAACCCTACAAAAGGAAATGGATTCAGTCAAGTACATTATGTGTAAAGCTCTCCCAACCATTGAGCATTTCTACCTGAAACACTGTGATAGGAAAGCAGCATCCATCATCAGAGATCCCCACAACCCAGGCCATGCTCTTTTCTCACTACTGCCATTAGGTAGAAGGTACAAGAGCCTCAGGACTTGCACCATCAGGTTCAAGAACAGTTACTACCCCTCAACCATCAGGCTCTTGGACAAAAGGGGATAACTACACACACTTGCCCATCCATTGAGATGTTCCCACAACCAATGATCTCACTTTAAGGACACTTTATCTTGTTATCTTGTGTTCTTGTTATTTATTGTTATTTATTTATGTTTACATTTGCACAGTTGGTTGATTTTTCATTGATCCTGTTATAGTTACTACTCTATAGATTTGCTGAGTATGCCTGCAGGAAAATGAATCTTAGAGTTGTCTATGGTGACATCTATGTATTTTGATAAGAAAATGTATTTGAACTTTGATAAGAAATGCCTACATGGCAGCTCAGATGTTTTTTCAAAATCCGTTGTAAGTGTTGCAACTAACAGGGTGTGTTTTCCATGCTATTTTGCCGCTTAAATACTGGCTGGCGTGTTCACTGAGATCTTTAACCTCTCACTTCCGCAGCGTCTGGTACTACAGACTTTAATTTAATTGGATATCATGGTGGCACTACTAGCATCTTTTCATTACTGGAGCCTACCATACTGCTTTGCCACACAGTCATAGGTGTAAAATGAACAGAGCAGGGGCTAAGCACATAGCCCTATGGTGCACCTGTGCTGATGGAGATCATGCAGATTTTGTTGCCAATCCAAGTTGACTGGGGTCTATGGAAATTATACTCTCTCAGCTTGGGTTGGAGACTTCAGGCAGAAAGCAAAGACATGTGAATTGGGAAAGAGCTGTAGAATCTTCGGAGCTGCCACATCCTATCTGGACCTTTCTAATGAAGAATGTATTCACAGGCTCGGCTCTTCCAAGGCTGTCATCTCTGAGTTATGTACCATTCTCTTGGAAGATCTTTGACCAGGTTTTCATATTTGGACTTCTGTCTCCATGAAGGGGAAGGCTATATTGTCTCTCAGTTTCTTTGCTTTAGGACTGTTCCCACAGCCACAGAATAACTCTGCAACGTCTCCCAATTTTCTGCTCACCCTGGCATCAAAGTGATTGTTCAGGCATGGCCATCACAAGAGAATAATTTCACCTACTTTTATCTCATTGAGAACCAGAGGCATGTCAGACACTTGGATTTTCAGGCATTGCTGGCATCTCACTCATGCAAGCAGCCAATTACTTCCAGCAACACACGTAAAAGTTGCTGGGACGCAGCAGGTCAGGCAGCTTCTACAGGAAGAGGTACAGTCGACGTTTTGGGCCGAGACCCTTCATCAGGACTAACTGAAAGAAGAGATAGTAAGAGATTTGAAAGTGGGACGGGGAGGGGAGATCCAAAATGATAGGAGAAGACAGAAGGGGGAGGGATGGAGCCAAGAGCTGGAATAGCAAGTCTGAGTCAAAATATGGTCAAAAAGTTGAAGAGCCAAAGAAAGTATAGATGGGGAGCAGTGAGAGATGTTTTCACTTGTTACATACTTCATGGATATCTTGTGACTGTCTTATGAGGATGATGTAATGGTCTTACGGAGGTCACGATGTAATTTTCCCACCGATGTGAGGTCACATGATGACCTGTTCTCACCAGGTATATAAGTGTACACCCCTGGTGACGCAGTTAGTTTTCCAGTTAGAACGTCAGCCAGATACTCCGCTACGCTGTGTATTTGCCTTATTACGCAGTTTTGATTTAAAATGGAGTTTTACGTTCTATTGTAAGATACAAAAGTGTTGGGCCGGCAGCTTAACCAATCGCTGTCAGGTTTGTTGATGTACCTCTTCAGTAATATTGGAGAGTGAAGACGAGAACCTGAAGGAGTCGTTCAGCAGTTTTGGAGAGAATCGACCATTATTGAATTCGTTCAAGAAAGAGTGATCTGCATGAGATAGCCTTTGCTAAAAGCGGCAGAAAAGGCTGTGCAGTATCTATTATCCAGAGGGAAAGGTCAGTGCCTTTAAACCGTTTTATTTCCGTCATCGTGAATCCTGCGGACAAGGCCGGATCCGGCTGAGATTGACAGTGATGTCATGTCTTTGAGGAATTCTTTACTTCAGGAAAGTCTCTCCTAATTGACTGTATAAATCTCTTGGACTTTTGAATTTACCATTCTAAGAACTGTGTTTGAATTTTCCACTTTAAGAACTGTTTTCGCATTTATTGCTTTAAGAACTAGTGCTGAGTGGCGGTTTGTTAAATGGCCGCATAACAGTTTACTTCCGGTTAAAGTTTTTCGTTTGTTTATCATTTTCCTAATTTTGAGCTGTGTTTAATAAACATTTATGTGTTTATAGAACCTGACTCAATTTTATATTCATTGTTGCCGGTCACTTGACACACTGAATTCCCTTCGAAGAGAGACTTAAACTTCTTCAGTGTAGGCATCACCAGAAGAGGCTTCGCAGTAGTGAATTTAAAAACGCAAACTCTTCCACTCCCTTACTGAGGATCCACAGGAAGAATAGTTAATGGTCAATGTCATGTTTCCAGGAAACATATGTGGCTTCATCAATGGCTTCTGTCAATGCAATCATGAGCCAGTAGTTACCCAACCTATCATAAAAGGAATCATGTCTGAGGAGTCCAGATGGGGTTTCATAACTCTTCATGTACTGATTATGGGTCCACCTTTGCTGATTCCAACACACTAATAAATGAATCGCTGGTCCAATTACTGAAATAGCTCCCCACTGTCTGCAGCCACTCCTGATACTTTCTATGTAGTGCCTACCATGCTCTTCCTGTGGTGGCCTTGGCAAATATCCTAACTACCCAGGACACTGGACCTCCCTCTTGGCCTATATAGTACTTCATTGATAAGAGTACCCAAGTCTCTTCCAGAAAAGATTTGGGCTCTCTACCAATCTGTGAAAGCCTTTCTCCTTCATAGTACCCAAGCCGTGTGTTGCTGTTGTGTGCCTACTATAGGAAATACCCTGCTCAAGTTGGTGCAGTGCAAATTGTGATGAATAGGACTTGGACCCATTGGAAACTACAGAAAACTCAGTTTTCTTCATTTTGTTGCCAGTCCAAACATCCTTTTGGCCAATATATATATATTTTTCTGGGAGTTCCAACTGGACTTCAGCAAAAAATATATGAGTTTAGTGTGCAAAGACTTTCAATCACTCTGCAGATATGTTTGTAATTTACCAACAAAAACGGTTTATATTTTTCAGAAATATGATATCCAGCCAATAATGCTGTAGCCAAACATTTAATGTTAAAGCTTTACAGTAAAAATAATCCAACTCCATTATTTCATTTGCGTTGGATACATACATGTTTCTGGATTTCTGAGGTCACAGACCAAGAAGGTTTCAGTATAACCTGCATCTTGGTGGATTTATTTTGATAATGGAATGATAACTAGATTTGGTTGCAATTTTGTGTTGATCATGTTTGTGTGACAGAGCCATAGATGGAAGATGTCCTTTTTTCAAACTTGTTCTCACTGTGGGGATCAGAATCAGTGAATGTTGAGGACAGAATTTTTGGCGGTTGTTTATGTGTGTGAGTGAATGTGTGTGACAGTGTGTATGTGCATATTCCTGTAAAGCCAGGACTTTTCTATTAATCAGCAACTGTCACCTCAGGCACTCTGCAGTGTAGCGTTACCACAAGTGAGTTGAAACTGCACTTTTTTATGAAAGTATTGAAGGCATCAGCATTTTTTTTTGAGATACAGTGCAAAATAGGCCTTTCTGGCTCTTCAAGCCACACTCCCCGAGTTAATCCTACCCTAAGTAAGGGATAATTTATGATGACCAATTAACCTACCATCCAGTACGTCTTTGGACTGTGGGAGGAAACCGGAGCACCCACATGGTCACGGGGAGAAGGAACAAATTTTTTACAGGCAGCAGTGGGGATTGAATTCAGGCAGTCTGTACTATAAAGCATTGTGCTCACCACTACACTACCGTGTCACAGTTGCGTGACCTTTCACAGTAGATGCTTCAAAGTATTACTGAAAAAAAAATTGAAAAGTGCATTTGTTGCCAACACAAATGTAAAATTCTACAGCTACTGGAAATCTGAAAACAAAAATGCTGGGAATACTCAGCAGGCCAGGCAATATCTGTGGAGATAGGCACAGTTGATGTTTCAGACTGATGGCTTTTTTATTAGGACTGGAAAAATGAGAAAACTAGCCTATGCTGCAGAGTGGGGAATGGGTGAAGAGAATGGTCCAGATGCTGAAAAGAAGTATCAATTTCATTCCCTCACCCACAGTGAAATTTTGGACCCCTGGTTGGTAGGAAGAAATACAAGGTCAGGTGTTGAACTTCCTGTAATTCTATAGAAAGGTGCCATTGGATGAGAGTGGGTCCTGCTGGAGATAAATAAGAGAGCAAAATCAGTAAGAAGGGGTAGGAGGAGAAGGTGCGTTTGGTTATAGCATTACCTGGAGGTGTAAGAAATTGAAGAAGGTGATTTGTTAGATTTGCTGGTGGAGCAGAAGGTAAAACTTGCTTTGGTTTGAAGGATCTTCCTTTGTCCTCAGCTGAGGATTCTCTTTCTTTAAGCCCAGAAAGGCCGTTAGGCATATCCATTCCATATCTTAACTATATGTCTTATGTTTCCAGTTGCCACACTTGGTTTTCACACACTCTCAAAACCACAATCCTGTTTTCTGAGGTGGCCTCATCTTGGCACAAGAGGAGGCCATGGATTGACACATCGGAATGGGAATGGGAATCGGAATATAGCTTTCTTATGCAATACACACAAAATAAAGGAAGAACTCAGCAGGTCAGGCAGCATCTATGGAGCAGAATAAATGGTTGATATTTCGGTCTGAGACCCTTCAGCAGGACTCCTGTTTATGTATAGTTGCCTTGTGCTCACTTTCCTCTCTGTCAGCCTCTGCATTCAAAGAAGCATTCTCTGCCCTTTTCTTGACACCACCAAAATAATGTCACCACCAAGCACATGACTCCCTCCCAGCCTTTACAATATTTTGTAAAGAATATTTCCTCTGGAGCTTTGTGATTTACTTTCCATAGTCCCCACTTCTATGTGCGAGACTGAACCAGCACAATCAGGCCCAGAATTTACGCCCCTCTTGCTACAAATGCTGCCTGGCCTGCTGTTCCAACAAGTTCATTTATTTGCTAGTGATGTTATTTAGTACAACTCCAACAATTCAATTAGGAATTTCACGAATCCCCTGAACTATCCAAACATATATGAATATTTTTTTCTGACCATATTGCTAAATATTGCGACACTACAAGTTTATCCCAGGACTAACACAAGGAAACCTATGCCAATTAGAGTTAGTTTGATTGTGGAATTACTCTGCCAGAATCTATAGTATTATCCAGCTGTATCTGTGGCCCTGCAGAGGCTCCAGGGCACTTCTGTTCATTGTTGACATTGCTGTTCGCTGCTTTTCCGGTGTCATCTGGTAGTAATGATGAAATAACACAGTTGATCACATTCTCTGCTTGCTCTTGATGATTATTCCTAGTAAACGTTGTTGTTGGCTTTCTTCTTGAACTGTCAATTCTGTAAAATATTCAAGAATTTGGAAAAAATCTAGTTTGGCATGATTCACTATTTATCATCTAAATTACACTAGCATTACACCGAACACACAGATGCAGAGCGTTCAACTGATCTTTGCAGAATTTATGCCCCACATAAGTTTCCACCCATTCCTCCTCCTTCAACACATTTTTCACTCCCTTCTATTCATATCGGTTATTGTGTATCCAATGTGCACTAATGCTGTTTACTGCAGATGCTATATGGCAGTGAGCTCCCTGTTTTAAGGAGATAGTCCTGAGCACTGGATCACATGAGCTCAGTGAACTCATAAAAATAAGACAGCCTGGTACACAAACAAGCTTGAATTTCCTTCTGATAATCAGTTCACTCAAATTTGTGCCCAGGAATTGAGATATCCCTGCTAGAATGTACGACCACAATGGACTGGACACTGCACAGGCTAAAAGGAGTCTGTAAGGAATTTGTATGTGCTCCCTGTGGAATGCGTGGGTTTTCTCTGGGTACTTCGGTTTCCTCTCACAGTCCAAAGATGCACAGGATAGTAAGTTAATTCATCATTGCAAATTGTCTCATGATTAGGCTCGGGTTAAATTGGGGGGGTTGGGGGGGGGTTACTGGGTGGCTTGGCTCAAAGAGCTGAAAGTGTCTATTCTGCACTGTTTGTCTAAATAAATAAATATCCGGTTCGCTCCCACATTCCAAAGGCATACGGTTAAGGTTAGGTGGGTTGTGGGCATCTATGTTGGCGCCAGAAGTATGGCAACACTTGTAAGCTGCCTCCAGCACAATCCTCGCTGCTTTGGTTCAAAGTCTACAAATGTACATTTTGATGTTTTGATGTACATGTGACAAATAAAGATAATCTTTATCTTCAGTAAAATCACAGCCACTGATTAACATCCAGGGACAAACCCAAATGAATTTGTTTCTCCTCCTTTGTCTAAAATCTCTTCCTGACCTGGTCTGGTCTGTGAAGTCTGCATTCTGGTTCACGGTCCGGTCCGTGGACTCCAGACTCCGGATCTTCCGGCTGTCCCTTGTTTCAGTTGGGCTTAATCATGGGCACCTGATGCTGGTCTTGGTGCTGGGAATGTAAGTGGCCCTGGGATCAAGTGTGGGTGCTGGTTTGTCTTGTCAGTATCACCTTGGAGCAACCCGCTGGTGGAAGGCTAGAGCAGCCAATCGTGATCTCCAGGCCTAGTTGGAGGACCACTGCTTCATGGAGCCTTGTTGTCTCTAGTCGGAGCAGTCATCGTGGTATGGATTCGGCTGTTTCCGGGGCCAGCTGATTGGCCGTCTGCCATGCTGAGCTAGATATGAATTTGGTTGTTTCCGTAGCCAGCCAAGGTTGCTGGCCGCCCTGAGACTCAGAGCCACCCAGGATTGAGCTCCCTTCCTGTCCTTGCCTCCATGGGGTAAGTCAGGCCATCTTTGCCATTACCCTGAGGCAGGACTGTTCTCTTTCCCCTCCCCCCATCTGAATCCCTGACAGTTTCCTCGGTGGTTTACCTCAGCAGTCATCTCGGCCCTGCGTCCTAGGAAGGGTCCCGGCCCTGTGATCTAAGGAGTACCTCGTCCTGCCCAGGAAAGCCTCGAAGATCCCAAGCCATGTCCAGTCCTGTAGCCAGGTCAGGTCCTCGCCTAGTTCCGGGTCCGAGCCCCAGTCAAGACCCAGGTTCTGGGTCCTTGTCCAGTCTCTGGCTTGGAGTCCAAACCCAGGTTCCTAATTCCCAGTTCCTTGTCCTGGTCCTGCTTTCCTAGCCAAAGTACCAGCCCAAGTCTGTGTTCCTGTCCCAGCTCCTAGTCTATGTCCAGTCCCATCCCTAACTCTAGTCCAGTCCAGTTCCCAGTACTTCAGTGTCTGTGTCTTGCATTTGGGTCCGCCATCAACGCCCACCTTATGACACTTCCAGCTCCTCCCAAGCAGGTTCTTGGGCATAGCCATGTATCTATGTAATTGACTGGCGACCCACAGCTATGTATTGTATATGCTTAACCCTGGAATTTTCTACCTCCTTCAGCCCCTTTAAATTGCTCCTTAAAGTCAACCTTTTGATTAATCCTATTAGATCACAAGACCATATGACACAGGAGAAGAACTGGGCCATTCAGCCCATGAAGTCTGCTCTACTATTCCATGGTGGCTGATTTATTATCCCTCTTAATCCCATTCTCCTGCCTTCTCCCCGTAGCCCTTGACGCCCTTACTATTCAAGAACCTATTAACTTCCGCTGTAAACATACCCAATGACTTGGCCTCCACAGCTGTCTATTGGAATGAATTCCATAGATTCACCACCCTCTGTCTAAAGAAATTCCTCCTCAACTTTGTTCTAAAGGGGCATTCCTCTATTCTGAGGTTGTGCTCTCTGGCCCTCGACTCCCCCCCCACCATAGGTCATGGGATTTTTCTGGCTAACACAAGAATGAGAGTCATCAGAAATGCATGTTTTCCAGTTAACAAGATGTAATCATTAGTGAATAATCTTGATGAAGTCCCAACCTTTTAATTTGAGATAAAAATGATTTTGCTGAAGGTATGTTTGCTAATTTACTGATGATACACATAGGGGCAAGAAATTGGTTGCAGATGTTGTTCCCTTATTAGAGAAAGGGAATAGAGATAGCCCAGGAAATTATAGACCAGCGATTCTTACTTCAGTGGTTGGTAAGTTGTTGGAGAAGATCCTGCAAGGCAGGATTTATGAACACTTGGAGAGCCATAATATGATTAGGAATAGTCAGCATGGCTTTGTGAAAAGCAGGTCGTGCCTGATGAGCCTGATTGAATTATTTTGAGGATGTGACTAAACACATTGATGAAGGTAGAGCAGTAGATGTAGTGCAGCGGTCCCCAGGTACTGGGCCATGAGGAAATGATATGAGTCAGCTGCACCTTTCC
Source organism: Mobula hypostoma (assembly GCF_963921235.1). Classification (NCBI taxonomy): domain Eukaryota; kingdom Metazoa; phylum Chordata; class Chondrichthyes; order Myliobatiformes; family Myliobatidae; genus Mobula; species Mobula hypostoma. Next base: position 28,860,327 of record NC_086102.1, on the reverse strand, counting down.
TCATTCCCTGTCATGCGCTGTTGAACTTGAATATAGGGTTGCCAACTGTCCTGTATTTCCCTGGACGTCCCGTATAGTGGGCTAAATTGGTCTGTCCCATATTTCCCCCACTAAAGTAAAGCATTCCAATGAAACCTTTTGTGCTGAAATGGCATAAAGCAAAGAAGCAATTACCAATAATTTATATGGGAAAAATTTTTGAGTGTTGCCAGACCCAAAAAATAACCTAACAAATCATACCAAATAACACAAAAACCAAAAATAAATCACACTAACATATAGTAAAAGCAGGAATGGTATGATAAATACACAGCCTATATAAAATAGAAATAATATATGTACAGTATAGTTGGGAAGATGAAGGCAAAACCGATTAGTGGGGAAAAAATTCAGCACGTACGTGCATGCGCGCATCACATGCACATGTCACGCATGCGCACACAGGTGCCTGCGCAAGGCTTCATGGTCATGGTAGTCTTTCCTGGGGTAAAGTGTCCCAGGATTTGACTGCCACTTTTGTTCCTTATTTGGAAGTGAGAAAGTTGGCAACCCTAACTGTGAAAGACATGTTGAGGTGAGTTTAACCTTATTTGAACACCCCCCCCCCCACCGGTCGGCCGGTCCGCAAGAATATTGTCAATATTAAACCGGTCCGTGGTGCAAAAAAGGTTGGGGACCCCTGATGTAGTGTATATGGATTTCAGCAAGGCATTTGATAAGGTACCCCGTGCAAGGCTTATTGAGAAAGTAAGGCGGCATGTAATCCAAGGGAATATTGTTTTGTGGATTCAGAATTGGCTTGCCCACAGAAGGCAAAGAGTGGTTGTAGACAGATCATTTTCTGCATGGAGGTCGGTGACCAGTGGTGTGCCTCAGGGATCTGTTCTGGGATCCCTTCTCTTCGTGATTTTTATAAATGACCTGGATGAGGAAGTGGAGGGATGGGTTAGTAAATTTCCTGAAGACACAAAGGTTGGAGGTGTTGTGGATAGTGTGGAGGGCTGTCAGAGGTTACAGTGGGACATTGATAGGATGCAAAACTGGGCTAAGAAGTGGCAGATGGAGTTCAACTCAGGTAAGTGTGAGGTGGTTCATTTTGGTAGGTCAAATGTGATGGCAGAATATAGTATTAATGGTAAGACTCTTGGCAGTGTGGAGGATCAGAAGGATCTTGGGGTCCAAGTCCATAGGACACTCAAAGCTGCTGCGCAGGTTGACTCTGTGGTTAAGAAGGCATACGGTGCACTGGCCTTCATCAATCGTGGGATTGAGTTTAGGAGCTGAGAGGTAATGTTGCAGCTAAATAGGACCCTGGTCAGACCCCACTTGGAGTACTGTGCTCAGTTCTGGTCGCCTCACTATAAGAAGGACGTGGAAACCATAGAAAGGGTGCAGAGGAGACTTACAAGGATGTTGCCTGGATTGGGGAGCATGTCTGATGAAAATAGGTTGAGTGAACGCGGCCATTTTTCCTTGGAGTGACGGAGGATGAGAGCTGACCTGATAGAGGTGTATAAGATGATGAGAGGCATTAATCGTGTGGATAGTCAGAGGCTTTTTCCTGGGGCTGAAATGGCTAGCGCGAGAGGGCAGAGGTTACAGGTGCTTGGAAGTAGGTACAGAGGAGATGTCAGGGGTAAGTTTTTTTTTACGCAGAGAGTAGTGAGTGCGTGGAATGGGCTGCCAACAACAGTGGTAGAGGTCAATAGGATAGGGTCTTTTAAGAGTCTTCTGGATAGGTACATGGAGCTCAGAAAAATAGAGGGCTATGGGTAACCCTAGGTAATTTCTAAGGTAAGGACATGTTCACCACAGCTTTGTAGGCCGAAGAGCCTGTATTGTGCTGTAGGTTTTCTATTGGGGAAGAAGGCCAAACAGATTGTTTTTTATTACAGGGGTTACACCCAAGGATGCAGATAAATGTTCTATTTACTCTGCTGGTTCCCCAAGTCAGCACAGAGGCGGCTACAAAGGAATGTAGCTAGTTTAGTAAGTAAGGAAAGATCTGCCGAAATGAGTTAAATATGGGAAGATGTAAAATTGTCCACTTTGGCAGGAAAATAAGGAAACATAGCTATCAAACTGGTGAGAGATTGCAGAGTTCTGAGATACTGAGTAATCTCCAGGCACATGATTCACAAAATACTTGTTTGCAGGTACACATTATCATAATTTGTTTCTAGTGGAACTAAATACAACAAAAGCAGAGAGATAATGCATCTGTCATATCAGGCACTGGTGAGGCCACATCTACAGTACTGTGTGCTATATTGGTCTCCTTATTTAAGGAAGGGTATTAAAATTTTGGAAACAGTTTACTAAATTAATACCTGCAATGGGCAGGTTGTCCTGCCAGGAAAGATTGAACAAGCTATACTTGTTCATACTGGAGTACAGACAAAATTAAAACATACGCATCTTAACAGTAGATATGGTGAAGATCTTTCCTTTTAGAACATAGATCATAGAAATCTACAGCATGTTACAGGCCCTTCGGCCCACAATATTGTGTTAACCATGTAACTTACTCTAGAAACTGCCTAGAATTTCCCTACCACACAGCCCTCTATTTTCCTAAGTTCCATGTACCTAACTAAGACTCTCTTAAAAGACCCCATTGTACCTGCCTCTACCACTGTCACTGTGCATTCTATGTACCACCACTCTATGTGTGAAATCTTACCTCTGTCATCCCCCTTGTACCCACTTCCAAGCACCTTTTTCCCAGGCCATTTCAGCCCTGGGAAAAAGCCTCTGGCTGTCCACACGATCAATGTCTCTCATCATCTTATACACCTCTATCAGGTCACCTCTCATCCTCCATTGCTCCAAGGAGAAAAGGCCAAGTTCACTCAACCTATACTCATAAGGTATGCTCTCCAATCCAGGCAACATCTTTGTAAATCTCCTCTGCACTCTCTCTATAGTATCCACCTCCTTCCTGCAGTGAGGTGACCACAACTGAACACAGTACTCCATGTGGTCTAACTAAGGGCTTATATAGCCTTAACATTACCTCATGGTCTTGAACTCAATCCCACAGTTGATGAAAGCCATCACACCATACACCTTCTTAACAGCACTGTCAAACTGTGCAGGGGCTTTGAGTGTGCCATGGACACAGACTCCAAGGTCTTGCTAATCCTCCACACTGCCAAGAGTCTTACCATCAATATTATATTCTGTCTCAAATTTGACCCACTGAAATTAACTACTTCACATTTATCTGGGTTGAACTCCATCTGCCACTTCTTAACCCAGTTCTGCACCCTATTAATGCCAAGCTGTAACCTTTGACAACCCTCCAGACTATCCACAACACACCCAATCTTTGTGTTATCAGCAAACTTACTAACCCACCCTTCTACTACCCCATCCAAGTCATTTATAAAAATCACAAAGAGGACGGATCCCAGAATAGATCCCTGCGGAACACCACTGGTCACCGTCCTCCATGCAGTACACGAACCATCTACGACCACCCTTTGCCTTCAGTGGGCAAGCCAGTTCTGGATCCAGAAAGCAAGATCTCCTTGGATCGCATGCCTCATTACTTTCTGAATGAGCCTTGCATGGGGAACCTTAACAAATGCCTTACTGAAATCCATATACTCTACCTTCATCAATGTGTTTTGTTACATCCTCAAAGAATTCAATCAGGTTCGTAAGGCACAAACTGCCCTTGACAAAGCCATGCTGACTATCCCTAATCAGATTATGTCTCTCCAAATGTTCATAAATCCTGCCTCTCACCTGTTTCTATTGGGGGTCTATAAAAAAACACCCAGTTGAGTTATTGCCCCCTTCCTGTTTCTGACCTCTGTCCCTCAGTGACTCAGTAGACAATCCCTCTGTGACTTCCTCCTTTTCTGCAGCCATGATACTATCCCTGATTAGCAGTGTCACTCCCCCACCTCTTTTGCACTGGCAATTAAATGACTAAAATAAATGGAGAGGTCTCCATTCAACAGAGGATAGTCACTGTTAGAACTGAATAATATGGTACTATTATTGCCAAATTTGATTTGCTCCATACAGAAGCACCAGCTATTTTGCAGACAATTTAAACCTGTGGGGACTCAAGCATCTTCCTCTGAAATATCCAACTCTGTTCAAAGGAACAAGACATATCATTATGCTTGCCTGGCACGAAGTGCAGGCTCTGAGGCGACAGAAGCTCCAGTGCCCCCCATTTTACAACCATCTCTAATTAGCTGTAAAATGGGGAAAATGTCCTCAGGTTTCCTAGTACAATAAAATTCTATTCGAGCTGCTTTTTGAAGATGTTACACACCGAGAGCAAAATTAGCTCAAGTTGTGGTAAAAATAAAACTCACTGGACTGCATAAAATGTATTTACACTGATGTATTGCCTTCTGCTAGTGACTTACCAACACACAAAGCATCTTATTGAAAGTCAATTCCTACCACTGTCTGGAAGGAGTTTCTAAGTTCTCCCCATGACAATGTAAGTTTCCTCCGGGTGCTCTGGTTTCCTCCCATATTTCAAAGATGTACGAGTCAGTAGGTTACTTTGTTACATGGGTGTAATTGGGCGGTGTCGGCTCGTTAGGTCAGAAGAGCACATTACCGTGCTGTATCTCTAACTAAAAATAAAAATAAATAAAATGAAGTGTACCTCAGAGTGCAGCAAAACAACGGTAATAAAAAAGTAAATCAGCTGACTCCAACTTCAGTAATCAAATATGTCAGTGTGACCAGTACTTATGAATGCTACTGGTCATCTTTGATAGTCATAATTAGGATATATATAAAAAAGAGATTGTTAAAATGTTAGAAATATGTTTTATTACATTTTAAAAATAAATTAAAATCATTAAAACTCAGTTGAATATATAATGGATCTCTGTTTTGTTCCTGGGAGCTGATGTTCCCCAATTCAATAGCATGCAGACTGTGTTGCTTGTACCAGGTTTAATTGGGCACATACCCAGCAGGCATGGTTCGAGCCTAAGAGCTGGAAGGCTTGTGGGAGATTATGTTACCCCATTGGACTCTGCAAGGAGCTCATCAGAACAAAACAGGACAACCAAGGCAAGCAGGGGCTAAGCGAAAGAGGTCAACTTGATTTTAGCCAAAAGCCGTGCTGGGAACCAGAACATCCACAGAGTTGCTGGGATATGTGCTGGACTTAGCACTGACATCAGGTCATAAGAGCTGCCACATTAAACACATTAAGATGTCTGCTCAGCTGGATGCTGAATGATGTACTGCACTATTCAAGGGATAGAGATGACCCATTATCACCCAGCCAACAGATCATAATGTTACATATCTTTGACTTTTTTATATATATAATGCACTCATGATGCAGCAGAAACTATAATTCACTTTTGTAAGGTTGTCATGCAGTTTGAGGGAAATTTAACAGCCCATTTATACTCACCAATGAACCTCAGCAGCAACAAGGTAACATCCTTAACACAGATCATAAGACAATACGGTATAGGAGCAGAGTTAGGCCATTCAACCCATCAAGTCTGCTACACTATTATATCATTGCTGACTTTATCTCAATCCCATTCTCCTGCCTTCTCCCCATTACTATTAAGATCTATCAAATTGTCTTTAGTATGAAGACTGGCTGGTGGCGCAGTGAGATCAGCACCGGACTCTGGAGCGAAGGTTCCCGAGTTCGAATCCAGTCTATCCACGCCGGGTTGAGTGTCGAGCTAGCCTCGTAAAAAATACAAGTGTCGAGTCAGGAACGCTCATAACGTGACCCGGTTAATCCTGACACCATGTGCCAAACAAGAATGGCTGAATGTCTGGTACGACATGGTTAAGAAAAAAGTATGAAGAAATACTAAAGAAGTCTGTATTCATCGTAAAGTGAAATTGTCCAAAAGGTATTATTAGGTTATAGGTACTAAGAGCTCATATGAAAGCAATTTTAATTTATCTGTAAATAATTATCAAGTAATGGAATGACGGATTAAATGAAATGGATGAAATGATCTTCCTCATTCATGATTTTTTGTTAAATAAGATTTTATTTTTTGTTTCATCTTACTCAATGTGCATTTTAAATTTATCATTACTTGGATGCATTGCAGCTTAATGTCAAAGTATAATTTTGTCATGACTTTGATTCAGCAGATGGTTGAAGGTACTGGATGTACTAACTTTTTATAAATATGAAGTAATCATAGTGTCATACAGCTGCCAGCCATACACAAGGTAGAAGAAATGTGTTGGAAAAACACCATTCAGGACAGACCAGTCTAGTTCATCTATTCCTTCCACTACCAATGCACAGAGGTGTGTGGTATCTACAACTGGGTTACTTTTCCGAGCTACTCTGTCTCTTTGCTGGCTATCATGCTATAGGGGTGCTATGAGGTTAATAGCTTTTATATGATGCTGAATTTAACCCTTATTAACAACAATAAATTATTTATAAAAATAAAATGTATTAAATATTTATAAAACATATAACTAGGAGCATTTGTGAATAATTAAAATCATTAAACTAAAACAAAATACTAACACATAATTCAGATTTGGAGGCCCTGGCTCCTAACATGAAGCACCTTACTGAGAGAAGTGGGATTTTACCCTTGTACGCGATTAGATCTGATGCAGAATACAATCAAATGAAAAACCTCAACAAGATTACCTACAAAAAAACTATAGATACCCGTAATCAAAGCAGAATAGAGATCAGTGCAAACTGTAAAGATACAACTCTGCTAGTCCGGTGGGTGAATGTTCGTGTCTGCTAGTCCTGTGGGTGAAGGTTAATGTCTGGTGGTCTGGTGGGTGAAGGTTTATGTCTGCTAGTTTGGTGGATGAAAGTTTATGTCTGCCAGTCCAATGGATGAAAGTTTATGTCTGCTAGTACAGTGGGTTAAGTTTTATGTCTGGTGGTCTGGTGGGTCAAGGTTTATGTCTGCTAGTAAGGTGGGTGAAGGTTTATGTCTGGTGGTCTGGTGGGTGAAAATTTATGTCTGGTGGTCCGGTGGGTGAAGGTTTACCTCTGCTAGTTATTTATTGCAGTTATCACTGTCAGCCTGCTTAAAAATCATTGTATTAAAAGTGGCCGTCATCATTTGAAGACAGAATTTGCCAACCCTGCTGTAAGCAATGCCCCGGGAGTTCTCCAGTTATAGATTGCTAAAACTCGATTTCTATATTGCCTAGCCACCCTCCAGTGTGGTTGAATTGGTGACAGTAAGGTCTCAGATGAAGTCTTAATGCTGAGTGTTGTACCCATGGAGTAGTTCACACAGGAGCAATGAAAATATGGCCTGAAATTATGCTCTGTAATATCTGGAGAAATTCTTGCAGGACTGTCTAAGTTTATCAGTAATGAGCTATAATAAACATTATTTAGGGACATTTTGTGCCAATGTTTAAGGGCAGCAAGTCTAGATATGAATGCAAAGTCTTCCAGAAAGTTGAATCTGCATCATTGATTACTGTTGTTGTTAAGTGAGTAATCTCAATCCCAAAAGACTAGAATAATTTTAGTAACAACATTAATTTACTAATATTTCACTTCACTCCTGTTCTTGTGCTGATATCTGTACTGAAGTTCCTGGTGGAATTACTGACTGTTTTAATTAATTAATTGATATGGGATAGCTTGGCATTAATAATCTTATTCTATTTAACACCACTGAAAATGGACAGCAAATGATATGCTTTCATAATATGTGGGTTGACTGACAACGTTCTAGAAATGTGTAGATGTAAGTATAAATCAAATGCATGTTGACAAGTAGGATGAATCAATAATCACTGGTACTAAAATTGATGGACAAGAGGTGAGTATATAAAAAAGCCCAATAAATCCACTTACGGTGCTGGTGTAGGGCCAGAGCGTGACATCAACATAAGTATTATGAAGAGAAATATCATAAACACAGCAAGACCAACCCAGAAAGCTATTACAATGGAATCTGGAAAAAGAGAACACAATTTGATGTAATACACCAACAACTGTTAAAATGTACCTTAAACATGCTAAGGAACTATCACAAGATCAAAACTCAGATTTTATATTTTAACATTAGAAACTATTGGAATCAATTCTATATTTAGAATGAAATATTTTCTCACATAGATAGACTGCAGTGGCTAACATGTCACCTGAGAAAAGTTCTTATTTGATTCACACCTTCCTATATATTTTTAATTCTAATGTTAGTCTTCCGAAGCACAGGGAAAGCAACCATGAAAGAATATCAGATTTCAATGATTTGTGGATCTGAATGTCCATGAAAGCCAAGTTTCTTTGACTTCAGTCCCTGTAGCGCGCATGAAATGATGTCTAATAGTTTAATTGAAGCTTTTTGCACCGAATGCCACCTCACAAATGTAATTTAACCACTTTTGCTCGCTCTCCGTTATTTGTTAATGGTATTCTCCTTTTTAGTGAGGTGACTCCACTTGCAGTGAGTCTAGCCTGTATGACTGACTTACTAAGTTTTTCTGTTTTTGTTTCAGTCCTCCAGTGAAGCAGAATTTTATTTCTTCCATTTTGGCATAGACAATTTATATTTTTTCATGCCGCAGTCCTTTTACTTTCGGAAAACAAAATGTCGACCACACGACAACTTTGCACAACATGCCCATTCAATCCATAAAGCTCACACTGTTTCCAGCCATCTGCCATTTTAAATTTCTGCCCTAGTCCAATTCTGACTTCTTTGCCTTTGTCCCAATACTGTTCTAAGAAACAGCATCTGATTCCCCAAATGACATGTTGCAGCCCTTGGGATCTAATTTTGAATTCAAAGATTTCAGATAACCAATTCTCTTCTGTAGATTTTGCTGGATATTTCAGTTGCAATTTGTTACTTTCTCTTCTGCTGGCTCTTAAAGTAATAGTTACCTTGACAACTTTGAACTGCACCACTTCACAGATAATTCACCTGTTCTTTTCATCCCTCATGCTTGTTTTCATGACTACAGCTCCTCCCACTTGCTCCAAACTAGGGGTAGCCATGGCGGCCTGCATGGGCCCCACCTATGCCTGCCTTTTCATTGGCTATGTGGAACAGTCCATATTCCAAGCCTACACTGGTAATGCCCCCAACTCTATTGGCAACTGCATTGTTGCTGATTTGTGCATTCATGCTGACCTCATCAATTTCATTAAATTTGTCTCCAACTTCCACCCTGTCCTTACATTCACTCAGTCCATTTCTGGCACCCCTCTCTCCTTTCTCAATCTCTTTGTCTCCATCTTGGGAGACAAAATGTTTACCAACACGGTCTCCTGTGACAATGCATTGATCGTGTGGATAGTCAGAGGCTTCTTCCCAGGGCCGAAATGGCTAACACGAGAGGGCACAGTTTTAAGGTGCTTGGAAGAAGGTACAGAGGAGATGTCAGGGGTAAGTTTTTTATGCAGAGGGTGGTGAGTGCGTGGAGTGGGCTGTCAGCGATGGTGGTGGAGGCGGATATGATAGGGTTTTTTAAGAGACTCCTGGATAGGTACATGGAGCTTAGAAAAGTAGAGGGCTATAGGTAACCCTAGGTAATTTCTAAAGTAAGTACATGTTCAGCACAGCTTTGTGGGCTTAAGGGCCTGTATTGTCCTGTAGGTTCTCTATGTTCCGGAGATTTTAACCACGCAAACTTTAAGTCAGTGCTCCCCAAATTCCATCAGTATACGTGGACTTTGCGACAAGAGGGGAGAACGCGTTGGACCTTGTTTACACAAACATTCCCGACGTGTACCGGGCTGAGCCCCGCCCCCACGTTGGTTACTCAGACCACAACTCTGTTATGCTAATCCCAGCGTACATACCACTCGTCAGGCACTCCAGACCAGTTCAGAAGCAGGTGAAAGCCTGGCCAGCAGGAGCCATCTCTTCAAGACTGTTTTGAGCACACTGACTGGCACATGTTCAGGGAGGCTGCAACCGATGGCGACTCTACCAGCTTACATGAGTACATGGCATCAGTGCTAGCTACATCAGCAAGTGCATTGATGATGTCACCGTGGCCAGACCGTCACTACACGCGCTAACCAGAAGCCATGGATGACCGTGGAGGTGTATGCGCTGCTGAGGGCCCGTGACTCCACCTTCAGATCAGGTGACAAGGCAGCGCTAACAACAGCGAGGGCCAAACTGTCCCGGGCCATCAGAGAGGCAAAGCGTGCACACGCCCAGCGAATCCACAGCCACTTCCAGGACAGCGGTGACACGCGGCGCATGTGGAAGGGTATTCAGTGCATCACCAACTACAAGACAACACCACCTGCCTGTGCTGGTGATGCCTCCCTCCCAGATGCGTTGAACAACTTCTATGCTCGTTTTGAGGCGGAAAATGACGTGGCGGCGAGGAAGACCACCCCTCCTCCAAACGACCAGGTGCTGTGTCTTAACGTGGCCGATGTGAGGAGAACCCTGTGCAAAGTCAACCCACGGAAGGCTGCTGGACCAGACAATATTCCTGGCAGAGTGCTTAGAGGATGTGCAGACCAGCTAGCTGAGATTCTCACTGACATCATCACCATCTCCCTGAGCAGCACCGCTGTTCCTACGTGCTTCAAGGACGCCACCATCGTCCCCGTGCCGAAGAAGTCTTCAGTGTCCTGCCTCAATGATTACCATCCCGTTGCACTCACATCCATCATCATGAAGTGTTTCGAGAGGCTCATCATAAGGCACATCAAGTCCCTGCTGCCCCCCCTCACTGGACCCCTGCAGTTTGCATACCGTCCCAACCGTTCAACAGACAACGCCATTGCTATCACCCTTCACCTGGCCCGAACCCACCTGGACAAAAAAGACACGTACGTTTGAATGCTGTTCATCAACTTCAGTTCAGCATTCAACACAATCACTCCTCAGACACTGATTGGAAAGCTGAACCTACTGGGCTTGAACACCTCCCTCTGCAACTGGATCCTAGACTTCCTGACTGGGAGACCTCAGTCAGTCTGGATTGGAAGCAGTATCTCCAACACTATCACACTGAGCACGGGGGCCCACCCAGGGCTGTGTGCTCTGTCCACTGCTGTGCACTCTGCTGATCCACGACTGTGCTGCAACACACAGCTCAAACCACATCATCAAGTTCGCCGATGACACGACCGTGGTGGGTCTTATCAGCAAGAACGATGAGTCAGCATACAGAGAGGAGGTGCAGCAGCTAACGGACTGGTGCAGAACCAACAACCTGTCTCTGAATGTGAACAAAACAAAAGAGATGGTTGTTGACTTCAGGAGGACACGGAGCGACCACTCACCGCTGAACATCGACAATTCCTCCATAGAGATCGTTAAGAGCACCAAATTTCTTGGTGTTCACCTGGCAGAGAATCTCTCTTGGTCCCTCAACACCAGCTCCATAGCAAAGAAAGCCCAGCAGCGTCTGTACTTTCTGTGAAGGCTGAGAAAGGTCCATCTCCCACTCCCCATCCTCACCACATTCTACAGAGGTTGTAGTGAGAGCATCCTGAGCAGCTGCATCACTGTCTGGTTTGGAAATTGCACCATCTCGGATCACAAGACCCTGCAGCGGATAGTGAGGTCAGCTGAGAAGATCATCAGGGTCTCTCTTCCCGCCATTACAGGCATTTACACCACACTCTACATCCGTAAAGCAAACAGGATTATGAAGGACCCCACGCACCCCTCATACAAACTCTTCTCCCTCCTGCCATCTGGCAAAAGGCACCGAAATATTTGGGCTCTCACGACCAGACTATGTAACAGTTTCTACCCCCAAGCCATCAGACTCCTCAATACCCAGAACCTGAACTGACACCAACCTACTGCCCTCTACTGTGCCTATTGTCTTGTTTATTATTTATTGTAATGCCTGCACTGTTTTGTGCACTTTATGCACTCCTGGGTAGGTCTGTAGTCTAGTGTAGTTTTGTGTTGTTTTATGTAGTTCAGTGTAATTTTTGTATTGTTCATGTAGCACCACGGTCCTGAAAAATATTGTCTCATGTTTACTATGTACTGTACCAGCAGCTATGGTCGAAATGACAATAAAAAGTGACTTGACTTGACTTTCTATGTTTCAATGCCTTTCCTTTTTCTCAACTCTTCGTCTCCACCACATCTGTTCCCAGGTTGAGGCTTTCCTTTCTAAGACATCAGAGACGTTCTCCTTCTTCAAAGAACGGGGTTTCCCTTCCTCTACTATTGATGCTGCCTTCACCTGCATCTCCTTCATTTCCCGGACATGTGCGCTTATCCCACCTTCCCGCCACCTTAACAGTGATAGAGTTCCTCAGTTCCTCACCTACCACCCCACGAGCCCCTGCACCCAATACATCATTCTCTACCGCACCACCATCTTCAACAAGATCCTACCACCAAATGCATCTTTACCTGCACCCACCACTCTCCACTTTCCACACTGATTGCTCCCTCCCCGATTCCCTCGTTCATTCATCCCTCCCCACTAATCTCCCTCCTGACATATATCACTGCAAGTGGCAAAAGTGCTACACCAGTCCATTTACCTCCTCCCTTGCCTCCATACAGGACCCCAAGGACTCCTTCCAGGATTCCACCTGTAGATCTGTTGGGGTTGTCCATTGCAGCCTCATCTACACTGATGAGACACAATGTAAATGGGGAACTGCTTTGTCAAGCACCTCCACTCCATCTGCCTAAAGCAGAAATCCCCAGTGGCCAACCATTTTAATTCCTATCCCCACTTTCGTTCCAACATGTCAGTCCATTGCCTCTTCTTTTGCCATGATGAGGCTACTCTCGTATTCCCTTATATTCCATCTTGGTTGCCTCCAACCTGATGACATGAACATCGATTTCTCCTTCCAGTATTTTTTCTTCCCTCATCTTCTGTTCCACATTCTAGCCTCTTGCCTTCCTTTCACCTCCCCCAGTGCTCCTCCTCTTTCCTGTCCTCCTCTGGTCCAATCTCCTCTCCTATCAGATTCCTTCTTCTCTAGCTCTCTACCTTTCCTACCCACCTGGCTTCACCTATCACCTTCCTGCTAGTCCTCTTCCCCTCTCCACCATCCCGACAAACCATTTTATTCCCCCTTCCTTTCCAGTCCTGAAGAAAGTTTCCAGCCCCAAACGTCGACTGTTTATTCATTTCCACTGATATTGCCTGGCCTGACCTGCTGACACCCTCCAGCATTCTGTGTGAGCTGCTCTGGTTTTCCAGAGTCTGCAGAATCTCTTGTTTTCTTACTATTCCAGTTCTAATGAAGTGCCTCTGATAATAAAGGGTTGCCTCTAATTCAGGGCCCGTTGTCCCTAGAGGCCGGGATTTAAATTCACTGCAATAGCATTTTTCCAACTACTATTTCTTGTATTCAACTATTCCAAAAGGGTTTTCTAAGTCAGCTAGCATGAACAAAATTTGTATCAATTGACTGAAATAGAGTCAGAAACAATCAGAAATCCAGAGGGATACTGATGAAATGTTTGGTTTGGAAACATAATTGTATACTTTGATTTTCTGATTGGAGTCTGACTAATTGAGGGATTCCACTATCAGCAAGCTTCTATTATTTCTTAGGTGTAAGCTATTAAGAAATATTTCTTATTTTACAAATTATTAATATCTAAGAAAGTTAAACTGTAATTTATGCATAAATAAACAGCATAGGTTACATGTTGATAGTATTTATTAACATATTTAATACTATTTCCATTTTTAACATTTGTGAGATTATGTTTATAAAGATTATAAAGTTTCCCAAATGATAATTGACTATTAAAAATAGAACATCATAAGAATTATGTATTTTCAGATTTTAATGTAAGACACTTTTAATCTATTCAAAATAAAATTAATATCGTATAAGAGGTGAGACAGGCAGCCAGAAATTTTTAAAGACATTTACCAATTTCTTGGATCCCTAGTTGTTACTAAGATTTAGAAATGAGTCACCAGCTTAAACCTCTGCTGTTTTGGTGGTGTAGACTCACCCAGAGATGCAAGGCAAGGAGCTTCAAGATTTGGAACTAGCTACTTTAAAGGATATTTGACATATTTTCAATAGAGTTGGGTATGACTTGGAACAAACTCCCCCATGTGCCTACTGTACTTGAATTTCTAGCTTTGTCATGTACTGTTTGAAAACCCCTGGCAATTTAGTGTAACTTGGAAAGGAGACACATAGTGCAGGTTATGTGCCTGAGTTTGATGAAGTGAAAGTTCAGGTTGGTGGTTGGTGTTTGCCTTTTCCTGGGAGCTGTTGAGTTTTATGAATATTCGTGGAGTGGCAGAATTCCAGTCTTGCCAACTTACGCACCTTGAGTGTCACCAGCCCTCGTTCCTCCTGCCTGCACAGACCTCTGATCCTACAACCCACCAACAGCTCACTAACTTGGAGGGAGGGGCCACCAGCCCTTGTCTACCAGCTTGACTTCCAACCTCTGAAGCCCTTCATCCCAGGTCCACATCACTGGCCTTCGAGAGCGGAGTGTGGGCCTAGACTCCAGCCTGACCTCTAACTCCCTCACATTCTTGTCCCTAAACCCTAACCTGACTGCTACTTCCCCTCCCTGTCCCCAAAACCATCCCAATGAACCTAAAAAAAGACACTGAGTCTGAACCACAATATCAACGGAGACTGCAGCTCAGTGCCATCTTGTCTCTTATTCATTATAAATGCCAAGAGATGAACTAGACACCACCTGACAATGATCCTCTAACTTCCTCATTCGCAGTATTTATGTGGCTTGTCTGGTTAGGCATTGGTGACCCATGGATGCTGGTGATACATGCTGTTGAAGATCTTGCCTCAGTCCTTATGGAACCAACTGTTTGTGTGTGTTAGCAGTGATCATGCAAATATTATTTCATTTAGTACAGCTATTTTACTGTTCCTTCTGAAAGAACAAGGGACAAAGGTAAGCTACAAATAAAGTTAACTAAAAGGCGCTTGCACGAATTGGAGAGTGGGCATCATGTGTGGCTCGATGAATAGATGTCTCTATGAAATGATGAAATTAAGCATGCCGGCTAGAATTAATGAAGAATAATACTGTGTATGAGTAAGGGGTCACAGTAAGATGGAACAGATGAATAAATCTGTGAATGGAGTAGGGGGTGGGGACACAAAATTCTGCCTCCAAGCTCTTGGTCCATGGACTTACAGGTTACAGCTCATCCGAGTACTTTTTAAACTGCTAACCATTTCCAACAGAATCACTTGGGTAGTTCAGACTGCAGAGCTGCTCATGTACTTGGCCGATGGATTTCTGGTGAAACTAGTTGAGTGCCACATGCTACATTCATTGCACAGCCGACTTTCCAAAACCCAGCATTTCTTCTTAATCTATTTCAGTGCTGACTCATTTTCCTATCCTTCCTCGCTCATTACCTGAACACTCATTCAGGTGTCGATTTGTTGACAGAATTAACAAAGAAATAGTTTCTTTGAAAATAATTATCTTTTGACTGTACTTAAGATAATTATTTAATAGCTAATTAATTTAATTGCCAAAATTATCAGTATTTGTAAATACCCAAGTGATAAAGCAGAGCATTGCCACTTGGATCTGCCGGACTGAAAGGCCCGGTTAGGTCTATTCCACATTGTATCTCAATCAATCAATAAATAAATCATTCTGTAGAAAAAATTACAAGCAGAAAAAAAATCAAGCAAAAGGCCGACAAAATGACAACAACAGCAATTCACATTTAGATTATGAAGACGTGCAGTCCTCTTTTATTGTCATTTAGTAATGCATGCATTAAGAAATGATACAATACTTCCTCCAGTGTGATATCACAAAACACAGGACAGACCAAGCCTGAAAAAAACTGACAAAACCACATAATTATAACATATAGTTACAACAGTGCAACAACACCATAACTTGATGAAGAAGTCCATGAGCACAGTAAAGTTCAAAGTCTCTCAAATGTCCCACATCTCACACAGACGGGAGAAGGAAGAAATCTCCCTGCCATGCCGACCACAGTCCGACTCTGAGTGATCCAAAAACTTCGAGCTCTGATCAGCTCTCTGACACCGAGTATAGCACTGAGCACCATCTCTGTCCGAATGATTCAACCTCAATCTCGGTCACCAACAGCAGGCAAAGCCGGGGATTTTGAGGCCTACCCTCCGAAAGATTCCCGACCACGCAGTAACGACAGCTGCGAACGAACGTTTCAGAAATTTCTCCAGATGTTCCTCTGTACTTTCACGTCCCCCTCCATCAAATCAGAATTGTCCACAGCCCCTATTTAACGGATACAATATCATTTTTCACCAGAGGGCTGCGCACGCACGTGCGCTGCTCCCTCTCTTCCCGCCATCATTGATGCATCATCTTTAAAGTATCTAAAATATCTCAGTATGTTCCATAGGAGAGTTATTGCAATAAAAAAAATCTATTCTGTAAGTATAAAAAAGGCAAGAGGGTAATCAGGTAAGAGTAGTGCCCAACAGGAAACCAAAACAAGACCAGAGGACATAGGCAAGAGCCTCAATGAATACTCCTCATTCATATTCACTAAAGAGAAAGACATTGTAGTTGATTAAGGAAATTCTTCCCCTCTACCATCAGATATCTGAATGGTCCCTGAACCCATGAACACTGCCTCATTATTCCTATTTTTTGCACTATTTATTTATTTTGCAGTTTTAGTCATTTTTATGTCTTTGTACTTAAGTGCTGCCACAAAACAACACAATTCCTGTCATGTAAGTGAATGATAATAAACCTGATTCCGATCTTCCGATCTTGAGGGGGATAATAAAATTCTAGAGTCATGAATCAGATCAGAATTAGGTTTACTGTCACTGACATTAGTCATGAAATTTGTTGTTTTGTGGCAGCATTACAGTGCAGGCATAATAAATTACAAGTTACAATAAATAAATAACCAAATAGTGCAAAAGAACAAAGAGGTGGTGTTCATGGGTTCACGGATCGTTCATAAATCCGAAGGCAGAGAGAAAGAATCTGTTCCTAAAGTATTGAGAGAAGGTCTTCAGGCTCCTGTACCTCCTCTTTGATGGTAGTAATGAGAAGACAACAAGTCCCAGATGATGAGGGTCCTCAATGATGGATGCTGCCATCCAGAGGCACCGCCTTTGAAGGTGTCCTCATTGGAGAGGGGCTTCTGCTCGGGATGGAGCTGGTGAGTCTACAACCTTCTGAAGCCTCTTATGATCCTGTGGATTGACATCTCCATACCAGACAGTGATACAGCCTGTCAGATTGCTCTCCACAGTGCATCTGTAGAAATTTGCTAGAACCTTTGGAGATATACCCAATCACCTCCGACACAACTGCATCCATATGGTGAGCCCAGGGTAGATACTCTGAGATGTTGAGGCACATGACATTGAAGCTGCTTTTCTTTTTCACTGCTGGCACCTCGATGATGATCAGTGTGTATTCTCCCCAGTTCCCCTTCCTGAGTTCACAATCAGTTCCTTGGTCTTGCTCACATTGAGCACAAGGCTGTATTGCCACACCACTCAACCAACCTACCTATCGTTTTCCTGTACACCTCCTCATCACCATCTGATTTTCTGCCAGCAATGGTGGTGTAATTGGCAAATGTATAAGTGGTGTGTGACGTGTGCCTAGTGAGTAGAACAGTGTGCTAAGCATGCATCCTTGAGGTGAACCTGCACTGATTGTCAGTGATGTTATACTAATCCAAACTGACAGTGGTCTCCCAATGAGAAAGTCAAGGATTTAGTTACAGAGGGAGATACAGAGGCCCAAACTTGTCAGTTAGAATGCATTGCAATTAAAGAAGGGAAGGTGTTAGATGTCTTGGCAGGATTAAAGGTGGAAAATCCTCAAGGGCCCAAGAGATGCATCCCAGGCTGCAATGGGTTAAAAGGGAGGAGATTGCTATGACTCTAACAGAGATCATTGAAATCTTAAGCAACACACTCAAAATGCTGGAGGAACTCGGCAGATTGAGTGTATTGCTTTTGCCTTCCCTATCTGCAGATTTTTCTCCAAAAACATTTAATATAAATAATTAATTAAAATACAAATCATTAACAAGGCTTTGAAATATGAATAAGGGAAAAAGGCAACACTATGAAAGAATGCTACTCTGATTCAAAGAGAATTCTAAGATCTCAAACAGCTATCTGATCAATAAGCACAGGAGCCTTAGTTTAACCTCTCAGCCCATAATACCTCTCTGTCTTATACTCAAGGATTCTGACTTGAACCAGACTTTGATTCAAAAGTAAGAGCAAACAATGAAGCTGACGCCACATAACTCACCCAAAGTTATGTTGCAATTTATACTATATTTTAAATTGTTTATCATGCAGAACATGCTGTGTTTGTTGAGTGTTCTTAGGCCAGTAGATCATTTCAGAGATATCTCAACTATGAATTAAGACAAAGTATAGTCTTCCTATTAAAATAATAACATTTACATTTATCGTAAAGAAGAGAACTAAACAAAGATGCTATGTAGATTTAACCTATGTTTTCTCAGGTACCATATAAAACCATTACATTCCATGAACTGTCAATTTTAACTCACATTTGGCTACATTTTAAAAAGTTAAGGTCAGCAAGAGATTATGCCAGTGCAATGCGGTCTTTATAGTTGTAGAAATGGAGTGCAAAAGGCAGGAAAACTGCTGAGGCTGCTCCTTGATGGGGAGGGGGGCACTCAGACATTTTGACGTCAACATTGCAAATATGAGACTTTGTAGGTAGAAAATAGCCAGTCTAAAGAACAAAGCAGAGTCACATCTTCTAAGGACGGTAACCAGAGAAGGAATGTTATCTTTGCCTATTGAGCTTCATCATCAAAAATGAGCTGGTCTGTCATCTCAGCAGCCAGCCCTCCACAATTAGTGAATATCTTGTGACTCTTCAGTTCACTCTAACATGGCTCAAAGTGAAAAATATACAGAGCATATCTCAAATATTGGCAGTCTTCTATTTGTACATTTGGAAGTACAGAAGTGCGCCAGCTCCGAAACTTCCCAAGTACCCATCCCATCAGGCATTCTCTTGTTGCATTGGTGAAAGCATCTGTGATTTTCACTATGGATGTTTCAGTCACCTGAAAACACACAAAATCCTTGATCCTCTGTGCCACCTTAAGATAAAAAAGGTAGTCACACCCAAAGAACAGTAAGTATTTCTGGACATTACACATTAGGATAAATCTATTTTACTTGGAGAGAGTCTGATATAAATTTACTGTATGATACTTGGAATCCAAGGATGAAATTGTAACCAAAAGAAGGGCTGTGTTTGTCTGACTTCATATTAAGGGAAGAGCTGAATTTGTTTTTTCAAAATATTAAGAAGAATTCCTGTTAAACCAAGATAATTCAATTTCAGCAGATTATGGAGTCCAGGACAAGTCGATTCAATATAAAAAAAATCATCCAGGCCTTCCAGATATGCCTATGAAGCATTTCAATACATTTAAAAAGTGGCTGAAATGTGGAATCTCTTCTAGAAATGATAGTTGATAGCAGATCAATTGTAAATTTTAAAACTGAGATTTTTGTAAGTCACTGGAATGTTAAAGAAAATAACATCTGAGGATAGATCACTGATCTTATTGAATAGCGGGGACCAGCTATAAGGGTTAACTAGCCTCTAGCTTCTTCCTGTTGTTCCACACACGAAGAAAAAGGTAGAAACATATAAACATAAAGAACAGTCTCAGCCTGAACATGGACTGTTTATTCACCTCCATAGATGCTGCCTGACTTGCTGAGTTCCTCCATTATTTTGTGTGCTGCCGAAGAAAAAATGAGGCAATGCATGCACACCTTGCTTGCGTTTTTATAGAGCCTTACTATGAAACTTTCTGATACACTACAGGGAGCATTAATGGCACTCGGCATTGGGCTCCGTAAATAGAGAGGACAAGATAATGAAAAGAGGTTAAAAAATAGCTATCAAGGAAAGTCTTGAAGGAGAAGGGAAAATGGGGTTTAGATCTTTCGAGGTGTGGATCTCGAGAGGTGAAGGCAGAGCCATCATTGGAGCTGCTCGTAAGTTATTGATATATACACCAGAACAGAGAAGCCTCCAGATCCTGGTCTGTCAAAAAATATCAGTTGGGCAACTCACCTAGTCTGTCAGTTCCATTAAAAACTCGCATCTATTCCGAGCGGATCTCGTTTCACTCTTTCGTCGTAACTTACAAACCCGATACTTTTTAAAACTTGAGCGGTTGAGACACGCTGACCCGCTGATTTAAGAAAGCCGAGGGTCTCGTTTCCGTGTGAAAACTGATTTACTTTACAGCAAAGCTTACTCACAAAATAATCTTTCGTACTCGTTAGTATTAAAACGACCAATCAGTTACAAACATGGGTAAGTGATTCTAAGGTATTAAATATGTTATGTTACACCCGGTAATTCTCCTAAATAAAAATCCATCGAGTTCCCGGGAATACTCACACTTATTCGCTTTGAGTCCGTCAAATGAAATATCAAGATCGTAATATTCGTAATCGAACTCGTAAATTGGGCTATTAATGAACGATTCCTCTGACGAGTTTCCGAAAACGGCAATTTTTTCAACCTTGGCCATCCTGAAAATGCAAGCAGACCCAGACAGATACAATACACTGAGAAGTTGTGCATCCACTTCAGTCACCTAAATCGATCGACAAAATCCCAGCTCGTCCAGATTGTCTCCGATGCTGTCGCTTCCACTGTATGAGGTGGGAAATGATCTCCCTCTGCTGGCCAACATATCCCTTACAGTCGTTGAAAATGTACACACAATAGCCACTTTATAGGTACCGGCCGATGTATCTAATAAAGTGGCCACTGTCATGGTCCGGTCCGTGAAATCCGCATTCCGGTTCACGGTCCGGTCCCTGATCCGTATTCCAGGTTTTCTGGTTTTCCATTGTTCTGTTGGGTGCTCTAATTAAGGCACATGATTCTCGTTCGGACTGACACATAAATACCTCCGGAGACCAGGGCTTGGCTTCTGGGTTGTTCCTGTCAAACCCCTGTGTCTGAATCCCTTCTTGGCCCCTACCTCCTGAAGCCTTGCCCTGCAACCAGTGTCCGTAGCCTTGCCTCGCCTGTAACCCTTGCCTGCACTGCTGTCAAGTTTAACTGCTGGAGCAAGATAAGGAACTGTCTATCGTTGTTTTGAACTGTCTCTGTGTCCACGGGTCCATGCCTTCACTAGGTAGGTATGGCTGTTTACCGCTACCTTGTGTTGGGAACCATCTCTGTGTCCATGCCTTCGCTAGGTAGGTCCGGCTGTTTGCCTCTACCTAGTGTTGGGAAACTGTCTCGTCATGTTCAGCATTCTGTGTATGAGTCCTGGCCCTATGTCCTGATTCCAAGGTGGGGTCCCAGCTCTGTGTTCCATGTTCCTGTTCTCCCTCGACCAAGGCTCTGAGTTCCTGTCTCCCTTGACCAAGTCAATGCTTCGTGTTCTTGTCCTGTCCACGTGCCTCGCCCAGCCTGGTGCTGGGGTTCCCTCATCCTGTCCAGGAGTCTCTCGTCCTGTCCAAGCGACGTCTAAGAACCTTGTCCTGTCCATGTGCCTTGTCCTGTGCAGGAGTTCCCTCGTCCTGTACTGGAGTACCCTTGTCTTGCCCAGGAGTCTCTCATTCTGTCCTGTAGCCTCGCCTAGTCCTGTCTCCCAAGACCACGTCATGTCTTCGCCTAGTTCCGGAGCCCGAGCCTGAGTCAAGACCCAGGTTCTGGGTCCTTGTCCAGTCTCTGGCTCGGAGTCCGAACCCAAGCCCTGTCATGTCCTCACCTCGAGGAACTCAAGCCATGTCCAGTCCTGTAGCCACGTCATGTCCTCGCCTAGTTCCGGGGTCCGAGCCTGAGTCAAGATTCAGGTTCTGGATCCTTGTCCAGTCTCTGGCTCGGAGTCCGAACCCAAGCCCTGTCATGTCCTCACCTCGAGGAACTCAAGCCATGTCCAGTCCTGTAGCCACGTCATGTCCTCGCCTGGTTCCGGGGTCCGAGCCTGAGTCAAGATTCAGGTTCTGGATCCTTGTCCAGTCTCTGGCTCGGGGTCCAAGCCCAGGCTCCTAGTTCCCAGTTCATCGTCTTGTCCCAGCCCTCTAGTCTAGTCTTGTTCCTAGTATGTCAGTATCTGTGTCTTGCATTTGGGTCCACTCCCAGCACCCCCCTTATGACAGCCACAGAGTGCATGTTTGTGGTCTTCTGCTGCAGTAGCCCATCCACTTCAAGGTTCAACGTGTTGTGCCTTCAGAAATGCTCTTCTGCACACCACTGTTACAACGTGTGATTATTTGAGTTACTATTGCCTTCATGTCAGCTTGAACCAGTCTGGCCATTCATCTCTGACCTCTCTCATTAACGGGTTTTCACCCACAGAACTGCCGCTCACTGGATATTTTTTGTTTTTTTTTGTTTTTTGCGTCACTCTCTAGGTAAATTCTAGAGACTGTTGTGCCTGAAAATCCCAGGAGATCAGTTTCTGAGAAACTCAAACCACTCCATCTGGCACCAACAATCATCCCACTGGTCAAACTGACTTAGATCACCTTTCTTCCCCATTCTGATGTTTGGTCTGAATAACAACTGAACCTCTTGACCATGTCTGCATGTTTTTATGCATTGAGTTGCTGCCCCATGATTGGCTAATCCTACTAAAAGTAGTGGATACGGCCTAGTCAATCATGTGTAATACTTTCCCACCACTGAGCACATCTACACAGAGCATTGTTGCAGGAAAGCAGCATCTATCAGCAGGAACCCAACACCCAGGTCACGATTTCTACTCACTGCTGCCATCAGGAAGAAAGTACAGGAGCCTCAGGACCCACACCACCAGGTTCAATACCCCTCAACCACCAGGCTCTTGAATCAGAGGGGATAACTTCACTTGCCTCATCACTGAACTTTTCCCTCAACCTATGGATTGACTTTCAAGAACTCTTCATCTCATGTTCTTGATATTTATTGTATATTTATTATTATTGTATTTTTATGTTATTACTATTGGGACAATGTATATCCTGTTCACGTTCCATAGTCTTTCAACTTCCTCTTTTAATTCAGCATATTTCTGGTGTTTTTCACTTAATGATTTCTGTATGTTATGTGTGTTTGGAATCGCTATACTGTATCTATTAAGTTGTTCTTGCTTTTTTTATCCTGTAATCAAAGATTCAGAAAGTTATAACATTAGTCAGCTCTGTCCATTGTGCTAGTCTCTGTAGTATCCAAGACATCGTTAAGGAGCGGTGCCTCAGAAAGGCGGCGTCCATTATTAAGGATCCCATCACCCAGGACATGCCCTCTTCTCAATGTTATGTCAGGAAGAAGGTACAGGAGCCTGAAGGCACACACTTAGTGATTCAGGAACAACTTCTTCCCTTCTGCCATCTGATTCCTAAATGATCATTGAACCCTTGAGCACTACCTCACTTTTTTATTATTGCTGTTTTTGCACTATTTTTAATTTAACTATTTAATACACACACACACACACACACACACTTACTGAATTGACTTTACTTTTTTTCTATATTATCATTTATTGCATTGTACTGCTGCCGCTAAATTAACAAATTTCACGACATATGGTGATATTAAATCTGATTCTGATATTATAGCTGAATGATTATTATAGATTGTCCTATCTACAATAATGGATCAGTCATAATACAATTTGCAGGACTCTGACTCTAAAACTGGATCAGGCTTGTATTTATAGCAAGGTATGTTGTCTTTCATGAGTTTGTATTTTAAAGCAGGATTTTAATGAATGATGTTTGCCACTTGATTGTACCTGTGTAAGTAATCAGATTGAATTAAACTGCTGCAGGATCCTGTAATGTGTTGGATTGTTTCTTGTTTCTCTTGTCATTTTCTGCATTGATCCTCTTGAATTGGTTGGTCTTTTATTATGTATTTGGATCATTTTTTTGTGTTAGCCCGTTAACCACCTGGTCCAGCATTGCCACAAGAAGCCCCTCTGTTTCTGAAAAGAGGTCTCCAATTCAGGGCCAGGTGTTCAATGCTTCCTTGCTGACATCTCGTCTACCATAGAGGGTTCTCCACAGAGGGTTTCAAGTTGTCCACCCTGTTGGTGTGATCTTTCATTGATTCTATTATGGTTATTAGACATTGAGTATGCCCACAAGAAAATGAATCTCAGGGTTATATATAGTGACATATATGTACTTTGATGTTAAGTTGACTTTGTACTTTTAACATCGGTTAGATATTTGCATTAATAAGCAGGTGTACAGGTGTACCTAATAAAGTGGCCACTGAATGTATCTCTTGCAGACATTGAAATGTATATAAAGATCTACAGTTGGTGGAAATCTAAAAGGAGAAGATGCTGCAACCATATACAACAGGTCAGGCACTATTTATGGCAATTGGGGAACAAAGGGAGAGCACAGAACCAGAGCAACCTGATAGGTTTGAGTGGATCAGTATTTGGAAACAGATAGGATTGGGGAGAATGCGTTGAGTATTCTACATGCTATCATCTCTATTTCACTTGAATGGTCAGATGAAATATTGAAGGAAATTTAAGATTATACGCCTTAGGTACTCTCCAACCTGATGGCATGAATATTGATTTCTTCTTCTGTTTTTTTTCCTTCCTCTCCCTTTTCTTCTTTTCTCCTCCCTGGCTTCTTACCACTTCTCACCTACCTATCACTTCCCCCTGGGTCCCTCCTCCTTCCCTTTCTCCTATGGTCCACTCTCCTCTTCTATCAGTTTCTTTCCTCTCCAATCTCTTATCTTTCCTACCCACTTGATTTCACCTATAACCTTCTTGCTATGCTCCTTCCCCTCCCCACTTCCCCCCCCCCCAAGATTTTTATTCTGGTATCTTCCCCCTTCCCTTTCAGACCTGGAGAAGTGTCTTTGCCTGAAACATTGACTGTTTACTCATTTCCATAGATGCTGCCTGACCTGCTGAGTTCCTCCAACATTTTGTATGTGCTGCTTTTGATTTCCAGCACCTGCAGACTTTCTCGTGTTTAGAAATTTAGATGTTCTTTTGCATCTTGTAGCCTCAGAGTGAAGGCATGAGAACATAAGATTTGCATGCCCCAAAGGCTGTACAACTAGAAGTATATTTCAGGCACAGCTGCTGAAGTTAAGATGCAGAAGTCACTTCACAAATAACAAAGTTTCGCAAACTTTAATGTGATAATGACCAGAAAAGATGCCTTTCAAAGGTTCATTTATTATCAAAGTACAGTATACAACTCTGAAATTCTTCTTCTCCAGATAGCCATGAAATCAAGAACGAAAAGAAAGGCAGCACAACCATCAACCCCTAAATCCCCCTCCCCACAAACACAACACAAAAAAATGAGAACGATCAGGCAAAAAACACAGAATAGAAAAAAACTATACGACTGAAAAAAGTCCGCATCCAAAATGCAGAAAACCTGGGCAACATTATCCCTCTCCATATCAAAGTGATCTCACCAGTAATAAAAAGGCAGGCAGCCGACGGTTCAATCTCCCTTGTCGTTTTAATCGATGAACAATGGAAGCTTTAATTGGTGAAATGGAGTCGAACATCGACTGGCAGCCTTCTTGCCACAAGATTCCCGCATTCTGCCTCTGCCTCCTGGAATCTCCACAGAGGTTACAGAGCACTGAAACACCCAGATGATCTCCAAGCTACAAATCACAGCCTCCAACAGTTCCAGAATCACATTCAAGATGAAAAACAAATGTAAAAGACATAAAAAAGAAAAATATGGTTTCATAATCTAACCAGAAGATGTCAACCGAAGGAATGTTGTACACAGGCGCCATCTTGACCGAAAGTAATTTTCCAAGTAGTCCATATGGGTCACCTGCTGTAAACACAGAGAATTAACTTACACCACACTAAGACCATCAGTCATGAAATCTCCACAATGTCAGTGTTGATTACCAGCACTGAGCTTTGATGTACATCATCAGCTGTCTACATTAAACTATATGAGTGTTTCATTATTAAACTTTCCATTTGCATTATATAATTCTGCCGATATTTCCAATAATGAATTTAAAATCTTTAACAACTTTGAAGCATCTATCAATTAGTTGATTATTTGTACAGCCTCTGCCACCAACTGTTTTTTTATTAACTTAAACTAACACTGTGTACTGATTTCATTAATAACTTTATATCAGAAGTATAGCTAAAAGTAAAATCAGAGCTCTTCAAGTACAAATTCAAGTTTATCGTCATTCAACCACATACATGTACACTGCCAAAAATAAACGACATTCATCCAGACCAAAGTGCACATCACAGTACGTATAATGCACACAGAAATTGTAATATAAAGTAATATTAGCACAAATAAATTAACAACATAGAGGTGGTCACAGGAGGTAGAGGAGTAGCTTTGAGTTGGTGGACTAGGCCGTGTTCAAGGACTCATCAATGGATCTGAATGAATACACCATGGTTGTCTTGCACTTTATAAAAGGCAGTCGTACATGAGTACTTCCAAATCCAGAAGCCCCAGGTGAACCATGAGATCTGCCATGTGCTGAGGGCCAGATCTATGGCATTCAGGTCTGGTGACCAAGTAAGATACAAGAGGTCCAGGTACGATCTCCAGAAAGCCAACTCACAGGTGAAGTGGTAATTCCACACTAAACATGAATTATTGAAAGATGCTTGACAGTTGTGGCCAGGCTTGAGAGCTATCACTTCTTACAAAGTAACACACATCAAAGTTGCTGGTGAACGCAGCAGGCCAGGCAGCATCTCTAGGAAGAGGTACAGTCGACATTTCAGGCCGAGACCCTTCGTCAGGACTAACTGAAAGAAGAGCTAGTAAGAGACTTGAAAGTGGGAGGGGGAGGGGGAGGGGGAGATCCAAAATGATAGGAGAAGACAGGAGGAGGAGGGATGGAACCAAGAGCTGGACAGGTGATTGGCAAAGGGGATATGAGAGGATCATGGGACAGGAGGCCCAGGGAGAAAGACAAGTGGGGGGAGGGAACCCAGAGGATGGGCAAGGGGTATAGTCAGAGGGACAGAGGGAGAGTGAGAGAAAGAATGTGTGTATAAAAATAAATAACGGATGGGGTACAAGGGGGAGGTGGGGCATTAGCAGAAGTCAGAGAAGTCAATGTTCATGCCATCAGGTTGGAGGCTACCCAGACAGAATATAAGGTGTTGTTCCTCCAACCTGAGTGTGGCTTCATCTTTACAGTAGAGGAGGCCGTGGATAGACATGTCAGAATGGGAATGGATGTGGAATTAAAATATGTGGCTACTGGGAGATCCTGCTTTCTCTGGCGGACAGAGTGTAGATGTTCAGCAAAGCGGTCTCCCAGTCTGTGTCAGGTCTCGCCAATATATAGAAGGACTTCACTTACAGATAATGTCAATGCCTTCTACGCTCACTTTGACTGATAAGATGTCCCACAGCCCCCGATTACCCTGATTTCAGTCTCTGTGGCTGATGTGAGAGCATCCTTCAGGAGGATGAACCCACAGAAAACATCCAGCCAAGATGGGGTACCTGGCTGACCTCTAAAGGCCTGTGCTGATCAACTGGCTAGAGTGTTTACTGATTTCTTTACCTTCTCACTACGGTACGTGGCCAAGTGGTTAAGGTGTTTGTCTAGTGATCTGAAGGTCGCTAGTTTGAGCCTCAGCTGTGGCAGCGTGTTTGCGTGTCCTTGAGCAAGGCACTTAACCACACATTGCTCTAGTGTCTGTGTGAGGAGTGACGCCCCACACAGACTTCCAATCTGCACCTTTTAAGGCATGAAAATGCCCGACGCAGGCTTCTCATGGTCTGAGTCGACGTTCCCTTCCCTCCCTCCCCTCGGCAGTCTAAGGTACTCAGGTACTCACCTGCTTCAAGCAGACTTCAATTATACTGGTGCCTAAGAAGAACATGTTAGCTTGCCTCGATAACTATTGTCCAGTAGCACTTACATACACTGTGAAAAAGTATTTTGTGAGGTTGGTGATGAAACACATGAACTGCTGCCTACGAAGCAACTTGGATGTGCTCCAATTTGTCTACTGGCACAACAGGTCCACAGCACATGTCATTTCACTGGCTCTTCACTGAACCCTGGAAAATCTCAACAGCAAAGGTGCATAAATTAGGATGCACTTGTTTGACTACAGCTAGACATTCAATAATATCATCCCCTCAAATCTAATCAATAAGCTTCAAGACCTCAGCCTCAATTTCTCCTTGTGTAATTGGATCCTCGATTTCCTCACTTGCAGACCCCAGTTAGTTTAGTTTGGCAGTAACATCTCCTCCACAATCTCCATCATCACAGGTGCACCACAAGGCTGTGTGCTTAGCCCCTGCTCTACTCACTTTATACTTATGACTGTGAGGCTAAGCACAGCTCCAATGTCACGTTTAGGGTTGCTGACTGTCAATGGCTGAATCAAAGTTGGTGCCAAATCAGCATACAAGAAGGAAATTAAAAATCTGGCTGAATGGTGCCACAACAACAACCTCTCTCTCAATGTCAGCAAAACCCACGGTCTGCTTGTTGACTTCAGGAGGAGAAAACCAGTGATCCATTAGCCAATCCTCATTGCGCAATCAGAGATTGGAGAGGGTTAGCAACTTTAAATTCCTTGGTGTTATCATTTCAGAGGACCTGCATATAGTGTAATTACGAAGAAAGCACAGCAGCACCACAACTTAGAAATTTGCGAAGATTTGGCATGACATCTAAAATCTTGACAAACTTTTATTGATGCGTTGTGGAGAGAATATTGACTGTTGCATCACAGCCTGGAATGGAAACTTCAATGCCATTGATCAGAAAATCCTACAAAAAGTAGTGGATGCAACCCAGTAAATCATGAGTAAAGCCCTCCTCACCATTCAGCACATCTACACAGATCCAACATCAAGGCCCCCCACCACCCAGATCATGATCTCTTCTCATTGGTGCCATCAGGAAGAAGGTACTGGAGCTACAGCTCTCACACCATCAGTTTCAGGAACAGTTATTGCCCCTCAACCATCAGGCTCTTGAACCAGTGGGGATAACTTCACTCAATTTAACTTGCCTCATCACTGAACTGTTCTCACAACCTATGGACTCACTTTCAAGGACACTTCATGTCATGTTCCCGAAATGTATTGCTTATTTAGTTCTCTCATGGTCTGAGTCGACGTTCCCTTCCCTCCCTCCCCTCGGCAGTCTAAGGTACTCAGGTACTCACCTGCTTCAAGCAGACTTCAATTATACTGGTGCCTAAGAAGAACATGTTAGCTTGCCTCGATAACTATTGTCCAGTAGCACTTACATACACTGTGAAAAAGTATTTTGTGAGGTTGGTGATGAAACACATGAACTGCTGCCTACGAAGCAACTTGGATGTGCTCCAATTTGTCTACTGGCACAACAGGTCCACAGCACATGTCATTTCACTGGCTCTTCACTGAACCCTGGAAAATCTCAACAGCAAAGGTGCATAAATTAGGATGCACTTGTTTGACTACAGCTAGACATTCAATAATATCATCCCCTCAAATCTAATCAATAAGCTTCAAGACCTCAGCCTCAATTTCTCCTTGTGTAATTGGATCCTCGATTTCCTCACTTGCAGACCCCAGTTAGTTTAGTTTGGCAGTAACATCTCCTCCACAATCTCCATCATCACAGGTGCACCACAAGGCTGTGTGCTTAGCCCCTGCTCTACTCACTTTATACTTATGACTGTGAGGCTAAGCACAGCTCCAATGTCACGTTTAGGGTTGCTGACTGTCAATGGCTGAATCAAAGTTGGTGCCAAATCAGCATACAAGAAGGAAATTAAAAATCTGGCTGAATGGTGCCACAACAACAACCTCTCTCTCAATGTCAGCAAAACCCACGGTCTGCTTGTTGACTTCAGGAGGAGAAAACCAGTGATCCATTAGCCAATCCTCATTGCGCAATCAGAGATTGGAGAGGGTTAGCAACTTTAAATTCCTTGGTGTTATCATTTCAGAGGACCTGCATATAGTGTAATTACGAAGAAAGCACAGCAGCACCACAACTTAGAAATTTGCGAAGATTTGGCATGACATCTAAAATCTTGACAAACTTTTATTGATGCGTTGTGGAGAGAATATTGACTGTTGCATCACAGCCTGGAATGGAAACTTCAATGCCATTGATCAGAAAATCCTACAAAAAGTAGTGGATGCAACCCAGTAAATCATGAGTAAAGCCCTCCTCACCATTCAGCACATCTACACAGATCCAACATCAAGGCCCCCCACCACCCAGATCATGATCTCTTCTCATTGGTGCCATCAGGAAGAAGGTACTGGAGCTACAGCTCTCACACCATCAGTTTCAGGAACAGTTATTGCCCCTCAACCATCAGGCTCTTGAACCAGTGGGGATAACTTCACTCAATTTAACTTGCCTCATCACTGAACTGTTCTCACAACCTATGGACTCACTTTCAAGGACACTTCATGTCATGTTCCCGAAATGTATTGCTTATTTAGTTTTCTTTTCCTCTTGTATTTGCAGTTTGTTTTCTATTACACATTAGTTGTTTGTCTGCCCTGTTGGGTGTGGTCTTTCATTGATTCTATTATCGTTCTTAGACTTACTGAGCATGCCTGCAAGAAAACTAACCACAGGGTTGTATATGGTGACATATATGTACTTTGAACTTGAAGTTTGCTTTGAAGTAATAAAATATTTTTGTAAGATTGACATTTAGCACAGCTCTTCTCCAATCCGAGCTATTAGAGGATCTCTCTCTAAAAAAGTTTAGTGTCTATAGCCCATGACCACAACCAAACGCAGGAAAAAACCTGGGCAACATTCTCCGGGCATAGCAGCAGGCTCGCAACTCTGTGGTGCAGAGCAGCCAATCAAAAGTCAAGCCACCGGCGTTTACCCTCTGTACCTCACTTTGATGCTTCAATCTTCCTTATTGCTTTAATTGGCAAATAATGGAAGCTACAAGCAGCAAAATGGAGCCAAACATTGGCTTGCTCCCTGACATTATAGAAGCCATTTTAAAATTATATTCTCATAGTTCATTGTCATTCTGATAATTATTGGAAACGTACAAATGTATTTTTATCTTTTAAATAATGGTATATTGATGGAACACCAGCCAATAATATAATGAGGACACAAAACTTTTTTTCCAGATATATAAAGAGGAAAAGACAGGTGAGAGTGGATATTAGACTGTTGGAGAATGATGCTGGAGAGTTTGTAATGGGGGACAAGGAAATGTTGGACAAACTTAGTAAGTACTTTCCATCCGTCTTCATTATGGAAGACACCAGAGGTATGCCAGAAACTTGATAGTGTCAGGGGGCAGAAGTGAGTGGAGTTGCTATTACTAAGGAGAAGGTACTTGGAAAGCTGAAAGGTCTGAAGGTAAATAAGTCAGCCAGGCCAGATGGACAACACTCCAGGATTCAGAAAGAGCTAACTGAAGAGATTATGGAAGCATTAGTAATGATCTTTTTTTTAGATTATGAGGACGCTCAGTCCTCGTTTATTGTCATTTAGAAATGCATGCATTAAGAAATGATACAATGTTCCTCCAGAGAGATATTACAGAAACACAGGACAGACCAAGACTATAACTGACAAAACCACATAATTATAACATATAGTTACAACAGTGCAAAGCAACACCGTAACTTAATAAAGAGCAGACCATGGGCACGGTAAAAAAAAGTCTCAAAGTCCCGATAGCTCCAACATCTCACGCAGACGGTAGAAGAGAGAAACTCTCCCTGCCATGGGCCTCCAGCGCCGCAAACTCGCCGATGTAGTATCCTGGAAGCACCCGACCACAGCCAACTCTGAGTCCGTCCGAAAACTTCGAGCCTCCAACCAGCCCTCCAATACCGAGTACCGAGCACCATCTCTGCCGAGCGCTTTGACCCCGCCCCGGCCGCCGAGCAACAAGCAAAGCCGAGGACTTGGGACCTTCCCCTCCGGAGATTTCAGATCACACAGTAGCAGCGGCAGCGAAACAGGCATTTCAGAAGTTTCACCGGATGTTCCTCCGTGCTCTCACATCTGCCTCCATCAAATCAGAATTGTGCACGGCACCCTACTTGACAAATAACAGATATTCATCACCAGGGTGGCCACGCGCGCTGCATCGCACCTCCATCTTCTCCTCTCCTCTTTCAAGAATCAGTAGATTCTGAAATGGTTTTTGGAGAACTGGAAAATTACAAATATCACTCCACTCTTTAAGAAGGGAGGGAGGAAGAAGAAAGAAAATTACAAGCCAGTTAGCCTGAAGTCAGTGGTTGGGAAGGTGCTGGATTAGGAATGTGATTTTGGAGTACCTGGAGGAACATGATAAAATTGATGAAAGTCAGCATGGCCTCCTTAAGGGAAAATCTTGTCCAAAAATCTGTTGGAATTCTTTGAGGAAATATCAAGTAGAATAGACAAAGTAGAGTCAGTGGATATTGTATACTTGGCTTTTCAGAAGGCCCTCGACAAGGTACCATTCATGATGCTGCTTAACAAGAGACCATGGTATTTCAAGAAAAATATTAGCGTGGATAGAAGATCAGCTGTCTGGCAGGAAGCAAACAGTGAGAATAAAGGGAGCCTTTTCTGGTTGGCTACCGCTCACTAGCAATGTATCACAGGAGTCGATGTTGGGACTACTTCTTTTCATATTATATGTCAATGATTTGAATGATTGAATTGATGGCTTTGTGGCTAGGACAATACAAAGATAGTAGGAGAGATAGTGTTGAGGATGCAGGGAGTCAGCAGAAGGACTTAGACGGATTCGAAGAATGGGAAAAGAAGTGGCAGATGGAATGTAGTGTAGGGAAGTGTATGGTCATGTACTTTGGTATAAGGAATAAAGGTGAGGGCTATTCTCTAAATGGGAAGAAAATTCAAAAATCAGAGGTGCAAAGGGACTTGGGAGTCCTTGTGCAGGATTCCCTAAATGTTAACTTGCAGGTATTAGGAAGGCAAATGCAATATTTGCATTCACCTTGAAGGGACTAGAATATAAGAACAAAGATGTAATGCTGAGTCTTTATCAGACATGGGTCAGACCACACTTGGAGTATTGTGAGCAGTTTTCAGCCCCTTATCTAAGAAAAGATGTGCTGGCATTAGTGGGATTCTAGAGGGGGTTCAAAAGAATGATTCTGAGAATGAAAGGGTTAATGTATGAGGAGCATTTGATGGTTCAGTGCCTGTACTCACCAGAGTTTAGAAGAATAAGAGGGGATCACATTGAAACATATCAAATATTGAAGGGTCAGATAGAATGGACGTGGAGACGAAATTTCCTATAGTGTGGGAGTCTAGGACCAGAGGATACAACCTTAGACTATTGGGACGTCCATTTAGAACAGAGATGAGAAGGAACTTGTTTAGCCAGAGGGTGGTTAATCTGTGGAATTCATTGCTACAGACAGCTGTGGAGGCTAAATCACTGAGTATATTTAAAGAGGAGGTTGATAGGGTTTCGATTAGTCAGAGCATCAAAGTTTACAGGGAGGATAGGGTTAAAAAGTATAATAAATCAGCCATGATGGAATGGTGGAGCAGACACTATGGGCTGACACTAGTTTCCTGTCCTAAACTCATATTCCTGGAAATCTTTGCAATCCAAAAATCTGCACACCATTTTGAATGGACACCTGACTGAGTTTCCACAACCCAGCCAGGTAAATGACTCTGTTTCACCAATCTATGACGTTGTCAGCTATGTCATGAAAGGCTGACCATTTATTTTGAGACTTTCTTGCTAGAGAAAGTGTCATCTTTCCCTTTACCCTGTCAGACTCTGTAAGAATTTAATATGCTTCAATGAGATTAACTCTCCGTCTTCAGGAATCTAGAGCCAGTAAACCTTACCTCTTCACATAGGATAATCCACCACTTCCAGGAATCAATT
This sequence comes from Mobula hypostoma, assembly GCF_963921235.1. NCBI lineage: Eukaryota > Metazoa > Chordata > Chondrichthyes > Myliobatiformes > Myliobatidae > Mobula > Mobula hypostoma. The sequence continues at coordinate 28,826,538 of NC_086102.1, read as the reverse complement.
CAGTGAAGCTGTATTGTACTCCCTCTATTTCAAGGACCTATTTTTTTAAACCTAAGGAATAATATTCCAGGACTGGTCTACCAGAGCAACGTATCATCACCATCATTACGTGCCCTGTTGTATGAAGTAAGCAATCATGGGCTCACGACCATGAATACCCTTGGCAAATTTTTCTCCAGAAGTGGTTTGCCATGGCCTTCTTCTGGGCAGTGCCTTTACAAGAGAGGTGACCCCATTCGTTATCAAAACTCTTCAGAGATTGTCTGCCTGGCATCAGTGGTCACATAACCAGCACTTGTGATATGCAGCAGCTACTCATCCAGCCATCCACCACCTGCTTCCACGGCTTCACATGACCCTGATGGGGGGATGGGGTCCTAAGCAGGTGCTACGCCCTGCCCAAGGGTGGCCTGCTGACTAGCAGAGGGGAGGAGAGCCCTACATCTCTTAGGTAGAGATGTTCTTTAACTAAACATGTTATTGTTTATTGTTAAAGATATTTTTACTGTTTATGAAATTATTGTTCAGTAATATTCCGTGGAAATGCACGGTGGGAGGAGAAGATAGCAGCGCGCGCGCAGCTCTCCGGTGAAAATGATATCATATTAGATAAATAGGGGCCGTGGACAATTCTGATTTGATGGAGACAGATGTGAAAGCTCAGAGGAACATCTGGAGAAATTTCTGAAATGCCGGTTCGCTGCCGCTGTTACTGGGCGATTGAGAATCTTCCGGAGGGAAGGCCCCAAACTCCCCAGCTTTGCCTGCTGCTGGCGACCAAGACTGAGGTCGAATCGTTTGGATAGAGATGGTGCTCGGTACTCGGTGATGGAGGGCTGATCGGAGGCTCGAAGTTTTCGGACGACTCAGAGTCGGACTGTGGTCGGGCATGGCAGGCAGAGTTTTCTTCCTTCTCCCGTCTGCGTGAGATGTGGGACATCCGAGAGACTTTGAACTTTTTACTGTGCCATGGACTGTTCTTCATCAAGTTATGGTATTGTTGCACTGTTGTAACTATATGTTATAATTATGTGGTTTTGTTAGTTTTTTCAGTCTTGGTCTGTCCTGTGTTTTGTGATATCACACCGGAGGAATATTATATCATTTCTTAATGCATGCATTACTAAATGACAATAAAAGAGGACTGCGTGTCCTCATAATCTAATCTAAAAAAATGTAATGTCTTCACCGAAGTCATTCCCTTTATTTTGTTTAAGGAGTTAATTGTGGCCAACAATGACATAATGATGATATAAATAAGAATAACACTGAAAAGTCAGTTACTGTTCTCAAGTAAATTGTCTCAATTCTGCTCTATGAATTCTGTTGCTTGTTGTCATATTTTGCCATTCAATTACTCTCTGTCAAGTGCCAAATCAGCACAGAAGGAAAAGTATATTCTCCCTATGGAATCAGTGAAATTCCTCCAGGGACTCTAGTTTCCTCCCACATCTGAAAGATATGTTAGTTAGTAGGTTAATTGGTTAGTGTAAAATACTTCAAGGTGGGTGGATTGTGAATCAGGGTAGAATTGACAGCCATAGAGATTACAGGGAAATTAATTGGGGTATGACTCTAATTGGCTTGGTCTGAGAGCAGGCATAGATTTGATGAGCCTTTGGGCATCCTTTTGTATCTTTTAAAAAATATGAGAAAAAAAATAATTTGAGTAAAGTTTGTGTTTTCAGGAAAGAACATCTGCCCGCAGCAGGGCATGTTGAAGCTGAATGATTATGGATAGTAAGTGTCTGAATTTTCTGTATGGTCTGCCAACGACATTAAACTTATAAAATTGGTAATGTAATTTATTTCCTTCCTCTATCTGTTTAATGATTTTTTAATTTTTTATTTTATTATACAGTACGGAATAAGCCCTTCTGGCCCTTTGAGCCTCACTGCCCAGCGATCACCCTATCCCCGTTATTAGGCTAATCCGCCCAGCCTAATCACAGAACAATTTACAATGACCAATTAACCAACCAACCAATACATCTTTGGACTGTGGGAGGAAACCAGAGCACCTGGAGGAAACCCATATAGTCACGGGGAGAATGCAAACATTCCTTACAGGCAGTGGCTGGAACTGAACCCGGGTGCTGTACCATAAATCATTGTGCTAACCACTAGGCTGCAATGCCACCCTAATGATAATGATAGCAGAAAATGGAAGATCCATTCTATCCATATATCCCTCTCAATGGCTATTCTGTCATTATCAGTTCTATGTCTACTTTTATCCCATTGTCTTTCCATAGTCAATCTATGTCTTTATATGTAGAAACAGGGATGAATAAAATTTGTCCCAATTTTCTACTGCATTGCCAATAGCCGAGTTTCACACCTTGTATAAAAATGAACCATTTGAGAGTTTGTCCTCTTAATAATTAAAATTGGATCCTCTATTTTTCAGCATGTTATTTATTGGTGTTTTCTTGTGCTGACCATTTGTAGGTATCTCTTATTTGCCTGAAATGGCTTATCACCTGTCATTCATTCTTATTCATTGAAAAGTATTCTCTATCACATTTTACTTTGCATTTAGTCGTTTCTATTATTATACCTTTTTGAAGATTAACATAAGAAATTCTATAAAGGAAAACTTGTTTATCAATTAAGATTGAGATTCAGAGGCTAGGCTCAAAGTTGAGTGTCTAAAACTACAATTAAATGTCAGGTTAAGTAAGCATAGACTTAAGATGAGAGCTAATCTATAATTAAATTCAAATAATGTAGATTATAGCTTATACCTCTGGCTGGTCTGCATATTTTATATCAGTTTTCTGAGAACATAACTGGGTTAAATGCAACACCACAGATAAAAAATCCTTTTGTTTAACATGTCCATGCTGACCACCAAGTAACCATACTCATTTGTGATGTCTGATTCTATGATTCCCTTAACTCTATGAGAGACCCAACCTACAGGTAGCTTAAATGAAAAATAGTTTCATATAAAACATATTCCAGTGCTAACTATAGTGCAGGCCATACTAGATAAGACCATAAGATAGGGGCAGAATTAGGCCATTCAGCCCATCAAGCCTGCTCTGCCATCCAATCATGGCAGATTTATTTCCCTCTCAACACTATTCTCCTGCCTTCTTCCCTCTAGTATTGTGCAATGAGATATAATTAAATAGTTCTGAAGGCACCATCGGGTAGCAATATGATTGAGTTTAATATTCAGTTGGAGAGGCAGAAGGGTGGATTCAACACTACTAGTTTGCATGTAAGTAATGGGTGCTATATGGGTTTGTAAACTGAGATAACCAAAGTAAAGAAGTGACCTGTATGAATGGCCTGCAAAGCAAAGTTTTTCATTGTACCTCACTCAATACAAATGTAACTCTGATGGTCCCAAACCTGCCTGTGGAAGGAGGAGGGTTGGGCATGAAGCTAGCAACCCCATCCCATAAAATCCCTGAACTACAGAAAGGGCGACAGAAGCTCCAAAGACCTCATCCTTGGGAGAGGAGGAATCTTTAAATATGGGCAACACCTGGGGACAACTTAAAGGAGGAGTCCCGGATAGAGGGCTCTGGCGAACTGCTGTTGGCAGCTACTGCCCCAATAGGCGTGATGGGCTGAGGTAATTAGTTCGATACAAATGACAATAATGAACCAATTTACCAAGTTAAGGAAAAAGTCAGTGGAAATGTGGTAACATACAGTATAGGTGGATCTTTCAGAATACTTTGAATAAATTGTTATGCAGAAGGAAAGTTTTAGGGGGAACAGCCACCATTGATTGTTAACTAAAGATAGCACCAACAACCATTAACTAACAATAGTATCAAATTTAAGAAAGCGTACAATTTGGGTGTCCAGTCAGAAGATTGAACAGAATGTAAAAAGCAGACAGAAATAAACCTATTAGATCAATATAGATTAATTAAATTACACAATAAGGTTAGTAAATAATATAAAAGAAAAGAATAAACATTTTTTATTTATATTTAAAAGTAAAAAATAAAAAAAGTGAGACATGAGCCTTTAGAAGGTGAGTCTGGAGTTAGTGATTGAAATCAAGGAGATGCAGAGGAATTAACGTGTATTTAGCACCAGTCTTCATGATAATGGATACAAAGAAAATCTCAGCAATAACTATAAAAACATAAGAAACATAAGAACATAAGAAATAGGAGCAGGAGTAGGCCATCCAGCCCATCGAGCCTGCCCCACCATTCAATAAGATCGTGGCTGATCTGTCCGTAAACTCAGCTCCATCTACCTGCCTTTTCCCCATAACCCTTAATTCCCTTACTATGTAAAAATCTACCTAACTGTATCTTACATATATTTAGTGAGAAGCCTCAACTGCTTCCCTGGGCAGAGAATTCTATAGATTCACCACTCTCTGGGAAAAACAGTTTCTCCTCATCTCCGTCCTAAATTTTCTCCCCTGAATCTTGAAGCAATGTCCCCTAGTTCTAGTCTCACCTACCAATAGAAACAACTTTCCTACTTCTATCTTATCTATCCCTTACAAAATTTTGTATGTTTCTATAAGATCCCCTCTCATTCTTCTGAATTCCAGAGAGTATAGTCCCAGGTGAATCAATCTCTCCTCATAAGTTAACCCCCTCATCTCTGGAATCAACCTGGTGAACCTCCTCTGCACTGCTTCCAAAGCCAGTATATCCTTCCTCAAGTATGGAGACCAGAACTGCCCTCAGTACTCCAGGTGCGGCTTCACCAGTACCCTGTATAGTTGCAGCACGACCTCTCTGCTCTTGAATTCAATCCCTCTAGCAATGAAGGCCAACATTCCGTTTGCCTTAATAACCTGTTGCACCTGCAAGCCAACTTTTTGCGATTCATGCATTAGCACTCCCAAGTCCCTCTGCACAACAGCATGCTGCAATCTTTCACCATTTAAATAATAATCCGCTCCTCTATTATTCCTTCCAAAGTGGATGATCTTCAATTTACCAATGTTGTATTCCATCTGCCAGACCTTGGCCCACTCACATAACGTATCTATATCCCTCTGCAGACTCTCCACATCCTCTGTACAATTTGCTTTTCCACTCAGTTTAGTGTCATCAGCAAATTTTGCTACGCTACACTCAGTCCCCTCTTCCAAATCATCAATGTAAATGGTAAACAGCTGCTGGCCCAGCACTGATCCCTGCAGCACCCCACTCACTACTGACTCTCATTGCACAGGACTAGATAGCATTTTCCCTTGTAGGTTCATTAACATACTGCTCAAAAAAGCCATCACGGATGCATTCTATGAAGTCCTCCTCAAGACTTCCTTGACCAACCTAATTCATCCAATCTATGTGGAAGTTAAAATCCCCTTTGATGACTGCCATTCCATTCTTACAAGTCTCAGTTATTTCTTGGTTAATCGCCTTTGCCACTGCAATATTTTTATTAGGTGGCCTGTAGACAACTCCCACCAGTGATTTTTTTCCTTTATTATTCTTAATCTCTACCCAGATGGACTCAACATTCTGCTTCATAGATCTTATATCATCCTTCACAATCGCCCTGATCTCATCCTTAATTAAGAATGCCACGCCACCTCTTTTGCCTTCGTGCCTATCTTTCCCTATTACCTGATAGCCTTGGATATTTAATTCCCAGTCATTTCCACCTTGCAACCAGGTTTCTGTAATGGCCTTGGTACTGATCTGTGCCACAAGTTCACTAACATTGTTTCTAATAAACTATAAATTAGGGAAGAATAAAACTTGTGGAAATTATCATCATCAGGGCTGTGGTACTGAGCGAACTGCTGGAGCTGTGGTCTGACAAGTCTCTAATTCCTGGTGGACACCTCCTCGATCTTAAAATTAGTAAGATAGCAGCTTTGTTGGTTTCCATTGCTTCCCAGAGACTGCCTGGAATGTAGAATAATATAGATACATTTAAGGGTAAATTTAGTATGTACAACAGAGGAATTAGATTTAGTGGTAAGCAGTAGGAGGTGGAAATTTCTCTGCTGCAAATTACAGTGTCCATAAATATACTCCATGATCTCTGCACTATATTGGTGTGACTTCTGAAAATGAAGAATTGATAAGGACTGGGTGGATGAGGCATCTGGGAATTGTCAATGGGTGAATGAAGAAATATTGGAAACTAGCCTGAGAATCAGCAATCGAAAGGGTGAGAAGATGTAACTCACACAGGTTTGCCAAATGAAAGGGTGAGAAGATGTAACTTACTCGGGTTTGCCAATTGAGTACATAAGGCATTGATTCACAACAGTTTGGTGTTCTGAGCAGCGGCTAGTCAGCGATTGGGATTGGTTGGCAAGAACAAATTGAAATAAGGCAGGGGCAAGTGGAGGGGCCATTGTTGGAGTGAACAGTGTTAGAGTGGTTATTTGACACTTCAGATTTTCAAGGGGAAGCTTGAGTGAGAGAAGGCAAAAAAAACCTGAAGGCAGTTTTCTTTCCCCAGTTTATTTATTGTTTTCCTTCTTTATATTTGCACAGTTAGAACAGTAGGAGTGCCAGGCAGGATAGTTGAATGCTCCTCTTGCAGGATGTGGGAAGGCAGGGAGTCTGAACTGGAGGAGGACTAATATCCAGGCTGGAAGGTTTGCTAGTGCTGCACAGGGGTTTAAACTATAGTTACAGGGGGATGAGAACCAGAGTGCCAGATAGTGGAGAGGTTGTGGAGAATAATGTTGTTAAGACCTCAGACAAATTCAGGAATCAAGAGGTTGAGCATGGTGCAACTAATGTTCTAAGCTGAGCATATTTCAATGCAAGGAGGAGTTGAAAGGCAGATGAGCTCAGGTCATGGATCAACACATGGAATTACGGTATTGTCGCCCTCAGTGAGATTTATTTGCAGGAAGGGCAGGACGAGCAGCTCACTATCCTGGGGTTCTGTTGTTTTAGATGTAACAGAGTGGGAGGGATTAAAAGGGGGGTGGTGTTACTAGTCAGGGAAAATGTCACTGCAGTGCTCAGTCAGCACAAACTGGAGAGCTCATCTAGTGAGGCTTTATGGGTGGAACTGAAAAATCAGAAAGGTATGACCACATTAATGGGGCTATATTACAGACCACCCAACAGTAAGAGGGATTTAGAGGAACAAGTTTGTAGAGAGTGTTGCAATAAACATAAAATTGTTACAGTAGGTCATTTTAACTTTGCAGATATTGACCGGAACTCTCATACTGTAAAAGAACTAGATGGGACAGAGTTTGTCAAATGCGTTCAGGGAAGTTTCTTTAATCAGTACAAAGAAATCCCCATGAGAGTGTACAATATTTGATCTGCTACTAGGGAATGAGACAGGGCAGATGAAAGAAGTTTGTATAGGGGAACACTTTGTATCTAGTGATTATAATGTCATTAGTTTCAAAGTAAATATGGGAAAAGATAGGTCTGTCCATGGGTTGAGATTCTAAATGGGAGAAAGGCCAATTTTGATGGTTTCAGAATGGATCTGGCAAGTGTGGACTGGGACAGGCTGCTTTCTGGCAAAGGTGTACTTGGTAGGTAGGAGGCCTTCAAAAGTGAAATTTTGAGAGTATAAAGCTTGTATGTACCTTTCAGAATAAAACGTAAAGATAACAAGCGTAGGAAACCTTGGTTTTCAAGAGATATTGAGGCCTTAGTTAAGTAAAAAAGGAGGCACATTGGAGGTACAGGCAGGTAGGAACAAATGAGATGCTTATGGAGAAATTCAAGAGACCACTTAAGAAAACAATCAGGAGGGGTAAAGAAGGCATGATGTTGCCATAGCAGACAAGGTGAAGGAGATTCCTAAGATATTCCACAGATATGTTAAGGGCAAAGGGACTACAAGGGACAAAATAGGTCCTCTGGAAGATCAGAATGGTAATCTATGCAGGAGCCAAAAGAGAAGGGAAAGATCTTATCACAAACAAGAGAAAATCTGCAGATGCTGAAAATCCAAGCAACACACAAAAAATGCCGGAGGAATTCAGCAGGCCAAGCAGTGTCTATGGAAAAAAATACAGTTGACATTTCAGGCCGAAGGGTTCTGCCAAAGGTTTCGGCCCGAAGTATCGACTGAACTTTTTTCCATAGATGTTGCCTGCCCTGTGGAGTTCCTCCAGCATTTTGTGTGTGTCGGGGAAAATCTTAAATAGATTTTTTGTATCTCTATTTACTCAGGAGATGGACACAGACTCTATAGAAGTATTGGTGCCGGACCCAGGAGTGGAGGTTCCTGGGTTCGAAACCATTCGGGTCCGCTCCGAAGTACGCTTTCCATCCGTCCAGGTTTGTGTCGAGATCGCAACTCTACCTCGTAAAATAAAGGGAAAAATACTCCTTAAGTGTCTGTGTGGGGAGTGGTGCACCACACAGTCTCTCTCTCTCTCGTTCCGCACCTTGTAAAAAGCCATGAAAAAAAGACATCATCACGGACGCACGCATGCACATGCAGACGTACACACACAGACTCGCACGCACGCAGGTACACGCCAAAAAAAAAAGTCTACAGAAGTGAGGCAAAACAGCAGCAAGGTCATGGACCCTATACAGATTTCAGAGGAGGAGATGTTTGCTGCCTTGAGGCAAGTTAGGGTAGATAAATTCCCAGGGCCTGACAAGGTGTTCCCTTGGACCCTGTGGGAGGCAAGTGCAGAAGTTGCAAGGGCCCTAGCAGAGATATTTAAATCATCCTTAGTGACAGGTGACATACCAGAGGATTGGAGGATAGCTAACGTTATTCCATTGCTTAAGAATGGCTTTAAAATAAAGAAGTTATAGGCCTCCGTCGCCAACTTACTCCAGTTGGCTTTAGGATTCGTTTCCAAGCCTCTCAATTTGGACCTTCTGAGGATCCCAGGTACTCACATTTTATTGACTCTGCCTCTCGCCGCTTCTCCCGTCGAGCTCTGAAGGCGACGCTCTCCGCCATGAGGAGGTACTTGGTGTCCCTATCCCAGACCCTTCCACACCTTCGGGACACTTCCTTCGCCGTCTGTAATGGTCCTACCCGGTATTTCATCCTCCGTCGGATCCACGCCTGCAATCGCCGTTTTTTTGACTTTGTCATGTTAGGCAAAGATCGTAAGATCCTACATCTATGGACTCCAGAGCCTGCCGGCCCCGACGGTAGCAGGCATGAACTTTCAATTGCGGCGCCTGCCATTGATCTCGGCGGCTCCAACACCTCAGGGCATATTCAAAACCCGGACTCCAGCAACGACCATGGAGACATTCGAAATGATTACGCAACCACCAACTGCGACTCCAGCCTTGAACTCCAGGCCGGGTCTTTATGTGCTGCTGTTGTGACTCCCGTCTCCCCTTCCCCCACCACCACTCCGCAGCTCCGTCTTCCTCAGATCCCACCGTCAACTCCTGGGCCCTCAGAGTCTCCATCTTCCTCTCACCCCAACCCTCCCCCCTCCCCCCTCTGATCCCAGCTCTCATCCGTGCCGGGTCTTTACCATCCCCTCCGACCTTCAACTGTCGGAGGCAGAACGCTCTGTTCTCAGTAAGGGCCTCACGTTTGTCTCCCTTCGCCCACACCTCAGCGAGTTCCGTGTTCGCCACGATGCGGAACTCTTCTTCCGCCGTCTCCGTCTCCGAGCCTACTTCTTCGGCAAGGACTCTTCCACACTCACCGATGACCCCTTCTCCCGTCTTCAACCCTCCTCTTCTTCATGGACACCCCGCTCTGGTCTTCTGCCTGCTCTGGATCTCTTTATTGCCAACTGCCGACGGGACATCAACCGTCTCGACTTCACCGCACCTTGTCCCCATTCCAACCTCACTCCTTCGGAACGCTCTGCTCTCCACTCCCTCCGCACTAATCCTAACCTTATTATTAAACCCGCTGATAAGGGGGGTGCTGTTGTAGTCTGGCCTACTGACCTCTACCTTGCCGAGGCACAGCGACAACTCGCGGATACCTCCTCTTATTTACCCCTCGATCGTGACCCCACTAAGGAGCACCAGGCCATTGTCTCCCACACTATCAACAACTTTATCCACTCAGGGGATCTCCCATCCACTGCTACCAACCTTATAGTTCCCACACCCCGCACTTCCCGTTTCTACCTCCTACCCAAGATCCACAAACCTGCCTGTCCTGGCCGACCTATTGTCTCAGCTTGCTCCTGCCCCACCGAACTCGTTTCTGCATACCTCGACACTGTTTTATCACCCCTTGTTCAATCCCTTCCGACCTATGTTCGTGACACTTCTCACGCTCTTAAACTTTTCGATGATTTTAAGTTCCCTGGCCCCCACCGCTTTATTTTCACCATGGATGTCCAGTCCTTATATACTTCCATCCCCCATCAGGAAGGTCTCAAAGCTCTACGCTTCTTTTTGGATTCCAGACCTAATCAGTTCCCCTCTACCACCACTCTGCTCCGTCTAGCGGAATTAGTCCTTACTCTTAATAATTTCTCCTTTTGCTCCTCCCATTTCCTCCAAACTAAAGGTGTAGCTATGGGCACCCGTATGGGTCCTAGCTATGCCTGCCTTTTTGTTGGGTTTGTGGAACAATCTATGTTCCGTGCCTATTCTGGTATCTGTCCCCCACTTTTCCTTCGCTACATCGACGACTGCATTGGCGCTGCTTCCTGCACGCATGCAGAACTCGTTGACTTTATTAACTTTGCCTCCAACTTTCACCCTGCCCTCAAGTTTACCTGGTCCATTTCCGACACCTCCCTCCCCTTTCTAGATCTTTCTGTCTCTGTCTCTGGAGACAGCTTATCCACTGATGTCTACTATAAGCCTACTGACTCTCACAGCTATCTGGACTATTCCTCTTCTCACCCTGTCTCTTGCAAAAACGCCATCCCCTTCTCGCAATTCCTCCGTCTCCGCTGCATCTGCTCTCAGGATGAGGCTTTTCATTCTAGGACGAGGGAGATGTCTTCATTTTTTAAAGAAAGGGGCTTCCCTTCCTCCACTATCAACTCTGCTCTTAAACGCATCTCCCCCATTTCACGTACATCTGCTCTCACTCCATCCTCCCACCACCCCACTAGGAATAGGGTTCCCCTGGTTCTCACCTACCACCCCACCAGCCTCCGGGTCCAACATATTATTCTCCGTAACTTCCGCCACCTCCAACGGGATCCCACCACTAAGCACATCTTTCCTCCCCCCCTCTCTCTGCATTCCGCAGGGATCGCTCCCTACACAACTCCCTTGTCCATTCATCCCCCCCATCCCTCCCCACTGATCTCCCTCCTGGCACTTATCCGTGTAAGCGGAACAAGTGCTACACATGCCCTTACACTTCCTCCCTTACCACCATTCAGGGCCCCAAACAGTCCTTCCAGGTGAGGCATCACTTCACCTGTGAGTCGACTGGGGTGATATACTGCGTCCGGTGCTCCCAATGTGGCCTTTTATATATTGGTGAGACCCGACGCAGACTGGGAGACCGCTTTGCTGAACATCTACGCTCTGTCCGTCAGAGAAAGCAGGATCTCCCAGTGGCCACACATTTTAATTCCACATCCCATTCCCATTCTGACATGTCTATCCACGGCCTCCTCTACTGTAAAGATGAAGCCACACTCAGGTTGGAGGAACAACACCTTATATTCCGTCTGAGTAGCCTCCAACCTGATGGCATGAACATTGACTTCTCTAACTTCCGCTAGGCCCCACCTCCCCCTCGTACCCCAGCTGTTACTCATTTTTATGCACACATTCTTTCTCTCACTCTCCTTTTTCTCCCTCTGTCCCTCTGAATATACTTCTTGCCCATCCTCTGGGTCACCCCCCCCCCCCAGTCTTTCTTCCCGGACCTCCTGTCCCATGATCCTCTCGTATCCCCTTTTGCCTATCACCTGTCCAGCTCTCGGCTCTATCCCTCCCCCTCCTGTCTTCTCCTATCATTTTGCATCTCCCCCTCCCCCTCCCCCTCCAGCTTTCAAATCCCTTACTCACTCTTCCTTCAGTTAGTCCTGACGAAGAGTCTCGGCCTGAAACGTCGACTGCGCCTCTTCCTATAGATGCTGCTTGGCCTGCTGCGTTCACTAGCAACTTTGATGTGTGTTGCTTGAATTTCCAGCATCTGCAGAATTCCTGTTGTTTTTGTTTGAAGTTATAGGCCAGTAAGCCTAATATCAGTAGTGGGAAAGTTATCTTAAGGGACTGGAGATGTAAGTATTTGGATATACATGGACTGACAGGATAGTCAGCATAGCTTTGTGTGTGGTAGGTCGTGTCTAATTAATCTTGTCCAGTTTTTTGAGGAAGTTACCAGGAAAGTAGATGAAGGCAAGGCAGTGGATTTTACCTACATGGACCTTGGTAAGGCATTTGACAAGGTCCCACGTGGAAGGTTAGTCAAGAGGTTCAGTCACGTGACATTCAAGATGAAGTAGTAAATTGAATTGGACAGTTAGTGAGAGAAGCCGGAGAGTGGTAGTAGATGGTTGCCTCTCGACTGGAGGCCTGGGGCTAGTGGAGTGCTGCAGGGATTGCTGCTGGGTCCATTGTTGTTTGTCATTTATATCAATGATTTGGGTGATCACATGATTAACTGGATCAGCAAATTTGCGGATGGCACCAAGTTTGGGAGTGAAGTGGACAGCGAGGAAAACTATCAGAGCTTGGAGTGGGTTTTGGACCAGCTGGAAAAATGGGCTGAAAAATGGCAGATGGAATTTCATGCAGTTAAGTGCGAGCTGTTGTGTTTCAGTTGGACCAACCACACTAGGTCTTACATAGTGAACGATAGGGCACTGAGGAGTGTGATAGAGCAAAGGGATCTGGAAATACAGCCCATAATTCATTGAAAGTGGTGTCGCAAGTAGATAGGATCATAAAGAAAGCTTTTGGCACATTGGCCTTTGTAAATCAAAGTATTGGGTACAAGACATGGGATGTTATGTTTAAGTTGTAAAAGACATTGGGGAGGCCTAAATTGGAGTGTTGTATACAGTTTTTGGTCACTGCCCTGCAGAAGAGATCTAAATAAGATTGAAAGAGTTCAGAAAAACTTACAAGGATGTTGCTGTTACTGGAGCACCTGTGTTATAAGGAAAGACTGAATAGGTTAAGACTTTATTCCTTGGACCGTAGAAGACTGATGAGAGATTTGATAGAGATATAAAAAATTATGAAGGGTATAGATAGAGTAAATGCAAAGAGGCTTTTTCCACTGAGATTGGGTGGGGCTGCATCTAGAGGTTATAGGGAAAGGGTGAAAGGTGAAAAGTTTAAGAGGAATATGAGGGGAAACATCTTCACTCAGAGGGCCATGAGAGTGTGGAATGAGCTGCCAGAGGAAGTGGAGCATGTAAGATTGATTTCAACATTTAAGAGAATTTTTGATATGTACATGGATGTCGGGGTATGCAGGGCTATGGTCCAGGTGCAGGTCAATTGGAGTAGGCAGCTTAAATGGTTTAGTGTGGACTAGATGGGCCAAAGGGCCTGTTTCTGTGCTGTACTTTTCTATGACAATGAGAAAAATCAACTGTTATCATAACCTGTTATTCATCAAGGGCATACACTGGCATAACTTCTTTTAATTTTAAAGGTATTTAGTTGAAATGGCGCAGCTAAAATAAAATCCATTTCACTGTGCTCTGGACCAGATAAGCAGAAAACAATTCTTGAGACCGTGATTCACAGATTTCTTGTGTGTTTCCTTTAGTAATGGCAAGCAAAGGCAAAACTGAAGATGGAAGGTTAATAATATTCAAGTTAGTTGCATGCATCTTTTCAGTCCTTTGAAAACTGGAAGTTTTGGTTACAAGTTTCCAATGTGGCTCATAGACAACACGTTAACAAATTTGTACCTTAGAAAATCATGAAGTCAAATTTGTGTTTGTCATACGCAAATTGTTACTACTTTTAAAATACTGGAATCAATCTTATTCTGAATGATCCATGAAGCTATGAATACCGCCTTGTCATCCACTCTTTGCACTATTTCTTTTGTAATTGATAGTAATTTTAAGTCTTTATCATGTATTGCTATTGCAAAAAACAGATTTTGCAATACACAAGTCAGTGATAAATAACATGACTGATATTTTAGGATGTAGTTTTGAAAACTGGAATTATGAAAGGTATTCGGGCTGTGAATCATTAAAAAAATCAATGTTACTACAATAGATCTGCACTAAATTAAATCTGCAGCTGTAAACAACCCAATAAGGCCCTCTTTGGATGGATTATGTTCTCATGAGAAATGTCAGCAAAACAGTCCTCCCCTTGTGGGACTGTAATAAATCTGTTTCCCAGAAAGATTCAAAACATGTCAGAAATACGTTGAAATTTTGGCTCATAACTAGTGTATAGTTACTTGAAAACAGGTTTCAAATACATAGTGAAAGTACAGTATCTCAGAAGTTTTAAGTGCATCATAAAATTAAGAATAAATTATCTATGGTTTCCTGTTGACCCTCACCTTCTTATGCTCCCCTCTTGGATCATTCTGTGCTGCTTCACTATCAGTTCTCCACCTCCCCTTGGTTCTGGCTTCCTTAGAAATAATTACATTTTTGTGTCCTCAGATATGCTAACACTCAAGCCGGCTTCTGACTCATCCACCCTTTCTCCTGGATATGGATCAGAACTTGAATAATAGTTTTTCAGTGCTCCAAGCTGACTCTGTCATGAAATTCATACCACAACTGGGTAACTTCAAATTCACTGTAATTATCTTAATATGTTCTAGGTTTACAAACCAAATGTATCCTTTCTAATCTGAGCTACATGCATGTTATATTCCTTATCCTTCCCTAAATGTCGTTCAGAAAATTTTCCTATACGACCACTTGCAAATTGTATAGTCTAGATGTCTGCATTGGGTAAAGACAGTGTAGGATCTGATGCTTTTGATCCAAGGTTCGTTTAGAAGTCAGGCAAGAGGCACAAAACTTGGTGTTTCATGATTGTTTTATTAAGAGTTGATAGAGCAGAGGAAAGTTCAACAGACAGTGATAAGGTCTACTAATGAAGAGAAAGCTATGATTAAAGATGTTACGAAGATTAAGATGGTGCTGCTTTGTGTTTAGCTATTTTATACCCGTAGAAAATTCCATTCCAATTTGTAAATAAGAATTAACCAATTAGAAAGATACTACTCAAATACCACAGTACCAAGTTAACCAACAAGAAAACACTTACTCAAATAATACAAAACTAAGAAACTTGCAGACCTTTCTAGAATTATACTTTGTATTGAAATTAGAGGCATATTAAATTGTTATATGTGTATAATAACTACTTAAAATACAGGCAGATAATTAATTGTTAAAATGCAAAGTTATTAACAATTGAACAGTCTAATCTAAGATTTAAACAATTGGATCCAAACACCCCCCCCCCGATTGTAAATCACATGTTTAAAATCATTACATTAGATCAGAAAATTCAGAGGCAAAAAAACTTGTTATATCTACGTTATGTATGAAATAATCAAAACACTACTTAAGTTATGAAATATCAAAAGGTAGATATTCTTCAAGGTATTCATAAGATTATGTCACAGTTAGGCAGAGTAGTAGGCACAGTTATGCGAATTTGAAATATTCTGATCGCCTTTAAACAAGTAAAAAAGATGTAAATTATGATAAGACATATTTTAATGAATATTAGTCCTCATAATACATAGGCAAAATTGGGAAAAATATAACAACAACTTTCTAAAAAGTTTAGAATAAACTTCATAATGTCTAGTAGTTGTAGACTTCCTTGAAGTCTTCTGGCTGGTTAGTGATTTGCTCACTGTAGCCTAGCAGCATTACTTACTGCGTCAGAGGTTACTAGCATTTGTTGCCCTTGTTGGATACCACTTTAGCTTGCTTTCAGTAGCTGGCATGTATCTGCTTACTTTTGCCTTCTACTTTCATCGTCGAGTTGATTAATGACAGCACCAGATAAAGACCTTCCCATCCAGCTCCCAATGGTTCCTTATGCAGTTTCTTAATTCTTCACCATCAAGAATGCCTGTCATGCTATTCCACACCCACACTTTGGAAAGTCTGATCACCTGGCTGTACTTCTATTCCCTGAGTATAGGCAGAAGCTGAAGATTGCAGCACCAGTAGTGAGGACCAACATGGTATGGACAAGGGAAGCACAGGAGCGTTTACAGGACTGCTTTGAATCGCTGGACTAGACTGTATTCAGGGATTCATCTTCCTGTACATTTCCTAACCAAAAGCCATGGATGAATCAGGAAGTTCGTCATCTGCTGAGGCCTATATCTGTGGCACTTAAGTCTGGCAACCCAGGTCTGTACATGAAGACCAGGTATGTGGAGGGTTATTTCAAGAGTGAAGAAATAATTCTGAGTGAGGTTGGAGATGACATCAGATGCATGTTAACTCTGGCTAGGTTTGAAGGACATTATTCCTACAAAACAAAACCCAATGACATGAATGCTTCACTAACAGATGCCTTCAATGCCTGCTTTGAAAGGGGGAATATATCTATAGCTATGAAGATCCCTGCTGCACTGGTGACCCAGTAATCTCTGTCTTGGAGGCTGATGCTAGGTTGCCTTTAAGAAGGGTGAACCCTTGCAAGATGGCAGGCCCCTAATAAGGCTCTGAAATCTTGTGCCAAACAACTGGCATGAGTGTTCAAGGACATTTTCAACCTCTCACTGATACAGTCAGAAGTTCCCACCTGCTTCAAAAAAGCAACAATTATACCAATGCCTAAAAAGAGTAGTGTGAGCTGGCTTAATGACTATCACCCAATAGCACTCATATCTATGGTGATGAAATGCTTTGAGAGGCTGGTCATGGCTAGAATGAACACCAGCCTCAGCAAGGACTTGGACCCACTGCAATTTGCCTATCGCCACAATAGGTCTACAGCAGATACAATTTCAATGGCTCTCACAAGACCATAGATCATGTGGACAATACAAACACATGTCTGGATGCTGTTCATTGACAATAGCTCAGCATTTAACACCATCATTCCCACAGTCCTGATCGATAAGCTACAGAACTTGGGCCTCTGTACCTCCTTCTGCAATTGGATCCTCGACTTCCTAACCAGAAGACCACAATCTCTCTGGATTGGTGATAATATCTCCTCCTTGCTGATGATCAACACTGGCACACTGCAGGGCTGTGTGCTTAGCCCACTGCTCTACTCTCTCTATACCCTTTACTGTGTGGCTAGGCATAGCTCAAACACCATCTATAAATTTGCTGATGATACAATCATTGTTAGTAGAATCTCAGATGGAGATGAGAGTGTGTACAGGAGTGAGATATACCAGATAGTGGAGTGGTGTCACAGCAACTACCTTGCACTTAACGTCAGTAAGACAAAAGAGTTGATTGTGGACTTCAGGAAGGGTAAGACAAGGGAATACAAACCAGTCCTCATAGAGGGATCAGAAGTGGAGAGAGTGAGCAGTTTCAAGTTTCTGGGTCTCAAGATCTCCAAGTATCTAACCTGGTCCCAATATATTGATGCAGCTATAAAGAGGGCAAGACAGCGGCTATATTTCATTAGAAGAGATTTGGTTTGTCACCTAAAACACTTGAAAACTGTACCATGGAGAGCATTCTGACAAGCAACATCACTGTTTGGTATGTGGGGGGCTTCTGCACAGGACTGAAAGAAGCTACAGAAAGTTGTAAAATTAGGCACTCTATCTTGGGTACTAGTCTCCATAGTATCCAACACATCTTCAAGGAGTGGTGCCTCAGAAAGGTGACATCCATTATTCAGGACCCTCATCACCCAGGACATGTCCTCTTCTCATTGTCACTGTCAGGAAGTGGGTACAGAAGCCTGAAGGCACACATTCAATGATTCAGGAACAGTTGTTTTCCCTCTGCCATACGATTCCTAGATGGACATTGAACCCATGAATACTACCTCACTTATTTTTAATATATGTCACTTGTGTTTTTGCACTATTTTTAATCTATTTAATATACATATACAGCATATACTTACTGTAATTGATTTACTTATTTTTTTCTTTCTCTATTATTACATATTGCATTGTACTGCTGCTGCTAAGTTAACACATTTCACAACACATGCTGGTGGTGATAATAAACCTGAGCAACACACACAAAATGCTGGAGGAGCTCAGCAGGCCAAGCAGCATCTATAGAAAAGAGTAAACTGTGAACTTTCAGGCCTAGACCCGAAGGGACCTGAAGCATTTTGTGTGTGTTGTTTGGATTTCCAGTGTCTGCAGATTTTCTCTTGTTTTTGATAGTAAACATTAATCAGGACGCACTCACAGGAAATCAGAGTGTGTCCTCCTTGTGAAGCAAACTGGACAGCTTTGGTTAATTTCGCACAATGGCTAACATCTGTCTGCTATAATGTGTTTATCAGCCTCTCTAAGAAAGAGGGTTCCAGGCAGTGCGCTGTTACCACCTCAGTTTACTTTTCTTATTTGGGTTTGCTCTGATGCTACCCCACAGGAAGAGCCAAAGGCCATGGTATGCCCTCTTCTTAATACTTTATCAATCGTTGTTAGATGGTTACGTTCATTTGTTTGAATTGTCCTGATGACTCTGGGTTATGTGAACAATGAAAAGACCATTCAATGTCCATCAGTCAACATAATTCCTGACAAACACTCCCAGTGAAACGTATTCCTTGGTTAGAGTCAATGTGACACGGCAATCCCCATTGAGGAATATAGTCCTTGATCAGAGTTTTTGCTGTGTGAATGGCAGTGGCTTCCCTTGCTGGAATAGCTTCCACCCATCTTGAAAGCTTGTCCGCTATTATCTGTACATCTGAGTATCCTTGACGCTTTGGTAAAGGAATGTAGTCCACTTGCAGGTGTAAAAATGGACCAGGTGGGCAGGAGCACTTAATCAAGGTATCTTCTCTGCCACTCCAGGATTCATTTTCTGGCATGTCATGTATCTGTCAAATGTTTGTCCAGCTTGTGCCCTGAACTTTGGATTCCGCTACCAGTAGGACAAGCTGTCAATCGTCTTTTGCACCCACTGCCCAGGTCATGCTCTCCATTAGGAAGAAGGTACGGAGCCTCAGGACTTACACCACCAGGTTCAGGAACAGTTACCACCCCTCAACCATCAGGCCCTCGAACCAAAGTGTTAACTTCACTCAACTTCACTTGCCCTATCACTGAAATGTTCCCATAACCAATGGAGACTCACTTTCAAGGAATCTTTATCTCATTTTCTCTATATTTATTGCTTATTTATTTATTTAATATTATTCTTTCTTTCTTTTTGTATTTGCACAGTTTGTTGTCTTTTGCATACTGGTGCGGTCTTTCACTGAGTGTGTTATGGCTATTGTCTGTTTCCTTCCTCTCTTGTCCCCATTACCGCGCACCTTTGGTCCGAGAACGCGCAACATCGCAAGTGCGCGCACGCTCGGCCAGTTACGAACGGCGCTTGCGCGGTGCGGCCGACTCCTTCGTTTGTGCGCATGCTCGAAGGGGGTCAGCGGTTTGAAAGATGGCGGGAGTGACCGTAGATCTGGTTACAGATGACGAGGACGAGACGACTAGGGACTCGGGCACTTTCGTTAGCGGCGACTCGGATCTGCCCGTGGTTTTTCTGTGCTCCCAGTGTCGGCTGCCCGTCGGAGATTCGCTGGCATGGGCTGGAGCAAACCCGAAGGAGAACATGATCTATCTGAAGAGTAGGTGCTAAATAATTACCTTTTGACATGTTCTTTCTGTCAGAAACCTCGAAGTAGGTGGTCAAGGTGGAGCTGACAGTTCCTTGGGAGGACAGAGACAGGGGTGGATGTCACGATGTGAGCTTATGGAGGTGGGGTGTAGAGGGTTTGCTGACTACTCGTTCTACAAGGGGCTGCAAAGAAAAAAGCCATCAGGACGGTCACAGAGGCTGCATCAGGAGATGTGGCCCGTGGACACAAGCCGGGGCCTGATCAACCTTTGCTGAGTCTGTTGGGGGAGAGTGTCTGATGTTGAAAGACACGAAACACCCGGTGACCCCAGGTTACTTCACGGATATGCAAGCTCTTCGGCCCACCGTATCCATTCTGGCCATCAAGTTGGCACAGACTACAAGGATTAGAATGTCACATTATTGTTTTATAAAACAGTGGTGAAACCTCACTTGGAGTATTGTGTGTAGTAGCTGCTACATTCTATTTTGCATTTTGTTATTTTTTTAGTTACCTTTATGTACCAATCTGATCATCTTGGGTGGTATGCAAACAGAAGTTTTTCACTGTTGTTTGGTACATGTGATAATTAATAATAATAATAATCTGAATCCCCAGCTATGCAAAGGATGTCATTAATCTGGAAAGTCCACAGAAGTGATTCATGACGATGTTACTGGGGCTGGAGCTCTTGGGTTATAAGAAGAGACTGGATAGGCTGGAACATTTTTTCCCCTCTGGAATAAAGGAGCCTGAGGGGTGGCCTCAGCTGATGTAACATCTTGAGCGGCATGGATAAGGTCACAGTGTTTTTCCCGGAGTAGGAGAGTCTAAAACGAGTGTGCAAAGTTTAGGTGAGAGGGGAAAGAGCAAGGGTTTTTCCCCCACACAAAAGGGTGGTGAGTATGTGGAATGAGCTGAGTGGAAGGGGGAAGAGGCAGGTACAACTACAACATTTATAAGAAGTTTGACAGGTAAATGGATAGGAAAGGTTTAGATTGATGTGAGCCAATTGCAGGCAAATGGAATTAGCTGAAGCAGACAACTGGTTGGCTGCCTGAATAACTCTCGTACTTGTACCATTTCCAAGAACTTGGTCTGTAGTTTTCTTTGCCATTTTGCCCCAATTGCTTATCGAAATATTTAAGTGTTGTTAGAGTCTCTGCCTACCCCAAACAAGTTCCATGTGCCATTTGTGTATGTGTGTCTTTTCAAATTTCCTCTAAACCTTCCCCTTTGCTTAAACCAATTCCTTCTGGTCTTTAGCATCTCCAAAGGTAGAAATGAGGTGCACATTTTATTATGGTAATGGTCTACATGGCTGTAGAAGTGACATCTCGCAGACATTTTTGTAATCAATCTACTTATTCTGACCTCTAACATTTGAAGAACAAGATTTTTCCAGAAGATGGCCTTATATGCCTTTTGCTATACCTTATGAATGTTATTCCTGAAAGGTGAGATTCTAAACTCATGACTTGTCTTCACATAGGTGTCACAAATAATATCCTTGTAGATAAAGATCAGAAAATAGACAGAGCTGATGAATCTGGTTGGTAAGTTTTTAAACTGTTTGAATTTTTTTCAAAGGCTATATGTAGAAATATTAGATTAGATTCGATTCAACTTTATTGTCTTTGTGCCGAGTACAGATACAAAGCCAATGAAATGCAGTTAGCACATCTAACTAGAAGTGCAAAGAATAGTGTTATTTACAAAATAACTGCAAATAAAAACTAAGTGCTACAGCACACAAATATAAAAGTACTGAGGCAATATGGGTGCAATACTGCTTAGTGCTGTGATGTGAGGTTCAGCAGGGTCACAGCCTCAGGAAAGAAGCCCTTCCTGTGTCTGCTGGTGCAGGAGCGGAAGCTCCTGTAGCACCTACCGGATGGGAGGAGAGTAAAAAGTCCATGGTTAGGGTGAAATGTATCCCTGATAATACTTTTCGCCCTGCCCAGGCAGCGTTTATGGTAGTTCTCAATGGTGGGCAATTGGGTGTCGATAATCCGCTGGGCAGTTTTCACCACACGCTGGAGTGCTTTGCGGTCCGATACAGGACAATTGCCATACCACACTGAGATGCAGTTGGTGAGTATGCTCTCAATGGTACAGCGGTAAAAGTCCGTCAGTATCCTGGGACAGAGGTGAGCTTTCTTGGTGCTCCGCAGGAAATAAAGGCACTATTGCGCCTTTTTGATCAGGATGGAGGAGTTCAGGGACCAGGTGAGATCCTTGGAAATGTGGACACCAAGGAATTTGAAGCTTGATACACGCTGCACTACAGCTCCTTTGATGTAGGTGGGGACGTGAGTGTGGCTCCTAGCATGCCTTAAGTCCACAATGATATGCATTACAATAATTATTGCTTTGCATTATTCAAAAGACTATTCCAGCTAGTTAGAATAGAGAGACCTGGGGACACAGTGAAAAGTTCTCAGGCTAAGTGTTCAGTGCTATAATCTGCAAAGGGTCTTTGACTTCTGAGTGAGGTTTATAGTATATGCAGAATGCAGGTTCAATATTGTGTTCAATTCCAGTTGCCTCATTATAGAAAGGATGTGGAAGCTTTAGAGAGTGAAGAGGAGATTAACCAGAATGGTGCCTGGACTAGAGGGCATGTCTTATGAAGGTGCCTTGAGCAAACGTAGGCTTTTCACTTTGGAGCGAAGGAAGATGGAAGGTGACTTGATGGAAGTGTATAGGATAAGAGGCATAGATAGAGTGGATAGATAATGACATTTTCCAGGACAGAAATGGCTAATTTGTAAAAGGGTGGATGATTTTAAGATGATTTGAGGAAAGTAGGGGGGTTGATGTTAAAGGTAGTTTTTCTTCACTCAAAGTATGTGGAACGTGCTGCCAGGGGTCATGTAGAGGTAGATACATTAGGGGCATTTAAGAGACTCTTAGATGGGCAGATGGATGAAAGAAAAATAGAGGACATGTACGAAAGAAGAGTTTGGTTGATCTTAGAGTATTTTAAAAGTTTGGCACAGCATCATGGGCCCAAGGGGCCTGTAGGGTACTGTAATGTTCTTTGTTAATACTTGTATTTCCCATGAGCTTGTGGTGGTTGAATGTGGGGACTACAGATAATACATTGACAGTACCCCACTAGGTATAGGAAGGAGTCCATCACCAGCTGTAAATTTTCTCT
This sequence comes from Mobula hypostoma, assembly GCF_963921235.1. Classification (NCBI taxonomy): domain Eukaryota; kingdom Metazoa; phylum Chordata; class Chondrichthyes; order Myliobatiformes; family Myliobatidae; genus Mobula; species Mobula hypostoma. The sequence continues at coordinate 28,803,831 of NC_086102.1, read as the reverse complement.
ACTTTGTTTCTGCAGTAACTATGTTTGACTTTTTTTTATTCCCCCAGCATTTACGTTTTGCTTTCCTGTACTGGCTGCTCTCTTTCACTGGGCAGAATGTACCTAAGCACTCCAGCCCACCTTGACTTCAAGAGGAATATATATTGCTTGGCAGTGGCCTATATTGAAAGGTAAGTGTGTAATTCTCCAATCTACTGTTAAGTCAAAGTCGATATATGCATAAGTTAAATTTTTAAAAAGCCTACTTGTAGTAGCATCATTGGTACATGGTATTAAAGACAACATTCACAAAAAGAGTTATAATTGTTTTAAAACATTGTACCAGGAAGAACTCAATTAGAATAAAGGAAAAACCAAAGTCCATTGTAGTGCAACATGGTTATGGTGTTGCTATAATGAGGTAGTAATTAGGTTGTACAGGTTGGTTCAAGAATTGAATGATGGAATGATGAATGATTGAATAGAAGTGTCTTGAACCAGGTGGTCTGGGGATTTAGATATATGCAAAGTACGTTTTTTTTTGCTTTAAAATTTTAATTGCCAGAACAGTGAAATTAGCTTTGTCAAACTTCACAGAATTTAGTACATTTACCTGTTTGGCAGTTTATAGGTAATTGCAAATTATTCTATCAGTTATTTATGAATGAAATTTCACTAGCTGTTAAATTTTGCAAATGTTTTAACTGTGAGCTGTTGTGAAATTTTTAAATTTTTTTGAGAAAAATAAAACTCAACTATATTGTTGAATGAAATGAATTTGTAAAATTATAATCATTTAAAAAATTAGATGCAAACAAAGTTTTATGGGTTAGCTGAGTGTCAGGAACACAGCTTTATAACCCTGCTTGTTCATCTCGAGAGCTGTTGAGAAATCGGATTGGGTAGGGTTTCTGTTTGCCAAACATGGAATCTAATACAGTATTTGTGCAAACACACACAGCTTATCCAAGTCCATAAAGCTTAATTGCAGGTATTTTATTAATGATCATGCTTTTAAATCATTCTACTAGACCAATAATATTTGTTACATGTTTTGCATTAAGGAATTTTCTCAGCAAAGGATCATGATCAAGCATAAACTCTGCAAGCCTGTTGTCCTGTGTTGTAGGCTAACAATTGAGACTATCAAGCTTGTTCCAGTAGTTATCACTATGAATATAACAAAGAGATCTTGTTGACGTCAAGATCCTATGTTAAAATTGTCTTAAACTGTTAGCCCCAGCTGAAACTCCAGTAGTGGGTAACCCAAATGGCCTTTAATCAGGTGAATTTGAAATATATTTGTTCCTCCTGTTTGATCTGCAGCTTTTTGTGTTGGACAGTGTACCTGTGTGAATGAATTGAAAGATGACCATTGAAATGAGAGCGTTGAGTTCACTGGGCTGCGCCAGAGGAAAGTTGAGAATTAGCCACAACCTTGACTCTGAGGCTGTACATAGACTAAGAAAGTGATATCTATATAAATATTATGTATTCTTCTTGATTACTTAATTCATCAATTATTTTGCAAAATTGTAAGCAAATATTTGCTTTGCTTTTATAGCTATGTCCTTGGCTCCACAATAAATGCAGAACTTGCAGATGACAGTAAAAAGCCAGTAGTTCTAGAAACACAAGCTGAAGTTCTTGGAGAACTAGCAAAGGTAATGTTGTGTGGTACATCTTCAGATTAATAGTTGTTTTTGTAGTTTTCCTTTGTTGTCTGGAACATTTACTGTGCTTTGAAGAAGTATTCAATCCCCATCCCTTTGTTCACATAAATGAGTATTACAGCCAGGGATTTTGATTAATTTAACTGAGATTTTTTATTTATGAAACAAATGCTTCCTTTTTTACAGTAGACCCCCAAAATATGAAAATTATGAAGCATGAAAAACTAAAAATAAAAAAACGGCACTGTCAGCAGCTCAAAAGTAGTCATTCCTCTTTGCTCAGAACTTACTTGAACCACCTTTGGCGGTTATTACAGCCAGTAGTCTTTTTGGATAAGTATAACATGATGGAGCAAGATTTGCCCATTCTTCCTTTACAAAATTGCTCAAGCTGTATCAGGTTAGTTGGGGAGTGGTGGTGGACAGCAGCTTGAGGTCTTGCCAGAGATTTTCAATTGGGTTAAGATCAGGACTCTGGTCTCACTCAAGGACATCAATTTTCTTCATTTGAAGCCACCCCATGGTTGTTCTGGCAGCGTGTTTTGGGTTGTCATCCTGCTGAAAGACTAACTTCCTCCCCAGTTTAAGCTTTCAGACAGAGGCTAGCTTTTTTTAAATCCGGGATCTCTCTGCATTTAGCAGCATTCATTGTCCCATTAATCATAACTAGATTTCCAGTCCCTGCTGCTGAAAAGCATCCCCATTGCATGATGCTACCTGTACAATACTTTAGGATGATGTTACCTGGCAGATGCACAGTATTAGACTGGTGCCACATGTAGCACTTGGTTTTGAGTCTAAAAGGTTCCACTTTAGTCTCATCTGACAGCAAGACCTTCTTTACAGCATCTTCTAAATGATGCTTTGCAAAGTCTTGACAGGCAAGGGTATGTTTTTTTTAGCCAGGGCTGCTTCCTTGCCATAAGTACCCTTTTTGTGCAAGGTTTTGGAGATATAGAACTATAAATTTCATTTCTAATTGCAGCCACTGACTTCTGCAGCTTACTCAGAATGACTGTTGGTGTCACAGTAGTTCCCTTACAAGTGCCAGTCTTCTCTGACAATTAAGTTTAGCGGGGCAGCCTGACATAGGCAGTGTGGCTGTGGTTTCATATTTTTTCTACTTTTTCCACAAAGGCCTGCACTGAGCTCGAAGGTATGTTCAATGCCTTTGAGATTGTCTTGTACCCTTCCCCAGATTTCTATTATCATTTCCCTGACTTGTCTTGAATGCTCTTTTACCTTCATTTTGGTTTGGTCTGTTGAAAATCTTTCATATTGTTCAACCTTGCGGGGGGGGGGGTATATATTCTTATGAATTCATTGAAATGAGGTGATACTCCAACTTTCTACATCTCATTAGTTGAGTTGATAAGTTAATACAGTATATTGTACCTGAGGAAAGTTATTGTAGCAATTACATAGGGGATAAATACTTTTTCAGCTTATAATTTTGGTTTTTAATTTTTAGTAAATTGTTGACAGGTTTTGGAATGTTTCTTTTGATTTGACATGATGCACAATGTTTTGTAAATTAGCTCAAAATTTTTGAAGACAGTGTAAATAGGCTAAATTGAATAAGAATGAGATATTTGAAGAAAGCAAATCTACAGTTAAATATTTTAAATTTAAGCAGATAATTGAAAAACAGTTTTGAAATTTTCACCCTAAGACTCAAATTTCCATTTTTATTCTGAGAGTTAGAGGCAAGTATTTGTAACACAGAGAAATTATAACTGAGAAAAGGATTTCTTCCAGTGATATTTCATGTTTCACTCATAGAATCTCTTGCCTTTAGAAAGGGAACAGATATCATGTGCTATGTTTTTTTAAATTTAGTTATTGCATTGTCATTTACAGAGAAATACTGCTTTTTGCCTTTTTCATATTTGTCAAAACATTTAGTGTTAGTTAGCATTTACAAATATACCTTATGGCATTTCTTTTGAACAGTCCCAGACCGTGCTGAATCTGATGATTACAAGGCTGGCAGCTGTTGAAGAGAAGTTGCGATCATTACAGGGTGCAGAATGATTTTAATATGTTATATTGTAACTTATTCAGATGAAGACACCACATTTTGGAGATGTCAGCAGGTGTCTAAACTTGATGTCAATTCATTATATAGCATATTTTAGCAGATTTCTTCTTTTTGTTGTGTTGCGGGTTGTTGGCTTGATGCAGTCACTAGCCTTAACAAGTGTGTCAAATATTGGAAATGATTATGTAGTATTGTACCAGCTGCTAAATTTATTATTCTCTTCTGAGAAAGCATCATTAATCAACAAGTAAATTTGTATTATAGTCTACCTTTAAATGTTTGTATGATTGTTTAATTAAAGTTTAAGCTAAGATATTTTGTAACCATTTCATCTTGATATTATTATCTTTATCAGATTGTGTTAAGTGTAGGTTCCTTTTTGTTAATTTTGTTACTGTAGAAAATAAAGCTATTACTATAATTTTGATGTATACTGGTTATTCTTTACTTTATTTGTCAATTATTATTTGGTAAAACATGCAATATTAAGACACAATTACTCCTTAGCAATAAAGCTGCTGATAAATCTGCAGAATTCCTGTTGTTTGCGATAAATAAGACTGTCAGATTTCTACATTTCAAGCAAAATATTGATTTACAGACTTTTAACCTGGGTTTGGAAAGGCAAAGTACATGTATTCAATTTCATGTTAAACAGCTAACAGTTGTGTATATTTGCTGCACAATATACTAAGTTGTATTAATTAAAGCCAGACACTCCATTGTACCATAAGAAAAATGCACATCTCCATCTGTAGATGGCGCCGAAATCCTGACAACAAGAATGAAAGAAAATCAAACTGCTACCTCCTTTTAAAATTTACAGAAATTATCTTCTAAAATAGGTGTGTGGTTATTTTTCAAATGTGCATTTGAGCTTTCTTCAACTGCAGGAAAACCTTATTAAATAGCAAACCCATGAGTATTATCCAAAGAAAATGCTCCATCTAATTGTAACTCTCAGTATGGATTTCACCCTCTTTTAGTGGAGCTGGGAGTGGAATACCTGATTTGTGAGTCTGGTGTTAAGCACGTAAATAGTAAATGACAGGGTAGGCTAAGTGTACTTGCGATCTGGATGTGGGCAATATTTTCTTGTCCTGCCAATGGATATTGGAAAATTTGGGGATATGAGTTTTTAGGTGTCTATTAAAGTTTTCAGAAGGGTGTGGATCACTGAAAAATGACTGATCTCCATAATGCCATTTTTATGCACTATCCTTACAATTAAAGTTCTACAGCCCCCTTTGAATAAATTTCTTCAAATTTCAGTCCTAACAGCCTTCCTGTTTATTCTGAAACTGTGATTTCTTCTCGTTTTCGAGGGAAACATTATGCAGGGAAACATTCTTGCTTCCAACCTCATACAATTTTATAAAATTTCAATGAGATAATTTCTCACTTTTCTCAACTGTAAAGAATACAGGCCTAGTCTACTCAATCTCTATAGAATAAGCACACCATCTTGGGAACTAGATTAGTAGTGCATATTAGGAATGAGTTGATAGAAATATTGGTTGATACAGGCACATTAGCAATGTTTAAAAACCAATTAGATAATTCATGGATAGAAGAGGGTTTAGAGAGCTATGGGCCAAATTCAGGCAGATGGGACTAACTTGCCTGGCAAAACAGGCAACAGTTAGGCCAAAAGGACTGCATAGCTCCGAGTCTATAACAGGCAACTGGAAACCTGGGCTAATGTTTGGGTGAGAGTAAGAGGACATTTATGAAAAAGCAGTCACCTAATCTACTTGTTCACCCTAATGTGGTGACATAGAAGGGACCATTATAGCAGGTGCACAGCAGGGCCTAAGTATTAAATTGCAATAAGTAGAACTAAATCATTGCTACAGCTAGGCAAACTGGGAATGATGCTGCTTTTACTGTCTTACCTACCAAGTTCAGTATTTCTAGACTATTCCATTTTTGTTCTAGATTTTGGCATTGGGGAAAAAAAACTCAAAGCTGGAGGAATTCAGTGGGTCAGCTTCTGTGGAGGGAAAAGAACATTTAGCATTTCGGGTCAAGACCCTTCATCCAGACTAAAAGATAGGCCAAAACTTGCTAGTATAAAGTGGTGACGAGAGAGGGTGGAGCAGGTTGAGGAAGGGTGATAGGCAGATGAAGGAGGGAAGAGTGGAAATAATGACAGGCTGAGAGGCGATAGGTGGAGGTAACAAAGGACTGTAGATGATGGTATCTGATTGGAAAGGAAGGTGAAGCATGAAACTAAATAAGGGAGGTGGGGTGAGCAGATGAGATCAGTAGAGGAATAGGACCGAGTGGGAGGAGTAAGTGGGTGATGGGCAGATGGAGTGTGTAGACAGTGGGCAAAGAACCAGGGTGATGGGGGGCAGTAGTTGGAAAGACTGAGTATATCAGGAGAGATTGTTAAGGGACAGTATTATGTTCAGTTCCAGTGTCCTCATAGAAAGTATATGGAAGCTTTAGAGAGCATGCAGAGGAGATTTACTAGGATGAAGATACCTTTATGACGAAACGTTAAATGAGTGAGGGCTTTTGTCTTGGGAGTGAAGGAGGATGAGAGCTGACTTGAAAGAGGTATACAAGATGAAAAGAGCCATAGACAGAGTGGACAGCCAGCACTTTTTTCCCAGCGCTGCAACACCTATAATGAGAGGGCAGAATTTTAAAGTGATTGAAGAAAAGTATAGGGCGGATGTTAGAGGTAAATTCTTTACACAGAGTGGTGGATGCGTGGAATGGTGGTTGAGGCAGATATATTAGAGATATTTAAGAAACTTTTAGGCACATGGATGTTAGAAAAATAGGGCAATGTGGGAGGGAATGGTAGGATTGATCTTGAGTAAGTTAAAAGGTCAGCTCAACATTGTGCTGTGTTATATGTTCTATGATTGGAGGGGGAGCAGTTTATCTGAAATTGGAGAATTCAATGTTCTCTACCATCAGGGTGAGTCTAAACACATACCAGCAGAATAGCAGCTCATAGTCCACCCGGATAATCTGCTACATGATGGTATATGCATTGACTTCTTCAGTGTCAGGAAAACTGCTCCCCCTCTGATCCACCCAGTTACTCCCACAGCTACCCCGGCCTTACACAACCTTCACCCTCTCCATCTGCCCATCAACCACATACTTTTTCCAATGGGTCCCCACCTCAACTGTTCCAATCTGTCCACCACACCTCCCTTATTTGATTCCATGCTCCACCTTCCTGTCCACTACATTTCTTCATCTGCACCCTTTGATGTCTCAAATGTCTCTATATCTTTTTGATGTCTCAAATGTCTCTATTGCCACTCATATCTCCTCTATCTGTTAATCTCCTTTCCTCACCTGGTTCAACCTATCGCTTGTCAACTCTTGATTCACCCCTCCTTTCACCTCTTTATACCTCTTTCTTTCAGTCTAGGTGAAGAGTCTCAAAATGAAACGTCAACTTTTCATTTCCCTCCATAAGTGCTGCCTGATCCACTCCTTCCTCTATCTTGTTTGTTGCTCCAGATTGCAGAATTTGTTGCTTTTTGTGTCTACTCTCAGCATCTGCAATTGTTTTTTAATGATTTGCATCATATTGCTCAGTACTCATTTCTAATATATTGTTTATCCTGAGCCGGAATTACTTTCAAGTCAAGTCAAGTTCATTGTCATTTAACTATATACATGTATACCATTAAACAAGACACTTCACTGGATCAGGGTGTAAAGCACCCTGGTACACATAACACACAAACTGGGAAAATTACAATTACAACTACAAATGAATTCTGCATTTATAAAGAAAGTCAAATGCATAAATATTGTAGGATACAGAACAAATTAACTGGTGACAGTTTGAATGTGAAGCAGCAAGGAGTTCAGAAGCCTAGTAGCCTCAGAGAAGAAGCTGTTTCCAATCCTGACTACTCTTGTCTTTATGTATCAGAGTCTCCTGGCTGATGGTAGAACGTCAAAGAGGATGCTGGATGGATGGGTGGGATCCGTGATAATACTAAGAGCCTTGCGTACGTAGTGCTTGTGATAAATGTTCCTGATGGATGGTAGGGAGACCCCTGTGATCCTCTCAGCCATTCTCACAGTCCTTTGCAGGGACTCCCAGTCTGATGCTCTGCTGCTTTCATACCAGATGGAGATGCAGCTTGTCAAGACACTCACAATGGTGATCCTGTAAAACTCAGTTAAGATGGTTTGGGGAGGAGGCGAAGGAACCTCGATTGCCTCAATCTCCTCAGGAAGCGAAGGTGATGCTGTGCTTTCCTGTTCAGGGAGGTGATATTGCGTGACCTGGTAAGGTAATCTGTGATGTGCACTCCTAGGAACTTGGTGCACTTCACTCTCTATGAAAGAGCCATGTATGCGCAGAGGGGAATGGTTCATCTGCACCTTCCTAAAGTCCACAATCATTTCCCTGGTTTTCTCCACGTTCAGGCTTGGGTTGTTGTCCTCACATCAGTCCACAAGCCGCTCCACCTCCTCTCTGTACTCGGTTTGAGCTGAATCCTGCGATACAGTCATGCGTCAGTGGTGTGAACAGCAGCAGGCTGACCACACATCCCTAAGGAGCGCCAGTGCTCAGTGTCATGGAACTAGAGAAGTTGCTGCCCACACAGGCTGACTGTGGCCTTTCTGTTAGAAGTCCAGGATCCAGTTAAAGAGGGAAGTTTGAGACCCAGCAAGGACAGTTTCCCCACCTGTTTCTGGGGCATGATGGTGTTAAATGCCGAAATGAAGTCTATAAACAGCAGCCTGGCATGTGAGACCCCACTTTCCAGTTGAGACAGGACAGATGGACGGCAGGGGCTATGGCATCATCAGTGGATTGATTTGAGCGAGAAGCAAACTGGAAAGGATCCAATGTAGCAGGGAAAAGGGCTTTAATGCATACCATGGCCAACCACTCAAAGCATTTCATTAAGATTGATGTTAAAGCCACAGAGTAAATCTAAAGTAAGAGTGGGTTTATCAAATAGAACCATTTAATGAAAAGTCTATTTTGCCATTTTTGTTGTTCGGACAGTGTCAAAAAATAGGTCAAGCAGAATGTAAATCAAAGAGGATTAATTCTATCTGCATGTGGTTTAAAAGCAATAGAATGAAATGATGCACACTAATTTTTGCTTCAAGGTAAGGCTACTCTAGGCCTAACAAATTTAGTAAAATAATGCAGATTACAGTTTTATATTGCTATTAACTATTTTGGTGAAAGTAACAGCAAATGTAATTTTAACTATGGGAGTTCAATATCCTATTCTGAGCCCTTGCTTGTGACTAGGATCTTCCTGGAAGAGAAATTTGCCATACTATGCATGATGAAATGAGTCTTGTGCTTTGGCGATTCTGTGTGGCTTTGTGCACAGGCATTTAGTTTTATAGCAGCAAATTATATGCCACATACCAGCTGCATAATTATACGGTGCTAATTATAAATTTCAACAATGCAAATCAAAGGCTAAATAAACTTGCATATCAGCAGCACTTGGGAAATGTTGGGAAAAGCATTTTGTGACTCTTTCCACAAAGGAAGAGCTAAAATTTGTTTTGCACAAAAGTGGACTTTGCTTCCTTTTGTTTTAATTATTTTTTTTGTAAAAGATGTGTATAATTTATTTTTAATTACTATTTTCCCTTGAATGCTGCCTGTGATGGTGCCGTGGGTAAGTTTTTGATTGCTCCTATGCATACATGTACTTGCACATATGACAATAAACTCTGACTGACTTTGATTCTTTACTGTAGCAGAACAATTATTAGAGTTGAGTATGAGTTTTTCCTAAGGGGTTTTCTATTGGGTCTTTAGGTGGCTGTAGAGGCTGATCTGGGATCCACATATTCTGGTGCAGTTTGGGCAAGAGTGGCCGGGTCTTTTGGTTTTCCAGACTCTCCTTTCACAGCTGCTGATTGTTCTCTGCAGCACAGTGGAGGTTGTTCTCATATAGCTCAGCTCCCTCTTGAACAGATTTCCTTTGTGTGTATCTATTGAGTGCAATGTCTTCCCAGTGTTTAGATATAATGGTGAATTTCTTCAACCTAATTTTGATGTTATCATTTCCTTTGCCCACCAGGGGCTCGCTGACCTTCCTTAAACTGGGAGTAAAAGATCTGTTTGGGGAGACGTGAGTTAGGCATCTAAATGACATGGCATTTTCATCAGAGCCGGTATTGCTTTATCATGGTGGAGATGCTGTTGATATTGGCATCCTCCAGTACAGTAGTGTGTCTGCCCTTTACAAATCTTATAACACAACTCCTTATATACAGCCTATTCTGCCAGTCCTGGTAATAAAACACAATACTTATAAGAGATAGGCAAATCTAATGTAGATGCTGCTGTAAAACCATATAGGGGGTTAAAATATTTCTGGTTGGCCACATCTAATGCCATAATTTCCAGGATCTCCCAGCTCTTCACAGAAGGAGTCAATTACAGTCATCATGTGGCACTTAATTGTCATGATTTCAAGAATACTGGCATCTATTTTTGTGCCTGAAGATTATTTTGTATTTCACATTTAGATTAGATTACATATATATGAATTGGACATTATATTCTAGAATTTTATATTGGTGCAGTTACAGAAATGCTTGTCTGGCATGTGCAAGAGCCAAAAGGTGGTTGATGCACATTCAATAGGTTCATTCGGTACATTTAATGTCAGAGAAATGTATACAATATACATCCTGAAATTCTCATGTGAAAGCAATGAATATCTTAGGATAAGGGCTTCTCATCAGAAAGAGTATGACAAAAAGCTGTCTTTTCTTTGCAGGTTACTAGGTCTAACACTATTTGAGGCCAAGATGAATAACAGGTGAGCCACTTCAAAATCTGCTAGTTTCAAATTTACATTTCAGATCTACTAAGGAAATGCCATATCCCTCTGTGACACCCAACACTATGACACAGCTCAGAACGTGGAAGACTGCAGCACTAAACATTACTGCTGAGCATACTAATCAATTATTTTGATTAGTGGGTTTTTAAATAGCACCCCCAATGTAAGTAATTTGGAAATATTTTAGAAAGACTAGGTAGAAGTGGAAGGATCTAGTGGAGATGCAGGAAAAAAGTGGCCAGTCTGCGAGAGAACAAATGATAGGTAATGATTTTGGAAGAGAGTTCCAAGAAATAGTAAGCAACCAGGAATTAGAATGAGAAACACAAATGCACATGGGAGTGACTTTTGTTTTACACAGAGTTGATGAAGGAACTGAAAAATTCAGTGGGCCACTGGAGACCCACTGAATCGAACCATAGTAATAGGTCTCTTGAGTATGTGTGTGTGTGAGACAGAGAGGAAATGAGTGCTGTCTACATTTTCTTTACAATTTATATTTTTACATTGAACATAAGCACAGAAGTAAAACATTCAGTTTTACAGCTTGGCTTTTTTGTTTTCTAAAACTTCTTCCCATTTTTGCTGATCCATCAGCGTAACCCTTAATTATATTCAACCACCTTTGGCCTCCCTGCCACATGCAACGTACCCCAACCCACACCTTACTGTAGTAGCAAGCTTTTGACCTCTCGTTTTACTCTTTCCTACAAACATAAATACTCTTTCTATGTGCTTATCATTTAAAAACTTTGATAATATAAGCATCTCTTTTAAGCCACCCCCTAGGCTTTTTCCTGTCAAAAAGAGTCCTAACTTGTTCATTCAGTTCTGTTATCACTTTTGTGTAATTTTTACCCTGACTGAGTGTTTCCTCTGGCTAGAGAACTCATAATGGGGTGGGGGGGAATGGTCAAAATTTTGAAGTTGTCATTAAGGAAGAAATTACTATAAATTTATGCATGTAAAGAGTTGTCAGACAATGGATCACTTTACCATAGGCTTTGTGGAGTTTATGACATAGCTTCAGGGAAAAGAAGTTAATATTTGAAACGAAGGGAGGTACAGAGATATGACTGGCAGATGGTTTGGGCACTTTTAGTAAAATCACTGCAGATAAATGTTTTGCTATAACTTGTTTTGTGCCTCTTATTTTTGTCATAATGGCAAGAACTGTACACAGCAGTCTAAGTGCAGTGAGACCAAAGTTCAATGCAATTTTACTCAATTACTTTTCAATTCTATTCCTGTGGAAACAAAGCTTATTTATAGTCATACTACATTTCTACTTCTTGATGATTAATGCATTTGTTCTTCTAACTCCCTTAGTTTTTCTACTGCATTTAAATCCTTAGTTTCCAAATACCTGGAAGTACTTACTTGTATAATTTTATGTAATTTAAACCATTAGGTCCCTCATTGTAAAATGAGGCAGCCATCTGAAGTAATAACATTTGAAACTTGGCAGCTCTACATTTATGTCCTTTGACTTTTGTGAGGCATCACAAAAATGTTAAGTTCCAATGCTGCATTATACACTGGTTTATTTCTCAATTACTACCAGATTAGTGATACAGTAAATATTTTTTATTTGCTACAGTTTTGACATTGAATATTAAAGAATACTAATGAAATAAAAACAAATTGCCTTGAAGAAAACTTTTTATTTTCTCTCAGAAAAGTGGCTCTCACATTATTTTATCATGTTACAATGATTTTTGCCTTTTAAGCTGATGAAAAACTATACTCATAACCATGCCTATCAAGGGCACAGAAGGCTAAATGGCAATTAAGAAAGGTTTTTTCTTAAAGTTGCAGGTTTTCTTAAGTAAATACAGAAAGATTGTTTCCTTTGGCTGCAGAATCAGTAAGAAAGGTGTCAGCAATTTAAAACTGTCATTAGGGAAAAAGGCTGGCATGAATTTATTTCTGTAGAAGGTTTTTTTTTAAATGGCTGCTTTAAATTGTAATTGGTAACAAAGGGATTATTGATTAATTTGAAGTGGTTTGGGAAGATATAGCTAAAATAGTCCTCTCATGGTAATCATTATGTAGTTGGTGAAAGTTTTTTTTATGCAGGGTAGTACCAGGGTTAAAAAAAAGTTTTAAAAAACTACCAATGTTGGAAATCTAAATATGCTGAAAATACTCAGCAAGTCAGGCAGCAAACAAAGAGAAAAAATGGAGCTAATATTTCAGGTCAATGTTCTTTCATAAGATCCGGCTCATGGAGAGCTTCTTTCCTCACATGACACGTTTCTCTAAATAGTGATATTCATAGTGAAAGCACATCAAAACAAAATAGTATATTCAGTGCACATTAGTTAGCAACAAGCAATTTACCTGCATGGCTTTATTGTTCATGTGTGTCCATCTGAGACTCTACAAACTTCTCAAAATGAGAAGAAACATGTCTATTAGTAAGAACTAGAAGGGATGACAAGAAATGACTACATGGAGGTTTGATTAAATGAAGATGAATACAAACAAGCAGAGATAAATCTATTGATTTGGTTCAATAAGGATTTCTTATTCTAACCATTACAATTATTAGTGAGGGTTGGCTCTGAGTTAGAATTATGTAAGAAATATTTATGGATTATAAAATTAATGACTTGTTTACATTGTAGATATACTTTATAAATACCATGTATTAGTGATATACACTTTAAAACATGCATAAACTACCTGATGCTCAAAAGATTAGCAATTACAAGCAGGATTTTCAAACTCTGCAAGGCAGTGAATGACTCTAGTTCTACAAAACTTTGGATTGGAAGATGCTTATTTATTTATTGGTGAAAAATCACTCCTTAAGAGGTCATCATCCAGAAAAGCTAACTGCCTCCATAGACGCTGACTGATCTATTAAAAATTTCCATCATTTTCAGTTTATAAATCAGGCAGTTAATCTGATCAGCTGTTCTAGTTAGCTGAACCCACCCACACAGTCCTCCCTCTATTATCTCAATCACTGTACTGTAAGCACTTAAAACCACCTTTTATATAGCTGTTTACATTGTAAATACATGCTGATATTTATGTATTTATGCACACTTTATTCAATATTAACACTTCTAACTTTATTTGTATATAATTCTTTATTCAGTTTAATTGTCATTTTACACATCACAGCAATGTCCTAATACAGTGGATTCCGGTTAATTGGGACACAGCTCGACCAGTACATTTTGGCTCAAGTAAGCAGCTGACCCAGATAACCAAAGTTTCATGGAAATAATTAGAAAGGTATGCAAAGAGACAAACTGGGTAACAAATTATAATAATAATAATAATAAGATCATAAGATATAGGAGTAGAATTAGGCCATTCAGCCCATCAAGTCTGCTCCACCATTTCATCAAAAAAAATTCCAACTCAGACCCCTGTGGAATACCACTAGTCACTGGCAGCCATTCAGAAAAGGCTCCCTTTGTTACCACTCTTTGCCTCCTACCAATCAGCCACTGATTTATTCATGCTAGATTTATTTCCTGTAATACCACAGACTTGTTAAAGGCCTTCTGAAAATCCAAGTACACAACATCAACCAATTCTCCTTTGTCTCTCCTGTTTGTTACACCTTCAAAGGATTCCAACAGATTTGTCAGGAGGATTTTCCCTTCTGGAAACCATGTTGACCACGGCCTTTTTTATCATGTGTCTCCAAGTACCCTGAGACCTCTTCTTTAATAATCGAAGTCAACATCTTCCCAGCCACGGAGGTTAGACTAGTCAGCCTATAGTTTCCTTTCTACTAACTCTCTCCCTTCCTGAAGAGTGGAGTGACATTTGCAATTTTCCAGTCTTCTGGAACCATTCCAGAATCTAGTGATACTTAAAAGACCATTACTAATGCCCCCACAATCTCTTCAGCCACTTTTTTCAGAACCCAGGATCGTACACCATTTGGTCCAGGTGATTTATCTACCTTTAGCCATTCCAGTTTCCCAAGACCTTCTCTATATTTCTGGTAACTTCGCATAATCCATGACACCTGGAACTTCTACCATACTACTAGTGTCTTCCGCAATGAAGACTGGCGCAGAATACTTATTCAATTTGTCCACTATTTCATTGTCCCTCATTACCACCTCCCCAGCATCATTTTCCAGTGGTCCAATATCCTCTCTCGCCTCTCTTTTACACGTTATGAATCTGAACGAACTTTTGGTATCCTCCTTAGTATTATTGGCTAGCTTACTTTTGTATAGCAACACACATCAAAGTTGCTGGTGAACGCAGCAGGCCAGGCAGCATCTATAGGAAGAGGCGCAGTCGACGTTTCAGGCCGAGACCCTTCGTCAGGACTAACTGAAGGAAGAGTGAGTAAGGGATTTGAAAGCTGGAGGGGGAGGGGGAGATGCAAAATTCTGTCTTTACCTTTTTAATGACCTTTTTTAGTTGCCTTCTGTTGGTTTTTAAAAGCTTCCCAATCCTCTAACTTCCCACTAATCTTTGATCTGTTTATATGCCTTCTCTTTGACTTTTATGTCGGCTTTGACTTCTCTTGTTAGCCATGGTTGTGTCATCTTTCCTTTAGAATACTTCTGCCTCTTTGGGATGTATATATCCTGTGCCTTCTGGATTGCTTCCTGAAATTCCAGCCATTGCTGTTCTGCCGTCATCCCTGCCAGTGTTCTTTTCCAGTCAATTCTGGCCAACTCCTTTCTCATGCCCCTGTAATTCCTTTTACTCTATTGCGATACTGATACATCCAAATTTAGCTTCTCCTTCTCAAATTTTAGGGGGAATTCAATCATGTTATAATTACTTTCCCCTAAGGGTTCTTTTTCCTTAAGGTCTCTAATCAATTCTGGTTCATTGCACAACACCCAATCCGGAATCACAAGCAAAAGAAAACCTGCGGATGCTGGAAATCCGAGCAACACGCACAAAATGCTGGAGGAAATCAGCAGGCCAGGCAGCATCTATGGAAAAGAGTATAGTCAGTGTTTCAGGCCAAGATCCTTCATCATGACTGGAGAAAAAAAGATGAGGGCTCAGAGTTAGAAGGTGGGGGAGGGGGAAGGAAGAAAAACAAGGTGGTGGGTGATACCGGGAGGTGGGGGACGGGTGAAGTAAAGATCTGGAAAGTTGATTGGTGAAAGAAATTCAGAGCTGGGGAAGGGAGAATCTGATAGGAAATGACATAAGGCCATAGAAGAAAGAAAAGGGAGAGAAACACCAGAGAGAGCTGATGGGCAGATAAGGAGATGAGATGAGAGAGGGAAAAGGAAATGGAGAATGCTGAAGTGAGGAGGGGCGTTACCAGGAGTTTGAGAAATCGACATTAATGTCATCAGGTTGGAGGCTATCCAGACAGAATATAAGGTGTTGCTCTTCCAACCTGAGTGCAGCCTCAACACGACAGTAGAGGAGATCATGGACTGACATGTCGGAATGGGAATGAGAAGTGGAATTGCAATGGGTGGCCACTGGGAGATCCCACTTTTTCTGCCAGACAGAGCGTAGATGCTCGGTGAAGTGGTCTCCCAATCTAAGTTGGGTCTCACCGATGTACAGAAGGCTACCATGGGTGCACCAGATACATTAGATGACCCCAACTGACTCACAAGTGAAGCATCGCCTCGAAGTATAAAGTACAAAGTATAACTGGAAGGACTGTTAAGGGTCCTGAATGGTGGTGAGGTAGGAGGTGTAGGGGCAAGCGTAGCATTTGTTCTGTTTACAAGGATAAGTGCCAGGAGGGAAATCAGTGGGGAGGAACGAATGGACAAAGGAGTTGCATAAGGAACAATCCCTGTGGAAAGTAGAAAACGCAAGGGGGGGGCGGTGAGAAAGATGTGCTCGGTGGTGGGATCCCACTGGAGATGGCGGAATTTATGGAGAATTATGTGCTGGGTATGGAGGCTGGTGGAGTGGTAGGTGAGGACAAGAGGAACTGTTGGAAGGATGGGGTGAGGACAGATGTGTGCAAAATGGAAGCGATGCAGTTGAGGGCAGAAATGATGATGGATTAAGGAAAGCCCATTTCTTTGAAGAAGGAGGACATTTCCTTCGTTCTGGAATGAAAAGCCTCATCCTGAGAGCAGATGCGGTGGAGTCAGTGAAATTGAGAGAAGCAGGTGGCATTATTCCAAGAAACAAGGTGGGAGGAGGTATAGTCCAGGTAGCTGTGAGGGTCAGTGGGTTTATAATAGACATTGAGAGATAAGCTGTCTCCAGAGACAGAGAGATCGGGAAAGTGGGGTGGGGGGTGAGGTGGAGGTGTCAGAAATGGACCAGGTAAATTTGAAGGGAGGGTGGAATTTGGAGGCAAAGTTGATGAAGTCGACGAGCTCTGCATGGTTACAGGAAGCAGCACCAATGCAGTCATCGATGTAGCATAGGAATAGTTGGGGAGTGACACCCGTGTAGGCCTACTAGGGGATCAGCTATACTGGATTGAGTGCTTTATAATGAATTGGATGTGATTAGTGAGCTTAAGGTAAAAGAACACTTAGGAGGCAATGATCACAATATGATTGAGTTCAACTTGAAATTTGATAGGGAAAAAGTAAAGTCTGACATAGTAGTATTTCAATGAAGTAAAGGAAATTACAGTGGCATGAGAGAGATTTGACCAGAGTAACTAGGAAAGAGATGCTGCCAGGACTGACAGCAGAGCAGCAATGGCAAGAGTTATTGGGAAAAATGAGGAAGGTGCAGGATATATGTATTCCAAAAATGAAGAAATACTCAAATGGCAAAATATTACAACCATGGCTGACAAGGGAAGTCAAAGCTAATGTAAAAGCAAAAGAGAGGGCATACAACAAAGCAAAAGTTAGCGGGAAGATAGAGGACTGGGAAGCTTTTCAGGTTGGCTGCCAGTGACTAGTGGTGTTCCCCAGGAGTCAGTGTTGGGACAGATTCTTTTTATGCTGAATATCAATGATTTAGATGATGGAATAGATGGCTTGTTGCTAAGTTTGCAGATGATATGAAGGTTGGTGGAGGGACAAGTAGTGTTGAAGAAACAGGTAGGCTAAGTCACTTAGACAGGACTTAGACAGATTAAGAGAATGGGCAAGAAGTGGCAAATGAAATACAGTATTGGAAAATGCATGGTCATGCACTTTGGTAATAGAAATAAATATGCAGACTATTTCTAAATGAGGAGAAAATCCAAAAACCTGAAATGCAAAGGTACTTGGGAGTCCTTGTGCAGAACACCCTAAAGGTTAACTTGCAGGTAGAGTAAGGCAACTGCCATACAAACATTCATTTCAAAAGGTCTAAAATAAAAGAGCAGGGATGTGATGCTGAGGCTTTATAAGGCACTGGTGAAGCCTCACCTTGAGTATTTTGAACAGTTTTTGGGCTCTTTATCTGAAAAAAAGATATGCTGGCATTGGAGAGGGTTCAGAGAATGTTCACAAGGATGATTCTGGGAATGAAAGCCTTATCACACAAGGAGCGTTTGTTAGCTCTGGGTCTGTACTCGCTGGAATTTAGAAGGATGAGGGGGAATCTCATTGAAACCAATCAAATATTGAAAGGCCTAGGCAGAGTAGATGTGGAAAGGGTGTTTCCCATGGTGGAGGAGTCTAGGACAAGAGAGCACAGCCTCAAGATAGAGGGGCATCCGTTTAAAGCAGAAATGCAGAGAAATTTCTTTATCCAGAGGGTGGTAAATTTGTGCAATTTATTACCACAGGCAGCTGTGTAGGCCAAGTTGTTGGGTGTACTTCTTTCTTGACACCAGACCCAAGCAGTTCCTCTGCACCACCACTCTCCTCCATCTGGCAGAACTTAGCCTCACTCTCAATAATTTCTCGTTTGGCTCCTCACACTTCCTTCAAACAAAAGGTGTAGCCATGGGTACTCACATGGGTCACAGCTATGCCCGTTTTTTTGTCAACTCTGTGGAACATAGGAGGAGAATTAGGCCATTTGGCCCATCGAGTCTGCTCTGCCATTCAATCATGGCTGATCCTTTTCTCTCCTCACCAACCCTACTCCCCAGCCTTCTCCCCATAACCTTTGATGTTGTGTCCAATCAAGAACCTATCAAGCTCTGCCTGACATACACCCAATAACCTGGTCTCCACAGCTCTGTCCTAGATTCCCCCACCATGGGAAACATTCTTTCCACATAACTCTGTCTAGGCCCTTCAATATTTGAAAGGTTTCAATGAGATCCCACTCATCCTTCTAAATTCCGGTGAGTACAGACTCAGAGCTATCAAACATTCCTCGTATGATAACCCTTTCATTCCCAGTATCATCCTTGTGTTCATAAACAGGAATTATATCTCTTGTTGAGAGAGATGGCCGCAGGGGTACTCTGCACTGACTCCTTAACCCCTTTCCTCTTCCTGACTGTCACCCTGTTTCCTGTGTCCTGATCTTGGGTGTAACCACCTTTCTATATGTCCTATCTATCATCCCTTCATTCTCCTAAATGATCTGGATTTCATCCAGTTCCAGCTCCAACTCATTAACGCGGATAGTTAGAGGCTGCAGCTGGATGCACTTCTCGCAGTTTGTAGTTGTCAAGGACACTGGAGGTCTCCCTGCCTTCCCACATCCTGCAGGAGGAGCATTGCACATCCTGCCTGTCATCTCTACCTAGATGAGCAGATATAAAGAAGAGAACAATAAAACTTGAACATTTCTTTCCTTTGTTTTCTGTGACTGAAGCCTCTCTTCAGTGAAGCCTCGAAGAGCTAAAGCCTCACAATCACCACTCTGACTATGTCCACTCAGATGATGGCCGCTGTGACGATAGTCACTACATTTGCCCCTGCCTTCCTTTAATTTGCTCTTACTATTTAATCCCAAATGCCGATTGGCCATTGGTCAAAGCTCTATTACAATTGCCAACTGCTGGTGCCTTTTATCATCAGGCAGAGGAACTGACTGAAGAACCCTCCTCTCCAAAATGTATTTAAATGAGATACAGAAAAAATTAGAACACCACCAATATTACTACAGTACTATAAAACTGTGAATTAGTTCCTAATAGTTATCAAGGGAGGTATTCATCCAGTGTACACAATGAACAAATGGTCTGATAATGGTCTGACTTCATACAATTCTATCTACGACTGCATCCTCAAAATCTTCATTTTCACTGAAACATTCAAGATGATTGTTGATACTTTTAAATTCCTCATAGTTCCTAACTTGTTGAAGTTGTGAAATCATTTCATTTTCGCTCTCAGCTGTTTCAGGCTACTCCCAGCCTCAATGCTTGAAACTTCAGTGAGCAAAACGGTTCTTAATTGTCTTACTGCTTACTTCTCGCCAACTATCAGTTCAAAAATCACTGCTTTTTGAACACAAACACACACACACTGACACTATTTTAAAACTGTTCACTCTAAGCAGGGTGTAGTGCCTAATGGCCACACAAGTGTGTGTGACTGATGCTAGTTAGAACCTGTTTGGCAACAGCCTCCTGTCTCAATTAACCAGCGTATTGTCCCAAATAAACAAAGGGAATCCTGGCCATTTTCTCAATAAGTTTTTGTTCTTTAAGAGTTGACCCAAATAAATGGCTTCCTCGATTAATCGATAGCCCAATTAACTGGAATCCACTGTACATGTAAATATATATGGTGAAAAAAGTTGATCTTTGATCCTTGAGATTTGGCTGTAGCATCCTTGGGAAACATCAGGATATGTTGACCCTGGGGTGTTTAGCAACTTGCAGAATGAGTGCAATACAACTTCCAATGTGCAATGATTAAGTTGCTGCTTACATTCAGATGCATTGTTCAATTGCAAAGGACCCTCCACACTAAAAGCTGCAATATCCTGAAAACATTCCCTAAACCCACTCTGCCCTGCCTTGCCAGGAACTGTCATAGGGACCTGTAAAGCATTTTACAGAGCGTAACTAGCTACTTCAACATGTGCAAGAACAGTTGTAACTCACAAAATTCAGACACATGCAGCGCAAGTTGCCTGGGAAATAAAATTTAATTTAGAGTTGAAAGATTACATCAGGCTCCATAAGTATATAACACAGAACTGTTCTATACAGTACAGGCTCTTTGCCCATGATATTGTGCTGACCTTTTAAACTACTCTTAGGATCAATCTAACCCTTACCTCTCAAATAGCCCTCCACTTAGCTTTCATTCATGTGCTTAAGAGTCTTTTACATATTCTTAATGTATATGTATCCACCATTTATTTGTAAATCATTTATTTCAAGTGTTTTTATCTATTTTTCTTAATTTGATATGCAATATTGGTTTTCATTCACTTCTTACATTTCCCACATCTTTCTCTTCTTTTGCTTTCCCTGATAATATTGCAAAAGTTCTGCTGCCCAATCAGAAGTAACAAACTCCTTGTGAGACTGGATTTCACTATCTTCCAAAGGCATCTAGTGAGGACAGTTCTGTGGGCGAAAATGCCTTGTTAATTAGAGAGGTCTGAGGAGAATGGCCGGACTGGTTCAAGCTGACAGGAAGGCAACAGATACTCAAATAACCACACGTTACAACAGTGGTGTGCAGAAGAGCATCTCTGAATGAACAACACATCAAATCTTGAAGGGGATGGGCTACAGCAGTAGAAGACCACAAACATACACTCAAAGGCCACTTTCTTAGGTACCCTCCACTCAATGAGATGCTCCTTTACAGATTAATAGTCTCTGTTCTTTCCTCAGACAGGATGACCCTAGCCACGGGCTTCCTGCTTCCTGCAACCTTTAGTTCCTATTTATTTTCTGAGATCTCTGTGTTGCTGGGTAAGCCACCATGTATTGCTCATCCCTAATTGCTTTTGAAGAAATGGTGATGAGCCTTCTTCTTGAATCACTGCAATCCTTCTGGAGCTATTGGACAGCGAGTTCCAGATTTTGGACTTTGACGACAGACCAGTTCAAGAAAGGATATATGTGATTTGGAGGGGACCCTGCAAATGGTGATGTTCCCATTTGCTTGTTACCTTTGCCTCGACGATTGAGACCACAGGTGGGGACTTCCGGTAGCGCTCATGGAGTGAAGTCGCGTTCTTGACTCGCTCCATTACCTCTGAGTTTTTTTTCTCTATGGTCAGCTATACTTTAATTAACCATTAAGGCATCAACTCTTACAATACTTTGAATTAAACTGAATTCTCCGACAACTGGATGGAACTTAGATCTGCTATGTCTAAGAACGAGAAAGACGGCAAGGATGGTAAACCTCCGGTTAAACCAAAAGCTACGGATCTCCCCCCGACTGAATCACCGGTGACTTTGAAAGCGATATCGGAGTTAATTCAGAGGGAAATTTCAACCTCTGTTAGGGAGATGATTCGTACGGAAATTGCAGGACCTGTTAAAGACCTGATTCATACGGAAATCTCAACTAATTTCCAGAAAATTGCCGATTTAATTGATAAGATGCAAACATGTATTGCGGAGCATCAGTCGGCTATATCTGATCTTCAAAAATCCGCGCAACAAAGTGAGCTTAAGATGGGGAAAATCGAAGAAACAATTAATGTTATGAAGAAGAAACTGGACTTTTTGACTTTTAAAAACTCTGACTTGGAATCTAGAATGCGACGGCAGAATTTACGAATGATCGGCGTGAGGGAAGCCGTGGAATCCAACAATCCCATGAAATATTTCTCTCAACTTTTAAAAGATGCATTCCCTACTGTATTTCCTGACCAACCACCGCTACTGGATCGTGTTCACAGAATCCCATCATACTCGTCTAGGTCAGATAGACCTAGGCATGTTATTTTACGTTTTCATTATTTTCAAGATAAGGAGAGACTGTTTCGATTCGCTCGATCTAAAGGTTTCATTGATTTTTCGGATCTTAAGTTCCGATTCGTGGAAGATTTCAGTAAACCAATCTGGGACCAACGGGTCCGTTACAGATCCGTGATGTCGGAATTCTATAAGATGGATTTAAGACCAGCGCTGCTGTACCCTGCACGTCTAAGGATTCGCATGTTAGATGGAGCCCTTCGTTTTTTTGATTCTCCATCGGATGCCCAGAGTTATCTGGATCAACTTTCATCTTCAACATCTTAATTGCCTTTTTTTAATTATCTCCGTTGATCGGAGGCTGTGAATTGGTTGGTTTTAACTTTTCTGTGCCCTATTTGGGCAGAAATAAGTTTACTTTTGATTTCTTAATATGGCTGCTAAACTTTCTTTTTAACTGCGTCATTTCTTTCTTTTCCCAGGGGATTCTGGGTGGTTACTTCCCTTTTGTCATCTTACGTATTTCCTGTGCGGCCTTAAATTTTGTAGTTTTTTTTAAATTTTATTCTGTTTTGCTTTTTATAATCACTTTATGTTAATAATCCTATTTTTTTTGTTGCTGTGTCTATTCATGAGTTTGAGGTTTATTGTGGTTTTTTTTTAATATATATTTTCCGGCTTTTGTTCTGTTCTGTATGTATCTTAATTGAGTTAACTTTTTTTTACTTATTTTTTTACTGTTTTACAATTAGCTGATCTTTTTCATATTTATACCTTTTTTTTAGGGAGCGTATACCGGAAGTCATGGGGGTAGTTTTAGCGCTTGCTTCTTTCTGGCGGGTCTGCTTTAGATTTTGCCTTGGGATCTTGGGGTGGTGGGTGGTGGGAGGGGCTTCACGTTTTAGTTTGTTTCTCTTTGGGCTATATACATTATTGAAGTACTGGTTGCGTCCTTTTCCCCGGTATCTTTTGTATGTTCTGTTTCCTCTCCGGGTTTGTGGGTCGCGCCTATTGTCAATCCTCCTTGTTGTGGGTTGACTTTAGGATTTATGGAGTCTATTATTAATTTTGTCTCCTGGAATACTAATGGTCTTAATCATCCTATTAAAAGGAAAAAAGTTTTTAAAGTGTTCCGGAGACTTAAAGCACAAATTTTATTTTTACAAGAGACCCATGTACGGAGGGGGGACAGACTACGTTTTTTCAAATTCTGGAAGGGAGAACAATTTCATTCGAACTCTAATGCTAAGATTCGAGGCGTCTCTATTTTTATAGATTCCTCAGTTACTTTTATACAACAGGATATTATCTCTGATCCGAATGGTAGATTTTTATTGGTTAGTGGTTTACTATTTAATAAAAAAGTAGTTTTGGTTAATGTTTATGCTCCTAATATGGATTGTCCGGAATTTTATAAATCATTGTTTGATCAGTTTCCGAATTTGAACGAGTTTTCATTGATTTGGGGCGGAGATCTTAATACCTGTTTATCTCCAGCTTTGGACCGTTCGGCTCCTTTACGGACTTTACCTAATAAATCTGCAAATTTGATTAATTTTTTCCTTTCTGATTCTGGGTCGACGGACATTTGGCGTTTTCTGCATCCTCAGGAAAAAGATTTTTCCTTCTTTTCACATGTTCATCATTCCTATTCAAGAATTGATTATTTTTTCATTGATTCTCGTCTCATTCCTTCAGTGATTAAATGTGATTATGATTCTATAACCATTTCGGATCATGCTCCACTTAAGCTTTCTATTAAAATTATGGCCAATATACCAAACAATAGACAATGGCGTTTTAATTCGCTGTTGCTTCAGGACTCAGACTTTGTTAATTTTATGAATGAACAGATTGAGCTTTTTTTTACAATTAACTATACAGAAGATATTTCGGTTAACACTCTTTGGGACACTTTTAAAGCCTATATTCGGGGTCAGATTATTTCGTATTCCGTTGCTTTGAGGAAGAAACAGAAGCAGGAGGAGATGGCAATTGTGGACAAGATTAAAGAAATTGATAAGAAATATGTTATGGCTCCTTCTGAGGAGCTATACAAACAAAGAACTGAACTTCAAATGGAACACAGTTTACTACTCTCGTCCTCGATTGTAAACCAATTAAAGAAAACAAGAAGTGATTTTTATGTTCACAGTGATAAAATTGGCAAGCTGCTGGCTAATCAATTGAAATCTAATTATGTTAAATCTCAAATCAATCAGATTTATAACCAAAATGATCGATTGATATTGGATCATGTGGGGATTAATCAAACCTTTTGTGATTTTTATTCTTCTTTATATCAATCAGAGTCTCCTCGAGATTCTAAATATATGAATGATTTTTTAGATAAGTTAGACTTCCCTCAGATTTCACGGGATATGTCTTCTTTATTAGATACTTCCATTACAATGGATGAGATTAAGAATGTTATTTTTTCTATGAATCTGGGGAAAGCTCCTGGCCCTGATGGATTTACCGTTGAATTTTATAAATGTTTTGCTTCTTTATTGATTCCTTGGCTCTATAAGGTTTTTGAGGCTTCTTTGAAACTTGGTAAACTTCCGGAATCTTTTAATAGAGCATCAATTTCTTTAATACTAAAGAAGGATAAAGACCCTGCTCAATGTGCATCTTATAGACCAATATCTTTATTAAATGTTGATTCTAAAGTTTTTTCTAAGTTATTAGCAAATAGACTAGAAAAAGTACTTCCTTCTATTATTTCGGAAGACCAAACGGGTTTTATTAAAGGTCGTTACTCTTTTTATAATATTCGTACATTGTTAAATATCGTTTATACTCCCTCACAAAATGTTCCTGAGTGTGTTATTTCTTTAGATGCCGAGAAAGCTTTTGATAGAGTAGAATGGCCTTATTTATTTAAGGTGCTTGAAATGTTTAATTTTAGCTTGAAATTTATATCCTGGATTAAACTGTTATATTACTCCCCTGTAGCCTCGGTTCGTACTAACTCTTTAAACTCACCTTTTTTTCCTCTCTTTCGTGGTACTCGACAAGGCTGTCCTCTTAGTCCCCTATTATTTGATATTGCATTAGAACCTCTTGCAATTGCTATTCGAGAATCTTCAAATATTACTGGGATAACTCGGGGATTAAAGTCCCATAAATTATCACTCTATGCTGATGATTTACTTTTATATATTTCTAATCCGAGAGATCCATTCCTGCTGTTTTAGAGTTATTAGCACAATTTGGTCTTTTCTCAGGTTATAAATTAAATCTTAGTAAGAGTGAACTTTTTCCGATTAATAAACATCTTCCCTTATATTATAAATTTCCATTTAAATTGATTAATAATTACTTTTCATATCTTGGGATTAAAATTACTTGTAAACATAAAGATTTATTTAAGACTAACTTTTTACCATTAATAGACCATATTACTCAACTTTCATCTAAATGGTTTCCTTTATATTTAACTTTGATTGGTCGTATTAATGCAGTTAAGATGTTTTTTTTGCCAAAATTTTTATATGTGTTTCAGGCATTACCAATTTTCGTTCCTAAATCTTTTTTTGATAAAGTTGACTCTAAAATTTCTTCATTTATTTGGCAGAATAAGAATCCGAGACTGGGTAAAATACATTTACAGAAAGCTAAGAGAGATGGAGGTTTAGCATTACCTAATTTTAGATTTTATTATTGGGCTATTAATATTCGACATATGAAATTTTGGTTACTTGACCGGGACATACTATCTATTCCTAAATGGGTAGCATTGGAATTACAATCTGTTCAGGGTTATACACTTGGTTCTATTTTAGGTTCCTCTCTTCCTTTTGATTCGAAACGCCTTAAGCAGGTCTCTAACCCGATAGTTAAATATGCTTTGCGCATTTGGTTTCAATTCAGAAAATTTTTTGATCTCAATCAATTCGGGTTAGCGATTCCTATTTTAGGTAACATATTTTTTCCTCCCTCTTTTACGGATCGCGCTTTTCAAACTTGGAAGACTAAGGGTATTTTACGGTTTTTGGATTTATTTTTAGATGGTTCCCTTATGTCTTTTGAACAATTATCTAATAAATATAACTTATCAAGAATACATTTTTTTAGATATTTACAAGTTAGAAATTTCTTAAGTACTATACTTTCTTCCTTTCCAATGCTCCCTCCTATATATATTTTAGATTCGATAATTAACCTTAATCCATGTCAGAAAGGTGCATCGGCTATGATTTATAATATTATTATGAAACTTAGGAAAGCTCCATTTGATAAGATTAGGGTAGATTGGGAACAGGAATTGGGGCTTACCATTTCTGTGGATGATTGGGGGCAGATTTTACAATTAGTTAATACTTCCTCTATTTGTGCTAAACATTCCCTAATTCAATTTAAAGTGGTTCATAGAGCACATATGTCCAAAGATAAGTTAGCGCGTTTTTACTCGCATATTAATCCTTTCTGTGATAGATGTTCGGGGCAGATAGCCTCTTTAACTCATATGTTTTGGTCTTGCCCTACTTTGGAAACTTTTTGGAGAGATATTTTCAATATTATTTCTAAGGTATTAAATATAGATATCTCTCCTCACCCTATTACTGCTATCTTTGGACTACCTAAAATTTCTAGTAATCTTTCCCCTTCAGCCCGTAGAATGATTGCATTTCTTACTTTAATGGCGAAAAGATGTATTTTACAACATTGGAAAGAGCTTAATGCCCCAACTACCTTTTTTTTGGTTTTCTCAGATGATATTATGCTTGAATCTGGAGAAAATTAGAAGCAATCTTTATGACTCCTCATTTAAATTTGAACAGACTTGGAGATCTTTTATTCAATATTTTCATTTAATGTAATATATACTCTTCTTGTTTTTTTTACTGTTTTTAATGGAGGTCGGGATTGAGGACGTGATTTTAAGTTTAACTCTGTTTGGTTTCAAGTTAGCCCATTGCTTTGCCTTGCTTTTAGTTAGTTGCACGGTGGGTTTTTTGGGGGGTTTTTTTTTTCTTTTTTTCCATTGATATATATAAAATTTAGTAAACTATTATGTTATCTTGGTTTCTTATGCTTAAATTACATTGTAGTATTTTCTTTTTGGTATTGTTATCTTTTGGAATTTTATTATACTTTAACATTGTATTAATGTTTATATGGCTTACCTTTTTTGTATACTTACTCAATAAAAAGATTTAAAAAGAAAAAAGAGACCACAGGTTGTGAGGCAACCTCAGAACAGAACATTGAACGGTAGAGCATAGTTCAGGCCTATCAGCCACAATGTTGTACTGACCTTTTAACACACTCCAAGATCAATCTAATCCTTCCCTCCCACATAGCCCTCCATCTTTCTTTCATCCCTATTCCTTTCTAAGAGTCACTTAAATGTCCCTAATGTATGGGCCTCTACATCTACCTCTGGCAATGTGTTCCACACACTTACCACTCTCTGTGTAAAAAACATACCTCTGACATCCCTCCTATACTTTACTCCAATCGCCTTAAAATTATACCCTCTTGTATTTGGCATTGCCATCCTGCGAACAAGCTGGTGGCTGTCCACTCTATCTATGCCTCTTATCATCTTGTGCACTTCTATTAAGTCACCTTTCAATCTTCTTCACCCTGACCCGCTCAACCTTTCCAATGTAACAGGAGCGAGCAACTATAGTGGATTTTGTAGATAGTGCACAGTGAAGTCATTGTATTCCACTGGTGGAGGGAGGGAGTGCTTTGTTGTGGATGGACAGCCAGACAGATGGCTGTATTGTCCTGGCTGGTGTACTCACCCAGGCAAATGGAGAATATTCTCTCACACTCCTAATTTGTGATTTATTGATGGTGGAGAGCCTCCACTGGGATGTTGGGAAATGAGTCATTTCCTGCAGGATACACAACCTCTGGCCTGTTTTGGAGTGGTGGTATTGTTGAGATTGATCTGGTTGAGTTTCTGGTCAATGTTACTTCCCAGGACTCCCAGGTGGATTCAGCAATAATAATACTATTGTATGTCAAAGGAAGGTAGTTTGATTAATTCCAAATGGAAATTTTCATTGCCGGACACTTTTACAGCACAGAAGTTACTGGCAAATGGTCAGCCCATGCTTGCATTTTGTCCAGGTACAACTTGTGAGGGGAGTTATGAATGGCGTTGAACATTTTGGAATCATTAGTGACTATTCCCACTTCAGACCTTACAACACCATAGAATTAGGACATTCTGCTCCACCATAGCGATGTGGCTGATTTATTGTCCCTCTCAACCCCCATTCCCCTGGCTTCCCCTTGTCGCCTTTGGCGCCCTTATTAATCAAGAAATTATTAACCCCCTCTGCTTCAAATATGGCTTCCTTCCACAGCCGTCTATGGCAATGAATTCTGCAGATTCACAACCCTCTGGCTAAAGAAATTCCTCCTCATCTCTGTTCTAAAGGAGCGTCCTTCTATTCTGAGCCTGTGCCATCTGGTCCTTGACCCCCACACTATAGGAAATATGCTCTCCACATCGATTCTGTCTAGGCCTTTCAATATTCAGTAGGTTTCAATGATTATGATAGAAGGATGATCAGTAATGAAGCAGCTAACCCAGTTGGGCCTTTGAGTTTGCTGAAGAATTTCAGCAGTATTGTCCCAGTGTATGATACTTTCCTGGTGTACTCATTGGGTTCCTCTGTTAGTCATTGCCTTCCACTGTACCAGGAGTTAAAATTTCAAAGTTCAAAGTAAATTTATTATCAAAGTAAATTTATTATCAAAGTACCTGTATGTCACCATATACAACACTGAGATTCATTTTATTGCAGGCATTCTCAATAAATCTATAGAATGATAACCATAAGAGAATCAATGAAAGACCACACCAAACTGAGCATTCAACCAGTATGCAAAAGACAACAAACCATGCAAATACAAAAAGAAAGAAACAATAAATATCGAGAACATGAGATGAAGAATCCGTGAAAGTGAGTCCATGGGTTGGAGGAACATTTCAATGATGGGTTGAGTGAAGAGCCAATGAAATGGCATCTGCTGTGGACCTGTTGTGCTGGTAGGCAAATTGGAATAGATCCAAGTTGCTTCTCAGGTAGGAGTTAACAAATTTCACATCACATGCTGGTGATAATAAACCTGATTCTGATTCTGATTCTGTTTTGTTATCAATCTCTCAAGACACTTCATCGCTGTGAATGTAAGTGCTGTTGAACGATATTCATTGAGGCATGTTACTACGTTCTTTTTAGACACTGGTATAATTGAAGCCTGTTTGAAGCAGTTGGGTACCTCAGGTTAAAAATCTGTGTCAACACTCCAGCCAGTTTATCAGCACAGGGCTTTAGCACTCAGCCAGGTACGAGATCGGGGCCGGATACTTCCTGCGGATTCACTGACCTGAAGAATGCTCTCACATCAATCTCAGAAACTGAAATCACAGGGCCATCAGGGGCTGTAGGAGATTATGATGGTTCCCCCATGTTTTGACAGTCAAAATAAGCAGAGGAGGTATTGAGCTCACTGACAGCAAAGTCCTGTTGTTATCTATGTCGTGTGATTTCACTTGATAAGAGGTGATAGTAGTCAAGCCCTGTTGAGCATCCTTCATTGATTCAAGTTTAGTCCAGAATTCCTATGAGATGGCTTTCTGGAGATTGTACCTGGACCTCAAGTAGCTTTCTTAGTCACCAGACTTGAACACCTCTGATCTGGCCCTCAGCAAATTGCAGATCTCAGGGTTCATCCAGGCTGGGGAAGACAGAATGGTTATATGAGAATACACTTGTCTACAAATGTTCTTATAAAGTCTGTGGTGTATTCATTCAGATCCACAGGAGAGTCCTTGACAACAGCTCAGTGCACTGACTCAAAGCAATCCTGTAACTGCTTCTCTGACTCCCATCACCAACTCTTTGTTGTCCTAATCACTGGAGTATATCTTTGGAATATAAGTTACAATTTGTTCTAAAATTGAGTGTAAGTATATTTTAACAATACTTTACAATGTTTATACATACCAAAAAATACAATTTTAAAAATTTATTAAACCTACAACCAAGAATACCCTGGATCATACTGTAACTTTTCCATTGTGTCAGAGTGCTTGTTCAACATCCATTCTCGGATAACACACTCCAGCGAAAGATGAGTATCCATGTCAATGGTGTTGATATTGGTTAATTATTGTCACATATACTAAGAAAGAGTGAAAAACATGTCTTGCCTACTGTTTATGCAGTGCAGGTAAACAATAAAGTGCCAGATCATAATGAAGAACACTACATGGCCACTCTATTAGGACCACCTGTACTCCTGCTCATTAATACAAATACCTAATCAGTCAGTCGTGTGGCAGCACTTTAGAGCATAAAAACATGCAGCTGTGGTCAGGAGGTTCAGTTGTTGTTCAGACAAAACATCAGAATGGGGAAGAAATCTGATATAAGTGACTTTGACCATGGAATGACTGTTGATGCCAAATCAGATGGTTTGATTATCTCAGAAATTGCTGAGCTCCTGGGATTTTTACACAGACAACAATCTCTAGAGTTTACAGAGAATGGTGTGTAAAACATAGAAACATCTGGTGAATGGCAGTTTTGTGGGTGAAATTGCCTTGTTGATGACAGAGTTCAGAGGAGACTGGCCAGACTAGTTCAAGGTGACAGCAACTCAAATAACCGTGCATGCCAACAGTGGTGTGCAGAAGAGCATCTCTGAATGCACAACATGTTGACCCATGAAGTGGGTGGGTTACAATAGCAGGAGACCACAGATGTACATTCAGTGGCCACTTTATTACGTACAGGAGGTACTTAATAAAGTGGCCACTGAGAATATATTTTGAGGCTAACAGTCCATTTATCGCACACAAGGCCCTTTCGAGAGTCAGTGGTATAGAAACTGTCACTGGGCCTACTGGTACATGCTCTCATGCTTTTGTATCTTTTGCTCGATGAGGGAGCGGAGCAGAGAGAATGTGTGTGGTGGAATGGACGTTCAATGGTAAACTCTAGCAATGACTTCTACAGGGAATGTCCCTTCAGTCGATGTTCTTCCTCTCACTAAATTCTGCTTTCTTGATTGAGGGCCATGTGGATTTCATCATCGCACATGCAGACTGCAATGATACAGGAGTGAAATTAAATGTGTGCTTCACAACGACTGAGGTCACTGTAGTGTGCCCAATGGCCTCCATGTGTATGGGCATGGAACTCGGACTCAAATTCTTCTGAAGTTATGTGCAGTGGGAGGTGCTGACATGGTTAACAAAGCTTCACACTTCTTCAGTTTCATGGCACAAAAAAAATCAGGTACTGTGCAGTTGAATATCTAGACCTTTAATCCTCTTAATCCCAAGTACTTGTTTTGCACTTTGGCATAATTTAATGGGTTCTGTATCCCATAGCAATGAAAGTAGCTGTTGCTGAGTGATGATTGATATTTCAATTTAGTCATTAAATTTTCAGTGACATTTGGTGGTATATTGGGCATGGTTTTCTGGTGAAGCCCCGACATGGCACCAGCTGATTTGACAAGAGTAATAGGAACGTAGGAGGAATGTAGCTGCTCTCTTTACTTTAGCTGCTGCTTCCAATGATTTCAGAAATCAGTCATCATCCTTTCTTCTAATTAATTGTTTGATTCTGGTTAATTGGTGAGCTAATTGCTACAAGGTCATTTGAATTTTCCCAAGTGCCAGAATGCTTGTTAGCAGATATTTCAGAGGAAGGAAGTCACTTGTGTTCCAGCTGCAGAACAGAGAGAGGGACAATAATGCCACGTAATCTTTTGCCTCTGATAAAGCTCTTATACCGCCATTAAAAATAATCAGAAAACATCTCCACAGAGCATGTGACAGCCATAATCTCTGACATGCTGGAGGAAGGAGAGGTGCATAACACATAAGGATGGTTGGGAAGACAGGAGGAAAAATGATTCTGTTGAACAGTAGATTTTCAAAACAATTTTTTTGCCATTATTGCAAGGCATCTGTAATCAGGAACATGTTCCTTGCAGGCATAATCATTCTTCATGGAACCAGACAGTGACAGTTTATATAAAATTTCAGTTAATAAATCACAGTAGTCCAATTTTAAGTAGCTGTGATTATCAATGTATGTAGTAAATGTCAAATATTATGTTCATCATGGACAATGCAACTTCTCTTTCCACTGAAGTGAAGATGTCTGCTGCATATTTCTAGCATGTTCTGCATCTTCATCATTTTGGAATCTTTATCTTGTTGCTTTACATTAATGAATAGTTTGCATGTGTTGTTATCCACTAGAAGTCACATGAACTGAAGTACTCTCGGTGGTTTTTGGTTTCCAGACCTCTTAATGCTTTCTTTTGCATTGCTTGTATTTTTTTCTGGAATGATTTAAACTACAGTCCACTCCTGTCTGTAAAAGGGACAGATGGTTACAGGGACGTTAATGACAAATGTAATAAGAAAATATGTTCCTGTGGTATCTGCGTTGCGGACAACATGTCTCTTCATTAGCTGTCATTTATTGCTAAAATGTGAAACAGAAGGCTAGTCATTAGACCAGATGGCAGTCACAAGTCTTACTGCTCTATATTATAGTGCTATTATTAGACAGCAGTTTGAAGATTAATGATGGGTATGTTCCTCAGCAGCCCTTTTTCTTTCAGATATACACTCAGTGGCCACTTTATTAGGTACCTCCTATATCTAATAAAGTGGCCACTGAGGTATGTTCATGGTCTTTTGCTGGGGTAGCCCATCCACTTCAAATGTTGTGCATTTGGAGATGCTCTTCTATGCACCACTGTTGTAACGCGTTGTTATCTGAGTTATTGTAGCCTTCCTGTCAGCTTGAACCAGTCTGACATTTCTCCTCTGACCTCTTTCATTAACAAAGTGTATTCACCTACTGAACTGCCGCTCACTGGATTTTTTGTTTTGTTTTTTGCACTATTCTCTGTAAACTGTAGAGACTGCAGTGTGTGAAAATCCCAGAAGATCAGCAGTTTCTGAGGTACTCAAACCACCCCATCTGTCATGAACAATTATTCCATGGTCAAGGTCACATAGATCACATTTCTTCCACAGTCAAAATCACTTAGATTATATTTCTTCCACATTCTGAAGTTTGGACTGAACAACAACTGAACTTCTTGACTATGTCTGCATGTTTTTATGCATTAAGTTGCTGACACATGATTGGCTGATTAGTTTTTTACATTAACAACAGATATACAGGTGTCCCTAACAAAGTGGCTGCTGAGTGTACGTTGTAAATAATTAGAACTTTTGCTTGAAGTCAATATGTATATGATGTACTTTATTACATTTGATTTATTTCCCCAATTAAAGTGTAATCTTAATCAACTAAACAAAAGGGGAACATAGAACATAGAAATTTACAGCACATTACAGACCTTTCAGCCCACAATGTTGTGCCGACCATGTAACCTACTCTAGAAACTGCCTAGACTTTCTCTAGTGCATAGCCTCTATTTTTCTAAGCTCCATGTGCCTATCTAAGAGGATCTTAAAAACCCTATTGTATCCGCTTCCACTGCCGCCACCAGCAGTGCATTCCACACACCCACCACCCTC